>NC_083292.1:10000-1210000 GCF_963506605.1 Zootoca vivipara
TTTCTATCTATGCATTCTGACACTCCAACAATGTGTTCTGCTTCAATTTGGCTCATTTTACAAAGATGCTTATTTCTGGAGTGAACATGCTGTTCTACTCAAGAGTAAGCAACTAAGCGAAATAAACCTATAGAACGCTTTTTTGCCTTCTGTCTATGCATTCTGACACTCCAACAATGTGTTCTGCTTCAATTTGGCTCATTTTACAAAGGTGCTTATTTCTGGAGTGAACATGCAGTTCTACTCAAGAGTAAGCAACGAAGCGACATAGAACGCTTATTTGCCTTCTATCTATGCATTCTGACACTCCAACAATGTGTTCTGCTTCAATTTGACTCATTTTACAAAGGTGCTTATTCCTGGAGTGAATATGCAGTTCTACTCAAGAGTAAGCAACTAAGCGAAATAAAGCCATGGAACGCTTATTTGCCTTCTATCTATGCATTCTGACACTCCAACAATGTGTTCTGCTTCAATTTGACTCATTTTACAAAGGTGCTTATTCCTGGAGTGAACATGCAGTTCTACTCAAGAGTTAGCAAGTAAGCGAAATGATGCCATGGAACGCTGATCTGCCTTCTATCTATGCATTCTGACACTCCAACAATGTGTTCTGCTTCAATTTGGCTCATTTTACAAAGGTGCTTATTCCTGGAGTGAACATGCAGTTCTACTCAAGAGTAAGCAACTAAGCGAAATAAAGCCATAGAACGCTTATTTGCCTTCTATCTATGCATTCTGACACTCCAACAATGTGTTCTGCTTCAATTTGACTCATTTTACAAAGGTGCTTATTCCTGGAGTGAATATGCAGTTCTACTCAAGAGTAAGCAACTAAGCGAAATAAAGCCATGGAACGCTTATTTGCCTTCTATCTGTGCATTCTGACACTCCAACAATGTGTTCTGCTTCAGTTTGACTCATTTTACAAAGGTGCTTATTCCTGGAGTGAACATACAGTTCTACTCACGAGTTAGCAACTAAGCGAAATGAAGCCATGGAACGCTTATCTGCCTTCTATCTATGCATTCTGACACTCCAACAATGTGTTCTGCTTCAATTTGGCTCATTTTACAAAGGTGCTTATTCCTGGAGTGAACATGCAGTTCTACTCAAGAGTAAGCAACTAAGCGAAATAAAGCCATAGAACGCTTATTTGCCTTCTATCTATGCATTCTGACACTCCAACAATGTGTTCTGCTTCAATTTGACTCATTTTACAAAGGTGCTTATTCCTGGAGTGAATATGCAGTTCTACTCAAGAGTAAGCAACTAAGCGAAATAAAGCCATAGAACGCTTTTTTGCTTTCTATCTATGCATTCTGACACTCCAACAATTTGTTCTGCTTCAATTTGGCTCATTTTACAAAGATGCTTATTTCTGGAGTGAACATGCTGTTCTACACAAGAGTAAGCAACTAAGCGAAATAAACCTATAGAACGCTTTTTTGCCTTCTGTCTATGCATTCTGACACTCCAACAATGTGTTCTGCTTCAATTTGGCTCATTTTACAAAGGTGCTTATTTCTGGAGTGAACATGCAGTTCTACTCAAGAGTAAGCAACGAAGCGACATAGAACGCTTATTTGCCTTCTATCTATGCATTCTGACACTCCAACAATGTATTCTGCTTCAATTTGGCTCATTTTACAAAGATGCTTATTTCTGGAGTGAACATGCAGTTCTACTCAAGAGTAAGCAACTAAGCGAAATACACCTATAGAACGCTTTTATGCTTTCTATCTATGCATTCTGACACTCCAACAATGTGTTCTGCTTCAATTTGACTCATTTTACAAAGGTGCTTATTCCTGGAGTGAATATGCAGTTCTACTGAAGAGTAAGCAACTAAGCGAAATAAACCTATAGAACGCTTTTTTGCCTTCTGTCTATGCATTCTGACACTCCAACAATGTGTTCTGCTTCAATTTGGCTCATTTTACAAAGATGCTTATTTCTGGAGTGAACATGCAGTTCTACTCAAGAGTAAGCAACTAAGCGAAATAAAGCCATGGAACGCTTATTTGCCTTCTATCTATGCATTCTGACACTCCAACAATGTGTTCTGCTTCAATTTGACTCATTTTACAAAGGTGCTTATTCCTGGAGTGAATATGCAGTTCTACTCAAGAGTAAGCAACTAAGCGAAATAAAGCCATGGAATGCTTATTTGCCTTCTATCTGTGCATTCTGACACTCCAACAATGTGTTCTGCTTCAATTTGACTCATTTTACAAAGGTGCTTATTCCTGGAGTGAACATACAGTTCTACTCACGAGTTAGCAACTAAGCGAAATGAAGCCATGGAACGCTTATTTGCCTTCTATCTATGCATTCTGACACTCCAACAATGTGTTCTGCTTCAATTTGGCTCATTTTACAAAGATGCTTATTTCTGGAGTGAACATGCAGTTCTACTCAAGAGGAAGCAACTAAGCGAAATAAAGCCATGGAACGCTTATTTGCCTTCTATCTATGCATTCTGACACTCCAACAATGTGTTCTGCTTCAATTTGACTCATTTTACAAAGGTGCTTATTCCTGGAGTGAATATGCAGTTCTACTCAAGCGTAAGCAACTAAGCGAAATAAAGCCATAGAACGCTTTTTTGCTTTCTATCTATGCCTTCTGACACTCCAACAATTTGTTCTGCTTCAATTTGGCTCATTTTACAAAGATGCTTATTTCTGGAGTGAACATGCAGTTCTACTCAAGAGTAAGCAACTAAGCGAAATAAACCTATAGAACGCTTTTTTGCCTTCTGTCTATGCATTCTGACACTCCAACAATGTGTTCTGCTTCAATTTGGCTCATTTTACAAAGGTGCTTATTTCTGGAGTGAACATGCAGTTCTACTCAAGAGTAAGCAACGAAGCGACATAGAACGCTTATTTGCCTTCTTTCTATGCATTCTGACACTCCAACAATGTATTCTGCTTCAATTTGGCTCATTTTACAAAGATGCTTATTTCTGGAGTGAACATGCAGTTCTACTCAAGAGTAAGCAACTAAGCGAAATACACCTATAGAACGCTTTTATGCTTTCTATCTATGCATTCTGACACTCCAACAATGTGTTCTGCTTCAATTTGACTCATTTTACAAAGGTGCTTATTCCTGGAGTGAATATGCAGTTCTACTGAAGAGTAAGCAACTAAGCGAAATAAAGCCATGGAACGCTTATTTGCCTTCTATCTATGCATTCTGACACTCCAACAATGTGTTCTGCTTCAATTTGGCTCATTTTACAAAGATGCTTATTTCTGGAGTGAACATGCAGTTCTACTCAAGAGTAAGCAACTAAGCGAAATAAAGCCATGGAACGCTTATTTGCCTTCTATCTATGCATTCTGACACTCCAACAATGTGTTCTGCTTCAATTTGACTCATTTTACAAAGGTGCTTATTCCTGGAGTGAACATGCAGTTCTACTCAAGAGTTAGCAACTAAGCGAAATGATGCCATGGAACGCTTATCTGCCTTCTATCTGTGCATTCTGACACTCCAACAATGTGTTCTGCTTCAATTTGGCTCATTTTACAAAGGTGCTTATTCCTGGAGTGAACATGCAGTTCTACTCAAGAGTAAGCAACTAAGCGAAATAAAGCCATAGAACGCTTATTTGCCTTCTATCTATGCATTCTGACACTCCAACAATGTGTTCTGCTTCAATTTGACTCATTTTACAAAGGTGCTTATTCCTGGAGTGAATATGCAGTTCTACTCAAGAGTAAGCAACTAAGCGAAATAAAGCCATGGAACGCTTATTTGCCTTCTATCTATGCATTCTGACACTCCAACAATGTGTTCTGCTTCAATTTGACTCATTTTACAAAGATGCTTACTTCGGGAGTGAACATGCAGTTCTACTCAAGAGTAAGCAACTAAGCGAAATAAAGCCATGGAACGCTTATTTGCCTTCTATCTATGCATTCTGATACTCCAACAATGTGTTCTGCTTCAATTTGACTAATTTTACAAAGGTGCTTATTCCTGGATTGAACATGCAGTTCTACTCAAGAATAAGCATCTAAGCGAAATAAAGCCATGGAACGCTTATTTGCCTTCTATCTATGCATTCTGACACTCCAACAATGTGTTCTGCTTCAATTTGACTCATTTTACAAAGGTGCTTATTCCTGGAGTGAACATGCAGTTCTACTCAAGAGTTAGCAACTAAGCGAAATGATGCCATGGAACGCTTATCTGCCTTCTATCTATGCATTCTGACACTCCAACAATGTGTTCTGCTTCAATTTGGCTCATTTTACAAAGGTGCTTATTCCTGGAGTGAACATGCAGTTCTACTCAAGAGTAAGCAACTAAGCGAAATAAAGCCATAGAACGCTTATTTGCCTTCTATCTATGCATTCTGACACTCCAACAATGTGTTCTGCTTCAATTTGACTCATTTTACAAAGGTGCTTATTCCTGGAGTGAATATGCAGTTCTACTCAAGAGTAAGCAACTAAGCGAAATAAAGCCATGGAACGCTTATTTGCCTTCTATCTGTGCATTCTGACACTCCAACAATGTGTTCTGCTTCAATTTGACTCATTTTACAAAGGTGCTTATTCCTGGAGTGAACATACAGTTCTACTCACGAGTTAGCAACTAAGCGAAATGAAGCCATGGAACGCTTATCTGCCTTCTATCTATGCATTCTGACACTCCAACAATGTGTTCTGCTTCAATTTGGCTCATTTTACAAAGGTGCTTATTCCTGGAGTGAACATGCAGTTCTACTCAAGAGTAAGCAACTAAGCGAAATAAAGCCATAGAACGCTTATTTGCCTTCTATCTATGCATTCTGACACTCCAACAATGTGTTCTGCTTCAATTTGACTCATTTTACAAAGGTGCTTATTCCTGGAGTGAATATGCAGTTCTACTCAAGAGTAAGCAACTAAGCGAAATAAAGCCATAGAACGCTTTTTTGCTTTCTATCTATGCATTCTGACACTCCAACAATTTGTTCTGCTTCAATTTGGCTCATTTTACAAAGATGCTTATTTCTGGAGTGAACATGCTGTTCTACTCAAGAGTAAGCAACTAAGCGAAATAAACCTATAGAACGCTTTTTTGCCTTCTGTCTATGCATTCTGACACTCCAACAATGTGTTCTGCTTCAATTTGGCTCATTTTACAAAGGTGCTTATTTCTGGAGTGAACATGCAGTTCTACTCAAGAGTAAGCAACGAAGCGACATAGAACGCTTATTTGCCTTCTATCTATGCATTCTGACACTCCAACAATGTATTCTGCTTCAATTTGGCTCATTTTACAAAGATGCTTATTTCTGGAGTGAACATGCAGTTCTACTCAAGAGTAAGCAACTAAGCGAAATAAACCTATAGAACGCTTTTTTGCCTTCTGTCTATGCATTCTGACACTCCAACAATGTGTTCTGCTTCAATTTGACTCATTTTACAAAGATGCTTATTTCTGGAGTGAACATGCAGTTCTACTCAAGAGTAAGCAACTAAGCGAAATAAAGCCATGGAACGCTTATTTGCCTTCTATCTATGCATTCTGACACTCCAACAATGTGTTCTGCTTCAATTTGGCTCATTTTACAAAGATGCTTACTTCGGGAGTGAACATGCAGTTCTACTCAAGAGTAAGCAACTAAGCGAAATAAAGCCATGGAACGCTTATTTGCCTTCTATCTGTGCATTCTGACACTCCAACAATGTGTTCTGCTTCAATTTGACTCATTTTACAAAGGTGCTTATTCCTGGAGTGAATATGCAGTTCTACTCAAGAGTAAGCAACTAAGCGAACTAAAGCCATGGAACGCTTATTTGCCTTCTATCTATGCATTCTGACACTCTAACAATGTGTTCTGCTTCAATTTGACTCATTTTACAAAGGTGCGTATTCCTGGAGTGAATATGCAGTTCTACTCAAGAGTAAGCAACTAAGCGAAATAAAGCCATGGAACGCTTATTTGCCTTCTATCTATGCATTCTGACACTCCAACAATGTGTTCTGCTTCAATTTGGCTCATTTTACAAAGATGCTTACTTCGGGAGTGAACATGCAGTTCTACTCAAGAGTAAGCAACTAAGCGAAATAAAGCCATGGAACGCTTATTTGCCTTCTATCTATGCATTCTGACACTCCAACAATGTGTTCTGCTTCAATTTGACTCATTTTACAAAGGTGCTTATTCCTGGATTGAACATGCAGTTCTACTCAAGAATAAGCATCTAAGCGAAATAAAGCCATGGAACGCTTATTTGCCTTCTATCTATGCATTCTGACACTCCAACAATGTGTTCTGCTTCAATTTGACTCATTTTACAAAGGTGCTTATTCCTGGAGTGAACATGCAGTTCTACTCAAGAGTAAGCAACTAAGCGAAATAAAGCCATAGAACGCTTATTTGCCTTCTATCTATGCATTCTGACACTCCAACAATGTGTTCTGCTTCAATTTGGATCATTTTACAAAGGTGCTTATTCCTGGAGTGAATATGGACTTCTACTCAAGAGTAAGCAACTAAGCGAAATAAAGCCATGGAACGCTTATTTGCCTTCTATCTATGCATTCTGACACTCCAACAATGTGTTCTGCTTCAATTTGACTCATTTTACAAAGGTGCTTATTCCTGGAGTGAATATGCAGTTCTACTGAAGAGTAAGCAACTAAGCGAAATAAAGCCATGGAACGCTTATTTGCCTTCTATCTATGCATTCTGACACTCCAACAATGTGTTCTGCTTCAATTTGGCTCATTTTACAAAGATGCTTATTTCTGGAGTGAACTTGCAGTTCTACTCAAGAGTAAGCAACTAAGCGAAATAAAGCCATGGAACGCTTATTTGCCTTCTATCTATGCATTCTGACACTCCAACAATGTGTTCTGCTTCAATTTGACTCATTTTACAAAGGTGCTTATTCCTGGAGTGAATATGCAGTTCTACTCAAGAGTAAGCAACTAAGCGAAATAAAGCCATAGAACGCTTTTTTGCTTTCTATCTATGCATTCTGACACTCCAACAATTTGTTCTGCTTCAATTTGGCTCATTTTACAAAGATGCTTATTTCTGGAGTGAACATGCTGTTCTACTCAAGAGTAAGCAACTAAGCGAAATAAACCTATAGAACGCTTTTTTGCCTTCTGTCTATGCATTCTGACACTCCAACAATGTGTTCTGCTTCAATTTGGCTCATTTTACAAAGGTGCTTATTTCTGGAGTGAACATGCAGTTCTACTCAAGAGTAAGCAACGAAGCGACATAGAACGCTTATTTGCCTTCTATCTATGCATTCTGACACTCCAACAACGTGTTCTGCTTCAACTTGGCTCATTTTACAAAGATGCTTATTTCTGGAGTGAACATGCAGTTCTACTCAAGAGTAAGCAACTAAGCGAAATACACCTATAGAACGCTTTTATGCTTTCTATCTATGCATTCTGACACTCCAACAATGTGTTCTGCTTCAATTTGGCTCATTTTACAAAGGTGCTTATTCCTGGAGTGAATATGCAGTTCTACTCAAGAGTAAGCAACTAAGCGAAATAAAGCCATGGAACGCTTATTTGCCTTCTATCTATGCATTCTGACACTCCAACAATGTGTTCTGCTTCAATTTGGCTCATTTTACAAAGATGCTTATTTCTGGAGTGAACATGCAGTTCTACTCAAGAGTAAGCAACTAAGCGAAATAAAGCCATGGAACGCTTATTTGCCTTCTATCTATGCATTCTGACACTCCAACAATGTGTTCTGCTTCAATTTGACTCATTTTACAAAGGTGCTTATTCCTGGAGTGAACATGCAGTTCTACTCAAGAGTTAGCAAGTAAGCGAAATGATGCCATGGAACGCTGATCTGCCTTCTATCTATGCATTCTGACACTCCAACAATGTGTTCTGCTTCAATTTGGCTCATTTTACAAAGGTGCTTATTCCTGGAGTGAACATGCAGTTCTACTCAAGAGTAAGCAACTAAGCGAAATAAAGCCATAGAACGCTTATTTGCCTTCTATCTATGCATTCTGACACTCCAACAATGTGTTCTGCTTCAATTTGACTCATTTTACAAAGGTGCTTATTCCTGGAGTGAATATGCAGTTCTACTCAAGAGTAAGCAACTAAGCGAAATAAAGCCATGGAACGCTTATTTGCCTTCTATCTGTGCATTCTGACACTCCAACAATGTGTTCTGCTTCAGTTTGACTCATTTTACAAAGGTGCTTATTCCTGGAGTGAACATACAGTTCTACTCACGAGTTAGCAACTAAGCGAAATGAAGCCATGGAACGCTTATCTGCCTTCTATCTATGCATTCTGACACTCCAACAATGTGTTCTGCTTCAATTTGGCTCATTTTACAAAGGTGCTTATTCCTGGAGTGAACATGCAGTTCTACTCAAGAGTAAGCAACTAAGCGAAATAAAGCCATAGAACGCTTATTTGCCATCTATCTATGCATTCTGACACTCCAACAATGTGTTCTGCTTCAATTTGACTCATTTTACAAAGGTGCTTATTCCTGGAGTGAACATGCTGTTCTACTCAAGAGTAAGCAACTAAGCGAAATAAACCTATAGAACGCTTTTTTGCCTTCTGTCTATGCATTCTGACACTCCAACAATGTGTTCTGCTTCAATTTGGCTCATTTTACAAAGGTGCTTATTTCTGGAGTGAACATGCAGTTCTACTCAAGAGTAAGCAACGAAGCGACATAGAACGCTTATTTGCCTTCTATCTATGCATTCTGACACTCCAACAATGTGTTCTGCTTCAATTTGGCTCATTTTACAAAGATGCTTATTTCTGGAGTGAACATGCAGTTCTACTCAAGAGTAAGCAACTAAGCGAAATACACCTATAGAACGCTTTTATGCTTTCTATCTATGCATTCTGACACTCCAACAATGTGTTTTGCTTCAATTTGGCTCATTTTACAAAGGTGCTTATTTCTGGAGTGCAGATGCATTTCCACTCAAGAGTAAGCAACTAAGCGAAATAAACCCATAGAACGCTTATTTTTCTTCTATCTATGCATTCTGACACTCCAACAATGTGTTCTGCTTCAATTTGGCTCATTTTACAAAGGTGCTTATTTCTGGAGTTCACATGCATTTCTACTCAAGAGTAAGCAACAAAGCGGAATAAACCGATAGAATGTTTATTTGTCTTCTATCTATGCATTCTGACACTCCAACAATGTGTTCTGCTACAGTTTGGCTCATTTTACAAAGGTGCTTATTTCTGGAGTTCACATGCATTTCTACTCAAGAGTAAGTAAGCAAGTCAAATAAACCCCTGGAACGCTTATTTGTCTACTAGCTATGCATTCTGACACTCCAACAATATGTTTCACTTCATGGTTGCTTATTTCACATAGTTGTTTGTTTCTGAAGTGAACATGCAGTTCTACTCAAGAGTAAGGAAGTAAGTCAAATAAACCCTTAGAATGCTTATTTGTCTTTGTGGCGATCAGCCTAAAAGTTACCCAGGTTGTCGAGGGTTAACACTGATAGAACTCTAAGAACCCAGGAGGGAGGGCTCTGGGAGAGTATAAAAACCCCACCCCTGGAGTCAATGGGACAGTTAGACTTGGAGTGCAGTTGTTAGAGTTGGTGTTGAGTTAAGAGCTGGTTTATTATTGAGGTGGATGTTAGATAGTGGGATAGTCAGACAGGATACAGTGTTATGAGATTAGTGATAATTATTATTAGTTATATTTAGAGGTAATAGGCCGGTAATTCATATTTAGAGGTAATAGGCCGGTATAGGAACCATCTGTGATTTGAAACCGTTTAAGCTTTGTACAGTAACCAATACGCTTAAGAACATACAATAAACCATCTTGTTTTATTTTACAATATCCTGGTCTGAGGTGTGTGAGTGACTGAAAGTATTTAGTTTGTCATTGGCACATCATCAATAGACTGTCAAACGTCCGGGGGTGGTGTGCAGGTCAGAGTGACCGCGACATATCTATGAATTGTATCTATGAATTCTGACACTCCAACAATGTGTTTCACTTCACGCTGGCTTATTTCACATAGTTGCTTGTTTTTGGAGTGAACATGCATTTCTACTCAAGAGTAAGCAAGTAAGTCAAATAAACTCCTAGAATGCTTTTTTGTCTTCTATCTATGCATCCTGACACACCAACAATGTGTTTCACTTCATGTTGGCTTTTTTCACATAGTTGCTTGTTTCTGAAGTGAACATGCAGTTCTACTCAAGAGTAAGCAAGCACGTCAAATAAACCCCTAGAACGCTTATTTGTATACTAGCTATGCATTCTGACACTCCAACAATATGTTTCACTTCATGTTGGCTTATTTTACATAGTTGCTTGTTTCTGGAGTGAACATGCATATCTACTCAAGAGTAAGCAAGTAAGTGAAAAAAAACCTAGAACGCTTATTTGTCTACTATCTATGCATTCTGACACACCAACAATGTGTTTCGCTTCATGTTGGCTTATTTCTGGAGTGAACATTGCCAATGTGCTACTTTAGGAACCGCATGGCCTTTATCTCCTAACCATATGTTCAATTGTGTTTGAAATCGAAGTTACATAGTCAAAAACAATGTGTGTTGTTACCAGGATTGTATTTACTTAACCTAAGGTTTAGTAGTGTGTTCCACTAGCTAGGCCAATGATAGCGAACCTATGATACGCATGTCAGACTTGACACACAGATCCCTCTCTGCTGGCATGCGCCCCATTGGCCCATTCACGCTGTTGTTGTTTTTCCCCCATTTGTTCTCCTGTTCCTCCTCCCACTACAGCTTTTCTCCTCTCTTCAAACCCCAGATCCTTTTTTGTTGTTGTTGTTGATGGTAGCCAGAGATTGGTTTTTAACCCTTTCTGTGCTTTTTTCTGGCGCTTTGGCAGACTATGTTTGGGTGTAACAGCGTTCGTTTTTTAACCCATTCTGTGCTGGCTTTTTTTGATGCTTTGGCAGACTATGTTGGTTCTGCATGTTAGTTCCAGTTAAGGTATTATTCATCATTTATTTCTGTTCTCTTCCCCCCCCAAAAAAGCGCAGCAGCTTTGGGGCATCCTCCCCAAAAAAGCAAAGCAACTTTTGCACACACCCCCAAAATCTCTAAAACTTTGGTCAGCAGCTCCCCCAGAAAGCTCAACAACTCTCGGCACTTTGTGATAAATAAGGGATTTTTGGTTAGGTTAGGTTAAATAATTTGTTTTTGGTTTATTAAATACAGTTGTATATTAAAATTATACATTTTTGTTATTTAAACTATAGATATCGTGAAATTATGGTTTTTTTTTCTTGAAGGGACACACCACCCGAGTTATGCTTGATTTTTTGGCGAATTTTGACACACCAAGCTCAAAAGGTTGCCCATCACTGAGCTAGGCCATCATAAGTTTGGACAAGGAAACTCTTGAAAGCACAATAAGCTATAGTAGAGGGTCGGTTTGTGGTGCTCTTGTATATGTTTGCATACGTCTCATTATCTGCATGCTTGCGCGGGAGTGAACTCCATTCTGTTTAATGAGACTTACCTCATGTGTTTTAGGCTTGCGCTAGTGAGTCATCCTTGTTTATGGTTTTTGAGCAAGGGCTCGCTGTGTGCAGGCCTCGAGGATCTGTGAGTGCAGTTGACCCTTGAGATGTGCTCAGAGGGAAGGAGAGCAAGGGCTCTTGGCTCAGCCAGCTGGCTGGCTGGCTCTTCCTGGCCCTGTCACTCAGCCACTGAGCCTATTTATAGCCATGATCTGTCCCCTCGACTCAGCTGCTGGCTCTCATCTGCAGTGGGAGGGAAGGGAGGGGGCCCCCCTCTTAGCCTCTGCCCTCCTCCTCCTCTCCACTTTTCCTGTGCTTGGTAGGAACCTGTAGCTGCTCCTAGAGCCTGGGAGGCTCTTTGTGTAGAAACTGTCCCCCTCCTGTTGCTGGCAGTGCTGAAAATAGAAAAGGTAGACACTCGCTGGGCTTGTTCGGTTGGGGAGGAAATTGGGGGGTAGGTTATTGGGGAGTAATTGGGAAGGGGATTAATTGGGCAGGGGGCTGCTTTGGGATCCAAAGTGTCTTTCTTTCAGTGTGCTGCTTGCTGGGTGTGAGGGGCTATTTTTAGCCAGGTATGAAGAAGGCCTGGAGGAACACGAGGGGCCATCAAATGGCTGGAGCTGATCCCTTCAACATATGGCTGTGTGTGCACACACCATGGGATCAAGGCATGGTTTAAGTGGGCAGGGATGTTCGTTTATTGATTATCTGAATTATCCGTTCATCAGAAATGAGCTGCCAGGCATTGATGAAACTAGGAGCATCCTGTTAGGCAGGGATGAAAAATTCATTTTCTGAATACTGTTTGGTGTAGTTGCTTAGAGTGCCACCAGGGTTCAAATTGCCATGGAGCTCACTGGGTGACCTTGAAGGTCAGCCACACTGAACTCTCTCAGTCCTAACCTACCTCACAGGGTTGTTGTGGAGATTAAATGAGGAGTTCTTTAGGGGGGGAAGGATAGAAATGTAATAAATAAATACATAATCTAGAAACTGGCAAAGATGGAGAGAGCAAGATCTAAAGTGTAAATAAGAAAAAGAAAAAATACTGATAAAAGTTTTTATCTGCTTTTAGTGTTAATATTGCTTTAACTTTTTGGAAGTCTTAAATTATTGTTGTTAATTTCTCTTCATTGATATTTTTGTACTGTTTTTTGGAAACTGTTTTGAGGTTGTTGTTTTACAATCAAGCCATGTTTAAATTTTATGAAAATAAATTAAAAATAAAAATCCCAGAAGCCCAGCTTGGTGGGATGATGGAGTGTTTCCTTTTAAAGAAATCAAATGGAGTAGGGGACCATAATGGTGGTGTTTACTTGCTCATTGATAGGAAATGCAGAAATTTAGTCTTTGATCTCTGATATGCTATAGAGACTGCTAGCAAAGCAGGGTGTGTTTGTGTGCCCCATTCATATCTTCAGCATACCCATTGGTGCATGAGAATTTAACCATAGCAAGGCATGTCTGAATGAGTTTTAAGTCTGCAGGTTGGGAGTGTCTGATTTTTGTTTGCATTGAACGACTGTGATCCTGATGGCTGAACATTGTGAGATCCAAATTCCTGATTCCTTTCCTTTCTTTCGATTAACACCACTCACATAGAGAGCTCTCAGCAGAGGGAAATGCCTGTGAATTTGAGTGGAGACGCCCCTACCAGGAAATCCACAGTGTGAGGAAAACTAAGAACCTGAAAAAAATTAACAAGTTCCTAGTTCTTTTTGAACATCATTTTATGGAGAGAGCAAAAGAGGTCCCTTGTGCTTCAAACAGCTGCAGAAGTCAGAAACTGAAACACCACACTCTTCCTGGTATGGAGGTGCAATGGTGGGGAAAGTTTCATCTAGGTGCATGCACCTGTGTATATGTATGTGAAAGGCAAGGGGGAAAAGAGGCCATGACCCTGAAGGAGGGATCCTAGTGGGTAGAGGGGTGGCGGGTGAAGTCATCTCATGGGCATTGTGCTTTGAGTGGCATATTTCACTTTAAGCAGAGTATAATTACTGCATTGCAGTGAGCTGGAATAGATGAGAACATGAGACTCTAAATCTCACGGTTGTGGGTTGGAGCCCCACATTGGGCAAAGATTCCTGCATTGCAGGGGGTTGGACTAGGTGACCCCTATGGTCCCTTCCAACTCTCTAACTCTGTGATTCTACTTCTTCTATAGTTGTCTGGTTGCTCCTATTGAGACAGAAACCGGAGAGTATGTTAATAGCATTACATTGACTTAGAATCATAGAACTGTGGAGTTGGAAGGGACCTCAGGGTCACCTAGTACCCCTGCAATGCAGGAATCTCAACTAAAACATCCATTACAGGTGGCCATCCAACCCCCAAGGAAGGAGTCCACAGCTTCTCCTTCCTTGAGGGAGATTGTTCAACTGTCGACCAGAAGGTCTTCCTGATGTTTACTCAGAACTCCTTTCTTGTAACTTGAAGCCATTGGTTTGAGCCCTACCCTATGAGTCTCCTTCAAGAGATCCTACTCCACCTTCCTTGTTTTTCAGAAAGGACCCACCCTGGAGTAGGGCATGTAGAGATGTGCTTTGCCAAGGGTTAGATAGGAAGTCCCTTTAAAGCAGGGGTAAAGCTAAAGGTAAAGGGACCCCTGACCATTAGGTCCAGTCGTGACTGACTCTGGGGTTGCGCGCTCATCTCGCATTATTGGCCGAGGGAGCCGGCGTATAGCTTCCAGGTCATGTGGCCAGCATGACAAAGCTGCTTCTGGTGAACCAGAGCAGCACACGGAAACACCATTTACCTTCTTGACGTGCTTTCGAACTGCTAGGTTGGTAGGAGCTGGGACCGAGCAATGGAAGCTCATCCCGTCACAGGGATTCGAACTGCCAACCTTCTGATCGGCAAGCCTTAGGTTCTGTGGTTTAACCCACAGCACCACCTGCGTCCCTACAAAGCAGGAGTAGAAAGCCTTTTTTTGGCCCAATGGGCACCTTTCAAAGGACTGCATGCCAGCAGTGGTGGTGGGGCCCATAGGCAAAAGCGGGTGACTCCACTAGGTCATTACTCAAAAGCCAAAGGTTCCTAAACATAAACACCCTCCCCTATCTATCAATGTGATAGCAGAGACAGTGTTGTGTAGTGGTTAGAGTACTGGACCAGGATCCAGGAGACCAGGGATCAA
The DNA here is from genome assembly GCF_963506605.1 of Zootoca vivipara. Classification (NCBI taxonomy): domain Eukaryota; kingdom Metazoa; phylum Chordata; class Lepidosauria; order Squamata; family Lacertidae; genus Zootoca; species Zootoca vivipara. The sequence continues at coordinate 24,650 of NC_083292.1, forward strand.
ATTCTCCCCCTTGACCATGAAGCTCACTGAGTCCTTGCTTCTCTCAGCCAAACCTACCTCACATGTTTGCTATGAGGATAAAATGGGGAGGCGGGGAATGGTACAAGCCACCTAGGAGGAAAAAAGTAGGATATAAATGCAATAAATGAATAAGTATTTATTCATTTAAATACTTGCCAATGGGCATGATCAGAGCTCAAGGGGACATTCTGGCTGGCCAGAAGCAGGGGTGGGGATGGGCCTGAAGGAGGGTGAAGCCTGGGGAACAGTCCAGTGCTGGGTCCTCCAGGCCTGAGCTTCCCCATGCTTGCTTTTTGAGACAGCTTGGCTACTGGGAAAATGACTTGACCAAAATTTGAGTGGCAAATAAATAATGGTCTTTCAAGTGTTGAGAGCACATTGCCCTTCATAATTTTTAACAGCCACCCTTAATAAGTATTTTGGGAGAGGGGCCATAGCTCAGTGCTAGAGCACCTACTTTACATGCAGAAGCTCCCCAGTTCAATCCCCGACAGCTTCAGATGGGGCTGGGAATGTCCCCTGCCTGAAACCCTGGAGTTTTATGGGGTTTAAGGCAGGGATTTTTCCTGGATCCTACCTGGAGCTGGCAGAGATTGAACCTCAGTCCTTCCTTCCTTCTGCATGCAAAGCAGATGCTCTACCACTGAACAACTGCCCCATAGGAAAGAAGGAATAGGATCTGTCTGTCTTCACAGAATCCTGGTAAGGAAATATGCTTCTGATTTGCTCCCTGGATAGACTTTGATCAAACTGACTTGTAGGCAGCAATTCTCCATGGTTAGTCAAAGCAAAGTCACCCATCTGCAAGAAGACAGTCCAGATTGCTTTCTGGAAAAGGTGGCCGAGCTGACTGCAGTTTCTATATCTAGGAGTCCCTGGAATGATCAGATGGGATTTCTCTTGAAAGTCCATCCCTGTGGAATCTAGCCAGCCAGCCAGGGCATGTCCAGGTGGCTCCAATTTCAGGGTCTCGGGCACTTCTGATCCTTCCTTGGCAGATGTGCTGAATTCTGCAGCCCCGGGTGATTTTTACACTGGGCCACACAGATGGATGAACAACGGGTGCAGGGGGGTTGGCTGCTTGAGGTAAAGTGGAGGCGGTTGTGTGATGCTATAGCACTGAGCTTGGCAATGTGTGGAGCCACTGGATAGCACATGCTTTTCTTCTCCTTGGCCATTTTGCCAAAGAAGCAGGTATGACTAACTCAAATGCATGTCAGAGCTGCTCTTCTAGGTCCGTCTAGCTCAGCAACATGGCAATCAAGGACAGTGGATTAATATCTTAAAGATATTAAGCTGTGCTGGTTGGGGCTTATAGCAGCTGTAGTCCAAGGAATCTGGCAAACAAAAGGCTGATGTTGTTGACAATATTGAGCTGGATGGGGCAATGGCCTGACTTGGCATAAGACAGCTTCCTGCAAGAGACTTCTGGGGACAGAGGGATGGAGAACAGACAAAACAAGTTGCAGGAACTGTGGTGATACTTACAGGAGCTGTAGAGAGAAGGAGGCGACTCCCAAGCCTTCTCTTAGGGCTGGCTGGTTTTAGGAGGAAAGATCAGATGCTTTGCTCTAGTCCTAATTCCATTGTTAGGTGACAGTCACAATCTGCAGATCCTTAGCCCCAAAGCAGGGGCTGCATGGATGAAGCTGTGAGTAAGGATTGCTCTACATTTGCCTGTCAAAGCAATGATGGCTATGAGTGGTGTGAGACATGTGAGAAGTGAAAGAGGGGGGTCTGGGTCCAAAAGAGGTGGAAATATAGATCTGACCCATGGGTGGGTAATTAACAAAAGAATCAGCTGCCTGTCTAGATTCAAAAACGGGGCTTTGCACACTCTTCAGTGGGAGAGAGCTTCCAGCAGAGTTAAAAACATTCTCAGAGTTAACAGTAGCATAGTGTGGAATATAGGTTGTTAAACCCTTTTGTGGTGCATGCTCTAGTTACCTCCCGCTTGGACTACTGCAATGCACTCTATGTGGGGCTTCCTTTGAATGTGACCCGGAAACTACAACTAATCCAGAATGCGGCAGCTATACTGGTGACTGGGAGCGGCCGCCAAGATCATATAACACCGGTCCTGAAATACCTTAATTTGCTCTCACTATGTTTCTGAGAACAATTCAAAGTGTTGGTAAAAGGTTAAGTCCAGTTGAAAACAACTCTGGGGTTGCGGCGCTCATCTTCCTTTACTGGCTGAGGGAGCCGACGTTTGTCTGCAGACAGTTTTTCCAGGTCATGTGGCCAGCATGACTAAGCTGCTTCTGGCGAAACCAGAGCAGCGCACAGAAATGCCGTTTACCTTCCTGCTGGAGCGGTACCTATTTATCTAGTTGCACTTTGATGTTTCGAACTGCTAGGTGGGCAGGAGCAGGGACCGAGCAACGGGAGCTCACCCCGTCGCGGGGATTTGAACCGCCGACCTTCCAATCGGCAAGCTCTAGGCTCAGTGGTTTAGACCACAACGCCACCCACATCCCTTAAAATGTTGGTGCTGACCTTTAAAGCCCTAAATGGTCTCAGCCCAGTATACTTGAAGGAGCATCTCCACCCCCGTTGTTCTACCCGGACACTGAAGTCCAGTTCCAAGGGCCTTCTGGTGGTTCCCACACTGCAAGAAGTGAAGCTACAGGGAACCAGGCAGAGGGCCTTCTTGGTAGTGGCGCCCACTCTGTAGAAATAAACTAACTGACCTTGAGAAGACATCTGAGGGCAGCTCTGTTTAGGGAAGTTTTTAATGTTTGATGTTTTGTCACTTTCTTCTTCTTCTTCTTCTTCTTCTTCTTCTTCTTCTTCTTCTTCTTCTTCTTCTTCTTCTTCTTCTTCTTCTTCTTCTTCTTCTTGCCACCCAGAGTGACTGGGGAAACCCAACCAGATGGGCAGGGTATAAATAATAATATTAATTCTTATTATAATTATAATTATTTATCTTCCAATAATTTATCAATTGGAGCCAACTCCTAGGGGCTTAGGGGGCTTCACTCCCCCAATAAAATATTTGAGCCCCTCCCCCCAAGCTGATAGTGATTGTCATTCAAATGGTGTGTGTACATTGTGCCATGTGGTTGATTACACGGGGCAGGGCTTACCTACCCCCCCCAATGGCACCCCTGAATTTGTCTAATCCTCCTTTAAAGCTATCCAGATTGGCAGTCCTCATTAAAAGCTCATGAAAAGAATCCACCCACATACTTGTGATAGTGTGACTGATATAGGAAATTAAACACAAAGGATTGTGCCTAAGGAAGTTCTACCCAGAGTAGGCCCAAACTCCATTAACTAACTAACTACCGGTAACCATCTCCATTAATTTCAGTGGGGCTACTCCGTAGGGCCAACATTGGCATACAACACAACATTATTTGATTTGCTTGATATTTTTCTTGCACTATGGAGTGTATTCAGTATTCATTCTAAACAGAGCAAAAATAACCTAATATAGTCATAAGATTGCATAGAAAAGTTGCAATATTCCAAAATCCAAAAATCATGCCTGCCCATTTGTTTTAATCTATTTACATTTTTGTACCACTGCCTTTTCCCAGATAGGGCTGAAAGCAGCATACATAAAACAAAACACCCCTCCCCAATTAACAATGAAATCAACAATTTTCAATATATGAAAAACATAAGAGAAAACTATAGGGTTGTGCCCAGATAAGATATTTACCTCCAAACTCACTTTTCTGAGTCAGGTGATGGGCAAAAACTTGGATGTCTTATCATTGACTGCAAGGTGGAAATCAAGAAAAGTCTTTCATGTTTTGTGAATTGGATGAAATTTCCCAGCATAGCAGTCCATTCTGAGGGGGCAAAGCCTGCAAAATTTCAGTCAAAGATATGCATTTTCTTTTTGTACTAAGTACCTGTTATGTAGCGACACAGGTGGCGTTGTGGGTTAAACCACAGAGCCTAGGGCTTGCTGATCAGAAGGTTGGCGGTTTGAATCCCTGTGACGGGGTGAGCTCCCGTTGCTTGGTCCCAGCTCCTGCCAATCTAGCATTTCGAAAGCACGTCAAAGTGCAAGTAGATAAATAGGGACCGCTACAGTGGGAAGGTAAACAGCATTTCCGTGTGCTGCTCTGGTTCGCCAGAAGCGGCTTTGTCATGATATAGGAAATTAAATTAAATTCCACATGACCTGGAAGCTGTACGCCGGCTCCCTTGGCCAATAATGCGAGATGAGTGCTGCAACCCCAGAGTCGGTCACGACTGGACCTAATGGTCAGGGGTCCCTTTACCTTTACCTTTACCCCTGCTTTAAAGGGACTTCCTATCTAACCCTTGGCAAAGCACATCTCTACATGCTTCATTTGTGCCTCTACTGCCATTTGCACCAACCTCTGAATCGTGGGACGCTTACCTCGCTCTGTTTGTCTGCAATGGAAGCGGGGCCTTTTCCTCTGTCTTTGTGGCTCCAAGGTTTCGAGACAGCCCGGGCCTTGGTCGCACCTCTAGCTGTTGAGGCTAGTCCCTATGGTTCCTATGGGAAACCGGGACTCGCTAGACGAATTTTTCGTAGGACGAATTGAGTCCTGGAATGAATTAAATTCGTCTAGCGAGGCACCAATGTACCTTGAAACGGTTATGCTCTTGTACCTAAGTGAAACCATTATGAATGTAACTAATGCTTTTTCTCGGTGGGGAGGGGTGTTATGTATTAGTGTATATAGTTTTCCCTCAGGTCCTTGACAGTTGTTTTAGGAGGGATCTTTAGCAGGGATCTTTGAATTATGTTTGATACATTGTTTGATACATCAGCAATGCAGTTCAGTTCAGTTCAGTTCTGGCTTCCGAATAAAGAGCTTCTTGAAGAATTGCTGTGTCGTCTACCCACTGTTTCCAGAGAGTGGTAGGGGATGCTTTATCCCATGTTGATAGTCTCTCAGTCAATTCCCTGGTGGCCCACTGGAATGTGGACTCTGAAGCGCCCTCTCCCATTGCATGGAGCCCGGACAGCACCACCACCACCACCAGTGGAAGCAGTCCTTATGAGGCCTGGGAGGTGAGTGGCAGGAACTCAGGACCTCAGCAGGGCATAGCTGTCAACTTTCGGATTTGAAAATAAGGGATTGGCAGCCTCACCCATCCCGGGGACAGTCTACGGTATATCTAACAATCCAGGATAACAACGGGAAATGGTGCTGGAATAAGGGAATTTCCAGGGAAAAAAGGGAAGGCTGACAGCTGTGGCTTGGAATAAGGGAGTTTCCCACAAAAAAGGGAGGGTTGGCAGCTATGCAGCAGGGAAGTCCTGGGCAGCAGCAGCAGCAGCAGCACCACCACCAGCAGCAGTGGAAGCAGTCCTTAAGGGGCCTGTGAGGTGAGTGGCAGGATCAGGGCCCTCAGTACTTTGACTATGACTGTGTGAAGAAGCGATTCCTGCATTTGCAGGGGCTTGGGCTGGATGACACTTGGGGTCCCTAACAGCTCTCCCCTTCTATGATTCTGTGAGCTATATTTGTCATAATATCACATACCATCACAATTTTGATGACATTTAATTTTGATGACATTTAATTATCCTTTCGTTGTGGTTCTGAAGTGTGCAGGATGTTTGGAACTGACAAGTATTTTGCAAGACACTTGCTGATTCAGGATGTATATGGCATTTGTGTGATAGAGAGAGAGAGAGAGAGGCAGAGAATGGTGACCATTTTGATTCCATTCTTCCTTGGCCCCCTTCCCAGGAACCTTGATAAAATCAGGCCTGCTTCTGGCATTTCCAACAACTTTTATCTCCATTTTTATATATTTTGGCAATCTTATCTGGTGTAAGATGCCATCAATATAACATTTTCATCATGTTCTCTTTAATTCCAGCGCAAGCTGTGAATTTCATTGTTGTTTTCAGCAACCTCTCCCATTGAATTTTATAAATTGGTTTGCCCATATCTTGTGCCCATTTGGTCATAATGCATTTTATTTCCTCATCTTTCAGTTCCCATTCCAGGAGATATTTATAAATTTTTGATAGTGGTTTGGTCTTGTTGTCAGTTATTAATTCTTGTATCTTGGATTTCTCTTTTGCAAACCCTATTGCTTTATGCTCCTTGAATAAACTTTGAACCTGGATGTACTGCAGCCAACTGGCACAATTTGATTTTATCTGATCATATGATTTCAACATTATTTGGTCTCCTTTTTTTTCTATTAGGTCCTGATAAGTTAGCCAATTTCCTTTCTTATTTCCCCCTCCCATTGCTGTCATTTCTAGTGGAGAAGCCCACCACGGGGTTTTGGGTTCCAATAGATCTTTAAATTCCAACCAAGTTCTAAATAATGTTTTCTTTAATACATAATCCGAGAATTGTTTGAACTTTTTACCCTCTCCCTGCACTAGGTAAGTGTGCCACCCAGTCGTGTTCCTAAATCCCTCAACTGCCAATATTTCCTCATCCTCCAATGAAAACCATTCCTTAAGCCAGCATAGGCAAGCGGATGCGTGGTAGATTCTGAGGTCTGGGACCCCCCATCCTCCCCTCTCTTTGGTATCAGTAAGCAATTTAAACTGTATCCTCGCTTTCCCCCCCAGCCAAATGAAATTACTTAGATCTTTCCTCCAGTTGTCAAATATTTCTTTTTTGCCTACTATGGGCAGCATCTGAAACAGGAATAGTACCTTTGGAAGAATTGCCATTTTAATTGTAGCTATTCTACCTGAGAGGGAGAGCTTCAAATCCTTCCATCTCTCCATATCCTTTTTGATCTCCTTCCATGTTCTTCCATAATTGTTTTCAAATAGATCTATATTATTTACACTAATTATTATGCCCAAATATTTAAATTTTTTTACTATCTCCCACCCTATAGATTTCTCCATTTTTCCCAATTCATTTTTCCTTATATTTTTGACCATCACCTTGGTTTTTTTTTTTCATTGATTCTGAGCCCTGATACTTCCTCAATTTTTTTTAAAACTTCTCTCAAATTTTTGATCGATTCTTTTGGTTCTTCTATCATTACTAACATGTCATCGGCAAATGCATTGATCTTGAATTCTTTTCCTTTAACTTTAATTCCTTTAATTTCTTTGTCTTCCTTGATATCTACTAACAAAAATTCAATTGATAAGATAAATAACAATGGGGAGAGGGGGCACCCCTGTCTTGTTCCTTTTCCTATCTCAAATTCCTCCAACACCTCCCCATTCAGAATTAACTTTGCAGATTGTTTATTGTATATCGAATTGATTCCCTCAATGAATTCCCCCTTTATACCATAGATATCTAGCGATCTTTTCATAAACATCCAGGATAACGAATCAAAGGCTTTTTCAATATCAAGGAAGACAAAGGCCGCTTTTCCCCCCGGTGTCCATTCCAAGTACTCTATTAAGTCCAGGAGAATCCTTATGTTTCTAGCCATCTTCCTTCCTGGTAAGAATCCTTGTCGATTCTGCCCTATAATTCTAATCAAAATCTTCTTTAATCTGCTGGCCAGGATATCAGCAAAAATTTTATAGTCTACATTAAGAAGTGAAATTGGCCTAAAATTTCCCACATGTCTAAATTCTTCATCATCTTTCGGGATTAATATTACATATGCCTCTTGCCACGTTTTTGGCACTAACCCTCCTTCTAAAATTCCATTCACTAATTTTTGGTAAACACCTCCTATTTCTTCTTTAAAGATTTTATAATGCTAGCTGGATAAGCCATCTGTCCCTGGGGATTTGCCTATCTTAGATTTTTTAATAGCGTCATAAATTTCTTGCAAAGTCACGGGATTATTAAGTGCTTCTCTTTCTTCCTCCGTAATTGTTTCTCTTCTTCTTTTCGTAAAATAATTATCTAATTTTTCTTCGTCTGTCCTGCCTTTTTCATATAATTTTTTGTAATATTTGGTGAAACATTTTTGAATATCCTCTAATTTTGTTAACCTTTCCCCTCCATCTATGATCCCACTAATTGTTCTTTCCTTTTGAATCTTCCTTAATTTCCATCCTAATAATTTCCCTGCCTTATCTCCCCATTCAAAATTTCTTTGTTTAGCCCATTTTATTTTATTTTGTATTTCCTGGCCTACCAGTGCAGATAGCTCTTTCTGTAAAATTTTGATTCTCATCCCCAACTCTTCATTATTTGGGTTTTCCACTAATTCTTTCTCTTTCTTGCCAATTTCCTTCCTAATTTCTTCCATATTTTTCCCCTTTCTCTTTTAATTTTACTTTTTTGTTGGATATACAGTCCCCTAACAAAGGCCTTACCCACATCCCATGTTGTTGTTATATCTACTTCTTCTGATAAATTATTTTTATAAAATTCTTTTAATAATTCCTTCGTTTTTTTGACAAATATCTCATCATTTAAGATTCTTTCGTCCATTCTCCATTAAATTTTTTATTTTTGCCTTTAATTTTTATCATAATTGGGTTATGGTCCGTGATTGATTTAGTCATTATTGCACTTTTATCTACTTTTTGTATTAAACCAGGTGTTAGCCATATCATGTCAATTCTTGATGCTGTTTTTTTTGCATTTGAGAAATATGTAAATTTCTTCTCTGCCGGGTAGTCCCTCCTCCAGATATCTTCAAGTTCATAATTCCTTATCAAATTTGAAAAAATCTCTGGTAACTTCCCTCTATCTTTTTTCTTTTTCTTTGTTCTATCTAATTCTGGTTGCATTACCCCATTAAAGTCTCCTAATAAGATTATTTCTTCATCTAATATGTATTCTCCCATCTTCTCTCCCAATTTTTTAAAAAAATCTTTTTTGCAGCCATTTGGCGCATAGATGTTAACTACAATTACATTCCTTTCTGGTAGAATTAATCGCACCCCTACCACCCTTCCTTCATCGTCCTGGAACAATTTTTCAGATTTGATATTCTGTTTAACATAAATTACTACCCCTCTTTTCTTTTTTTTATTGCATGAAATAAATTCCGTTCCTAATCTTTTATTGATTAATACTCTCTCGTGCTTTTGAGAAATATGGGTTTCTTGAATTGTAATAATATTCCATGTATTCTTTTTTAATATGCGTTCTTCCTTATTTCGTTTACACTTATTATTTGAACCATTGGTATTCCAAGAAACAATATTAAAATCCATTGCTTTATTTAATTTCACAAATAATTTTCTAAAATATAATTCTACAAAGAATAAACAAAGAGGGGAGTTTCACTCTCGATATGAGTTTGGTAGAGGGTGTGCTGTATTCTAAATCCAATAAATCTAAAGAAAGAGGGTATAGTCGACTTTTATCACTCTATTATTTACAACCTCAGAATTATTTCTCACTTAAACTTACAGAAAAGAGAACACAACAGGTCAGGTTTTCAGTTCAAACTATTCTTACTAATCCACCAATCAGTCTTTCAAGTTCGTCTCCCCCTTCCTCACTTTCCTTAAAAAGTTCTTTCCTATTTCTGTTACAGAATTTCTCCGCTTCTCCCACCGATCTAAATGTTCTTTTTCTACCTTTAAAGACAAAGGTGAGCCCCTCGGGATACTCCCAAGCAAACCAAATCCCCTGCTTTGTTAGGGCCTCTGTCAGATTTTTATAAGCCTGTCTTTTCATTCTAAACCTCCTGAGTATTTCTTTAAATATGGCTATCGTCCTCCCTTCAATGGTTAAGTTTTCTTGCTTCTTTTTTTGAAAAATTGTTTCTTTCAAAAATATAGAATTCAAAATTAACATACAATCACCAGGACCCTTAATATTTTTTGCTCTATCAATTCTTATTCTATAAATTTTCTCAATGTCCAATGCTAGGTCCTCTTCCTTGACTTGCAGCCATTCAGCCAGTCCTTTAATTATTTTCTCTTCCACTTGTTCATTTGCGGTTTCCGGTACACCTCTCATCCTTAAATACAGTTCTTTTTGCTTCATCTCAAGGAGAGCAATTTGATCCGCTAAGTCCTCCTGTACCTTCTTCCTCTTATGCTCTTCTTCCTCATCTTTCTCTCTTGCAGCCTTCATCTCTTTATTGTCCATTGTGACTTTCTTTATGGCTTCTTCTTGTTTGCTCACTTTTGCATTCAGATCTTTTATGGCTTTATCCAGTTCTTTATTTTTACCGTGTAGTTCCTTCATTTGGCCAGTCAGGTCTGCAATCATTTTTGAATTTCCTTCAATTTTGGATTGAAGGTTGAATTCTACAGAGTCTAGTTTTTCATTTAGTGACTTGTTCATTTCCGTTATAAGTTCCTTTATGTCAGCTAGAGCATCGTTGTCACTTGGGTTTGTCATTGATTGTCTCCTTTGTTGATTTCCTGCCATTGTTGTCACAGACCCTTGTTGTTCTTTGTATTTTTTTAGAGGCATGCTCTGCTGTATTTTCTCCTTTTATCAAGTCTATCTTTCAGGATGCTTCCGTGTGCTTTAACCCTCTGAATTTTGACAGGATCCCCTTTATTCTCTTTCTTGGGAGCTCCCTTCCCCAGGGAGAGAGACTCTCATCAAAGGCAGCTCTTTGTTCTTTTCTGGCAGCTTGCCAGAGGGTTAGATTGTAGCGCTCCCACCCACTTCGCTTGATATTGTAATCCTTTTAGCTGTGCGAGCCGTGCGAGCTGTCACGTCGCTTTCCCTTTCTCTCCCTCCTCCTCTCCGTCCTCCCCCCCCCGTCTTCTCTGCCCAGAAAAGGTCCTTTAGCAGAGCCTGGCACTCATCCAAGTCTCCATTTTGAAACAAAGTTCTTAACTCATTTATTTGGGATTATTTCATTTTTATATTTTCTCACTCCCCTCTTGCCCAGTCTATGGTTTGAATCTCAATGCCTTTTTTCAGTAATCCACAGGGCTATCAGCCGCAAGTCCGTAGCGATACGTAAAAAGTTCCTTCGACTCTTCCCCCCGCCCGTGCTGTAGTTATAGCCCTCTTTAAAAAGTTCTCTTTACAACTCACGGGTCTGTATTTTCTGCTTTTTCTTTAGTCGAAGAGCTCTGGTGCTTTCTAGGCGAGTCCCTGGGGCGCCGCGTCTGCAGTTACTTTGTAGCGGTCGCTGCTCTTGCCGCCGCCACCGCCGGTATCGCGTCTGGCTCCTCTCTGCCGCTTTCACCTTTTGGGGTGCCGCCGCAGAGTTCCGCCACTCTACGCTGTTTTTATTATCTCGGCAGGGGTTCCGTACCCCTGCCTTTATATATGGGGGGGGTTCCAGGGGCCAAACGCCCCCCAGTATATTAATTAACTGCAGTTTTCGCTCCGCTTTATCAGAGCTTCTTCTTCCCGACCCGCTCGCTAGCGGACCTTCACCGGAAGCTCCAGGCCTGCTTCTGGATGGACTTTGCCCAGATAATTCTATAATGACATATGGAAAATATTTGAGCGGTTCACAGTTCTAGCTGTCTAGAAAGCAACCAGGGCATGACTTTTTTTTTAATGAGGCAGGTCAGGGTTGATGCCTTGGCATTCTGTGGAGGGAGGCCCAGTACCTGTACAAATCAAAGGATCCACGTGAACAGCCTTTAGCTGCATGAAGGGATGGCTCATTGTGTTTCTTGGCCTTTGGGCTTCTCTAGCTCAGTGATCCTGTGACTTCAAGAGCTGGTGCTGATGTTCCTCTTACCCCCAAACTGCTGCTATGCACACAGGCAAGGGACTTGCCTGCAATCAGCATTGCCTGAAGGCCTGAAGGCTTCTGATTAGAGAGAGAGAGGCGAATATGCCAATTTTGGTTTCTCAGTTTATCATTTTTCGAGGCATAATTTCAGTTCTCCACATTTTCACAGCATTTTTTTAAATGTCCATGAAAATTAATCAATTCACATTTCAGATTCTCCTACCTTTTGCTAATGGACATAAGCCTGTATGCAATTTTGCCCAAGATACACTCTTTTTCTTTTTCTTTTTCTTTTTGCAGAACAATTTCCCCTAATATAATGAATTTTTGGATGCTATTATTACGAGTGTGTGTGTGTGTGTGTGTGTGTGTATGAATGAGGGACGTGGGTGGCGCTTTGGGTTAAAACACAGAGCCTAGGGCTTGCCGATCAGAAGGTCGGTGGTTTGGTGGTTTGCATCCCCACGACAGGGTGAGCTCCCGTTGTTTGGTCCCAGCTCCTGCCCACCTAGCAGTTCAAAAGCACGTCAAAGTGCAAGTAGATAAATAGGTACTGCTATAAATAGTCAGGAAGGTAAATGGCATTTCCATCAAATTGTATATTATTCCCTATATCCTGTGCCCACTTAATCATTACTGAATCATTACTGATTTAAATTCCTCATCTTTAGTTTCTCATTCCAAAGATATGCCATATACCTTCTTTATTAATTTAGAGTTGTCATCTATAACATCCCTTTGGAATTTGGGCACTGTATGGGTAAATCCTTTTTTGTTATCTTCTTTAAAGATTTCATTCAGTTGTCTGTGGTGCAACCAGCTCTGAAGATATTCCTTTATTTCATCATACTCTTTCAATTTTAGCTTTCCTTCCTGTTCAATTAATAATTCTCTATATGTTGGCCATATTCCTTTCTTTGAAGACGTTTCAGATTACAATGCTTCAACAGGTGATATCCACCTAGGTTCTAGTAATCTAGGTTCTTATATTTTCCCCAAACCTTTAGTCAAGACCTTATTATGTGCTTATGAAATCCTTTATGTACCTTTGCTTTCCCATACCATTAATATGGATGGATCACTGCCTTGTCGTGGTGAAGGGTCTTGAATAACTCAGAGAAGCTATGAGCTATGCCGTGCAGGGCCACCCAAGATGGACAGGTCATAGTGGAGAGTTTTGACTAAACGTGATCCACCTGGAGCAGGAACTGGCAAGCCACTCCAGTATCCCTGCCAAGAAAACTCCATGGACAAAGACAACAGGCATATAAAAGTTATGACGCTGGAAGATGAGCCCCTCAGGTCGGAAGGCGTCCAACATGCTACTGAGGAAGAGCGGAGGACAAGTACAAGTGGATTCAGAGCTGATGAAGCGGTTGGGCCAAAGCCGAAAGGTCGCTCAGTTGCGGATATGCCTGGAAGCGAAAGGAAAGTCCGATGCTGTAAAGTAAAAATATTGCATAGGAACCTGGAGTGTAAGAAGCATGAACCTTGGTGAGCTGGATGTGGTCAAAAATGAGATGGCAAGAATAAACATTGACAGCCTGGGCATCATTGATCTAAAATGGACAGGATAATCATCATATCTACTACTGTGGGCCAGAATCCCATAAAAGAAATCCCATAAAAGAAATGGAGTGGCCCTCATATCGCCCTTTAAGGCCAATTACGGGCGCGACCTCAGAGCATTCCCAGGGAGGGAGTGGGAAGAGGAGGAGGGACCCGCAGCAGAGGACTGGGCGGAGGAAATGGAGACAGTGCACCAGCAGCTCAAGGAGCATTTAGAAAGGGCCAAGGAATCATACAAGAAGGGAGCGGACCGCCACCGGTGACCAGGAGAGGTCATCAGGGTGGGGGACAAGGTGTGGCTGTCCTTGGAAGAGCTACCAGCAATGGGGAGGTGCAAGAAGTTGGCACCCAGACGCTTGGGGCCGTTCACAGTCACGCATCAGATCAATCTGGTGGCGTTCAGGTTGGAACTCCCAGACTCCATGAGGATACACCTGGTGTTTCACAGGTCGTTGCTATCCCCTTACAGGGAAAGCACCAGGTTCAGGGAAAGCACTACATCACTGACAGACATCCCGAGGGACAGGGAACCGCAGAAACTGAATGTAGCCACTGAAATCCTGGACTCACAATGGGGGGAGGGGGGTCTGGAGTACCTCATGGCCTGGGAGGACACTCCGGCCACCCAAAATGCCTGGGTGCCGGCTCCCGCGGGGCAGGAGGAATACTTAGTGGAGGAATTTCATGCGCTGTTTCCACACAGGCCTAAACCCTGGCACATCGGGAGGGAGGCATCAGAGGCACCCGCAGGGGAGGGGGGGAAAAACCTCAGGGGAAGAAGAGCCGCAGGGATCGCTGTGGGAATGGGAAGCAAGGTTTCAGGATCGGGGAGAGGAGTACGAGTTTGGCACTCCTTCCAGTGCAGAAACCCCGATCATGGACTGGGAACAGGTGTTCACTCCCACGGGCTCAGACGAGACGGACTTCCTAGGGTTTCAGTCGTCACCTCCAGTATCATCGCAGGGCTCCGAGTGGGAGAACGTTTTCACCCCCACAAGCTCGGATGCCACGGAGTTTTTGGGATTCCAATCCTCTCCACAGTTACCCATCTCCTCGGGGGAGGAGGGGGGCCTGGAGGGGGGTGGATGTAAGGGAGGGAGGTTACAGAGAACCCCCCCTCTCATCAGAAGCAGCCCGTCTCCAAGCAGTCATGAAAGCGCGGGGTCTGAAGGGGTGTCAGGAAACGGAGAAGTGTCCCAGGGGGCGCCACTCACAACAATGTCACCCCCCTCAGGTATGACACCCGGGGTGGACCGCACCCCCGCGCCCCCCTTCCTCCACCACTAAGTTCACCTTTAATGTGAACTGAATTGAATACCTCTCCTACTCCTAGTTCTGATTGTGTGCTTGTGTCCTACTTTACAGAGGATAACCCTCTATTTGAAGAAATCTTCAATCTGGAGTGCTGCCTGGTCCAAACCCAGTGTTTGTTTGTTTGTTTGTTACATTTATATCCCACCTTTTCTTCCAATGAGATATAAGTGATGGTGTTGTAAGCTGTGAGGGACAGGGGATATCGCGAAGTCCCTCCCCTCCTGAGTTCCAGCCCATCCCCGAGCGCAGGGGAAAGCAGGGAGAGCTCCGTCTCAAGTGGGGAAGCAGGAAGTGGGGTCCGAGGCTCAGACAGGGTAGCGGAGCCAGCGTCCCAGGTGAGACAGGAAGGGGGAAGCAAGGGGGGCAGACCTGTCCCCCCAACTCCGGAATTGCGCCGAAAACGTAGGGGGAAGAGGATGGGTCTCCCCAAGTTGTTACGTTGGAGAAAAACGCGCCAAACGCCATTCGGAGGTTCTGATTCAAGCGGATAAGATGTGTCTCTGTAAATAGCAGTTGCCTTTAGCACTGTAAATACGCAGCACCAATAAAAAGATAAAATGCAGAGCTGTGTAGAGTCATTACTCTGAAGTAGCCCACTCCGGCCACTGTGACAGCAACCTCCGAATCATTTTTTGGGCTACTTTGGAGTTGCCGGGATGAGCGCGCCAGAAGCGGAGAAATGGCGGCAGATCGCGGAGAAAGCCCAGCAGGACCTGCAGCAACTGGCGTTGCAGGCACAGGGAGAATTAAAGGCAGCTAAGCAAGAAACGGAGAAGGTCAAGGAGGACAGGCAAAACCTTGCTGAACAGGTGAGAGCGCTACAGGAAAAAGAGCAGCAGTTAAGGGCGGTAGCGGTAGACCTCCAGAACAAGTTGGATGCAGAAAAAAACAAGGTGGGAGGGGCCCCCCAACTCCAAGTGCTGCCAGGAAGGAGAGCGGGCACCCTAGTAAGCAAGTTCAACGGAGATCCGAGGGAGTATCATGGCTTTGAGACTGAGATCTTGTATGCCCTTGAGCTGCACAATGATGAGTTCCCTGATGATGCGCACAGAGTAGCGTTTATAGTGGAACACCTTACCGGGGCAGCAAGGGAGTGGCTCAGACCGTTAATCGCGACAAAAAATCCTTGCATGAAGAATGTCAAACTATTTTTAGAAGCTTTAAGAGTAATGTATGCGTCTGATAGTCATATGGACCATACCAAAGAGGAACTGCATAATTTACGCCAGGGAAAAATGACAGTTCGCGAATATTGGTCAAGATTCACCATGCTGGTGCACAGACTGGGGTGGGAACTGCATTCGGCTCCGATGCAAGCTGCGTTCTATTTGGGGTTGCATGAGGATGTCAAGGATGAGCTCTCGAGAGGTCCAAAGCCCAATAACATGGATGAGCTCAGCAAAGCGGCTCTGGCGGTGGGGGTGAGACAGGAATCCTGGTGGAACGACAAGCAAGCAACGCGCGCAAAGCGGGCTTGGTTCCCACGGTCTCAGGAGAAGCCACTCCCCCAACAGCCCTTCCAAGCCACGCCTGGGGCCAGCCAAGACCAGGAACCCATGCAAATTGATAGCGCGCGTGCGGGGGGGCTTTTAAAACCCCAGCGACGCCAAGACGCAAGGAGGGCAGGGGCGGAAACTGCTTCCTCTGCAACTCCCCCCAGCATCTCGTCAGAGACTGCCCACATCGCAGGGAGTGGCAAGGAAAGGCGGGAACGGTTGTGCCTTCCCCCACTGAAGCAGCACCACAGCAGGGAAACGAGACAGCCTGGCTGCAGGAGACAAGGGGCAGCAGCCAGGCGCAATCGGCAGACAACAGCCCCAGCCCACCCACCCACACAGCGAGGAGCAGCGCCAGCCCACCCCCCCCAGAGCAGGGGTGGTTCTAGAAGTGACGCTAACGCTCCCAAATTGGTATCCCCTGACGGTTCTTGCCTTAATTGACAGCGGAGCATCTGCCAACTTCTTTTCGAGGGACTTTGCAGAAGCACACCAGATCCAGCTTCTGCAGCTGGACTTTCCCCTGCACGTCTCCACCATTGACGGCAGGGAGTTACTGGGAGGGGCCATCACCCATCAGACCCCCCCATGAGAATGACGGTGGGACGGCACGCAGAGACACTGGCATTCAACGTCACCACCATCTCAGACCCCCCCATCGTCTTGGGCATGAGCTGGCTGGCGCGCCATGACCCCTCCATCAGTTGGCACCAGAGATGCATCACGTTTGGATCAGACTTTTGTCTGGAACATTGCATGCAGCACCAACCAGGGGAGGGGCCTCCCATAGCCACGGTGGCCACCATGCACGTCAAGGGGGGTGAGGCAATACCCAAGCCGTACTGGGACCTGCAGGAAGTCTTCAGCGAAGCGGAATCCGACCACCTACCCCCGCACAGGTCCTTTGACTGTCAGATCAACCTGGTGCCAGGGGCAACGCTACCCCCAGCCAAGCTGTACTCCATGTCAGACCAGGAACTGGAGGATCTGCGTGCGTTTATCGACAAGAACCTCAAGAGGGGGTTCATCAGAGAAAGCACGGCAGCAGGGGGCAGCCCGGTCTTCTGGGTGGACAAGACACACAACAGCGCCGCCTGGTGGTGGATTTCAGACGGCTGAACAACATGACGGAACCGGTGGCTTTCCAAATGCCCAGAGTGGACGATCTGCTGACAGCGGCACGCAGGGGCAAGATCTTCACCAAGCTCGACCTGAGGGGAGCGTACAACTTGATCAGGATCCGGGAAGGCGATGAGTGGAAGACCACGATGTTCACGCCTCTGGGCTCTTTTGAATATCTGGTGATGCCCTTCGGTTTGCAAGGGGGCTCAGCATGCTTCCAGGCCTTCATGCACCACGTACTGGGGTCCCTCCTCTTCAAGAACTGCTTGGTCTTCCTGGATGACATCCTTATTTACTCCACTGACCCTGAGCAGCATGTGAAGGATGTCAGGGAGGTGTTGCAGCGCCTGAAGGAGCACCACCTGTATGTGAAGCTGGAAAAGTGCAAGTTTCACACCAAGGAGGTGGACTTCCTGGGCTACAAGCTGTCAGACAAGGGGCTAGCGATGGACAAGGACAAGGTGCAGGCCATCCTGGACTGGCACAGCCCCAGGACGCACAAAGATGCCCAACGCCTACTAGGCTTCGCCAACTTCTACAGGAAGTTCATCAAGAACTTCTCGTGGGTAACGGCTCCCATCACTGACTGCCTGAGAGGCAAGCAGAAGTTCAGATGGACACCGGAGGCGCAAGCAGCGTTCGAAAGCCTCAAGAGGGTGTTCGCCTCAGACCAGAACCTGTTCCACGTGGTGCAGGATGCGCCCCTACGCGTTGAGACCGACGCTTCAGACAGAGCTGTGGGAGCGATCCTGCTGCAACTGGATGCCAACAGAGAGTGGAGACCCTGTGCCTTCTTCTCCAGAAAACTGACCCAGCCAGAGCGCAACTACACGGTGTTTGATAAGGAGCTTCTGGCGATCCATTCTGCGTTTAAACACTGGAGACACTTCCTGGTGGGCGCCAAGCACCCCATTCAGGTGTGCACGGACCACAAGAACCTGGAGTTCTGGAGGACAGCCAGGGTGCTCAACCAGCGGCAGATACGGTGGGCAGAGTTCTTCTCGCATTTCAACTTCTCCATCCACTACATACCGGGGGAGCAAAATGTCAGGGCGGATGCCCTCTCCCGCAAGCCAGAGTAATTGGAGGAGGAGTTGCCACCAGCACCCCGACACGTGTTTCCCCCGTCGGCATGGTCCTGCGGAGCAGCAGGGGTGAGCGAGGCAGAACTCACAGCACTGACGGCAGCAGATGAGTTTGCCAACCGCATTTTCAGAGAGCTGCGAGGGGGGAGGGAGCAAGCAAAAGACTTTGCAGAACGCAGGGGGCTGCTTTTTTACAAGGGAGCCCTGTACCTGCCAACCAACCAGCTCAGAGGTAAGGTCCTCAAGCAGATGCACGACAACCCAACGGCGGGTCATTTTGGAAGGGACAAAACCACTCACTTAGTCATGAGACACTTCTGGTGGCAAGGGTGCGGGAGGATGTTCGGGACTATGTAAGGGGCTGTGACACCTGCCAGCGAGCAAAGGTTGTCAGAGCAGCACCAGCAGGGTTGCTGGAGCCATTAGCCACACCGCACAGGCCATGGGAAGTAGTGTCCATGGACTTCATCACAGACCTGCCTTCGTCCAGGGGCAAGACCGCAGTGTTGGTGGTGGTGGACCTTATGTCCAAAATGTGCCATTTTATACCGTGTGCCAGGGCAGTCTCTGCAGAATAGACAGCCAAACTGTTTGTTGACCACGTATTCAGACTGCATGGATTACCTTTAAGAGTTATTTCGGATCGAGGCCGCCAATTTGTTTCCAGGTTCTGGCGGCGGCTCATGAACCTCCTGCAGGTGGAGGTCAGCTTGTCGACGGCTCGGCACCCGCAGACCAATAGACAGGCTTAGAGGGTCAACGCCATTCTGCAGCAGTACCTGAGATGCTACGTCAGCCAGAGGCAAACGGACTGGGTGGATCGCCTGCCACTGGCAGAATTTGCCTACAACAATGCGGTGCACGTCTCCACAGGGGTGTCGCCCTTTAAGGCCAACTACGGGCGCGACCTCAGATCTTTCCCAGAGAGGGAGGGGGAGGAGGAGGAAGAGGGCCCACAGGCAGAGGATTGGGCAGAGGAACTGGAGACGGTGCACCAGCAGCTCAGAGAACACTTGGAGAGGGCCAAGGCAGCGTACAAGAAGGGGGCAGATCGCCACAGGCGACAAGGGGAGGTCATCAGGGTGGGGGACAAGGTTTGGTTGTCCTCGGAGGGCCTTCCCACCAGAGGGCGGTGCAAAAAGCTGGCGCCCAGATGGCTGGGCCCCTTCACGGTCACGCAACAGGTCAACCCGGTTGCCTTCAGGCTGGCACTGCCAGAGGACATGAGGGTGCATCCAGTATTTCATAGATCGCTGCTGTCGCCGTATAGGGAAGGCAGCAGGCTCCGAGACAGCGAACAGACCCCCGAGGGAGGGGGGAGAGGGGAGGCAGGGAGCAACTCAATGAGGCCACGGCCATCCTTGATTCACGGAGAGGGGTGGGGGGCCTGGAGTACCTCATGGCGTGGGAGGATGCCCCGCCGTCCCAGAATGAATGGGTACCAGCCACTCAGATACAGGAGGAATTCTTGGTGGAAGAATTCCACGCCCTCTTCCCACACAGACCCAAGCCCTGGCACATGGAAAGGGAGGGGAAAGGGGAGGGGGAGGAGGTCGCAGAGAGCAGTTCACCATGGGGATGGGAAGCGGAGTTTGAGGACCCGGAGGAAGAGGTATGGGCGTCTCCGAGGTCCACCCGGTCAGAGGAAGAGGCAGACTGGCAGCGTATTTTTACCCCCACCAGCTCTGACGCCACGGACTTCTTGGGCTTTCAGTCTTCTCAGGCGGAAGGAGGGAGCTCGAGGGATTGGGGAGAGGTGTTCACACCAACAGGCTCGGACAGCACAGAGTTTTTAGGCTTTCAGTCGTCACCGACGCCCTTGGAGCCCCTCGGGAGGGGAGAAGGGGGGCCTGGGAGGGGGGTGGATGTGAGGGACAGGGGATATCGCGAAGTCCCTCCCCTCCTGAGTTCCAGCCCATCCCCGAGCGCAGGGGAAAGCAGGGAGAGCTCCGTCTCAAGTGGGGAAGCAGGAAGTGGGGTCCGAGGCTCAGACAGGGTAGCGGAGCCAGCGTCCCAGGTGAGACAGGAAGGGGGAAGCAAGGGGGGCAGACCTGTCCCCCCAACTCCGGAATTGCGCCGAAAACGTAGGGGGAAGAGGATGGGTCTCCCCAAGTTGTTATGTTGGAGAAAAACGCGCCAAACGCCATTCGGAGGTTCTGATTCAAGCGGATAAGATGTGTCTCTGTAAATAGCACTGCCTTTAGCACTGTAAATACGCAGCACCAATAAAAAGATAAAATGCAGAGCTGTGTAGAGTTGTTACTCTGAAGTAGCCCACTCCGGCCACTGTGACATAAGCCAAAAATGGCTTATCTTCTGAGTTAGCCCATAAAACTCAGAGACAAGAGGAGTTAGGAGTCCATTTTGTTTATTGCAAAGCAATAAGGTTACAGTCGAATCTTTTCGCAAAACTGCAAACCCGCCCAAAGGTCGGGCAGGAATTTATAACATTTCAGACAAAGGATTTTGATTTAACCAATCACATAAAGCATTACATCATTTAATATTTTAATATTCATCATTGTCTCATTTTATATTTAATTACCTAATCTAATACGCATGTGCAATAAGCATTGCTAACTAGGCCAAGGATTGCTAGCTAGGCCTTTGATTCTCAATAAGATGTTACATTATGAGATAATATGCATGTTGGGAACCTGTGTTACGTATGTAACAATTTGTGTTCTAGCTTATGAATTATTTCTTTGTGATTTGTGTGTTAGCTGACCTTCTGTTCTGGTAAAAGAACGGCATCTTGCTAGATCATCTGTTTCTTAAAGCAACAAGTTCCCATAATTCACTATTGTCACAGTGGCCGGAGTGGACTACTTCAGAGTAACGACGCTACGCCGCTCTGCATTTTATTCTTTTATTGGTGCTGCGTATTTACAGTGCTCAAGTCATTGCTATTTACACGGAGCGATGTTGTCAGTCGGTTTCAGTTCCTCCTAATGGCTTTTGGCGCGTCTTTCTCCAACACAAAAGCTTTGGCAGACCCATCCTCTTGCCCCTCCTCTTCCTGCGTAATTCTGGAGTTGGAGGGATGGGTCTTCCCCCCTTGCTTGCCCCTTCCTGTCCCACCTGGGACCCTGGCTCCTCTACCTTGCCTGAGCCTCGGACACGACTTCCTGCTTCCCCACTGGAATCGGAACTCTCCCTGCTTTCCCCTTTGCTCGGGGACGGGCTTGAACTCAGGAGGGGAGGGACTTCGCGATATCCCCTGTCCCTCACATCCACCCCCCTCCCAAGCTCTCCTTCACCCCTCCCCAGGCCCCCCCCATGTGTCGGTGACGACTGGAAGCCTAAGAACTCAGTGCTCTCCGAGCCCGTTGGTGTGAATACCTCCCCCCAGTCCTGCGAGCCCCCCCCTTCCGCCTGGGCGGACGGGAATCCCAAAAAGTCCGTGGCGTCAGAGCTGGTGGGGGTAAAAACGTTCTGCCAATCTGCTCCTTCCTCTGACTGGGTGGATCTCGGTGACACCCATACCTCATCCTCTGGTTCCTCAAACTCCGCTTCCCAGCGCCATGGTGAGCTGCTCTCCCGTGCCTCCTCCTCCTCCCCCTCCCTTTCCATGTGCCAGGGCTTGGGTCTGTGGGGAAAGAGGGCGTGAAATTCTTCCACCAAGAATTCCTCCTGTATCTGAGTGGCTGGGACCCATTCATTCTGGGACGGTGGAGCATCCTCCCATGCCATGAGGTACTCCAGTCCCCCCACCCCCCACCTTGAATCCAGGATGGCCGTGGCCTCATTGAGTTGCTCCCTGCCTTCCCTCTCCCCCCCTCCCTCGGGGGTTTGTTCGCTGTCTCGGAGCCTGCTGCTTTCCCTGTACGGCGACAGCAGCGATCTATGAAACACTGGATGCACCCTCATGTCCTCTGGCAGTGCCAGCCTGTATGCCACCGGGTTTACCTGTTGCGTGACCGTGAAGGGGCCCAGCCTCTTGGGTGCCAGCTTTTTGCACCTCCCTCTGGTGGGAAGGCCCTCCGAGGACAACCACACCTTGTCCCCCACCCTGATGACCTCCCCTTGTCGCCTGTGGCGATCTGCCCCCTTTTTGTACGCTTCCTTGGCCCTCTCCAAGTGTTCTCTGAGCTGCTGGTGCACCGTCTCCAGTTCCTCTGCCCAATCCTCAGCCTGTGGGCCCTCCTCCTCCTCCTCCTCCCTCTCCCTCTCTGGGAAAGATCTGAGGTCGCGCCCGTAATTGGCCTTAAAGGGCGACACCCCTGTGGAGACGTGCACTGCATTGTTGTAGGCAAATTCTGCTAGTGGCAAGCGATCCACCCAGTCCGTTTGCCGCTGGCTGACGTAGCATCTCAGGTACTGCTGCAGAATGGCGTTGACCCTCTCCGCTTGTCCGTTGGTCTGCGGGTGTCTAGCCGTCGACAAGCTGACCTCCACCTGCAGGAGGTTCATGAGCCGCCGCCAGAACCTGGAAACAAATTGGCGGCCACGATCCGAAATAACCCTTAAAGGTAATCCATGCAGTCTGAAAATGTGATCAACAAACAGTTTGGCTGTCTCTTCTGCCGAGACTGCCCTGGCACACGGTATAAAGTGACACATTTTGGACATAAGGTCCACCACCACCAACACTGCAGTCTTACCCCTGGACGAAGGCAGATCTGTGATGAAGTCCATGGACACCACTTCCCACGGCCTGTGTGGTGTGGCTAAGGGCTCCAGCAACCCTGGTGGCGCTGCTCTGACCACCTTCGCCCGCTGGCAGGTGGTACAGCCCCTTACATAGTCTCGAACATCTTCCCGCACCCCTGGCCACCAGAAGTGTCTCATGACTAGGTGAGCGGTTTTGTCCCTTCCAAAATGCCCCGCTGTAGGGTTGTCGTGCATCTGCTTGAGGACCGTACGTCGAAGCTGGGTGGTGGGTAGGTACAGCGCACCCTTGTAGAAAAGCAGCCCTCTGCGTTCTGCAAAGTCTTTTGCCTGCTCCCTCCCCCCTCTCAGTTCTCTGAAGATGCGGTTGGCAAATTCATCCGCTGCCGTCAGTGCTGTGAGTTCTGCCTCGCTCACCACAGCTGCTCCGCAGGACCATGCCGACGGGGGGAAAATGTGCCTTGGGGCTGGTGGCGCCTCCTCCTCCATGTACTCTGGCTTGCGGGAGAGGGCATCCGCCCTGACATTCTGCTCCCCCGGGATGTAGTGGATGGAGAAGTTGAAGTTCGAGAAGAACTCTGCCCACCGTATCTGCCGCTGGTTGAGCACCCTGGCAGTTCTCCAGAACTCCAGGTTCTTGTGGTCTGTGCACACCTGGATGGGGTGCTTCGCGCCCACCAGGAAGTGTCGCCAGTGCTGGAACGCAGCGTAGATCGCAAGAAGTTCCCTATCAAACACTGTGTAGTTGCGTTCAGGCTGTGTCAGCTTCCTGGAGAAGAAGGCACAGGGTCTCCACTCCCTGTTGGCGTCCAGTTGCAACAAAATTGCGCCCACAGCTTTTTCAGAAGCATCTGTCTCAATGCGTAGGGGCGCGTCCTGCACCACATGGAACAGGTTTTGGTCTGAGGCGAACACTCTCTTGAGGCTTTCGAACGCTGCTTGCGCCTCTGGTGTCCACTTGAACTTCTGCTTGCCTCTCAGGCAGTCCGTGATGGGAGCCGTAACGCGAGAGAAGTTCTTGATGAACTTCCTGTAGAAGTTAGCGAAGCCTAGTAGGCGTTGGGCATCTTTGCGCGTCCTGGGGCTGTGCCAGTCCAGGATGGCCTGCACCTTGTCCTTGTCCATCGCCAGCCCCTTGTCTGACAGCTTGTAGCCCAGGAAGTCCACCTCTTTGGTGTGAAACTTGCACTTCTCCAGCTTCACATACAGGTGGTTCTCCTTCAGGCGTTGCAACACCTCTCTGACATCTTTCACATGCTGCACTGGGTCATTCGAGTAGATAAGGATGTCATCTAGGAAGACCAAGCATTTCCTGAAGAGGAGGGACCCCAGGACGTGGTGCATGAAGGCCTGGAAGCATGCTGAGCCCCCTTGCAAACCGAAGGGCATCACCAGATATTCAAAAGAGCCCAGAGGCGTGAACATCGTGGTTTTCCATTCATCTCCTTCCCGGATCCTGATCAAGTTGTACGCCCCCCTTAGGTCCAGCTTGGTGAAAATCTTGCCCCTGCGTGCCGCTGTCAGGAGATCATCCACTCTGGGCATGGGGAAAGCCACGGGCTCTGTCACCGAATTCAGCCGTCTAAAGTCCACCACAAGACGGCGCTGTTGCGTGTCTTTCTTGTCCACCCAGAAGACCGGGCTGCCCCCTGCTGCCTTGCTTTCCCTTATGAACCCCCGCTTGAGGTTCTTGTCGATGAAAGCGCGCAGATCCTCCAGCTCCTGGTCTGACATGGCGTACAGCTTGGCTGGGGGTATCGTCGCCCCTGGCACCAGGTTGATCTGGCAGTCAAAAGGCCTGTGCGGGGGTAGGTGGTCGGACTCCGCTTCGCTGAAGACCTCCTGCAGGTCCCAGTACTGCTTGGGTATTGCCTCACCCCCTTTGATATGCATGGTGGCCACCGTGGCTATCGGAGGCCCCTCCCCTGGTTGGTGCTGCATGCAATGTTCCAGACAAAAGTCTGACCCAAATGTGATGCACCTCTGGTGCCAACTGATGGAGGGGTCGTGGCGCGCCAGCCAGCTCATGCCCAAGACGATGGGGGGGTCTGAGATGGTGGTGACGTTGAACGCCAGTGTCTCTGAGTGCCTTCCCACCGTCATTCTCATGGGGGGGGTTTGATGTGTGATGGCCCCTCCCAGCAGCTCCCTGCCGTCAATGGTTGCTACGTGCAGAGGAAAATCCAACTGCAAAAGCTGGATTTGGTGCTCTTCTGCAAAGCTTCTCGAGAAGAAGTTGGCGGACGCCCCACTGTCAATTAAGGCGAGGACCGTCAGGGGATAGCCATTTGGGAGCGTTAGCGTCACTTCTAGAACCACTCCTGCTCTGGGAGGGGTGGGCTGGCTCTGCACCTCTCTGTGCGGGTGGGCGGGCTGGGGCTGTTGTCTGCTGACTGTGCCTGGCTGCTGCCCCTTGTCTCCTGCAGCCAGGCTTTCCCGTTTCCCTGCTGTGGTGCTGCGTCAGTGGGGGAGGGCACCACCGTTCCCGCCTTTCCTTGCCACTCCCTGCGATGTGGGCAGTCTCTGACGAGATGCTGGGGTGAGTTGCAGAGAAAGCAATTCCCGCCCCTTCCCTCCTTGCGTCTTGGCGCCGCTGGGGTTTGAAAAGCCCGCGCGCGCGCGCTATCAATCTGCATGGGCTCCTGGTCCTGGCTGGCTCCAGGCGTGGCCTGAAAGGGTTGTTGAGGGAGTGGCTTCTCCTGCGACCGTGGGAACCAAGCCCGCTTTGCGCGCGTCGCTTGCTTGTCGTTCCACCGGGATTCCTGCCTCACCCCCACCGCCAGAGCTGCTTTGCTCAGCTGATCCATAGTACTGGGCTTTGGACCTCTCGAGAGTTCATCCTTCACCTCCTCGCTCAAACCCAAGTAAAACGCAGCTTGCATGGGAGGCGAATCCAAAACCCACCCCAGTCTGTGCACCAGCATGGTGAATTTCGCCCAATATGCGCGAACTGTCATATTTCCTTGGCGTAAATTATGCAGTTCCTCCTTAGTCTGGTCCAAATGACTATCGGACGAATACATCGTCCTCAAACCTTCTAGAAATTGTTGGACATTTTTCATGCAAGGATTCTTGGTTGCGATTAATGGTCTTAGCCACTCCCTGGCTGCTCCGGTGAGATGTTCCACAATAAACGCTACTCTGTGCTCATCATCGGGGAACTCATTCTGGTGCAGCTCAAGAGCATACACGATCTCAGTCTCAAAGCCCTGAAACTCCTTCGGGTCTCCATTGAACTTGCTTACAAGGGTCCCTGCTCTCCTTCCTGGCAGCACTTGGACTTGGGGAGCCCCTCCCGCCTTGTTTTTCTCTGCATCCAGCTTGTTTTGGAGGTCTACCGCCACCGCCCTTAAATGCTGCTCTTTTTCCTGGAGCTCTCTCACCTGTTCCGCAAGTTGTAGCCGGTCGTCCTGGACCTTCTTAGTCTCCTCTTTAGCTGCCTTCAATTCTCCCTGCGCCTGCAGCGACAGCTGTTGCAGTTCTAGCTGGGCTTGCTCAGCGATCTGCCGCCACTTCTCCGCCTCGGACACGCTCATCCCGGCAACTCCGAAGTAGCCCAAAAATGATTAGGAGGTTGCTGTCACAGTGGCCGGAGTGGACTACTTCAGAGTAACGACGCTACGCCGCTCTGCATTTTATTCTTTTATTGGTGCTGCGTATTTACAGTGCTCAAGTCATTGCTATTTACACGGAGCGATGTTGTCAGTCGGTTTCAGTTCCTCCTAATGGCTTTTGGCGCGTCTTTCTCCAACACAAAAGCTTTGGCAGACCCATCCTCTTGCCCCTCCTCTTCCTGCGTAATTCTGGAGTTGGAGGGATGGGTCTTCCCCCCTTGCTTGCCCCTTCCTGTCCCACCTGGGACCCTGGCTCCTCTACCTTGCCTGAGCCTCGGACACGACTTCCTGCTTCCCCACTGGAATCGGAACTCTCCCTGCTTTCCCCTTTGCTCGGGGACGGGCTTGAACTCAGGAGGGGAGGGACTTCGCGATATCCCCTGTCCCTCACAACTATTATAAGCATATTCTAGGATTAATAGGGATTTACATTATCACCTTAATTGGGGCCCTTTGGGCCCCTGCTACAATGGATTTAAACCATATATCCGGACTCACAACTTCTAGCTGTGAGCACCAATAAACAGATGAAGTTCAGCTTCAGAGGTGTCACAGTGGCCTGGGTGGGCTACTTCAGAGTAACGACTCCACACAGCTCTGCATTTTATTCTTTTATTGGTGCTGTGTATTTACAGTGCTAAAGGCAGTGCTATTTACAGAGATTGACACATCTTATCCGTCTTCTTCAGTACCTCCGAATGGAGGTTGGCGCGTTCTCCTCCAGCATAAAAGCTTGGGGAGACGCAGCCTCTTCCCACGACGTTTCTTGCGCAATTCCGGAGTCGGTGGGATTGGCCTTCCCCCCTTGCTCCCCCCTTCCTGTCCCACCTTGGGCAGTGGCTCTGCTACTTTGCCTGAGCCTCAGACACCACTTCCTGCTTCTCCACTTGAGTCGGAACTCTCCCTGCTTTCCCCAGCGCTCGGAGATGGGCTGGATCTCAAGATGGGAGGGACCTCCCGATATCCCTTGTCCCTCACAAGAGGTTTTGAAGTAATTCTTCTTTTATTTTAACAAACTAAACATATATAACTATAATATAGAGACTGTGTGAGTTTCAGTCATCTAACATAAGTAAGAACACATCTTTACTTCAGAACACACTCTCCAGAATTGACAGTTAGGAATAACAGTTACCAAGGAAGACTCCTCCCCCTTCTCTCTCCACTGAGTCAGGAGATTGACAGAAAAGGGGGGGGTGAAAATACTAACAACCTCCCCCTTTTCAGTCCGACCTTTATGAAAATCTAACACAATTGTAACTTCTTTACATATACACCAAGTTGTTCCTTATTAACAGCTTTGGTCAAAACATCTGCTGAGATTTCCTTTCCTGGCATATATGAAACTTTCACAACTCCATTTTTAATACACTCTCTGGCCCGGTGCAATTTACTTTGCAAATGCTTTGTTCTCTGTTTGCACCCTTCTGAGCGGATTAACTCTATGCAGGCTTTGTTGTCCTGGTAAACCTGAATTGGACAAAAAACTTTCACTCTCACACCCTATATTAATGAGTGAAAGAGTTAAAGCGCTGAGTTTGGCTTCACATGAACTCATGCTCACTGTTGCTTGCTTCTTGCAAGACCAATCAAACAAACCTTGATTGTATAATTAACAGACACCCAATGTACTCTTGCGTCTGTTGTATCACTGCCAAAACTGGTGTCTGCATAGATTTCTAGGCCTCCAGACTTTTCACTAGTCCAGTGATGGGCAACCTTTTGAGCTTGGTGTGTCAAAATTCGCCAAAAAACCGAGCATAACTTGGGTGGTGTGTCACTTCGAGAAAAAAACCATAATTTCGCGATATTTATAGTTTAAATAACAAAAATGTATAATTGTTTCCCCCTAAAAAAGGAAAAGGGGGAGAAAAAAATTATTAAACTACTTTTATATTAACATTAATCAGATTCTTGTGTTTATTCTTTTTAAGAGGGATTAGAAGGGATTTTATCAGGAAGGAATCTTTAATAGTAAGACTCAGATGAGTCAACCACAAGCTGATCACTGCGTAATTTAAAAAGGGGGATGTATGGAACTCTGCTAGAATATGGAACTTGCTAGCACAAGTAAGAAGGATATCATTAAATAATATACCCTCTCCTGCCTCCCTAATCACCCTCACAATAATTTTATAAGCTTAATTGCCTTTTCTCTAAATTAAAAAGTCCCAAACACTGCAAACTTACCTCATATGAGAGTTGCCCCATCCCCTTGATCATTTTGTGTGTGTAAAAAAAAAGGAAAAAGGGAGGGAAGCTCTATTTTACAAAAGGTTTACAATGGAAACTTAGAGCTGACTCTTCCCCATCCTTTATTACAGTGGTACCTCGCAAGACGAATGCCCTGCAAGAACATTTTTTCGCAAGATGAATGCGTCTTGCGATCTGATGATGACTCGCAAGACAAATTCATTTTGCGAAAAATTTGTCTTGCGAATCGCTGTTTCCCATAGGAATGCATTGAAATTTAATTAATGCATTCCTATGGGCAAAAAAAGAATTTTCAATGCATCCCTATGGGAAACCGTGATTCACAAGACGAATTGACTCATGGAATGAATTAAATTCATCTTGCGAGGCACCACTGTATTTACGGAGTGAACTGAATAACACTAAGAGGACTTGGAATTTAATTTAATTGGAAGTATAATTGCTTATTTATCTTCAGTTGGACGGAAGAATGAAAGAAGTCTGTGAACTTGCCAAGGAACTGATAAGGTTCATTACTGAGTTCTTTACTTTCATCCATGAAATTCTGTTTTTTAAAAGTACATGTTGCCAGTGTGAGGTCCCTGATCCAGACTAGAACCCCAGTGGGAGGGACTCTTTACCCATCTCCCTATAGTCATAATTTGCCTGTCTTGCTTTTGGGTCTGGAAGCTGGGAATGGGTAAGAAAGGAGAGCGCTGTCAGTGTCCTCTTTTCAAAAACAAGGTACTGTATTTTTCCGCAGCCACCAATCGCCCACCCAATCACTGCTGCAACAGCCAATCGCCAGCAGGCCTTGCCGCAGCCACCAATCACCACTAACACCAGCCGCCCGTACCCCCTCTGCACTATCCGTGTATAAGATTTTTTTAGATTTTTCTATAATAAAAAAACATTTTCTTATACATGGAAAAATACGATATTTATTTGTATTTATAGCAAATGAAACATTTTTTCATTATAATGTTTGACACACATTATCTTGCCAGTCTTCACTATAATAATAAAATAGAAATGATAACATAATAAAGGCAATGCATCTTACCTGTTCAGAGCTTAGAATTTCCTGTGTTCAAGTATAATGCAAACTAGGTTTTTACTGTTTTTCTCAATGATTTCATATTGAGTTTTGGTATTCCAGTGTTCAGTGAATTTATATCAACATTCCATTGTGTCTGCAAATGGGTGGGGACAGGATAGCTCAGGACAGCGTTGGCTGCCTTGCAAGAGGAGGCTGTTTTGCCCTGGCGTATAACTTTATTAACTAAATAAATATCTTTAGGCTCCTGGTTCCGTTCCAAATCACAGCCTTCACCAGCTGCTGCTTTCCATGATTATCCAGGTTCTTCATTTCCTCGTAGGATGAATGTCTCAGCTGAGCTGCATTAAAAAATTACCAGTCTTACGTAAGAATAAGAGAGGAGACTGCTAGTTTTTGTCTTGTGCGTGTGTTCTCTTACTGGTCAAAGCTAATGAGTATAATTAGAGGTTTTGCATTGAAAACAGAGAGATCAACTTTGTGGCAGTGGTGAAGTGAAGACAAAGAAGAGGTTGGGTTGCCTGCTTGGCTTTTTCCCCTTCCCTCTTGGGGTGCAAACTGCATAGCTTACATAGAAATGTAAAAGTGTTTAATTTTTTTCAGTGAAAACATATTTATTTGCCCAGGCCGTTCGTTCTGATTGAGCTTTAAAGAGTGGGGCTTTGTGGGGAAAGCTCTGGAGCAAAAAAACAAAAAGAATTATGCCAGGAAAAAGGAAATGAAAAGTAAGTGTGGATAAGTCCCGAGACATGCTGTTTTTATAATGACTGCATAGTATTATTTTGTTTGGTTTTATATTTTAGTCTGTGCTGTATTGTGACTCACATTGTACTATGAGCTGGGGTAGGATGTAAAAACTGAACAATTCAGGTTCTACCCAGAGTCTTTCGCCTCACCCAAGAAAACAACACCAACCCTGTAGAGTGAATGAAGTGGTTGTGTTTGCAGATGTCTGAAAAGTCTTTCTCTCTCTTTTTATTCCTGTCTCTTCTTCTCTTTTCCTTCCTTGCACTGTGTGTGTTTCTGGTCCTGAGGCAGGCCGGTGTCCTCATCTCCATAAAGCGTCATTCCTTGTGTCTCATCTTTTGAAGCACCATAACCTCTGAGCCACCCTCACTACATCAGCATGGCCATCTCATCACGTCTGGCTCTCTGGGAACAAAAGGAAAGTGCCATTCCCCTTCTGCATGCAGAGAGATTTGAGCCTATGGTCTGAGGGAGGAGCTTTGCCCTCTCCTTGAAATCCAGGCCTTTACAAACCCAATGAAAGCACTGCAAATGTTTCCCGGTTCCCTGTTGATGTGGCTAACCCACGCCCAATACTAAATAGCTTATCACCAGCACAATTTAATTTAATTTTAGGACTTTGGTTTGCATATAGAATTCTGCTGCTTTTGGTTTCTTCTTCTGGGCTTCTCTGCTTAGAAGTCACCCCTGCATTTGCCTGGAGGCTGATTCTAACCCTCCCTGCTTCCCCAGAATTGAAGGCAATTTGAAAGTGGCGATGTGCCCATTCATTCCACATTACCTCTGGTCTAATGGGCTTGCAGGTCCTTGCATTGCTTTAAAATTTGCAACCTGTGTGCATGTGAGAAAAGAAAAGGTTATGCGTGCAGCATGGAAAAGTATCCTTTTCACCACCAGCTCTCAGTAATCTTGAACCCAATTATTGCCCACCTGCTGCCAAAGTTGCTTTACAGGGTTTGGATGTGCCAATTTCACCCCTGCGCTGCCACCGCTTGGTTTCCTTTGAGCATCTT
The DNA here is from genome assembly GCF_963506605.1 of Zootoca vivipara. NCBI lineage: Eukaryota > Metazoa > Chordata > Lepidosauria > Squamata > Lacertidae > Zootoca > Zootoca vivipara. Next base: position 56,000 of record NC_083292.1, read on the forward strand.
TTCTGTCCTTGCAGCTCCTGTTAGGAAATCTTCAGTGAGAGCAGATTTTATTTCCCTTTTCAAAATTCTGACAGAGAAGCAGCAGATGGGTGTAACTGGCTAGTGTGGTCTGTGGACCTTGTGGTAGAGGGTTCAGTGGAATGCCTTTGCCAGCGCTGTTCAACAACTCAATTTTTGCTTGTGTAAACAGATTAGGGAAGAAGACCGCAGCCCCCCACCCACCTCGCCACCCCCGCTTTTCTCGGTCATTCCTGGGGGCTTCATCAAGCAACTTGTGCGGGAAACGGAAAAGGAGTCCAAAGAAGCAAAATTAAAAGAGAAATTAATTTCCAAAGAAGATGTGAGTAAGAAAATAACATTGAGAATTCAAACTTTGAGCTGCAATCTCTGTCCTGCTGAATCCTTGGGCTTGTCCATATTTATGCATTAGTTAGATGATAATCCACTTCCCCCTCAAGGTAAATGGATAAATGGTAAATGAAAACAATTGAATAGATTTGGACAATTATTCCAAACCGAACACTTGAGAAGTAATAAAGAACGTCAATTGCTTTCTGAAATGTAAAGTAAAGGTATTGGCACCTAAGGGGGGGGAAATCAAAGATACTGGGGCAATATATTTATTATGCAGCCAACAGAAATGTCACAAAATGGTGTATAAGCTTTTGAGTCCCCCCAAATACTTCATCAGGCTAGAAAGAAAAAAGGAAAAGGAAAAGAAAGGCTGGCATCTCACACCAACCCTGGCCACGCTGCATTGGCTACCATTAGTTTCCAATTCAAAGTGCTAGTTTTTGACCTATAAAGCCTTAAACGGCTCCCCTGGCACCTTTGTTAAATATCTTTAGGTGTCAGGCAAAAACATTCCCCTTTTCTAGGCCTTTGGCTGATTAAACAATCTATGGCCTTTTAAACTGTGTGTGTGAGATTGTTATTATGGTATAAATTTGTGTTTTTATATTGTAAACTGCCCTGTGATCCTTGAGTGAAGGGCAGTATAGAAATATTAGTATTAATATTATCATCATCAAAGTCTGGGGGAGAGAAAAATGCTTGAACAGCAGCCTTTTCTTTCTCTTCCTTTCCCTCCCTGCTTTGCATTTTTGCCATCTAACATGATGAAGAGTTCTGGGGAACTGCAAAGTTTGCACACTATTTTTTTACATTTTCATTTGTCTAATAAAGGTATCGCCCTAATATGAAATATATTCAGTTTTGCTATTGAATTAGATTTTGGCGCAATAGAGGAAATAATTACAGGAGCTTAGAAATATCTGTGTAGAACACTGCTGACATCACATCAATCACCTTGCATTAATTTTTAGGAGAATTAATGTCAATGGCTAAAATGTATATCCTACCCCCAGTTCAAATAGATACTCTGGGCAGCTCACAGTGATAAAATCATAATTGTAGCCAATCGCTACAATTACACTGGTTTGATGTTGAAACATCTATCAAGGAGAGAGGCAAGCAGGATCATGCCCTAAAAACCCTCCCTTTACAATATGGAAGCTTTTGCCAGACTTTGAGAAGGTCAGAAGTGATGCCTTGGTTTAGCCCCTGGCAATTCGTGTCTTACCTTCCACTGAAACTCACAAATAAAATGTACACAAACTTAAAGGAGATGGTAGGTATTACGGCCTCCAGGTCCCTTCACACACCACAATTTTGGATGTGCATCTAAAAATGTAGAGGGAACATGGACCCACCATGGACATGAATTCTCAGCAGCGAACAGTGATTGGCTCCAGTGGCCTGTTAGGTGCCCACATTGGCTGGCAAATCCAGGTCTTCCCTGTGTAATGTGTGCAATGACCCTTAAATACTTCCTTTGTGGCAGGAGGACCCAGCTGAGTCCAAATACCAGGCTGATAATAATTATATACTGGAAGAATTCAGAGAGTGCTTCTTCGACAAACTGGTCCAATCAAATATGGAAATAGCACTTGTGGAAAAATTAGCACAAAATTTGAAGCATAAAGACTCCTTTGTAACTGTTTGGTACAGCTTTATTAGATCACACAGTAACATAATGAAACTACCGTGTTTCCCCGAAAATAAGACACCGTCTTATATTTATTTTTCCTCAAAAAAACAAACAAAAAACCACTATGGCTTATTTTCAGGGGATGTCTTATTTTTTTATTAAGTATGGTACAGTTTAACCTACAAGGTTCAACTGTCTATCAGTATGGCTTATTTTTGGGATATGGCTTATATTCCTTGAATGCTTAAAAATCCTGCCATGGCTTATTTTATGGCTACATCTTATTTTCGGAGAAACAGGGTAGATGGCTCCCCTCAGGTTATAAAATGTTTTGGTTGGCATAAACTTGAATATTGCTTTCTGTACAAATGGTTGTCTGGGATAGGAACTTATGATGCAGTTTGGATGTTATTTTGGATGTATGGCCTTATCTCCATCTTCTGGGCTGGTGTGGGATATTTTCTTTTTATGTGTGCATGATGTTGTAATACATTGTAAGAATCTAATATAGCCTATTTAAAGGCAACAAACCCTACCAGACACAAAATGCCTTTGAAAGGCCCTTGAGATAACTATGTCTCAACGGATGCTGCTGCGCTCTAGGAAACACCTCTCTACTTTGTTTGGAGACAGGTGTGACGGACTCCTCTGGGGCTAATGTCCTTGAGTGTGTTTTTGTTTCCCAGCCTCCAGGAAAGCAGGTTGAGGGGCCCGTGCAGCAGTTTGTAATCAGGGACACCAACATTTTGGAAGTGGGAGAGGACATGGCCAACAAGGGACAGCTGCTGCAAGGACGATTGAATGGTGAGAAGCACGGAGTGGAAGGTGAGTCTGAGATTCCAGGAAGGAAGCCTTTGCCTTCCAAGAGAACTGCCCAGAGGGGCCACACCCAGCAACCAGTACTGCTTGTGCCTGAATTAGCACCAGCCACTCCAAAATCAGCACCAGCAGTTCCAACACCGGGAGAGGAGGTCCACTTGGATACATCTCAGCCTCCTAAAGTTCCTGCAGCTCCAGAGCAAATCAAAAGCGGCAGTGCTAAGGATCTTCCTGGGTCAGGAACAGAACTTGTAAAGAAGGGCAATTTATATTGTTCCAAACACTTCGAAAGCTCAAGGAAGGAGAATTGGAAAATGAGGACCAAGGAAGAGGCTGTGAGCAAGCCGGGAAATAAGTCAAAATTCACAGGGAAGGGAAAAGAGCTTGGAGAAAATAAAGAAAAGGCCACAGATAGTGGGAAACAGCCAGGAGAACCCAAAGAGAAGCATGTAGAAACCGGGAAAGTATTGGCACAATTGAAGGTGGAAGAGGGAGAAATGGAAGAGGAACTGTCTCGGAAAGGAGGAAAAAGAAAGCAAGAATCTCCAGTAGCAGAAATGAAGGAGAAACCAGAGGAAACTAAGGAAGTGTTGGCAGGAGAAAACAAAGAAGAGCTTGGAGAAAGCACAGATTCGGACAAGGTGAGGTTGATGTTGAATTCAGTGTTATGGGCCCACTTCCTAGGGTTTCAGCTGTATATCCCTTGCTGGGGAAGGGCTCCATCCTGCACCTTTGGTGGCTTTACCTAGTGCAGAGCACTCTGCATGTGTCCTGGGCAATGCCCCCCCAAAGATTCCTAAATTCTCCTTGCATGGCTATTTTTTCTTCCCTGGAATTTGGAGTTCTGTCTTAGCTATGCTGGTTTTCAAAGTGGAACCTCTGCAGTAGAAATCCTACTTGTTTCCTCTCCTTGGTTCATTCATTCCCTCATTGAGTGAAGATTCTTTCACTGAATGTCAAATCTTCAGCCATCTCAAATCTGAGATTGCTTTGAACATTTGGACCAAATCAGGAAGGAATAACTTTGACTGTGGGAGATCCCTGACAGGTGAATGAATTTGGATGAAAAGCAAAGATGACCCACAACTGTTGTGTGCAAATATTCCCCTTCCTCACTCTTCCTTCCTTCACCCAGGTGTGCCATGATGTCTGGTATGAAACAGAGAAAGTTTGGCTGTTACAAAAAGATGGATTCACTCTTGGTAAGGTGGCCTTGGTTTTCTCCAGCCTTTACACTTAGCAGCTAAGAGGGTGTGAGAATGTCAAGATGGGAAGCTGCTCTTTGTTGGTGGTGCATGTGCTCCAGATCACAATAGTGCACATGATGATGTGTGTGAATAGGGGTGCATTACAGCAGAGGCTTCTCCTTCAATTAAGGTGATAGTGGTGGCAGAAAAGGTGTAACCAAGGAGGAACAGGAAAGAATGGCTGCAGAAATGGTCCCACTGGGTGCAGAATGTGTAGAGTTGTGTGAGATTATCCCCTACCTGAGGATGGCAGGAGGGGAGAGCTTAGGAGCATGGGAAGCTGCTTTCTACCAAGTCAGACTCTTGGTCCATTTAGCTCAGTATTCTGTACACTGACCGGCAGTGACTCTCCAGGGTTTCAGGCATGAGCCTCTCCCAGCCCTCCCTGGATATGCCATTGGGGATTGAACTCAGGACCTTCTGCACACAGCTGGTCTATCTGGGTCTACACCAGCTTTCTGCAACCTGCTGTCTTCTAGATAGATTGAACTATAACCCACCAGCCTGAGCCAGCATCAGTGTGCTGGTTGGAGGTGATGGAGTTGGTGAAGGCTGGCCAATGCTGGGGCTCCCAGATCAGTCTTCAGGATCTCCCTGAAGACTCTGGGAACTGAACCTGAGGAATTTCTGTCTACAAGACAGGCCCTCAGACTGCCACTGATCTGTGGCCAAGCCAAAGAGGAGAGAACAAAGAGTCATTTCCCTCTCACTACTCCCCCCCCCCTTTGGCAGCTACTGAACTGAAGCCAGATGAGGGCACTCCTGAGCTGCCTCCAGGGACAGTCCGAGTCCGAGTGGAAGCTGATGGCTCCATCATGGAGGTGGATGAAGAAAAGGTCCAGAGAGTGAGTTGTTGTGTCTCTCCCTTCCTCAAGCTTCCAGCAAAGCCCATGGCTGCAGCAAACCCTCCCTACTTGGTCTGGTTCTAAGGCACCTTCCTTGCCTACTTCAGGCACATGGACTGGGGAGGCTTCCTCCTCAGGAGTCCCCTTGCTTTCACCACAGTCCCTGACTTTCAGGGCTAGCCCTGCTATGAGGCAGGCTAAGGTGATGGGGAGGTACTGGCTGGGTGTCACCTAAACGTGCCCTGAGGTGTGTGGTGGAGGACGCTATCCTGTTGCCCATTGTGATGGGGGCAGTTTGAGGGCACATTCCACCATGCAAATGATGAGCAGAGGTTGTTTGCCTCCCTCCCACCCTTGCCAGCTGTTTTGAATGAAACCCAGGCAGGCTGTAGGAGAGGGGGAGCTGGTCTGAAAGAAGACAGTACAGGCAGAGGAGCTTTATAAGTTCTGCTTTATAAGCCACAAAGAAAGAAAAGCATCAGAAGAGTCTGCTGGCCCTTCTAGACCAGCTTTCTGTTCTCACAGTGGCCAACCAGATGCCCCAATGAGAAGCCCTCAAGCAGAATCTGAGCACAAGAATCCTCTTCCCTCCTAAAATTGGGGTGGGGGTGGGGGCAAACTCATGTGAACAGCAATTTCACCATGGTTGGCAGGCAGCGTTGTGTTGAGCTCTTATAACACTCACCCCCCCCCCAGACCAATCCTTCAAAATTTGACTACGCTGAAGACTTGGCCTCCCTAGTCAGCCTGAATGAGTCGAGCGTCATCCACACTCTGAGCCACCGATACCAGTCTCAGCTGCTTTACACCCACAGTGGTCCTGATCTGATCGCCATCGAACCATCGTCTTCTGTTGCCAGTTGTTCAATAAAGGTACGGGGCTGAGTCTGGGGTGGTATCGCTTAACAAGGACCTCTCTGCGCAGTTAGGATAATTGCCTGGCAGAGGAGACCTGCCCTTTCCTGTGGCAACCAGTGATGTAATGACAGACTCAGAAGTGCAGAGTCCCTTCATGATGGCCATAGCCATGCCCCCTTCTAGAATTACACAATAGTCTTATAATTACACAATCATAATAATAATTAGAGCTGCATTGCAACAATGCATTGCCTTTCAGCTAGCTCTGCTATTTTCCAGACATGTACATGGGCAAATCATTTGGAGTGCTCCATTATCTAACTTTCAGAGTGACTTAAATAGCATTTTCTTCAAGTTCCATTGTATGTAACAGAACTTTCACACCATTCTCGTGAAAACGTTTTCTGTGTTCTAAATGCTTAGCTTTTGAGCACATGGAACAACTCCTTGGTGTTCTTCTGTTGCACTTCTCCAGAGTGACCCTTGGAGCCCACCCTCAGTGGTTGACTCATCACTCTGAGCAGCACAGACAAAAAGCTCCCTGTCACAGTGGCCGGAGTGGACTACTTCAGAGTAACGACGCTACGCAGCTCTGCATTTTATTCTTTTATTGGTGCTGCGTATTTACAGTGCTCAAGTCATTGCTATTTACACGGAGCGATGTTGTCAGTCGGTTTCAGAACCTCCTAATGGCTTTTGGCGCGTCTTTCTCCAACACAAAAGCTTTGGCAGACCCATCCTCTTGCCCCTCCTCTTCCTGCGTAATTCTGGAGTTGGAGGGATGGGTCTTCCCCCCTTGCTTGCCCCTTCCTGTCCCACCTGGGACCCTGGCTCCTCTACCTTGCCTGAGCCTCGGACACGACTTCCTGCTTCCCCACTGGAATCGGAACTCTCCCTGCTTTCCCCTTTGCTCGGGGATGGGCTTGAACTCAGGAGGGGAGGGACTTCGCGATATCCCCTGTCCCTCACATCCACCCCCCTCCCAAGCTCTCCTTCACCCCTCCCCAGGCCCCCCCCATGTGTCGGTGACGACTGGAAGCCTAAGAACTCAGTGCTCTCCGAGCCCGTTGGTGTGAATACCTCCCCCCAGTCCTGCGAGCCCCCCCCTTCCGCCTGGGCGGACGGGAATCCCAAAAAGTCCGTGGCGTCAGAGCTGGTGGGGGTAAAAACGTTCTGCCAATCTGCTCCTTCCTCTGACTGGGTGGATCTCGGTGACACCCATACCTCATCCTCTGGTTCCTCAAACTCCGCTTCCCAGCGCCATGGTGAGCTGCTCTCCCGTGCCTCCTCCTCCTCCCCCTCCCTTTCCATGTGCCAGGGCTTGGGTCTGTGGGGAAAGAGGGCGTGAAATTCTTCCACCAAGAATTCCTCCTGTATCTGAGTGGCTGGGACCCATTCATTCTGGGACGGTGGAGCATCCTCCCATGCCATGAGGTACTCCAGTCCCCCCACCCCCCACCTTGAATCCAGGATGGCCGTGGCCTCATTGAGTTGCTCCCTGCCTTCCCTCTCCCCCCCTCCCTCGGGGGTTTGTTCGCTGTCTCGGAGCCTGCTGCTTTCCCTGTACGGCGACAGCAGCGATCTATGAAACACTGGATGCACCCTCATGTCCTCTGGCAGTGCCAGCCTGTATGCCACCGGGTTTACCTGTTGCGTGACCGTGAAGGGGCCCAGCCTTTTGGGTGCCAGCTTTTTGCACCTCCCTCTGGTGGGAAGGCCCTCCGAGGACAACCACACCTTGTCCCCCACCCTGATGACCTCCCCTTGTCGCCTGTGGCGATCTGCCCCCTTTTTGTACGCTTCCTTGGCCCTCTCCAAGTGTTCTCTGAGCTGCTGGTGCACCGTCTCCAGTTCCTCTGCCCAATCCTCAGCCTGTGGGCCCTCCTCCTCCTCCTCCTCCCTCTCCCTCTCTGGGAAAGATCTGAGGTCGCGCCCGTAATTGGCCTTAAAGGGCGACACCCCTGTGGAGACGTGCACTGCATTGTTGTAGGCAAATTCTGCTAGTGGCAAGCGATCCACCCAGTCCGTTTGCCGCTGGCTGACGTAGCATCTCAGGTACTGCTGCAGAATGGCGTTGACCCTCTCCGCTTGTCCGTTGGTCTGCGGGTGTCTAGCCGTCGACAAGCTGACCTCCACCTGCAGGAGGTTCATGAGCCGCCGCCAGAACCTGGAAACAAATTGGCGGCCACGATCCGAAATAACCCTTAAAGGTAATCCATGCAGTCTGAAAATGTGATCAACAAACAGTTTGGCTGTCTCTTCTGCCGAGACTGCCCTGGCACACGGTATAAAGTGACACATTTTGGACATAAGGTCCACCACCACCAACACTGCAGTCTTACCCCTGGACGAAGGCAGATCTGTGATGAAGTCCATGGACACCACTTCCCACGGCCTGTGTGGTGTGGCTAAGGGCTCCAGCAACCCTGGTGGCGCTGCTCTGACCACCTTCGCCCGCTGGCAGGTGGTACAGCCCCTTACATAGTCTCGAACATCTTCCCGCACCCCTGGCCACCAGAAGTGTCTCATGACTAGGTGAGCGGTTTTGTCCCTTCCAAAATGCCCCGCTGTAGGGTTGTCGTGCATCTGCTTGAGGACCGTACGTCGAAGCTGGGTGGTGGGTAGGTACAGCGCACCCTTGTAGAAAAGCAGCCCTCTGCGTTCTGCAAAGTCTTTTGCCTGCTCCCTCCCCCCTCTCAGTTCTCTGAAGATGCGGTTGGCAAATTCATCCGCTGCCGTCAGTGCTGTGAGTTCTGCCTCGCTCACCACAGCTGCTCCGCAGGACCATGCCGACGGGGGGAAAATGTGCCTTGGGGCTGGTGGCGCCTCCTCCTCCATGTACTCTGGCTTGCGGGAGAGGGCATCCGCCCTGACATTCTGCTCCCCCGGGATGTAGTGGATGGAGAAGTTGAAGTTCGAGAAGAACTCTGCCCACCGTATCTGCCGCTGGTTGAGCACCCTGGCAGTTCTCCAGAACTCCAGGTTCTTGTGGTCTGTGCACACCTGGATGGGGTGCTTCGCGCCCACCAGGAAGTGTCGCCAGTGCTGGAACGCAGCGTAGATCGCAAGAAGTTCCCTATCAAACACTGTGTAGTTGCGTTCAGGCTGTGTCAGCTTCCTGGAGAAGAAGGCACAGGGTCTCCACTCCCTGTTGGCGTCCAGTTGCAACAAAATTGCGCCCACAGCTTTTTCAGAAGCATCTGTCTCAATGCGTAGGGGCGCGTCCTGCACCACATGGAACAGGTTTTGGTCTGAGGCGAACACTCTCTTGAGGCTTTCGAACGCTGCTTGCGCCTCTGGTGTCCACTTGAACTTCTGCTTGCCTCTCAGGCAGTCCGTGATGGGAGCCGTAACGCGAGAGAAGTTCTTGATGAACTTCCTGTAGAAGTTAGCGAAGCCTAGTAGGCGTTGGGCATCTTTGCGCGTCCTGGGGCTGTGCCAGTCCAGGATGGCCTGCACCTTGTCCTTGTCCATCGCCAGCCCCTTGTCTGACAGCTTGTAGCCCAGGAAGTCCACCTCTTTGGTGTGAAACTTGCACTTCTCCAGCTTCACATACAGGTGGTTCTCCTTCAGGCGTTGCAACACCTCTCTGACATCTTTCACATGCTGCACTGGGTCATTCGAGTAGATAAGGATGTCATCTAGGAAGACCAAGCATTTCCTGAAGAGGAGGGACCCCAGGACGTGGTGCATGAAGGCCTGGAAGCATGCTGAGCCCCCTTGCAAACCGAAGGGCATCACCAGATATTCAAAAGAGCCCAGAGGCGTGAACATCGTGGTTTTCCATTCATCTCCTTCCCGGATCCTGATCAAGTTGTACGCCCCCCTTAGGTCCAGCTTGGTGAAAATCTTGCCCCTGCGTGCCGCTGTCAGGAGATCATCCACTCTGGGCATGGGGAAAGCCACGGGCTCTGTCACCGAATTCAGCCGTCTAAAGTCCACCACAAGACGGCGCTGTTGCGTGTCTTTCTTGTCCACCCAGAAGACCGGGCTGCCCCCTGCTGCCTTGCTTTCCCTTATGAACCCCCGCTTGAGGTTCTTGTCGATGAAAGCGCGCAGATCCTCCAGCTCCTGGTCTGACATGGCGTACAGCTTGGCTGATCCATAGTACTGGGCTTTGGACCTCTCGAGAGTTCATCCTTCACCTCCTCGCTCAAACCCAAGTAAAACGCAGCTTGCATGGGAGGCGAATCCAAAACCCACCCCAGTCTGTGCACCAGCATGGTGAATTTCGCCCAATATGCGCGAACTGTCATATTTCCTTGGCGTAAATTATGCAGTTCCTCCTTAGTCTGGTCCAAATGACTATCGGACGAATACATCGTCCTCAAACCTTCTAGAAATTGTTGGACATTTTTCATGCAAGGATTCTTGGTTGCGATTAATGGTCTTAGCCACTCCCTGGCTGCTCCGGTGAGATGTTCCACAATAAACGCTACTCTGTGCTCATCATCGGGGAACTCATTCTGGTGCAGCTCAAGAGCATACACGATCTCAGTCTCAAAGCCCTGAAACTCCTTCGGGTCTCCATTGAACTTGCTTACAAGGGTCCCTGCTCTCCTTCCTGGCAGCACTTGGACTTGGGGAGCCCCTCCCGCCTTGTTTTTCTCTGCATCCAGCTTGTTTTGGAGGTCTACCGCCACCGCCCTTAAATGCTGCTCTTTTTCCTGGAGCTCTCTCACCTGTTCCGCAAGTTGTAGCCGGTCGTCCTGGACCTTCTTAGTCTCCTCTTTAGCTGCCTTCAATTCTCCCTGCGCCTGCAGCGACAGCTGTTGCAGTTCTAGCTGGGCTTGCTCAGCGATCTGCCGCCACTTCTCCGCCTCGGACACGCTCATCCCGGCAACTCCGAAGTAGCCCAAAAATGATTAGGAGGTTGCTGTCACAGTGGCCGGAGTGGACTACTTCAGAGTAACGACGCTACGCAGCTCTGCATTTTATTCTTTTATTGGTGCTGCGTATTTACAGTGCTCAAGTCATTGCTATTTACACGGAGCGATGTTGTCAGTCGGTTTCAGAACCTCCTAATGGCTTTTGGCGCGTCTTTCTCCAACACAAAAGCTTTGGCAGACCCATCCTCTTGCCCCTCCTCTTCCTGCGTAATTCTGGAGTTGGAGGGATGGGTCTTCCCCCCTTGCTTGCCCCTTCCTGTCCCACCTGGGACCCTGGCTCCTCTACCTTGCCTGAGCCTCGGACACGACTTCCTGCTTCCCCACTGGAATCGGAACTCTCCCTGCTTTCCCCTTTGCTCGGGGATGGGCTTGAACTCAGGAGGGGAGGGACTTCGCGATATCCCCTGTCCCTCACACTCCCCTTCCATATTGATTGGGCAGCTCTAGGGCGCTGGAGAAAGGGATCCTGATTTAGAAATAATAGCGTCTTTGATCCCTATGACCCCAGACCCCTAAAACCAAGGGCTTGTGGCACCTTAAATGACAGTTTTATTCTTACTCTGTGCACCTTATGGCACCATAAGGGGCTTCTTCATGATTTCGCTGCTCCAGCCACAATGTTCCTCCCTGCATCTCAGATGAGGAGGGCTGCCTGAGATGCTTGGGGGAGGATGTTCTTGCACTGCTTAGCACAGGGAGGGGCGGGGAAACCTTGATCAGCCTGAGGACTGCATTTCTTCAGGAGTCACCTGCCAGGGGTTGTATGCCACTGATGAGCAGGAGCAGTGGATGTGACTTCTACACTCAAGTGACAAGGAGAGGTCAACACATATAATTGCATAGCCCACCCTGGGCACCCACAGAGCAGAAAATGAATCTTAAAAGCTAGATAATATTGGTGCAAAAGTTGGAAGCTACTTCCAATTTCTGCCAAGCTGTGACAAGATTCCAGAGGGCTGTAGACCCTCACCCAGGGCCCGTGTTCCAGTGAGAATCAAGGTGTGGCAGAGACTGTTGTGCCTTTAGAAATGTGGTTTTTTATTTTTATTTTTGTTTCTTTTTAAAGTGTGGTTTAATTGCACATATTTACACCTTTAATCTACATTGAGGGAGTACAGCATGGTCATCTCAAGAGGGGCTTGTTCCCCACAGCAGGGCAGCACTAGAGTCAAAGCTATCTCTTCCAGGCAGCCTTCAGCCAAGATTGTTCTGTCTTTTCTCAGCCATCCCAAAGGCCTCAGACTCTTCCTGTGACCTTCCAAATCACCAGTCTCTATTCAAACCACAGGGCAACAGGGAAGGACAGTTCTCTTGCATTCTCAATGGCCTGTGCGACGTACCCAAGGACTTTGCCACCAATTAATATGCGACAAACCCAGTCCCGGCGTTGTCACTAAACTTTCGGGGATCTTTCTTAATATGTGACGAAATGTCCTCCCTCTCTATTACTAAAAATGTGACTCAGGAGTCCAGGGGTGAAACCCCCCCCCCCACTTCTCCTGCCGCCTTAAAATAAACCCCTGTTACTTGGGTTTCTTAGTAAAGAGAGTCTTCCAGCTTACGTGGCCTGGTATCATGAGAAACTCTAGGCTGTTTGACGGAATAACCTCCTGCCTACAGTAACGGGTCTCACTCAGTTTGATTCCCCACTGCAAAAGTTTGCCCTTTCCACTCTGGCAACTTTGTAGCACCCCAGGTAATCCTCCTAAGCCACCTCAGTGTAACTCTAGGACACAAACCGTTGCCTCTATTCCCGAGGTAAGTTTTGTCCTCTATTGAGCCACCACTTCTGTGAGTTTAGATACCCAGCTGGAATAACTAAGCACATCCACTAACATTTAAGAAAGCTTTATTTAGACTAGTTGACTTTTAAATGCGTAATGGTTTCATGTGTACAGGCTCTTAGATCATATTCTTAGTTTCAATTAACAATGGCTAGATAATATAATTCAATTAAACTCCTCAGAACACTTTAAGATCTCCTACGCCTACCCACACTCTCCCTCGCTCCCACAACCCTCTCCCCGAATTAACTGCCTCCCATTCCTTTTAAACTCCTGGCAGTCCCGCCCCTCCGGAATGGAATGCGTCATTTATCCAGGAGGTTGCGGTTTAACTCTCTGCACCCTGGAGTTCTTTTGCCCACCAGGCCAATCCGTCACACCTGCAATGACCCTGTATTGTTTCTTCAGGGCTCTAGCCTGGCCAGGACATTTTGCTCAGATATTCCTCTGCACCTTGTGTTTTCCAAATAATCAAAATCCTATCATTTATTAATTTCCAGGGTTTAGTGGGGAAACCCCTCCCCCAAACCTATAACACCACCTGGGCAGCAACACAACCAGTGGTCATCAGGTGGTGTGAAGAACAACCTGGAAGATGGAGTTCAATCTGGCCCAGTGAGGGCATCCTTATCTGGAGATGTCCTGTACTTTACAGTACTGTAAAGAGTGCCTACTTGCCTGTTGCCTACTTTCTCTCTTGTGAAATTTAGGCAGGGATTAGGGGAGTGCAAAGCCCATGTAAGAACTTCTAAGTTTTTGTTAAAGTTCTTTCAGTAGAGAGACATGCTTCCCCTTCATCTGCAACCTGCCATTTTTTGGGTGGGGGAAATTAAAGGAAGGGCAAAGGTGTTTGCAGGATGGCTAGACAACTGCACTCCCTCCTTACCCACTTAGACTGAGTATGCACCAGATTTCCTACCCTTATCACCTTAAAGCACATTCTTTGCCTCAAAGAATTCTGGGCACTGCAGTTTATTCTGGGCACAGAGTAACAATTCCCAGCAGCCCTTAATAAACGACAGCACCCAGAATTCCTTGAGGGGTGGAATGTGCTTCGAATGTGCTTCAAAAGTGTAGTGTGTGTGCAGCTTTAGGCCACATTAATACTAGGCTTTTTTTTGCAGTTATCATACTAATGTCATTTCCAGGGACAGTTCTGCAATTATAAAAGCCATTCCAGCTTCCGATATGATTCTGGAATGGTCCTGTTTCCCTTGCCAGTGCCACCACTGCTGAGCTCGGGGAGGAGGATGTGCCGGCGCAGTGACCACTGCGAGGGAGCATCCCATTGCCTCTCTCTGCTTCTTCATGGTCACTGCTGCCTGCCTCCTCCCTTGGCTGCTGGATAGCAGGCGAGGAGGAGGAGAAGCCGCAGGTGCCAAGGCCCAGCCCTGATGCACTGACTCTGAGGGGCAGGGTGGAAGAAAGCGGGGGCGGAGAGCAAAAAGTCCTTTTAAAAAAATGCTTTGTGCTTCTGTGTCTAATCTTGGCCCTTTCTAAGATTTATTTATTAGTGTGTGTTTTCTTTTTGTAAATCTACCAAAGATTAAAATAAAATAAAATAAGTGGTTTTCTCAGGATGGTAGAGGGGGTGTGCTGTATAGCTGGTATAGTGGTGGAGGCACTTGCCCTTCTTCTGATAGGAAATACTCTGCGGGGGCGGGAATGGGGGTCAAGGATGGTTAGTTAGGAGGGAGGGAGAAATGTCCCTATTTCATCTAGGGAATATTGGAGGGTATGGAATATATTGTACAGTGGTACCTCAAGTTACAAATGCCTCAGGTTACAAACTCTGCTAACCTGGAAGAGTTACCTTGAGTTGAGAACTTTGCCCCAGCATGAGAATGGAAATCGTGTGCTGGCGGCGCAGCGGCAGCAAGAGGCCTCATTAGCAAAAGCACACCTCTAGTTAAGAACAGTTTCAGGTTAAGAACGGACCTCCGGAACGAATTAAGTTCGTAACTAGAGGTACCACTGTATTTCATATCACTTGCAAACAACTCCTCCTCCAGCACTTTATCTGTAAAGCTACAGTGAAATGTTTTACCATTGTTTGCTTATAATTTATGCTGTTGCCAAGGATCAGGGTCCAGATAAGATTGCTTCAAGGAAGGACTCTGCATTTGGAGCCACCAGTTGGCCCTTCCTGGGTGACTCCCTGCTCTGAAGGACAAGGACGAGAACATGCAAGATTCTCCGTTCTTGCCCATGGGACTTGGACTGCCAGCTGGGCACCTGCATCTCCTGCTCCTACTCCCTCTGCCACCACCCACTGACCAGACATACTCAGCACTCTGGCTGCAACCGCTGTATTTTTTTGGGGTGGTGGTGGTGGTGGCTCCTGTTCCTGCCATAGGGAGGAGCCATCTCTGCTGGCTCACCTGCCTGTCCGTGTGCTTCTGCTTGGCTGCTGCACGTCAAGCCACACAGAGAAAGAGCAAGCAGGTGGAGGAAGGAGGGATGCGCAGCAGTGGTGGTGGGAGAAGTATTGAGGGGGCTGGACTCCAAGAGGAAAATTATGGGGGGGGGATAGGAAAGGTACCCCAGCCCCCTAGAGCTGGTGCCTATGATGACAGATGGCCATCCAATCTCTGCTTAAAAGCCTCCAACGAAGCAAGAGTCCACAACCTCCTGAGAGACCATTTCACTGTTGAACTGCTCATAATGTCAGATAGTTCTTCCTGATGTTTAGTTGGAATCTCCTTCCTTCTAAGTTGAAGCCATTGGTTTCCAAACCCTTGATCATCTTTGTTGTCCTCCTCTGCACATATTCCAGCTTGTCAACATCCTTCTTAAATTGAGGTACCCAGAACTGGACACAGTATTCCAGCTGTGGTCTCACCAAGGCATACTAGAGTAGTAATGTTGCTTCCCTTGACCTGGATGCTATATTTTTGTGGATGCAGCCTACAATAGAATTAGCTTTTTGCTTTTTTTTTTTTTGCTTCTGCTTCTGCTGCTGCATCACACTTTTGACTCTTGTTAAGTTTGTGGTCCACCAAGACCCCCTGGATCCTTCTCACATGTACTACAGGTGTCCCCCATATTATATTTGTGCATCTGGTTCTTCCTGCCTAATAGAGTGGGACTATTACTTCCCTTGATTGGGACACTCTACTGTTGATGACATTAGCTTTCTTTCTTTTTTGCAGCTGCATCACACTGTTGACTCATGTTAAGCTCCTTTTCACATTTACTACTAGTAAGCCAGGTGACCCCCATCTTATACTGTATTTATGCATCTGGTCCTTCCTGCCTGAGTGCAGAACCTTACACTTGTTCCTGTTGAAATTCATTTTATTAGTTTGGGCCCAGTTATCCAATCAGTTAAGGTTATTTTGAATCCTGATTCTGTCTTCTACAGCATTAGCTTCCCCTCCCAAATTTGATGAGCATCTCCTCAATTCCTTTGTCCAAGTCGTTTATAAAGACATTGAACTGGAACTCTCCGCAACCCTTCCCCTCTGCAGAGAGGTGGGACCGATTCGGATGGTCCGCCCCCGCCACTTAATGGATCCAAATCGTTTACAGAGAGTGGTAGGGGATGTTTTATCCCATGTTGATGGCCTTTCAGCCGATTCCCTGGTGGCCTGCTGGAATGTGGAGTTAACTAGGGCTAGTGACTGTCTGGCTCCAATTGCATGGAGCCCGGACAGCCCCGTGGTTTTCCATGGATCTGAGGGCAATGAAACAAATGCTGAGACGGCTAGAGCGCCGGTGGCGGATAACTCACGGGTTAGAGCTCAGTGTCAAGCCTACCAAGTACCGGTAGTGACGGCGAAGAATACTTTCTTCACCGCCTCTATTGCATCTGCAGAAAACAGCAGCAGGAGACTCTTTCAGGTGGTTCACAATTTAGCGGAACCACCTGCTCCACCAGGGCACAGTATGGGCCACATGATCTCCTGCAATGATTTTGCAAAGTTTTTTGCAGATAAAGTCACTCAGATTCGGGTAGAGGTAGACTCCACAGTGGGAGCAGGGCCGGGGCGGGGGAGTGCTAGAGTCCTGTCTAGGTTGCGTGGGATCAATTCCAATCTGTTACCTCCAAGGATGTGGACAGGATGCTTGGACGAGTGAAACCAACCACCTGTCTCCTTGATCCTTGCCCATCTTGGCTTATAAAGGATAGCCGGGAAGGGCTGGGCGATGGGCTTCACGGGGTGGTGAATGCTTCTCTCTGTGAGGGAGCCTTCCCAGACCTGCTGAAAGAGGCGGTTATTAAACCACTTCTTAAAAAACCATCTTTAGATGTGGCCAATATGGCCAACTATCGCCCAGTCTCAAATCTTCCATTCTTGGGCAAGGTGATTGAGCGAGTGGTTGTTGAACAACTCCAGGCACACCTGGAAGAAGCGGACCATTTGGATCTCTTCCAGTCGGGATTCAGGCCTCATCATGGGTCTGAAACTGCCTTGGTCGCACTGGTTGATAATCTCCAACAGGCTAGGGACAAAGGTGAAAGCTGTTTCCTGGTTCTGCTGGATTTCTCAGCGGCTTTTGACACCATCGATCATAACATCTTTCTGGACTGTCTAGAGGGGTTGGGAGCTGGGGTCACTGTCATACAGGGGTTCCGCTCCTTCCTCCTGGGCTGTGTTCAGAAAGTGGTGGTGGGGGATGAGTGTTCAGACCCGTGGGCTCTCACTTGTGGGGTGCCTCAGGGTTCTGTCCTCTCCCCCATGCTTTTCAACATCTACATGCAGCCGCTGGGAGAGATCATCAGGGGGTTTGGGCTGGGTGTTCATCAGTATGCGGATGATACCCAGCTCTACCTCTCTTTCAAATCAGAACCAGTGAAGGTGGTGAAGGTCTTTTGTGAGTGCCTGGAGGCGGTTGGAGGATGGATGGCGGCTAACAGATTGAGGTTGAATCCTGACGAGACAGAAGTACTGTTTGTGGGGAACAGGAGGCGGGCTGGTGTGGAGGACTCCCTGGTCCTGAATGTGCCCCTGAAGGACCAGGTGCGCAGCCTGGGAGTAATTTTGGACTCACAGCTGTCCATGGAGGCGCAGGTCAATTCTGTGTCCAGGGCAGCTGTCTACCAGCTTCATCTGGTACGCAGGCTGAGACCCTACCTGCCTGCAGACTGTCTCGCCAGAGTGGTGCATGCTCTAGTATATCTCGCTTGGACTACTGCAATGCGCTGTATGTGGGGCTACCTTTGAAGTTGACCCGGAAACTACAACTAATCCAGAATGCGGCAGCTAGACTGGTGACCGGGAGCGGCCGCCAAGGCCACATAACACTGGTCTTGAAAGACCTACATTGGCTCCCAGTACGTTTCTGAGCACAATTCAGAGTGTTGGTGCTGACCTTTAAGCCCTAAATGGCCTCGGTCAAGTATACTTGAAAGAGTGTCTCCACCCCCATTGTTCAGCACAGACACTGAGGTCCAACTCTGAGGGCCTTCTGGTGGTTCCCTTGTTGAGAGAAGCCAAGTTGCAGGGAAGAAGAAGAGGAGTTTGGATTTGATATCCCACATTATCACTACCTGAAGGAGTCTCAAAGCGGCTAACATTCTCCTTTCCCTTCCTCTCCCACAACAAACACTCTGTGAGGTGAGTGGGGCTGAGAGACTTCAGAGAAGTGTGACTAGCCCAAGGTCACCCAGCAGCTGCATGTGAAGGAGCGGAGACGGGAACCGGTTCCCCAGATTACGAGTCTACCGCTCTTAACCATTACACCACACTGGCAGAGGGCCTTCTCAGTAGTGGCCCCCCCACCAGATGTCAAAGAGAAATACAACTACTAGACTTTTAGAAGACATCTGAAGGCAGCCCTGTTTAGGGGAGCGTTTAATGTTTAATATATTATTGTATTTTAATATTCTGTTGGAAGCTGCCCAGAGTTGCTGGGGACACCCAGCCAGATGGGCGGGGTATAAATAATAATCTTTTATTATTGAACAACAAAGGGCCCAGGACAGAACCCTGTGGCATCTTACTTGTAATATTTTTCCAGGATTATGAGGAACCATTAATGGGTTCTCTTTAGGTTCAGTCAGTCAACCATCTCCAAATCCACCTATCAGTTACCTCATTCAGCACCCATTTTACCAGCTTCCTTGCAATAATTTCATGGGAGACCTTGTCAAAAACCTTACAAATCAAGACATATTATGTCCACAGCATTCCCATGGTGCACTAAGCTTGTAAAATAAATGAGTTTTGTCAGGCATGACTTGTTTTGAGAATCCTGCGCTGGGTCTTAGTAATCACAGCATCCTTTTCTAAGTTCTCACAGGCATATTGTTTAATTATCTGTTCACCTTTTCTCAGGCATTCAAGGGCAAGCGGGATGGACTGTCCCCACACATTTTTTCTGTGACACAGAGGGCCTACTGGCACATGCTTATGCAACGGCAGGATCAGACCATCATGCCCTTGGGCAGGAACAATGCTGGCAAGACCACCTGCTGCCAGAACACCCTGGAATACCTGGTGGCCACAGTGGGCAGCATGGACAACAGAGTCACAGGTAAGCCTTTGCTTGAGGCAGCAGGTGATTGGCTAAGGAGGCAGGGGCCTCCGTGTGCAGGAGATCTTTCTCTGGGCCTCCATCATCCCTGAAAAACCTGCTTGGTCCAGCATTGCCTGGAGGGCATGGTGGGGGTTTCCTTGGGGGGGGGGTTGTAGTGGGGGAAATTGCATGATGGTCTGCAGGCTGGAGGTGGGAGGGATGAGATGAAATTGTTTAGAAAACAGACAGTGAGTGTTTGATATTTGCAGTGGAGAAAATCCAGGCCATGTTCAGGGTGCTGAGAGCCTTTGGGACGGTGACGACCAGCCACAACAAAGCCTCCACCCGCTTCTCCATGGTCATGGCACTGGATTTCAGTGCCACTGGCCACATCACAGCTGCTCATCTCCAGGTAATGCTTCTGTTGCCTCCCTTGGAAGTGGCGTCTCTCTCTGTGTGTGTTGGTGAGATGGGGACACCTAGAGGAAACCTCCAATGGCAGAAGGAAGCTGAGGAGTGGAAGATTTGTGATCTTCTCCTTTGGTCTCAGTCTGCTTCCTGAACTCTAGAGTTGCACCACCAGCCATTGAGTGGCATCCTCTGAGTGGTGGCAGGCAGTGGGATGGATGCTGGCTGTCAGGGCTTGTGTGTGGCTACTCTCGAGTAAAGACGCCAAAGTCCGCCCTGTCTTTAACAGGTTTATTGTGCATAGTATTTACAGTGCAGAGGTGCCAGAAAACATGACCCCCTAGTCACTCGCAGAATCCGGGAGTGGACATTCCCTGTTATGTGACCAGCATAAGAGCTTGGGCACCCCAAAACACTGCCTCCCCTCCTTACACTTTGTACTGTGCCTTAATTGGGATGCCGGAAGTGGCTGCCCCGTCCCTTCAGCCTGTTGACCTGGGCGGTGCAAGGGCTCTGCAACATCGCTGAGCCCTCTCTCCTCCACCCCCTGACTCCCCCCCCCCCCGCCTGACTGGCTGCTGCTGCTCTCACTGGGCGTGGTGCTTGTCAACAGGAGAGGTGGAGGCTCCTTGTACGGAGGTCCCCTGACACTGGCATTCTCTCTTTTTTCTCTGCCCAGACAATGCTGCTGGAAAGGATCCGTGTGGTGCAGCAGCCAGAGGGAGAGAGCACCTTCAATGTCTTTTCTCAGATGCTGGCAGGGCTGGATCTGGATCAGAGGTATTGCCCAAAGGGAAGGGGGAGAGGCTGGTCTTTGTATGATACTCTGGTGAGCATCCCATGGGAGTGGAGGTGGTGGGAATGACACCTGCCCCCTATTCAGATATGCCTGAGGTGGCTCACACTGTGATATTCTGGGCCCTAAGAATGTGAGTGATGGTGTGCTGGATTCAGTCCAAACGCCCATCTAGCCCAGCAGCCTGTCCTCCCCATGGCCACCCAGATGCCCCAAAGGGAAGCCCCCAAGCAAGACCTGCTGTTGCTCCTCAGCAACATGGATTCAGTGATAGACTGTTTCTAAGCATGCAAGATTCATTTAATGTAGTTCAGTTTCAGAAGGTACATAAGGATCTCCTTGTTGAATCAAAGCCAATGGTCCATCTAGTCCACCACCCCACTTCTAACAGGGCCCAGCCAGAATGGAGGAAGAAAATGCAGGCTGTGGGTAGGTTGGTGGTTGTTATGTACTGAGCTGAATCGAGTATATTTCAGTGGTTATTTGCCCCCAACATCTAATCCGCAGAGGAAGACTGCCTCTGTGGCCATAGCTCAGGGGCCGAACACAAGCTTTGCACACAGAAGGTTCTGGGTTCAATCTCCAGACAGATCAGTAGGGAAAGACCCCTGTCTGAAAGAGCCCCTGCCAGTCCGTGTAGAGAGTCCTGAGCTAGATGAACCAATGGTATATGCCAGCCTCCCCTGTTCCACAGAGGTGTCACTTGTGGGTAGTAGCTGACAATAGCTTTCTCCTCCTCCATAAATTACCGTACTCTCATCCCCCTTTAAAGTCATCCAAGTTGGTGGCCATTGCCCTCACTGGACCACCCTGCTCCTCTCCTTTATTGTCCTAAACCTCCCTTTCCTTACTGACCTGGAGCTCCTCTTTTATGTAAAGAGGGGAGAGAGCATTCTTTCTCTGGACAAGTGGAAAACATTAATAACTTTCATGGACCGTGACTGTTTCCCACAAGCACAAGATCATAAGAGCCTGTTAGATCAGGACAATGGCTCACCTATTACAGCATCTTGCTCTCACAGTAGCCAGCCAGGTGACTCTGGGACACCTGCAAGCAGGACCTGAGCCCAAGAGCAGCCCTCTCCCACTCCTGTGTTTTCCAGCAACTGGGAATCAGAAACATTGCTACCCTCAGTTGCGGAGGCAGAGCACAGCTGTTGTGGCTAGGAGTCATGGACAGCCTTCTCAGCGAATCTGTCCAATCCTCTTTTAAAGCCATGCAAGTTGGTGGCCATTGCTGCCTCCTGTGGGAGGGAGTTCCATAGTTTAACTATGCAATGCATGAAGATGTCTCTTAAGAGAATTGTGCTCTTCCATTCTGTCAAATTATGTGAGGGGCTTAGAAATAAATGAATTGCAAACTGATTGGAAGTGTGGCAAACTGAATTTAAGACAGGAAAAGTGGAAAACCCCAAATTGACAAATTTGTCGATCCATAGTTGATGTTGGGAAAGGATTGGTCTGATTATGAAGGAACCTCATTTCACCTGTAGAGGGCACAAGAGGACTGAGAAACCCTCCCAGGACTGGCTTAGGCTCACCATTCATCATTTTGCTACCTGAGGCAGGTAATGAGACGCAAGCAGGGCCTGGTGGGATCCTGCCAATCTCTTTTGGAGGCCAGCTATCTTACTTTACTCTGCCCAGGAAGAAGAGAGGCAGTTATTGTTCCCAGTGCAAGATCTGGACACGTAGTTCTAGTGACACATACACAATCCATTGTCTGATTAGGATTTGAAAGCAGCAGTTGCTAAACAAAAACAAATGTGTTGTTACTCAGGGAGGGAGATACATTTTGTTTTAACTCCTTGGTTTGTACACCATTGGGTTCCTGCTGTGTTTAATTTGAATTTGAAGTAGCCCAAAGCCTTTCTCTAGGGTGTAAAAAGAATCCAAAATGGGAAGAAGCTGCTGGGGGATCCTATGATCTCTTGAGGCAGCTCCTTCCAATGACATCAGGATGCTTTTCATAACGCTTTGTCAAGATCTGCTTCCTTGCTGCAATTTGCTCCTTGCCGTTCTGCTCCTGCCCTGCTCCTGGAGTAACAGAGAAAGCACGCCTGTTCAATCTTCTGCATGATTTTCTTTTTTAAAGACCATATCTACTCTACTAAGTGGTGTGCAGAAAATGAAAGCAAAAGACAACTTGAACTACAATTACTTCTACAAGAATATGCAGATGCATATAAAAATGTTGCCTTAATACAAATTACTAATGCATGTAAACCATTATCAATTTCTCCTGCTCCTGGCATACCCACCCCTCTTGGCCTCACCCAGGACTCAACTTACCCACCCTGGCACCTGCACCCAGGGCCCAAACTAACTCACAGCTGTTCCTGGGAAATCTCCCATAGAGGGGAAGGTTCCTGGAAGCTCCTGCCACCGCCCTAGTCTCTCCCTCCAGGCCTGCTTTTTATGGAGCCTCCTCAGGCTGCTGCTCACAGGTGTGACCCACTCAGCAGCCAGCTGCCCTCTCCACACCCAATTCCAGGTGCAGCAGGTTTGGTGAGTTCCCCAGGGGGCATAGCTGCCAAGTTATCCCTTTTTAAAGGGATTTTCCCTAATGCTGAATAGGCTTCCTCGCGAGAAAAGGGAAAACTTGGCAGCTATGCCAGGGGGTTCCAATGATGGAAGAAGGACGCCCCTCCACTCACAATTCATTCACCAGCCTCTACCCTCTCCACCTCCATCTACATGATGATCCGCCTGATACTTCCAGACAGCTCTCTTGGAATGGGGCTTCCAGAGTGGGGCTAATTAATCCCAAATTGCATGTTTGTTTTGGGTTTGGGGGTGTGTGCCATCCACCTGCTCATTGCCTCTAGGTCAGCAAACTTTTTCAACAGGGGTCTGGTCCACTGACCCTCAGACCTTGTGGGGGGCTGGACTATATTTTGAAAAAATATATGAATGAATTCCTATGGCTCACAAGTAACCCAGAGATGCATTTTAAATAAAAACACACATTCTACTTATGTAAAAACATGCTGATTCCTGGACCATCCAAGGGGCAGATTTAGAAGGTGATTGGGCTGGATCCGGCCCCCAGGCCTTAGTTTGCCTAACCATGCTCTAGGCCAGGGGTAGGCAACCTAGGGCCCGTGGGCCGGATCCAGCCCAATCATCTTCTCAGTCTGGCCCATGGACGGTCTGGGAATCAGCGTGTTTTTACATGAGTAGAATGTGTGCTTTTATTTAAAATGCATCTCTGGGTTATTTGTGGGGCATAGAAATTTTTTCATTTCCCCCCCCAAAATATAGTCCAGCCCACCACATGGTCTGAGGGACGGTGGACCGGCTCACAGCTGAAAAATGTTGCGGACCCCTGCTCTAGGCCGTCAGTGGGCTCATTGACCATTGATAGAAAGACTCCCCCCCCCTTTTAAAAATAATTTTACCATATGCAGTTGCATAGAGATTATTTTTTAGGATGGGGTTGGGGTTCTAGGCCTCACATAGTGCAAGGTTGTGAGTTATTAATGAACACATATTTCACATGTTCCATCGGATGCACAGAGAAGGGGCAGGATGCACCAACTCAGATGGCTTTAAAAGAGATCAAGGACTCAGCTATGTTAGTAAAAACAACAATGTTTTGAATGCATTATAAACATGCAACACCAGATGGCCCCAGAGAGCCAAAAAAATCTATGCAATTTTTCATAGCGGTTTTTTTCTTTTGTTATACCGATTTAATTTCTGACTTACTTATAGCTCTCCCCCCCCCATGAGTAGATCCACCCTCAGACAAATTCACCAAGGATAAAGCTAGTAAAGGAAAAGGTAAAGGGACCCCTGACCGTTAGGTCCAGTCGTGACTGACTCTGGGGTTGCGGCGCTCATCTCGCTCTATAGACCGAGGGAGCCGGCGTTTGTCGGCAGGCAGCTTCCGGGTCATGTGGCTAGCATGACTAAAACGCTTCTGGCGAACCAGAGCAGCACACGGAAACGCCGTTTACCTTCCCGCCAGAGCAGTTCCTATTTATCTACTTGCACTTTGAGGTGCTTTTGAACTGCTAGGTGGGCAGGAGCTGGGACCGAGCAACGGGAGCTCACCCTGTCGTGGGGATGCAAACCACCGACCTTCTGATCAGCAAGCCCTAGGGCTCTGTGGTTTAACCCACAGCGCCACCCGCGTCTACTCAAAGGCCACAGTCAGAGGCAATAGTGCTTCTGAATGCTGGAAACCACAGGAAGGGAGAGGGTTCTTGTGCTTGGGTCCTGCTTGCTGGTTTCCCACAGGCATCTTGGGTGGTGTGAGGGACAAGGGATACAGGGAAGTCCCTCCCATCTTAAGTTCCAGCCCATCACCAAGCGCTGGAGAGAGTAAGGAGAGCTCTGCCTCCAGCGGAGAGTCAGGAAGTGGTGTCCGAGGCTCAGGCAGGGTTGTGGAGCCCATGCCTCAGGTGGGACAGGAAGTTGGACGCACGGGGGGGAGGCCAATCCCCCCAACTCCCGAATTGCGACGCAAACGTAGGGGGAAGAGGTTGGGTCTGCCAAAGTTGTGGTGCTGGAAGAAAACGCGCCAATCGCCATTCGGGAATTCTGACACCTCACCTTAAGGATGCATTTTTATTGCTCTGAACACTGTAAATAATCAGCACTAAATAAAAACCTTAAAAGACCATGCTGGAGTCGTTACTCTAGAGTAGCCATACCAGGCCCTCTGACAGCAACTCCCGAATCTTTTTTGGCTACTTTGGAGTGCAGCGATGAGCGCTCAAGAGGCTGAGCATTGGAGGCTGGAGGCTGAAGCAGCGAAGCAGGAGCTACAGACCCTCACAGCGCACGCACAGCAGCAATTGCATGCCGCTCAGGAGGAAGCGCGAGGGGCGCAGGAGGAGCTGAACAAGCTGGTGGACCAGGTGAGGACAAAAGAGGAGACTGAGAAACAGCTAAGGGTGATGGTATTAGACCTGCAGAAAAAGTTGGAAGAGGAGAAAGCCGCTAGAGGTGGGGGGGCACCCCAGCCGCAGCTAGTCCAAGTGAGAAGGGGACAGAGCCTAGTCACCAAGTTCAGCGGAGACCCGAGGGAGTACCTCGGATTCGAGACTGAGATAAATTATGCGCTGGAATTGCATGCAGCAGAATTCCCAGATGACGCGCACAGAGTCTACTTTATCATAGAGCATTTGACGGGGGCCGCCCGGGAATGGGTAAGACCGCTCATCGCGCAAAAAAATCCTTGCATGAAGAACGCAACTTTATTTCTAGAAGCTTTAAAATTAATGTACGCTAGCGACAGTGAAATGGAGGCCACTAAACAGGAGCTTCATGACCTAACACAAGGAAAATCGACAGTTAGAGACTACTGGGCGAAATTCACCATGCTGGTGCACAAACTGGGGTGGGATCTGAACAGTGAGCCAGTGAAATCAGCCTTCTACCTAGGTTTGCATGCAGACGTTAAGGATGAGCTGGCAAGAGGTCCTAGACCGCAGACTATGGATCAGCTCAGCAAAGCGGCGCTAGCGGTGGGGGTGAGGCAGGAATCCAGATGGTATGACAAACAAGCGACGCGCGCAGCAAAACCTTGATTCCCACGCTCTCAGGACAGACCACATCACCAAAACCCACCCCAGGGACCGCCCCCAGACCCGCCCAGACCAAGCCCAGAGCCGGAACCGATGGAGATCGGGGGAGCGCGCGCGCGGGCTTTTCAAACCCCGGCGGCGCCAAAACGCAAGGAGGGAAGAGGAGGGAATTGCTTTCTCTGCAACTCCCCCCCGGCATCGCGTCAGAGACTGCCCTCATCGCAGGGAGTGGCAAGGAAAGGCGGGAACGGTTGTACCTTCCCCCACTGACGTAGCACCACAGCAGGGAAACGAGACAGCCTGGCTGCAGGAGACAAGGGGCAGCAGCCAGGCACAGTCAGCAGTGAACAGCCCCAGCCCGCCCACCCGCACAGAGAGGAGCAGAGCCAGCCCACCCCTCCCAGAGCAGGAGTGGTTCTAGAAGTCACGCTGACGCTCCCAAATGGCTACCCCCTGTCAGTCCTCGCCTTAATTGACAGTGGGGCATCTGCCAACTTCTTCTCGAGAAACTTTGCAGAAGAGCACCAAATCCAACTTCTGCAGCTGGATTTTCCCCTGCATGTGGCCACCATTGATGGCAGAGAGTTGCTGGGAGGGGCCATCACTCATCAAACCCCC
This sequence comes from Zootoca vivipara, assembly GCF_963506605.1. Lineage (NCBI taxonomy): Eukaryota > Metazoa > Chordata > Lepidosauria > Squamata > Lacertidae > Zootoca > Zootoca vivipara. The sequence continues at coordinate 82,253 of NC_083292.1, forward strand.
CCCATGAGAATGACGGTGGGAAGGCACTCAGAGACACTGGCTTTCAACGTCACGACCATCTCAGACCCCCCCATCGTTTTGGGAATGAGCTGGCTGGCGCGCCACGACCCTTCCATAAGTTGGCACCAGAGATGCATCACGTTTGGGTCGGACTTTTGTCTGGAACATTGCATGCAGCACCAACCAGGGGAGGGGCCTCCGATAGCCACGGTGGCCACCATGCATGTTGTCACAGATGGGGTGTTGGCTAGTCCCGAGTAAGCACTCCACACATCCTCTGGATTTTCATAGTTTTATTGTGCATGCTATATACAGTGGTGAGATGTCTCAAATCATGTCTGCTCTGCATGGGGCAGAAGCCCACAATGGCGTCTCGTGGGCTCTGACCCCCCTTTTAAGACTCCAAACGCCCCTCCTCCTTGCTCTATGGGTCCTCCGTGGTCCCAAACCAGGCTCCTGAGGTGCCGTTCTCTCTCCTCCCTCCTTTCCAGCCCCTGCTGAAGCTAGCTCCTCCCCTGCTTCCCTGCTACCAACCTGGAGCTGAGCCACCAGGACTCTGCAGAGCCCTGGACCCGTCTTAACCCTTCCTGTTCCTGATTTGAACTCCCAGACTTGCTGCTGCTCTCCCATCTGGTGGAAGTAAGCAGAGTGGGCTGCTCTCTGCAAGCCCTCTCTCTTACATCCACCCCCCCTCCAGGCTCCCCCCCCCTTTCTGAGGCCTGGTTTGCCTGGTCTGATGTCTGTAAAGAGGGCTGGAAGCCTGACAGGTCTTCCTCCTCTGTAGTGTGTGTAAAATCCTGTTCCCCGTCGGTGCTGGGTGGCTGGTCCGTGTAGTTCCTTCCGTTGTCATCCTCCTCCTCCCTCTGGAAAATTGCTTCCGATTCCCGGAGGGCTCCTTGGGTCTGCGTCTCCCCTGCTCCCCACCTGGGATCGCCCTCCCCCTCTGTGTTCCCTGTGCTACTGACGTGTGGTGGTTTGGGTCTGTGGGAGAAAGGAGCGTGCAGTTCCAGTGTGCGGTCCTCCCCTTGCATGGTGTGCGTGGTTGCCTCCGCGTTTTGGAAAGCAGGAGTGCCCTGCCTGGCCATCAGACATTTTAACCCCCCCTCCCCCCACCGGGAGCCCGGGCTCGCTGTGGCACTGTAGACCTCCTCCTCTTCCTTTCTTTCTGGAACCTCTTGGCTGCCTTCTCCCTCCACCCTTCTGTCTAGTATCTTTTGTGTGATTTCCTCCCCCTCTCTCCTGTCAGCGTCTTGTGTTGGATGTGTGTCACGTCCTCTGAACCTTGGGCTTTCCCTGAAGTGTGAGAGCAAAGACCTGTGACCCACGGGATGGACCTTTCTCGCTGTAGGTACTTCCCCCCTGAAGGTGACAGGGTTGATCTGTGTCAGAACCTTGAAGGGCCCCAGCCTTCTGGGTGCCAGCTTCTTCCCCCTTCCCCCCATGGGAAGGCCTTCTGACCACAGCCAGACCCTGTCCCCTCCGTGGAAGACCTTCTCCAGTCCCCTGTGATGGTCTGCCCCCTCCTTGTAAGCCTCATTGCCCCTTGCCACGTCTCCATCCAGTTGTTGGTGTACTGTCTCCCTCCTCTCACCCCATGCCTCAATAGGTGGTCCCCCAATCTCCCCCTCCCCCTGCTCTGGGAAGGCTCTGGGGTTTCGCCCAAGACTGGCCTTACTGGGTGTGAGCCTCGTGAAGACATGTACTGCATGCCCCTCCGTGGGGTTGTCATGATATTGCTTGAGAATCTTCCCTCTGAGGGAGTCCTGGGGCATATACCGGGCATCATTGCTAAAGAGTAACCCCTCTTTCTCGGCAAGCCCTTCCCCTGCCCCCTTTTTCTCCCTCAAGTCCCTCCGTATGTTCTGGGTAAAAGTGTCCTCTTTGGTGAGTCGGCTCAGTTTCTCTTCCTGCATCCCCGCCTCTGCGTCGTTCCATCCGCCTGGGGAGCTGATGTGGTGTGATCCTGAGGATTCTCCTTCTTTCCTGCAGTGCTCCATGCCGTCTGCATCTCCAAAGGTGAGATCTCCCCGGCGCTGGCTGCCCACAGGGTCATTGTCCATTAAGTCCAAAGCTAGTACTTCTGCGTGCTTGTTCACTGTCATCTTCCGAGAGGGGGTCTGTCACGTGACCTCACCCTCCTGCAATTCCCTGCTGTCTATGGCCGAGACGCTCATGGGAAGCTTCCTTGGGAAAAGGGGAATCTGATTCTGCCTAGCAAAGTCCACCGATAGGAAATCATTGCTGCTGCCCCTGCAGAGAAGCCCGACTGTCTCCTGGGTCTGGCCTCTTGGCAGCTGCAGACTTACTTCCATCTCTTTGTCGTGCTGTGGGGTGTTACAGGAGGGCTCAGTTGTTGGTGCTCTGCCTGGCCCCTCCCCTCCTGATCTGGCATCCAGGCTTGTGTCTGTGCCTGCCTGCTCTCGCCATTCCTTCCTCTGGGGGCAGTGTTCCACCCAGTGGCTGGGTGCATTGTAAAGGCATCTCCCGCCTTTCTCTTCCCTCTGTTTTCCCGCGTCAGCGTTTGAAAGTACCCGCGCGCGGGCTTTGTCCCTCTGCATCACATCTGGCTGGAGGGGGCTGTGCTGTGCTGCAGCTGCCTCCCCGGGACTGTATGGGAACTTGTGGCCGCTGCCTTTCCCCTCCGTCTGTCCCCTCTGCCCGGACTCGCCTCTCAGCCTCCTGCACTTCCACGCCACCATGCCTCTCAGTCTTAGAGCCAGCTTGTGCTGAGGGTCGCCCTACGAAGTGCTGGCCCGTCCCGAGTGTCCTCTCTGCTTGTCCAGCCTCCGCTCCCCCGGCTTGGCTGTGTTCAGAGCTGCTCGGTTCACTAAGCTTGGCTTCCCCTGTGCCCGGGTGCCTACCTGGTGCTTGAGCCGTTCCATAGTTGCAGGGTGCTGGCAACTCAGGCCAATCCTCCCTCGGCATCTCTCTCTTCTGCTTTAGATGCTGCCAACTTCATGCCGGCTGCTACATTTGCAGCCCTCTTCCCTCGGGGTAGCCATCAAAAGATTGTGGGCTTGCTGTCACAGATGGGGTGTTGGCTAGTCCCGAGTAAGCACTCCACACATCCTCTGGATTTTCATAGTTTTATTGTGCATGCTATATACAGTGGTGAGATGTCTCAAATCATGTCTGCTCTGCATGGGGCAGAAGCCCACAATGGCATCTCGTGGGCTCTGACCCCCCTTTTAAGACTCCAAACGCCCCTCCTCCTTGCTCTATGGGTCCTCCGTGGTCCCAAACCAGGCTCCTGAGGTGCCGTTCTCTCTCCTCCCTCCTTTCCAGCCCCTGCTGAAGCTAGCTCCTCCCCTGCTTCCCTGCTACCAACCTGGAGCTGAGCCACCAGGACTCTGCAGAGCCCTGGACCCGTCTTAACCCTTCCTGTTCCTGATTTGAACTCCCAGACTTGCTGCTGCTCTCCCATCTGGTGGAAGTAAGCAGAGTGGGCTGCTCTCTGCAAGCCCTCTCTCTTACACACGTCAAAGGGGGTGAGGCGATACCCAAGCCGTACTGGGACCTGCAGGAGGTCTTCAGCGAAGCGGAGTCCGACCACCTACCCCCACACAGGCCTTTTGACTGCCAGATCAACCTGGTGCCAGGGGCAACTATACCCCCAGCCAAGCTGTACGCCATGTCAGACCAGGAACTGGAGGATCTGCGCGCTTTCATCGACAAGAACCTCAAGCGGGGGTTCATCAGAGAAAGCAAGGCAGCAGGGGGCAGCCCGGTCTTCTGGGTGGACAAGAAAGACACGCAACAGCGCCGCCTGGTGGTGGATTTTAGACGGCTGAATTCGGTGACAGAGCCAGTGGCTTTCCCCATGCCCAGAGTGGATGATCTCCTGACAGCGGCACGCAGGGGCAAGATTTTCACCAAGCTAGACCTGAGGGGGGCGTACAACTTGATCAGGATCCGGGAAGGCGATGAATGGAAGACCACGATGTTCACGCCTCTGGGCTCTTTTGAATATCTGGTGATGCCCTTCGGGTTGCAAGGGGGCTCAGCCTGCTTCCAGGCCTTCATGCACCACGTCCTGGGGTCCCTCCTCTTCAAGAACTGCCTGGTCTTTCTGGATGACATCCTTATCTATTCCAATGACCCAGTGCAGCATGTGAAGGATGTCAGGGAGGTGTTGCAGCGCCTGAAGGACAACCACCTGTATGTGAAGCTGGAGAAGTGCAAGTTTCACACCAAGGAGGTGGACTTCTTGGGCTACAAGCTGTCAGACAAGGGACTGGCAATGGACAAGGACAAGGTGCAGACCATCCTGGACTGGCACAGCCCCAGGACGCGCAAAGATGCCCAACGACTACTAGGCTTCGCTAACTTCTACAGGAAGTTCATCCAGAACTTCTCTCGGGTCACGGCTCCCATCACCGACTGCCTGAGAGGCAAGCAGAAGTTCAGGTGGACACCAGAGGCACAAGCAGCGTTCGAAAGCCTCAAGAGGGTGTTCGCGTCAGACCAGCACCTGTTCCACGTGGTGCAGGATGCGCCCCTACGCCTGGAGACAGATGCTTCTGATAAAGCTGTGGGAGCGATTCTGTTGCAACTGGACGCCAACAGAGAGTGGAGACCCTGTGCCTTCTTCTCCAGGAAGCTGACCCAGCCTGAACGCAACTACACAGTGTTTGATAGGGAACTTCTCGCGATCCACGCGGCGTTCCAGCACTGGCGACACTTCCTGGTGGGCGCCAAGCACCCCATCCAGGTGTGCACAGACCACAAGAACCTGGAGTTCTGGAGAACGGCCAGGGTGCTCAACCAGCGGCAGATACGGTGGGCAGACTTCTTCTCGAACTTCAACTTCTCCATCCACTACATCCCGGGGGAGCAGAACGTCAGGGCGGATGCCCTCTCCCGCAAGCCAGAGTACATGGAGGAGGAGTTGCCACCAGCACCCAGGCACGTTTTCCCCCCATCTGCATGGTCATGCGGTGCATCAGTGGTGTGCGAGGCAGAACTCACAGCACTGACGGCAGCGGATGAATTTGCCACCCGCATCTTCAGAGACCTGAGAGGGGGGAGGGAGCAGGCCAAAGACTTTGAGGAGAAGAGGGGTTTACTTTTTTACAGGGGAGCCCTGTACCTCCCGACCAAACAGCTGAGAGGTAAGGTTCTCAAGCAGATGCACGACAACCCAACGGCGGGTCATTTCGGAAGGGACAAAACCACTCACCTAGTCATGAGACACTTCTGGTGGCCAGGGGTGCGGGAGGATGTTCGGGATTATGTCAGGGGATGTGACACCTGCCAGCGAGCAAAGGTGGTCAGAGCGCCACCAGCAGGTTTGCTGGAGCCATTAGCCACACCGCACAGGCCGTGGGAAGTAGTGTCCATGGACTTCATCACAGACCTGCCGTCGTCCAGGGGCAAGACCGCAGTGTTGGTGGTGGTGGACCTCATGTCCAAAATGTGCCACTTTATACCGTGTGCCAGGGCGGTCTCGGCAGAAGAGACGGCCAAACTGTTTGTGGACCACGTATTCCGACTGCATGGATTGCCTTTAAGAGTTATTTCGGATCGTGGCCGCCAATTTGTTTCCAGGTTCTGGCGACGGCTCATGAACCTCCTGCAGGTGGAGGTCAGCTTGTCGACGGCTCGGCACCCGCAGACCAATGGACAGGCGGAGCGGGTCAACGCCATTCTGCAGCAGTACCTGAGATGTTACGTCAGCCAGAGGCAAACGGACTGGGTGGATCGCCTGCCACTGGCAGAATTTGCCTACAACAATGCGGTGCACGTCTCCACAGGGGTGTCGCCCTTTAAGGCCAACTATGGGCGCGACCTCAGATCTTTCCCGGAGAGGGAGGGGGAGGAGGAGGAAGAGGGCCCACAGGCCGAGGAGTGGGCAGAGGACCTGGAGACGGTGCACCAACAGCTCAGAGAACACTTGGAGAGGGCCAAGGAAGCGTATAAGAAGGGGGCAGATCGCCACAGGCGGCCGGGAGAGGTCATAAGGGTGGGGGACAAGGTTTGGTTATCCTCGGAAGGTCTTCCCACCAGGGGGCGATGCAGAAAGTTAGCACACAGGAGGCTGGGCCCCTTCACGGTCACGCAACAGGTCAACCCGGTAGCCTTCAGGCTAGCACTGCCGGAGGACATGAGAGTGCACCCAGTGTTTCATAGATCACTGCTGTCGCCGTACAGGGAAAGTACCAGGTTCAGGGACAGCGATCAGCCTCCAGAGGGAGGGGGGGAGACGGGAAACGCCCGACAGCTCAATGAGGCAACTGAGATTTTAGACTCAAGGAGAGGGGTGAGAGGACTGGAGTACCTGATAGCATGGGAGGACACTCCGCCATCCCACAATGAGTGGATACCGGCCACGGAAGTACCTGAGGAATTTTTAGTGGAAGAATTCCACGCCCTGTTCCCCCACAGGCCCAAGCCCTGGCACATGGAAAGGGAGGGAGAGGGGGAGGAGCAGGAGGAAGGGATAGCAGGCAGCAGCTCCCCATGGAGATGGGAAGCGGAATTTGAGGACACGGAAGAAGAGGTGTGGGTTTCACCGAGGTCAACGACGTCAGAGGCAGGAGAGGACTGGCAGAACATTTTTACTCCCACCAGCTCTGATGCCACTGACTTCTTGGGATTTCCGTCTTCTCAGGGGGAAGGAGAGAGATCGCAGGATTGGGGGGAAATTTTCACACCCACAGGCTCGGATGCCACAGACTTCTTGGGATTTCACTCGTCCCCAGCAAGCAGAGAGCCACTGGGGAGGAGGAGAGAGGAGCCTGGGAGGGGGGTGGATGTGAGGGACAAGGGATACAGGGAAGTCCCTCCCATCTTAAGTTCCAGCCCATCACCAAGCGCTGGAGAGAGTAAGGAGAGCTCTGCCTCCAGCGGAGAGTCAGGAAGTGGTGTCCGAGGCTCAGGCAGGGTTGTGGAGCCCATGCCTCAGGTGGGACAGGAAGTTGGACGCACGGGGGGGAGGCCAATCCCCCCAACTCCCGAATTGCGACGCAAACGTAGGGGGAAGAGGTTGGGTCTGCCAAAGTTGTGGTGCTGGAAGAAAACGCGCCAATCGCCATTCGGGAATTCTGACACCTCACCTTAAGGATGCATTTTCATTGCTCTGAACACTGTAAATAATCAGCACTAAATAAAAACCTTAAAAGACCATGCTGGAGTCGTTACTCTAGAGTAGCCATACCAGGCCCTCTGACAGGTGGTGAGTGTGAGAATAGGATGCTGGACTAGATGGGCCCCCATTGGTCTGATCCAGCAGAAGTCTTCATATGTTCTTATGTTTTGAGTTGGCTTAGCAGGACCCCTTGTCCTGAATGCTCTCTGCCTCACTTGGCCTTGTGGCTGGGCTCTTGTGTGTGAGGACAGATTCTGAGCTGCAGCTTCAAATACCAAGCCCAGACTCTTCTTCTGTTCTTATGTGCCAGATGATGCATGCTCTGGTTCTGGAATTCATTTTCCAAAATATTTCTAGTTAAATCCGAATTCAGGAGTTATGGAAGGCAGAGCCAAAAGTTCAACAGCGAATGAAATTGTTCTTCTCTTCCTTGAACACTATGCAGGAGCAGACCAACCATTATCATTTAATTCATGTTCACTTTGCCCTTAAGAAACTCTGGGAGGAAGGTCAACTTTGTGTGTCCATTTTGTAAAGGGCAGAACTGAGCCCGCCAGGATGATGCCATGGCCGCCGTGGAACTTGAATCCAGTGCTCTTATTCCCAAGTCCCATTTTCAGTGCCACACATTCCATTCCTGGAGGTTTCTCCTTTGCTCTTGGAGTAAATGACTTTTGAGAGATCAGCTGAAATCACTGGCAAATAGACCCATCAGTACAAAGAGAGAAACCTCTGCAGGATAGATATACTCTTTGCACAAAAGTAACACTCTTGGATTTATTTTATCTTTGTTGTTATAGTTTGTGTAAGCTGCCTTGAGTCTTAGTCTGGGGAAAAGGTGGGAATAATAATAATAAATTTATTTATTTATTTATTTGTACCCCGCCCATCTGGCTGGGTTTTCCCAGCCACTCCGGGCGGCTTCCAACAAAAATTTAAAATACATTAAAATACAACAACAACAACAACAAACAACAACAACAAGAAGTTTGAGTGCAATGGATGATCTGCCTTGATTTGTCTCTCATTTCTTGATCTGGGATCAGTTCTCCACCTCGGAAGCACCAGCTACTCCTGTCCTGCTTGTGGGTTTCCCAAAATTGACCACTGCTGGGAATGGGGTGCTGGACTCGAGAGGCCTTTGATCTGACCAAGCAGCCAGGTTTTTTTTAAAATAAAGTTATTAACTCTTTAGGGGGCTGCATCTGATGTGATGGATTAATTTTATGTGTGTCCCCCCCCCCAAACTAGGACTATGCTGCATTTGCACCAGATGGCGGAGAACAGCACCTTTGGCATCAGACCGTGTCAGAAGGTAGGCAGCTGAATTAGCCACCCTCCTCCCCACCCCGTTGCTATATGAATCCTTGAGCACAAAGTATGGAGGTTAGTTCTAGCAGCATTGAGACCAGGTCTCTGCACCAAGGAACTTGCTTTCCTTGATTTCTACTTGATTTCTATGTAGGTAGAAATCCTACATTGTATTGCCTTTTTTGATGCAAAAAGTGAGGCATGCTGTTTCTAATGAGAAAAGGGATGAGGAGGGCAGGACTGGTGGTGGGGGAGGATAGGAGAGAGAATAGTACCAGCCAGGATTGGCTCAAGGCATATTGTTATTTGTTTATTTATTGCATTTGTATTCCGCTTGTTGCTCCAAGGAACTCAAGATGGCATACATGGTTCCCCCCATTTTATCCTCACAACAACCACCCTGTGAGGTAGGCTAGGCTGAGAGGCGGTGACTGGTCCAAGGATACCCAGTGAGCTTCATGGCTGAATCAGAATTTGAACCCTAATCAGCCAGGCCTAGGGGCTTTCTCAGTGGGTAGTTGGAGTCCCAGACCTTTACTCATGGTCCTTCCTAGAAGCTTTGCAGCATAATTTGATGTGCCTATTCATACAGTTATATGCATTGTCAAATGCATCTGTTCATGGGCTGGTTACCCAAGAAACCTGGAGTGTGCCCTGGAGAGGTATTGCTGCCAGTCAAGGGGCTCACTTCATATAAGGCGGCTTCCAATGTTCCCACTCCCAGCCAGTGGCATCTCTCTACCTGTTGGTGGAAGACCAAATGCTTGGACCCAAGTAGCTGGCTTCTAGTGTCTGGGAGTTCCATAGGCTGGGCACCACCATGGACAAAGCCCTCTCACCTCTTGCCATCAATCTTGCCTCAGAAGTAGGGCTGAGGGATGGGCATTGTTTTTATTCTGTCCTGTATTTGTCACAGTCAGGATTCTGATAGAAGTCTTGTCCCTTCAGCAGCCCTACTGTCAGGGAGTCTTGATAACAAACAAGCGTAGTTAATTAAAAGGAAGATTTATTGCAAAAACAGAGTTTACCGGAGCATCGATCACAGCCATCCGTCCATAAATCAAAGATGCCCCTTCTAAGGAGGGTGTTTCCAGCGAGACCAGAAGCAGCCCCTGGACCAGAGAAGAGCCCGTGGGTTGGGCGTGTCACCTGTGGGGGCGCATCCCAAGGTTACATGGCGTGTGGTGCACGTCCCGGGGGGCGGCTGCTGTGATGGCACCCTTTCCCCAAATGGTACCCGGTGCGGTGCGCTTCCCCTGCCCCCCCTCCATACACCAGTGCCCACAGTGAGGAACTGATCAATGAAGTGGAAGTAATGGGAAACTTGGAAGATGTGATCATGTCCTCCTGGGTTTCATGATACAGAGGCAAGGGAAAGATGAGAGTAGTCAAAGCCAGAATGGCCCTCTGGACTTTAAGAAGGCCAATTTCAGAAAGCTTAAGGAGCTACTGGGTGAGATCCAATGGTCAGAAATACTCAAAGAGAAGGAAGTCCAGGATGGTTGGGGTTTCTTAAAGGTGAAATATTGAAGGCCCAAATGCAGAGAATTCCAAGAAGAAAGAAAAGTGTGAGGCATCTAATGAAACCAGTGTGGCTGCATAAGAAGCTGACGAGTTAAGACAGACATGGAAGGAAGGGAAAATCACAGAAGAGGAGTATACATGAGTAGCCAACAGTTGCAGGGTGAAGGTCAGGTGGGCTAAAGCTCAGATTGAGCTCAGGCTTGCAAAAGAGGTTAAAAATAATTTTCATAGATTTCCTCAGCTATGTTCAAAGCAAGAGGAAGGACAAGCAAGTGGTAGGTCTTCTGCAAGGAGAAGAGGGAGAAATGCTCCTGGGTGACAGAGAAGGTGGAAATACTCAACACCTACTTTGCCTCTGCCTTCACCCAAAGGAAAGACAGTGATAAGAAAATAAAGCTTCAGCCCAAGATAGGAAGAGAGGTGGTAAGGGAACACCTAGCTACTTTTAATGTATTCATATCTCCCGGGCCTGATGAGCGTCACCCAAGGTGTAATCTCAAAGCCTTTTTCTGTGATTTTTGAAAATTATTGGAAAACAGGGGAGGTCCCTACAGACTAGAGGGTAGCAAATGTTGTTCCCATCTCTAAAAAGGGGGAAAAGGAAGACCCAGGTAACTACCGACTGGCAAGCTTGACATAAATACCAGGAAAGGTCCTAGAAAAGATAATTCAACCGTTGGTTTGTGCGCCCTTAGAAAAGGATGTTATGATTACTAAAAGCTGGCATGGGTCTCTCAAAAACAAGTCATGCCAGATGAATCTCATTTCTTCTTTTTATGGAGCTGCAAGCTTGGTGGACATAGTGTATCTTGATTTCAGTAAGACCTTTGAGAAAGTCCCCCGTGATATTCTTGCAAGGAAGCTGATAAAACATGGACTGAACAAGGGAACTGTTAGGTGGATTTGTAGCTGGTTGACTGACTGAACCCAAAGAGAACCCATTAATGGTTCCTTGTCATTCTGGAAAAATGTTACAAGTGAGGTGCTGCAGGGTTCTGTCCCAGGCCTGTGGTTCAATGTCTTTATAAATGACTTGGATGAAGGAATTGAGGGGATGCTTATCAAATGTGCAGATGACAACAAACTGGGAGGGGTGGCTAATGCCGCAGAAGAAAGAACTGGGATTCAAAATGACCTTAACAGATTGGAGTACTGGGCCCAAGCTGACAAAATGAATTTCAATAGGGACAAATGTAAGGTTCTGCGCTTAGGCAGGAATAGCCAGATGCACAAATATAAGATGGTGGACACCTGGCTTAATAGCAGTAAATGTGAAAAGGAGCTTAACATGAGTGCGATGCAGCTGCAACAAAAAAAGAAAAGAAAGACAGCTAATGCCATTGTAGGCTGCATCAACAGTAGAGTGTCCCAATCAAGGGAAGTAATAGTCCCACTCTATTCTGCCTTGGTGAGACCACACCTGGAATACTGTGTCTAATTCTGGGCACCACAATTTAAGGAGGACATTGACAAGCTGGAAAATCAAGGGTATGGAAATTAAGCCTTAGAAGGAGCGCTTGGAGGAGCTGGGTATGTTTAGACTGGAAAAGAGGAGAGTGAGAGGATATATGATAGTCATCTTCAAATATCTTAAGGACTGTCACATAGAGGAGGGAGCAAGCTTGTTTTCTCCTGCTCTGAAGGGCAGGAGTCAAACCAATGGCTTCAAGTTACATTAAAGGAGATTCTACCTAAACATTCGGAAAAACTTTCTGACAGTAAGAGCTGTTCAACACTGGAATGTTCTTCCTCGGCAGGTAGTGTGCTCTCTTTCCTTGGGGTTTTTAAACAGAGGTTGGATGGCCATCTGTCATGGATGCTTTAGCTGAGATTCCTGCATTGCAGGGGGTTGGACTAGATGACCCTTGGGGTTCCCTTCCAACTCTACAGTTCTATGATTCTATGTCTGAACAGGCCACTGTCAGTTGCAGATTTGGAGAATTCAAGTTTCAATTGGTGTCAGGCTGCCAGGCAAGGCTTACCTTCCCCCTCTCTGTAGATAACAGCACGAAGCAAAAGCAGTCTTCTGCAGCAATAGAGAGGTTTATTGAACACAGCACAAACATTCAGCGTCCATTCTCATCGTGCAGGTGCTGCCAATTAAGTTTCTCCCACTTCTCTCTAGTTACTTCCGTCTTCTCGCCTCCTCGCCATGTGATCCCTTCACCACCGAACCTTCTGAGAGGCTACCCTATCCGGATGCCTGGCTCTCGGGCTCATGGGATGCCTACTTTCTAGTGAGGGAGATGCAACCAGTTCTCTCTCTTCCTGTTCCTCTCCCCTTGGTTGCTCTGCTCCCAGCTCAGTCCAACTGTCAGTTCCCGAACTGTGTCCTTCCGTGAACGATTGCTCTAGGACCTAGGTCAAGACTATCCTGCTCCAGAGGTGCTTCGGGATTAGGCCCTTGTGCAGAGGGGGAGGGGGGGCTCCCAGTATTCTTCCTTAGAACAATACCCTTCAGTCTGGTTCCTGACACCTGGTTTGTTTTTTACACATGTGAAGATTTTAATTGTCTCCCTGGCACTACTGGTGTCAGCATCTGATTGTTCACAGGGAAAAAATGGGGAAGGTGAGATATTAGTGATGCAAATATGCACTTTGGCCAATGTAGGTTCCAGTCTGCATCCCATTTATGCCAGAGCTGCTTTGAGCTTCCCTGCTTGTGCCAGGATTCCTTCAGTTTTCTTTCTGTTATTCTGTCAACACCCTCTGTGTGTCTGGGCTGGGTGACCCACCTTGAACTTGTCCTGTTAGCACTTTCCACAAGAGCCTGATTCATTCTGCTGACTTGTGCAGAAACGCTGAGTGGAGGATTTTGTCCGCCTGGAGGGACACTGCAGTGGGGGAGGCAGGATCCAAGCACCACTGCTTGAAGAATCCCCCTGAAAGGCTGAATCCTTGCACTTTTCCTTGCTGGGCTGTAGAGAAATGCACAAGAATGGAAGGCAAACTACAAGGACACATGGGGAGGGTTACAGTGGCTCTCTTAGGCAGGCAGGGAAGGTAGGGGAAGGGGTGAGCACTCCCAGCTATTGTAGAGGAGTCGCAGAAGCCGGCTCAAAGGGGGCCGTGGCTTTCCAACCCTCGGTGAGATAGAAGTGGCAGGGCAGGAGCTGGAAACGCGGCTGCGCCTGCAGGGAAGCCCCAACTCCGCCGGAGGCTGAACTGAGATGCCGCTCTCGAGGGGTAAGAGACCTAAAAGAAAACAAAGCAGGGAACGCAAAAGCAATAAGCGAAGGGGAAAGGATTAAGCGAGGGGGAATGAGGCAAAAGGTGAGACAAAGGTGAGACAAAGGTGAGACAAGGAGAACCGGACAATCAGAAGCTCCACAAGGCTAATCGATTGCGCTGGCGAGCAGGGGGCAAAGAGGCAGAGTTCCCGCCTCCGGGCCGACCTCATTGGTCGGCCTGGGACTGATGGAGGCAGGAACGGCCAATCGCAAAGGGGCTGAGCTCTGAGAGCCAGTGTGGTGTAGTGGTTAAGAGCGGTAGACTCGTAATCTGGGGGACCAGGTTCGCGTCTCCGCTCCTCCACATGCAGCTGCTGGGTGACCTTGGGCTAGTCACACTTCTCTGAAGTCTCTCAGCCCCACCCACCTCACAGGGTGTCTGTTGTGGGGGAGGAAGGGAAAGGAGATTGTTAGCCGCTTTGAGACTCCTTCGGGTAGTGATAAAGCGGGATATCAAATCCAAACTCCTCCTCTTCTTCTTCTCTCAGCCCCCATTGCGAGAGTTCAGTAGGGCCTGCCCACAACACCATCTCCGTCGCAGGCGCGGAAGTGGTTTTGTCATCTGGTTGGCCACTGTGAGAACCGGATGCTGGACTAGGTGGGCCATGTTCCAGCAGACCATTCTTTGGTTCTTACAGTATTATTCCTTGGTAGAGATTTAGAGAGGAGCCTTGCTGCTTGTGTCCATGCTTCCACTGCCAAAGGCACACAGCCAACTAACCTGCAAATCTGTAGGAGTGAGGTATCGGGTCTTTCAGCAGGCAGTGCTCTCAACCCTCTAAACAAAACAGAGGTGCGTCACTGAAAGTAGCTGGAGTGAGTGCCAAGCCAGGTATCATGCTTCTTTTCCCTTTTCAAACCATGTTCTGAAGTCCTGATCATGAAACAAACTTCCTCTCAATCCATTTTTTTCACCCTGCTTTAAAGGCAACACTTCAAAGAATGGCTACAAACAAACAAACAAACAAAAAGCCTTTGCAAAAATTCTTATGCTGGACAGGATGGCGTGCTCACAGGATTCCCAATGAAATAGTCTGCCTCCCACCCAGAGGCTCTACTCTGAGGAAGCACTGAGGAGGACTGTGGCAGATTGGAGCTTTGCTGGGTGTTCTCTGATCTGGTGACACATGCTATCTGTTGAAGTTGAATGGGGAGGGGCCCTTAGATGTCTGAAGGAGTTCTGGGACTTGCTGGTTAATGGGATTTTCCGCCGTCCTCAGTTTTGAGGAGTGGATGCTCAGCCCTTCTGTCTATTCCAGCTGTAATATCTCAGAAAGTTGCTTTGAGCCAAACACACTTCCCTTTGAAAGCGTCAAGATCTCAAGTCCCAGATGTTTGGTAGCCAAGAGCATGGCTTCATTAGAACTGGAAACACTATCCAAAAGGTTTACTTTTCAAATACATTTAAGTAGGAATTAGCCTTGGAGAAGCCCCTTCCTTGGGTTTCTGTCACTCACCTGTGACTGTCAGAGTCACTCACCTGTCGGTCACTCATCCATTCTGAATGGGTAGAAAGAAGCACAGAGCTGTGACATACAGAGAGATGGACTGGAGGAGGACTGGTGATTCTGGCTGTGTATCTCTGAGTCAGTAATCGCAATGTAGAGAATTGCCAGAGTTAGAATTAATCATCCTAGCAGAGACTGCTTGGCAGAAGGGAAGTCAACATCAATCAATCATGCAGAGATGCAACAGAGAACCTGAAATTAGAAAAAGCTGCCCAATGCTGGGGAATGACCCCAGTCATGTCCAGTGTGGGAGAAACATGACAGGATTGCCCACCCTGTGCTCTTTCAGCAACTTTCTCTGTGGTCAAGAGCTGTAGGTGCTCATCAAATGGAAGCCCCACTTCCATCTACTGCTCTGAAGTAGAGTACCGGTAGTGTCTGCCTCCAGGTTTTCAACTTTTATGCACATCTTCTGAAAATGCACAAACCTTTTCTTTTGTATGAATGATGCCAGCTTTTAGTTCACCGGTTCCTTTATTTTATCCTGTTTTCTGTTTTGAATCTTAATGCCCCCCCCCTTTGTTAAAGCCTTTCTTCAGGAAAGTGGATAAGGCAAAAGAGGAGATGCATCTATTGTGGGTGCCTTGGAGGGGTCATGTTGGCCTCCACACAACCATGTGCAGAAAAGTCATGGTTGCTCCTGCCAAGGGCAGCACTTGACACCCCACCCTGCCCAGGAGAACACAAAGCTGGCATATTTAGCAATGAGTATATTTTGCCTCCTCAAATAGTCTTACCACTTGTAATATTTTATTGGGAGGAGGAATAAGGAATTGCACCTCCTCCCAACTGCTTAGCCCAGCCATACTGAATTCTGTCTGTTGATCACACTCAAGCACAGCAAGGGACTAGGGATGGAGGAGAAATGTGATTCAATTTGCACTTCCCAAAACAAAATGAGTACTGAAGTGCAGCCATTGTTTGAAATCCACACTTCCTGAATTTTGCAAGGTTGCCCTCCAATCAAGCCATGTGGCCAGAAATGCATGTGCCAGGCTTAAGCATGCATAAAATGCATGTATTAGGGAAATAACATACAAAAATGTATTACATTAATTTAAATTGTTTTACAAAAAACACATTAGGCAAACTATGCCTACAAACTATGTGCATGTTTGAGAAATTTGCACTAAAATGCGGGTGATTTTTTCTTTTAATTGCAAACTGATGTGGGAATGTGACAAAATATTTTTAAGGTGACATGGAAATGAGGAAAGCTAAACTTAAGACATGGGTATAGCTAAGGAGGAGCAGATCCATAAATATTATTGAAAAGCATTGAAAGTACTCAATTATCTGAGGTTCTGCTCCCCACCAGCAGAAGCCTGGCCCCGACAATGTTTATTTATGGTGTATTTTTGCCCATGACTTAAGAAACTGAAATTGAAAGATTCTCCCATTCTTACAAGGGAAGTAACCCAGGAACTGTCTCTCATTCAATTCTGTAGCTTGGGGGTTCCTTCTACTGGAACCTTCTCCAACCTGGGGCTGGAAGCTGCAGGTGGGGAGGGGAGGGCTTGGGTCCTGCTTATGGGTTTCCCGTTGGGGCATTCACTTGGCCACTGTGGGAGCAGGATCCTGAATTAGATGGGCCATTGGCCTGACCCAGTAGGTTTTTCTTAGCTTCTTATGTTCACATGCTGGTTGAAGAATAATCAAGGTCTGGGGTGTATCTTGGAGAGGTTGTGGCCCTGTGGGGTTCTATTTAAGGGTGATTGGTATGCTGCCATTCTTTCCCTGGTCCCAGCCCAGGCTCTCGTGCTATAGACTTGGCTGTTCCTTTCCCTCCTTGCAGGCTGAAGAGAAGCAGAAGGCCTCAGTTGCATTTGCTCAGCTCCAGGCTGCCATGGAGATCCTGGGGATTGTGGTGGAGGAGCAGAAGGCCATCTGGCGAGTCTTGGCCGCCATCTACCACCTGGGTGCTGCAGGGGCTTGCAAAGGTAAGGCCAACGGCTGGCAAAGGTGGCATTTTGGGCTGGGGAGACTGCTGTGCTGGACCCATCTGCTGCAGCCTGAGAAAGGAGATGATGATGTCCCTGTCTCTCATCTCTGCTTTGCAGGCTGCATGGTGCAGCATTTCAGAACAGCAAGCCATCTGCCTGGGCTCATTAGCCTGAATTCCCTGCCCCCTTTTAGCCTGTCCTTCCAGGAGCATTACAGAAAGTCATTGGATCTCAATTCCGCCTCTCTGCTTGAGGGGCTGCTGTTTTTATATCATGCTGGTCTTGCACAAGGCCTGCTCTTGGAGATCCTTGGAGTGGGAGGAGAGCCAGAGAAAGTGCAAGACCCTCCAATATGTGTTCTGTCTGAGCCAGCAAGCAGAGTGTGCCACCCACTGCAGAGTTGGCAATATGTTAAGCCACTTGCTATCTTACATAGAACCATAGAATTGTAGAGGGCTGCCCCATGAAAACAAACCTGTTTTTTGCTGCTCCAGAGGGTAGTACATGAACCAACAGATTCAAACAACAAAAGAAGAGATTCTGATTAAATTGGGAAGAACGTTCTGAAGATAAGAGCCATTTAACAGTGGAAACGGACTCCTTGGAGGCTTTTAAAGAGAGGTTGGATGGCCATCTGTCATGAATACTTCAGTTGAGATTCCTGCATTGTGGGGGTTGGACTAGATGACCCTTGGGGAGACCCTTCCAACTTTACAATGCTATGATTTCCTCAACACCCCTCAGCCTCCTGGGCTGCTCACACTTCCTGATCTGAATATGCCTCATAGGAGGAGTTCCCTTATTGTGCCTTTCCCTGGGCTTTGATGAGTGGGTACCTAGGAAAGCTGCAGAATGTAAATCCTGTGGGAATGTTAGGGACGTGGATTAGGATATATGATTAGATAGATCCTATCCAAGCTTGTGTTATCAAGCTTCCAATATCAGCAGAGTGACATTTTCCTTTTGTGCGCAGCAAAACGTGTGCGTTTAGGTTTGTTAAAACCTCTACAATAATATTATACTTCCTGGTAAATCCCCCTTTTCCCTCTTAAAAGAAATACACGACACAATAGTCTTAAAATAAGATAGAGTTTACTCACATGACATCCTGAGTTGACAGCATAATCTCAGAAAGGCAGGCTTGCATAGAAAAGTCACATTTATGTACATATGGAGACTACTTAGTAAAGTAAGGCTCCATTTTGTCTCTCTCTTGGCAACAGGCCGAGAGAGAGAACTATCCTAACTTGTAGATTATCTGGAGACATGTTCCCGAAGGAAGCTGAAGAAGAATGTGGAGAAGAAGAGAGGGAATGGCTGCTGGCTCTGGGCTTTATATGCCAGCTAATCCATCTCATCTGCATGTCTGGAGGAACAGGAAACTGAACGTAGTCAGGTGTTCCTCCAGGTGAGTTCCCTTTTGTGGACACTGTTGTGACTTGTCTGCCCCAGTATTGTATCCCACAAATCTCTGGGGTGATGATTTTAGAATGAGAGAAGGGACTCTCACAGCCACACCTTGGCTCCCTTAAAATTAAAATGTGGGCTAAATATTCAGCACAACAGTAGTCCAAGAGGATAGCAAAATCATACGAGGATCATGAAAGTGTCTTATCAGAGATGGCTACAAGCAATGCTTCTGTTCCAGAGGCTGAGATGTGTGCTGCCTATGCACTTGTTTATCCATCCGGCTCCATTTTGAATTTGCACCCTCAGCCTTCATTACCATTTTATTATGGTAATGAACAGAGTCGAGTCTGATACTGCTGGCTCCTCTCTAAGCTCCTACCCATCGGTCTCCCAGGTGCTTGGCCTTGCAACTGTCTTTTATTTTCTTCTGATTATGATTTGGTGTTGCTGTGTCTGAATTATAGCAACAAGAACCTTCAGTGGAACTCGTGCTTGTGAAAACTTTATTTAAATGCAGAGAAAGTGAGAGTGGGGAGGGCATTAAGGAGGGAGAAGGTGCTCTAAGATGTGCTCTAACCTAAAGGCAGCTCCTGGTGACTTATGTACTTTGGATTCTAAGCCCCTTGGGACTGCGGTGTTGCAAAATCAGCTGGGGGGGGGGCAGCGGCATTTATATACATCTCTGTAGCATGTCACAGCACCATTAATCAACTATAATTATTTTAAAACTAGTGTATTTCAGCCCGTTCAATAACGGGCGCTAGAACATCCTGGGGTCCGCAGCAGGGGGACAGGAATGGAGGAGGAGAAAGCGCTGCTTTCTCCTCCTCCGTATCTCTCCCGCAGCCGCCAACAGCAAGGAGACAGGGAGGGTTGTCAGGTCCGCGGGGCGCCGGGCTCCTCCTCACGGGCGGTTCGTCCTGGCGGGCGGGCAGGATTAGCTCATCTCGGCCGCGGAGAGGCAGCACAGCAGCGGCGGCAGCAGCAGCAAGAGCGGCGGCACCTCAGTAGCCTCGTCCTCCTTCTCGCCCGCCTTTTTGCGCGCTGCTTCCTGGCGCTCTCTCCCCCCACGGGCTGGTCCCTCATGGAGGGAGAGCGCGTGAGGGGATGGCGTGAGGGGAGGCGGAGTCCGGCGCTTGGGCCTATCGTCCCTCAGCCATGGCGCGCTTCGGCGCGAACTTCGCCTATGGCGACGGGGAAAGCCTGGCCGCCCTTGGTCCGCCGCCGCCGGGAAACGGGAAGTGACAGGAAGGAGACATTGCTGGACACACACACACGCTCTCTCTCCCCCCCCCGCCAACGCTCAGTCCGGCTGGGATCAGCGGTTGGCGGCCGCAGGGAAACGGTAGGTGGGGGGGGGAGAGCGCGTGCGCGTGTGTCCAGTCTCTGCTGTCCAATCCCTGTGTCCCTGGGGGACATGCGCAGTGACCCAGGGACACACGGGACAGCTTGGACGCAGGGACAACTTGGACTTTATTATATAGGACTAGTGTATTTCAGCCCGTTCAATAACGGGCTCTAGAACATCCTGGGGTTTTTGCAACCCTGGGACCTGTCATTGCTATCGGCGACAAGGGGACAGGAACGGAGGAGGAGAAAGCGCTGCTTTCTCCTCCTCCGTTCCTCTCCCGCAGCCGCCGACAGCAAGGAGACCTCCCAGGGTTCGGAGAAGCGCTTGCGCAGCGCTTCTCCGAACCCTGGGACCTGTCATTGCTGTCGGCGGCAGGGGGACAGGAACGGAGGAGGAGAAAGCGCTGCTTTCTCCTCCTCCGTTCCTCTCCCGCAGCCGCCGACAGGAAGCAGACATCCCACGGTTCGGAGAAGCGCTTGTGCAGCGCTTCTCCGAACCCTGGGACCCGTCCTTGCTGTCGGCGGCAGGGGGACAGGAACGGAGGAGCGCTTTCTCCTCCTTCCTTCCTCTCCCCCAGCCCCCCACAGGAAGGACGCGTGCACTCTCCCCCCCCCTGCCTCCTCCAACTGCCGCTCCTCTCACGGGCCAGGGAGGGTTGCGAGGAGGCCTTCACCGGCCTCCACCCTCGCTTCCCTGACGTGCCCTGCAGTGAGGCGGTGTCCGGCGGGAGCGGCGGTTGGAGGAGGCAGAGGGGGGGGAGAGTGCGTGCGCGCAGTCTCTGCTGTCCAATCCCTGTATCCCTGGGGCACATGCGCAGTACCCCAGGGACACACGGGACAGCTTGGACGCAGGGACAACTTGGACATTATTATATAGGATTAGGAAAGTTCACTGCTTAGGAGGATGTCCTTCGCCTGCCAAATGCTTAATACCAGAGTTTCCTGAAGATAGTATGAAATATCCAGGAATTTTTGTGAGGCTCTGGGTTCAATTTTGGAATCAAGCCTTTGATACCCTGTCTAAGGCCACATCCCTCCCTTTCGATAGCAGTGACTTGTTGATTTCTAAGCAGAGAATCACTTCATTGCCCTGTAATGCTTCATTCCAGATTTGTGAAGATTACTTGGGAATTGCAAAGAGTGTGATTGCATCCCCATGTTCCTCCTTTTTATTGCTGCTATTGTCACATGATAGTTTGGTGATTATGGGTGACACACTGCATGGAGATTTCCCTTACATCTTTGAATAATTGGAGCTTGCTTTCCAATAGTGAAATTACCACTAAAGTCCATGGGTTATTGTTGTTGTTTAGTCGTTTAGTCGTGTCCGACTCTTCGTGACCCCATGGACCATAGCACGCCAGGCACTCCTGTCTTGCACTGCCTCCCGCAGTTTGGTCAAACTCATGTTCGTAGCTTCGAGAACACTGTCCAACCATCTTGTCCTCTGTCGTCCCCTTCTCCTAGTGCCCTCAATCTTTCCCAACATCAGGGTCTTTTCCAAGGATTCTTCTCTTCTCATGAGGTGGCCAAAGTATTGGAGCCTCAGCTTCACGATCTGTCCTTCCAGGGAGCACTCAGGGCTGATTTTCTTAAGAATGGATAGGTTTGATCTTCTAGCAGTCCATGGGACTCTCAAGAGTCTCCTCCAACACCATAATTCAAAAGCATCAATTCTTCGGCGATCAGCCTTCTTTATGGTCCAGCTCTCACTTCCATACATCACTACTGGGAAAACCATAGCTTTAACTATACGGACCTTTGTCGGCAAAGTGATGTCTCTGCTTTTTAAGATGCTGTCTAGGTTTGTCATTGCTTTTCTCCCAAGAAGCAGGCGTCTTTTAATTTCGTGACTGCTGTCACCATCTGCAGTGATCAAGGAGCCCAAGAAAGTAAAATCTCTGACTGCCTCCATTTCTTCCCCTTCTATTTGCCAGGAGGTGATGGGACCAGTGGCCATGATCTTGGTTTTTTTGATGTTGAGCTTCAGACCATATTTTGCGCTCTCCTCTTTCACCCTCATTAAAAGGTTCTTTAATTCCTCCTCGCTTTCTGCCATCAAGGTTGTGTCATCTGCATATCTGAGGTTATTGATATTTCTTCCGGCAATCTTAATTCCGGTTTGGGATTCATCTAGTCCAGCCTTTCGCATGATGAATTCTGCATATAAGTTAAATAAGCAGGGAGACAATATACAACCTTGTCGTACTCCTTTCCCAATTTTGAACCAATCAGTTGTTCCATATCCAGTTCTAACTGTAGCTTCTTGTCCCACATAGAGATTTCTCAGGAGACAGATGAGGTGATCAGGCACTCCCATTTCTTTAAGAACTTGCCATAGTTTGCTGTGGTCGACACAGTCAAAGGCTTTTGCATAGTCAATGAAGCAGAAGTAGACGTTTTTCTGGAACTCTCTAGCTTTCTCCATAATCCAGCGCATGTTTGCTATTTGGTATCTGGTTCCTCTGCCCTTTCGAAATCCAGCTTGCACTTCTGGGAGTTCTCGGTCCACATACTGCCTAAGCCTGCCTTGTAGAATTTTAAGCATAACCTTGCTAGCGTGTGAAATGAGCGCAATTGTGCGGTAGTTGGAGCATTCTTTGGCACTGCCCTTCTTTGGAATTGGGATGTAGACTGATCTTCTCCAATCCTCTGGCCATTGCTGAGTTTTCCAAACTTGCTGGCATATTGGGTGTAGCACCTTAACAGCATCATCTTTTAAAATTTTAAATAGTTCAGCTGGAATATCATCACTTCCACTGGCCTTGTTATTAGCAATGCTTTCTAAGGCCCATTTGACTTCACTCTCCAAGATGTCTGGCTCAAGGTCAGCAACCACACTACCTGGGGTGTATGAGACCTCCATATCTTTCTGGTATAATTCCTCTGTGTATTCTTGCCACCTCTTCTTGATGTCTTCATGGGTTATTACAAAGGTTTTTACAAAGGTGGTTGCTGCTGCTGCTGCTGCTGTTTCTCCAGGGCCATCATTGCACACAGCTCTTTACAGCAAAATGGGAAGGTCTTATCAGTGGCCATCAGTTGAATGCAACTTGCCTATTCTGTCCATGGCCAACGCTTAGGCCACATTCAAGACATACCTTTAAAGCACTATGATACCTCTTTAAGCAGTCATGTTTTCCCCAAAGGATTATGGGAGCTGTAGTCTGTTAAGGGTGCTGAGTGTTGTCAGGAGCCCCCTATATCCCTCCCAGAGCTACAATTCTCAGAGTTTCCTGGGAAGAGGGATTGACTGTATAGCTACTCTGGGAATTGTAGCTCTGGGAGGGGAGGGGAGGAAGTTTCAGACATACGTAGGTGAGTTCATCTCTGGTATAATCTTTTCCAGCAAGGTCACATAAGGAAATGTTTGATTCTCGCGAAAGTAGCTTGACTAGGCCAGATACTTCCTAGTTTATGTCTCCACCATATTGCGGGCAACAGAAGGGTGTTGTCTCTGCAAAACAATGAAGCTCTGTGAGGGGGATACAGTGCTCCTGACAGCTCTCAGTATTCTTAACAAACTACAGCTCCCAGGAAGCCATGACTGTCTGAAGTGGTGTCATAGTGCTTTAAGTGTATGGTGTGGGCACGGGAGCTGAGTAGACCTTTGCTCCCCACAAGATGCCTTTTGATGGTGCCTTCTGCCTTGTGTTGCAGCTCTGAGCTTCCCATCAGGGTCCACTGCAATCTCCTGAGGTCCAGAGAGGAAGCATCGGGGATCAAGGGAGGGCTCAGAATGTGGTCAGGGCAGAAGAGCCAAGGCTGCCTTCTGGGGCTTCTGAGGGTTCTTCCAGGGCCTCCTTTGTTCTCTGTGGGGTTTCCTGCCTCTTTCATACAGGAGGTCTCCATGAGATCTGGGCTAGGCAGAATCCTGGCTTGTTTGGAAGAACTGAATACCAGGTTGCTTCAAGACCAGCTATTTAGTGAGGCACATCCTGCTTCATTCAATCACTTTACAGGGCATCCACATGTCTGCACAAAATCTGACATTTTTCAGGGGTTTGGGAGTGGAAAAATAAATAGCTCTTGTCTCTCTTCTCATTTCAGCAGCTCACCCTTTGCTCCAAAAATCGATTCTGTTGCCATATGGAAGGGAAAGGGAATCAAAGGACTCAGAGATTTAAAAATGGATCAAAGCAGAAGAGAAGTGGACTGAGAGAGAGAAAGATGAAGTAGTTCCTATAACTCCAGTCCTCTGCTCTTCCTGCAGTCAGTGGTGTTCTTGTCAGGGACTTTTTATTAATGTATTTATTTGTTTGTTTATTTTATTTATTAAACTTCTACCCCAAAGTTGCCCAAGGCAGCAAACATGTGATAAAATGATAAAAACCTCTTAGAAACAGACCGTTCCAGTACAGATGCAGACTGGGAAATATCTAATCTTAAAAGGCTTGTTGGAAGAGGAAGGTCTTCAGCTGGTGCCAAAAAGAGATGGCACCTCTCCAGTCCTAGAATCACAAAATTGTAATCTAGTCCAACTCCCTGCAATGCTGGAATCACGGCTAAATGTAATATTCAAGGGAAGGGCATTCCAAAGGCCAGGTGCCACAAAACTAAAGGTCTGACTCCTGTATTTTGCAGAATGGACCTCTTAATAAGAAGGTATCTGCAGGAGGCCTTCTCCTGCAGAGCACAGTGATTGACTAGGTGCCTAGGGTTTTAGACCCCCCTCAGCCAGCCCATTGAACTTGGCCCACTTGCTAATGGGCAGTAGGTATACAGCAGGGGTCCTCAACCTTTTTCAGTCGGGGGCCAGTTCACTTGTGGGGGCTGGACTATATTTTGAAAAAAAATATTAACGAATTCCTATGCACATATTGTATTTGTAGTGCACAAAACCAGGAAAAAATGTTCTAAATATGAGGTGTCATGACAAATTTGGAGCTCAGCATGTGGCCAAAGAATGTGTGAGACCAAACTGCATGCCTAGTTTGCAAACCAGCTCACATTGATCTTCTCACTATTCAATACACCTGTTTGCATTTTGGGCATCGTGGAAAATTTGGGTCACTTACCATGGGTTGCCCTGAGGGCAGCTGGAGGAGCAGAGAAGCAAGGGAGCAGAGCGAGGAGGAGGAGGATTGAAGGCTGCCTCTCCTGTTCCCCCATTGGATTTGTTTCTTTGCAGGGATCTGCAGCTGCAATATGGCTCTGGAAGAGCTTGCTGGGGAAAGTGTGTGATGGCAGCTGTTGCAGCTCGGCTTTGCGATGTGTTGCGGGCAGTGTGGAGGTCGGAGGGACAGGAGTTTGCCTGCTTGCAGTGGCTTTCCATTGGCCAATCAGTTTCTGTGCTGCGCTCAGGTAAACTCAGATGGGGCTTTTCATTGGTTGACCCGCTGTGTGTCGGCAGCAGCTCAACGAATAAAAGACTGTGTTGGAGTTTACCGCGGTGCCGGGGACTGATTGGTCAGTCCCTGTGAGTCTACCTCAGTGCGGCGCAGGGACTGACCAGTCCCCGCTCCACTGAAAAGCCGCGTTGGGGATGCTTGCCACTCTGTAGGAAAACCAGACTCTTGGTGGGTTTTCAAATGGCTGTGCCAGCCGGATTCGCAACCTGGTTGGGCTGCATCTGGCCCTTCCTTCTGCGTTTCTTTACATGCTCTGCTGCTGTGTTGGTGGGTGCTTTTTGAGTGGGTTCATTGTCCAAGTCTGTGCGTCAATGTTACTGTTGGTTGATCAAAGATTTCACAAAGATGTGAGGAGGGACAGCCCTCTGTGTAAACAACTGTCCTGTCACTGCCCAGTTTAAAGGACCCTAAGAAGGGAGAATTGAGTGGTGCAGTGACTTGGGGTTGAGCATCCATGGCTGGCATTTAGCAGGCACCCTGGTCCCCTGGGCACAGGCTCCTTCACCATGCTGAGATCTTTTGCATTTCTATTTCAATGATCATGGATTTTTAAAATCTGCATCTTTACTAGTGATGGAAGGATGTGCTAATTTTGGTTCTTTCAGTTTCTCATTTTTCCAGACTTACCAGTTCTCCACATTTCCACAGCAATTTGTGATTTTCTTTCTTGAAAATTCATCAGAATGTTCCCATTAATGTTTCCCAATAAACACATTTTTGTATGCAATTTTGACTAATACTATACAGTTTTGCAAGCAATTTCCCCAAACACAAGGCACATTTGTGTACAGTGGTACCTCAGTTTAAGTACACAATTGGTTCCAGAAGTCTGTACTTAACTTGAAGCGTGCTTAACCTGAAGCGAACTTTCCCATTGAAAGTAATGGAAAGTGGATTAATCCATTCCAGACGGGTCCGCGGAGTACTCAACCTGAAGCATACTTAACCCAAGGTATGACTGTAATTGGTTCCGGAAGTCCATACTTAACCTGAAGCGAACTTTCCCATTGAAAGTAATGGAAAGTGGATTAATCTGTTTCAGACAGGTCTGCGGAGTACTTAAACTGAAAGTACTCAAACCGAAGCGTACTTAAACTGAGGTGTGACTGTATTACTTTCACAAATATATTCATTTTTATACAGTTTTTCCTAATATATGCATTTTTGTTGTTGTAAACGTTGGTTGGTTGGTTTCTCGAAGCTACGAACATGAGTTTGACCAAACTGCGGGAGGCAGTGCAAGACAGGAGTGCCTGGCGTGCTCTGGTCCATGGGGTCACGAAGAGTCGGGCACGACTAAACGACTAAACAACAACAAACGTTGGTTGATGTAGTGGTAGCATTCCAGGGATTTATTGTAAGAAATCATGGATTTATAATCATGTGCGTGGTTGAAGAGGATGATCTGAGCTTCGTGGCTCCCTTGATCAGACTTTTTCCACCTGGGTTATAGAATGTATGATTTGTGATATAAATTCCTTGGGTTGCTTGTAATCTCCATTTCTCTTTGCCTGAAAATCACGTTTCAGTCTGGGTGCAAGAGACAACGCATCTGTTGCCAGTTGTCTTCCAGCTGTCGTAAGCATTTGGTGTTTATTTGGCCAAAAGGGGCATTTGCAGTTCTCTCCTTCCTGGCAAACCTTTCAGAGGTGTTAAATCCTGCTTCCTTGAAGTTTCCGGATTTGTTAATCCTCCCAGGAATGTCCTCCCCCCCTTCTGTTATGCATGTTTCCCCTATGTAGTTTAGATTTCGCCGGACCTCGAAGTTTCCTCAGAGTATCATGTTCCTGGGGAGGGGTTTTGGGAGAGTAGAATGAATTGTTATTGGCTTGTTTGAATTTCTGTGGTGTTTTCTAATGCTAATAAAAAAGATCTGAGCGCTGAGGGTTGGATGCACTTACGCCTCAGAGTTTGCTGGACAAACTCTTGTCTCTCTTTGCTTCCTTTCTTTCCATGTGGTCTGCCACAGGTTGACTGGAGAACTGCATCACAGAGTTTGGATAGGTGTGAATTTTGGTTGCCTTGAACTGACTTTCTTTTTGATTTATACATATAAATTAGCACATGAAAATTGTGTGCAAATCTGTGTCCTCTTTTTGGGGGGGGCGGTGGCAATGTGTAAATAACACCCCAATGAAGGAAAAAAGTGGTACAGAAGCCAACATGCAGAACGTGCCCCTCTAGATGCAAGATCCTTAGGACGAAGGCTAAATCCCTGTTTGTGCAACGAGTTCTGTGTGCATGCAGGTGGAGCTGGGGACCTAGGCAGGAGCTTTAGGGGTGGCACTGAAGTGCCCAGCTGACTACCCACAAAGGCTACTCAGAAGAACATGGAAATGCACGGAAGCATCTGCCTGGCTCGGGGCCTGGCTTCAGCTCCTCTATAAGCTCCTGGTCTGACTGGCTTCATTGCTGGAGCAACACCCCGCATCTAGCTCCATGCTCCAGCCTACTAGGACAGTAGCTGCCATTAAGAGACCAGTGGTTTGAGCATGTTCCAGTAAAGACTGCTGAAGTCAAGGAGCTTCAGAGCATGTGTCTACTTCCAGGGCCTGCTGTTCCTGCTTGCATTGTTTGCCAACCCCACCTACCCTGCACCCCGCTTGCCAACCTCCATTTTGCACTTCACCCAATGCCCCAATCCAGTGCCACAGCTACGTGTGTGTGTGTGTGTGTGTGTGTGTGTGTGTGTGTTAGCTGGGTTTTTTGTTTTGCCCCAGGTGAAGCCCCCAGAGGGACCCCATTGAGGCTCCCAACCTGTGTGTATGCAAATGTGTGTGGAGGGGGTGCCAACCTGGGTTTTTGACCCAGGTGAAATGAAGCATAGTTTCACCCCTGCCCTGATCCCCTCATGCCTCCTTTTATGCCCCATATCCCTGTTGGAATATTCTAGAAAGAACTTGATAAATGAACAGGTTGCTAGGCAACAGAAAAATCTACCCAGCAACAGGAGCCTTTATAAAGGGCATGTGATCAATAAGGGTCAGAGTGTAAAGTGTCAGTATGTAAATGAGCATGAGTCAGCATTAGGTCTCTGGCCGGATGGCTGGAAGAGGAAAGGATTATGTTATTTTATATTTGTATTCGATCACTGTAAGTTTTTGTAAATAATAAAGATACTCAATTAAAACAAAACTCTTCTGCAAGTCTATTAAAAGAAGAAGAAACAAAAAATAAAAAAACCTCCTTCCAGTAGCACCTTAGAGACCAACTAAGTTTGTCATGAGCTTCCGTGTGCATGCACACTTCTTCAGATGCACACGAAAGCTCATACCAATGACAAACTTAGTTGGTCTCTAAGGTGCTACTGGAAGGATTTTTTTAATTTTTTGTTTCAACTATGTCAGACCAACACAGCTACCTACCTGAAAAAAGAAGAAGAGTAGATGCTGCACACACATCAACAATCACCACAGATCCTTCAAGTCCCCATATGCTCACAGTTCCTCTCTCTCTTTCCCTGCATTGTTCAAATGTCTGTTGTAGGTTAAAAATTGGCTTCTTTTTAGCTCCCCTGCCCTGAGTTCATGTAAATCCAGGACTGTGATGCAAATCCTTCCACAGAGGCTGTGTGATGAAAGACTTATGTTTTTATGCATAAACGAAGACATACTTAAGCTATCATGGTTCTCCCCCTCAAAAAAAAAAAAAAGAATGAAAGGAATCTGGGGAATTGTGGTTTGGAATTGTAGGGTTTCAGGTTTTTGTTTTGCCTTGTTTTGCTAGAGATTGCTAGTCCTGAGAAAAGGGGATTGACCATTTCAGGCCGTTTGCTGGGTCAGCATGTGGGTGGCTCTTTCCCTTCTTGTCTTCTTTTCATCTGGCCATAAGACTTAACCCAGGGAGAGACCTTGCTCCTTGCTCCATTGCTTTTCTATCCAGCTTCCAAGTTGCACATGTAGGACCTGGTTTCCTGCCAGCTTGTGGGTTCTGCAACTTATCAGTCTGAAGCTTTGCAAACTGGCTCATTCTGCAATTTGACTCTCTATTGATCCTTTTTTGGAAACATGAAGCTGAAGTAATTATTCCAGGAGATAAACGATTTCCCTGGAAATACATTCAGCCAGTTGGCTTTGTGGGGGGCATGGGTGTGGCGTGGCTGGGTGGCTGTAGCCCCATTCTTTCCAGGATTGGCTGCTCCTTACAGGAGGCCTTCTGGGTAGTCCCACAAAGAGGGAGAGCAGTGGGCAGAGCCGGAGGCAGGGGGGTAGGCTGGCCTGGGACTCTTATGTTGTAGGTGCCCTTTCAAAGCCACTAGCAAATGCTGTGCTGCATTTCATTGCATGGAAATATGACTCCTGCAGGGCAAAATCAAAGGCAGCACTCAGAGGTGAAATGTAATCTAATTGCTACCATCAGTTTAATTCTGCTCTCTGTCTCGTTATGAATGGCTGCCATCAAATTGCAGCTAATTACCGCCAGCACTTTGCACGTGAACAGCCATTCGCTTTTAGACCTGATTCGTTTCCTTCTCCCCCCTCCCTCTTAAAAAAAAAGTCTGCCTCATGACCTTGCTTGGGTTTTCTTTCCCTCTGGCTATCTTGCTCTCTTTCTTTGGCCACTCTTAACGGAAGCACAACCCACCCCCTACCCAGGATACACCAACACTACAAAATTGATCCCCTTGGCCACATAGGCCCATGTGCAGAGCTGACCTTGTTACAGGTACCTTGGTTTAAGAACAGCCCTGTTTACGAACTATTTGGTTTTCAAACTCTGCAAAACCGGAAGTAGTGTCCCAGTATGTGAATGGAGTCCGAACAGTGGAAGGGCCCCGGCAGCTGGAGGCCTCATTGGGGAAAGTGCGCCTTGGTTTAAGAATGGTTTCAGTTTAAGAACGGACTAGCGGAACGGATTAAATTTGTAAACCGAGGAAGCATTGTACCACTGTGAGTAATTGATTTCCGAGTGTGGCAGCCCCACCCTAGGGAACCCCCTGCCTCTGGACACCAGGCAGGCTTCTTCACTGTGCTCTTCAGCACCTGCTTACATGTGTTTTTAATCTGTTATTGGTTTATATTTGATCTTAAATATGATTTGAATGTTTTCAGTAGCTGTTCTTAACTGTTATTATTGATTTTGCTGTTTTATTCTTTTTGCAAACCACTCAGTTTTTTTCTTCTTACAATTGGGTGGTGTATATATAAATGATATGAAATAAATAGAATCATAGAATTGTAGAGTAGGAAGGGACCCTAAGGGTCATCTAGTCCAACCCCCTGCAATGCAGGAATCTCAGCAAAAGCATCCATGGCAGATGGCCATCCAACCTCTGCTTTAAAACTTCCAAGGAAGGGAGGGAGATAATTCTTCCTGATATTTAGTCAGAATCTCCTTTCTTGAAACCTGAAGCCTTGTTTTGAGTCCTACCCTCCAGAGCAGGAGAAAACAAGCTTGTTCCCTCTTCCATGTGACACCCTTGAGATATTTGAAGATGGCTATCATATGTGAATTATATCAATATCATATTGTGAATTACAAATAAATAATTCGTAATTCACAAATCACATAATTCACAAATTCGTGCATTATAAGTGAGCCAGAAGGAGTCTATATGGAAAACAAAGGCTTCCTGAGCATAAGCCCCTTCCTCTCCTTTCTGTTCAGTTGGCAGGAAGCAGTTCATGCAGTTTGAGTGGGCCAACAAGGCAGCGGAAGTCCTTGGCTGTGATTTTGAGGAGCTCACAACAGCCGTCTTCAAGCACCACCTCCAGAGGATTATTGAGCAGGTCACGTCTGGAGCCAGAGGACAGCTCAGCCAGGACCAAGGCTGGCCGGATGGTAAGGCCCTTTCCTCATGCAAAGTTAGCAGGGGAAAGAGAGGCTCTGTTTTGACAATTCCCCTCCCACCGTCATATTCCATCAACCTTGGGTTGAATATGCATGTTTGAATCCATCTTAGGAACAACTCAAACAGGCACAGATATACCCCCCAACTACCCTCAGCCCATCTAGTGCAGCATCCTGTTCTCACAGTGGGCCAGTTCACAAGCAGGACATGAGTGCAATAGCAGCACTCTCCCCACTCATGATTCCCATACTGGAAGCAACACACTGTCTCCATGGCTAGTGTGCATGCACACGAAAGCTCATACCAAAATAAAAACTTAGTTGGTCTTTAAGGTGCTACTGAAGGAATTTTGTTATTTTCCATGGCTAGGAGTTGATGGTAAACTTGCTTTCCATGAACTTGCCTAAACCACTTTCAAAGCTACCCAAGTTGGTGGCATCACTGTATCTTGTGGCAGTGAACCCCATGGGCTATGTGCTCTGTAAAGAAGGGTTTCTGTTCTGAATCTCCCACCATTTAGCTTCACTGGATGACTCCTTTGGGTTCTGCTATTCAGAGAGAACAAGAAAACCTTCTCTTTCTCCACCCTTTCTGCACAATACATCATTTGATACTCCCAGGGTTTTAGTTTTATGAGAGAGAGAGAGAGAAAAGCTTCTCTTTCCCCACACCATGCATATTATTCACCTCTGACCTGTCCCCTCTTGCTCTCCTTATCTTTAGAATAAAAATACCCAGTTAGTGTACCCTTTCTTTATAAGAGAGTTTATCATTTTGCTTGCCCTTTTCTGAACCTTTTTCAACTTTGCAATGTCCTTTTTGAGGTCAGGTGGCCAGAGTTGCACACAATATTCCAAGTGTGTTCACACCATAAATTTGTATAACAGCATTATAGTAAAAGCAGTTTTGTCCTTAATCCCTTTGCGTAGCATGGAATTCACCTTGTAGCAGGGACCTGTGAAGCTGCCCCGATCAACCGACCTCAGTATTGTCAGTGTAGTAAACAGAAAGAGGCAGCTGAGGCTCACAGAGGCTGTTCTCAGCTCTAGTGCCAAAAAGGTCCTCCTTAAAGATTCCAGGCCCTGAACCATGAGGCCTTGTCCATGTCTTCTCACAGTGAGCCATAAGCTGCTTTGTTGCATCACATGGGATCCCTGCTTTCATCCGGAGACTGACTTTGGGTCCTCCTGCACTCTGTGCTAGTTGTGGCTCTTCCCCTAATAAAAGGAACCAGGGGAGATGCCTTATCCCTGGGAAGAAGGGAAATCCTGCATCCCTCCAGCTCCCAGGGGCCAGCATGGCCAGTGGTCGGGAGTGCGGGAATCACAGTCCAGCAACATTTGGGAAGGCCACAGATTCCCCGCACCAAAGTCTCAGGGACAGAGCACCTGCTTAGCACATGAAAGGTGCTAGGGTCAATCCCTGCCAGCATCACCAGATAGGATTGGGAAATACCTCCATGCCTGGTGAGTCACTGCCGGTCAGTTGGATGAGCCAATGATCTTGGCAGCTTACTGTTTTCCTATGGAGATTGATGCCCCCCAAATCCAATGCAGTCTGCATTGCCATAACTCACCATTAATGCCTCCCTTGTTCTCTTATAATGGCAATCGCCCCCACCGGAGAGGTGCTGGAACTAAGTTCTGGCTGAAGAAAAGCCTTGGTTGACAGTAGAGCTGTCCTGTGCCTCAGCTTAGGCCTGCTGACCAAGGACATTTTCTTTTTCTTTTTCTTTCAAATATATTTATTGATTTTATAAAACTGAGAAAAAACATTTAAAACACAAAAATACAAACACAAAATTCAAAATACAAAAAGAAAAAACTACCATATTTATCACTCATGTATCCTAACATTGTTGACTTCCTCAAGTCCCTCCTTTCTGCTTTTCATTGTATATCATCCTTAGTAATTTCTATATCATACATCAATCATCTTATTTTTACCTTAACTAACAAAACTTTGCCTCATATTAATTCTTTAATAACGTTCAATTCTTATTTTACCCTTATATCTAAATCTTGATATACTACAATACCTCTACAAATCTTCCTCTACAACCTCCCTGTACTTCCAAATCTTATCTTAAACATTTCCAATATTGCAATTATTTCTTAAATAAACTTTAAATTTCTTCCAATCTTCTTCCATCGACTCTTCCCTCTAGTCACGAAGTCTCCCGGTCAGTTCGGCCAGTTCCATAAATTCGATCATCTTCATCTGCCATTCATCCACTGTAGGTAAATCTTCACTCTTCCAATTCTTAGCTAATAAAATCCTTGCTGCTGTTGTGGCATACAGAAAAAAACGTAATATCTTTTTTTGGTAGTTCCTCTCTAACTATCCCAAAGCTTCTGGTTTCTTGATAAAGGTGTTTTTCAACACTTTTTTCATTTCATTATAAATCTTTCCCCAGAAGTTCTTTACTTGGGGGCAAGTCCACCACATATGGTAAAAGGTTCCTTCTACACTCTTACATTTCCAACATTTATTATCATGCTTAAGATAAATCTTTGCTAGTTTTACCAGTGTAAGGTACCACCTATACATCATTTTCATCATATTTTCTCTTAAAGCATTACACACAGTAAACTTTATATTCTTCCTCCACAACCTTTCCCAATCCTCCACCATAATATTATGCCCTACATATTTTGCCCAATCAATCATAACAGATTTTGTTTGTTCATCCTTAGTATGCCATTCCAACAATAAGTTATACATCTTTGAGATATTCTTTGCTTTAGATTCTAGCAATTCCTTCTCCAATTTAGACTTTTTTGTTTGAAAACCTGTTTTTTATCCATTTTGAACATTTCATTTATTTCATGATATTGTGACCAATCATTCACATTATTCTTTAACTGTTCATATGTTTTTAACTTAAATTGATCTCCTTCTTCCACCAATATATCTTTATACTTTAACCACTTGGTTTCCATATTAAATTTTTTATGTGCCTTAGCTTCTAAAGGTGAGATCCACCTGGGTGTTTTCCTTTCTAACAGATCCTTATATCTAATCCACACATTATATAATGATTTTCTAATAATATGACATTTGAAACCTTTGTGAACCTTAATCTTATCGTACCACAAATATGCATGCCAACCAAATGCATTGTCATGACCTTCCAGATCTAGTATATCAGTATTATCGAGTATAAACCATTCTTTCATCCAGCAAACGGCTGCTGCCTCAAAATATATCTTTAAATCTGGCAGGGAAAAACCTCCTCTATCTTTGGTATCCGTTAACAACTTATATTTGATTCTTGGTTTTTTCCCCTGCCAGATAAATCTTGATAATACCTTATGCCATTCTTTAAAACATCTTAAATTATCAACAATTGGTAATGCTCGAAACAAAAACATTTTTGGCAATACATTCATTTTTATCACAGATATTCGGCCCATCAAAGATAATTTCAGATTTGACCATATCTCCAAATCTCTCTTAATTTCATTCCACAATTTTTCATTATTATTTTTAAACAAATTTATATTCTTCCCTGTCATATTTACTCCCAGGTATTTCACCTTTTTAACAAACGTCAAACCAGTGGTATCCTGTAACCCCAGACTTACCGCGCAGCGGGCCGGAGGGTAGGGGAGTGCGCGCGCAGCGGGCCGGAGGGCGGGGGAGTGCGCGCCCGTGCGCATGCGCACACGCACACGGTCGGGAAAAAATCGCCGAAAATCGCTTGTGCGCATGCGTATGGGCCTCCACCAACCCGGAAGTGCATCGGAAATGACCTCTTCTGGGTCGGGAGAAGCCCATACGCATGCGCACAAAGGATTTTCGCCGATTTTTTGCCGATTTTTAAGATCGTCGCCGCGCCGCGCGCCGTAAGAGCGGGCGGCGGCAGCGGGCGGCGGGGGTCGTCGCGGGCCGGATTGGGAGGCCGATTGGGCCGCATCCGGCCCGGGGGCCGTAGTTTGGGGACCCCTGCTGTAAACCATTTATTTCTTCTGGTGTTAGATTCTTACCCAATACTTTGTTTTCGCTTTATTCAATTTAAACACTGCAAGCTGACCCAACTCCTGAATTATTTCCAGTGCTTTAATTGCACTGGTCTCCAGATCTTGTAAAGTTAATACTAAGTCATCAGCGAAGGCTTTTAGCTTGTACTGTTTTGATCCCACTCCTATACCTTTCACCTCTTTGTCTTTCCTTATCATGTTCAGCAAGACCTCCAGAACAGTTATGAAAAGTAGAGGGGGAAGTGGGCACCCTTGCCTGGTGCCTTTTTCAATTCTAATTTCCTCCGATACCATATTATTCACAATGATTTTCACTTGTTGTTCTGAATAGATTGCACTTATACCATTAATGAATCCTTGCCCAACCTCCATATTTTCCAATTTTTTTATCATAAAATTCCAAGAAGCATTATCAAATGCCTTCTCCACATCTATAAAAATTAACACAGCTTTGGTATTCTTTTTTTCTTCCAGCCTTTCTAACACATCTATAATATTTCTAATATTATCCTTCATATGTCTACCTGGTAAAAAAACCCGCCTGATCTTGATGTATTTGATCATTTAACACCCTTTTCAATCTTGAAGCCAAAATACTTGCAAAAATTTTGTAATCCGCATTTAAAAGGGAGATTGGGCGATAATTCTTCATCTGTGTTCTATCGACATCTGGTTTTGGAATCAGAGTTACATATGCATCTCACCAGGTCTCGGGTGCTTTGTCCCCTCCAAGAATCTTATTACAGACATCCACCAATGGTTCTATTAACCAGTCTTTCAAGGTCTTATAATATTTTGATGTCAATCCATATGGTCCTGGTGCTTTGCTGATTTTCAATTGGTTTATGTTGTATTCTACTTCCTGCTTTGTAATTCTATAATTGAGTGCTAATCACTTATCAAGTGGAATCTTTTGCAGTCCATTTTTGCCCAATAATTGTTCTATTTTATCTATTGGCTGTTTATCTTTTTTGTAAAGCTGTTTGTAATACTTCTGAAAACATTTCCTTATCTCTGTCAGGTTCTCAATTATCTTCTCTTCCATTTTAATATTTGTTATCGTGCTTTGTTTCTGTCTCTTTTTCAATTGCCATGCTAGTAATTTACTCCAAGTCCCAGTCTTAATTCAGCTTCAAAATCCTTTGCGTGTTTCTCCAGGAACTTCCTCTTTTCTTCTGGTGTTTTGATTCTAACGTTCCTTTCATTGTATTTGAAGAAGAGACCTTGAGGAAACTCCCAACGAAAAAAATCCCTTTTTTCCTCAATGCATTGGCCAAGTCCGTGTATTTATTTCTGAATCCCAGGAACAACTTGGGAATTTCTTTGAAAAGTACCACTTGTTGTTGCTTTACCTTAAGATTATTTCTGTAGTGCAGTCCTAATATTAGATCTCTTTGTTCTCTGGTTTGGAATTCCACAATACAATCTCCCACTGTTCTTGATCCTTTTTTCCTCTGGGTCCAAATCTATAAACTTTCACAATCATCTTCTCAAATTCTTCTTTATCCAATTCCCACTGTGAAACAAATTCTTGAATTATTACTTCTTTTAAATTCCCTTGTTCAATATCAGGGAAATTTCTCAGACGTAAAAAGAATTCGCGTTTCTTCATCTGAAGGAAAGCAATCGCAATTTGGGTCGCCTCCTCTTGTTTTTCCAATTAAAGTCTATGGGTTTCCAAATCTGTAACTCTCACATCTACTCCTTGTATCTGAACTTTATTTTCTTGTACGTCCTTTCTCAAGGTCCCAGTATCTTGTTTGATGTCCTGGATTCCTTCTGCATTTGATTTTACGCTTTCATCTAATTTATCCAGACGTTGTATAACCGCCTGTAATTCTGCAGTATTCTCTTAATCGCCCTCTCTCCCCCCACCCCTGGAGTTTTCCCCCATTTGGTCCAGCAATTCCTTCATCAAGCCATGCTTTCAGAGCCGTTTTTCAGCCAGCCTAAATACCAATTTACCAGTTTTTTCATCCCACACCAAGTCTTTCCCAGTTCAAAATTCCGGTCTCCGTCCTCCCTTCGCTCTGTTTTTCCCACCCCTCAGTCTCACTTCTCCTTTCTCTATTTTCCCCAGTCTCCCCATTTTCAAGAAATATATTCCATTGGGTGTGATGCTTCTCCACAGGGGTTGCTCTCTCAGTTAAATTTCCAAAACTACTGGTATTAGTATTCTTCTCTTCCTCTTCTTCTTTTTTCACCTTTTGTTGAGCATCATCCTCTTCTTGATTTTTGAGATCCCTTTCATTTTCAGAAATTGCCTCTTGTCCATGGTCTGCTATATTTACCAATGGTGAACTGAATTGTTCCTGTCTCTTTAAGAGATCTCTCATGCCTCCAAGAATTTCCAAGTAACTTAACACCTTCTCACGGAAGGCTGTTGAATAGGGTGCAGGCATTTTTCCTTAACCGCAAGCAGAGTGAAGATAAGAAGACAGCAGACAATGGAAAATTCCTTCCTCAAAAACGGTAACCTCCATCTTGGCTAATCATTTTCAAAGTCTTTACTTCTTCTATTTATCAAATAACGTCCTTAACAAAAGTTTCTCCTTCTTCTCCTTTTTATCAGCTGTTTTAATAACCTTGCTGAGCCTCGTGGGGTGTCAGCTCCAGGGTCGGGAAGGTGTTAGAAAAACTTTCTTTCTTTGGAGTTATGAAAGCAATCATTTTCACTTTCGGCTTTGGGATAGTTTCGCGCCTCTGAAGTCCACAGTAAGAAGAGATCGACTTCCGTTTTTTAGAATCTCTTCCTATAATTCCAATAAAGTTTCCAAATTAGAGATTTCACTTACTTTGTCCAAATCTTTTGTTTCTTGGGAAGAATCCGCCACTTGTTGGCTGAAGACTCGGAGCTTCGCTTCTTGGAGGTAACGATGTTGCCCAAGATGGCTCCCGCAACTCCATTCCTCTGATTCTCGGTCGCTCTACTGAGCTCCCGAGTAGAGGAGGAATCGTGTCCAGAGCTTTGCCAGGCTGCTAAGCCACCGGAACGCACTTTCCGGTGTTCTTATGGGGAGTCCGTGCGCCCCACGGACTCCCCCCCCCCTCCGCGATGCCAGAGACCTCGGAGTCCAACAAGGAGAAATGTAAGGTACTACACTTGGGCAAAAAAAATTTTTTTAAAAATGAAAGGCACAAATACAGGATGGGTGACACCTGGCTTGAGAACAGTACTTGTGAAAAGGATCTAGGAGTCTTGGTAGACCACAAACTTGACATGAGTCAACAATGTGATGCAGCAGCAAACAAAAAGCCAATGCAATTCTGGACTACATCAATAGGAGTATAGCATCTAAATCAAGGGAAGTAATAGTACCACTGTATTCTGCTCTGGTCAGACCTCACCTGGAGTACTGTGTCCAGTTCTGGGCACCACAGTTCAAGAAGGATACTGACAAGCTGGAACGTGTCCAGAAGAGGGCAACCAAAATGGTCAAAGGCCTGTAAACAATGCCTTATGAGGAAAGGCTTAGGGAGCTGGGTATGTTTAGCCTGGAGAAGAGGTTAAGGGGTGATATGATAGCCACGTTCAAATATTTCAAAGGATGTCATATAGAGGGAGAAAGGTTGTTTTCTGCTGCTCCAGAGAAGCGGACACGGAGCAATGGATTCAAGCTACAAGAAAGAAGATTCCACCTAAACATTAGGAAGAACTTCCTGACAGTAAGAGCTGTTTGACAGTGGAATTTTCTGCCAAGAAGTGTGGTGGACTCTCCTTCTTTGGAGGTCTTTAAGCAGAGGCTTGACAGCCATATGTCAAGAATGCTTTGATGGTGTTTCCTGCTTGGCAGGGGGTTGGACTGGATGGCCCTTGTGGTCTCTTCCAACTCTATGATTCTATTCTATGATTCTATGGTTATTAAAAATAAAACCCTTTTGTTTTTCAGCCCTAAAAAAAAAACAGACTGGAAGGTAGCTAAGCCCAGCTGGCTTTCCAAACAGCTCTTTGAATTGTAAATCTGCCAGGTATTTGAAAGCAGGAAAAAGGGTGTTGGAGAAGGAAGGTGTAACCAAGATATTAGCTCCCAACTGAGATCTGGGACAGGCAACAAGCTGTTTCCGGCCAGCTTTCTTGATGTTTCTTGCCTTGACAAGGCCCCCCCTCCCACCCCACGATTTTCTGTAACTCTTTTCATCTACTACCTCTCCCCCCCCCCCCCCGCTACCTGCTTTTGTGCACTAAGTAACAAGCAGTGTTCATTCGTGGTTGAAATTTGCCAAGGAATGGACCTGAAAACAATTTAGAAAAGATGCTAGCTGTAGTTGGTTTCCTTAGCAACAAACTCAGATTCCAAGTTGGTACCAGCGTGTAAAACCTGGTTCCCCTTCTTCCTTCCTTAAACTCTCCTCCAATCAATATTTCAAAGTCCCCTACCCCAATTCAGGTTTATGCACAAGGAAAAGATCTGCCCTCCCAAGAGGAACAGGAGCAACAGAGCCGCTCCTCGTGCTGAACCCTGCAGCTGTTAGCAACATTTAAGATCTCTCAGTGCATCTAACAATCAGATCAGTTTGAAAAAGGGACAACTGCAAAATGACATGACAGAAGTTTATAAAATTATGCACAGGATGGAAAATGGAATATATGTATTTATATATATGAGTGAGCAATTTTTATCCCTCTCCCATTATACTAGAATGGGGAAGGAGGTAGTCACCAAATTAAATGGATTCAGAATGGAGGAAAGTCATTCTGCACACAGATAATGTTTGAACTGTTTTTCCAAATGCACACAGGTTTTTTTCTTAATGGATCTTTGATAAACAAACAACTTAGTGGAAGAAGACTGAACTTTCTTGAACAAAATAGGCTTCTATACCCACATACAACAGTGCAAAACCTCCCCAAACAGACACAGTCAATGAACCCCTTTCTCATTTAACACACACACAAATAGTCAATCCCTGACAAACATTTACCCAAACAACCAACATATAGTACCAGACCATTAATCCAAATCCCTTCTTAGGCTACTGCCTAAGGAACAGCAGCAAAGTGGATCTTCTGTCTGGTTTGCAATGCAGCAACCTTGACCCACATCTAGGCACACTGCATTTAGGTTCAAGCCCTGTTATTTATACCCAGCCCAGGTAGGCAAGGCTTAATGCCTCAATAGCCTCCACCTGTACTGATTCGTGTCATGTCTACATCCTCCCAATCCCATGACCTGGGTAATCAAGCCCCAACTGGGCCTGCGAGGACTTAAAGTGACCTTAAATGAAGGGTTAATTGCACAAGGCC
This sequence comes from Zootoca vivipara, assembly GCF_963506605.1. Classification (NCBI taxonomy): domain Eukaryota; kingdom Metazoa; phylum Chordata; class Lepidosauria; order Squamata; family Lacertidae; genus Zootoca; species Zootoca vivipara. The sequence goes on from NC_083292.1 coordinate 121,986, forward strand.
ACCAAGCCTCCTCCTCCATCTTTCATGTTTCCACTACAGTAACTCAATGGCACAAGATGGATATGGCTTTACATGGCTTTAAAACAAGCTGGGGTGGTGGTGGTGTGGGCCAAAGGCAATGGGCTGGGCTATTCCCTTCAAGCCTCTACCTGTCCATCGTGATTTGGGTTTTTAGTTTGTGTCCCATGCTGATTCCCTGTTGAAGAGTTCCAACGTGATGCTGGTGGTTTGGGTGCAGGTTCTATTGGAGACTGTGTGCCCCTCTCCTCGTTAGAATACTTCATGCATCTGATGGATGCATGAAGGGAGGAGTTGGACTAGACGAGCCTTGGTGTCCCTTCCAACTCTACACTTCTATGATTCATGCCCTCAAGACAGCTGCCAGTCGCAACATCAGACAGCCCTGGTGGCTGTTGTCCACAGGAGCTGTCACTCAAACATTTGGAGGGCACCAGGTTGGTGAAGACTGGCTTATGCCATAAGAAACGGTTAGTTTTCTTCAGGTGTTACTTTTTGCTCTTTTTTCCCTGCAACAGACAGACACAGCAGTTGCCCTGCTTGGAAATTGCTTCTGGTTTGATAGCAATTTCATGTAGCAGCATGTGGGGAGGACTGCTGAGCAGCCGTGCCCAAAGGCACAGTCAGGAAAATTAAGCAATCTGTGTCTCTCTCCTTCAGGTCCCAAGATGACAGGTGTGGAGTGCGTGGAAGGGATGGCTGCGGGGCTTTACGAGGAGCTGTTTGCAGCTGTTGTGTCGCTCATCAACAGGTATGTTTGGCTTTGAATGCTGCAATCCCACCCTTGGAAAAGCAGGCCTTTCTTTGTCCAGATCACAAAGATATGATGAGCTATAGGAAGAGCTGAGGGGTTATTGCATCTGTCTGGGTTGTCCTCTGCCCATGACACCTACATTAAAAAAAAAAGACTTTGGTTGAAAGCTGGAGAATAAATGAGAGGCAGGTGTTTGGTATGGAGGGAATGCCATTTGTGGAGGAAGAAAGATGTGGAAGGGCCATAGCTCTGGGGCAGAACATCCACCTGGCATGCAGAAGGTCCCAGGTTCCATCTCTGACAGCATATCCAGGGAGGACTGGGGAAGTCCCCTGTCTGATACTCTGGGAGCCACTGCCAGTCAGAGTAGACAACACTGAGCAAGGGGGACCAATGGTCTGACTCTGTCTAAGGCAGCTTCCTGGGTTCCTATGTGATCCTCCATCAGGGTGAGTGTCTTTAAATCATCTGTCCCTTTTGCTGTCCAGACATGCTGGAGAGAATATGTAGCATCTTAAAGTCTGGTTTTCTTGGATGTTGAACATAGAGAGCTAGGGAGACCTTTTTATATGTGAAGTTTCATTTGCCTTCGAGGTTCTCCTCCTCCTGCATGAGAACATAGTTCCACAATAACTTTTCAATATGGTTTTCTGTACAGTTGTTGTCAACCGCTGTTAATGAAGGGTGGTATTTAAATGTTTCTAGCATAAATAAAATATCCCGTATGTGCCTCAACCATCAAGTAGCTGCCAGGGGTGGGGAGTTCAGACCTGCCACATGCATTAACTGACTTTTAGCTCCACTAATGCTGACATCACTTTGTCTTCAGTTATAAACTCTTTGCAATCTAGATTCTTCTCCCAAGGGGAATGTGGGGAGCTCTCAAGCACCTGGCAGGCCAGCAGTCTAATTTTGGAAGCAAGTTCCATCTTCAAGGTGCAACTACAGAGCTCATCAGCCCCTTGAAGCACCTGAAATTCCCAGCATGTTAGGCCTCTTGGTTGGTGGGCCTTGGAGTCAGGCTTCCTGGGATGGACCCTTCCCCAATTAGTGCACATTTCCACACATAGGTTCAGCCTCTTTCCCCTTCAGCATTTGGGTTGGTTCCTGCCGCATCCTTGCTCCCATTAAGGGGGACAACCTGTGGTTATCTGCATAGGTGTAAAGATGCATTTGTTTGTTCTGTTGTTGGTCTTTTTTATTTTATTTTAAAAAAGAGAGCAGGTGGAGTGAAAGCTGTGGTGTGCTGAGAGCAACACTTGTTTACTTGTTAGTAATGGATGTGACTTTGCAGGATTGACATGAAGGTTACCAGCATGTTGAGATTAATGCGCCCACTTGAGGGAGTCAAATAACAAGCTTCATATGGGGCAGGCAGGAGCGCATGGAGAGGCTTGCGATGTTACACTTCCTAATAAAATGGCTTCATTACAGGCTGGATCCAAAGGTCAGGAGGGAGAGGTCTTGGATGCCTCTTCTGTCCCAACAAGGTGATGGTTGTAGTAGTAGTAGTAGTAGTAATAATAATTTTTATTTATACCCCGCCCTCCCCAGTCAAAACCGGGCTCAGGGCGGCTCACACCAATAAAATTACAATCCTATATAATGCTATGCAAGTGTCTCTGCGTCCAAGTTTTCCGTGTGTCCCTGGGTTACTGCGCATGTGCCCCAGGGACACAGGGATTGGACGGAGAGACTGCACGCGCACACTCCCCCCCCCTCTGCCTCCTCCAACCGCCGCTCCCGGCCGGACACCGCCTCACTGCAGGGCACGTCAGGGAAGCGAGGGTGGAGGCCGGAGGAGGCCTCCTCCTCACAACCCTCCCTGGCCCGTAAGAGGAGTGCCGGGAGGCCGCGAAGCGGCGGCGGCGAGGTAGGCATTTCTCCTCCTCCGTTCCTGTCCCCCTGCCGCCGACAGCAAGGACAGGTCCCAGGGTTCGGAGAAGCGCTGCGCAAGCGCTTCTCCGAACCCCGGGATGTCTCCTTCCTGTCGGCGGCTGGGGGAGAGGAACGGAGGAGGAGAAAGCAGCGTTTTCTCCTCCTCCGTTCCTGCCCCCCTGCCGCCGACAACAAGGACAGGTCCCAGGGTTCGGAGAAGCGCTGTGCAAGCGCTTCTCCGAACCCCAGGATTCTAGCGCCCGTTATTGAACGGGCTGAAATACACTAGTAAAACATAAAAAGCAATTGATTAAAATACAGATTAAAATACAGTATTAAAATTTAAAATTTAAATTTAAAATGCAGCCTGATTTTAAGTAGTCCATAAATCCAAGCCATGAGGAAGGAAAACACAGGGGTCAGACTAAGTCCAACCCAAAGGCCAGGCAGAACAGCTCTGTCTTGCAGGCCCTGCGGAAGATGACAAATCCCGCAGGGCCCTGGTCTCCTGTGAAAGAGCGTTCCACCAAGTTGGGGCCAATACTGAAAAGGCCCTGGCCCTAGTAGAGGCCAATCTAGCCACCTTATGACTCAGAATCTCCAGAATATTATTGTTTGTGGACCTTAAGGTCCTCCGCGGGGCATACCAGGAGAGGCGGTCCCGTAGGTACGAGGGTCCCAAGCTGCATAGGGCTTTAAAGGTCAAAACCAGCACCTTAAACCTGATCCTGTACTCCACCGGGAGCCAGTGCAGCTGGTAAAGCACTGGATGAATGTGTAAGGAGCCTCGCCGCAGCATTCTGCACCCGCTGGAGTTTCTGGGTCAGCTTTGAGGGCAGCCCTGTGTAGAGCGAGTTACAATAAACAAGCCTGGAGGTGACCGCCGCATGGATCATTGTGGCCAGATCAGGGCGAGAGAGGTAAGGGACCAACTGCTTGATACGGCGGAGATGGAAAAATGCCACCTTTGCTGTGGATGCAACCTGCGCCTCCATGGAAAGGGAGGCATTGAAGGTTACACCCAAACACTTGACAAAAGGCGCTGGCACTAATTGAGCCCCTGCAAGAGATGGCAGTTGACCCCCCCCCCAACCCCATGTCGTCCCGACCCAGCCAGAGGACCTCTGTCTTTGAAGGATTTAGCTTTAGTCAGTTCCCACGTAGCCATCCAGCTACAACTTCCAAGCACCTGGTCAGTGTGTCCGAGGCCGAGGCAGGGCGGCCGTCCATCAACAGATAGATCTGGGTGTCATCAGCATATTGATGACAACCCAGCCCAAAATTCCGGACAATCTGGGCAAGGGGGCGCGTAAAGATATTAAAAAGCATCGGGGAAAGGATTGCGCCTTGCGGGACTCCACACACCAAGGAGTGCCACGGCGACAACTCCCTCCCTAGTGCCACCCTCTGTCCCCAACCTGAGATAAAGGAATGCGGCCATTGTTGGACTGTGCCGTGAATCCCCACGTCGGCACGGCGGTGGTCTAAAAGTTCGTGATCGACCATATTGAAGGCTGCTGACAAATCTAAAAGAATCAGCACATTACTAGATGTGCTGTCAATCTGCTGCTGTTGTTGCTGGACTGGGGGTGGCTTTCCCTTGGCTTCACAGCTGCAGAAAATGCTGCTTAAAGCTTCATTGGGACCAGGCTTGGAAAGTGCTAGCAAATCCTTTTACCAAATGCCACACCAGCCATTGATGTGGAGAGCACACCTCCCACTGCTGCCACCACTTTTGTTGTTGTTGTTTAGTCGTTTAGTCGTGTCCGACTCTTCGTGACCCCATGGACCATAGCATGCCAGGCACTCCTGTCTTGCACTGCCTCCCGCAGTTTGGTCAAACTCATGTTTGTAGCTTCAAGGACACTGTCCAACCATCTCATCCTCTGTCATCCACTTCTCCTTGTGCCCTCATCAGGGTCTTTTCCAGGGAGTCTTCTCTTCTCATGAGGTGGCCAAAGTATTGGAGCCTCAGCTTCACGATCTGCCCACTTTTAGGTCATACCAAACCTTCTGTTTGTGCTGGGCTTTCTTACAATTTCCCCCTGCCAATTCCAAAGAGTGTTTGAGAGTATTTTGTAGCTTAAACAAATAATCAGCTACATTCTCTGGGTCTCCCTCTTGTTGTTCTTCCCCATTCAATCTTAGTAAATCTAGGGGACCTTTAACTCTCCTGCCAAACAATAATTCGAAGGGACTAAATCCCGTGCTCTCCTGGGGAATAGACCTGGGGAATAGACCATATAACAAGGCTTGCAGATTTTCATCCCAGTCTTTTGGATGTTCAGTTACATAAGCTCTTATCATTCGCAGCAAACTTCCATTAAATTTTTCCACGAGCCCATTGGTCTGTGGATGATAAGAAATAGAAGTAAGGTGTTTGATCCCACACTTCTCCCATAAACGTTGCATCAGTTTGGAAGTGAATGATGAGCCTAAATCAGTCAGAACTTTCTCCAGCGTACTTTATCTTGACCTCTTAACACAAACCCTTTTGCCCAAAATAGTTTAAAATAAAACATAAGTCCGGCTTCCTCTCACAATCTCTCACTAACAGGATCAAACACTTCACACCCTAGGGCTGGGTAACTCTCCACAGAGGGGAGAGAACCATGTATACCACCTTGGGGTATAAATGAAGTACATAAATAAATAAATGAACATCAAAGACCAGACCTGGATTTAGCATGGAAACCAGGCACTCTATCCCACCCACCCTTTCTCTAGGTCCTTCTCTTCAAGTTCCCTCTCCATGGCCTCGATCCTGGTGGTGGACACACCTGGCTTCCACAACCCCCGGCACCAGAAGAGGGAGCGCGCAGCTACTTTTGAAGAGTTCTGTCACAACTATACACAGGAGCGGTTGCAGGACCTCTTCTACAAGAGAACCTTTGTGTCTACACTGGAGAGGTACCAGGAGGTGAGTCTCCACAATTATTGCAACGTCCCCCACTTGGTGCTGCCCTTGAAGGCAACTCGGAGGCTCCAGCTGGTCCTAAATGCAGCAGCTAGATTACTGGCTGGGGTTGCCTATGGATCCCATATAAAACAGCTGCATTGGCTGCCAATTCATTTCCAGGCCAAATTTAAGGTGCTCACATCAGTGTTCAAAGCCCTAAATGACTTAGGCCAACAATATGGGTGCCAAGAGTGGCAGAGGGGGCCTCTTGGTTGTTCCACTACTTTCAGAGGTTCAGGGGTCAGCAGCCCAGGAGAGGGCTTTCTCTGTGGCAGCCCTTAAGCTGTGGAAATCCCTCCCCACAGAGGGCACCTGGCACCTTCATTGTACAGCTTCTGGAAAATGTTGAAGATGCCGCTCTTTGCTCTGACCTTTGGCACTTGAGTGTATTATTAAAGACCCACTTAATTGATGTGAGTGTGAGTTGTTTTAACATGTAATGCTGTGTTTTAATTATTTCAAACTACTGTGCTGTTGCGGGACATGGGTGGCGCTGTGGTCTAAACCACTGAGCCTAGGGCTTGCTGATCGGAAGGTCGGTGGTTTGAATCCCCGCCACAGGGTGAGTTCCTGTTGGTCAGTCCCAGCTCCTGCCCACCTACCAGTTCGAAAGTACATCAAACTGCAAGTAGACAAATAGGTACCGCTCCGGCGGGAAGGTAAACGGTGCTTCCGTGCGCTGCTCTGGTTTCGCCAGAACCGGCTTAGTCATGCTGGCCACATGACCTGGAAAAACTGTCTGCGGACAAGCGTCGGCTCCCTCAGCCAGTAAAGCAAGATGAGTGCTGCAACCCCAGAGTTGTCTGCAACTGGACTTAACTTTCAGGGGTCCTTTACCCTTTTTTTACAGTGCTATTGATGAAAGAAAGATGTTATGCCTCTTACAGTGCTCCCTGTCAGGCTCCAAGCAGTTGCTTTTCCTTTCTGCATGTACGTGGTTTTTTTGGGGGGGGGCACATGGGCCAGGATCAGGTGCACGTGGAAAAGCCAGGGGTCACTAGACCAACAAATGAGAATAAGTTGGGATGCTCTGAGAGGGCAAAGCCAGGCAGGGGTTTACGATACAAAGCAGCCATAAAACGAAGGTAGCAGGAGCATCAGGGTGTTGTCCTAACAGCAGAGGTGAATCGGTTGGTTGGAAGAGTAAGCTCTGAGGTTAAGGAGGCTGGTTCTGCAGTCTAGAAAATGCCCTTGCAACATCAAGCTCAGCAGAAGCAGAGTGTGGGTGGGTCAGAAGGCGAGGCGTGGGATCAAACCACTCCAGGCACTCAAAACCCAGAGTCCTCTCCCTGAGAATGGAACAAAACGTTGCAGCACGGATTACTGCTGTTCATTGTGCCAGCCAGCCAAGCAGGCCCTTTCCATTCACACTTACTTACTTTTTACTTTGCCAAACCTTTATTAGGAATTACAAATATAGGCCATCATAAAACATCCATATATAAAATTCTAAAATATTTACAAATAATACTCCATTCCATTAACACCTTTTCCCACTTCCCCTTCTCCCAGATAGACACTCAGCATTCTCTGGCCCCTGAGCATCCTCACTGGTCTGTTTCAGGGCTTACTCCCCCCCCTTAATATTTGCCCCCAAATATTTTTCTGCTTCTGCAACCCTTGAAGCCCCGGTTTTTCTCCCATCTTATGCAAACCCTATCTTCATCTTGGGGAAAAGTGACAAGCGGGGTGCCGCAGGGTTCTGTCCTGGGCCATTCTTGTTCATCATTTTTATAAATGAAGGAATTGAGGGGATGCTCATCAAATGGGCACATGACCCCAAACTGGGAGGGGTAGCTAATGCCACAGAAGACAGAATTGGGATTCAAAATGAGCTTAACAGAATTGGGAACTGGACCCATGGTTAACAAAATGAATTTCAATAGGAACAAACTTAAGGTTCTGCACTTGCGGTAGGCAGTAAGAACCAGATGCACAAATATAAGATCGGGGACATCTGGCTTTCTAGCAGTAAATATGAAAAGGATCTAGGGGTCTTGGTGGACAACAAGCTTATGAGTGTGATGCAGCAGCAAAAACAAACAAACACTAATACTATTCTATTCTGCCTTGGTGAGAAAAATATTGACAAGCTGGAAAATTGTGCAAAGGAGGGCAGCCAAGATGATCAAGCAAGCCTTATGAGGAACGGTTGAAAGAGCTGGGTATGTTTAGCCTGGAAAAGTGGGCTGCCCGTCTTCCATGTAAGAGGGAACAAGCTTGTTTTCTCCTGCTATGGCTTCAAGTTTCAAAAAAGGAGATTCCAGCTAAACATCAGGAAAAACTTTCTGACAGTAAGAGCTGATCGACGGAGGAACCGTCTCCCTAGGGAGGTGGTGGACTCTCCTTCCTTGAGGGTTTTTAAGCAGAAGTTGTACGGCCACCTGTCATGAGATTCCTGCATTGCATACATTGGAGTAGATGATCCTCCAGGTCCCTTTCAGCTCTACAGTTCTATGATTCTATGATATTTACTCAGCACCTGCATTTTTGTGGGGAAGCTCCCCATTTTAAGGAAATGACCAGGTCTTGTGTGGTGCATTCTCTTGATGTCCTCTTATTGTCAGGGCACCCATTGTTTATGAAGCCTGCTTAATATTCACCCCCACCCCCGCCATTGCGACAAGAATGACTTGGAAGAGAGGAGTTGGCACTTCAAAGAGGTTTGTGAGGGATCCTTTGATCAGCAAGCTTCAGAATGCCACCAAAGGCAGAGAGGAAAAGTAAAGATACATGCTTTTTTTTAAGTGTGTGAGAGAGGTTCTTTTGTTCTGTCACTCAAATATAAACTCTGTCTTTGTCCTTCATGTCTTCTAGGAAAATATTGAGGTGCCATTTGATCTCCCCGAAGTCTCCCCAGCAACCACAGTAGCCATTGCAGATCAAAACTCATCCCAGGTAATTAAGAAATGAAAGGGGTGTGTGGAATTGGGGGAGGGAGGTGAGTGCTGCCATTTTGCCACTGCCTTGGCCTGGCAGGAATTTAAGTGCAATGCAAAATACCCAGTTGATGGATCTTGTTTTTCTGTGAAGGATGCGGCTGTGTTTGCTGCTACAGTAAGGCTTTTCCTGTGGCAGAGAGTGAACATGGAGAGCTTTGAAGTCTTTGTGGCAGGAGCAGAATGGTCACCATAGGCCTGGAGGGATGGCTGGGGAATCCAAGGCAACTTCGGAGAAGCCAGTATAGAATCATAGAGTTGGAAGATGACCTGAGAGTCATCTACTCTAACCCCTGCAATGCAGGAATCTCAGATAAAGCATCCCTGACAGATGGCCACCCGACCTCTTCTTACAAACCTCCAAGGAAGGAGAGTCGCACCACCTCCCAAGGGCATCTGTTCCATGGTTCAACTTTCAGGAATTTCTTCCTGAGGTTTAGTCAGAATCTTCTTTCTTACCATTTGAATGCTCGGGTCCTGCTCTCCGAAGCAGTGGGAAACAAGTCAACTCCTTCTGTTGTGTGACAGCCCTTCAGGTATTTGAGTATTATTTTCATAAAACTTACACACCGCTTGACTGTAACAAAACAAAACAAAAAGCCTCAAAGCGGTTTACAAAAAGGTAAAACAATAAAACTGGCAAAAATTCATAACCATACTTTAAAACATGCAAAATTAAAAAATTGAAACAGAGGAAAAATTACCTCAACAGTGAATATGCATGGAGATGCCCTCTGAGTTTGTATGGAAATGGCATGTTCATGTATGAAGGGTGGAAGTGCCCAAGACCATTCTGGTGCCAAGGCAGGAAATGCGGCAGCATTAAGATAAATTCAACAGTGAAAACAGGTTTTGATGGATGCAATAGTGGAAAACCGATTGGTATAGCTTTTGTAAAATATGCAGAGATTTAAATATGTAAAATGAACCAAGGAAAGAAAGAGAAGCAGGGAAGTCATTGATATAATAAGGATGTAAAATGTTTATTTGAAATTGTAAAACAGAAAATTATATATATATATATATATATATATATATATATATATATATATATATATATATATAAGAGAGAGAGAGAGAGAGAGAGAGAGAGAGAGAGAGAGAGGGAGAGGGGCAGGAAATGCAAACCATCCTACTCCATAGGTGGTAAATGAAAAACATAACCCTAACATTAAATTGGCCTGGTGACCCATCACAACTGACGTCACGGTTACTGTCCGATTGGAGGCTGCAACACTTGCATTTGGCACAGTGCACCCAGACACAGTGAAAGGGGTGTTTGAATGGGCCTGGGAGGTGAGACTTGGTTCTCTCTCTCCAAGTGACAAAATTTCAGTTTTGTTTCTGGGGGTGGCCTGTGGGTAGCAAATGACCTTTACTTGGAGTGCTACCAACAGCAAAGTGTACATGCATTGTGCTATGTAGCAAGATGGAGGACATATGTCCCTCAGTTGCTGCTGGACTCCCATCAGCCCCAGGCAGAATGATGAAGGCAAGATAGGAATTCCAGTCCAGCAATATTTGTAGGGCCACAGGACCCATTCCTGTCTTTCAGCCTAAGAGGAACAGACTGACTGTGAATGTAGCCCATGAGCCCCCCTGGAATGTTGAGCGTGTGCTGTGCATGCCACCTTTGGGTGCTTCTCCTGTCACCAGGGTCACCCCCAGACATAGAGAGAGAGAGAGGGAGACTGAAGATGCATACGCACACTTTCTTTCTTTCTTTCTTTCTTTTCCAAGGGATGTGGATGAACATCTGATCCAGGAGAACTGAAATGCATTTTTCTTGCAGTTCCACAATTTTTACATGGGGTTCCCCTCAAAACACCCTCAAAGTAAAGCTTGCACTGGTCAAGCGCACAGTGGAAACCACAAATCTGTGCACAGAAACATCTAAGACGCAGAATAGTGAGGATTTTCATGATTTTTACATAGGATCACATTCACAACAAGCTTTCCAACAAATCACAGGACACATCTGTGGAGGTGACCTATGATTTAATAGTGATTTGGAGGGAATCCCTTCTTCTTCTTCTTCTTCTTCTTCTTCTTCTTCTTCTTCTTCTTCTTCTTCTTCTTCTTCTTCTTCTTCTTCTTCGTTTTAAAAAATAATTATGAAGATCCAGAAGGTTCCATGTCTCAGATCCATGTTTTTGAACCATGGCAAGGCTGGATGATTTTTATGGTTCTATCAGCAGAGACAGTTGTGATCTGTGATTTTATGATGGTTTGGTGCCAGAGATCCGTAAACAGACTATGCACTTGCAAGATTATCTGACTTAATGGATTTCATTTGTATGTGTGGGGGCACCCCACTTTCTCCCTTCGACTCACCCCACTTTCTTCTCCCAGATCGCTTTCCCTCCAACCTTCGTGTATGCTCTGCTCTCCCTTTCAATGCTCACCTGAGCTGTGAAAAGCACATAGAGCTGAAATTGGAAGCTGGAAAGAACAGCACACTTCCAACTTCTTCCTTCTCCTCTATGGGCTTTTCAAGCAGGCGGGAAAGGCAACCACAAGAAGTGTGGGTGGAGAGGCTTCAGGTGCTTCATGGGTGCCAGGGGAAGTTGTCAAGGTCACCACACCAGTGATGTCAGCAATATTCCCTGACTCCTCCTGCCCCTCTAGGTCCATGCCACACCTGGGGGCCAGGCAGAAGACCCCAAGGGCTTGTTCTGGATTCTGGATGAGGAGGCCTTGATCCAAGGCTCCGATGACAGCACTGCGCTCAATCGTCTGTGCTCTTACTTTGTGAAGGAGGGTCCGATCAATGAAGGTAAAATGGAAAGCTTTTCTGTATCCACTTTCTCCATGCCAGGCATAACGTTATACACTTCTATCATGTCTCCTTTTACTCCTCTTTTCTCGAAGCTAAAATGTTCCAAACACTGCAACCTCTCATCATAGGGGAGTTGCTCCACCCCCTCAATCATTTTAGTTGACCTTTTCAGAAAGGTCATTTCATGTTTTAAGGGACAATGGGGCTCCCTGTGTGGACTCTAACCCTTGCTGAGAGCTCCCAAGTGGTGCAAGGCAAGAATTCACCCAGGTCACTCATTCACACTGTTTTGGAGATTTCCCTTGCCATTCCCCTGGCCTGCACCTGCCATTTCCTCCCACTTGAGTAACCCTCTCCTATTTTCTCGCTGTCTCTTCACTGCAGGACAAGGATCCCTGCGCAAGTGTGAGCAGGCCCTGCAGTTCGAGATCGCCCACCAGCTCGGCCAAGACCCCGTCCGCTACGATGCCACTGGCTGGGTGAACAAAGCCAAGTGGAACCTCTCAGTGCAGAATGCCACCCAGGTCCTGCAGGAGTCGAAAATGTAAGTTCTTCTGCATGGGGGAAGTTTAACTGTTTAGTTTTATTTCATGCAATTTATTTATCACTTGATATTGGAATTTAAGTACCAAGTGGAACATATATTAGGAGGTGCAATCCCACAAGACCCCAGGTTTTTTTGTTTTGTTAAATTATACGAATGACTTGGTAAAAGCAAGCAGACAAAATAGTCTCCTAGATGGTCATTACTACAAGGGTTTTATTTGCAAATAATAATAATAATAATAATAATAATAATAATAATAATAATAATAATTTCTTATTTCTACCCCGCTCATCTGGCTGGGTTTCCCCAGCCACTCTGAGTGGCTCCCAATTGAATATTAAAAACACAATACAGTACAGCATTAAACATTAAAAACTTCCCTAAACAAGGCTGCCTTCAGATGTCTTTTAAAAGTAGGATAGTTGCTTATTTCCTTGACATCTGATGGGAGGGACATTGCTAGGGGCTGCCCCTTGGTCTCAGGTTTGGGCCCTGAAATCTCAGGGTCTGGGATTCTTGCATCCCTATTTTGACCTTGCATCCCTATTTTGGAGTTGCACAAGGGTCTCTCTCCCTCCATTACGCACACTAACCAAGGCCCATCTTACATCATACAAGGGCAGCTCTTAAGGTTGGGCAATGCCTTTCCCTCTCCCCAGAGACTCTCTGAAGAAGCTGTTTCTGTTGCGGTCCAAAGTGCCCCTGATATGCCGGTCTGTTGCGGGGCTGGAGGGGAACTCCCAGCAAGCACTCCAGCGAGTTGGCTGCGTGAGGAAGACCTTCACTAGCAGCTTTGCAGCCGTGAAGAAGAAGTCTGTTTGTGCTCAGATCAAGCTTCAGCTGGTGAGCAAAAGGGTTGCCTAGAACTGGCAGAGAGGCCCAGGACTTTTGCTTTAAGTTATTCAGCTATTCTGCTGTTGCATGCATGCCTCCAGTCCCCAAGTGGCACCAGGCTCCAGGGGTGCCTGCACTTTCCCGGGGTTTGGTTTCCTTGGAATGAAGTTCAGCCATGTCAATGTGAAAGTCTTTAGGCTATAGGGCTTTATTTTCACATGTACACAGCCTGAGCACAGGATGCATGGTTTCATAGTGTTAACTCCGCAACAGATTTTGTTTCCCCATAGGGTTCCAGGGGACCCCCAAACTCACAGCTTTTAATCCAATAGGCATGCTCCTCTGTCTCTCAAACTTCCAGCACCAGCCAAAACTCTTCTCCCCCTGCCCCTCATACACGTCTTGGCTTATTGTTCTCCCCACAAGGATGATGTGGCATCCAGGCAAGTGAGGGGGGAAAAGGACTGCCCATTTTTCCTCTATGGCAACAGAGCAATCACTTTGGGCATGTAAATGGCAGCACTTAACTGGCCAACCAAGGAACTACTCTGACTGGTTCAGCAGGTTTCCTCTCATAGATTCTAACCCCAGACACAGTGGATCACAGATTTGGGATCCACAACCAAACCAATACATTTATCCTCCCGCAACCTGGGGCCTTCCATATTTTCTTCCTCCCATCAGCCTCAGCATCATACAGCTATGCTGACAAACCTCTGGAGGGCACCACATGGTGAAAGTACATAGCATATTTACTCAAATCTAATGTTCACCTTTTTGGGCCAAATTATGTTGCGAAAATTAAGATGCCATTAGATTTGATGGCACATTTAAATTCACTAGCAAATACCTTTTTTTTCAAGGTTCTGAAAATTGAGGTGCGCATTAAATTCGATGGCACATTAGACCCAAGTAAATATGGTATTTTGGTTGTGATCCTTGGTATTTTTCCAGGGAGTGTTCAATTAGTGAGCTTTTCCCATTCTATGATTTTTAAAAGAGTTTGTAAGAGAGGATGGAGGCAGCTTTTGAAACCCCACCAGGGAAAACCAAGTAACGCTAAGAGTGTTAGGTTTTTATTGTTTCTCATTTTTAAACAACAACAACAACAGCATTAGCAACTTGAGAATCTGATTGAGAAAGCAGAAAACAAATATTTTTCTATTTGAGTGATATGTTTCTAGATGCTTAGCAGTTCCATTTACTTGATGCCGCTTTTTCTGTGAACAGACAGTGGTCTTAAGAGTGTTATCTATGTGGGTTTTTCTTGCTGCTCTGGCTGATTTTATTATTATTTGTGTGTTTGGCTTTCTGCTACATTATGATGCCTTTTGTCCTTGTTTATTTTATTGATTGATTGCATTTATATCCCACCTTCCTTCTCCCAAGGAGCTCAAGGCACATATACATGTACCTGCTTCTTCCCTCTCCATCCTCTTCCCTGTTATCCTCACAAAAACCCTGTGAGGCAGGTTAGGCTGTGAGTGAGGGACTGGCCCAGGGAGCTCTATGGCCGAGTGTGGATTCGAACCTGCACTTTGCAGTCAGATACAAAAAATGGGTGGGAGGGTGAGAGAGTAAGAGAGAGAAGTGAAAAAGTGCTTGACTGTCCAGAGTTCCCTGTGATTGTTGAATCTCTCTGGAAATTGTAGCTCTGGAATAACAACTCTCAGCACCCTTAACAAACTACAGTTCCCAGGATTCTTGGTGGGGGACGACGACAACCCCATGATTCTTTAAAGGGGCATGTAGCGCTTTTAATGTATGGTGTGAATGTGGTCTCTGTCTATAATCTTCAAGCAGAAGATCAGGAACTCAATTCCTTTGTGTTTTCCTCCATTTCTGTAGGATTCTCTCATCAACCTAGTGAAGAGATCCCAGATTCACTTTGTCCATTGTCTCATTGCGAGAACAGAAATGGACGGAGAAGGAGGCACCATTCTACAGTCCTGTCTGATGCCAGGGGGAACAGCAGGAGGATGGGACATCTCCGCCCTTCGAGCCCAGCTCTCTGGGGGCCAGATATTGGATGCATTACGGCTCTGCAGGATAGGTGCAGGAGGGTTTCTGTTGCATGGATTGGCTGGGCATCCTGCATCTACTCACTGGTAGACATTTATAAAAAGAGGCATGGGATGGAAAAAAAGTGGATGAAGAATATTTTTCTTTCACTCTCTCATAACACTTGAACACATGGACATCCAATGAAGCTGAATGTTGGAGGACTCAGGATAGATGAAAGAAAGTCCTTCTTCATACAGCACAGAGTTAAACTATGGAACTTCCTCCCACAGGAGGCAGAGAAGGTCTCTGAAGCCCCGTCTCATGCTGCTGGTGCGCGGCGAGGCGGCGGGGTGAGAAGCGCTTCTCCCCCCCCCCGCCGTCTCCCGCCTGTCTTCCCCGGCTGTGCGGTGCGGTGCGGTGGCTCCGGGGGATGGAGCCGAATCGCTGACAGCTGATCTTCCTTTGCCGCTTTCTATGGCCGCGCTTTGTAAGACGAAGCGGCGGTCATAGAAAATTTTGTTGTCTTACGAATGCCTCGCGCAACGCAAAACTCTTTCGTCTAGCGAGTTTTTTTGTTGTGCGAGGCATTCGTAAAGCGAGGCACCACTGTATCTATCTAATTTTTTTGGCTTTTGAATGTGTCCACCAAGCATGATAAAATGTCCCTTCATGTTCTTTACATTTCCAGCAAATATTTTTATAATATAGTTTCTAAATAATTTCTTTAAAAAAGGATTTGTTAGGTCTTGAGGATTTGCCAGGTTTCTGGTGGGTTGGTTTGGATAAGCAATGTAGGCAGAGCACTAATTACTTGTGGCAATGTGGAAGACCCACATTCAAATCCTTACTTAATTGTGGAACTCTTTGAGACTGTTGGTATTTGAGTGCATGTCACAGGTTCCTGGGGCTTCCCTGAAGGTTGCCAGGGGTTCCCGATAATTAAACATGAACACATTAGGTATGAGGTAAAGGTAAATGAACCCCTGACCATTAGGTCCAGTCGTGACCGACTCTGGGGTTGCGCGCTCATCTCGCATTATTGGCCGAGGGAGCCAGCGTACAGCTTCTGGGTCATGTGGCCAGCATGACAAAGCCGCTTCTGGTGAACCAGAGCAGCACATGGAAACGCCGTTTACCTTCCCGCTGTAGCGGTTCCTATTTATCTACTTGCATTTTGACGTGCTTTTGAACTGCTAGGTTGGCAGGAGCTGGGACCGAGCAACGGGAGCTCACCTCGTCACGAGGATTCGAACCGCCGACCTTCTGATCAGCAAGCCCCAGGCTCTGTGGTTTAATGACAATAATGTAGAAAATGCATTATGCTGGGGTGAATTACTTGCAAAAATGTATATGAACAGAAGGCAAAACAGCATATGAAAATATGCATTTTAGGAAAGATACACACTCAAATTTGGAGGGAGACTTTTAAAAATTAAAATTGCAAACTGATGTGGGAACGTGGCAAACTGAATTTAAAATCATAAAAATGAGAAACTGAAAGAGAAATGGATGGATTTGCCCGTCTTTGGGAGGTGGCCTCAGCGGCTTCTTGTCCTCTGGCAACTGAGTGAGCCTCTGCAGTTTGGCACTCAGAAGGAACCAGACTCTCCTTTGCCAAATTTGCTCAGCCCCTCAGGAGACACCCCTTTTGCTTGCACCTTGCAGGGTATGCGGATCGTATGGTGCGCAAGCAGTTCCGACACCAGTTCCAGATCCTGGCTCAGCCAATGATGAAAAAATACACCTCAGCCTATGAGATGACAGATGAAAATAAGGTGAGCCATGGGCGGAGGAAGAGCAGGCAGCGGAGGCACTTTAGAAATATTAATATATCGGTACCACGGCTAAGCTGCTGTTGTTTTTGCTGCTGCTAATAACAATAACAACAACAATAATAATAAACAAATATTGTTTGTTATATAAAGGTTCAGAAATATGCTTTCATAACATCATTCACCTGAGATGAATAACATTTACCTGCTATTATAGGTGTAATAGCATTGGCTCATCATTGTGTTATGAAGGTGCCTATCTAATAAAAAAGAAAAACAAATGAATGGGAAGAAAAAGAGATTGTTAGATAAGGAAGACCATATAAACAGACATCATGAAACCATCTGTTAGAATATTAAGAACCTGCTAATAACATAAATCCTTTTAAAAAAGGAGGAAGCTCATTTTTATAAATATATTTAATCTATCAATACTCCAAACAGAAAGTGTCAGGGGGTTGTTGCGGCTGCTCTCGAGTAAAGACGCTCCAGTCTGCTCTGTCTTTCAGAGCTTTATTGTTCATACTATTTACAGTGCAGAGAGATCAGAAAACAGGACTGCCTAGTCGCTCCCAGAACCTGGCAATGGCTGCCGCCTGCTTTTCAGCCAGCATAAAAGCCTGGGCACCCCAAAACGCCGCCCCTTCGCCATACGTGTGGGCGCGCGCCTCAATTCGGGCGCCGGAAGGAAAGGTCTCCCCTCTTGCTGGCTGGCGCGGTGCCTGGGCTCCGACGTCTCACTGAGCCCCTCATCCGCTGACCCTTGACCAGAGCCAAGGCTCTGATGCGTCTCTGAGCCCCTCCTGCACATTCTGTTCCCCATAGACGCCTCACTGAGCCCTCTCTCCATTTCGCTCCATTCCTCATTCCCTCCTCCTGACTCGCTGCTTGTGCTGTCGCTGGGCGGGTTGTGCGAGAGGTGAGGGCTGGAAGCCCAGGAAGATCATTTCATCCGAGTCTGTGGGAGTGAACACCTGGCCCCAGTCAGTCTCCTCGGGCGGACCGCTGGAGAACCCCCTGAACGAGTCCTCCTCCTCCTCCTCCGTGTCTGCACAGACTGTGTCCCACTCCCACATGGACCGCTGCTGGTGCTTGCCTTCTAGCTCCTGTTCCGCTCCAGGTGGAAAACCCTCCAGGTCTCCCCCCCCTTCTGCCCTTGATGGAAAACCCCTCAAGTCTGCCACCCACTCTTCACTCGGCGGAAAACCCCTAAATTCTTCCTCACTGCTCGTGGGCACAAACACCTCCTCTACCCAGAAACATGGTGGCTTGGGTCTATGCGGAAACAGTGCATGGAACTCCTCCACTAGGTACTCATCCTGCACACAGTCTGCTGGCACCTAAGCGTTGGTGGATGCTGGAGCCCCCTCCCATGCCACTAGGTACTCCAAACTGTCCTTCCCCCATCGAGAGTCCAGAATCTCTGTGGCTTCATTGGCCCCTTCCTCCCCCAGGTCCTGCGTGAGTGTGGGTGGGGATGCTGCATTCTCCCTGAACTTATGTCCCTCCCTGTATGGGGAGAGGAGCGATCTGTGAAACACGGGGTGGATCCTCATGGACTCCGGCAACTTCAGACGAAACGCCACTGGATTGACCTGCTGCAAGACTGTCCCAGCCTCCTGGGAGCCAGTTTCTTGCACCTCCCCACCGTGGGGAGCCCTTCTGAGGACAGCCAAACCCTATCCCCCTCTCTGATGACCCCCCCGGTGTCCAATGACGATCCGCCACCCTCTTGTAGGCCTCCTTGGCCTTCTCCAAGTTCTCCTTGAGTTGTTGGTGTACCATCTCCATTTCCTCCGCCCAATCCTCGGCTGACAGACCTTCCTCTGCTTCCACCCCTCCCCCTGGGAAAGCATGTGGGTCCCGCCCATAATTGGCCTTAAATGGCGTGAGACAAGTGGAGACGTGTACCGCGTTGTTGTAAGCGAATTCTGCTAGGGCCACCCAGTCCGTCTGCCTCTGGTTGACATAGCACCTTAGGTACTGCTGGAGGATTGCATTGGCCCTTTCCGCTTGGCCATTGGTTTGGGGGTGTCTAGCAGTGGAGAGGCTCACTTCCACGTGTAAGAGGCTCATGAGCTTGCGCCAAAACCGGGAGGTAAATTGCCTTCTGCAGTCTGAGTTCACCCTCAGGGGCAACCCATGTAGCCTAAAAATGTGGTCCACGAATAGCTTTACCGTCTTCTTGGCCGACACCGCACGTGCACACTCTACAAAGTGGCACATTTTGGTCTGTCTTGCTGCGGGACGGGGGCAGATCGGTGATGAAATCCACTGACACCACCTCTCAAGGCCTACTGGGTGTTGCTAAGGGTTCCAACAGCCCTGCCGGCGCTGCTCTTTCTCTTTTTGCCCTTTGACAAGTATTCCCTCACATCTTCCCGTACCCTGGGACACCAGAATTGCCTCATGACCAGTTGTGTAGTCTTTTCCCTCCCAAAATGACCCACCGTCAGGTTGTCGTGCAACTGCTTGAGGACCCTCCCCCTCAGGGAGTCAGTGGGCAGGTACAGGGCCCCATGGCGGAAAAAAACAACCCCCCTTTCTCCACAAACCTGTCCTCTGCCCCTCTTCCCACCCTCAAGTCCCACAACACGTTCTGGGCAAAAGTGTCTTCCGCAGTGAGACAAAAGTGTCTTCCCAACCACCGTCCCCCCACAGGTCCATGCCGACTGGGGGAAAATGTTCCAGGGCACTGGTGGTTCTTCCTGCCCCATGTGCTCAGGCTTCCTGCACAGGGCATCTGCCCTGACATTCTGCTCCCCGGGGATGTAGTGGGTGGAGAAATTGAAATGGGAGAAGAAATCTGCCCATCTGATCTGGCACTGATTGAGCACTCTGGCCGTTCTCCAAAACTCAAGATTCTTGTGGTCAGTACACACTTGGATAGGGTGAAGAGCTCCCACTGGGAAGTGGCACCAGTGTTTGAACACTGTGTGGATTGCGAGCAGTTCCCTGTAAAAAACTGTGTAGTTCTGTTCTGCTTGGTTCAGCTTCCTTGAGAAGAAGGCGCACGGTTTCCAGTCCCTGTTGGCGTCCAGTTGCAGCAAAATGGCGCCGACCGACTGGTTCGATGCATCAGTTTCAATACGCATCCTGGACTACGTGAAACAGGTGTTGCTCCGACGCGAAAACCTCCTTCAGGCGTTCAAAAGCGCTCTGCACCTCCTGTGTCCACTGGAACCTCTTCTGGAACAGGCAATCTGTGATGGGCGCTGTGACATGGGAGAAGTTCTTGATAAACTTCCTGTAGAAATTTGCGAAGCCCAAGAGACGCTGGGCATCCTTGTGTGTCCTGGGGCTTTGCCACTCCAGGATTGCTCTCACCTTTTCCTTGTCCATCACCAGTCCTTTCTCTGAGAGCGTGTAGCCTAGAAACTCCACCTCCTTGTGTGAAACAGGCACCTCTCCAGTTTCACATATAGTGCTGCTCCTTGAGACGTCCCAGGACAGCCCTGACGTCCTTCACGTGCTGCTCCATGGTGTCTGAGTAGATCAGGATGTCATCCAAAAAGACCACACAGTTCTTTGAACAGCAGCGATCCCAGGATGTGGTGCATGAAGGCTTGGAAGCAGGCAGAGCCACCCTGCAAGCCGAATGGCATGACCAAATATTCAAAGGCTCCCAGCGGGGTGTACATGGTGGTCTTCCATTTGTCCCCTTCTCGCACCCGTATCAAGTTGTACACACCCCGCAAGTCCAGTTTGGTGGAAATCTTTCCCCTTGGCACTGCAGTCAGCAGATCATCCACTCTGGGCAGCGAGAAGGCTACGAGCTCCATCATAGAATCATAGAATCATAGAGTTGGAAGAGACCACAAGGGCCATCCAGTCCAACCCCCTGCCAAGCAGGAAACACCATCAAAGCATTACTGACAGATGGCTGTCAAGCCTCTGCTTAAAGACCTCCAAAGAAGGAGACTCCACCACACTCCTTGGCAGCAAATTCCACTGCCGAACAGCTCTTACTGTCAGGAAGTTCTTCCTAATGTTTAGGTGGAATTTTCTTTCTTGTAGTTTGAATCCGTTGCTCCGTGTCCGCTTCTCTGGAGCAGCAGAAAACAACCTTTCTCCCTCCTCTATATGACATCCTTTTATATATTTGAACATGGTTATCATATCACCCCTTAACCTTCTCTTCTCCAGGCTAAACATACCCAGCTCCCTAAGCCGTTCCTCATAAGGCATCGTTTCCAGGCCTTTGACCATTTTGGTTGCCCTCTTCTGGACACGTTCTAGCTTATCAGTATCCTTCTTGAACTGAGGTGCCCAGAACTGGACACAGTACTCCAGGTGAGGTCTGACCAGAGCAGAATACAGTGGTACTATTACTTCCCTTGATCTAGATGCTATACTCCTATTGATGCAGCCCAGAATTGCATTGGCTTTTTTAGCTGCTGCATCACACTGCTGACTCATGTCAAGTTTGTGGTCTACCAAGACTCCTAGATCCTTTTCACATGTACTGCTCTCAAGCCAGGTGTCTCCCATCCTGTATTTGTGCCTTTCATTTTTTTTGCCCAAGTGTAGTACTTTACATTGCTCCTTGTTAAAATTCATCTTGTTTGCTTTGGCCCAGTTGTCTAATCTGTTAAGGTCATTCTGAAGTGTGATCCTGTCCTCTGGGGTGTTAGCCACCCCTCCCAATTTGGTGTCATCTGCAAACTTGCTCAGGATGCCCTCAAGCCCATCATCCAAGTCATTGATAAAGATGTTGAACAAGACTGGGCCCAAGACAGAACCCTGTGGCACCCCACTAGTCACTACTCTCCAGGATGAGGAGGAGCCATTGATGAGCACCCTTTGGGTTCGGTCAGTAAGCCAGTTACAAATCCACTGAATGGTAGCATTGTCTAGCCCACATTTTACCAGCTTCTTTACGAGAATATCATGGGGCACGTTGTCAAAGGCCTTGCTGAAATCAAGATAGGCTACATCCACAGCGTTCCCTTCATCTACCAGGATTGTAATTCTGTCAAAAAATGAGATCAGATTAGTCTGACATGACTTATTTTTCAGGAACCCATGCTGACTTTTAGTGATCACAGAGTTTCTTTCTAGGTGCTCACAGACTGTTTGCTTAATGATCTGCTCTAGAATCTTTCCTGGTATTGATGTCAGGCTGACTGGGCGGTAATTGTTTGGGTCCTCTCTTTTCCCCTTTTTGAAAATAGGGACAACATTTGCCCTCCTCCAGTCTGCTGGAACTTCGCCTGTTCTCCAGGAATTTTCAAAGATTATTGCCAGTGGTTCTGAAATCACCTCTGCCAGTTCTTTTAATACTCTTGGATGTAGTTCATCTGGCCCTGGAGACTTGAATACATCTAAACTAGCCAAGTATTCTTGTACTACCTCCTTACTTATTCTGGGCTGTGTTTCCCCTGCTGAATCATCTGCTCCATATTCTTCAGGTCGGGCGTTGTTTTCTTTCTTGGAGAAGACTGAGGCAAAGAAGGCATTGAGGAGTTCTGCCCTTTCTCTGTCCCCTGTTTGCATTTCACCATCTTCTCCTCTGAGTGACCCCACTGTTTCCTTGTTTTTCCTTTTGCTACGGACATACCCATAAAAGCCCTTTTTGTTGCTTTTAACCTCTCTGGCGAGCCTGAGTTCATTCTGTGCTTTAGCTTTTCTGACTTTGTCTCTACACGTGCTGGCTATATGTTTGAATTCCTCTCTGGAGATTTCCCCCCTTTTCCATTTTTTGTACATATCCCTTTTAAATCTTAACTCAGTCAAAGTTCTCCATCAGGGAATTGACGATGCGAAGGTCCACCACCAGACGTTTTTGTTTGCAGACCCGTTTGTCGACGAAGAACACAGGGCTGCCCTGGCCGCTTTGGACTCCCATATAAAGCCGCGCTTGAGGTTTTTGTCAATGAATTCCCATAACTCTGCCATCTCCTGGTCAGACATGGAATACAACTTTCTGGGGGGTAACCTGGCCCCTGGTACCAAATTGATCTGGCAGTCATAGGGTCTGGGGGGGGGGGAAACTGGTCAGACTCCTTTCACTGAAAACCTCTTGCAAGTCCCAATAGTCTCTCAGAATTTTGCCCCCCCCCTTCCACGCTTACCGTTGCTAGGGTATGCTGGGTCTCTCCCCCCCCCCCAAGCAATTCTCCATGCAGTAAGTGGAGCCAAAGGTGAGGGATCTCTGATGCCAGCCCACGATGGGGTCATGCAACTCCAACCAGCTCATGCCCAAGATGATGGGGGGCCCAGACTGGGGGGTCACGTTAAAAACCAGTGTCTCGGAGTGCCTCTGCCTCCCAATCGTCATCCTCATGGGGGGTGTCTGCTGAGTGACCTACCCCCCTAGCAGCTCCCTCCCGTCAATGGTCATGACGTGGAGGGGGAAGTCCATGGGCAGAAGGTGGATCTGATGCTGCGCAGCAAAGTCCCGGGGGAAAAAATTGGCGCTGCCCCCCGAGTCTAATGAACGCGTCCACCTCTAGGGGGTAGCCATTGGGCAGCTGCAGGATCACCCCTGCAACGATGCCTGCCTTGGGAGGGGTGGGTGGGGGCTCTTTCACTGCTGGTGTGCCTGGCTGTTGCCCCTGCTTTCCTGTAGCCAGGCGTTATCGTTTCCCTGTGGCTGGGTTTGAGCAGTGGTTTCCTGAACCGCTGTTCCCGCCTTCCCCTGCCATTCTCTGCGTTGGGGGCAATGCTTAATGAAATTGCTGGGGCGGTTGCAAAGGAAGCTGACCCTCGACCAGAGTGGTGCCAAGGCTCTGATGTGTCTCTGAGCCCCTCATGCACGTTCTGTTCCCCATAGCGTTGCCAGGGCTCAGATGCCTCACTGAGCCCTTTCTCCATTCTGCTGCATTCCTCATTCCCTCCTCCTGACTTGCTGCTTGTGCTGTCGCTGGGCGAAGTGCTGGTCAGGATGACGGGGGAGGCTCCCTGTAGGGAGTCCCCCTGGCAGAAAATAATATCTATTAATGGTGGGGGGGAATCATTGAAAAGATAACTGAAAAGGAGAATCAGAAAGTACAAATTGCATAGTTAGATTAATTGCAGACAAATTACAAGCTTAAAATTTCATGTAAGATTAAAGTAATTCAACATTCTATTAATTCAACTCCCTTCCCAATTATACTGATTAAATCAGACAAAATGGATTAAATAAATGAGAATGAATTAACTTCTATTATTATTATTATTATTATTATTATTATTATTATTTATTACTGTGTTAACTGATACTACTAGGTGATATTAATCATCGAGTGGCTGTCAAAAAATTCATTTCCCCCAAGAGATCAGAGGCTATAATATAAGCAAACAGCCACTTACAAAGAAGAGGAGGAGGGATGAAGAACAGTGGCTAAATTCTTGAAAATTCAGCCCCCCCCCCCTGCATAATGGAAGCCTCTGTGCAAAATTGATCTCCTTCTCTTAATTTTCTGAGGGATTTTGCAAGCTCCTTCATAGATTCTTCTCCCCTCTTACAAATCCTAATTGCAATGAGGCTGTGTGTGAACCAACTGCTTTTTCTGATGTGTATTCAGGGGGCATCACACAGCTGGGAGCTGAATTGCAGACGTGTGTGTGTGTGTGTGTGTGTGTGTGTGTGTGTGTGAGCGAGAGCTGCATGGGGCAGCAGAGGCTGTGCATGTGCATTTCAGTTAAGACTTCAAGGTTTCAATAAGAAAATCTTGACAGTCAGAAAAGGTCAATGTTGTTACTTGGTGCTGCGGGGAAATCAAGGGTATGGGTGGAGGAACGCAGCTTGTCCCTATTCTTAGTTCATTGGAAGTTTTGCCAGGCTGTTGGTGGGTTGGGCTGGCAAGATAGTCATGTTGGTCCCACAAATGTCAGAATTCCCTTGGTCCCATCCCAGGCACAGTGAGAGTGAGCCTTTCCTGTGGCCGCTTCCATGCTGTGGAATCCCATCCCAAGAAAGGCTAGACTGGCTCC
This sequence comes from Zootoca vivipara, assembly GCF_963506605.1. Taxonomy (NCBI): domain Eukaryota; kingdom Metazoa; phylum Chordata; class Lepidosauria; order Squamata; family Lacertidae; genus Zootoca; species Zootoca vivipara. The sequence continues at coordinate 146,390 of NC_083292.1, forward strand.
CAGTTTGTCCTCCTTCTGCCAGCAGCAGGGCCGTCTTAAGCGCCCCTCTCGCCATGGTGCGCCGGATCTCTCCGGCGCCCTCCCGCCCTGTTTCCCAGCACGGTGGGCGGGTGGGCGCAGCGCGCAGCTGCGTGGCGGACCGGCGGACCGGCGGACCGGCCGGCCAGCGGGCGGGCGCAGCTCGCGGCGCCCTCCTGGCAGGCCGGCGCCATGGTGCCCTGCGCCACCCAGCCTATACGTAGGGCCGGCCCTGGCCAGCAGGCTAAGGCCTTCTTGTCTAGACAGGCCTTTGGAAACTGAGGAGCATCTGTCAGGTCAAACTGCATTTTAATTGCTGATTCTAAATGTCTTTTGGTGTGTTTTAATTTTAAGTGGTCTTTTCTTGAAGACCCATGTTCAGTCCCTTTCTTACCTACAGGAATCTTGAATGTGGAGAGTTTTATTCCTGTGTCTTCTCCCTTTCTCTTCAGGCTCTGGAGGAGCTCATCCAGGCGCTCAATTTGGAGAAGAAGACCATTGCTGTGGGTCGCACTCAGGTACAGAGGAAGCCAACGGGGGTCCTGAGCTCATCCTGTGACTAATGCCTGCTTTTGAGTTTTCCCTTTGACACCTCCAACTTTTATCCTGCTTGGATCCTGTGGAGTGATTTTCTCTCTCTTTCTTTCTGGGCAGGTGTTCCTGAAAGCTGGAGTCCTCGCTAGGCTAGAAAAGCAGAGGGAAAAACTGGTGTCTCAGAATCTGATTTCCCTCCAAGCAGCTTGCAAGGGGTTTCTCTCCCGTCACAAATATAAAAAATTAAAGGTAACCTCTTCTTTGAAGATTAGCAAAGCCAGGGGTTGTTGTCATGGTAAATGTTGGGATGCTCCTCAGGAAACCCACCACCACAGCTTCTTCATAGCTGTGATTCTGTTGTCATAAACAGCTTTGGGCAAATTAAAAAAAATTCCATTTTTGAAATACGGGAACCCTAGTTTAAGACTCTCTGATGAAATAGCACCCAGCACCTGTGAAGGACATCTGCTCCACCCTCAACCAGCTCTTTTCCATCTAATGAACAGTAGTTCCTGCGTGAGGGCTGGATTACTGCAATGCAGTCCAAGTGGGGCTTCCCTTGCGCTTACTTTGGAAGCTGCAGTTGGCTACAGCACGATTGTGGAGAGGGAGGCCTTGTCAGCATATCTTTCCTATGCTCAGAGGGCTGCACTGGTTGCTCATTTGCTAGTGGGCCAAGTTCATGATGTTACTGTTACTACAACAAGTCCTTAACAACTTGGGATCAGTTTAGCTGCCAGATGCACCCACTCGACTGCTTTCATCTGCGGAATCCCTGTTCTGCATTTATAAGAACTCTGTCTTTTAGTGTGGCAGCAGGTACACTTTGGAACTCCCTGCCTGTTGCTGCTCTTTTGGGCACCTGCTAAAAACATATTTGTTTAGGCAAACCTACCCAGGTGTTTACAAAGTCTACTGTTATTTTAACATTTTGAAAGTCTTAAATTATTGCTATTGTTTTTTCTTATTGATAAGTTCATTGTAAATCACTTCAAGCTTTCTATAAAAAGCAATCAAGCTGTGTATAAATGTTATGAAAATAATAATATTTAGGGAAGAATTGTGCTGTTATGCTTGTTCCATCAGCACAAGCATTTCAGTTTTCCAGACAGAACAATTTCCCCTCTCTTCTCTGCCCCATGCAGTGTTGGGGGTGGGATTGGGGGGAAGGAATCCCTATTGCACCGGCAGCACGCGCTTGCTGCCACTGTTTAGTAGGTGAACCCAAGCTCCAGTGCCCAGGCTAGCAACAGGGCAGGGGTGGTTTGCTGCCTCTGGGCTCTGGGGGTGACTCCTGCTCTCCTTTCAGATTCAGCATTTGGCTGCTCGGTGCATCCAGAAGAATCTGGCTGTCTTCCAAGCTGTGAAGGGCTGGCCCTGGTGGCGACTAATGTGTGGCATCCGGCCACTGTTAAGTACCAGCCTTGCAGAATGTCAGCTCCGAGTCAGAGAAGTAAGTGACAACTGTAGCAGAGGACAGACATGGTGAGGTAGACCTCTGAGGGGTTCTGCTGGGACTCCCATGAGCCACAGAGCAAAGCCACTGTCCATATCATTCTTTTCCATACATTCGGCACCAAATCTATTGGGTACATTGAATGTATAGAGATGTAGGACTAGAAATTATAGAACCCCAAAGTCATCATGTTCAGTACTTTAGTAATTCCTAGAACAGTGCTTAAAAGGTGCTGTCTCAGAAGGCCCATAGATCTGTGACAGGCAAGGGAACTTCCTCTGCATGCAGAAGTCCCAGGTTTGATCTGCAGCAACTTCAGTTAGAAGGATCAGGTCACAGGCTGATGCAAAAGAGATGATTTCCAAAGGATTAGACAAGTTCAAGAACGTGAGGGCTATCAGTGGCTGCTGCCCATTGCAGTTTTGCTTCCACAGCTGGAAGCAGCAATGCTTCTGGACACCCCAGGAGGGGAGAGGGCTCTTGTGCTCAGATCCTGCTTGAGGGCTTCCAATAATAGGCACCTGGGTGGCCACTCTGAGGTCAGGATGCTGGCCTGTTCCAGCAAGCTGTTCTTATGTTTTGATGAAATACGAATAATCTGAGCCAATACAAGGCAGCTTTGCCTGCCTGCCTGTTTATATCTTACCTGTTGCCATCTGACCAACCAGCCAACTGCTGAACTTAATATATTTTATAAATGAAATATGTCTCTTTCCCTTCATCACAGCATCCTGTCACATTGGGGTGTGACCAAGCCTGACAGAACCCATGAAAATGTGTGGCAAATGAAGAGGCGGACTTGATTCTCACTGGCGAGTCCCCAGGGGCTAGTTTAAGTTTTGCCTCAGTGGTGTCCCCAAGTGCACCCCCATTTAATTTCTCCCCTCATATCCGTAGGTGGCTGCCATCCAGCACTTTGCCCTTCAGTGGTTGATGGCTTCCCACCTCCCAGCAGCCAAATGGGCTGGTTGTTGAGGATGATAGGAGCTGGGGCCCAGCAGCCCCTGGAGGGGTCCACAGTACCCTCACCCTTGCTATCCACCCATAGCAACCAACAGGACCCCATGGAATGCTGACTCCTTGTGGGAAAGGAAATGGAATATTGGGAGGGAAGTGAATGGAACAGCTGCTGGCTGGACACTTGAAGAGGGGCATTCAACACTCTGGGGTTTTGTCACAGTGCCAGCATCTGCTCACACTAAGTGCAAAACCTCTGCAAGGCTGATGCTTGGTGGTCCCATCACCTCCAAGAATAATGGCATGAAGAGGGGGTGCATTGGTGGTGCTGTTGAATTATACATTGTGGTTGCTCCTGCACACACCCCAGACACACAACTAGGAGTCATTGGAGCACACAACTGCACTCTCTCTCACACACACCTTCGATAATGTGATGGTGACTAGAAATCAGGGAACTATTCTGTGACCATCAATGACATAATTGTCTAGGATAGTGTTGTCATTTATGTTGTATTCTGCTGGCATCTGTCTCTCTCTGGAGACAATGGAGCAGGGTGCCTTGGGGGGGGGGTGAGATCAAGCTGTTAGAAGGTTACAGAGCCTTCTGGGGCTGTAGAGACCGATGCAGGAAAGACATGTTTTGTTGCAGCTGGGGCAGATGAAGGCATCCAGTTGTGCTGCTGCAAATGCACCATGGCGTTTCTTCTCTCTGTGGCTCCTCCCAGCAATCATTCCTCCTCTGGTCACCTGTCTGTGTGTCTCCAGGCACTGTCAATTGTCTGCAAGGGATTCCCACACAGCATGGTTGATGTTGCCAGCCTTCATGTCAGGTTTGCAGACATCTTTGTAACACAGAGTTGGCCTGGTGCCTGAAGTCAGCTCCCCATTGTGCACGTCCTTGGGGATCCTTACATCTTTCATGCTGTGGATATGACCAGGCCAGTGTAGACATCACTGGGACAGAAGTGTGAACATGCTGGGAATGTGGGGTTGGGAGAGCACATCCTTGTTTTGCACTTCTATAAAGCAGTGTGCTCAACACACAAGCCTGGTAGACCTTCATCCTGGTATTTGATGCGAATATTTTGTATCCATACTGCACCATCAAAGTATACCATGATGTACAGCAAAGCAAAAAGGGGGTATCTACCTAAAAGGAGCATACAGTCAAAGATTTTACAGTTGAGAGGGGGAGAAGCACAGAATCAAATGGAGGGCACAGGAAGGCTCAAAGAGGGTGTGTTTTCTTCTTTCTCCCCATTTTTAGGAGGAGTTGGCATTGCTGCGGAAGAAATTGGAAAAGTCAGAACTTTCACGGCAGGAGCTTCGGCAGAGCACAGAACAGCTGGAAAGCAAGGTCAGAAATAGAAAACCACGTGAGGTTCTGTCCTTGCTTCTGGTTGCAAGATCATAGATTTGTAGAGTTGGAAGGGAGCTCAAGAGCCATCTAGTTCAACCCCCTGCAATGCAGGAATCTTAGCTAAAACCTTGGCTTAAAAACCTCCAATGAAGGCAGTGGACTTTTCCTCACTGGAGGTGTTTAAACAAAGATTGCTTCTTCCTTAATTCACACAACAACAATTCAAGCTGGTCCTTATAAGAACAACTGTTTAGGAATTGGCGTTTGAGAGTGATTCTCCCTTCCCTCCCTTTCTCTGATATAACATATTTTTAAAGTTTATGATTACTTTTATACTCCATCTTCCCTTGAAGCAGCTGAAGGCGGCACACACAATTCTCCCTCTCCCTATTTTATCCTCTGACCCAAGGTCACCCAGTGAGCTTCATGACTGAGCAGGGACTGTTTGAACCTTGTTTTTCCAAGTCCAAGTTCAGCACTCTAACCATTCTGGCGAGGTTTTTAATATTACTTTCATTAATATATGCATTTAGTATTTTGATATAGAGCTGTGCTCAGTATGCATATTGTTTCAGGAGCGTAAATTTAGGAAGGTTTATATTTTAATAGAAGCCAACCCAAATATCTTCACCAGCCCTAGGGAGTGATTGTTGGGATTCTGGACAGCAAGGAGTTAAAAAACCCTCTCAGGCGTTCTTATTTCTCTGGGTGCTAGCCCACAGCTGTGCGCTGATTGCTAATTGCCGTGTAGTCATAAATCATGCTCTGAAGAGAATGCTCTCTCTCTCTGTCTGTGTGAAGTTTGAGTCGGAGCATGAGAGCAGAAAGTTAGGTGAGAGGAGTGTTAAGAGATAAGAGTGCTGCTAAAATGCAGCTTAGTTCAGTTGGTTTAGATGTATTATGTTAAGCTTCAGTAAATAAAGTTTAAGTTAGTCTTTGAAGCTACAGTGTGCTTGTTTTCTTGAAGACACCGGCAAACTGCTATCTGGTTCCAGTTGCGCAGTAACTCTGCTAGATACAAGAAGAGGATTTTAAACTGGCACAGCGGGAACATGGCTGGGCGCCATTGCAACTTGGCAGCATGGGTCCACGAGTGTTTTATGACCCACTAATGAACTTTATAGCACCACGATCATACAAACATCAACAGTGATTGCATTGGAAATGTTCAATCCAAGTTGGTTTTCTTTTCTGTCCCATCTTAGTTGCTTTTGGGATTCTAGCTGCTCCCTTCTCTAGCACACCTTCATGGGGACACAGCATATGGGGCACAGGAAAGGCCATAACTCAGCTACAGGGCATGTCCTCAGAAAATCCCTGGTTCAATCCCTGGTATCCACGGGCATAGCATGGGGGCTGCTGGGGTGAGTGCCCCAGGCCCATGGGGGGCATGCTGCTCACGCCACCCTCCCCAAGCCAGCCCTGTGCTACTTTATGATCAGATCCCAGCCTCCCAAAGTGGCTTAGGGAGGGAGGTGTGAGAAGGATGCCACAGCCTTGTGCCCTTCGATCCCAGTCTGAATTGGATGTGCATCTCCATTTGGCCAAACCACCCTCATGTGCCCCCTGACATCACAATGACTTCAGGATGTGCATCTCCATTTGGCCAAACCACCCTCATGTGCCCCCTGACATCACAATGACTTCAGGATGTGCATCTCCATTTGGCCAAACCACCCAAATGTGCCCCCTGACATCACAATGACTTCAGGAATGGGAGGGTAGATAAAATTCTGACTGTGCCAAAAGGGAGATCAGGGGTTTCAGGTGTGATCACAGAACAGTACTCCCTACTGAGTTGTAACTTCACTGCAGGGTTGCTGCCATCAGGTGGGGGTGACTATTCTTTAGAGCAACACCCCGCTTCCTGGTGAGAACTCAAGCACTCTCCCAGGTTTCTGAACAGATTTGGAAGGCGGTGGGGTATGAGATTCACTGCTTTGCACTTTGATATTATGGCAAGCCAATTTATTGGAGCTTTCTTCTCCCCCTGTGACATTTGGGGAGCACAGGGTTCTCTCGGAAAAGTGTTGCAACCACTGTATAGCTGCCAAGTTATCCCTTTTTTTAAAGGGATTTTCCCTTATGCTGAATAGGCTTCCTCGTGAGAAAAGGGAAAACTTGGCAGCTATGAACCACTGCTGTGAATATTTGTCCTCCCTTTCTATGATCCCCATCAGAGTTAGCAGTGATTCCTGCAATTTGCTGTGATTTCTTCACTGCAGGGGGTTGGGCTAGATGGCCCTTGTTGTTGTTGTTGTTTAGTCGTGTCCGACTCTTCGTTTTTTTTAAAATAATTTTTTATTGATTTTACAAATTACAAAACGGTACATACATAAACACATTTTCCTCCTTCTTCCCACCCCTTCCATGGGTCCTCCCCTGCCACAGGAGTATCCCATGCAGGTGAACAGTCAGAGATGGTCCATTTTATAATTGGATTTCTGTCCTCCCCCCCTCCCCTGCCCCAGAGCCCCCCCCCTGCCACCAGAGAGCTCCAGGAGGTCAGGGCAGGGAGCAGGAAGGCATCCATCCAACCATCCATTCTCATACCAAAAAGAAAAAATTCTACACCATAAAAAACAGAAAAATAAAAATAAAATAAAAAAGAAAGGAAGCGACAAAAAAAAAGAAAATATCAAGGAAAGAAAAAAGAAAAGAAAAAAAGAAAAAAATTAATATTTTCCCACTCAACATTGATAAACCATATTTTGTGGGCTTCCCCAACCTCCCCCCTTCCCCGGTTTTCATCCCTTTTTTATCCTCTTTAACAGTTTCTTAATCTATAAAATAATTACCTTTATACCTCGTAAAATTTTAAAACTTAACTATTATCATTTTCACCAAATATCTTAATCACTAAAAATCGAACTCCAATTTTTCTTCCCGTGCCTAATTTTACCCCCTCTATAGACCTCCTTAATTTAAACTTTTTCCAAAATCAATTCTCATTTAAACTATAACTATTCCCAATATAACCTTTCTTCCCCAGTTTCCAGCTACGTCCCTCCAATCCAGCAAGTTCCGTGGTCAGCAGTCCAGTTTTAATCCTGATAATCCTGATTATCCATCCTATTAATCACAACCCCACTCTCCCTTCATCCCACCCCCTTTTTCCAGTGTTTTGCCGTCCAGGCCTCCATACAACCCCCCTGAGTTTCTCCCCTTCTTTGGTTGTTTTTTTCTTCTTCCCTGTGGGCATTCTGAAGTTCCAGTAAATCCAATCATTCCCTCCTCAAAAGAGGGGCACTCCACATGTCTTTTTGTAGAAAAAAGTCATCTTTTCCTTCGTGGTGAGCTTCATTTTGTATTATGTTGTCACAGTCGTCGTCATCATCTTTAGGTTCCAAATCACAGTCACCATCATTGTCAGAATCCTCCAAATCACTGTCACTATCATTTTCACACTCTTCCTCTTCAGTTTCAGTAGCTTCATCCTCTAAGAAATCATATTTCGCAATCACCATCTGAAATTGTTGCCTTAACTCTTGCTGTTGTGTCTCGTCTCGACATAGTCCTATTCTTACTTCCCACAGGGTTGTCAAAACAATCCGCTGGAACTCAGGCGAATACCTTTTTGTTGACATAGTTCAATCCTGTCAAGGTCAGAACTTGTCACATGGGGTGGAAAATGGTCGCAGTTTGTTTTCTCGACCCCATTTTAGCGAACTGGCTGCATTCTCCAATTCTTGGTACATAAAAATCCAGACTAATATTTCAAAGACATATAGACCAAAGATTCTAGAAAGTCCAAAAAAGAAAAGAAAATTTCGCTTATAAGTCCTAATCAACTCACTGGGCTGTTTGGGCTGCTGGCTCCCGGGGGGAGGAAAGGTCTTTCTGAATCTTTTTCCTCTTTCTGCAGGGCGTTTATAGCCACTGTCCTTCTCCCCTTTTACCCTGCATCTAGGGGAGATCTTTTTCAATGTCTTTAAGGGAACCTTTTAAATTAAAATCTTCTGTTCGCGGCTTCGGGTATTTGTTTACTGTTTCTTAAATTGCCAGTGGGGGTGGTGGCTTCCGTTTCCCCCCCCCTCTCTCCCAAATCCAAATTAATTTGTAATCCAGTCTTTTGAGGCTACTTACAGTCTTGTTTCCAAATCGTTTTTTCGAAAGATTCCAGCGCTCTCCGCCTTCGGCTCGGAGCTACTCTCCGCTCGGTTAACGCTGTTGTTCAAAATGGCCCCCGCGACTTCTACCCTCCTCGCTCCGGGGCTCTTATTAGAGCTTGCCAGAGAGTTGGGGAGTCCGGATTGGGGCTCCGCTGAACAAAATCCGCCCCCGGGACGCTCTTCCTGGGGTTCTAAGGGGCGCAGTGTCGCTCTCGCTGCCCTCCCCACTCCTAGCAGAGACGGGTCGCCTCGGAGACGAGACGAGACCCCACCAATCGGCGCTGGCGCTGAACCGGAAGCCCGTGTCCGACTCTTCGTGACCCCATGGACCAGAACACGCCAGGCACTCCTGTCTTCCACTGCCTCCCACAGTTTGGTCAAACTCATGTTTGTAGCTTCAAGGACACTGTCCAACCATCTCATCCTCTGTCATCCACTTCTCCTTGTGCCCTCAATCTTTCCCAACATCAGGGTCTTTTCCAGGGAGTCTTCTCTTCTCATGAGGTGGCCAAAGTATTGGAGCCTCAGCTTCAGGATCTGCCCTTCCAGTGAGCACTCGGGGCTGATTTCCTTCAGAATGGATAGGTTTGATCTTCTTGCAGTCCATGGGACTCTCAAGAGTCTCCTCCAGCACCATAATTCAAAAGCATCAATTCTTTGGCGACCAGCCTTCTTTATGGTCCAGCTCTCACTTCCATACATCACTACTGGGAAAACCATAGCTTTAACTATGTGGACCTTTGTCGGCAAAGTGATGTCTCTGCTTTTTAAGATGCTGTCTAGGTTTGTCATTGCTTTTCTCCCAAGAAGCAGGCGTCTTTTAATTTCTTGACTGCTGTCACCATCTGCAGTGATCAAGGAGCCCAATAAAGTAAAATCTCTCAATGCCTCCATTTCTTCCCCTTCTATTTGCCTGGACGTGATGGGACCAGAGGAGAGCGCAAAATATGGTCTGAAGCTCAACATCCAAAAAAAACCAAGATCATGGCCACTGGGCCCATCACCTAATTAGTGCACCCTAATTAGTTTATTTACATAAAGGCCATTGTGGGTTAACCTGCCTTTCCCCAGTTTGCTCTAGGGCTGTTGGGAACCATGGGAAATGTATTTTCATTTGTTCCCAGGGTCCCTATATATTGCCAGCAGCATTTGGAGCCTAATGGAGACCCAGACGTGGGGTTCCTCATTGTCATTGCTTCATTTGGGGTCCTTGAAAATGCATCGGGGAGAGAGAGAGTGGGACTTGCCTGATGGGTTTGGCCTTGGGGAGGCTTTCCTTTTTATGCCTAGAAAAAGAACATTTGCAACCTTAGCTCATTCTGGATTCTGCTGGGGTCGAGTGGAGGGCAATGAAAGACTAAATCATAGAATTGTAGAGCTGGAAGGGGCCAATCTCCTGCAATACAACAAGAAGAAAGCAGCTTAAATTTTGGGTACTTCTGAGCACCAGGAATGCTTGAGAGGAGCCCTTGACTGCACAACGCCACGCCCCCCCGGCTTGACTGATTGGAGCAAGTTCAAAGTTGCCTCATGTGACTTGTTGCATTTCTTCCCCCCACTTCAGATCATAGACCTCACGACGGAGCTGTCAGATGAACGCTTGAAAGGTGATGTTGCCTGTCAGGTCCTGGAAGGTGAACGAGCTGAAAGACTGAGAGGGTCAAGAGAGGTCAGAGAGCTGCAGGTATGAGTCCAATGGGAGGGCTGGGGGGTCAGCAAGATGGAACTTGTATGTTGGGTCTTTGCACAATTTCTCCACAGGACATGGAGGAAAAGCCACCTGTTTACCCAAACAGCCCTGCAGAGCCAGCCCAAGACATTTTGCAGACCCTCCTCTTGGGATGTTCATTTTATACATTGTCGGAGAAAGAAGATATGTTTGCATGACATTTAAAAATCCAGAGTGGATTTGCAGTGACTTTTAGGAAGTCGTTAGTTTACACCAGACAGACCCAGTTTTCTGAGTGCATATTCTGGAAGTTGGACAATAGGGGCAGTACAGGATTCCTTTTGGTGTACCAACCTCCCCACCAAGGATTCCCTGGCCGAGCTGCTTCAGGTTGTGGCGGATGTTCTCCTGGAGACACCTAGTTTGGTTGTCCTAGGGGATTTTAACATCCATGCCAATCATGACCTTACAAGGGGCCGCTCAGGACTTCATGGAAAGCATGACCTCCATGGGGCTGTCCCTGAATAAGTCTGGCCCAACTCATAGCCGCAGACATGCCTCAGACCTGGTGTTCACCTCTATGGATGTGGGTGACACTAAGAAAAAGCAAAACTAAAGAAGTGCCATAGTTGGATCTCCACAACCCTCCCCCTCTGCAGGGAGGCAGGATCGATTTGGATGGTCCACCCCTGCCACTTAATGGATCCAAATTGTTTCCAGAGAGTGGTAGGGGATGTTTTAACCCATGTAGATGGCCTTTCAGCTGATTCCCTGGTGGCCCGCTGGAATGCAGAGTTAACCAGGGCTATTGACTGTCTGGCTCCGAAACGCCCTCTTTGATTGCATGGAGCCCGGACAGCCCCGCTGTTTTCTTCAGAGCTGAGGGCGAGGAAACAATCGCTGAGACGGCTAGAGCACCGGTGGCAAAAAAAAACTCATTCTGAAGCTGACCGGACACAGGTGAGAGTTCAACATCGAGCCTACCAAGTGGCGATAGTGACGGCAAAGAAGACTTTCTTCACCGCTTCTATTGCATCTGCAGAAAATAGTAGCAGGAGACTCTTTCAGGTGGTTCGCAATTTAACGGAACCACCTATACCATCAGGGCCTTGTAAAAGACCCCAAGATCTCCTGCAACGATTTTGCAAAGTTTTTTTTTTTTTTGCAGATAAAGTCACTCATATTCGGAAGGAGGTAGACACCACCGTGGGAGCAGGGCCAGGGCGGCAGAGTGCTAGAGTCCTGTCTGGTCAAGTTACATGGAATCAGTTTCAATCCATTACCCCCGAGGATGTGAACAGGCTGCTTGGGCGCATGAAACCAACCACCTGTCTCTTTGATCCTTGCCCATCCTGGCTAGTAAAAGCAAGCGAGGAAGGGCTGGGCGATGGGCTCTACGGGGTGGTGAATGCTTCTCTCTGTGAGGGAGCATTCCCAGACCCGCTGAAAGAGGCGGTCATCAAACCACTTCTTAAAAAAACATCTTTAGACCCGGCCAGTATGGCCAACTATCGCCCAGTCTCAAATCTTCCATTCTTGGGCAAGGTGATTGAGCAAGTGGTTGCTGAACAACTCCAGGCACGCCTGGAAGAAGTGAACCATTTGGATCCCTTCCAGTTGGGATTCAGGCCTCATCATGGGACTGAAACTGCCTTGGTCGCGCTGGTTGGTGATCTCTGGCAGGCTAGGGACAAAGGTGAGAGCTGTTTCCTAGTTCTGCTGGATCTCTCAGCGGCCTTTGATACAATCGACCATGACATCCTTCTGGACCGTCTAGAGGAGCTGGGAGTTGGGGACACTGTTATACAGTGGTTCCGCTCCTTCCTCCTGGGCCGTGTTCAGAAAGTGATGGTGGGGGATGAGTGTTCAGACCCCTGGGCTCTCACTTGTGGGGTGCCTCAGGGTTCCGTCCTTTCCCCCATGCTTTTTAACATCTACATGAAGCCGCTGGGAGAGATCATCAGGGGGTTTGGGCTGGGTGTCCATCAATATGTGAATGATACCCAGCTCTACCTCTCTTTTACACTGGAACCAGTGAAGGCAGTGAAGGTCCTGTGCCTGGAGGCGATTGGAGGATGGATGGCGGTTAATGGATTGAGGTTGAATTCTGACAAGACAGAAGTACTGTTCTTGGGAGACAGGGGGCGGGCTTGTGTGGAGGACTCCCTGGTCCTGAATGGGGTAACTGTGCCCCTGAAGGACCAGGTGCGCAGCCTGGGAGTCATTTTGGACTCACAGCTGTCCAGGGAGGTGCAGGTTAATTCTGTATCCAGGGCAGCTGTTTACCAGCTCCATCTGGTACGCAGACTGAGACCCTACCTGCCCTCAGACTGTCTCACCAGAGTGGTGCATGCTCTAGTTATCTCCCGCTTGGATTACTGCAATGCGCTCTGTGTGGGGCCATCTTTGAAGGTGACCCGGAAACTGCAACTAATCCAGAATGCGGCAACTAGACTGTTTAGTGGGAGTGGTCACCAAGACCATATAACACCAGTCCTGAAAGACCTACATTTGCTCCCAGTACATTTCCAAGCACAATTCAAAGTTTTGGTGCTGTTCTCTAAAGCCCTAAACAGCCTCAGCCCAGTAGACCTGAAGGAGCATCTCCACCTCCATCGTTCAGCATGGACACTGAGGTCCAGCTCCAGGGGCCTTCTGGCGGTTCCCTCGTTGCGAGAAGCCAAGTTACAGGGAACCAGGCAGAGGGCCTTCTCGGTAGTGGCACCCACCCTGTGGAATGCACTCCCACCAGATGTCAAAGAGAACAACAACTACCAGACTTTTAGAAGACATCTGAAGGCATATTGCTTTATTGTTGTTGTTGTCGTCGTCCGTGGGAGGAGGGGGAGGCCAGATTGGATTACAGGGATCCCCAGTCCCTCCTCTCCAGCACCACCTCTTCCTGCCGGGATAGCAGCAAGTCGTCCAATGGGGAGGAAGAAGGGGTGGTCAGAAAGGTGGAGAGAGGGCTCAGCGATGGTAGCGAAGAGCCCTTCCCTGCCTTCAACAGGAGGGTTCAGAAGGGGAGACGTTGTTTCCGGCGCCCTATCTGCGCAGAGGGGTCAAGCGCAAAGAGGGGAGGCGGAGAATGGGGGTGTCCAAGTTCTTCTGTTGGGCTTGTAACAGGAAGGGGGCACTCCCAGATTCTGCGAGTGACTGAGTTGGACGTGTTTTAGTTAGCTCTGCACTGTACATAGTATGCACAATAAACCTGTAAAAAGCCAGGTTGGAGTCCGGCGTTGTTACTCATGAGTATCCACCTCACGCCCATTACAATTATTATTATTTATTATTTTATAAAAAGATCCTTAACCTCTTGAGGGGCTCCGTGGGAATAGCTGTGGGTGGTGGACATGAATATGAGTTCATATGTACCAGCCCTCCCTTTAACAGCCATGTATATTTACAGGTAGATAGCTGTGTTGGTCTGAGGCAGTCAAAACAAAATAAAAAAATCCTTCCAGTAGCACCTTAGAGACCAAGTAAGTTTGTCATACCGTAGGTATGAGCTTTCGTGTGCATGCACACTTCTTCAGACACACTGAAACAGAAGTCATAAGGGCCTGGTGACTTCTGTTTCAGTGTGTCTGAAGAGGTGCATGCATATGAAAGCTCATACCTATGACAAACTTAGTTGGTCTCTAAGGTGCTACTGGAACCATGTATATTTGTGAGGGATTGACTGGAGCTCTCTTTTATGGACACACACTTGGCACTTGGGCTCTTCTGGGATTGCTGGTCCCTGAGAGCCTGCAAGGAGCACAGTGGCTGTGCAGCATGTGGAGCAGGCCATCTGAATCGCTCTTCTGTTTCAGAACAAGCATGACCAACTACAGAAGAAGCTGGAGTCTGCAGAGAAGCAGCTGGAAGAGGCACAGCAGCAGCTTCATTGGCACGAAAGTGGGGCAAGCAGCTCTGGCAAAGGTAAGGGGCATCCTTGAAATGGCAGGCTTTCTTACTTCATGGCAGCCTGTCCCACGTGTCTGCTAACCCTTGTCAATATGTGCCGTCTCCTTCCTCCAAGTCTAAGTTCACTCTCTGAAATTCTGGACCATATTTTAGGTAACCAAAAAGTTGTGCTTTAAGATGTGGTTTTCTTCCTTCCTTCCCTTGAGCCTTAATTTCCAGCCTCCTTGTAACTTAGTCACCTGCTTCCCTCCCCTCCTCTTTTCTTTCTGCCATCATTCCTGATTGATCCATCCAAGGAGTGACACCTGTCTTTCCTCGTCATTCTGACTGGAGAGAGGCAGCAGCAGCAGCAGCAGCAGCAGGGCAGTGCTGGGAGTATGTCAGTTTGTGTAAAACCTCATATTGGCTGCCCTGGAGAATTTGTGCTCCAGATATGTCAAGAGGACTTTGTAGCAGCAGATTGCTCAGGAAGCCTTGCAAATTGGTGTCTCAGTGTCCGCACACAACAGCTAAGGTTATTGTGAAGGTTGAGAGAGAAAAGAGCCGAGTTTTATTCGCTCAACTCCCCCCCCCCCAATCCCCAGTACCAAGACTGTGTGGAGATGTGCAAAGGCTCCTAATTTGTGGGGAAATTGCATTAGGTGGCTGAAGTTATGGCAAATCCACTTCAGAATGGGAGCAAAGAACAAGGAGCCTTCTTCCTGCATACAGAAGACAACTGTGCTGGCACCTGAATCTTACATCAGCAGCACAAGCAACAGGATTCATACCTGAAGCAGGAGACTAATTTAGGGAGTGCATAGCAAACTGTGTGACATGCATAGCTCTGTCTGCTGATGGAGATGAATGGTCGGGAAGTTAAGAAAGAACAGTTAAGGGATGCCACCACTGTCCCCCCACCATCTACCCCCTGAAGCACTTGCTCACTCTGCCTATGTCGCGAATTCCTTCACGGCGCTTTAGCAGAGATGTTCAGAGTTCCAGTTTCTTTAGTGCAGTATATTTATTGTGAGCTATATACAAATATCTACAGGCAGTTCATACACAAGCAGTTGATACACTCTCTAAACCTCTCACTGACCACACCCTTCTACAACACCAACACCACCACAAACATTGCTGGATAGGTTTCCCTTTTAAACCACTGACAGCACATTCCTGCTGAGTCATTCTGACCCAGCACTTCTACAGAAAGTATTGCATCAGCCAGTTTCACTTTACTAGTACACTCAGGCCTGCAGACTTACTATTTCACACAGCATTCTGTGGATCCCAACACTCCTCCTTAAGTCAAAGGCTTGAGACCTAACAATTCTCTCAAGTCTCGAAATTTAGGAGCATCTAAACATTTTGTATATAAGTCTGCCACATTACATTTTGTGTTACAATGTTGTACTTTTAACACATTTCTTTCCAAAGCATTTTTAACATTGCCATATCTTATTGCAATATGTTTACTTTTACTCTTAAAGTTCTGTTGGTTGGCAAGTTGCTGTGCTGCCATGTTATCACCGAACGCAGTGATTGGCATTTCTGAAGGTATTCCTAGTTCTTTTGTTAGGCAAGCAAACCACTCTATTTGTGACACACATTCGCTTATGGCTGAGTACTCTGCTTCACAAGTACTTGTGGCAACAAACGTTTGCTTGAGGCTTTTCCATTGAACCAGGGCATTTCCAATATATATGGCATAGCCAGTGGTAGATTTTCCATTTTCTCTGTCTCCCCAGCTGGCATCAGCATATGCATATACTTGCTGATCACATCCTGTATCTAGCACCAGCTTGTAATCTTTTGTGCCTTTCAGATACCTCAGGATTCTTTTAAGTGCTACCCAATCTCTCTGAGCCGGGTCTGCACTTCCTTGGCTTAACATGTGCACTGCCAGTGTTATGTCAGGTCTCTTCCAGCAACTTAAATATAACAGAGAACCCAACAAAGAATGAAATGCTGTTGTATTTTCACATTTTTGCCCTTCTGGTTCATTTTTATACTGTGTAGTTATGGGAGTGTCAACCTCATTTGCCCTTTCCATTCCATATGTCTTCAGTAATTTTTCAATCTTTTCCTTCTGACTTAGGGAGTAGACACCCTCTTCATTTCTCTGAACCTCTACTCCTAAGTAATTTTGGATTTCTCCCAAATGCTTCAGTTTGTACTTGTTTCCTAGGTTGTTCATGAACCAAGAAACTTGCTTTTGTGCAGTTGTTATTAGACAAATATCATCAACCTACAAAAGTAAATAACAAACACTCCCTTGCACTGTTGCTGAATATAAACAGGAATCAGCCAGGCTTTGTTTGAATCCCATCTTTTTCAAAGTTGTGTCTATGCATTCATGCCATAAACGTGCACTTTGGTGTAAACCATATAGTGCCTTCTGCAGCTTTAACACCATGCTGTCTCTTTCCAGCTCATAACCTGGTATTTGCTGCAAATACACCTCTGCATCAATGGGAGCATTTAAATATGCTGAGGCAACATCAAAATGATGAACTTTTAACCTCCTCAGGCTTGCCATTGCTAAAACTGATTTTACTGTTTCAACTTTTGTTGTTGGGGCAAAGACTTCATCATAGTGAATCAGGTTTTTTTGTGTGTAAAGCCTCTGGCAACTAGCCTGGCTTTCCTTTGGTAACTACCATCAGCCAGCGTTTTCACTTTAAAAACCCACCTACAGCTTATGGGCTGTTTACCTTTAGGCAATTCTGCAGGTACAAACACACTGTTGTTTAGCAAAGAGTCATACTCTGCCTGCATTGCCTTTAACCACGCCTCTTTCTCTAGAGCAGTGTTTCTCAACCAGTGTGCCTCCAGATGTTTTGGGACTACAACTCCCATCATCCCTAGCTAGCAAGACCAGTGGTCAGGAATGATGGGAGTTGTAGTCCCAAAACATCTGGAGGCACACTGGTTGAGAAACACTGCTCTAGAGTAGGTAACTCTTGCAGTTCTTCAAAGCTTTCTGGCTCACTTACACAAACCTGGTTTATGGTGTCTGTGAACCCATAACGGGCTGGAGGTTGACCTTTATTACTTCTCTCAGACCTCCTGGGTTCATTAATCTCACCCCCTGGGCTACTTTCAGGACTGCTTTTGGGGTGGATTGACACTGGAGATTTACCTCCTCCTGTCCTGGTTACACTTTCCTTTTCCCTCTGCTCCACTCGAGTAGTTGGAGAAAGTTGCTCAGTCTTTACCTCCTCCCTTTCAACTTTACTGGGAGAGCTGCCAATTCTTAGCTTTGTTTCAACTGCCTTATCAGTTACACTCGGCAGTAAAACACTTTCTGGCAGTTGGTTTGCATGTATCTTGGGCCAATTTCTTTGCTCATTAAAACTGGCTGACCGACTAAAACTCCAAAGGTTTTTATCATTTTCAAACCTGTAAGCTTTTGTTCCACTTTCATACCCAAGAAATAACAACTGCTGTGCTCTTTTTCCACCTTTTCTTCGATTTTTCACAGGTATGTCCAACCATGCCTTTGTTCCAAAGATTCTCAAATGTTGCAAACTGGGATTTTTGTTATAGAGAACCTTGGGTATATCATCTAATACACTTGACCATAGGCGATTTCCAATATAATTAGCTGTTTTAATACTCTCAGCCCAATATTTAATTGGAAAATCTGCATCTGCT
The DNA here is from genome assembly GCF_963506605.1 of Zootoca vivipara. Lineage (NCBI taxonomy): Eukaryota > Metazoa > Chordata > Lepidosauria > Squamata > Lacertidae > Zootoca > Zootoca vivipara. The sequence goes on from NC_083292.1 coordinate 164,047, forward strand.
AACAATGCTTTCATTTGTGTCTGCAAAACATTTCATTTGTGTCTGCAAAACATTGGCAAGCCTATGTTTAATCCCTTGGGATCGCAACCAGTCTCTTAGAGAGCTTGCCATAAATTTACCTCCCCTGCCTGTCTGAATAGAAAACACCTTTTGGCCAAGTTGCCTTTCTACCCTTCTGACCCAGAACTTCAATGTTTGGGGCACTTCAGACTTTTGCTTTAATGGGTAGACCCAGCCAAACCTAGAGTAATCATCCACTAGGATTAAACAATACTTGTTACGGGAGACACTTGGTGGAAAAGGACCAGTTACATCTCCATGAATCAACTCCAGTGGTCTTTTGGTTTCTTTCTGGCTTGCTCTTGCTACTGGGCAAGCCCTACTCTTAAACTCCTTGCAAATATTGCAGTCCAAGTACTTATTACAACTCTTAATGTTTTTCATCCCCCCCCCCCACAACTCCAAAGTTTTGTTCAGCACCTTAAAGCTAGCATGGGCCATGCGTCTGTGCAGGAGATGAATACACATATTGTGGGTTGGGACATTTTGCACATTTGCAACCTTAGACTCACTCCATAGTACATACATATTGGTTCTAAGGTCAGCATTTGCCAACACTGCCCCATTTTGCTTTATCTGGCACTGGTCTCCCACAAAGTTTACTTCAAAGCCTGCTTTTGCCAAGTCAGGAATGCTAAGGAGATTGTTTTGCAAACTAGGCACACACAACACATTCCTGAATGTGTGTCCCAGCTGCGGGAACACAACCTCCCCCTCACAAACCACATTAGCTTTCTGGCCTGTAGCAAGACTTGCATGTTTTTTTGTTTGAAGCCCTAGCATCAGACAGCAATGCTTTTCTTTTACAAAAAGTTTGAGAAGCTCCACTGTCCAGAACCCACAGCTCTTCATTTTCTTGACCATCTGCAGACACCCAGGCGGTAGGCTGTGCTTCTGCTGTTTTTGGTGTTTTTTCGGGCAGTCAGAGCCATGCCCATCTCCCAGGTCACATGCAGGAGGAGAAAGCTCCAGACCAGTGGGACAGGAAGTTACACTGACTGGATGTCCCCCTGCCTGCGCCCACTCTAGGGAAACAAGGAATGTTGCACTTGACTGCACCAATGAATTACATCCAACACTTTTCATATCATGTCACCTCTTCTCACTTTTTCCATCCCCTTGATCATTTCCCTTACCCTTTTCTGCACCATATGGGATGCCCTGTCCTTGGAGTATAAAATCCAGTTGTTCCCCAGGTTTGGCATTTTAGGTGTTCCTTCAGCTGCGTAGGCATTTTAAGGCCCAATCAGGAGCCTGTGGTTAGAGTCCTGGACAGCGACCCAGGAAGCCAAGGTTCAAATCCACACTCAGCCATGAAGCTCCCCAAGTGATCTGGGGCCAGTCATGGTCCCACTACCTGATCCACCCTGCAGGGTTGTTGTAAGGATGAAATGTGGATGGGGAGAAGCATGTACGCCACCTTGAGATCTTTGGAGGAAAAGCAGAAGACAAATGCTCAAATAAAATCATAGGAATGGGGACATGGGGACATTTGGTTTCCTGTAAACAGCTGCTCTTTACAGCTCAGGATTCTGGTTAACACTTCTCTGATAAACACAGCACTTCACTAGGTGCCCTGATTTGAGCAGTTTGGATGTGCAATGTAAATGTGTCTCTTTTGGCATTAACAGGAGATGAATGGCAGATGCGCCTGGACTGTGCACAGACTGAGATTGGATTTCTCCGGAAAAGAATCACACAGCTGGAGGAAAGGCTGGAGGCAGAGCAGACATCCAAAAAGGAACTGGAACAAAAGGCAGGCCAAGGAGCATTGGCTGGGGTGGGGCTGTGTGTTTACATTTCCCCCCAGTTGGCTTCCATGTGCAGATCACTGAGCCTGTCCTGAGAGTCTTCCTGAAGCTGCCCTTGGATGTCAGGCAGTGCATAGTTAGACTAGGGAACTCACTCCCACAGGAGGCAGTGAGGACCATCAACTTGGATGGCTTTAAAGGGGGATTGCACAAATTCATGGCTATTGATAGCTATTACCCACAATGCCTCTGCTCTGCCTTCAAAGTCAGAGGCAGCAATGCATCTGAATACCACTTGCTGGCAACCACAGGAGGGGAGAGGGCTGCTCTTGCGCTCAGCACTTGATGAGAGCATATTTTATATTTTAGTTTTTATATTTAAGACCATTTCTTTAAGTGGTATACAAAAAATTAAAGCAACAGACAACTTGAACCACAACGGATTTTACAAAAACACACAGTTGCATATAAAAATGTTACAGTAAAACAAAAAATCCAAATACAAGTACATGTAAGGCAGTATCAATTTCTCCTGCTCCTGGCATACCCACCCCCCTCAGCCTCACCCAGGACTCAACTTACCCACCCTGGCACACAGCTGTTCCTGGGAAATCTCCCATAGAGGGGAAGGTTCCTGGAAGCTCCTGCCACCACCCTAGTCTCTCCCTCCAGGCCTGCTTTTTATGGAGCCTCCTCAGGCTGCTGCTCACAGGTGTGACCCACTCAGCAGCCAGCTGCCCTCTCCACACCCAATTCCAGGTGCAGCAGGTTTGGTGAGTTCCCCAGGGGGTCCCAATAATGGAAGAAGGACGCCCCTCCACTCACAATTCATTCTCCAGCCTCTGCCCTCCCCTCCTCCAACTGCTCCCTCCAGCTGTGGTCCAAAACATTTTGAGGGATCTGGTGGGCTTCACGATTGGATATGACTGGCTCATTCAGAAGTGGTTGATGCAGCAGAATCAATTTAATTTTAATTGGTCTTAATTAATTAGATGATGTTCTGCCCTGCCGTTCAAATTCAAATGTTTGCAAAGCAGCTAATGACAAAAAATGCATCAAAATATCAGTGAATACAAAGATCAATAAGCAGCAATAAAACAAGACTATTGTTGTTGTTTAGTCATTTAGTCGTGTCCGACTCTTCGTGACCCCATGGACCAGAGCATACCAGGCACTCCTGTCTTGCACTACCTCCTGCAGTTTGGTCAAACTCATGTTCGTAGCTTCGAGAACACTGTCCAACCATCTCATCCTCTGTCGTCCCCTTCTCCTAGTGCCCTCAATCTTTCCCAACATCAGGGTCTTTTCCAGGGAGTCTTCTCTTCTCATGAGGTGGCCAAAGTATTGGAGCCTCAGCTTCAGGATCTGTCCTTCCAGTGAGCACTCAGGGCTGATTTCCTTCAGAATGGATAGGTTTGATCTTCTTGCAGTCCATGGGACTCTCAAGAGTCTCCTCCAGCACCATAATTCAAAAGCATCAATTCTTTGGCGATCAGCCTTCTTTATGGTCCAGCTCTCACTTCCATACATCACTACTGGGAAAACCATAGCTTTAACTATACGGACCTTTGTCGGCAAGGTGATGTCTCTGCTTTTTAAGATGCTGTCTAGGTTTGTCATTGCTTTTCTCCCAAGAAGCAGGCGTCTTTTAATTTCGTGACTGCTGTCACCATCTGCAGTGATCGAGGAGCCCAAGAAAATAAAATCTCTCACTGCCTCCATTTCTTCCCCTTCTATTTGCCAGGAGGTGATGGGACCAGTGGCCATGATCTTGGTTTTTTTGATGTTGAGCTTCAGACCATATTTTGCGCTCTCCTCTTTCACCCTCATTAAAAGGTTTTTTAATTCCTCCTCACTTTCTGCCATCAAGGTTGTGTCATCAGCATATCTGAGGTTCTTGATATTTCTTCCGGCAATCTGAATTCCGGCTTGGGATTCATCTAGTCCAGCCTTTCGCATGATGAATTCTGCATATAAGTTAAATAAGCAGGGAGACAATATACAACCTTGTCGTACTCCTTTCCCAATTTTGAACCAGTCAGTTGTTCCATATCCAGTTCTAACTGTAGCTTCTTGTCCCACATAGAGATTTTTCAGGAGACAGATGAGGTGTTCAGGCACTCCCATTTCTTTAAGAGCTTGCCATAGTTTGCTGTGATCGACACAGTCAAATGCTTTTGCATAGTCAATGAAGCAGAAGTAGATGTTTTTCTGGAACTCTCTTGCTTTCTCCATAATCCAGCGCATGTTTGCTATTTGGTCTCTGGTTCCTCTGCCCTTTCAAAATCCATCTTGCACTTCTGGGAGTTCTCGGTCCACATACTGCTTAAGCCTGCCTTGTATAATTTTAAGCATAACCTTTCTAGCGTGCGAAATGAGCGCAATTGTGCGGTAGTTGGAGCATTCTTTGGCACTGCCCTTCTTTGGAATTGGGATGTAGACTGATCTTCTCCAATCCTCTGGCCATTGCTGAGTTTTCCAAACTTGTTGGCATATTGGGTGTAGCACCTTAACAGCATCATCTTTTAAAATTTTAAATAGTTCAGCTGGAATATCATCACTTCCACTGGCCTTGTTATTAGCAGTGCTTTCTAAGGCCCATTTGACTTCATTCTCCAAGATGTCTGGCTCAAGGTCAGCAACCACACTACCTGGGGTGTACGAGACCTCCATATCTTTCTGGTATAATTCCTCTGTGTATTTTTGCCACCTCTTCTTGATGTCTTCTGCTTCTGTTAGGTCCTTTCCACTTTTGTCCTTTATTATGGTAATCTTTGTACGAAATGTGCCTTTCATATCTCCAATTTTCTTGAACAGATCTCTGGTTTTCCCCATTCTGTAGTTTTCCCCATTCTCTTGTCTCTCCTTGCTCTTTTTTGGAAGTCTGCATTTTTTGGAAGTCTGCATTCAAACAAGACTATTAACCCCTTTTAAAACAGCAGCAGGAAAGGAGTGGAAGAAGGGTATAATAAAAGCAGAGGCAGAGCAATCAAAGGGAGAGGAGCATCAATAAAAACACACTCAGCAAAGCAGTAATACATTTATTATCATTATCATCATTTATTTCTGTCCCACCTTTGGGGTAACTCCTCACAAGAGGGCCTCCCTATGCAATGGCTAGGCAGCTATAATAAATGCACCAACAAGAGTTCCAATGATTAAAACAGCAATGAAAGGAAGTCCCTCTTCACGCAGCACAGAGTTAAACATGGGCACTCCCTTCCCCAGGAGGATGGGATGGCCACCAACTTGGATGACTTTAAAAGAGTCTTGGACGAGTTCATGGAGGAAAAGGCTGCCAGTGGCTGCTTGTCAGGATGGCTCTGCCCCGCCTCCATGGTCAGAAGCAGTGATGCTTCTGGGTACCAGATGCTGGAAAGCAGAGGAGGGAAGAGTGTTGCTTTTCTGCTCAAATCCTACTTGAGGGTTTCCCTTTGGGGCATCTGGTGAGGCACTGTGAGGGTGGACTGGATTGGCCCTTGACCTGATCCAGCAGGCTCTACTTATGTTCTTAATATTACACAAAATATAAGCATTGCTGGTTCCTTTAGGTACTGTTTTAGAGGACTTTTAAGTGTGTGTGTGAAAAGAGCATGGGCGTAGGCGGGGGGGCAGGAGGGGGCAGTTGCCCCCCCTAGAAGCAGGGCCGCTGGTGGCCGGCCTGCCCCACCGCCCGCTGCCGCCCACTGCCGTCTCCCTTCTCGCTGGCTGGCTGTGGGACGGGTGGAGGGAAAGCCCCAGAGCGGCTGGCTTTCCCTCCACCCGCCCCACAGCCAGCAAGGGAGAAGGGAGATGTCCCTTCTAGCCGGCTGGCTGTGGGGCGGGCGGAGGGAAAGCCAGCAAAACGCTTTGCACGGCTATGGGGCTTTCCCTCCACCCGCCCCACGGCGATCGCGGAGGGGGAGGAGGGGGTCGGAGCAGCCCATTTTCGGGCTGATCCTGGTGCTCCCTTGCCCCTTCTGAACATGGCTTTCCTTGCCCCACTGTGGCCCCTCCCCCGCGCCTTGCCCCTTGCCCCCCCCTAATTTTGATCCTGGCTACGTCCCTGGAAAAGAGAGACATGTTTTGCTAAAATTAGGGCTGGGGCTTGCAGATTTCATTAAAGCCCCTCTCAAATAATGCAAGCATTGCCGTGAGATCACCTTAGGGCAAACTTCAGCCCTCCAGATGTTTTGGACTACAATTCCCATCTTCCCCGACCACTGGTCCTGTTAGCTAGGGATCATGGGAGTTGTAGGCCAAAACATCTGGAGGGCTGCAGTTTGGGGATGCCTGGTTTAGACCACCTGCTTTGCATGCAGAGTCCCTGGTTCCTGTTGCTCCCTCTGTGGCAGCATCTCCTTGCCTGAGAGCCCAGGGAACCACTGCAAACAGTGCAGAAGCAGAGCTAAATGGACCGATGCTCTGACTCCGCGTAGCTGACTCCATGTAGGGCAGATGCCTGCCTTCTAAAAATAAACCCGGGTTGACTTGCGGTTTGCTTTCCAGCCCAAAGCCCCCTTGAAGAACTGCTGATGATCCCCAGCCTGAAGGAATGGGCAAGAATAACTACATCAAGTCATGGCACATTAAAAAGTAATGAAGCTTCCGTCATTCTGGAGGGCTGTGGTGAAGGCAAACAACCCATTTGCATTCAGACACTTGTCTGGAATTACAGGCTTCATTAATTCAACATTCAGCTGATTTAAAGGGACTCCTTAATAGCAATTGCTCTCTCTGCCACCTTCTCTGCAGAGGTTGGAGGACATGAGTTCTAGTGAAAAGGGGAGACCTGACCTCCCTCAGGAACAGTTGTTTCATTCTGGCCCACAAGCAAAGCACCAGGAAATGTGGCTTCCTACTCGAAGGAGATAGAGGCTGCTTGATAACCAGCCCAGACTATTTGCCCATCTAACCTGCCATTATCCACTGTGACTGGCATCAACTCTCCAGGGTCCCATAAGGACAGTAAAAGTCTAGTCTAGCCACCTGTTTGAACCCCAGCAGCTGTTACTTGGGCAGGAAAGAGTATAGCTCTAAGGACTAGTAGCTGTCCACAGCCTTCCCCTCCATAAACTTGGTTAATTCTGTTTTAAAGCCATCCAGGTCAGGGACCATCACTACCTCTTGTGGGAGCAAACCCCATAGCTTCCGCTGCACGAAGAAGTCCTTTCTTTTGTCTTCAACTCTTCGGCTTCATTGGAAACCTTGGTTTCTAGTATTAGGATGAGAGAGGGAGAAAGACTTATTTCTATCTACTTTCTCTATGGTTTGCATCTGTCTGTCATGGGAGACAGTGGAGGGGTGCTCCTTTGGGGGTGACGTTGGAAGGATACAGAGCCTGCTGGGGCTGTAGAGACCAATGCTGGAGAGGCATGTTTTGTTGCAGCCGGGGCAGATGAAGGTGTGGATGCACAACCTGTCTGTCTGTCTGTCTGTCTATTTCCAGGCACTACAGCCAACTGCAACCAGGGCTGTCCTTCCCATTGGGCTGACTGGCGCGGTGCACCAGGGCACCTCTGCCTTGCCCGCTTCGCTCCTTTCCTGGCAGCGGTGGCTGTAGCGAGGCGGCAGCAGCAGCGGCGGAGCTGCCTCCATTGAGGGGCGGCAGGGAAGAGGAACAGGGCTGCCTGTATTTAACAAAAGAGAAGGGCAGCACGCCCAAAATAGCTGAGAAATACGGTCTGGGGACAACAGATCCGATGTGAGTGCGGCCCGCCGGCCGACTGCTTTAAAAGCTCTTTGCTTGCTCTGCCCCATGGGCTGTTCCTTGTCCACCTTTCCACAGAGACCTGGACCTGGACCTGGGCTACCTGCAAATGAGGTGCCACGGAGCATTGTGGGGCAGCGCTGTCTGTGCTCACTGTGACTTGAAGGAGTGTGGGCAGGTGCTGCCCCACAATGCTCTGTCGGCAAACCTTCTGTCGGGCGGCAGCTAGGGCTCCTTGGACTTCAGCGCCGCTCCGCTGCTTTGGCCGAGCAGGCGGAGGCAGAGCACAGCTGACAGCATCCCTGCCTGTCGGGCTGTGCCCTCCGGCTGCCCGCTGTGCCTGATACACTGAAGACGGCCCTGACTGCAATAGACACCTCTATAATGCCCTCCTTTTACTGGTCTTTCCCCTCTAAATTAAAAAGGCCCAAACAACTTTTCCTATTACCTGATCCTTTTTTATCTGAAGATGCCTTTGGGGTTTAAACCTGGGGTCTTCTGGATGCCAAGCAGCTGCTTTTGATGTGAGTCTGAGACCTTCTCATCACCTCAAATGTACATATGCAATTTTTTATTTAGGGTGAAATGCTCAGGAAAACATTTTGCTCTTTTGTAAAAAGGGATTTGAGAAATGCATGGAGGGTTTTTTAAACTTGGATTTATAACCTGCACCTTCTGTTCCAAAGAAAACACTAGACAGCTTACCAACATGATGTAAAACCAGCCATGGTTCAATAAATAGTCAGGAAACCTCCACCCACATGAAACAATCAATTATGGACTGTAATACTGTAATAACTAGACAGAACTAGACAGTTCAGGAGCAGTTTCTCCCTGAGTATCATAAAAAAATTCCTTCAGTAGCACCTTAAAGACCAACTAAGTTTTTATTTTGGTATGAGCTTTCGTGTGCATGCACACTTCTTCAGATACAGTGAAATGGAAGTTTCCAGGCACTTATGTAGAGAAGGGGTGGGGAGGGGTGGGGATGGGGAGGGGGGATCACTCAGAAGGGTGGTGGAAATGGGTGATTGACTGACTGATAGCTGTTGATGACCGCAAACGACTGCAAATGGTTTTGCATGGAAAAGCAAGGGTTGAGATGGCTGAAGATCGCTTATCATGTATAATGAGATAAGAACCCGATATCTCTGTTCAAACCAGGTCCCTCCATGGTTTTGAGCTTGGTGATAAGTTGCAATTCAGCAACTTCTCTTTCCAGTCTATTTCTGAAATTCTTTTGTAGTAAGACAGCTACTTTGAGATCTTGTATAGAATGTCCTGGGAGATTGAAGTGTTCTCCTACTGGTTTTTCAGTCTTCTGGTTCCTGATGTCAGATTTATGTCCATTTATCCTTTGGCGTAGGGTTTGGCCTGTTTGTCCAATATAGAGAGCTGAAGGGCACTGTTGGCATTTGATGGCATACACAATGTTAGAGGATGAGCAATTAAATAGTCCTGAGATGGTATGTTGGATGTTGTTGGGGCCAGTAATGGTGTTGTCTGGGTGTATGTGGCAGCAAAGTTGGCATCTGGGTTTATTGCAGGCTCTGGTACCAGTGTCCATGTTAAGTCTGGTGGTTGTATTATTGTGGGTGAGGAGTTGTTTAAGATTGGGTGGCTGTCTGTAGGCAATGAAAGGTCTTCCTCCCAGAGCTTGAGAAAGGGAGCGGTCATTGTCCAGGAGAGGCTGTAGATCTCTGATGATGCGTTGTACTGTTTTAGCTTGGGAGCTGTATGTGATGACTAGTGGTGTTCTGTTATTTTCTTTTTCGGGTCTGTCTTGCAGCAGGTTCTCTCTAGGTATCTGTCTGGCTCTGTTGATCTGTTGTTTAACTTCATCAGGTGGATATTTTAGTTCTAAAAAGGTTTGCTGTAGATCTCTTAGGTGAGATTCTCTGTCTGTAGAGTTGGAACAGATGCGGTTGTAACGTAAGGCCTGGCTGTATACGATGGATTGTTTGGTATGTTTGGGATGGTAGCTAGAAGCATGTAGATATGTTTGTCGGTCAGTTGGTTTTCTGTATAAGGTGGTGTCTATACGTCCATCCTGTATTTTTATAGTAGTGTCCAAAAAATGTATTTCTTGCATAGATTGGTTCATTGTTAGGTTGATGGTGGGGTGAAAGTCATTGAATGTCTGGTGGAAGGTTTCCAGGGTCTGTTGTCCATGTGTCCAGATAATAAAAATATCGTCAATGTATCGCAGGTACAGGAGAGGTTTGAGTGGGTAGGAGTTAAGGAAACGTTGTTCTAAATCTGCCATGAAGATGTTGGCATACTGTGGGGCCATGCGGGTGCCCATGGCTGTGCCGCTGATCTGGAGGAACAGGTCATCACCAAATTTGAAGTGGTTGTGGGTAAGGACAAAGTGGCAGAGTTTGGTAGCAAAGTCCGCTGTGGTTTTATCTGAAATGGTGTTCCTTATGGCTTGTAAACCATCATTGTGTGGGATGTTGGTATATAGAGATTCCACATCCATAGTGGCTAGTATAGTATTGTTAGGAAGATTGTTCAAATATTGTATTTTCCTCAGAAAATCTGTGGTGTCACGTACGTAGCTGGGAGCACTGATAGCATATGGTTTCAGAACAGAGTCCATATAGCCGGAAACACCCACTGTAATGGTGCCAATACCTGAGATGATGGGGCGTCCTGGGTTTCCTGGTTTGTGTATTTTGGGTAGAAGATAGAAAGTTCCTGGCCGAGGTTCCGCTGGTGTGTTTGTGAGGATCTGTTCTTGGATGTGTAGGGGTAGCTCCTTAATAATCTTGTTCAGTTCTTTTTTGTATGCTTGTGTGGGGTCTGAGTCCAATTTCATGTAAAAGGCAGTATTGGAAAGTTGTCTGTGGGCCTCTTGGATGTAATCAGTTTTGTTCATGATGACGACAGCTCCACCCTTGTCTGCCTCTTTAATTATAATGTCTGGGTTGTTCCTGAGATTTTCTATGGCTCTCCTTTCAGCATGGTTTAGATTTTGTTGTAAGCGATGGTGTTTTCTGGTCACATCCGTTTGGATTCTGTGGCGGAAGCATTCGATGTACAGATCTAGTGTGGTATTGCGTCCATCAGGAGGGGTCCATGTGGAGTCCCTTTTTGTGTAACTTCTTTTCGGTGGTAGTTGGTGGTCAATGTTCTGTTCATTGATGCGTTTGGAGGGTGATGGTTGTTCCCCAGTAAGTTGAGAGGTGTTGTGTTGTGGGGATGTAGTTTGTTCTACTTTGTCTTGTTCTTGTGTGTGATGAAAATACTCCTTCAGGCGTAAACGGCGGAAAAATGCTTCCAGGTCCCCGCAGAACTGAATCATGTGTTGGGATTTGGCAGGGCAGAATGATAGTCCCCGTGAAAGGACGGATTCCTCAGCTGGGCTGAGTGTTTGCTGTGAAAGATTGACAATGTTGTTGATCTTGTTTTGATTGGTGGCCTGTAGGTTGGAAAGGTTGCAGAGTTTTTTATTTTTCTGGTTCTTCAGTAACTCCAGTTGAGAGTGGTAAATGGTTTGTTTTTCCTTGTGGAACTTCTGCCAGGCCGGGTGATTCCTGATGGAGTTCTCCAGTGCAGAGAGTTCCTCCTTTATTAACTTCTGTTTGGAATACAGAACGCCGATAAGATGTTTCAGCAGTTTCTTAGATAAAGTGTGGCATAGTTTTCTGGCATATTCTGTGGGATAAGTTGATTGAAGAGGGTTCTTAATTCTAAGACCCTTAGGTACAATGTCCAGGTTTTTGCATTTAGATAGAAAGAGGATGTCAGTTTGTATCTGGGCAAGTTTCTTGGTGAGGTTGATGGACTTCCATTTCATGCGGCTCAATGTGGTGCCTTCCATAGTTCTGGTTACAGGTAGGTAGCCGTGTTGGTCTGGATCGAAGTAAAATAAAAAAATTCCTTCAGTAGCACCTTAAAGACCAACTAAGTTTTTATTTTGGTATGAGCTTTCGTGTGCATGCACACTTCTTCAGATACAGTGAAATGGAAGTTTCCAGGCACTTATGTAGAGAAGGGGTGGGGAGGGGTGGGGATGGGGAGGGGGGATCACTCAGAAGGGTGGTGGAAATGGGTGATTGACTGACTGATAGCTGTTGATGACCGCAAACGACTGCAAATGGTTTTGCATGGAAAAGCAAGGGTTGAGATGGCTGAAGATCGCTTATCATGTATAATGAGATAAGAACCCGATATCTCTGTTCAAACCAGGTCCCTCCATGGTTTTGAGCTTGGTGATAAGTTGCAATTCAGCAACTTCTCTTTCCAGTCTATTTCTGAAATTCTTACTAAATTTGTCTTACTACAAAAGAATTTCAGAAATAGACTGGAAAGAGAAGTTGCTGAATTGCAACTTATCACCAAGCTCAAAACCATGGAGGGACCTGGTTTGAACAGAGATATCGGGTTCTTATCTCATTATACATGATAAGCGATCTTCAGCCATCTCAACCCTTGCTTTTCCATGCAAAACCATTTGCAGTCGTTTGCGGTCATCAACAGCTATCAGTCAGTCAATCACCCATTTCCACCACCCTTCTGAGTGATCCCCCCTCCCCATCCCCACCCCTCCCCACCCCTTCTCTACATAAGTGCCTGGAAACTTCCATTTCACTGTATCTGAAGAAGTGTGCATGCACACGAAAGCTCATACCAAAATAAAAACTTAGTTGGTCTTTAAGGTGCTACTGAAGGAATTTTTTTATTTTACTTCGATCCAGACCAACACGGCTACCTACCTGTATCCCTGAGTATCACTTTGTGTCCTTCCTAAAAGAGGCTCCTGGGAGGCCGGAAGGACATTGCTGGAACAACTCCTGGATTGGGACAACTGGCTAAAATGTTTTAAAATGTTTTAAACGGTTCTAATTTTGATTCCTCTGTTTTGTTTTTGTCAGGTTGATGTTGGTTAAATGTTTAGTTGGAGTTGGCGGTTATTTTTATTTGGGTATAATTGTAAACAGTTTATTACTGTTGTTGTTGTTATTGGTTTGTTTGTTGCTCGTATAGGATATTTTGTTTTTTAATGTTTGATGCTTTGTGGTTTTGTATATGTTGTAAGTCGCCCAGAGTGGCTGGCGAAACCGAGCAAGATAGGTGGGATATAAATTTTGCAATTATTATTGTTATTATTATACCAGGTGCTGGGAACAAAGAGAAGAGCTAAGTTCCCTGCTTATGGTTTTCCCAGCTGCCTGGCTGGCCAGCCACTGTGGGAAGCAGAATGGCCTTTGGGCCTGATCCAGCACAGTCGTAGTTTTGTCCCAATGGACCCTCCATGGTCTAAGGCAGCTACCACTGAATTCCAGCTGCTGTTGGCAAGCAGTGGGAGAGGGCAATACCAGCTGCTTGTGGTTTTTCTGCAGGCATCTGCTTGGCAACTGGGCAAGTGGCAATGGGGTTTTCAGGGGCCCACATCCATGGGGTGATATGCTTCAGAGAACACGTGACACTCCTGTGCGGGTCTTTCTTGTTTTCACTTCTCAGCCCACCATGCTCCCTGCCTTGCAGATAGGTGAGGCCCAGAAGGCGTACGAAGGTGCGCGGCGGACAGCGCAGCAGCTGAAAAGAAAGTGTAAGCAGCTGACGTGTGACTTGGGAGATACACGAGTGTTGATGGAAAGTCAGCAAAGCCGGAACCATGAGCTGGAGAAGAAGCAGAAGAAGTAAGATTTGTGTGTTGGACTGGGGAGTTAGATCTTTTTAAGACTTTCTGAGATCTGCTATTTATTCAGCCCAACACAATTTGAACATACCTGAAGCGGGGCACTGGGGAAGCCAAGGAAACACCCCATTTCCTATGGGCCCTCTTTCAAAGGAAATAGTGTGGCTTTATTTCACCAGGGTTCCCAACCAGTGTCGTGCAGCGGTAAATTAATCAACGCAGTCTTCTTCATAAAGAGAATACAGTGGTACCTCGACTTACGAATGCCTCAACTTCCGAAGGTTTTGACTTCCAAAGTCTGCTAACCCAGAAGTATTTTCGCCGCGCCCGCAGTCTGCGCATGCAGCAAAATAACGCTTTGCGCATGCACAAAATGGATGCTTCGGCATCCGAAGTTTTCGACTTCCAAAGAGCGCTGAGGAACAGATCGCCTTCGTAAGTCGAGGTACCACTGTAAAACTTTACTGAAGAAAATAGGGTTGCCAGACTCAATAGAGGACAGGACTTCTGTGCCTTTAATTGCCCTGCTCTCTTTTGAGTCTGGAAACCTTAAAGAGAAACCAGCAGACCCTTTGCTTGGAAATTAAACAAAGGGTCTGCTGTTTTCTCTTTAAGGTTTCCAGACTCAAAAGAGAGCAGGGCAATTAAAGGCACAGAAGTCCTGTCCTCTATTGAGTCTGGCAACCCTAGAAGAAAATAAAATTGTTCAGAAACAACATAGTTAAAGAACATACACAGAGTGCTCATAGCAGCTACCTGACTCTTCACAGACACACATCTTAGTTCCTGATTTTCTAGAGTCCTGGAGTCACTCTGTTTGCAATAACACAACACACACACTGGCTGAGACACAAACACTGAGGCCCATAGAGAGGCTGGCTACTTTTTAAGGGAGAATGAGTCATCACTCAAGATGAGTCACGAGTCACAGTGACTTAGCAGTTTGCTGTTAACAGCGGTTAGCAGGCTTGAATGATTGTACAGTATAGGCTTACGTAGGCCTTACTGCTTCTGCTCTCCAGAACCTTTGTCTCATGAACTAAGAGCATTAGAAACGTGTTGGACTGAAGAAACAGTATTTTGGGTCATATTAGACAGAGGTGGACAGACTTCAGGCTGGACAGATGTACTTGGACTGGGAGATCTCAAGGTGTGAGTGAAAACCCAATCAGATGTGTGTTGCAACAGCAGCAAAAAAACACAGTAATGCTCTTCTAGGCCTCATCAACTGAGGTCTAATGTCCCTCTCAAGGGAAGTCATAGTCCTGCTCTCTTCTGCCTTGGTCAGACCACACCTGGAATACTGTGTCTGGACGCCACAGTTTAAGAAGGTCCCTTCCAGCTTTACAACTTTCTTATGTTGTGCATTTAGAACAGGATCAGGGTGCCTCTGAGAACATGCTCAGCACAGCCTGCTTTTCAGGAAGGAGCTGGTGATAATAACACATTAAAAACTATTTTGCAGTCAAGGCCATTTCATCAGATTTAACCTGAACAGATTTAGCTTGACATCTAGTTGATTTTTACATGACTTCTCTAGTGGAGGTTTGTTTTCATTGGCTTCTCCTACACCTGGAAGTTTGATTGTTCAGCTGCATTATTTCATTGCTTATTCGCATGGCCAGGCATGGTTGTGACTTCTTTCACAACACAACATTCTATCCAGTGACACACACACACACCCTGAAGTACAACTGTGCTGGGAAGTAGCCAGAGATGAATCCCATTTCTTTCCACCCAAGAAACTGAGCACATCCATCCAGAAACCAATGCTCTCTAGGCTCTCAAGCAGAGATTGTTGCAAGCACTGCAAACAGATGCTTTAACTCAAGGATTGACGGTCTACCACTGACCTTTGACCCCTGCTCCCCACCTCAAGGCCTCCCTGCTTCATCTCTCCTCTGCTTTCACCCTGAGATGTTTCTAGGGTGCTGGGGCCATAGAGCAGGGGCCTCAAATCTCTTCCTGAGCACCCAATGTGTTACTGGGTAGGTAATGAATTTGGATTGTTGTACAGTTTTGGAGAAATAAATGCATTTAAGATGACCTTATCTAGAGGTTATATGGGGGTGGGTAATTAAAAACAAATCAAATTGATTTGGAACAGGATCTGCTAGGAAATTCATTGGGGGGGGGAAACAAATTGAAGAGAAGCTTTTGGGGGTGTGATCTGAGGTGATTATATTTGGGGGAATTTGGACTGGAAATTAGTTGAGTTTCCTCTTGCAAGATTTACACTCTAAATCTGCTTCTATACCTATTAAGTTAGCAGCACATAAACATACGCAGCCAAGGTCAGTCAATGCCCCAAATCTTCTAAGTCAGGCATCCCCAAACTTTGGCCCTCCAGATATTTTAGCCTACAACTCCCATGATCCCTAGCTATCAGGACCAGTGGTCAGGGTTGATGGGAACTGTAGTCCAAAACATCTGGAGGGCCAAAGTTTGGGGATGCCTGTTCTAAGTCCCCAGCAAAGCTTCTACTTTGGCCTCGGCCTGCTGTAGTTGCCACCCAAATCCTGTAGTTGGTTAGATAAAGCCAAAAGCGTTACTACATAAGGTGCTGTGGAAAGGTTTATAGCAGGGGTCCCCAGACTTACTGCGCGGCGGGCCGGTGCCCGCCACGCCGACCGCGCGGTGGGCCGGAGGGTAGGGGAGTGCGCGCGCAGCGGGCCGGAGGGCGGGGGAGTGCGCGCCCGTGCGCATGCGCACACGCACACGGGCGGGGAAAAAATCGCCGAAAATTGCTTGTGCGCATGCGTATGGGCCTCCCCCGACCCGGAAGTGCACCAGAAATGACCTCTTCCGGGTCGGGAGAGGCCCATACGCATGCGCACAAAGGATTTTCGGCGATTTTTTGCCGATTTTTTAGATCGTCGCTGCGCCGCGCGCCGTGAGAGCGGGCGGCGGCAGCGGGCGGCGGGGGTCGTCGCGGGCCGGATTGGAAGGCCGATTGGGCCGCATCCGGCCCGGGGGCCGTAGTTTGGGGACCCCTGGTTTATAGTGTGGTCTAGGAGAGCCAAGGTGATCTAGTGGTTAGAGTGTTAGACTGGGGCCTGGGAGACCCAGGTTCAAATCCCATCTCAGCCATGAAGCTCACTGGGTGACCTTGGGCCTGTATCTGCCTCTCAGCCTAACCTCCCTCACCGGTTTGCTGTGAGGATAAAATGGGGTCGAGGAGGACTATGTACACCACTTTGAACTCCTTGGAGAAAAGGTGGGATATAAATGCTGCTTCTGCTAATAATAATACTCAGAAAGGTGGTGTCTGTGTCTGTGTCTGTGTCTGTGTGTGTATTTGTGTGTTCTTAATCCCACCCAATATATTTCATATTCGTTTTAAAATATATGAAACAAAATTGCAATAGAGCTGGGCTTGCAAGCTGGTCCTGGCTCCAGCAACTCTCCTTAAGGACCCTGAGGCCACGATCGTCCCCTCCAGGTCAAGATTCAGGTGTGGCCATCTATAGCTCTGGCCAAGACCTGGCAGCTCCCAGCCTGCACCTTTGCCCTGCCATGGGACTTCCTGCTGGGAGTGATGGAGGGCCAACTCATGGGACCTTTTGCCTCTCTCAGATTTGACCTGCAGCTGGCGCAGGCCTTGGGAGAATCTGCCTTCGAGAAGAGCCTTCGGGAGAAAGTGTTGCAAGAGAACACCAGCCTTCAGTTTGAGCTGGGGAAGTTGCAGCGGAGCTTAGAGGTAAGGCAGGGCAGGGCAGAAGGAAGAGGAGCAAAGGGCACGAGGGTTCTGTGGTGGGTCTAGATGACCCTTGAGGTCCCCTCCAACTCTACAATCCTATCGTTCTGTGAAATGAGACACAGCAAAATGCACCCAGATATGCATTTGTGGGGCACCTACACAGGTCAGACAGCTGCACAAAACTGTCAGAATCTCAAAGTCTGAATTCGAAAGCCAACCTTCCCAAGTTTTTATTAATTGATTTAATTTCATGAAATTTATATACTACTTGGTTGTAAGAAAAAAGCCTCCAGGCGGTTTGCAAAACAGTAAAACAATAATATCAATAAGGACAGTTCAAAAAACAGCTACAGTGGTACATCTGGATGCGAACGGGATCCGTTCCGGAGCCCCGTACACATCCAGAGCAGTACTCAACCTGAAGCGCTGAATCTGCGCATGCTCGCCGCTTGATTTGGTGCTTCTGCGCATGTGCGTGACGTCATTCGGTGTGTCTGCGCATGTGCAAATCGCCGAACCCAGAAGTAACCCATTCAGTTACTTCCGGGGGTGCCGCGTTCATAACCCGTGTTGTACGCAACCTGCAGCATTCGTATCTAGAGGTATGGCTGTACATAAAACTTTTGAAGAAAAAAATTCAAAAATGGCTTCAGAATTCAGGATCTCAAATTTTTTATTTTGAAATGTTTATTTTTGAGATGCACTTTAAAAAGAAAGCACATCTTTTTTAATTTTTTTAATTAATCTTTATTGAAATTTCAAACAAAATCATACAGTTAAAATGCATACTGTACAAACAATAATTTTTAAACAATAATATATATAAGCAAAACAAACAAATCATACATACTTTTTGCATAAATCTACTAACAAATATCAAAATCATATATTTAAATCACATAAACTGTCTTAAGTTAATGGCTTTTATTATTTTTATATAAATTCATATTCAGCTCGACTTTCACTCGTCATCCTCCCGGGCTAATAAATTTACTTCTTTTTGGACTGCTTTCTTTTAATTATCATCTTGGGATCTCTACAGAATATTTGACGTAAATCCAAGTCTTTTCAAATACTGTAATCTCTGAATTTTTCCCAATTGTATTTAAGCTTTTGAATACTACCCCCTCTGATAGAATTTGCTAATTTGGCCAATTCTATATAACTACAGTAATCACCTTTTCTTGCCATTCCCTAATACTGGGAATTTCTTGTTTTTTCCAATACATGGCAATTAATTTTCTTGCCGCTGCCATTGCATAGAGGAAAACATTTTAGAAATAATTTTCTGATTATTCTGTAATAAATTTATTTCTAATAAGGAAGGTTCATTCCTAAATCCTTTTATTATAATTATTATTATTATTTATCCTCATTAAATCTGCTGTGAATTTGATGAAATTGGAGCCAGCCCATTAAATATTGTTTAATATCTTCATATTTTTTAACTTTAAATTCCCCCTGTTTTCCCCTCTATTAAGTCTCAATTCCCCTCTATTCCCCTCAATTTCCATCTGAATTTAACTTCCTTATTGTAATTATTTCTATTGGTGATAACCATTTTGGAATTTTGGGTTGCAATAAACGCCTATGTTTTTCCCACACTTTCAATAGCGATTTCTTAATAATGTGAGTGTTAAACCCTTTATGTATTTTGACCTTCTTATCTTCCAAACAGTGTGCCAACCGAACTTATTGTCGAATCCCTCTAGGTCTAGTAGTTTCCGGTTTTCTAAGGTAATCCATTCCTTTAACCAGAGGAAACTTGCTGCATCGTGGTATAAATTTAGGTCCGGTAGCGCCAGCCCTCCCCTTTCCTTTGAATAAATTAATAGTTTATATTTTATCCTGGCTGGTTTGTAATTCCAAAGAAATTTTATGAGGTCCTTTTCCCATTGTTTGAAGATGTTCCCAATATTGGCAGCATTTGAAATAGAAAGAGCATTCTGAGCAAGATGTTCATTTTAATAGTTGCAATTCTTCTAATAATGTTAAATTCAATCTGGTCCAAATTTCTAAATCTCTTTTCACCTCTTTCCATATTTTAATATAATTATCTTTCACCAAATTGTTTGTATTATTGGTAATCCAGATTCCCAAATATTTAGATTTATTTACAACCTTCAATCCTGCTTTATCCTGTAATTTCCCGATCTCCTCCTTTGTTAAATTTTTGACGATCATATTCATTTTATTCCTATTTATATCAAACCCTGCCAATTCCCCAAAATCTTTAATTATATCTAACGCCTGTGGAATGCTTTCGATTGGGTCCTCCACTGCGATTATAACATCATCCATGAATGCTTTTACTTTATGGACATCTCTCCCAATTGTGATTCCTTTAACCTATTCCCCTTTTTATTACTTCTGAGGAAATAAATTCATTCCCTAATTTTTTATTCACAAGTAGTCTGCGGTGATTCTTTGTAATATGTGTCTCTTGTAGGCATATTACATGTAGCTTCCTTTTGACCAGCAGGTGTTCCAGTCTGTTTCTCAACTTTACTATTTAGTCCATAAGTAGCAATTTGTCACGGTCCGGTCGGCGGGCGTCAGGACCAGAGGCAAGATGGTGGGGTAGAAGCAGGAACAGGTGCAGGGCTGAGGGTCCAGCCGCAGGCAGTTGCAGGGTCAAGGAGCAAGGCAGAGACGAAGGTCCAAGGAGCAAGAAGCGAGGCGAAGGCTCAAGGAACAAGAAGCAAGGCGAAGGCTCAAGGAACAAGAAGCAAGGCGAAGGTCCACGGAGCAAGGATCAAGACGTCGGCAAGGCAAGGGTCCACGGAGCAAGGATCAAGACGTCGGCAAGGCAAGGGTCCATGGAGCAAGGATCAAGACGTCGGCAAGGCAAGGGTCCACGGAGCAAGGATCAAGACGTCGGCAAGGCAAGGGTCCACGGAGCAAGGATCAAGATGTCGGCAAGGCAAGGGTCCACGGAGCAAGGATCAAGACGTCGGCAAGGCAAGGGTCCATGGAGCAAGAATCAAGGCGTCGGCAAGGCAAGGGTCCAAGGAGCAAGAATCAAGGCGTCGGCAAGGCAAGGGTCCAAGGAGCAAGAATCAAGGCATCGGCAAGGCAAGGGTCCACGGAGCAAGGATCAAGATGTCGGCAAGGCAAGGGTCCACGGAGCAAGGATCAAGACGTCGGCAAGGCAAGGGTCCACGGAGCAAGGATCAAGGCGTCGGCAAGGCAAGGGTCCAAGGAGCAAGAATCAAGGCGTCGGCAAGGCAAGGGTCCAAGGAGCAAGAATCAAGGCGTCGGCAAGGCAAGGGTCCATGGAGCAAGGAGCAGGAGGCCAGATGCAACCAGGCAGGGAAAGTGTTGCTGTGGCAAAGAGCTGAAGGGAAATGCTGGGCTTTTATCCCTCCCAGCTCCTGCCACCAGGTGCAGTGAGATAACAAGTGGCCTCACCTGAGAGACTACTCCTTGCCTCTCCAGCACAAGCTGAGGTCTTCACCTGTGTGGCCACGCCTTGCTTCTCCAGCACAAGCTGAGGCAGGCCCCAGTCCTGCAAAGCACTACAGGCCCCAGAGCCTGACTCCTGCCAATACTCCTGACTCAATTCTTAATTCCATTTTTAATTTATTCTTCCTTTAAGTATATTTTATACCGTTATCTTCTCTTTGTTTTTTCCTTAATTTCAGCAAAATACAGCAAAATTTACTAACAGTTCAATTTACCAATGAAAAACTCAAAAAATAAAACGAAAAGAGAAAAAAAGAAAAAGGAAAGAAAAAAAGAAAAAAAGAAAAAGGGGGGAAACAAATAGAAAAGTATTACATTATAAAATTATATCCAATCACAACATCAGTTAAAATCACATTATCTATATCCGGTCGACAAAGAGCAGTTAAATCATCAATTTCCTTACTGTTCCTCCTAAATCAACTTAATCCTCCTCACTATCTGACTTATCATTATTCCCTTTTTTCTCAACCCCCACCCCCTAGTTTTTTTTCATATTTTCTCCAGAACTTTTTTACTTCAAACTCTGAGGTTAGTTTTCTCCAGTTTTGCTTATAAGTAAAGGAGATCCCTTCTGGGAATTCCCATTTATAGAAGATGTTGTTCCTCTGCAGTGCCTCAGCTAACAGTTTATAGTTGGATCTTTTTCTCAAAAGTCTTGGCGGGATCTCTCTCATTATCACGATTTCTTTGTCTTCTATTTTCAGCTTCTGTTTCTTCTTTTGTTGCATTATTCTGTCTCTTAATATTCTAGAATTTAAAAAGACTTGGCCAGTTGCCAGATCTTGCTTGTTTTGATTTCAATCTAAATGCTTTATCTTCTTGTAATTCCATCCATTCTGCCAATCCTTTGATAAAGAAAGTTTCCACATTTTCCTCTGGGTTCTCCTTCAATCCTCTGAATCTCAATGTCAAATCGTTCTGCCTAAGTTCTTGCATCGCGAGAGCATCCCAAATAGATTCTTGCATGTCCTTTAATTTTTGTATTTCTTCTTTTGTTCTCTCTTGGTTTTTCTTACATTCCCTGCAGTCCTCTGTGTTCTTCTTCACCACTTCTTCCTGCTTAGTTATTTTAATTGTCAAGTCCTGGGTAACTTTTCCATCTCTCTGTTTTTTCCTTGTAGCTCTTCCTGTTGTTTATTTAAGTCCACTATTGCTTTAGAATTCTGTTCAATCATTTTCAGATTCTCTTCAATCTTATTTCTCATCTTATCCAATTTTTCATTCAGAGAGTCCATTTTCTCGTTAATCTCTGTTTTCATTCCTAAAATCAATTCTCTAATATCCATGGGTTCTGTTTCTGCAGTTGATTGGCGTCTCTGGATGCCTGTTGCCATAAGGGTAGTTTGGTTTTTCAGTCTTTTATCCATTGCTCTCTATTCCAAATTTATTTTACAATTTAGACAATTTAGTGGATGTCCTTATTTTGAGTTTTGTCTAAGATGGTTAAGTCTCTGGGGGGGGGGGAGAGATTTTCCTTCCTAAGTAGACATTTTCCTGGAGGGTGCTTATGGAAAAGTATTTTCCAGAGGAGTGTTGGGTGTAGTTTATCTTCCTCTATCTAGTTTAGTCAGCTGTTTGTTTTACCTGGTTTTGACAATTTTTTATTAGTCCACTAGGTGTCGTAATTCCTTCCTTTGTTCTTCCTTTTATACCTATCTTTCTTCATTTTTTCCTCCCCTCTCCTTCCTCCTTCTTGTGGCTATCGCTTCCGGTTTGTGCTGATTCAGCAATTTCTTGCCGCCATTGCCAGCCTTTATTCCCCCTGCACTTCACTCCTATATTGTGTGCCCGAAGATTTAATTCCTTTCTTTATGTGTCCATATCAAGCGCAAGCTTTCTCCAATTCCCCTCCTTCTCTTTCGTATGATTTACAGTATTTTCTCTCTCTACTTATCCGGACCTATCTCTCTGCCTCTTTGTCCTCCATGTCTCTTTTAATGTTCAACTGTTAAAATTCCAGACTCCTTTACCTCTTTGTATCAAAACTTAGAAAGATTGTATCGGCAAGCAGCCACCCTGTTCCTCTCTCCCCCTTCTCTTTTCTCTCTTTTTACTTTGTTGCAGCTCTCCGCCTCGTCCTTTCCCCTCCCTAATTGAGGGTACCTCCAGACTAGGCACTTTGAGGGGGGTGGGGTGGGGGCTCCCAAAAGAAAGCACATCTTGCCTGGCTTCTGATTTTGAATCCTGTCAGCACCAAGAAATGGTACCTGTATTCTTTTCCAAGACCTTTTTCAAGGTATCTGAAATTGTTTAACTTTCCTGCCTTATGGATGCTGCATTTTAATGTTTTATTGATATTGTAAGTTGCCCAGAGAATGTTCTTGCCTGATGGCACTTGTATATAGATGGCAAATAAATAAATGATCCAGTTGACTAAACTGTGGATGTTTCGATTTCCCCCCTTGTTTTCTATGAACCCCCCACCTTAACGCCCCCGCTGCCCCCAGCAAAAAGAATTGGACAATGCCAGCCTCAACCAGCGGCTTGTGCTGTTGAGCAGCCAGGTGCAGGAGCTCAGCACCCCCAAGGACCTGGATGCCAATGCGGTGGCTGCCCTCCGGAAGAAACTTTGGGACCTGGAGTCAAGAGCCTCTGAGCAGCAGAAGGAGCTCGGCTCCCAAGCAAGCACCATTGAACAGCTGGAACAGGTAAGGTGGCCTCCTGAGGATGGGTGCTGAGTGATTTGGCTTTCATCCGCGCTTCGGGTGCAGCCTTGCCCTCCCTCTGTTCCAAGAGCACCAGCTAGGAAGTACTGAGTTAGGCAAAAGAGCTTGGGAAGAAGAGGACCCTGCAAAGCTCTCTTCTCCACAGCCCTCAGTCTCCCCACCCCCACCCCGCTATCTAGAGTCAACAGGACTGACCTTAATTACAGGGTTATTTTAAGGAGCACAGAAAGGTGACACGCACACCCCCGCCATGGACTTCAAGATGGAGAAAATAAGGCGAGGAAGTAGCAGAAAGGGGGGGAAGAGGGTGCCTTCAGTGATGTTTGACTCCACCCACTACAGATCAGTGGCTCCCAACAAATTTTCCATAAGTGAATGTGGCCCTCAACAAGTCACCCTCCCCAACTGAAGGTGCTTGTGTTAGTGTTCAAAACCCCGAACGTCTCAGGTCCCAAATATCTGAAAGACCCCTCTCCTTCCCTTGAGTGCTCAGGTAACCCTGCCCCCCAGGAGCTCACAGTGAAGGGTGGATAATTTTTCATCTTCATATTGTCCTGGTGCTGCCTTTCAGCTTCACCTGAGACTCGAACTGGCAATTGAGAGGACGAAACAGCTTCACCAGAAGGAGCTGGAGGACAAGGAGGAAGAGCTGGAGGATGTCCGGCAGTCCTGCCAGAAAAGGGTATGGCATGGGGAGGCAGCCACCTTGGTCCTTGTATGTCCTTAGTCTTGCAGATTTCTGTAACTCTGGGCACTCCAGCAGACAGAGCATTTCACGTAGGAAGCAGCTGTGGTGAATAATGGCCAAGTACCTATGTGTGGCATGGAGAAAGTGCTGGACAGAGAGAAGTTAGAATCATAGAATCATAGATGTCAGAGGTTGTTGCGGCTACTCTAGAGTAACGACTCTCCACATGCTTGTCTTTTAACAGTCTTTATTGGTGCACTCTATTTACAGTGAAACGGGGTGTTGGAAACATGTCTGCTCATTCCGATCCAGAATCCGGCACTGCCGCCCCCTGCGCGACTTTCCCCAACATAAGAGTCGTGGCACAGTGAATCTCCTCCCCTTTCTCCTCCATCGTAATTACGGAACCGGGGGAAAAGGTCTACGCTCCGTGCTTTCCCTTTCTCCCCTTTCCCCTCCTCTCTCTTCCCGCTTGTGGAGCAGGGGCTCTCCCATGCTGCTAGAGACCTGCACTCTCTCTCCATTTCCTGACTAGCCTCTTCAGAGCCCGCGCTTCCATAGCTACTTGGGGAGGAGCTGCTTCTGATGAGAGGGGGAGGTTCTCTATACTCTCTTCCCCTTACAATAGAGTTGGAAGAGACCACAAGGGCCATCCAGTCCAACCCCCTGCCAAGCAGGAAACACCATCAAAGCATTCCTGACAGATGGCTGTCAAGCCTCTGTTTAAAGACCTCCAAAGAAGGAGACTCCACCACACTCCTTGGCAGCAAATTCCACTGTCGAACAGCTCTTACTGTCAGGAAGTTCTACCTAATTTTTAGGTGGAATCTTCTTTCTTGTAGTTTGAATCCATTGCTCCTTGTCCGTTTCTCTGGAGCAGCAGAAAACAACCTTTCTCCCTCCTCTCTATATCACATCCTTTTCTATATTTGAACATGGCTGTGCTTGTATTAAGAAGACTATGTATGCAACTTGTAAGTTTCAGCCCAGCAGGGCTTCAATGGATTCAAGTTACAAGAAAGGAGATTCTGACTAAACATTCTGACGTTAAGAGCTGTTTGACAGTGGAATGGGCAAAGGAAGTTTTTAAGCAGAGGCTGGATGGCCAACTGTCTGGGATGCTTTCACTGAGTTCCTGCATTTCAGGGGGGTGGGTTAGATTACAACTCTACAATTCTATGATTCTAAGTGAGTGGCTATCATATCACCCCTTAACCTTCTCTTCTCCAGGCTAAACATACCCAGCTCCCTAAGCCGTTCCTCATAAGGCATCGTTTCCAGGCCTTTGACCATTTTGGTTGCTCTCTTCTGGACACATTCCAGCTTGTCAGTATCCTTCTTGAACTGTGATGCCCAGAACTGGACACAGTACTCCAGGTGAGGTCTGACCAGAGCAGAATACAGCCCAGAATTGCATTGGCTTTTTAAGCTGCTACATCACATTGTTGACTCATGTCAAGTTTGTGGTCTACCAAGACTCCTAGATCCTTTTCCCATGTACTGCTCTCAAGCCAGGTGTCACCCATCCTGTATTTACGCCTTTCATTTTTTTGGGCCCGAGTGTAGTACTTTATATTTCTCCCTGTTAAAATTCATTTTGTTTGCTTTGGCCCAGTTGTCTAATCTGTTAAAGTCATTTTGAAGTGTGATCCTATCCTCTGGGGTATTAGCCACCCCTCCCAATTTGGTGTCATCTGCAAACTTGCTCAGGATACTCTCAAGCCCATCATCCAAGTCATTGATAAAGATGTTGAATAAGACGAGGGCCGGCCCTACGGCCAGGCTGGGTGGCGCAGGGCGCCTGCCCGCCCGCCTGCTGCGGAGCTGCGCTCGCCCACCCGCCGCACTGGGAAACGGGGCAGGGCAGGGAACCCCGAGGGATCCGGTGCACCACAGCACCAGGGCGCCAAATATACTTAAGTCGGCCCTGAATAAGACTGGGCCCAAGACAGATCCCTGTGGCACCCCACTAGTCACTTCTCTCCAGGATGAAGAGGAGCCATTGATGAGCACCCTTTGGGTTCGGTCAGTCAGTCAGTTACAAATCCACTGAATGGTAGCATTGTCTAGCCCGCATTTTACCAGCTTCTTTACAAGAATATCATGGGGCACCTTGTCAAATGCCTTGCTGAAATCAAGATAGGCTGTATCCACAGCGTTCCCTTCATCTACCAGGCTTGGAATTCTGTCAAAAAATGAGATCAGATTAGTCTGACATGACTTATTTTTCAGAAACCCATGCTGACTTTTAGTGATCACAGCGTTCCTTTCTAGGTGCTCACAGACCATTTGCTTAATGATCTGCTCTAGAATCTTTCCTGGTATTGATGTCAGGCTGACTGGGCGGTAATTGTTTGGGTCCTCTCTTTCCCCCTTTTTGAAAATAGGGACAACATTTGCCCTCCTCCAGTCTGCTGGGACTTTGCCTGTTCTCCAGGAATTTTCAAAGATTATTGCCAGTGGTTCTGAAATCACCTCTGCCAGTTCTTTTAATACTCTTGGATGTAGTTCATCTGGCCCTGGAGACTTGAATACATCTAAACTAACCAAGTATTCTTGTACTACCTCCTTACTTATTCTGGGCTGTGTTTCCTCTGCTGAATCATCTGCTCCATATTCTTCAGGTCGGGCATTGTTTTCTTTTTTGGAGAAGACTGAGGCAAAGAAGGCATTGAGGAGTTCTGCCCTTTCTCTGTCCCCTGTTTGCATTTCACCATCTTCTCCTCTAAGTGACCCCACTGTTTCCTTGTTCTTCCTTTTGCTACGAACATACCCATAAAAGCCCTTCTTCTCCCTGTCTCATAATACTCAAATCTCAGGGACATCCAATGAAGCTGAATGTTAAAAGATTTAGGACAGACAAAAGAAAGGACTTCTTCACGCAGCACATATTCAACTATGTAACTCTCTTCCTCAGGAAGAAGTGGGATGGCTTTAAAAGAGGATTAGACAAATTCATGGAGGAGAAGGCTATCAATGACTAGCAGGCATACTGGCAAAACTCTGCCGCCAGAGCTGGTCCCAGTAATGCTTATGAATCCCAGTTGCCACCGGAGGGAAGAGGGCTCTTGCGCTCAGGTCTTGTTTGATGGGTGCTGTGCTGGATGAGCTGTTGACCTGGCCCAACAGACTCTTCTGATGTTCTTGTGTTCAGCTGATTTGTCCCATGGACCATTCTGTCTTGTCGGATACAGAATGCGGAGCACAGTGGACACTGGAGCTTGACCGCTGTCATTGGAAGGCAGATCTCATTGATATATAGGTGGGATTAGTTCTGCTTCTATAAATTAGAGATAATTGTGGCTCATTATATATATGCTTTCTGGTCCCACTGAGTAAAAGCAAGACTGGATTGAAATTAATTTCTTTTTAATTAACTATATAATTGTTTCTGCCTATGATGCTTCAGAGGCACTTAAAAAAATATTAGGCAAAGCTTGTTTTCAAAATTATGGTGATATATTAGAAAGCTGAATCTAACATGTAATGTGAAGGTCTGCTGCTTGGTATGCATGGGTCTTCATGGAGTTCCATTTCCTTGCGCTGCTGTTGATCTTTTCACAGAAAAGAGAGATATTATTTTAAAGAACTACAAATAAATCATGATATGGGTGAGTGGTATGGGCTGTAATTAAGAGATAAAATGATGGGCATCAGATCGTGGCCCTGATCTTGAAGCTGTTGGTTTTAATGACACCTTTGATGGTTGTCTCTGCAACTGCCCACTTGTTGGGACTTTAGTCTTATTTTAAATGCATCTGTTGTTTTGTGTTTTAAAATGTTTTAAATTATCTTATATGAAAATCACATTGAGGTGTTGGTTTAGAATATGATAATTAAAGATAATGATGACAACAACATCATCAACAACAACATGCAAGGAATCCCAAATTAACCCAGAAACCTTAAGAGGATAGTTTCAATTCTTATAAGCAATGCTTTCAATCCAACCAATCAACAAGGGTCAAGCTGTATTTGTTTTTCTTTCTTGGGTCAGTTTTCCCCAGTCAGGAGCTGCCTTTGAAACATAAAACAAAGAGCAATTAAAGACAAAAATACCACCAGTGCAGTTTCTGGACATAAGGAAAGTTGTTCTGGTGAAGAAAGGATGGCATTAGGAATGGCCGCTGCAGGCTGCTGCTATTCGCTGGCTCCCCCCTGTTCCGCTCAGTGCATTCAGACATCGCTCTCTTCCTTGGCCTCTTTTACAGCTGCGTCAGCTGGAGATGCAGTGTGAGCAGGAGTGCGAAGAGAAGCAGGCAATTCTCTGTGAGAAGCGAGACCTGGAAGGGCTGATTGCCACACTCTGTGAGCAGGTAAGGGAACGGCAATCTGTCCGTGACTTGGAAGGATGTCACAGTCAGGGCCTGAGGAAACACCAGCAGTGGAACAGGTGCCTTGTCTCTACCTCACCATCTTCTTTCCTGGAGCCACACGCAGGGCGGCAAGGGGGTCGCTTGGAGGAGCACAGCCTCCCATGCCTTCCTTTCCCCCTACAGAATAAAATAAATGTGTAAGCCAAGGCAGTAGCACACAGGCAATTGTCACCACACAATCTAAACAGTGCAGAATCGCAAAGCCTTTTAAATACCAAAGAGCTCCACAATGTCTAGAATCGATCTCATGCTCACAAGCTGATGGGAAACCAGCTGATTGTGCAATTTCAGGGTGTAGAAGGGAACTCACATAACTGAATGCCCTTCCTTAACTAAAAATTTAAAAAATCACAATCCTTGCCTATAGAAAATGAGCATGTCAGGGCAAATGTGGACCTGACCACTTTGCCCCTGAGACGTTAGCTTTCTCTGTGCAAGAATTTGTGTTTTGGGCAGTGCAATGCTATGAGCATCCTGCTCAGAAGTAAATCCCAGTGAGTTCATTGAAGCTTACTTCCAGGTAAGCATATAAGAGGATATCCTAACTCTATGTTACATACCCTTATCATGGCAAGCCACCCAGAGTGGCTGGGGCAATTCAGTCAAATGGGTGGGGTACAAATAATAAAATTATTATTATTATTAGGTTGAGCCAGGCCCTCATAAAATACTCAAAATATCCTCACCTTCTGACATATGTGCTGATGAGATTATCATCCATAAGTCTAAGCCTCATTATCTGAACCCAATTTCTCTCATCGTTCTTCTCCAACTTAAAAATAAAAATAAAAATCTTTCCAAGTTTGAAACCTCTAACAAGCCTACTCTAAGAGTTCTTGGACCATATCTGTTTGGGGTTTATTTGGAAGAGGAGCCGCATGTCTCTTTCACAATAGAACAGGATGGCGCACAACTCCCACCCATAGCTGCCAAGTCCGGGTCGTAAAGATCCGGGATCGGCAGCGCGCACATGACTGGAAGTTGCAACTTCCGGTGGCGCTTCGCCCTTCGATGGGCACCAGAAAATAGCGGCGCCAGCGCCAGAAGTCGCTTCCGCGCATGACCGGAAACACGTAAAAGCGACTTCCGGCGCCGCCATTTTCTGATGCCCATAGAAGGGCGAAGCGGCACCAGAAAAATGGCCGCCGGGCAGAAGCCAATTTAAGGGACAATACCGGGATTTTTCACCAAACAGGAGACTGCCGGGAAACGGTAAGAAAAAAGGGGTTTTCCCGGCGGATACGGGATACTTGGCAGCTATGCTTCCACCTGGGAACTTTCTGGATGCTTCCTTTCTGCTTCCTGGGACGGGTGCAGTGCCAGATTTACGCATAAGCTAAACAAGCTATAGCTTAGGGCCCCCCCCAAAAAAAAATTAAAGGAAAAAAAACCTGGATGTACATTTCCAAAATATAAGATAAAAAACAAATAAAACCTACATACAGCAACCGTGTTTTGTGTTGTGTAGGCTCCTATGAATTACCTTATTCAACACAAAAACAGGAATTTGCTTGCAAGAAGTGGAATTAATACCTTTGCTAATTTGTTAGTTTTAACTTCTTTGAGTCTGGCTGTGGTGTGTGGAGGGGGAGAAGGAGCTAAATTTAAGGTGCTTATATTTAATAACAAGATATTGGTGTGTTTTTTTAAAGGGTGCCTCACTGAAACAGATCTCAAAAGCAAACTGGCATTTTCAAAAATCAGAACTGCAGATTTGTGGAGTAACTCTCTTCAATTTCCAGGTTCTTGCTTTGAACCTACTGGCCCATTGAAGCTGAGAAAGGCAGCCCCTGTGGCCTACACAGGGTGTCCTACAGGGTGTCCCAAGGGTGTCCCACAGTGTTCTGTGGCCTCTGCTCTGTGCTCATGGCTCCTGAGGGCCGCTGGAGGCGGGCAGGCAGGCAAGAGATCGCTGCTGCCGCTGGAGCCACCGCCTCCCTCTGACCTCCACCACTTGTGATCCATTGGCTGTTTCTGCTAGCAGAAGGAAAGAGCTGCCAATTTCGCCATTGCTTGAAATGCTGCAGAAGAGAGTGATGTTTGCAGCCACTCTCCCAAACCCTTGTTTGTTAGCGAGACACAAGGTTGGAGATGGCAGAGGCAAACACGGAGGTCTGAAAGCAGCAGCAGTGGCATCAGTTGACTAAATTTGTAGTTGGAGCACGGAATTAATTGATTGTGTCAGATGCATTCTGTGATAAGACCAGCGGAGCATCACAGTGACTGAGGAAGAGAGAGTCCGAGGGGCCTAAGTGGGGAAAGTAGAAGCCATCTTTTGCCCAAACGTTCACAAGCCACAACCCATCTGTCAGAAAAGTGGGGAAGGTCACCGGCAGTGCTGGTTTGTTCTGTGGCAAGGGGACTGTTGCATGGGGGCCCTGCTGGCAGGAATGAGTTCCCCAATCTGATTCCTTCAGATGTTTTGGAATGCAACTCCCACCAGCCTCCACATCATCTGATTGGGGCTGATGGGAGTTGTAGTCCAGAGCATCTGAAGGGTTTCAGGTTGGGGAATGCTGGCATTCCAGCATCAAGCCTCCTGAGTTTTCAGCACCAGGTAGAAACCATGATCTTTGTTTTTCTCTCTCAGAGGAATGCTACCATCTCAGCTGCTGCTCAGCTTCTCTGTCTGCCCTTATGCATCATATAAATAAATAAATATATTTTACATAACAAATTTATTTGGAGAAGTGGCAGGCTTTAAATTGAATCCCTCTAGAGTTGGACACGACTAAACAACAACAAAAGATGAAACTGTTGATCAAAAATGTAACAGTGCAGTAAAAGGAAGAATTGGAAAATACATCTGGCCTCAAGATCTATCATAAAGCAAACTACCTTGGCATCCGGATCACTCCAAAAAACACCAACTTGTTTCAGGATAATTATATGAAAGTTTGGAAATAGATCAAAAGTAACCTCGAGATCTGAAGTAGGCTAAACCTCTCATTTTTAGGAAAGATTTCCAGCATCAAAATGACCGTGCTTCCCAAACTACTTTTTTATTCCAAATAATTCTGATATTGGGTGGAACAGGCTGCCTCAAAATCTGGCAAAAAGATATTTCCAATTTTTTATGGCAGGGAAAAAGACATAGAATTAAATATCAATTTTTAATCGATATAAAGGAAAGAGGAGGCTTTTCCCTGCCAGATTTAAAATTATATTATGAGGCAGCCTGTTTCACCTGGATAAAGGAATGGTGCATGCTTCAAGATCCCGACCTCTTAGACTTAGAAGGGTACGACAACAGTTACAGATGGCATGCATACCTGTGGTATGGGAAAGTAAAAATTCACAAGAACTTCTTGAATCACATTGTTAGAAAATCCCTGTATATGGTCTGGGAGAAATATAAAGAGGGGCACATCTAGGAAACTGTTGTAGGCAACCCAAAACACCCCAAAATAAGCAAAATACCTACATTCCCCCCCTCAAATAACAAATAGATAAAATGAAAGCAGGCAACAGCCCCCAAAACGAAGCCACCCCCCAACCAAGCAAGAAAAAAAAGGAAACCTTTCATTTTAAGAAAAGCTGGGTGGGGTGGTGGAAGTGGCCTTGGCAAGTGCCCAGGGCTCCCCTCTTCACAAAGTTTGCATATGCTAATTTATACTTATGGGTGCAAAGGGCATGAGATTTGGGGCTTGGTGCTAGTTGCCCACCCTAAGCCTGCCCCTGCTTTCTCTTCCCATCCCATTTCCAGATTGGCCATCGAGATTTTGATGTGGAGAAGCGACTCCGGCGTGACCTGAAGAGGACTCATGCTCTGCTGGCTGACATGCAGCTCCTGCTGGAGACCTCAGGGGCAGATCCAGGGCTGTCTGGGGGCAGGGAGGAGCTGGAGAAGCTTCGTGGCAAGGTGAGAAGCTGGGTGGATTATTTATTTATTTATTGAATTTACATACTGCCCTATACATGAGTCTGACCAAACTGTGGGAGGCAGTGCAAGACAGGAGTGCCTGGTGTGCTCTGGTCCATGGGGTCACGAAGAGTCGGACACGACTAAACGACCAAATAACAACAACAACCAAGAGGTCTCAGGGCGGTTCACAAATCAGATCACAATATATAAAATAAAAATAAAAACAATAATAACCCAATAATAGAATTAAAAGAATTAATCTACACCCCCAACCCATTCTTTCTTTCTTTTTAAAAGTGCCTTCAGTATAGACCGGCATCTTTCACAGGAAGCATTTAGATTTTAATTAAGGCAATTGGTTAAACAGATGGTTTCTGTCTTTAATTCCTTGGACCACACTAATTCGTCTCTCCTCTGTGTGTCTGCTTCTGCCTTTCTACTGCTTGCAGTCACCAAGCTGCTCTTTCAGCATCTGTTGTTGGAGGGGAAAAGGGATCCTGGAGGGGCCTGGTGTTGTAGAAAAGTTTGGCATGTGATGATAAAGTAAAGACTAGCTGCAGGTGTTGATGAGGGCACAATGACTTTATTCAGGTAATGTAAGTGCTGTACTTTGTAAATATCCAAACAATAATGTTTGTGTGGAAGGCTCCTCAGCCAGCAATCCGGGCGCAATAGATCAGAGGCGTGTGAGAATGGGATTGGCAGGTGGTATGTGGGGAGAAGGGGTGATGGAGACTGCTCACAGCTCCTCTGAATCAGTCCTGCAAAGCACATCCCTACACCTGACAGAAGAATTGCATGGGAGGGTAATGGCAATTTAGTGACACCAGTCTTCCAGAGCCATTAAATCAATAATCCGCTTTGCTTATTTCCATTCTGGAGACGTAGGCAATTACAGCTAGCACACATCTATAATTAGGATAATAATTCTGGGTAAATAGCATCTGTGAACTGCAGCTGTTTCTACCTGGCTTGATGGGAGGAGGCAGCAGGAGGAAATAGATGGTCAAACCTTTTCTGGGCTGGTGCCCTTGACTGTGTGTTTGCAGCAAATGCTGTCCTCACAGCCAGTCTCCACTTGGCATGCCATTACATGCAGGAAAGTCCAGGTGTCTGGCTCCTTTGCAGAAAAGCAGGGTTAGGAGGGATGGTTAACAATGGAGAAAAATGTTGGGAGGAGGGAATCTAAACCGTTTCTCTGCCTTCTGAGTTTCCTGATAAAACTCTTTCCCCAAACTCAGCTGCAGGCATATATTTGAAAGTGGGAACTAAAAACCTGACCTGCTATGAGATATATTCTCCCCATTCTGAAAATACTGTGAGGGTGGCAAGCATTGCCAAAATCTCACAGGTGTGGGTGAGTTTTCTCAATCCATGTATTTTGCTGTTTTTATGTCGCTATTTGATAAAACTAGAATACTGACTTCTATTCATACATGCATCTGTATTGGACTACAGCATGGATTTTAACCTCATTGCTTTCTTGGTGGTTTGGATACTGAAGCTGTGGTTGCTAGACTTCCTCCTTTGCACCCCACCATGCAAAATAATCTCTACATTTAATATATGGTGGAGGAAGGGGTTGCGGTGGGGGCGGCATAGCTGCCAAGTCTCCCGTATTCCCCGGGAAATCCCCGTTTTCCCAGCTGTTCCTAGCTGAAAAAACGGATTTTTTTGTTTTTTCCCGGTTTATTCTGGCGCGACGGCCATTTTGGAACTGGGCGGAGCATGCTCAGAAGCGACTTTTGATGCTGCTCTGCCCAGTTCCAAAATGGCTACAGTGCGACTTCTGGCGTGGCGGCCATTTTGGAACTGGGCAAAGCAGCATCAAAAGTCACTTCTGAGCATGCTCCGCTCAGTTCCAAAATGGCGGCAGCGCTACTTCTGGTCTGCTACTTCAACCCGGTCCCTTATTTCTCCGACAGCAACTTGGCAGGTATGGGGGGCGGTCCGCTCCAGATGTCATCCCTGAGGGGGGTGACATCGCCCACCCCCTGGGACACTCACCTCGCCCCGCCCTCGAGTGGCTAGTCCTACCCGCGGGTGCACAGCATGTGTGCCGCTCTGGGGGCCAGAGCAGCTAGCTCTGCCTCTGTTTCCCATAATAGATGACTGGAGGTATTAGTCTTCTTCCCACAAGCCTTTAATCAAGGGGATGGAAGAAATCCTTAATTCTTAAGAAGTCCAAGAAAGGAGAGAGAGAAAAGGTTTTCTCCCAACACTGTTACTTGTGGATATCTGATGAAGCTGAATGTTGAAAGATTCACTGGATCCTTCCTGAATCATCTGCAGCTCTGGCTTAAATATTTTGCACGGTGGAACTGTATATCAACAAATGCAAACGCAAAACATCAGCAGAGCCCGTCATAGAGACCCTCTGGTCCCTTCCCACTGCACAGTTCTATAATTCTCTGAAAGGGTTTCCCCCATTTCCCTAGGATGAAGAGCATTGTTCTTCACTGCTGCCTTTGCCAGCATTTGGCAGCTTCCCGCATCTGACATGATGGCTTTCACTTTTAATCTGGCCTGAGGAGAATTTTCCACTCTGTTTTTTTCTGGGTGTTAATGCCACATTTAAAAATTAATCCCCACTGGTCTGCTGGGCTCTTCTTTGGCACCAAAGACAGATGATGTTCATTGACTTTCATTTTCCCTTCATCTCATTGGGGCTTAATTGGGCAATCTGTTATGATTTGACAAAGGCTTTTACGAAACACTGCTTGCTTTTTTTAACCCCCCCCCCCAAAAAAGAGTTTTTCCTGCAACATCGACCTTTCTGGGAGCTGTTACCAAAACCTGATGAATCAAGGAGAATAAAACAGGCTTTTTCTTACCCGTGTCAAAGACTCAGTTTGGCCCACACAGCCCATGTGTGTTTGCACACTCACACCTCAAGGCATAAAAGTCAGCAATATATTATTTGAATACAAAGTTTTATTTTTTATATACTATTTGTATTGATTCCTTACATTTTCTTTCAGCCCCTTCCTCTTATGTTAGGAAGGCAGGCATGGCAATATGCACTGAGGCAACCAGCAATGCGGGAACAAAGAAGTAAATAACCATGTTACCTATAATTCCTTATACTGGGGGAACACTTGCAGTGTGTAACAACTTTTAAGGATTTTTAAAATAATAATAATAATAATAATAATAATAATAATAATAATAATAATAATAATACATACACACACAAACCCTTTAACTAATGTCTGAAAGATAATTGCTAATTTCCCGATCACCCTAGATATGCAACAGAACCTTAGGAAAACTGGATAAGTTAGGCAAAAGACAGCCAGGTATTTTAAAGTGATTGTTAAATTCATCATACACCCAAGTAATAAATATTACAGTATTTTCTGGTGTATAAGATGACTTTTTAACCCAGGAAAATCTTCCCAAAAGTCGGGGGTCGTCTTATATGCCGGGTATAACCAGACTGGAGAATCTGCAGTTGCCGCATACGGTGGGGGGAGTTCAAAAACGGCCCTGGCCGCATCCCCACGGAATGCGGTGACCGTATGAAAGCAGCAAGGGTGCCGCTGTACAAGTATGGTAAATCCACTCACCAGGAGCGGTGCTGTGCCCACGGAGGCAGTTTATCCGGCCATGAGCCTCCCGGTCACCGAGCCACCTGCTTGGCAAGTCCCTGCAGTGCGGGCGGGGACTTGCTGAGTGTTGCCGAAAATGGCATCTGCGCATGCGCAGAAGGGATTTCCAGCGTCTCGGCATGCCCAGACGCTGGAAATCGCTTTTGCGTATGTCCAGGCATACACAGAAGTGATTTCTGTTGCTGCGCTGCCCATGCCCAGAAGCTGGAAATCGCTTCTGCACATGTCCAAGCAGAAGCCATTTCCGGCGCCCAAGAAATGGGCAGCGCAGCACTGGGAATCGCTTCTGCGTAGTCTTATATGGCGAGTATATCCCAAACTTTGAGGAGGAATTAAAGAACCTTTTAATGAGCATGAAAGATGAGAGCGCAAAATATGGTCTGAAGCTCAACATCAAAAAAACCAAGATCATGGCCACTGGTCCCATCACCTCCTGGCAAATAGAAGGGGAAGAAATGGAGGCAGTGAGAGATTTTACTTTCTTGGGCTCCTTGATCACTGCAGATGGTGACAGCAGTCACGAAATTAAAAGACGCCTGCTTCTTGGGAGAAAAGCAATGACAAACCTAGACAGCATCTTAAAAAGCAGAGACATCACCTTGCCCACAAAGGTCCATATAGTTAAAGCTATGGTTTCCCCAGTAGTGATGTATGGAAATCAGCCCTGAGAGCTCACTGGAAGGACAGATCGTGAAGCTGAGGCTCCAATACTTTGGCCACCTCATGAGAAGAGAAGACTCCCTGGAAAAGACCCTGATGTTGGGAAAGATTGAGGGCACTAGGAGAAGGGGACGACAGAGGACGAGATGGTTGGACAGTGTTCTCGAAGCTATGAACATGAGTTTGACCAAACTGCGGGAGGCAGTGCAAGACAGGAGTGCCTGGCGTGCTCTGGTCCAGGGGGTCACGAAGAGTCGGGCACGACTAAACGACTAAACAACAACAACATCCCCAACTCTATATTTTAACTGGAAAAGTGGGGGGGGGGGTCATCTTATATGCCCAGTCGTCTTGTACGCCGGAAAATACAGTATATGCAAGCATTTCATTCCATTCAGAACTTGGAATGCGTTTCAAATAATTAAGGCCGGTTGTTTCATTGAGCTACACACAGGAAAGTAAGGGGGGGTGAACAATTTTCCTGCCAAATGCCAGCTGGTCAGCCAGGCTGCGATAGGATTGCAGTGGAAGGACATTTTCTACTTGAAATAAGACTTGCAAAAACATTTCTTCACCTTACCTGGAACCTAGCATGATTACAAAAGTATAATTTCCTGAAATGAGTAATCAAACAAAAATACAACTGAAGGAAGCTTACTCAATAGTAAATTTACACGTCAAAACTCCTTGAAAGGGTTTGCACAGAGATACCATCTATACATCCTTTTATATGTATATAAATTCTCCATTAGGGTATAACATGCTGAAAAATTCACTGTTGCTGCACATGGAAGCGTTACATTTTACTAACAATTTATTTCTCATTTCCCCTTTGGTTATACAGTTATAACCTGGGTGCAGGTTTACTTTGCTGCCCAGCTCCTTGGGGTGCCCCTCCCCGCGGGTCTCTCCTGGTCAGCAAAAGAAGGAATCTCCAGCCAAGTTAAAGAAGCAAAGAGCAGTCAGTAGACCTGATCTTTATTTGTTGCAACAAGGTTCAAACACAGAAAGAGTAGGAACCCTGAGCATGGGGTTGCATGGACTTTTAAGACCTCCCCCCCTTCTCATAATACATTTCCAGATACATCACCAACGTGTCACTAAGAAGGAGGGAATCTGCACAGTAACATGAGTCCATCATTCATCCCTGTGATCAGAATCAGTTCCCGTCACTACCTAAGTACCCACCACCCAGTGGCGTAGCAGGGGGGGCGATGGGGGCGGGCCGGCCCAGGTGCCACCCTGGAGGGGGGTGACATCCAACATGTGCTGAGCGGCGCTGGTGCCGAAGCCCCGTGCTCGCGGCTGCTGCTGCGACTGGACGGTCCCGTCGCGGGGGGCGCGCTGAGCATCACACCCCTCCAGGGTCCTGGATGGTCCCGGCGCTGTCCCTACATGGTGCTGGAGCGGCCTGCCAGCGGCACTGCTGCACAGCACGCATGTGTGTAGTGCGCAAATAAATGAGAAGCACCCAAGCTACCCTCTTAAGATGATATTATAGGTAAGACAATACAGGTAAATTCCAGTAGACATTATTATTATTATTATTATTATTATTATTATTATTATTATTATTATTATCATTATTATCATTATCATTATTTTATATTTTAAAAATAGTGCTTGGTTTTATTATGGATCTTTATTGTTTTATTTTCTATATATGGTAGTTTACTCTTAGACCCTCTAATTAGAAATGCTAATGACTGAGTGGTATATAAAGGTCTTAAAATATCATTACAGTGGTACTGGTACCTCTGGATGCTAATGGGGTCTGTTCCGGAGCCCTGTTCGCATCCAGAGCAGTACTCAACCTGAAGCGCCAAATCCGCGCATGCTCGCTGCGTGATTCAGCGCTTTTGCGCATGCGTGTGATATCATTCGGTGCATCTGTGCATTCACGAATCGCCGAACCCGGAAGTAACCCAGGTCTGGCGCTTTCGTAACCCATGATGTGCGCAACCCACAGCGAACGTAACTAGAGGTATGACTGTATCATTATTATTATTATTTTAAATAAACTTACGTCACTCTTTTTGCTAGTGCAGCCTAAAGTGAATTAAAACAATATGGAAATAATAAATTTCCATCATAAAACAAAGCATAGAAAAATCTAAAATAAATTCATATTTTTAAAATGCAGGATTAAAACATCCCACCCACCCAAGGAGGCCACAGATAATTAAAAGCAAAAGGCTTGGCAGAAAACAAATGTTTTTGCCTGGTGCCTAAAGATGCATTGCACAAGTGGGGAGCCCCTTCTGAAAAGGTCCCATTCTCATGTTGCCACCCTCTGGAGAGGGCAGAAGGAGGGCAACTCTTATGATGACCACAGATTCCAGGAAGGGTCATATGGGGAGGGGTGGTCTTGAGGAACTGGGATCTAGAGCTTTGAATTTGGCCCAGAGGCTGTAACTGGTAGCAGTTGAGCCAGGATTTGTGTTATATGCTGAGACTGTCTTGCCCCAGTGAGCAACCTGGTCTCTACACCAGCTACAGTTTCCAACCCCGTATAGAACACATTGCAGTAATCTAAGCTAGAGGTTGCCAGGGCATAGGAGACAGAAGTTAGGCTATTCCAACTTCTTAGTAAAAGAAACCGAAATGAGATCTCCTCTTGCTGTGGTGTAGCATTCGGAGGTGCCAACTTGAAGAAAATATTGGGGGAGGCAGGTAAGCCCCAACTCCACATAATCAGTCACATGGCATGGTGCATACACAACATTTGAATGGCAATACCCATCAACTTGGGTGGGTGGCCCCCTCAAATATTTTATTGGGGAGGCTGAAGAACCCTCAGCTCATAGGAGGTGGCTCCCATGGCAGCATTAATCTAGAAAAGGCTTCACAAATCTTGTTTTGGCCTTCAATTCTCATCAGCCCCAGTCACCACAACCATATGGGGCTGGTGGGGGCAGGTGCCTTGCAGAAGTTAGAAAGGACCAAGAGGATCCAACTTGGGGCAGAGCGTTGCCGGAAAGCCAGCACACTTTGCAGCCTTCATCTCTCCACTACGCATAGGAAGGGCAGTATTACGTTTGAAAACACATTGTCATTCCCTTTAATCTAAGACAATCATGGATTCCAAGAGTGTCTCACAATCAGCTCTGCAAATTGCAATAACCAGGAGAATTCAACAAAGAGGAGAAAGGGTGTTTTTTCGGAGGAAGGGGAGAGAAATCCCCCAACTTTGATTTTTATTTTTT
Source organism: Zootoca vivipara (assembly GCF_963506605.1). Lineage (NCBI taxonomy): Eukaryota > Metazoa > Chordata > Lepidosauria > Squamata > Lacertidae > Zootoca > Zootoca vivipara. The sequence continues at coordinate 203,434 of NC_083292.1, forward strand.
TTAAAAAAACCACAATCTGTATGTTCATCAAAATCAAAATCTCTTTAGAGTTGTGTTTGGGAAGTCTGAGGCATTCATTTTAAACAGGTAACAGATGGCAGGACGCTGCCAACTTACCGTAACACTGTTGATCCGTTCATACATTATGCATTTTTTAAAATGGGAATTTCAATTTGTTTGTTCCCAAGTGGGAAAATTCCATTATGTAGATGTAAAAAGCAAAAAAGGAAAGAGGAAACAGCAACAGAGATGGGGGGTGGGACCAAGGGAGTGTGTGTGTGTGTGTGTGTGTGTGTGTGTTTTGAACAACCTTGCAGAAGGGGGAGGGTGATAATGTGTTTATAACATGAATTAAGGATGAGGAAGTACAGCTATAGCTGTTAAACAAAGTTTGGGTTTTTTGTTTTTGTTTTTTACAGCTAAAGAGACTTCTTCAGTTGTTGGTGGTGACTAAAAGATGCTTGCATAAGATTAATGGGCCCTGAAGGCTGGTGGCTACTAGCTATTGGATATGCCCCAGCAGAACTAAAGAGTCCAAAATCCTGTTTTCAGTAACGGCAAAGCAGATGCCTCTGGAAAGCCCACAGCAGGACATGCCAGGCAGGAAAGGACCTTCCCCCATTCTATCCTTCAAGATATACTGCTTCTGTATCTTGGAGAGAGAGCATATGACAATCATAGCTAATAACCATCAAGAGGCCTCTCTCTCCTCCTCTGTGAACTTGTCTGTCACATTTCTAACGCTTTCATGCAGCAGTGAGTTTTCTAAGTCAGCTCCATGTTGCATGAAGAAGACCTACCTAAGCTATAATTCTTCCCCAAGACCCGCTTGTGGATTGATGGTAAAGTACAAGGCGTTTCATCAAAATATCACCAAAGGCCTAGCAATATCATTGTAGTAATATCACAGCTCTCAGAAAAGCTAGATGCTTCTCTGGCCTGGTTGTTGATGTTTGTGTTGCATTTCACTATGACTTGTGGGGCCCATAGGGGATCCTGGTGCTTGATGACTCCGAGGGAGATGGATTACCTGGGACTGATATGATCAGAAGCCCAGCTGGTTTATTCCTGTTCTGAAAAGCTCCAGCTATGCATTTTGAAGATGCTTCTTCTGAGAGCATGTTACACTCAAGACAGAAACTGCAGAGGGATGACGGAAAAGGGAGGCTTGAAGCTTAGAAGTGCTCCCCCGCCCCCCGCCCCCCAAGAAAGTCTCCTCTGCAAGGTCCAAAATGGAAATCATGAGGCCAGTGGAGGCTGGTCTGCCCCACCATTTTCAGCCTCCCCTCAGCTCCCACCCACCCAGCTGCCTACTTCGACCAGTCTGGGGGGGGCACTCTATTGGCTTGCTCCCCCTGTCTCTCAGTGTTGCTCCATTCAGGGGAGTCTTTAGCATATGTGCCGCCGGGGTGCAAAGATCTGCCCAGCACACCCAAATTTAGTTTAGCCCCCAAATTAACTTTTATTATGCTTATGTCAGACACCATGCTTACGCCTTATCTGTTGTTTACGAAAGAAGGGGGAGAAAAGAAACAAACTTTTTTATTTGCTCATTTATTTACAATACACTTATACTTGCTGAGTCTGACAAGCACTGCTGTTGTGAATGACAAGCGCCGCCACTGGCATGGTACATCTTTTGTAAATGAGTGCACAAAGTTGAAAGTCCATGCACTTTTCTCTCAATATACTGTATGCAGTTTTGTACACAATTTTGCCATAGCCTATGCAATTTCAACCCCCAATTTTGCCATAGCCTATGCAATTTCAACCCCCCAGTACAATGGTTTTTGTACTGATTCACAAAATTTGGAAAAGAGTGAATTTCAAAGGAGAAACTATTGATTTAGGAAGTGTGGGTGTGATAAATTCACATTTACCAAACAAATCTCTCCTCTATCCCTACCTGCCCTCCTCTTGGAGCTGCAGACCATTTTTTGGATTGAGTAAACTGAGCGAGCAAAAGTCACAGCACCCTCCACCCCCTCCACCCAAATAAATATGCAAGATAGTTCTGAGACCTTCTTTTTGGAGAGTAGCACAAACAAGAAGTAAGAAAGAGAAGACAGAGGTAGATGGGGTCACTGTGGAGCAGTGCAGCGCGTTATATAGCTCACCCTCCCACCCAGCCCGTCCCCCAATCTTGTGGTGTAGAGTACTGTTATGCACAGTCTTAAAGCCTTTCTTGCATTGTATCACTAGATTGCAGGCTTGAACACCCCCCCCCCCATATGCATTTTTTTAAAGCCAAACCAACACTACAAATATTCCTCACACTTAGAAAACTAGGACAAAATGGCCTTCTACTGAGATGCTTATTTTTTACATGCATAGAGCTGCTTTTTTATCTATGTTAAAAAAAATTAAAGTACTGTAAAAGCTTTTTTAAAAAATCGTTGTTGGAAGAAAGAAAACAGCAGGAAGTACAATCACCAAACAATGCTGGAAGAGAGTGAGGATGTTGAAGTTAATTCTCTCCTGTTCTGCCCGGTTTGGCTGCCAGCAGTTGAAGAAACCACAAGCAGCCCCAGCAGCAAATTAACACTCGCAAGATGCTCCCTTTTGGGTGGGGTGTGTCTGCAAAGTGCAATTTGAGCTGTTTGGTAAAAAATTATTTGTGAACCCCACTTGTAAATCGCTCACATCTTTGCAAACTACATGCAATTTGCATATTTTGGCTAATTAATGAGCCCAGATTTACTGCAAGATTTGCAGGGGTTTGGCATGAGAAGCGGGCTCAAGCTTGCTGTGCAAAAGCAACAATTTCTCTTTGCCTTCCAACTATTGTCACTGAAATGAGAAGGGAATGGGATTGCAAGAAAACCAAGTTTTCCCGCTGTGAGATGCTTGGTACTCTTGTGTCTCTAGCTAGAGCTGTGTTTCATGGGCTGTGTGTGTGTGAAATCAGTGTCGCCAGTCCTCAGAGGAACATAGCTGTAAGCAGGCAGAGTTGTGATGGGCTTCAAAATGTAGAAACTGTCACGGCTAAAAATTGGCCGCTGTTTCTTTAATGCTAAAAGAACTAAGTCAGCAGGAGTCAGCGGCCTACAATGACTCATGCAACCTCTCACCCAATTGTACCTGTATATATAGAGTGGTCAATGTTAGCTGTTGGTTGGTTGGTTAGAGAAAGCTAGTATTGTTGATATCTGTACAGTTAGTCGTTTTGCAGTTAAAGACTTTTAAGAATAAAAGCAGAAAATACTCTGCAAGGGCACTCTTTTCATGGAGTCTTTTGTGCTGGATTTGCTATATTTTTTCAAAACACTGTCAGAAACACTCTTGGAGTGAAATGCAAATGTTGCTTAAGGGCAGAGGGAGAAAGCTAAGCTAGCTAAATGGTTTTCCCGCCAGGTGGGAGGTGATGCTTTGACTGCTTTTTGCTATGCATTTTGCAGCTGGAAGAGAGCACAGCCAGATGTGAAGAGGCTGAGAAGGCACAAAAGATGGTAGCTCTGGAGCTCGAGAACCTGCACCTTGAGCTGGAGACGGTCAGCAGGAACAAGAACTTGGTAGGAGTCACAATGAAAGTTGCTGTGGCCCATGGTTGTACATAATCTTTATTAATTTTCAAATATTAAAATCCAATGACAGCCACATTTTATGAATATCAAATTACAATTCTCATCCAAATATAGATCAATTATACATCCAATACATTTTTAGTAACTTCCTGTGTGCTGGGTTTCAGAGTAAAAAGTACTGTTGAAATTCAAGCTACGTCATTACGCCATCTTTGTTGTTTATGTAAGGGAGTAATCTGGGAGTAATCTGGCTTCCCGTGGCGCGCCCTGGTTGTCATCCTCGGTGTGTGGGTGTGTGAGACAAAATCCTGGCCGTGCCCGATCGCACCCCCTGGCTGGGCCACTGTGGTGGATTGCGCCACCCCCCGGCCAGGCGTGATCGCCCCACCCCCTGAGTCGGGAGTTGCGTGGGGCGGCGCACCATTACCCCGCACTCCTGGCTGGAGGAGGCAGGCAGGCAGGGGAGAGGACAGGAAGGAGGCAGGCGAGCAAACAACAGAGCCCTATGGGCACTGCACTCCCCGTCCTGTCCCTCCCTATGGGTGGTTTGCACCATCCCAGGTGCTGGAGAGACTTCCTCCGCCACTGGTCCCGCCAGAGCTACTGCAGATCAAAGACCATAGTCCAAATTATCGTTCAATTCTTTAATTTCAGTGTACTCACACAGTTCTACTTTCATTTTTATCTATAGATGTAATTCCGTTCTCTTTTTGCTTTTTATCAGTTGTTATCATTTAGGAGGAGGTTTGCCAAGTCATTTATATAGCAAATATAGTATTAATAAAAAAGGGGGTAAAGGCTCCCCTCCCCCCTGACATACCATATTCTCCAACGAAGGAAATCTTTCTGGTTTGAAATGTTGCAACCCAGTAGCTGATTCTCTTGGCAGTTTGTAATCTTGTCCCCTTCATCCTGCACACGTCTGTAAATTAGAGCCAATTTCATCCTAATATACAGAAGAACCTCTGCTTTTAATGGCTGCCAGGGGGTTACCGATATGCAAACCACTTTCCCACTCAGGAGTCTCCTGCCTCTCGGGTTCCATACCAGAGTGAGAGCCAGTTATCAAGACAATCTGCGAGTGACGCTCACTTCTCATGGGCCCTGGGGGGGAGCTTGCAAGAACAATTACTCCCAAATCATCCTTGTTTTCCTCCGCAAATGGTCTCTGCCATTTAAGGATGCAGGAAGTACCGGAAGTTGTAGCTGTGGCCCAAGGATTCAGTTGTAAGCTCTTCAGGGGCAGACCCAAACAAAACAAGCACGACACCCTCACCCACCAGCAACGGGGAAATGCCAATTGGAATTTCTCTTGTGTGGACCGAGTTGAAATGAATGAGAGTTGTGCAATGGCATGATAGCCATCAATCGGAGAGTGTCTCTGAACATGTGCAGAGTCCCCTCATCTCTGGATAAGCAACCATCCCTCTATATCTAGGGTTGCAGGGCATAGGGCAGGCCCTGAGAGAAAGGACAAGGTGGTGCCCTTCCCATTTCCATGCCCCAATCCAACTAGGTTGGCAGCTGAGTCTTACTTCAAGAGTAAGTAACCATACTGGAGGGTGGAAGCCAGCTCAGGAGAAACAGGGGGATGGGGGGGGGGCTACTGCTGCCTCCAGGATCCATCACCTGAGGCAGCTGCCTAACCTTCCTCATAGAAAGACAGCATCTTGTGCCTTCCGGGGAGGTTTGAGGCCCAGAACAAGGTAAAGTCTCATCTGTTTGTGCTGTTGGCTTGCAGTTGGCTTAATTTATCTAGATAAGTGTTAATCAATTAAATTTTGTATGGGCTACAGTTTAAGAATCATAGAATCATAGAGTTGGAAGAGACCACAAGGGCCATCCAGTCCAACCCCCTTCCAAGCAGGAAACACCATCAAAGCATTCCTGACAGATGGCTGTCAAGCCTCCGCTTAAAGACCTCCAAAGAAGGAGACTCCACCACACTCCTTGGCACATTCCTTGGCAGCAAATTCCACTGTTGACAAGAAGGATGTTGACAAGTAGGAAGGAGACCCCAAAGGTCATCTAGCCCAACCCCCTGCAATGCAGAATTGCAGCTAAATAATTCCTGATAGATGACCATCCAACCTCTGCTTAAAAACCTCAAATGTTGAAGGAAAATACACCACCTTCTGAGGAAGTCCAATCTTCTGTTGAACAGCTCTTACTATCAGAAAGTTCTGCCTAATTTTTGGTCAAAATATCCATTCTTGTCATTTGAATCCATTGGTTTGGGTCCTCTTCTCTGGAGCAGCAGAAAACCTTAGAATTATAGAGTTGGAATGGACCCTGTGGGTTATCCCCCTGCAATACATGACAGATAAAAACCTCCAGTGAAGGAGAGGAAGACCGTTCCACTGTTGAACAGCTCTTGCCATCAGAATGTTCTTCTGCCACAATTGGTTCAGGTTCTACCCTCCAGAGCAAGAGAAAACAAGCTTGTTTCCTCTTCCATCCCTTTCGATATTTGAAGACAGCTATCATATCTCCTCTCAGTCTCTTCTTTATCAGGCTAGACATACCCAGCTCCTTCAAGCGTTCCTCATAAAGCTTGGTTTCCAGACCCTTGATCATCTTGCTTGGCATATGTTCCAGCTTGTCACAGCTTGTCAATATTATTCTCAAATTGTGGTGCCCAGAATTGGACACCGATGCAGCATAGAACCACATTGGCCCTTTTTTTTCTCTTTTTGCTGCTGCCTCACACAATTGCACCCCAGGTTTTTTATTTTTCTGTTCTGCTGCAGGTTGATGAGCAGCTATACCAGCTCCAGCATGAGAAAGCTGATCTCCTCAAGCGTATTGATGAAGACCAAGAGGATCTGAATGATCTGATGGCCAAGCACAAGGCCTTAATTGCTCAGGTAAAGCAGGGAGGCAGGTGGAGAGGGAGGCTCACCCGTCAGAGTGGCCTTGCCTTATTTGGGGTGCTTGGACCAGGAGCCCTGGTTGTCTATAGGTGGCACAATCTAGCTTTCCAGTTTTGTAAGGCTTGGAGCCCTGACTGGCTTCATTCCCTCCACCTTCTTTTGCTAGTCAGTGCCCACAGAATTGGGTGGGGCCCTGAGGGTCATCTAGTTCAACCCCCAGCAATGCAGGAATCTGAAGTAAAGCATCTGTGGCAGATAACCACCCAACTTCTGATTAAACACCTCCAAGGAAGGAGAATCCACCAACTCCTGAGAGAGTCCGTTCCACTTTTGAACAGCTCTTACCGGTACTGTCACTCTGTTAGCTGTTAATACATTTCTATCCCATCAGTTTCTCCAAATTGCTCAAGGTGGCACACCGTTTTCCTCTTTCCTAACTCTTTCCTAACTCTGTGAGGTAGGTTAGGCTGAGAAGCAATGATTGACCAAGGCCACCCAGTGAGCTTCATGGTTAAGTGAGGATTTGAATCACAGCCTCCCAGGTCCTAGTCTGACGCTCTGGCTACTGTGCCACTAATTCAAAAGCCAGCTGATTCAACCAAAAAGGTTCCCGTAGCCTCTTTTCCCTTAGGAAGCGCCTCCCTTTCCATTGATACCGTCTCAGCACCTCCTGTAAAGGTTTGCAAGGTTGGCGGGATCCAGAAGGCAATTCCCAGCATGCACACACCTATATGACTTAGGTGCTCCAGTCTTCAAAGGAGCCGCTGCCTTGTCTGACTCTCTTCTGGGGCTCTTCCTTTTTGCAGTCTGCAACAGATATCGCCCAGATCCGAGAGCTGCAGACCCAGTTGGAGGAGATGAAGAAGGAAAAGCATGGCCTGCAAGAGAAAGTGAGTCCTTCCCCCCCTTTCCAGTACAAATGCTCTTCTAACTTTTCTAATGCTGAAGAATCTCAGGGTGAGGACATCCTGAGAGCCCTGACGCTGGATCAGAGGAAAGCCCTTCCTGGCCCAGCGTCTGGAAGCAGCAACTCTCTCCTGTTGTTTATGCTGAGGGACTGGTCTTCTGAGGCACGTGTTTGCCTCTGCATGTCGATGCTCTATAGCTTTGGTGGCTAATATCCACTGATAGACTTAGAATCATAGAATCATAGAGTTTGAAGAAACCACAAGGGCCATCCAGTCCAACCCCCTGCCAGCAGGAAACACCATCAAAGCATTCTTGACATATGCCTGTCAAGCCTCTGCTTAAAGACCTCCAAAGAAGGAGACTCCACCACACTCCTTGGCAGCAAATTCCACTGTCGAACAGCTCTTACTGTCAGGAAGTTCTTCCTAATGTTTAGGTGTACTTCTCCTGAGTACATTTGTCTAATTTTCCTGTTCTGCTGAGGAAGTGGTAGCCAGAGCCAACACTTGAACAGGAGGACAGCCAGTGAAACTGAATGTTGAAAGATTCAGGACAGATAAAACAAGAAAATACTTCTTCATGCAGCACATGGTTAGACAAATTCATGGAAGATAAGGCTCTCAATAGTTGCTTGCCAATAGTTGCTCTGCTCTGCCTCCACGGTCAGAGGCAGCAGGAGGGGAGAGGGCTCTTGTGCTCAGGTCCTGTTTCAGGGTTTCCCACTGAGGCATCTCACTGTGAGAATAGGAGGCTGGACCATTGCCCTGATCCAGCAGGCTGTTCTTGTGTTCATTCCCAAAGCCTCTCCTAGGAAGGTGCGGCAAATCTGGACCCTGGACAGCATCAGGTGGGCTCAGCTCACAGAAGGGCAGACCACCATTTTTGCTCAGGACCAGAGTTATGGAGGTGCCTGACAGGTCTTTCTCGTCTAGTGAGCCTGCCCCTGCCCCACACGAGCTGTGCAGTTTTTAAAGGGTCCTTGCTCAATTCTGCAGGAGCACAAAGCTGCATGGCTGTGGAGCAGCAGAAGCTCCCAGGGAGTCTTCTTCCATCTCCGAGGCTGGTGGGAGAGCCACACGCTCAGGCCAGAGCCCTGTGGAATGGGGTGCTGAGGGATCTACCCCAAATGGGTGACTTGTGAGCCATCTGGATCAGAGTCTGCCTTGTGGCAATGCTGGAGACATGGCTCTGATGATCTTTTCTGTAAGAACTTTAGGAGAACCCCACTGGTTCAATGATCAATGGCCCCTCTAGCCCAGCCTCCAGCTTCTCACAGAGGTGAAACAGGGAGACCCAACAGCAGAAAATGAAGGTGATGGTACCCTGTTGGCTGGCCCTCAGCAGCACATGCAAGAGGTCCGAGGGCAGCAACACAAGAACAGGCCTGCTTGTGGAATGCTCTCCCCAGGGAATCTCACCTGGCACCTTCATTTGGTATAGGCACCAGGAGAAAACATTCCTCTTCAACCAGGCCCTTGGCTAACTGAACAATCCATGACATTTTGAACTGTGTGTCTTATTGTTTATGTTTGTTACTATGTTATGTATTTTTGTGTTTTCGTATTGTAAACTGCCCTGTGATCCTTGGGTGAAGGGCAGTACAGAAATTTAATACATCATCATCATCATCATCATTTAATACTAAGAGGTACAGTGCCTCTGTAGGTGGAGGTTCTGCTTTAGCTGTTGCAGACAATATGTCTAATCCCATTGTGAAATCTTCTACCCAAGAAGCCATCCCCATTGTGGCAGAGTTGCTGGTGACCCACAAAGTATTTATTTTTTTAAGTGCCGAATCCTATGGTCAGTGAGTCATATACTACATTGACTTCTGGGGCTTGATGGAAGTTGTGTTAATTGGATCACAAGGTGCCAGGACTTGCGGTAAGAAATGGGCAAAGCATCAAACCTGACTGAATTCTTCTTCAAATGTGTAAGCTGAGCCCATTGGGTTGCACGGCCTTGCTGTGCTTTATGACCTTAGAGGTGGATTTGTATTCTTCCTATTGATTTCACTGTTGTAGCTTTTAACTGTGCACTGCTTGCGAGAGGCCCCTGGCCTGAATATAAACAGGATATAGCGGTAAATTGTGGAAATTAAATAAAATGGCAGGAATTGAGTTAAATGATCTCTTGTCTGGAAACAGCTGCAGGTGTCCCAGGCCCGGGTTGTCTACTTGGAGCAAGCAATGGTGGAGAGGTCCATCGTCAGCCGCCAGGAGGCCCTGATTTGTGACCTGGAGAACAAGATGGAGTTCCAGAGTGTGCAGATCAAGCGCTTTGAGGTTTGGCTTGTCTTGCCCTTGGCAGACTGGGGAGGAGGTTGATCAAGACCCCCAGAGAACAAACCACAGGGCCCATAGCTCAGGGGCAGGCTTGGTCCCAGGCTCAGTCCCCAAGGGAGGGCTTGGAGAGACCAAGACCCCTGCCAGAAACCCAGGAGAACCATTGCTGCCAGTCAGTGCAGACAACACTGAGCTAGATGCACCATTGGTCCATTGGCAACTCTTCATTTGCACAGGAATTACGTTCCGAACCCGCATGCACATCAGTGAAATTGCATGAAATGAGGAGTCGTCTGTCTGTTCCATAAAAGCCCTGCTGGTGTGTGAGGAAGAAGCTTTCCCATTAATCAGCTGAACTTGTCAACAAGACCCGCTGCCCCTCTGGCTCACACGAGGCTAACAGCTGGCATGCAGGAATGTGCAGCTTTTCTGTGTGTCAGCTGCTGTTAGCTGGGAGTCTCAGCAGAGCCCCGCTGCACCTCCAGCTCATGAGGAGACCCTTCCTGGAGCCCAAAGATGATGTCCCTTTTGGGCTCTGGGGAGGGTCTCCTCAGCAGCTGGAGGCACAGCAGGGCTCTGCTGAGGCTCATCAGGTCTCCCCACACACTTCCAAGTTTCTGGAGCCTCGCATCCGTGTGGTCACGCATAAATTGAACACAGGTACATGGGGGGGGGGTTGCCTGTCAGGCAGCTTTGCATGTTCCTAAACACTATGCTATGGGATGCGGGTGGCGCTGTGGTCTAAACCACTGAGCCTCTTGGGCTTGCCAATCAGAAGGTCGGCGGTTCGAATCCCTGCAGCGAGGTAAGCTCCCGTTGCTTGGTCCCAGCTCCTGCCAACCTAGCAGTTCGAAAGCATGTCAAAATGCAAGTAGATAAATAGGTATCGCTCCGGCGGGAAGGTAAACGCTGTTTCTGTGCGCTGCTCTGGTTTTGCCAGAAGCAGCTTAGTCATGCTGGCCACATGACCCGGAAAAACTGTCAGCGGACAAACGCCGGCTCCCTCGGCCCAGAGTTGTCTGCGACTCGACTTAACTGTCATGGGTCCTTTACCTTTTTTTAAACACTATGCTACAGACTTTAACTTATTTAATTTTCATCCCAACCACCCAGAGAATCATGGGAACTATTTTCCATAAGAAGAGCAAGTGTGGCATTAATGGTTTTAGTGTCTGACTAGGAATGGGAGACTTGGACCATGAAGCTCATAAGGTGACCTTGGGCCAGTCACTGACTCTCAGCCTAACCCCCTCCCCCCGGCATATTGAGAGGATAAAAGGAAGAATACATACATACATACTGTGTGTGACTGCAAGCAATAAAGTTTGCTGTCTAACCAAATACACAAGCCACACTTGGTAAACTCTCTGCCTAAGAATAGATGCCCTGTACTTACCGTATCTCCGCATCCATGAGGAATGAAACCTTCCTTTTTAAGGTTCTTGGGGAGTGCAAGTCCATGGCACAATTTTCACTTGTGCACGGCATCCTGCTGGTGTTGTATCTGTCCTTATAGAAGGCAGGAAAGGAAAGGAAAGGAAGGGAAAGAAAGAAGGGTGGTTGGACTAGATGACTGTTGGGGTCACTTTCAACTCTCCAGTTCTATGATTCTGTGAGTGGGGTTTCTGTTTGGCTCCCCCCTCCCGCCCCTAACTCTTCTCTCTCCCCAGATGCTGGTTCTCCGTCTTCGGGACAGTGTGATCAAGATGGGAGAGGAGCTGGAGAAGGCGAAGGAAGGGGAGGCGCGGGAAAGAGAGAAGACCTGCTACTACCAGATGAGGATGGAAGAGATGAAGGCAGACCTGAGTGAGCTGGCCCAGAGGGAGCTGGAGGCCAATCGCAGGCGGGTGGAACTGGTAAGAGGGCCGGGAATAGGGGTGGCGGGGGGGGGGGAATGGATTTGTTTATTTTCAGTTGCCTCTTCATTGAATGTTTCCAATCCCAGAGCAGGGAACAAAGCAGTAAAAAAGAGAGAAAAACAATGTGCCAAAATTACTTATACAAACTCACAACATATGAACAACTTGCATATAAAAGCAGACTTGCCACAGCCAAATTCAATGATATTTGGAATGCATTTTTACAAATACTGTAATAGGTTAAGATCTGGTGAAGTACAATAACAACCTTGTAAAGTATGGAGTTTTGCCCCCCCCTTTATTTTCCCTTCTACATGGGTTTTGTTTCTCTTTTTCTTTTTCTCTCTTTTATTTACGTCTCACAATGTTTATTGCACATATGTTTATGTACTTTTTGAACTTTCAAGAAAGATATTAAAAACAAAAGAAAAAAAAGATGCCAAAATGACAGAATCTTATAAACAGGACCAATAAACAACTAAACAAATGCATCATCCGGTAAACAAGAGAAATTAAAGCATGATGTGTAGGATGTGTATAGAGTCTACGAGACAAACAAGAAAACACACACACACACACACTGCGTTGGGAAGGATGGAAAAGAACTGGGAGAAAATAAACAAGTGGAAAGCCTGGATTACGGATAAACAAGAGATAAACTGAATCAAAATGCCACCAAAATACTCTTTATAAAAACTTTCAGAGATCTAGCAAAGAGTGACAAAGAAGACACTGGGAGAAAGGTTTTATAGAATTAGCTTTCCTCCGTGATTGGACGTGAAAGCTGCCAGCAAACTCCAACACCTCCCCTTCCCCATAATTTCCCTTTATGGTGCCAATTACATTATTTCTGTAATTTTTGAGATGGGCTACTTGGCTTAGATTACATTCCCAAGAGCTTCTGCTTGGATCGCTTCAGAGAGGCCCCCACTGAGATATACTTGGGTTTAGCACACTATCTGCATGTTTCTTTAGGTCTCCACAAGTGAAAGGACTAGAGACTTGCTCTTTAAATGAGGGTGCCAGATCCTCCCAGCCTCCAACCTCATGCCTAGAGACCCTGCCTTTCTGTGCACCCTGTGTAGACTAGTGGTGGTGATAGGACTAGGGAGTCACCTCAAAGGCCATGCTAGGATACAGGGATTAGTCGTGGCAACAGGACTGGTGGGATCGAAAGCCAAGAGGAGGGTGCCAGACTTAGGCTTAGATCAAAGGAGGTCTCTAAGGCTGCAGAGAAGATCCAGGACCGACAAAAGAAAGTTCTTCTTCATGCAGCACATCATTAAAATGTGAAGCTCCCTCCCAGAGGAGGCAGCAATGGCCGCCAACCTGGACGGCTGTAAAAGAGGATTGGGCCCTTTCCTGGAGGAGTAGGAGGCTACAATGGCTTTTAGCCACTATGGCTGTGCTCTGCCTCCACGGACGGAGGCCATGATGTTTCTAAATAGCAGTTCTTGGAAAGCGCAGGAGAGGGAAATCCACAATAGACATATGCTTGGCCACTGTAAGAACTGGAGGCTGGACTGAATGGGCCATTGGTCAGCAAGCTCTTCTTGTGTTCTTAGAGAAGACATTCAAACACAAAATTAACTGGAAAGCAAATGAAAGCTGGATTTTTTAAAAAAATGAAATGCAAAATGCCCACCTTCCCCTTGTGTAATTTTTTTTAGGCCTTTTAGTCCTGCAGCTCTGAATGCTGGTGCCACAGAGTCCCTTCTGAGAGCAGACACCCTTCCTAATTGCAGAGGTTGTTATCACAAAGCCTTCCCCAGGCAGTCTTGCACTTCTCTGCCTTGGCGCTTGCAAAACTGTTCACGCTTTGCATGCCTTAATAGTTTCCCAGCTTTGGTTGTGAGTTTGATGGAAGCAGCAGCTTACCGGTAGTAATAATTTCATGACTCCTGAAAAGGTGTGATCCCTTCTGACTACAAGCTGTGACAGCAAGGCAGTGGGGTGGAAATTAAGATATTTGGGCATTCTTTTCCTGCAAAAAAGGTGGGAGGAAACCACCCCACAAGATTCAGCTGGGAAATTTTTACTGAGGATACCTTGATAACACTCTGTGGTTCTTTGTGGGGGAAAGGTATCTTACCCTACTTAGTAAATTCTGAAATAAAAAGTATGGAGGCTTTCTATCAGCCCAACAGCAATTTATCAGCACTTAAGATCAGCTAATACAAATTACAGCCATTGCCTTCCTTGATGGATTTGCAAGAGATCTCACCTGAGACTCAAAACAGTGGAAGTTTTGTCACTTCAAAACTGGCAAGCAGCCCTGATGAATATTACTTAATATTGATAACAGAGGGATGCTAGTGTACAGTAAACTGCAGAAATAGAATCCACACTGTGAGGGACAGGAACTATAGACTGCCCCCTCCCATCGTAACCACGAGTTCCTCTCCGAGCACCAGCGGGAGCAGGGAAGGAGATTACTCTAGCGGGGAAACAGGAAGCAGAGGGCAGGGCTCTGACAGGGTCACAGAGGAGAGGGAAAGAGGGAGGCAGGAAAACCCGGCTAGGAGACCCCTCCCTCCAGTTCCAGAGTTGCACGTGAAGAAAAGGGGGAGGAGATTAGGGATTCCCAGACTACTTTGTTGGAAAAAGACGCGGGAATCCCCATTCCGGGGTACTGACCCAGACTGAGAACATGTACATTGTACAGCTGCTGCACTGTAAATAGTTTGCACTTAATAAAAGCATGAAAAGGCAACGTGCTGGAGTCGTTACTCTAGAGTAGCCGCCAGCGATCCTGTGACACACACTAATCTCAAACAACTTTAATTAGTTTATAGCAGGCATGTTCAAAGTCTGTTTCGGGGGCCTAATCCAGCCTGCCGGTCAATTTAAGTCAGCCTCGGGTAAAATACTAAAAAAAAAGCTCAAATCCTTAAAAAAGCTCAACAACATGGGTTGGAACCTCACGTGTTCACTTCAACAAATCTGGCCCTCTTTGAAAAAAGTTTGGGCACCACTGTTTTATAGTAGTGTAGTAAAGGGGTGAGTTTGGCAGTGCAAATGGGAATGATAAACAAGCAAGCCATGAAAGAAGCTATTTTGGCTAGCTGTTAATGTGAACATTTTATTATTGAGCCAGCTAATGAGGCAGGAGCTCACTTGGTTTGGACTTCTCTGCCTTCTGCCTGGCTCTTGTGGCCTCTGCCTTGCCCTAGTGCTGCATCTGGGGCCCAGCTCTTCAGAAGGACATAGGCTCACGGGACAGAATTGCTTGGGGAATCTATGCACAGATCAGAGAAGTAAATAGGGGTGCAAAATCACAGTGATTGTATCAAAGCTCCTCAGTAGTTCAGGTCACTTGATGGGATGACTGCACATGCAAGTGGATGGCTGGGGAGAGGCCAAGGCGGCTGGTCTCTTGGCAGAGCCTGATGGAATAGCCCTACTCTCTGCAGCTTAATGGAATAGCCACAGACATTTTCCCCTGAGCACTTGGGAAGTAGGAGGAAGAGAAACCCCCAGGATTGGTTGGATGCATTTCCCAGAAAGGTGCCACTTCGCACACAGAAGGCTCATTGCCTCCTGTCACAGCTCCTCCCCCCCAGGACAGTGGAGGGGTCCTTGACTGGGCCAGCTGGGTTTATCATTGAGTCTGAGCCCTAGAGAAACAAAGCCAGAGGGCAAAGTGATGCTTTCCTCGTTGGGTCAGGGAACAGCTGCTGACAGAGCCAGCAAACGCAGAAGGCGTAGCAGCAGAGGCCTGGAAATAACCGTCTTAAGCTATGGTCATTATCGGAAAGGCTCAGGAGTCTTTCTCAGAAAGGGGGTATTTTGCCTTGGCAACAATTACTTCATGGATCCTCATTCATTAGCCCAGGCCATTAGGGGGGTTTGCGCTGAGGACGGAGGAAAAGACTCTGCCACCAACCAGAGACGCCCACGGAGCGCTTCAGCGCCATGCCAGCCCCAGCACAAAAGAGCCTATGATGTTGCTGTTAATATGGAAGAAAGCAGGCAAAATGACTCACTGTTTGCCTCTTCAATTTGCTCTGGGTTTGTGCTGCTGAGCCGCCCTCCAAATCACAGCCCATTTTCTTCCTTTCTCCACCCCCCCACCTCAAACCCAGGTTCCAGACTCTGTCTCTTGCACATTAGAGGCAACGGAGCCACTTCTATTTTCATTTTACAAGCGTGACTGAACATCACATGAATGAGTGATGGGGAAGAAACAGTGCAAAATTCAAGAGCACAGTAAGAGCCTGTTGGTTCAGGCATCCTGCTCTCATTGGGGCCAGCCAGATGCCCATTATGGGAAACCCTCAAGCAGAACGGGATATTCAGAAGCATTGGAGGCTGCAGCTGTGGAAGCAGAGCAGAGCATCATGGCCAGTCGCCATTGGCTAGTACCCAGATTCTGTGGCCCAATGAGATCCCATTGGAGATGAATAAAAATGCTAATTTAATTATTTATATGCCGCCCATCTGACGGAGGGGCCCCACCCACACAGATGGAGCTTGGAACCGTCTGCATGCAAACCTAACAAGAGGCTGCTGCATCTGGCCATTAGCCCACCTGCTGCTGAGCTCTTTGGATGAAGGGCAGGGAAGAAATCTCAATAAAGAAATGACAATGCTCCAACATCCAGTTCTCACAATGGCCAACCAGATTCCTGGGGGAAACCTGTGAGTTTGAAGCAACTGGTGTTCAGAAGCATCACGGTCTCCAGCTGTGGAGGCAAAGCAGAGCCATCCATAATTAGATTAGATTAGATTTCTTTATTGTCATTGTGTAATTACAATGAAATTGGATGCTATCCCATAAAAACAAAAACAAAAAACAAAACAAAAACATTTTCAACAACCACATGCCTACACAACTCTTCAGGTCAATTATTTAGTTACAGTATTTAAGATGGATATAGCTTTTGGATAGAAACTGTTTTTAGTCTATTTGTTCTTGATCTTTTTTAAAAAATAATTTTTATTGAGTTTTCCAAATTGTTCTATATCTCTTGCACGAAGGCAGTAGTACAAAAAGGCTATATCCCGGATGAGATGGATTCTGTAAAATATTTTTTACTTTTTTGAGGCAACGGGAACTGTATAGATCTTCCAAAGATGGGAGGGGATGACCAATAATCATTCTGGCTGTGGTTATGACCTTCTGGAGCATCTTCCTCTTCATTTCTGTATAAGTGGAAAACCAAGCACAAATGCAATATGTAATAATGCTCTCTATTGAGCCACGGTAGAAGGATACTAGCAGTCTCTCACTCAGATTGTTCTTCTTCAAAAGTCTAAGGAAATAAGTTCTCTGTTGTGCCTTCTTTACCAGAGCAGTGGTGTTTGCACTCCAAGTCATACCCTGCTTGATAAAGGTAAAGGGACCCCTGACCATTAGGTCCAGTCGTGACCGACTCTGGGGTTGCGCGCTCATCTCGCATTATTGGCTGAGGGAGCCGGCGTACAGCTTCCAGGTCATGTGGCCAGCATGACAAAGCCGCTTCTGAAGAACCAGAGCAGCACATGGAAACGCCGTTTACCTTCCCGCTGTAGCGGTTCCTATTTATCTACTTGCATTTTGACGTGCTTTCGAACTGCTAGGTTGGCAGGAGCTGGGACCAAGCAACGGAAGCTCACCCCGTCACAGGGATTCGAACCGCCGACCTTCTGATCAGCAAGCCCTAGGCTCAGTGGTTTAACCACAGCGCCACCTGGGTCCCTCCTTGATAGTCCCTACCCTGCTTGATAGTCACTCCCAAAGACTTGAATACAGCCACCCTCTCCACCCTCTCCCCTCCGATATACAATGGCTGAATATCCGCTCCCCCCCCTATAATCTACCACTAGTTCCTTAGTCTTGGCAGTATTAAGAGCCAGATTATTTTCTCTACACCAAACACAGAGCCGCTCCACCTCATCCCGATGGGCGGATTCTTCCCCTCCTGAGAGGAGCCCCACCACCGTAGTGTCATCAGCAAACTTGATGATATTCTCCTTCATGGATTTGTCCAATCCTCTTTTAAAGTCACCCAAGTTGTGGGAGGGAGTTGCACAGTTTAACTAAGAAGGATTTTTTTATCTGTCCCAAATCTTGCAATGTTCAGCTTCATTGGATGCCCATGAGTTCTAGTTTTCTCTTGCCCACTTTTCCCATGCCATGCATAATTTAATATTTCATGGTGCCATTTTCAAAAAGAGCTGGAGGTTCTGAATCCCTGATGTCTCCTGCTGGGTGTTGGTGGCACTCTGTGCATCCTGAGCATCATTAGCCTTATTGCAACACTGTTGGTGTTGGAAGTTGGACTGGGGCTGAACCAGAGCTGTCCTTGGTCTCTAGAAGGGAGATGGTCAACTCTCTCTGGGGAGGAAGACAGGCAGGACTTGTCACTAGGAGGACCTCACACCTAGGAAGAAGTGGCTGTGGTGGTCTTATGAGAATGCATCTGTTGCCCCTGTAGGGATGGAGAAACCTGTTCAGCCTGGAGGCCAAATTTGTCTGGGCCCTTGCAAGATGGACATTTAATGAATACAAATAGTATGCTGCTGGTGGGTTGTGGATCCAAAGCCACAAGCAGGCAAAGCATTTGATGTGGCTCTTAGGGCTGTGCAGTACAGTTTCTAGGCTACATTCTGGTAATGCAAAAGTCGGGTTTCTGTACATGTGTACACACAAAACTGCAAGAGGCATTGCTGCACTTCAGCTATGCCTCCATGGCAGGCAAAAAGACAATTCCCAGACATGCTGTTATGCTCCCAGTGCTCTAGAGAAAAGGCAGGCTTGAGGTTAATCCCAACAACGTAGATTTTAGGTGGTATAGTCTTTGGGTGGGGACTGTACCACCTCAGTTTTTATGTGGGGCATTGCGTGAAAGAACACATCCCCCCCCCATTTGCAAAATCCACCTGCTTTCCATTTTTAAAAAGTAAAATTGAATGAGTAGCCATTTTTCCTTTCAAGCAAACTCCCTGCAGGTGGAAAACTGCAACATCTCATCCCCACATTTGTAATGAAAGGCTGGCATTTATGAGGTGTTAATCAGAACTCTTTGTTAATCCTTTTCAGGTAATAATTGCTGGGGGTTTTGGCCTTCTGTTCCCTGATTTTGGTTAGTCTTTAACTTTGCTGACTGATGGGATTGTAGAAATGCCTGAACGCCTTTTGATTTTAGAATATTTTGCCAATAGACATCTGGGCTGGAGGAAAATGTTGCAAGATACATATTTACTAAAAGTGTTTCTGGACATATTTATTTTGAAAAATGTGCCACTAGCATTAAGGGGGGGGCACCAATCCTGATGGTGAACAGCATAAAATCTACAGTAAAAACCACATTCATAAAACAAAGGGTGGGTTCCAATGTTGCACTATTGTAAATGTTCTGCCTGTGCAAGAGTATCAGCTTGTCAGATGGAACAGCCTCCCCCTGACACACATGCTCTTCTGCGGGTTCTCCTGACCTCTAGCCAAACTCGGAGTGGAGGGAGGAAAGGAGGGAAAGCCCCATTGCAAGATTTGTTAGCAGCTGAATCCCACCCAAAATACCCTCAGGGTCAATGAACCCGTCTGCAGAGGTGAAGGGAGACCCCGAGGGTTGAATACAGGGAGGCACCACCATCTGCACTGGCATGAACACTCAGCAAAGCCCAGGGCAGTCTCCAGCAGGTCGCACGCCCTGACGCTGAGGGGCGGAGATCGCTCCGGCGCCCCCGCCCTCACAGGGCGCAGCATGGTTTCCGTGCGGCGCCCTGCCTACCTGCCCGGTGCCCTGGCACACCG
This sequence comes from Zootoca vivipara, assembly GCF_963506605.1. Taxonomy (NCBI): domain Eukaryota; kingdom Metazoa; phylum Chordata; class Lepidosauria; order Squamata; family Lacertidae; genus Zootoca; species Zootoca vivipara. The sequence goes on from NC_083292.1 coordinate 222,622, forward strand.
CACCACCAGGGGTCTACCTAGAGCCGGCCCTGGCAAAGCCCCCCTCCCAGCCCATAGAAGCACTTCCTTGCAAGTTCATTCTCCTTGCTCACACAGAATCATAACACTGGAAGGGATGCCAATTGTCATCTCAGGAATCTCAACTAAAGCATCCATGACAGATGAGCATCTAATCTCTGCTTTAAAACCTCCAAGAAAAAGAGTTCACAACCTCCTGAGAGAGTCCGTTCCATAGCCAAACAGCTCTTACTGTCAGAAAGTTCTCCCTGATGTTTAGTTGGAATCTCCTTTCCTGTAACTTGAAGCCATTGTTCAAGTCATGCCCTCCAGAGCAGGAGAAAACAAGCTTGTGAAAGCTGTGGATATATTTGAAGACTAGCTGACCCGGCCACGCATTGCTGTGGTTCTTTCCTGTGATCCCCCCCACCAAGTCCCGATCCCTGGCGTATCCTGCCCCTCCTCCCTCCACCCCGGCTCATCCCTGTGTTTCGGTAGAATACCCTTCCCTCTGTTGTCCCTGGGGAGTCTTGGCCCCTCCCCCCTGTATCTCCATACCTTGGCCCCCACCCTTCGAAAAGGAACTGTTAGGTTCTGGGTTCTATTTCCCAGAATGCACTTTTGTCTGAACCCTCTGTTGTCCCTGGGGAGTGTTGGCCCCTACCCCCAGTATCTTCCTACATTGGCCCCTACCCTTGGAGAAGGAGCTGTCAGTTTCTGGGTTCCATTTCCCAGTATTTACTTTTGTCTGAGCCCTCTGTTGTCCCCTCCCCCCTGTATCTCCATTCATTGGCGCCTGCGCACGCATCGTGAACATTTCTGTCAGGGGTGATGATGTGCCCTGGGACCAAGAGAATTACTTAAAGAATCCCAACCCGGGGGGGGGGGTCAAATAGTGAAGCCCCGTAGCAACAGACAGGCCCAGATAGAAGAAGGGGGGGTCATATGGGCCACTTGGCGCGGGCCTCCGAATCTAAAGGGGGCCTCGGTCAGCATATTCACAATCATTAAAATGAAAAAAGTAACAAAAGGGTTAAAAACAGGGCCACATTATCTACCTGGCCCGGGCCCTGAAAGGGCCTGGCAACAGAAGGCGCATTCTGAAGCATCCGAGTTGTTCAGTTCCATAAAAAACCCAGGAAGTGGCAAGGGGAAGGTAGGGAATTGTAAATGGGGTGGGGGGTGGCCACTGCAAATATCTGGGGAGAGTAAGTGCATGGTTGTTGTTGTTTTTTTAAAAAAGACACAGATGCTTACAATCAGTTGTTTCTCCTATAATAAGCCATAGCAGGATTTGCGGAATATAAGCCATACCCCGAAAATAAGACATAGTGATAGGCGCAGTTCTGGAGGGCCCCAAGGAAGAGGCAAGGCTGGACGCATAATAAAAAAATAAGACATCCCCTGAAAATAAGCCAATGTGGGGTTATTTTAGGAATAATAAATATAAGACGGTGTCTTATTTTTGGAGAAGCACGGTAAAGCCTAGGTTAAAAGGGGCACGGCTGCCTTTACTTAAAATGGCCGCCGCAGCCTCGCATATGACACAACGCCCACTAAATTATAAAGCGAAAATCCCTCACTGTGCCCCCAAGTGCGTGTTAGGAGAAATGATGAATGACTGCCTAATGCTGCCAGGCGTTTATTAATGCAGCCACCGGGAGAGGCTTTGGGCTTGGGGTGGAATAGCTGTTTTGGTGGTTGCAAGGCCTCCTGTTTTACAGGATCTCGTGGCTTGTGGGTGTGGCGTGTTGTTGTGGCTAATCCCTGTGACTGCCCCCATGTGTCCCGATCCATGATCTATTCAGTTTGCCCCCCCTCCATATCTCATGACGTTTTGAAGGATGGTATTTATTTTTGTCTTGTGGATTTGGGGGCGGGGTAGTGGTGCTAAATTGTAAAGTAAAAAACCCTTGCCGTGCAGGGGCCTACATAAATCAATGGCCGTGCTGCGTTCTGTGCCACACACACCCCCGGGCAAGCCCCGACCTCCACTTGGCAATGTTGGTTTTTTGGTGGGTTTTTTTGGAGGGGGGTAGTGGTGCTAAATGGTGAAGTAAAAAACCCTTGCCATGCCCCCAAGTGCGTTGCTGTGGGTTATTCCCCCCCCCCCGGGCCTGTCAGGGGCCGAGGCCGTGCTGCGGCCTGTGATAATGGCCGACTTGGTGGTTTCAGTTGCTTGGTTGATGATGTCATTTGGTTTGTGGGTGTGGCTTAGATTTCACAGGAAGGGAGGGGGTGGAGGAGGGTATAACGCCACTTGAGGGCGCTGTTTGACTTGGTGGATATCCAGGTCTGTACCTGCCCTGGTGTGTGATTTGAGGGATTTTTGCCCCCCAAAACACTTGGGGAGTGGCCTGGATCGTTGTGTCAAAATTTCAGGACGATCGGTCAAGCGGTTACGGAGAAAAGTGTAGAACGCAGTTTCACAATTTTTACATTTTTTTATATATAGATGGCTATCATATCTCCTCTTGGTCCCCTCTTTTCCAGGCGAAACATACCCAGCTTCTTCAACCATTTCTCATAAGGCTTGGTTTCCAGACTCTTGACCATCTTGGTTTCCCTCCTCTGCAAACATCTCAGCTTGTCAACATCATTCTTAAATGGAGGGCCGAAGTTTGGGGATGCCTGGCTTAGAATTTCAGTTGTTTTTTTTTAAATGAGCCACACCCTCCCCTACTTTCCAAGCAAGGCTTGAGTGATGCTTCAGTGTTAGAATCCCAGATGAGAAAAGGAACAGGATGTAGCCAGTTCTTCTTTTGTGATGTTGGTTTCCTGTGAGATTGTGCCAAAATCTTCCTGTATAAAAGCCCACTTCAATCATCATCCAATTTCTTGTAAATACCCAAGTTCCATCATCAATAATCCTGATGCGGTTTTGAGTCAAAGACTCAAGGTATGCTTAAAATATCAAGCGGGTGGGGGGGGGACACCAGAAATGTAGTACATTTTACAACTTCAGAAGAGTGCAATTATGTTGAACACCCCCCTTCATCTTTTAAAGCAGCATCTCTCGCTCACATACCATCAAACCTTGTGTGACTCCCATCTTAGCGATGGCATTAAAATAGATTTTATACCCAAAATAACTGCTTTGACGCTTAAAACTTCCTGGGTTTACAAACAAACAGACAGAGTAATAATCATCATCACTTGATGTCTCCCGAATGCAAAGCAGGGAGCTCTATGGCAGGCAACTCTTAACAACAACTCCCCTTTTCAAAAACCAAAATCCACCCAGGCCCTTAGAAAAGACTCGGTCTTTCCTTTTCCCCAAGGCCAGTCAGAGAGCTGAAGAAGCAGCATAGCTAGCCGCCTGGCTGCCCAGGGTGGCAAACCCGAAGGCACCCCGCGGGGTTGTGTCCGTCGTGTGCATGCATCGCGCGTCACGATGCATGCGTCACGACGCACGACGCATGTGTCCCGGTGCGTGACGCGCACGTCGCAACGGACGCTGCATGCGTGCACAGGAGGCATGCGACGCGGCAAACCCCACAAGCAAGCCACGGAGTGAGGCAGTCTCGCTTGCATCAAGGTTTCTCCTCGATGGTGGCGGCTGCGTCGTGCAGCTGCCTCCATCGGAGGTGGTCAGCCCCATCCAGCCTGCTGCCCCCCCCCCCCGCCCAGCCTGCTGCCCGGGGTGATGCGCCCCCGCCCTCCCATTACTACGCCACTGAGCTGAAGAAGTATCTTGGTCAGGATGAGAGTAAATATTTCCGTTACTGTCAAGAGTACCATCTTGAAACCTACCAATCGACCTCCACACACACATGCTGCCTCCTTTGTCCTGCAGTCAGCTTGTCTGAAGCTGACAGGGCAGGGCAGAGAGCCAGGAGCCACGAGTGGAGGGCAGCCAGAATGGCAGCCAGGAGGGCAGGACCAGAGAGCAGTCAGGATCAGAGCGCTAGCCAGGAGTCAAGAGCAAGGCTAGAAATGCCAGCCAAGCAACCTCTAGGGAGGTTCAGCTGGATGTCATAGAATCACAGAATTGTTGAGTTGGAACATATACTGAGGGTCACCTAGTCCAGCTCCCCGAAATGTCATAAGTTCCTAGGAGACATCATGAAAGTGCTGGCCGGCTCAGGATGAGGAGGGGGCCATTGGAGGACCCCAGGGAGGCTGGTGTTACTAATGTCACTGTCCAACATGGTGAAATTCTGTAACTTACGTTGCCATTATATTATTGCATCCCATTCATTTCAATGAAGACAGGAGTGCCTGGCGTGCTCTGGTCCATGGGGTCATGAAGAGTCGGACACGGCTAAACAACTAAACAACAACAAATTCATTTCAATGCAAGGAAACACAAAGCAAATGGTGGGGGCATAATCAATTATGCATTGTTTCTGGACTGAAATAAACAACAGCAAATATCAGTTGTATTCACTGAACTGATTTTTGTTCCAGACACAGTGTAGGACCTAAGTCCCACCCGGGTATTAGGAGCAATGGAACCACACAAAGAGGCAACATGCCAGGCAGGATACAACAAGATTTATTTGCTCAGCATATGCTAAGTAAATGGTGCAGTGCAATCAGCTCGCAACCTGCACCCAGAATTGTGGATTTACAATACTTTTATACAGTCAAAAACAGGCCAACACCTTATTTCCTTAACTACAAAAACACATGTATTCCAAATGCCATACACCCTTCTCCCTTATCTGGTCCTGTGAACCCAGCTTGTACTCCCCTCCTCCTTTACTGGGCGTGTAGAGAAAGGCAGGCATTTGATAACAGTTTGCAAGCTACATGCCCATGGGGCCCCCCTCTATTACAATGTGCTGTGTATTTGAATCCTAAATACTATACAACTATTTTCATATCAATTATATGTGTCTTAAATAAAAGTACTGGCCCTTCATTAGGACAAATAAACAAACACTGGCAATTTCTCCTCCCGTTTCCATCAGAATTCTCTGACATCATGAGCCAGGTGATTTGGCCAGGCCAAATCCACAACAGACTCCCCCCCCCCAAATTCTAAACTGCACTTCAGACAGACCCCAGGCCTGTGTACACAAAGAACAATGGAGTAAAACCTACTATCCAGCATAAAGCTTGAGAAATTGGAGCAAGCTGCAAACAGATGCAGCCCCCTGAAAATGCCTGGAGAAGGAAGGGAGCTCACAGACCCAATTTTACAGGACTTTCTATTCACCACCCAAGTGCAACTATTGGGCTCCAAACTTTGCCTCTCAGTGATCCTAGTTCTTGACCCACACAAGGGATGTTGCTAGGCCCAGGAGCAAATTAAAAGGGTGGGTTCCTGGGGTCTTTCTGGTTTTGCAGGATGCCTAGCAGCCCTGGAGGCCAAGTTCTGTTTAAAACAAACATACAAAGCCCAGCAGAAAAGACCCAGGACTTGGAGGTACCTGCTACCGTACCAACATGGCTTCTGCACACGAGCTGAAACCTTTTCTTTTGCCTCCCTCCAGTTTGCTCTGGGTCAGCCATGGCAGTGCCTTACACCTCAGTGGATCCATCCATTTTTCCTCCCCCAGAGCTTCTAAATCCTTGTGACAGTTTGAAAACCTTTCAGCTTTCAAGTTCCACCAGAAGGCAATAACTCAACTGCCATGCATCCCTCCTCCCAGATAAAAAAGATATGTGAGCACCATGCAAAGGGGGGGGGGCATATGCTGACATCGAGAGGCATCTGTTGTGGGGGAACAAAAATTATATTGCTGATGAAAGCCCCAGAACTTGCATTGTTTGTTAATAATAATTTATAAAATCCAGATTGAGAAAACTGCTCGTGGGTCTTTTAAAAATACATTTTGAGCCCAGTCATGAGTGAAGGAGGCAGCCACATTTCCCAGATCTTGCCAAACAATTCCTCCTCATCGTTGTTGGCAGGCAAACACTCTTGGTTGTCAGGAAGAGAGAAAGGAAAGGGGTAGGGGACTGAAAGAACAGAGCCAGGCAGTTGGGATGAATTGAGCTTCATCTTCGGGAGAGGGAGGAGAATTATTTTAATATATGTTGTCATCCAAATGTTGGAGGGGCTGAGTTTGTTCTGAATCAATGGGTTGTTTGCCTTCCTGATTCTCATATACAAATTGCCAATTACAGCCACCGTTACCTGTTCGACATTGCATGTTTTCTCCCCAGGAGATGCAATCTTTCAGCGCCTGCCTCTGTCGCTATAAAAGTGGGTCATGCATTCCACAAAGCTGTCAGTTATAAAAAAACATTTTTAACACTTGCCTAGCCATTCTTCAGGTTGCTCTTTTAGACTTCCAGTAAGGGAGTGACACAAGATAGAAACTGCAGCTCAATCCCACTGTCTTAAAGTTCCAGGTTCCATATGTCAGCATCATAGAATCATAGAATTGTAGAGTTGGAAGGGACCCTGAGGGTCATCTAGTCCAACCTCTTGCAGTGCAGGAATATCAACTAATGTATCCATGACAGATGGCCATCCAACCTCTGCTTAAAAACCTCCAAGGAAGGAGAGTCCACTGCCTCCCAAGGGAGACCGTTCCACTGTCAAACAGCTCTTACTGCCAGAAAGTTCTTCCTGATTAGTCAGAATTTCCTTTCTTGTAACTTGAAGCCATTGCCTTGAGTCCTACCCTCCAGAGCAGGAGGAAACAAGCTTGTTCCTTCTTCCATGGGACAGCCCTTGAGGAAGGCTATCCTATCTCCTCTCAGTCTCCTCTCTTCCAGGCTAAGCATACCCAGCTCAGTGGCCAACTAGATGCCTCTGGGAAGCCCACAAGCCTGTGCAATGGTCAAGCTGATGGGAGTTGCAGTCCTAAAAGTCTCCTCTCCTGCCTTAGGGCCTTGTGTGTGTGTGTGTGCGTGTCTGCATGTGCACATAATTTATGTTATATATTTAATATAATACTAGCTGGCCCAGCCACGCGTTGCTGTGGGTTGTTGTGTTAAATGGACCTTTTCCTGTTAAATGGACCTTCAGAGTCTCCCTTTAGAGTCCCCTCACCTGCCCTGTCCCAACCTTGACTCCCCTACTGTAAGTTTCAAAAATAAGACACCCCCCACGCATGTTCCTGAAAATGTCCCCACCCTCCACTGCTTTGGCTGACTCAGGGTCCTACCTTCCCCCCCCCCATGGCTGTTTGTTTTTGCCTGTGGCCTACTGGGCAATGGTGAGGCCTACTCATTTTTCCCTGTCCCAACCCCCCCACCCCCCACTACTTTGGCTGACTCAAGGTGCTCCTCCCCCATGGCTATGTGTTTTTCCCCTCCCTTTGTTGTGCCTCATCCCTGTGCCCCCCCCATTGTGAAAGGCCCTATTCTGTTTGTTTTTGCCTGTGGCCTACTGAATGGTGTGGCCTACTCAGTTTTCCCTGCTTGGCAATGCTACGGCCTATTGAAAAAGCTGGGCCTTGTTGCTGCAAAAGAACTGTTTTCAGTTAGTTGCTGTGGGATTTTGTGATGTCATCTGGCGGCGCAGCTTTGGAGGCAGCAGTGTGCGATCTGCCTTTCTATTGGATGCTGCTGGAGTCTTCAGAGCTTCTGGTGGTGACGTCTAATTTGAGCGCCACTTTTTTGTGTTTAATCATTATTTTAGGTGTGAAAGGTGTGGGTTTTTTGGGGGGGGATTATGCCAGATCCCTCCTTGATGGGCATGGAACGTTGTGGCCAAATTTGTTACATTACGGTTCAGCAGTTACAGAGAAAGGCTGTGACCTCATTGCGTGCAATGCCTACATTTATATATATATAACCTAGCTGACCCGGCCACGCGTTGCTGTGGGTTTTTTTTGGGGGGGGGGTTATTGATGTCATTTGTGTTTGGAATGGTAATGGTTGCATAACTTGTTTTTTGTTAGTGTTTTGATGTAATATGCTTTTCCGGATGTTTCAACTTTGTGCTTGTATTTATGGTTTTTATTTTTTTGGTCTGCTTATGATTGTGCATTTTCGTTTGTTTGTTTTGGTAGTTTTATTTATGTTTTTAATTTTAAGAAGTGTGATTTCCCCCACCCTGTTATGATTCATGATGTTTCCTGTCCCCCCCCCCCCGGCTTATCCCTGTGATTTTTACTGTCTTCTCCCCACCCTCAGTTTATTCCTGTGATTCCCCCTCTCCCGCATGCAGTTTTTACATATATAGATATAGATAGATAGATGTGGCTTAATGGGTTTTTATGGTGGTTTATTAAGGTGGTATTTTTAGTTTTGTAGGGTGTTTTTTGTTTGTGGGTCAGAAGTGGGTAGGGTTTAAGATGTGGGTGTGGTGTGTTTGTGTGTTGTGTATTTGTAGTGTGAGTAGTTGGTGTGGTGTGTGGTTTTAGAGATTTTGGTATGTGTTGTTGTGTATTTTGTATTTTTTTGTTTGTGGATTGGTTTTTTTTTAAATGGTTTTGTCCCTCTCCCACCACCACTGCCCTCCCCCCCCTGCCTAGTGGGGGGCTGGTGGCCTGGCAGGGGCCTAGGGGCCTACATAAAACAAAGGCTGTGCTGCGGCCTGCAATCCGGGTGCTCCCCCTCTCCTCCCCTGGGCCTAGTGGGGGCCTGGCAGCCTGGCAGGGGCCTACATAAAACAAAGGCCATACTGCGGCCTGCGATCCGCGCACTCCGCACTCCCCCCGGGCCTAGTGGGGGCCTGGCAGCCTGGCGGGGCCTACATAAAAGAAAGGCTGTGCTGCGGCCTGCAATCTGGGTGCTCCCTCTCTCCTCCCCTGGGCCTAGTGGGGGCCTGGCAGCCTGGCAGGGGCCTACATAAAACAAAGGCCGTGCTGCGGCCTGCGATTCAGGCACTTCCCCTCCCCCCTGGCCTAGTGGGGGCCCGGCAGCCTGGCGGGGCCTACATAAAAGAAAGGCTGTGCTGCGGCCTGTGATCTGGGCGCTCACCCTCCCCCCGGGCCAAGTGGGGGCCTAGCAGCCTGCCAGGGGCCTAGGGGTCTGGTAATGGCCGCCTTGGTGGTTTCAGTTGCTTGGTTGATGATGTCATTATTTGGCGCCGCCCTTCAGAGCTTTTGCTGGTGACAGCGTGCAATTGGATTCTGCTGGAGTCTTCAGAGCTTCTGCTGGTGATGTCTAGTTTGCGTGCCACTTTTTGCGTTTAATCATTATTTTAGGTGTGAAAGGTGTGTGTTTTTGATAATTTTTATGCCATTGACTGTGCTGGCTAGGGCTGATGGGAGTTTTGGTCCAAGAGGAGGCCTGCAGGTTCTGGTTTAATGAGCGACCTGGGTTGTCACTCAAACCACTGCACTATACTGTCTTTCTTCAAACCACCTTCCATTTTCTAGAATAAAGCACTATACATTAACAGAAATGCATCGAACAAAGGACCTGTTAAGGACTGCCTTGCTTGCATTTTGCTTCCTGAGCCACTACTAACCCCCCCCCCGCTCATGTTCTCTAGGAGAAGCAAGTGGACGAGCTCTCTGCAGTGAGGCAGACGTTGCAGGCAGACCTGGAGACCTCCATCCGCCGCATTGCGGACTTGCAGGTGGCTCTGGAAGAAGTGCAGTCGAGTGACGAAAGTGACAGGGAGAGGTGAGTGTGCTGGCAGGACTGGGTCTCCACCTCTCAGGCCAACCTTACTCTTCAGATTCCGGGCTCCTGGCAGGGCCACCAGCGGGCGCTTTGGGCTGGCACCATTAAAGAGGCCTGGTTGTCTGTGTGGGGGAAAAAATAAAAACTTGTGAAATCAATATTTATTTATTTATTTTTTAAGAAAAACTGTGGCTGGGGGTGGAGCACCCAGTGCAGTGTGTGAAAAAAACCCAGAAGGCACAGCCCCAGAGAGCCTTCCCAGGTCAAGGGGTGGAGCAGAGCTGGCTAGAGGTGGGGCTTTGGAGCTGGGTGTTCTGGGTGGGAGCGCTATCGCATCTCAATGCCCCTGTGAAGTAGCTTGACTAGGAATTGGTGGCTGTGGCACATACTGTGTGTGGAAAGGCCTAAAGCTCTGCTTGGCCTGCAGAAGGCTTCTGGTCCAATCCCCAATGACTCCACCACACTCCTTGGCAGCAAATTCCACTGTCGAACAGCTCTTACTGTCAGGAAGTTCTTCCTAATGTTGAGGTGGAATCTTCTTTCTTGTAGTTTGAATCCATTGCTCCGTGTCCGCTTCTCTGGAGCAGCAGAAAACAACCTTTCTCCCTCCTCTATATGACATCCTTTTATATATTTGAACATGGCTATCATATCACCCCTTAGCCTTCTCTTCTCCAGGCTAAACATACCCAGCTCCCTAAGCCGTTCCTCATAAGGCATTGTTTCCAGGCCTTTGACCATTCTGGTTGCCCTCTTCTGGACACGTTCCAGCTTGTCAGTATCCTTCTTGAACTGTGGTGCCCAGAACTGGACACAGTACTCCAGGTGAGGTCTGACCAAAGCGGAATACAGTGGTACTATTACTTCCCTTGATCTAGACGCTATACTCCTATTGATGTGGCCCAGAATTGCATTGGCTTTTTTAGCTGCTGCATCACACTGCTGACTCATGTAAAGTTTGTGGTCTACCAAGACTCCTAGATCCTTTTCACATGTACTGCTCTCAAGCCAGGTGTCTCCCATCCTGTATTTGTGCCTTTCATTTTTTTGCCCAAGTGTAGTACTTTACATTTCTCCTTGTTAAAATTCATCTTGTTTGCTTTGGCAAGACTCTATCATAAGGTATTCATCTTCTACCTGCCTCGCTGGGATCCACATGTTTTCTGTCACTGGAGCCCCCTCCCACGCTACCAAGTATTGCAAGTGATTGCCCTGCCACCTGGAGTCGATAATTTTTGTGCCCTCATTGTAGAGCTCCCTTTCCTGTATTGTCGGGGGTGAAGGTGCCACTGACTCCCCCCTTTGATACCTATGGGGCTCATGGTACTTGGACAGCAATGATCTATGGAAGACAGGGTGCATTCTCATGGATTCAGGGAGCTTCAGCCTAAATGAAACCGGGTTGATTTGGGCTTCTACTTCGAAGGGTCCCAATCGTCTCTGCGCTAATTTCCTGCAAACCCCCCTCTGCAGCAGCCCCCTGGCCGAGAGCCACACCTAATCTCCTGGTCGGATTTCTTCCCCTTCCCTCCTGTGAGCGTCTGCAGCCCTTTTGTAGGTTTCTTTTGCCCACTCTAGGTTTTCCTTCAGCATTTGGTGCACAATGCTACCATCTCTTCCATGAATTTTTCTGCTGCGGGTACGCCCACCACTTCTTCTCCCCTCCCTGGAAACGCCCTGGGGTGTAACTCGTAGTTCGCCATAAAAGACCTGATTCCTGTGGACGCGTGCACCGCGTTGTTGTATGCAAACTCTGCCAAGGGCAAGTCATCCACCCAGTCCGTTTGTCTCTGATTAACATAACATCTCAAGTATTGTTGAAGGATTGAGTTAACCCTTTCTGCCTGACCGTTGGTTTGTGGGTGTCTTGTCGACGCCAGGCTTAACTCCACCCTCAACAGTTCCATCAGTCAACGCCAAAAGCGCAACGTGAACTGACTGCCTCTATCGGATAAAATATGTGTTGGGATGCCATGCAGCTTAAACACGTGTTCCATGAACAGCTTGGCTGTCTCCTCGGCCGAGATCGCCATAGAACATGCAATAAAATGCACCATTTTGGTCAGCATATCTACCACAATCAAAACAGCTGACTTCCTCTGTGATGTTTGGAGATCTGTGACAAAGTCAATGGACACTGTTTCCCAAGACCTGTTTGGGGTTGGTAGTGGTTCCAACAAACCTCCCCTTTTGCTTGTTGACACACCCCATACCCTCTTACATAATCTGCAATGTCCTCCCGAACCTTGGGCCACCAGAACTCCCATGTTACAGGGTGCATGGTTTTAAGTTTGCTAAAATGCCCAGCTGTTGGGCTGTCATGCATCTGCTTCAGGATTCGCGCCCTGAGTCTATCCCCTGGGATATAACAATGCCCCCTTGTAATACAGCAATCCTCCCCTTTCTTCAAAACCTCGATCCCGCCCATCTCCCTCTTTTAGGGCGAGTAATTTCTTTCTGGCGAAGTAATCAGTTTTGGTGAGTGCCACCAGTTCTGCATCTCTTGCAAGGGTCACGCTGCATACCCACTGCTCAAGTCGGAAGACTTCTCGTGCCACTGGTGGGCCCTCCTCCACCATCTACTGGGGCTTCCGGGACATAGCGTAAACCCTGAGATTCTGCTCCCCTGGCACATACTGAATTTTGAAATTGAATCCTGTAAAAAAACTCCGCCCACTTTATCTGTCTCTGGTTCAGGTACCTGGCAGTTCTACAATATTGCAGATTATTGTGGTCTGTACAAACCTCCACCTGATGTGCTGCGCCCACTAGGAAGTGCTTCCACTGTTTCATCGCAATGTAAATTGCCAAAAGCTCTTTATCCCAGATCGTATAGTTCTGCTCTGATTTACTCAGCTTCCTAGAGTAGAATGTGCACGGCAGCCAGTCGCCACCCTCTCCTGGCTGCAGAAGTACACCCCCCACCGCGCGGTCTGAAGCATCTGTTTCCAAGTGCATGGGTCTTTCGGGGTTAACGTGCAGCAAGTTCTCTTCAGAAGCAAAAGCCACTTGAGCTCTACAAACACCCATTGTGCTTCCGGCGTCCAGGCAAAAGGCTTCTTGCCTCGCAGACAGTCAGTAATTGATGCAGTCAGCGTGACGTAGTTCTTTATGAACTTTCGGTAGAAGTTGGAGAAACCGATGAACCGCTGGACATCCTTCTTGGTTCTTGGGGGGTCCCAATCCAGTACTACTTGTACCTTCCCGTGGTCCATGGCGAGACCTTTGCCTGTAAGGCTGTACCCTAGAAACTCCACCTCCGGGACATGGAATTCGCACTTCTCAAGCTTCGCATACAATTTATGTTGCTGTAACTTTTCCAACACTTCCATGACATGCTGCACGTGTTCTTTCTCATTCTGCGAATACACTAGGATGTCATCAAGGAAACATACACAGTTCTTGTACAGTAGGGACCCCAAAAGGTGGTACATGAATGCCTGAAAGAAGTGGGTGCCCCCCTGCAAACCAAAAGGCATAACCAAATACTCAAAACTGCCCAGCACCGTGTGCATGGTCGTCTTCCACTTGTCCCCCTCCCTGATCCTAATGAGGTTGTAGGCCCCCCGCAGATCTAGCTTAGTGAACCCTCTCCAGTAGGTCGTTGATGCGCGGCAAAGGGAATGAAGTGGGCTGGGTCAGGCTGTTCAACCGCCTGTAATCCACCACCAGGCAGGGCTGTGGAGAGTCCCACTTATCCACGAAGAAGACTGGACTCCCCCCCCCCCCGCCACATTGGACTTTCTGATGAAACCCCTGCGCAAGTTTTTCTCGATGAACTCTTTCAGAATCTCCATCTCTGCGTCCGACATGGAATACAGTTTCCCGGGTGGCAGCCTGGCTCCTGGCACCAGGTCTATTTTGCAGTCATAGGGCCTATGGGGGGGGGGTAATCGGTCAGCCTCCCTTTTGCTGAACACGTCCTCGTAAGCGGAATAGACCTGGGATACCCTCTTCCCCCCAGTGGAGGTTGCCATGGCCACCTTCACTTCCGTGGGTCCCTTGCCTTCTGTTGCCAAGCAATGCCCCACGCAATGGGCCGACCCAAACGTGACCGTGCGCTGATGCCAGGAGATGACCAGGTCATGCGCCACCAGCCAACTCATCCCCAACACCAACCACTGCCAGCCCCGCCGACTCCGTGACATTAAAGGCAATGGTCTCTACGTGTTTCCCCACCCTCATTCTCATGGGTGGTGTTTGATGAGACACATCTCCCCCTAGCAGCGGTCTCCCATCTATCATCATGACCTGCAGAGGGAAATCGAGCAGAAGCAAGTGCAACTGGTGTTCCAGCGCAAATTTGCAGACGCTCCACTGGCTATTAAAGCGTTCAGTTCTATGGGGTGGCCGTTCGGAAGCTCTAGAGTCACTTGCACCACTATTGCTCCTTCTGGCTCAGCTGGTTGGGGCGCTTTCACTGCTTCTCCGCCCAGTTGCTGACCCCGCTCTGCAGCCAGGCCCCCTCGTTTCCCTTAACCTTGTCTGGGGTTTCTTCGCTGGTCTCCGCAGCAGCCCCCACCATTCCCTCTCATTCCTTGCGGTGAGGGCATGATTTGGCAAAATGTTTGGGCTGGGAGCAGAGGAAACATTTGTGTGAGTCCTTTCCCCCTCCAGGCTCCGCCTTCTTGCGTGCCCCTGCGCTGAAGAACCCCTTGGTGCTGGCTCCTCCAATCTCCATGGGCTCCTCCCCCCCTGCTCTCTGCTGCCTGCCAGTAGCAGCTTCAGGAATGTAAGGAATGCAGCTGCTGGACCAACGGTTTGTGCGGGGTTGTCCCCTTTCCTGCGCCCACGCTTCCTGACGCACCTCAATGGCCAGAGCGGCTTTCATGAGCACGTCCATAGTCTCCAATTTTCCCACCCTGGAAAGTTTGTCCTTCACCTCCGTGCTCGAGCCCTCCTTGAACATGGCCATGGTCTGCCCTGACTCCAGGGGCCACCCTAGAGAACTCCCCCCCCCAGTACTCGCGTACAGTCCAGTTCCCCTGTTTCAGGTTCAGAATTTGCTGGGACGTTACTTCCATCTCTACATTGCTCTCGAACATGATGTCCATTGCTTCCAAAATTTGGTTTAAATTCCCCATCGTGGGGCTAACCCAGCAAGGGTCTAACCCAGTCTCTGGCAGCACCCTCCATATGGGAAATAATGAACGTGACCTTATCCGCGTCAGTAGCAAAATCTGCCGCCTGACGCTTCAGGGCGAATGTCACTTCAGTCTTAAACCCGTGGTAGTGTCTGGGGCTTCCCCTGAACTTACACAGCACATAGGGCACCTTGTGCGCCGTCCTCGCTGTGCGTTCAGCTTCCTCCTGTACCTGGGCTCCATCCAGTCACGCTGTGAGTTGGGCCACTTGCACTTGCAACACAGTGTTCTGTAACAGCAAGTCCTGCATGGTCAGACCCCCGCCAGCCGCTCCATGATTCCCCCCCCCACGGCCGACCCCATGGGCCCCGCCACCACCGTGGGCTGCTCCTACCGGCTGCTGCAAGACCAACTGCTCCTCGTCGGCCATCGCCTTCTCACGCGCGCTCTCCTGTTGTGGAAGCCTCGAAGGAGTTCCGGATTGCTGTCAGGGCTGTTGTTCAGCTTCCCATGACCAAGGACCACCAAGGCTTGATGATGGGTTTTCAAGCTTTATTGCTATATGCATATGTACAGTTCAGAGTTCAGAAATACATGACCGCCTATACTGAGTCAGAATCCGGAACTGGCGCGCGTCTCGTTCTGCACCAGCAGAATAACCTCAGCCCGCCTCTTTTCCTCCTTTGCTCTTCCTGTCTATGGACCTCAGGGGAGGGAGCAGGACCAGACCCCTCCCCCGAACTGCTCAACAGCCTCCTCGTTGCCCCGACTTCTGAAACCTCCCCTGCTGCAGTAGCTTTGGACGCCTCTTCTCCTGCACGTGCATCGGCAGCATCCCCAAGCCTCTCCGCCTCGCTTGGAGCCCTTGCACCGCCTTCCGGTTCGCTCTCCTGCCAGCCCTCCTCTTGCTCGACTGTTCCCCCAGGTTCCTGTCTCTGTGCGAACTCACTCCCCTCCCAGGGGCCCCTGACACAGCCTGTGGCAGAATAGTGGCAACCCTGTGTTTGTTTACTCAGAAACAAATCCCTAGTAAACATATTTAGTGTTTGCAGCATTTAAATTAATGGTCTCTGAGTCAACACTTGGACCCTAAAAGTTTATAAAATTATGTATGGTAGCTTTTTACCTTCTCTCATAATACACCAATGAAGCTGAATGTTGAAAGATTTAGGACAGGTAAAGGCGCTGTGGGTTAAACCAGAGAGTCTAGGGCTTGCTGATCAGAAGGTCGGTGGTTCAAATCCCTGCAACGGGGTGAGCTCCCGTTGTTCGGTCCCAGCTCCTGCCCACCTAGCAGTTCGAAAGCACATCAAAAGCGCAAGTAGATAAATAGGGACCGTTCCGGCGGGAAGGTAAACGGCGTTTCCGTGCGCTGCTCTGGTTCGCGAGAAGCAGCTTTGTCATGCTGGCCACATGACCCGGAAGCTGTCTGTGGACAAACGCCGGCTCCCTCGGCCTATAGAGCGAGATGAGCACCGCAACCCCAGAGTCGGACACGACTGGACCTGATGGTCAGGGGCCCTTTTACACAGTGGCCGGAGTGGACTACTTCAGAGTAACGACGCTACGCAGCTCTGCATTTTATTCTTTTATTGGTGCTGCGTATTTACAGTGCTCAAGTCATTGCTATTTACACGGAGCGATGTTGTCAGTCGGTTTCAGAACCTCCTAATGGCTTTTGGCGCGTCTTTCTCCAACACAAAAGCTTTGGCAGACCCATCCTCTTGCCCCTCCTCTTCCTGCGTAATTCTGGAGTTGGAGGGATGGGTCTTCCCCCCTTGCTTGCCCCTTCCTGTCCCACCTGGGACCCTGGCTCCTCTACCTTGCCTGAGCCTCGGACACGACTTCCTGCTTCCCCACTGGAATCGGAACTCTCCCTGCTTTCCCCTTTGCTCGGGGACGGGCTTGAACTCAGGAGGGGAGGGACTTCGCGATATCCCCTGTCCCTCACATCCACCCCCCTCCCAAGCTCTCCTTCACCCCTCCCCAGGCCCCCCCCATGTGTCGGTGACGACTGGAAGCCTAAGAACTCAGTGCTCTCCGAGCCCGTTGGTGTGAATACCTCCCCCCAGTCCTGCGATCCCCCCCCTTCCGCCTGGGCGGACGGGAATCCCAAAAAGTCCGTGGCGTCAGAGCTGGTGGGGGTAAAAACGTTCTGCCAATCTGCTCCTTCCTCTGACTGGGTGGATCTCGGTGACACCCATACCTCATCCTCTGGTTCCTCAAACTCCGCTTCCCAGCGCCATGGTGAGCTGCTCTCCCGTGCCTCCTCCTCCTCCCCCTCCCTTTCCATGTGCCAGGGCTTGGGTCTGTGGGGAAAGAGGGCGTGAAATTCTTCCACCAAGAATTCCTCCTGTATCTGAGTGGCTGGGACCCATTCATTCTGGGACGGTGGAGCATCCTCCCATGCCATGAGGTACTCCAGTCCCCCCACCCCCCACCTTGAATCCAGGATGGCCGTGGCCTCATTGAGTTGCTCCCTGCCTTCCCTCTCCCCCCCTCCCTCGGGGGTTTGTTCGCCGTCTCGGAGCCTGCTGCTTTCCCTGTACGGCGACAGCAGCGATCTATGAAACACTGGATGCACCCTCATGTCCTCTGGCAGTGCCAGCCTGTATGCCACCGGGTTTACCTGTTGCGTGACCGTGAAGGGGCCCAGCCTTTTGGGTGCCAGCTTTTTGCACCTCCCTCTGGTGGGAAGGCCCTCCGAGGACAACCACACCTTGTCCCCCACCCTGATGACCTCCCCTTGTCGCCTGTGGCGATCTGCCCCCTTTTTGTACGCTTCCTTGGCCCTCTCCAAGTGTTCTCTGAGCTGCTGGTGCACCGTCTCCAGTTCCTCTGCCCAATCCTCAGCCTGTGGGCCCTCCTCCTCCTCCTCCTCCCTCTCCCTCTCTGGGAAAGATCTGAGGTCGCGCCCGTAATTGGCCTTAAAGGGCGACACCCCTGTGGAGACGTGCACTGCATTGTTGTAGGCAAATTCTGCTAGTGGCAAGCGATCCACCCAGTCCGTTTGCCGCTGGCTGACGTAGCATCTCAGGTACTGCTGCAGAATGGCGTTGACCCTCTCCGCTTGTCCGTTGGTCTGCGGGTGTCTAGCCGTCGACAAGCTGACCTCCACCTGCAGGAGGTTCATGAGCCGCCGCCAGAACCTGGAAACAAATTGGCGGCCACGATCCGAAATAACCCTTAAAGGTAATCCATGCAGTCTGAAAATGTGATCAACAAACAGTTTGGCTGTCTCTTCTGCCGAGACTGCCCTGGCACACGGTATAAAGTGACACATTTTGGACATAAGGTCCACCACCACCAACACTGCAGTCTTACCCCTGGACGAAGGCAGATCTGTGATGAAGTCCATGGACACCACTTCCCACGGCCTGTGTGGTGTGGCTAAGGGCTCCAGCAACCCTGGTGGCGCTGCTCTGACCACCTTCGCCCGCTGGCAGGTGGTACAGCCCCTTACATAGTCTCGAACATCTTCCCGCACCCCTGGCCACCAGAAGTGTCTCATGACTAGGTGAGCGGTTTTGTCCCTTCCAAAATGCCCCGCTGTAGGGTTGTCGTGCATCTGCTTGAGGACCGTACGTCGAAGCTGGGTGGTGGGTAGGTACAGCGCACCCTTGTAGAAAAGCAGCCCTCTGCGTTCTGCAAAGTCTTTTGCCTGCTCCCTCCCCCCTCTCAGTTCTCTGCCGATGCGGTTGGCAAATTCATCCGCTGCCGTCAGTGCTGTGAGTTCTGCCTCGCTCACCACAGCTGCTCCGCAGGACCATGCCGACGGGGGGAAAATGTGCCTTGGGGCTGGTGGCGCCTCCTCCTCCATGTACTCTGGCTTGCGGGAGAGGGCATCCGCCCTGACATTCTGCTCCCCCGGGATGTAGTGGATGGAGAAGTTGAAGTTCGAGAAGAACTCTGCCCACCGTATCTGCCGCTGGTTGAGCACCCTGGCAGTTCTCCAGAACTCCAGGTTCTTGTGGTCTGTGCACACCTGGATGGGGTGCTTCGCGCCCACCAGGAAGTGTCGCCAGTGCTGGAACGCAGCGTAGATCGCAAGAAGTTCCCTATCAAACACTGTGTAGTTGCGTTCAGGCTGTGTCAGCTTCCTGGAGAAGAAGGCACAGGGTCTCCACTCCCTGTTGGCGTCCAGTTGCAACAAAATTGCGCCCACAGCTTTTTCAGAAGCATCTGTCTCAATGCGTAGGGGCGCGTCCTGCACCACATGGAACAGGTTTTGGTCTGAGGCGAACACTCTCTTGAGGCTTTCGAACGCTGCTTGCGCCTCTGGTGTCCACTTGAACTTCTGCTTGCCTCTCAGGCAGTCCGTGATGGGAGCCGTAACGCGAGAGAAGTTCTTGATGAACTTCCTGTAGAAGTTAGCGAAGCCTAGTAGGCGTTGGGCATCTTTGCGCGTCCTGGGGCTGTGCCAGTCCAGGATGGCCTGCACCTTGTCCTTGTCCATCGCCAGCCCCTTGTCTGACAGCTTGTAGCCCAGGAAGTCCACCTCTTTGGTGTGAAACTTGCACTTCTCCAGCTTCACATACAGGTGGTTCTCCTTCAGGCGTTGCAACACCTCTCTGACATCTTTCACATGCTGCACTGGGTCATTCGAGTAGATAAGGATGTCATCTAGGAAGACCAAGCATTTCCTGAAGAGGAGGGACCCCAGGACGTGGTGCATGAAGGCCTGGAAGCATGCTGAGCCCCCTTGCAAACCGAAGGGCATCACCAGATATTCAAAAGAGCCCAGAGGCGTGAACATCGTGGTTTTCCATTCATCTCCTTCCCGGATCCTGATCAAGTTGTACGCCCCCCTTAGGTCCAGCTTGGTGAAAATCTTGCCCCTGCGTGCCGCTGTCAGGAGATCATCCACTCTGGGCATGGGGAAAGCCACGGGCTCTGTCACCGAATTCAGCCGTCTAAAGTCCACCACAAGACGGCGCTGTTGCGTGTCTTTCTTGTCCACCCAGAAGACCGGGCTGCCCCCTGCTGCCTTGCTTTCCCTTATGAACCCCCGCTTGAGGTTCTTGTCGATGAAAGCGCGCAGATCCTCCAGCTCCTGGTCTGACATGGCGTACAGCTTGGCTGGGGGTATCGTCGCCCCTGGCACCAGGTTGATCTGGCAGTCAAAAGGCCTGTGCGGGGGTAGGTGGTCGGACTCCGCTTCGCTGAAGACCTCCTGCAGGTCCCAGTACTGATTGGGTATTGCCTCACCCCCTTTGATATGCATGGTGGCCACCGTGGCTATCGGAGGCCCCTCCCCTGGTTGGTGCTGCATGCAATGTTCCAGACAAAAGTCTGACCCAAACGTGATGCACCTCTGGTGCCAACTGATGGAGGGGTCGTGGCGCGCCAGCCAGCTCATGCCCAAGACGATGGGGGGGTCTGAGATGGTGGTGACGTTGAACGCCAGTGTCTCTGAGTGCCTTCCCACCGTCATTCTCATGGGGGGGGTTTGATGTGTGATGGCCCCTCCCAGCAGCTCCCTGCCGTCAATGGTTGCTACGTGCAGAGGAAAATCCAACTGCAAAAGCTGGATTTGGTGCTCTTCTGCAAAGCTTCTCGAGAAGAAGTTGGCGGACGCCCCACTGTCAATTAAGGCGAGGACTGTCAGGGGATAGCCATTTGGGAGCGTTAGCGTCACTTCTAGAACCACTCCTGCTCTGGGAGGGGTGGGCTGGCTCTGCACCTCTCTGTGCGGGTGGGCGGGCTGGGGCTGTTGTCTGCTGACTGTGCCTGGCTGCTGCCCCTTGTCTCCTGCAGCCAGGCTTTCCCGTTTCCCTGCTGTGGTGCTGCGTCAGTGGGGGAGGGCACCACCGTTCCCGCCTTTCCTTGCCACTCCCTGCGATGTGGGCAGTCTCTGACGAGATGCTGGGGTGAGTTGCAGAGAAAGCAATTCCCGCCCCTTCCCTCCTTGCGTCTTGGCGCCGCTGGGGTTTGAAAAGCCCGCGCGCGCGCGCTATCAATCTGCATGGGCTCCTGGTCCTGGCTGGCTCCAGGCGTGGCCTGAAAGGGTTGTTGAGGGAGTGGCTTCTCCTGCGACCGTGGGAACCAAGCCCGCTTTGCGCGCGTCGCTTGCTTGTCGTTCCACCGGGATTCCTGCCTCACCCCCACCGCCAGAGCTGCTTTGCTCAGCTGATCCATAGTACTGGGCTTTGGACCTCTCGAGAGTTCATCCTTCACCTCCTCGCTCAAACCCAAGTAAAACGCAGCTTGCATGGGAGGCGAATCCAAAACCCACCCCAGTCTGTGCACCAGCATGGTGAATTTCGCCCAATATGCGCGAACTGGCATATTTCCTTGGCGTAAATTATGCAGTTCCTCCTTAGTCTGGTCCAAATGACTATCGGACGAATACATCGTCCTCAAACCTTCTAGAAATTGTTGGACATTTTTCATGCAAGGATTCTTGGTTGCGATTAATGGTCTTAGCCACTCCCTGGCTGCTCCGGTGAGATGTTCCACAATAAACGCTACTCTGTGCTCATCATCGGGGAACTCATTCTGGTGCAGCTCAAGAGCATACACGATCTCAGTCTCAAAGCCCTGAAACTCCTTCGGGTCTCCATTGAACTTGCTTACAAGGGTCCCTGCTCTCCTTCCTGGCAGCACTTGGACTTGGGGAGCCCCTCCCGCCTTGTTTTTCTCTGCATCCAGCTTGTTTTGGAGGTCTACCGCCACCGCCCTTAAATGCTGCTCTTTTTCCTGGAGCTCTCTCACCTGTTCCGCAAGTTGTAGCCGGTCGTCCTGGACCTTCTTAGTCTCCTCTTTAGCTGCCTTCAATTCTCCCTGCGCCTGCAGCGACAGCTGTTGCAGTTCTAGCTGGGCTTGCTCAGCGATCTGCCGCCACTTCTCCGCCTCGGACACGCTCATCCCGGCAACTCCGAAGTAGCCCAAAAATGATTAGGAGGTTGCTGTCACAGTGGCCGGAGTGGACTACTTCAGAGTAACGACGCTACGCAGCTCTGCATTTTATTCTTTTATTGGTGCTGCGTATTTACAGTGCTCAAGTCATTGCTATTTACACGGAGCGATGTTGTCAGTCGGTTTCAGAACCTCCTAATGGCTTTTGGCGCGTCTTTCTCCAACACAAAAGCTTTGGCAGACCCATCCTCTTGCCCCTCCTCTTCCTGCGTAATTCTGGAGTTGGAGGGATGGGTCTTCCCCCCTTGCTTGCCCCTTCCTGTCCCACCTGGGACCCTGGCTCCTCTACCTTGCCTGAGCCTCGGACACGACTTCCTGCTTCCCCACTGGAATCGGAACTCTCCCTGCTTTCCCCTTTGCTCGGGGACGGGCTTGAACTCAGGAGGGGAGGGACTTCGCGATATCCCCTGTCCCTCACAATTTAGGACAGGTAAAGGCGCTGTGGGTTAAACCAGAGAGTCTAGGGCTTGCTGATCAGAAGGTCGGTGGTTCAAATCCCTGCAACGGGGTGAGCTCCCGTTGTTCGGTCCCAGCTCCTGCCCACCTAGCAGTTCGAAAGCACATCAAAAGCGCAAGTAGATAAATAGGGACCGTTCCGGCGGGAAGGTAAACGGCGTTTCCGTGCGCTGCTCTGGTTCGCGAGAAGCAGCTTTGTCATGCTGGCCACATGACCCGGAAGCTGTCTGTGGACAAACGCCGGCTCCCTCGGCCTATAGAGCGAGATGAGCACCGCAACCCCAGAGTCGGACACGACTGGACCTGATGGTCAGGGGCCCTTTTACCTTTTTAAAAAAACATTTTTCTTCACACAGCACAGATTTAAACTATGGAACTCACTCCCACAGGAAGAAGTGACAGCCACCAATTTAGATGGTTTTAAAGAGGATTAGACAAATTCATGGAGGTGGAGAGGGCTGTCCATGGCTACTAGCAGTGGAGGTAGCCCTACATCCGAATATCAGAAATCGTGGGGTGTGGGAGAGGGCTGCTCTTGGGCTTAGGCCCTGCTTTGGGCCTCCCCACAGGCATCTGGTTGGCCACCGTAAGAACAGGACAGTGGACTATCTGGGCCATGGGCCTGATCTATCAGGTTCTTCTGATGTTCTTACTTTGGGAGTTTGCTTTCCATACCATAACTGAGCTCACAGTTTTCGCTCACACACAATAATCTGCTCCAAAATTATTTATTCTTGCAGCTTTTAGTGTCTTCCTGCTAAATAAATTATAGGGTTGAGTACAAAATATATAAAAATCATGCATAATAAACCAAAATCCTCTTTTGTAGAACAACCAACCTTAGAATCAATCTTGTGAAAGTGAGTAGCCCATCAAATTTATCCAAAGTAAGGAAGTTTTTAGTGAGTGCTGAAAACCCATCTGAGTTGTCAACAGTTTAACATATGACAGGAAGGCATTCCAGATTTGGGGGTGGACAATCAAAAACATCTTCTGTTTTGCAATTTAATCTTCTGTTTAATCTTCTGTTTTGCCATTTAAAGTACTCACCCTTCCTCCAGGCAATTCAGGATGGCGTGCATGGACTGCCCCACAACCCATGGTGGCTACAGCTGATTGTAGTTGTAGTCAAAAAACACCCAGAGGGCATCCAGTGGGCAAAGGCCTCTCTCCTTGCCCATTGAGCTTCACAACAACCCTTCTGTGTTCTCCCACTTACAGCGAGAGTCAGCTGAGTCTGGGGTCAACCATGAGCTTGAACTTGGAGCCTGAAGAAAGCATCAAATCGTGGTCCAGTTTGGCATCAGCAGGGCCCTCTCCATCGGGTACCAGTCTGGCAGGAAGCCTCTCCAGGCAAACCATGGACAACCGTGGCACCAAGAGCCTGAGGTGAGACTCATTCTTAAGTGTACAAATAGGGGTGTCTTCTGTTCTGCGCAATGCAACAGGTTTGTAGAAACTAGGGCTGTGCATGTCCACCCCCCGGATCAAATTCAGATCAGCCCCAACTTGGGACAATCCAGACCTGACCTGACTCCTATGACTGTAGCGTGATCTGGAAAATGGAGGCCCTGTGAGCTTGCTGCATTTTAAGACATCACCTTCCCTTCCCAAAGGCATACTAATTAGGGCGATTCTAGCCCTGAATTGTAATCTAGAGCTGTCAGTGAGCAAACTCCAGCTCCCCTCCTCCCCCTGGTGTTTACCTTATATAGTACTGTAATTAAAAATTGCAACACTTTATGTGTGATCTTTTTAACTTGAGAGAGCTTTTTTATTTATTTAGTTGCTGAGGAGCCAGTCCCCTGGTGTGCTGAGCAGGGCAGTGGGGGCTGTGTAAATTCTGGCAATGCTATCCAGCCCCTCTCTCTGATACAAAGGATGGACCTTCTCTCTGTGGGTTGGAGCTGGCAACCATCCCTCCCACCCTGGCTAGCAGAGAGGGGAGGGGTAGAGAGAGCCTCCAAAATCAGGGCCAACGTGCTGCTGGATCCCAGATCCTGGGGACTGCTGCTGTGCTCTGGCCTTGCCTCTGTCTGACCCATTGTGTGAACTCAATTGTATTTCATCTGATCCATCTACTGCAATTATTAAGTTTGCAGATGATAATACCATTCAATTCAATTTTATTTACAGTCACAGACCAGGTGATACTACCATAATGGGTCTAATTACAGGTGGAGATGAATCAGCGTACAGGGGGAAGGTTCAAAAAGTATCTACATGGTGCCTAGAGAATAAAGGTAAAGATAAGGGACCCCTGACAATTAGGTCCAGTCGCGGACAACTCTTGGGTTGTGGTGTTCATCTCACTTTACTGACCGTGGGAGCCGGCGTTTGTCCGCAGACAGTTTTTCCGGGTCATGTGGAACCAGAGCAGCACAGGGAAACGCCATTTACCCTCCCGCCAGAGCGGTACCTATTTATCTACTTGCACTTGACGTGCTTTCCAACTGCTATGTTGGCAGGAGCTGGGACCAAACAACGGGAGCTCACCCCGTTGTGGGGATTCAAAATCAGTCATACCAACAGGCTAAAAAACAGTTTCTATCCTTGGGCTGTTTGGCGGCTTAATGGAAAATAATATAGTGCAACTGACTTTTGGGGTAATGATGATGATGATGATAATTATTATTATTATTATTATTATTATTATTATTATTCATACCCCGCCCATCTGACTGCGTTTCCCCAGCCACTCTGGGCGGCTTCCAACAGAAAAATGAAATAAAATAATCTATTAAACATTAAAAGCCTCCCTAAACAGGGCTGCCTTCAGATCTCTTCTAAAAATCTGGTAGCTGTTTTTCTCTTTGACATGTGATGGGAGGGCGTTCCACAGGGCGGGTGCCACCACCAAGAAGGTCCTCTGCCTGGTTCCCTGCAACTTGGCTTCTCGCAATGAGGGAACCGCCAGAAGGCCCTTGGTACTGGACCTCAGTGTCCGGGCAGAACGATGGGGGTGGAGACGCTCCTTCAGGTATACTGGACCAAGGCCATTTAGGGCTTTAAAGGTCAGCACCAACACAAGCACACAGAGTGCAATGAGATTGAGTGTTCGGGGGAGGGGGGAGGATTGGTTAATTTCATTGTACACAGGTTGTACATCGACAATAAAAGTATCATCATCATCATCATGGGCCTTTGGCCTGATCCAGCCGAGGGATCCTTCCATTCTTTCAGGCTGACTTGGAAGGCTGCTCAGCAGCCAGTAGCTGCAGCTTTGAACAAAGTCTGCCTTCATTTGTTTATTTACTCCACGGATCATCTTCCTAATCCCTGTCATTCTGGAAGAGAAGCAAACCAGATATAAAATCTCTCTCTCTCTCTCTCTCTCTCTCTCTCTCTCTCTCTCTCTCTCTCTCGCAAATGTCAAATATTTAGAGGTCTCTTCAACTTTAATTTTTCAAAGACCAGTTCCAAGCAATGGCATTTACTCACAACGTGGGTCGCTTGCTGATATTCAGCTCTAATAAAGGTCTGCAGGTCCTTTCAGGGAACAAACGTCTTGAATGTATGCAGGTGATTCTCCTCTAGGGATTTCCCTCTGTTTCAAAGGCTCCAAAGCAGGAAAATCACTTAGCAAGACCCACAGTCCCCCCCCAAAGCAGCAGCCCCTCAAATGCCATTTTTTAAACAGCACTGCTAATACGAGGTGGGGGGAAGATTGAGATTTCAACAGAGGAGTTGTTGCAGTAAGGATGCACTTAGCCCTTTAACCATTGACTATTCTTGTGCTCCAGCTCATCCGCCTTCCAGATTATCTCTCCCTGCCCTCAGATTCCTAGGTGGGTATTTTCAGGACTAAACATGCCTTTGGAACATGAGTGCTGGTGGTGGCAGGGAATGAGCTTGAATGGAGGAAAGAGTTGCAGTTTAAAAACAATCAGCACCAGGTGCAAAGATGAATCCCCCCTCTGCTCAACATGCACCTCTCTGTGAAAAACAGTCTTCATTTTTAAAGAATTGACCATTGGGAAAATGCTGCCATAAAGATCCAGCAGTCGCATTGCATGAGCTCACGGTGCCCAGGGCAGGTGCATGTACTCTGGAGGGTGCGCACGCATGCGCCGGGTGTGTGTGCATGGAGGGTGAAGCAGGCCACCATGGCACCCCAGCCCTCGCCACTGACATCGCTGGAACGATCCCGCACAGCACTGGAGCCAAGCAGGGCCACGCTGTGCCACCTGCTCGCCTGCACAGGGGGGAGACTGACCAGCCAGTGTGGCACTTGGCGGGCATGAACCAGCTGCCCCCACGCCGGTGCCCCCAGCACACCCTGACCCAATGCCCCTCTCCGTGTGTGTTAGTTCCTCTGATGCCGGGAGAGGAGTGGTAGGCTATGCTGGGGGTGCCTGCATGGTGTGTGTGCCTGCTTTGCAGCCCCTCAAAAATCTGTGCTCCGCCAGATTGGTAGCTGGGCCCCTGGCTAAAAGGCCACCTGGGGGCCCAGCAGTAAATGATGTTTCTGCTACGGCCATGGCATGAGAGCACATAAGAGTCCTGCAAGGGGGCCACCTAGTCTAACATCCTGTTCTCACAGTGGTCAACCAAATGCAGGACCCAAATGCAGCAGGATGCACCTCGCTGGTGACCACTGCCTATGGTACTGGAAGTGGCACACAGCCATCATGACGAGTGGCCATTGACAGGCTCCATGTGTTTACCCAGTGCTCATTGAAAGCCATCCATGCTAGTGGTGCTCATAACATCTTCCGTTACCAAACCCCACAGTTTAGCCATGCGCTGCATGAAGAAATACATTGATTCAGGACAGACTAAAGAAAGTCTGTGCTGGTCCAGAATCAGCTTTGTTGGATGTTTCCAAGTTTTCATGTTCTGAGTGAGGGAGAAAAATGTCTCCCTAGTCACTTTGCCCATGCCCTGCATAATTTTATACCCCTCAATCATGCGTCCTTTTTCCACCTTTTTTTTCTGCAGCAGCAGCAGAAAGAAAATCCCTGCACCAGCCACAGAGTGTTGGTGTGTGTGTGTTGGGGAACGGGGGGGAGGGGCTTTAGCACCCTGTGCTGAGGGTCCCCTGAAGTCTGGCACCAAGCCGGGTGTGGGGTTTACGAGAGGGAGCAGTTGTCCTAAAACAGCATCAAACAGTGTAGTGCTTATTGATTGTTTGCTTTCGTTTCTCTCCAGCAAACATAATTTTGGCTGTGTGTGTGTGTGTTTGTGCGTGTCACTGGCAGGGAGGGGCAGTGGAAGGAGCAGGGAATCAATCTCAAGCATTTCTCCTGGATTTAGCCAAGCAACAATGCCCCTTTATTAGTTCCCGGTACTGTACGTGCTGTGCCATGAAACTCTGCAGAGTTCTGGGTAGTTTTGCAAAGTTTGCGTAACACAGAGAATATTAGAGCATTTGGAAAATAGCGTTGTCAGCTAAAGAACTTGCATGTGCTCCTTGTGAGGGCTTATGCCACCTTCCAACCTGTAGTGTAGTTTGTCAACTTCAGTGGAGGGGAGGGGAGCCACCAGCTGGCACCTGTGGACTTTTGCTACTCATCTGAAGCTAGCACGGTTCATCCGCCTGGAGAAGAAGAGAGTGAAATACTTTGACAAGCAGGGAGAGCAACCTGACCATTAAGCAAAGTGAGGTAGCCAGTTTGGGGATCTCATGAAATCCACAGTTATCTTTGTGGAGGATGATGGCTTAGTGGTAGAGCACATACTCTGCAGGCAAAACATCTCAAGGTAGTTAGAACTGTGGAACTCCCTCCTGTAGGAGGCAGTGATGGCCATCTGCTTGGATGACTTTAAAAGAGGATTAGACATATTAATGGAGGAGACATCTGCCAGTGGCTGCTAACCATGATGGCTATGCAGCCAGGGAGAGGGTTGCTCTCATGCTCAGGTCCCACAGGCATCTGGTTGGCCCCTGTGAGAACAGGATGCTGCACTAGAGGGGGCATTGGCCTGATCCAGGAGGCTCTTTTAAAATTCTCATGTTCATATCTTCAGACAAGGTGTGGAAAAATCCCTACTTCAGACCCTGCATAGCCACTGCCTTTTGCAGTTAGACAGTCTTGAGCTGGACGGAGCAGGGTCTGACTCTGTATCAGGCACCTTCCCATATTCCTTTTCAAATGAAGATAAATGAAGCTAAACGCTAGAAGATTCAAGAGAGTCCAAAGGTCTTCCTCACACCACACATAGTTAAACTCTGGGATTTGGTACAGAAGTTGGGATGGACACCAGCTTGGCTGGTTTTAAAAGGCTTCTCCATCAGAACATCATGGGGTGATTTGTGCTCATGAAGGAAATTAACCCCTTCTTTTAATGCCTGGCTCCTACAGCATCTTGTTCCTAGAGACATGAAAGAATAAAGAGCCAAATTCAAGCCCGAAGAGTCTGACATGAAGAGGTCTCCATCACGGTTGCTGCTGTTGTGTCATTAGTTTCAATGCACTGCAGCAGACCTTAAAAGAACACACAGCGCAGCGCAAGCCAGAGGTGTGTGTGTGTACAGAGCATTGCAAGAGGCTGGATCTCGACCCATGGGAAAGTCAAAGGTGATGTGTGCAGGACTTAAGGTCACACAGCATCCAGCTGAGGAAGGTGGCTGCTGCTAGACTGGAATGAGTCAAATGTTAGATGAAAGATGCCACATCAAAACACCCTACTTCAAGTGAGATAATGTGCCTTGATGTGTTCTCCAGAGATAATCTAAAGAGATAATGCAATGTATTTGAGAGTTTGCACCATATGCTCTGCCTGTTGCTGCCAGAGAGGAGTGAGGAGTACTTTTTGATGGGGAGGCAAAAATGTGAGCTTCTTAGAGGAGAGGGAAACAAGATGAAGGGAGGCTGGCTGGCTGGTGGCCCTCCGAGGACCAGGGTACATATGCCCAAGCCTTGAGGCCTTGGACCTCAAATTTGTCTAAGTTCCCTCTCACAACCCAAGAAGCTCAAGGCAGCATGCATGGCCCACCCTCCCGCACCATGTCATCTTGACAACAACCCTGCACAAGACATTAGGCCTCCCATTTTATGGACTCGTGAGTTTCCCTCATAGTCACATTCTGTGGATAGGGTTGCCAGACTCAATAGAGGACAGGACTTCTGTGCCTTCTGTGCTTGGAAATGAAACAAAGGGTCTGCTGGTTTCTCTTTAAGGTTTCCAGACTCAAAAGAGAGCAGGGCAATTAAAGGCACAGAAGCCCTGTCCTCTATTGAGTCTGGCAACCCTATCTGTGGATCTATTGCCACATTTATCTGCTGGCTGTGCTGGCTTCTGTGCATCATTAGCCCCCACCCTGGCTGGATCACATGTTCCCTTCCCCATGCTGATGCCCTCCAATTACTCTCTGTGGTGCCACCACAGGTGGAGTATTGGGGACAGCTCTGGTCACCTTACCGCAAAAAGGATATTGTAGAGTTGGAAAAGGTTCAGAAAAGGCTGACCAAAATTATCAAAGGAATGGAATGACTTGCCTATGAGGAAAGGCTGGAGCATTTGGGGCTTTTCAGTTCAGAGCAAAGGCATGTAAAAAGTGGCATGTAGAAAATGGAAAGAGAAATATTTTTCTCCTTTCATAACACTAGAATTCATGGACATCTGTCTCAGGAGAGCGAAAAGGAAGTCCTTCTAAAAGAAGGAACTTCTTAATGCAGAACATAATTAAACTATGGAACTCGGTCCCATAAGAGGCCGTGATGGCCACCAACTTTGATGGCTTTAAACGAGGACCAGCAAAATTCATAGAGGAGATTAGGCATTAAGCAAAATAAGCAAGTGCTTAGGGCATCAAGGGAAGGGGCACCACAGAAATTTTCTATTGCCTGATTATATATATATATATATATATATATATATATATATATATATATATATATATATCATACAGAATAAAAGAAAAAACAATTTTACATTGCTAATACAAAAATAAGAAAAAAAATTCAGAACAAAAAAGAAAAAGAAAAAATACTCAATCTAATTAATATCCCATAATTATAACCAATTCTGACTTCCCCGTCCCATCCTTTCTGAGTCCATTTTTATCCCAAAATATAGAGCTTCCAAATAATTATGAAAATACAACTTTTTAAATTCATTATTCATCTCTAAGACCGCTCCCGGTTCCCGTCTCCAGGTTACAGGGAGTTTGTTCCTTTTGCGAATCTAAAGAAAATTCTTGCAGGTTCCAATTCTTTATGCTTTCTTCCCTTAGTCCTGCCACTAAGGGAGGTCAAATTTTCTTCTTTTTGAGGATTATAAATTTCACTCCGTGGTCATGGCTGCCGGCAAATTAGCTGCGTCATGAGCCACTCAGTGTGGAAGGGATCGACCTCCGTTTTTAAATCCACTTCCTTTTGCCAAATTCTTTCCCAATAGACAAATCTTGAGATTACTTACAGGCAAATCTTAATGTTTTGGAGGTATCTGCTGCTCATTTTCCGTTGGCACGGAGCTTCACGTCTGCAGAGGGAGCGAATCAATCCAAGGCTCCATCCCCACTCAGGCTGCTCTCGGTTGCTCTAACGGGCTAACCGGGCAGTGAAGGGGACTTTACGGGGCACTGCTGGATGACCATGTCCTCATAAAGCCCTATCTGAGGTTTTTCCGGGTAGCCACATCGCTCATGTAGCTTACCCCTTTCTCCGCAGCGCTAGGGACCTTGGAGTCCGAGGCAATCCTTGCCGTGCAGTGATGGCAGCAAATCAGAAGTCCTTTCTATTGCCAGATTTTTAACGTTAATGGTCACAAATTGCTCAGCTAGGTGTTCATCTTCTCAGTTGAAGTATATTAAAGACTCCAACAGAACAACTATGCAACAAGGCAGGGTGCCGTATCCCTACAAAGTATAGAAGCAGATGTATTACCTAAGATTAGTTTTGAGGATCTGATCAAAGATTTTGCAATTAGAAAAATAGGAGAAAAATTCAAATATAAAGTAGAAGTATACAAAAACCTGGGGGACCCAGGTGGCGCTGTGGTTAAACCACTGAGTCTAGGGCTTGCTGATCAGAAGGTCGGCGGTTCGAATCCCTGTGACGGGGTGAGCTCCCGTTGCTTGGTCCCAGCTCCTGCCAACCTAGCAGTTCGAAAGCATGTCAAAATGCAAGTAGATAAATAGGAACCGCTACAGCGGGAAGGTAAACAGTGTTTCCATGTGCTGCTCTGGTTTGCCAGAAGCGGCTTTGTCATGCTGGCCACATGACCTGGAAGCTATACGCCGGCTCCCTCGGCCAATAATGCGAGATGAGCGCGCAACCCCAGAGTCAGTCACGACTGGACCTAATGGTCAGGGGTCCCTTTACCTTTACCTTTATACAAAAACAAACATTATTTTCCATTTTACTGTAGGTTTTGTTTCATTTCAAAAAAATAAAATTTGTTTATATTTTGAATTAGATATACTGTATACAGTGGCACCAAAATATTTTACGTGCTTAGGGCCTCTAAAGGTCTTGATCCATCCCTGCTCTGCCTGTGATGCTGGAGGGGAGAGGACTGCTCTTGTGCTCAGCTCCCACTTATGGGCTTCCCACGGGCATCTGGCTAGCCACTGTGAGAACAGGATGCTGAATGACATGGACCAGTGGCCTCATCCAGCAGGCCCTTCTTATGTCCTTAAGTTTTTAACCTGGTGTTCTCCAGATCTTCTTGGACTCCAACTCCCATCACTCCCAATCAGCATGGCCAATAGTCAAGGGGGGTGGGACCTGCGCCTCCCCAAATGGACTCCAGGTGTGAGGCGGCTGCCATTTAAGGGACCAGCTCCTCCTCTGGAGCCTGACCATTCTGAGTCCAGCTGAGCCAGTCCAAGTCCATTGGCTTCTCACTGGGTGGCAGCATCAGGCACGCCATCCGCATGCTACCAACCTGCCTTACAGGGTCATTGTAAGGATTACTGATCCTAAGAAGCTCTTTGTGCGATAAAGGAGGCCACTGTTGGGAAGTGGGTGCTGGTGATATGAATGCCTGCACTCCTGGTTATCAAGTTATTATTTCAGTGACGTGATAGGGAGGTGCCACATAGGACCACTGTGGTGTACTCTGACTGGCAACAGCACTTCCAGACCTCAGGTCTATAAATGTGTTCCGGATAAATTAGAGGTGCTGTTGGGGATTGAACCTGGGACATTCCAAATGCACAGCTGTGCTCTGACATTGAGTGCCAGCTTCTCCCTTGACTTGGTTCCATTTTCCAGCTCTCCTTAAGAAGGGCTTGTCTAAGGCAAGGATAAGCAAACATCCATGTTGCATTACCTACGACCTTCTTGAGAACTGCAGTGGTCATGACCCAAGCACTGTGAATTTACCAAGTAGATGTGCTTATTTAGGATCCAGTAAGGCTAATCTTGTGTCCTTTAATGATCCTTACAGTGTGCTCATGCTTAACAACTTTGTCTCCATACAAAACAAGGCTTTTGCACACCCACCCACCCCAATTCCTCCCTTTTAAGTGCAAGCTAGATCTAATGGGAGAATGCAAAAGCATCCTTAAGCCAAACAGATTTTTTGTAGTGAGCAATCTGCACCAAAGCAAATGACATACAACAGTAATTAACGAAGATTACACAGCAATTAGGGTGATTACGTTTATGCTAGTTGAAATAATTTATGGAATAATATCTGTACTTAAATTGAAGCATAGTGCATGTCCAGAGACAAAAGGAGATGAGCCATGATTCTGCATGGGGTGGAGACACGATGTAATGACAATGTGCAGAAAGAGAGGGGGGGGAGAGGAAGTGTCACTCGGTTGAGCAGAGAAACATTCCCCCCTTCAATATAACACAGCTCCAATGGAAAGCAAGAATTCTGAACACACTTGCCACCTTAAGCTCAAGGATGCATTTATTTGAAATCAGCATAAACTCTCCTTGCCTTGAAGTCCCTGGCTCTCTGCCCCCTCCTAATCTCTGCCCATTTCCACTCTCATTTCTCCCCTTCCTTTCTTTACTACCCCCTGACCTAGGCCTGCTTCAGGGGGCAGATTTCTCCATTCCCCACCTCCTCCTTTCTGAGGACAAGAGCAGCATAGCCACCAGCAAGCAGAAGGCTAGAGCTCCCTCCCAGAGGAACCAGAGGTGGCCACCAGCTTGGATGGCTTTAAAAGATTGGGCTGTTTTGTGGAGGGTCAGGCTACTGGCCATGTTGGCCAAGCTTCTCAGTCCCAGTGGGTGGAAACCCCGGGAGAAGGGAGTGCGCTTGTGCTAGATTCCTGCATGTCCATTTCTTGTGGGCATTTGGGTGGCCTCTGAGAACAGGATGCTGGACTAGATGGGCCATTGGTCTGATCCCGCAGGCTCTTTTTAAGTGCCCTTTTACATGCCTCCACCTGCCTGCCCACCCACCCTATGTCACAATGGCAGTTCAGCCAGCTACCCCAGGGTCTCCATCAACACCTCTCACGGCATCCTGGGAGGCAAAAGTGGGGAACCTTTCCTGGCCAGTGAGCCAGATAGTCATCTCCCCTCCCCTTGGTGGACCAAACTTAACATCAGGGTGGCCTCTGATGATACTGTGCTTCAAACCGCAGAGCTGGGCTGATTGAAAGCCCTTTGGAGACAGCTTTGTGCCTTGATCAAGGAGTGGGGAGCCATTTCCATTCAGTGGAAAGCATGTCTCCCTCTCCACATTGCTCCTTAAATCTCCAATTTCAGAGGTTTAAAGGAGCAGCAGGAGGCAGCTTCCAAAGGGATTTGCAAGCACACTGACACCTCCCTTCCCCCCTATCCTTTAAACCTTTGAAAGCAAGTATCCCACAGGGGAGCTGCAGAAATAATGTTTTTGGTCAAGGGAGCGCTGGACTCAAAAAGGTTGAAAACCTCTGGTCTACATTGACTGGCAGGAGCTCTCCAGGGTTTCAGACGGAGCCTCTTCCACCCCTACCTGGAGATGCCAAGGATTGAACCTAGGACTGTCTACATGCAAGGCAGATACTCTGCCACTGAGTTATGTCCTTCCTTGACAGGGGTTAGGGCAGCTTCAAACCACAGGTGGTCCACAAACTAATTCACCAGGAAGAGAAGCTGTTTCTGCAAAGAAGAGCTGCCAAGCTTTCGCCACAGTGCCTCCCTCCCTCCCTCCTTTTCTGCCTCCCTATCAGATGAAGCCACTAGCTGGCAGCTGCCTGGCAGCCCTCCTGTGCTACCTTGTTATGAGGGAGCTCTGCAGGGTGGAGAGAAATGCAGTGAGCTCCATTTCATTATTGCATCACAGTTTCACCCCAGGAACCCATGGATTTCAGGTGGAAGGGTTGGATGGGCTCTGCAGTCATAATTCATTCCTTCTCTCCCACGGAGGCTTTTGAAAAGGGTATCCAGATACCACTGCTCAATGCACAGCTTCACCATTGCTGCTTCTCAGAGCAGCACATCCCTGCCTTCCCTCCTTCGGGGGCTTCCTACACCATCTTCCCAGCCACTCCTTGTCTCCCTTAGCAACTGCCTGGAGATATTTCCAAGCACAGACCCTAGCAAGGCAGCTCTGTGGGGGGTGGGGTGGCCTCCTGCCTGGCCTGGAATCTTGTGCTTGCAAGAGCAGTGGGGAGCTTAAAGTCACCTGGACCAGGAAAGGAGCTGAAATGGTGGGTAGGCAACCTGGGGTCCTCCAGATGTTTCTAGTCTCCAACGTACATCATTCCTGACTATTGGCTATGCTGGTTGGGGCTGGTTGAAATTGGAGCCCAACTACAGCTAATCAACCAGCTGAACAAACCGATCCATCTTCTGGCAGGCCTTGTGGCTTCACCTTACCTTGCCCTTACCTGAGCACTGGAGGGGCCATGATCAGAGGTGGCGATCCTTCTGATTATGAGTTGCTGGAATCCACAGGAGGGGAGAGTGCTGCTCTTGTGCTCGGGTCCTGCTTGTGGGTCAGCCTCTGTGAGAACGGGATACTGAGCTAGATGAGCCATTGACTTGATCTGCCAGGATTCTTCTTGTGTTCTGTCTCACCTTAAGGTGTGGGGTCCAAGGAATGGATGCTGCATGATGCTGGGCCCACTTTCTAATGGTGGCTTCTGTCTGGGTTCATGACTCTCTTCGTTGGGTCCCAGAGGTGATCAAGGGAAGCAGGCTTTTTGTCACAAGGGGCACAGATGGGTGCTGTGCTCAAGGGTGGGTGGGTGTGCGTACCCCTCATAGTTTGTTTGTGTTGGTCTGAAGCAAACAGCCTGCCTTTGAGAAGTTTTTGAGATTACTTGTGAGCAGCAAAGAAGAGCATCTTTCTCTTTGCTTAGTGAAGTCTCCAGTTAGCTCTGAGAATACTACCATTGACAAGCTGAGTGGGGAGGAATAGACCCACTCATCTCCCTGCTCTGCCTTGGATCTGATGAGGCCTGAACTACTTACTAAGGCAACAGAGGTGTAAAGGAGTCTGCAATGCATGCTTTGATGGGCAGAAGATGCACTGCACACACATGCCTTGCCCAGGCTCCAGAGCATGTGGAGTCCTTGCATGGCTGAACCTCTTGTCTGCAGCAAGATGGAAGTGGCCTGGACACCTCTTGCAGAAACTCAGGGCCTATGATCACAACGGCTGGCACAGAAGGCAGGCGTTCCAAAAGCATTTCTCATTCTAGGCTGTTGCAAGGAGCATGCCTGAAATGAGAGAAGTCCGTAGGAAGCCTTATACCCATTTTCACACGGAGGAGACCATTTTTTGGGTGCTGGCTTTCAGCTAATCCTCTTCAACGGCTCTTCATAATAGCATAACTGAGTCTGCTGAGCGTTTGATGCTGGGCATGCTTTATGCATACCTGAGATGCAGCAGAAGTCATTCTCCACCTGCACCTCATAGATGCCCTCCTCCCAGGTTGCTCCACATATACCTTGACAAGCATGGCGGGATTTTTGAGCAAGGGGTTTCTGGAGCATGATCCAAATGCAAAGATGACACCTGCACATCCAAGGATTGCAGCTCATCCATTTCTGCATGATAAAGAACTGCATGGCTTTTTAAGCCCACATCTGAAGAAGAAGAAGAAGAAGAAGAAGAAGAAGAAGAAGAAGAAGAAGAAGAAGAAGAAGAAGAAGAAGAAGAAGAAGAAGAAGAAGAAGAAAGTTGTAGCATCCCTGTGGGTTTGATAAAGGAATCCATGAATGATCTGGTCAGTGGATTAATCGAGCAGGATACTCCTGGATTTAATAAATCTGGTCGAGTAGGGTGCTCTTACCTAAACCACAAACCAACTGGGTTCTTTTCATCGTTGGGTGCTTCTTGCCACTATGGTGCCCAAGAAATGCCTCTTGTTTGCTGTGCATCCAGAGGGGAATGTCCCCATCTGTTTGCTTATTCTTCCCTTTGCTGAGCCAGATTCGTTTCCCTGTGCATGTGTGTCTTTGTGTTGTCTCAAGAGGTTTCCGCATGTAAATTTTCTTCCAGGTCAACCCTGCTGGGTCTCAATGTGCCCAGCATTGTCTGTTAGATTGCAGAGTGCCATAAGGTTGCTATGGCAACTACATCTCTTCTCTGTAGCTAGAAGTGTTGATTACTGTCAAGGCTAAATCTTTAACACCTGAATTTCTGGATTGAGGCTCCTCTCCAAAGCAGCAAAGCGCTTGTTCGGGGGAATGGGGGAATGGTTTGAGAGCATCTTCCATATTAAAAAGTTGATACAAAGGAGAGGATAGGCCAGCCCACTTTCCTGCAAACACAGAAGAGTGATCTTTTATTGGGGGGGCAGTGTCCATGTTTTCAATTTAGCAAGAGGCAAAAGGCAGCAAAAATGTCCTGTCAACAAAGGCCTTGGCCCAAACCCAGGTGGCGCTGTGGGTTAAACCACAGAGTCTAGGGCTTGCTGATCAGAAGGTCGGCGGTTCGAATCCCTGCAACGGGGTGAGCTCCCGTTGCTCGGTCCCAGCTCCTGCCCACCTAGCAGTTCGAAAGCAGTTCGAAATAGGGACCGCTCTGGCGGGAAGGTAAACGGCGTTTCCGTGTGCTGGTCTGGTTCACCAAAAGCAGCTTTGTCATGCTGGCCACATGACCCGGAAGCTGTCTGCAGACAAACGCCAGCTCCCTCGGCCTATAGAGCGAGATGAGCGCCGCAACCCCAGAGTCGGACACGAGTGGACCTGATGGTCAGGGGCCCCTTTACCTTTACCTTTAGTGTTCATGTTTTGAATTTAGCAAGAGGCAAAAGGCAGCAAAAATGTCCTGTCAACAAAGGCCTTGGCCCAAACTTCTCTCGCTGTGCAGAAATTGCAGGAGGAAATCCTCATCTCCTTACACAGCTCAGCTGATCATAGGAACCAACTCCTAGGGGCCATGGGGGCTTTGGCACCCACAATAAAATATTTGAGGGAGCTGGGTCCCCACAAAGTTGATGGGCATTCCCATTCAAATGATGTGTGTGCACTGCGTCATGTGGTTGATTATGCAGGGTGGGACTTACCTCCACCCCCTAATATTTTATTCAAATTGGCACCCCTGCAGCTGACTGAAACTTCCCAATTGCCTCTGCCTTGCCTAAAGGTGTACCGGCTCCAGAAATTTTGATACCATGGTGTGTGTGGGGGGGTATATTTTATCCTTTGTTTGGGGGGAAATTGAAATTGTCATAAACATTGAAAAAATGCAATATTTGTAAAAGTACTCCTTACCTATTGAAAGTCACATTGTTACTTGTTTTATTTTCCCTGTTTAGGGAAGCTTTTAATATTTCATG
The DNA here is from genome assembly GCF_963506605.1 of Zootoca vivipara. NCBI lineage: Eukaryota > Metazoa > Chordata > Lepidosauria > Squamata > Lacertidae > Zootoca > Zootoca vivipara. Next base: position 260,185 of record NC_083292.1, read on the forward strand.
AATTAGTGCATTTTAATGTTTTGTTGGAAGCTGCCCAGAGTGGCTGGGGAAACCCAGCCAGATGGGTGGGGTATAAATTATTATTATTATTATTCAACATTCTAAATATTTCATAGAATCATAGAATCATAGAGTTGGAAGAGACCACATGGGCCATCCAGTCCAACCCCTTGCCAAGCAGGAAACACCATCAAAGCATTCTTGACATATGGCTGTCAAGCCTCCGCTTAAAGACCTCCAAAGAAGGAGACTCCACCACACTTCTTGGCAGCAAATTCCACTGTCGAACAGTTCTTACTGTCAGGAAGTTCTTCCTAATGTTTAGGTGGAATCTTCTTTCTTGTAGTTTGAATCCATTGCTCCGTGTCTGCTCCTCTGGAGCAGCAGAAGACAACCTTTTACCCTCCTCTATATGACATCCTTTAATATATTTGAACATGGCTATCATATCACCCCTTCACCTTCTCTTCTCCAGGCTAAACATACCCAGCTCCCTAAGCCGTTCCTCATAAGGCATCGTTTCCAGGCCTTTGACCATTTTGGTTGCCCTCTTCTGGACACGTTCAGACTTATTTTTCTGACCATGCTGACTTTTAGTGATCACAGCGTTCCTTTCTAGGTGCTCACAGACCATTTGCTTAATGATCTGCTCTAGAAACTCTCCTGGTATTGATGTCAGGCTGACTGGGCGATAATTGTTTGGGTCCTCTCTTTCCCCCTTTTTGAAAATAGGGACAACATTTGTCCTCCTCCAGTCTGCTGGGACTTCGCCTGTTCTCCAGGAATTCTCAAAGATTATTGCCAGTGGTTCTGAAATCACCTCTGCCAGTTCTTTTAATACTCTTGGATGTAGTTCATCTGGCCCTGGAGACTTGGATACATCTAAATTAGCCAAGTATTCTTGTATTACCTCCTTACTTATTCTGGGCTGTGTTTCCCCTGCTGAATCATCTGCTCCATATTCTTCAGGTTGGGCATTGTTTTCTTTCTTGGAGAAGACTGAGGCAAATAAGGTATTGAGGAGTTCTGCCCTTTCTCTGTCCCCTGTTCGCATTTCACCATCTTCTCCCCTAAGTGACCCCACTGTTTCCCTGTTCTTCCTTTTGCTACGGACATACCCATAAAAGCCCTCTTTGTTGCTTTTAACCTCTCTAGCAAGCCTGAGTTCATTCTGTGCTTTAGCTTTTCTGACTTTGTCTCTACACGTGCTGGCTATTTGTTTGAATTCCTCTCTGGTGGTTTTCCCCTTTTTCCTTTTTTTGGTACATATCCCTTTTAAATCTTAACTCAGTTAAAAGTTCTTTAGATAGCCACCCTGGCTTCTTTAGGCACCTTCCATGTTTCCGTCTCATTGGTATTGCCCGAAGTTACTGTCCATGGGATTTCACCCAGCGTTTCTCTAAGTTTTCTGAAGTCGGCTTTCTTAAAGTCTAGGATTTGAGTCTTAGTATGCTTGGTTGCTCCAGAAGAGCATGGTCAGTCCCACCTAATGATCCTGCCACTTCTACCCCACTAACCAGGTCATCACTATTGGTTAGGACCAGATCTAAAATGGCTGATCCTCTTGTTGCTTCTCCCACTTTCTGGACAATGAAATTGTCTGCAAGGCCAGTGAGGAATCTGTTCGACCATATGCTCTTGGCTGAGTTTGACATCCAACAAATATCAGGATAGTTGAAATCCCCCATTACTACTATCTCACTTCCTTTTGAATGCTTGGCCATCAGTTCCAGGAAGGCATCATCTGTGTCCTCAGTTTGGCTTGGGGGATCTATAGTAAACTCCCACAATGAGATCACTGTTATTTTTCTCTCCCTTAATTTTGACCCAGATACACTCAACTTGGCTTTGAAGTTTTAAATCCTGGATCTCTTCACAGGTATACACATCCCTGACATATAACGCTCCTCCTCCTCCTTTCCTGTTTGGTCTATTTCTCTTAAATAGATTGTATCCCTCTATTACTACATTCCAATCATGAGACTCATCCCACCAGGTTTCAGTGATGCCTATTATGTCGTATTTAGTTTGCTGTACCAAGAGCTCAAGTTCATCTTGTTTATTTCCCATGCTCTGTGCATTAGTATATAGACATTGAAGACCATTGATCATTCCCCCATATCTCTTATTTAAGGATATCTTCCTCCCGCCACTAGGTCTGCATGCTGTTTGCTCCATTTGGTCCTTGACATTTGGATGATCATCTTCAGCATTTGATAGACTCCTACCTTCAGGACCACTGTCTCCCTCCCCCACATAAGTCAGTTTAAAGCCCTCCTGATGAGGTTTTTGAGTTTCATGGCAAAAACATTCCTTCCAACCCTTGTGAGGTGCAGCCCATCATTTGCCAGAAGTCCATCTTCAAGAAACTGCAGACCGTGATCTAAGAATCCAAACCATTCCTGTTTGCACCATTTGCGAAGCCAGTTGTTCCCCTATTTTTCCCTCTCTCCCTGGGCCATGTCGTTGACAATTTGTGCATTTAATTGCTTCAACTTCCTGCCCAGAGCCTCATAATCACTTTTGATCTTCTGGAGGCTATGGCTTGCAGTATCATTGGTTTCCACATGGACCAAAAGGAAGGGGTATTTGTCGGTGGGTTTTATGATTCCTTGCAGCCATTCTGTTACATCTTTGATCCTGGCCCCGGGGAGACAGCACACCTCTCGAGACATCTTGTCAGGCCCACAGATCACTGCTTCTGTACCCCTCAGTAGGGAATCCCCTATCACCACTACACGCCTCTTCATAGGCTTGGTTTGGATTCTTCCAAGTGCTGTCTCTTCCAAGGTTACCTGCATATTCCCGGAGGACTGACTTTGCTGCTCATCATAATATCTAATATTTCATAATCCCACCCAAACAACAGTTTTCAGAGGGGAAGCCCCAAAACGTGGAGGGGGGAAATGAAAAAGGGGTTTCCCCCCTGAATTTCATACCCACCCCCACACGGGGCCTTGACATCTCTAGGAGAGATGTAGGAGAGAGATTCCCTGGGGGCCCCATGTTCCCTGGGCATTGCTCATCACATCACGCTGCTGTGTAGACCTTTGGGCACATCAAGTATCAGGAAATGCTCTCTGTAAGATTCCAAGCTAGCCAGCACCCTAAATACCTCCAGCATACCATTGAATGCTTAGAAGATTTCCACGCACCCCAACCATACTTAGAATCATAGAATTGTAGAGTTGCAGAGACCTGGGGGTCATATAGTCTAACCACCTGCAATGCAAGAATCCTGTCCACAGCCATGGGCATAGCCAGGATTTATGGGCGGGAGGGCAGGTTTTATGTTAGCGGGGGGCAGCTGTGATGCAATTGGTCAGATATTTACTTGAATTGGGGGACCGCTGCCCCCGGCTACATCCATGTCCGCAGCTGTCCCTGGTTGGGCTCAAACCACCAACTTTCTGGTTAACAGCCAGACACACTGAAACATTGCGCCACCTGAGAAGAAGGGACAGAGAAGTCAGCTTGTTTTGGTTTCTCTCAATTTTTCCAGTCTGAAGTTCAGTTTGTCACATTTTTGCATCAGGTTGCATTAAAAAAAAGATGTCCAGAAAGGGAAAAATTTCCATACAAATAAAATAACAAAGAAGCACTAAAATCAGATGCAACATAAGACTCAGCAAGAGAAGATGAAACAGTTACACAATTTTTCATAAATCTGAGGGGTTCACAAAAGGAATTGACGAAGGAAGGAAGGAAGGAAGGAAGGAAGGAAGGAAGGAAGGAAGGAAGGAAGGAAGGAAGGAAGGAAGGAAGGAAGGAATTGCCTCCTAATTACTAGCAGTCTGTTGCATTTTTTTAAAAAAAAAAATCCTCTTGAGATTTGTTGTATGTTGTATGCAATTTTAACTAATACATGTATATTCTTGCAAGAAGGTTATAGTAATACAATTCATTTTTTATGTAACTTTCACTAATATATCCTTTTTATACACACTTCCCGTAATATACACATTTGTGTACAAACTATGTATATGGGGCAGAAGAATTGCATCTCAAAATTCAGAGAATTGGGAATTTTGAAGTCTAGTCATGTTTTGGTTCACATACTGCTTCAGGAAGAGCAAGCCAGCAAACCAAACCCAACATCTCCCCCATCTCCGTCCACAAATGTCTGCCATCTTCTTCCATGAGTTATGCAGGGTGCTCCTGTTTCCATTCACTTTCTGGGGCTTCTCTGAGTTGCTGCAACTTGGTCACAAAGCCCTTGGTCAGTGTTTTACCTTCTTGCTGGTTTTGTGAGGCATGGGGGCCGCCCCCTCAAGGCCCTTTCTGAAGAGGCTCCTCATGAGGCCGGAGGAACATCGCCCGGCTATTATTTTATTGATTTATTGATTTAATATGCTGTACACCGCTTTGAGGTTTCTATTAAAAATATAAAGCGGTATAGAAATTACAAAAATTAATAAAATAAATATTTGCTTAGCTGGGTGTGTTTTTTTAGAATACAATATTCCTTGAGACTTGAAAAGGAGGTACATTTTTAATAAATAAAATGCCCAAAAGGGACGGGAAGCTTTTTCTCCAACTCTGGCACTCTTTTTCATAGCTATTCTAATTGAAGATCTGAGTTCACTCATAAGGCAGGATATAAATATGTCAAATAAATAATTCAGCATTTGTGATTAGCTTAATGATGTTAGAAATTACTTTCTACAACACAAGGAACAAACTGCAGACACCAAGAGCCATTTCCAATGTAAATATTAAATTTAAAAATTAGGCTTCCTCTGAGAATTCTGTACATGTATTTGGATTGTGAGGATTCAAAGCACTGAAAGGTAGGATAGCCTCAGCTATTTGTCCAATGGTTTTTCATGTGCATCTTGGGTTCAGTAGGTCTTAAGTTACCGGACTAAGTCTGGATCACTCCATAGTGAATTTGTAAATGTGATATGAAGCCATTCAATAAAAACTTCTTTTCTTTTTTAGTTTTAAAAATTAATTATGGATGTTGAAGACAATAGTCCCATGTAATGCTTTGCTCAGTGACTGTTGTTTCACCTTTTGTCCCAGGATAAACAAGGATCAAGAAACAAGCCAGCCGCTGTCTCCCTTAGGTGCAGAAAGAAGGGGATATGGAAAGAGTGCAGGGGGTGCTGATTTCGGCAAAGCTGATCAAAGCCGTTCCTTTGGTACCCAAAGACGAGAATATGGGGAACCCACTTCAAATGAGGAGTTTTTCACTCTCCAAAAGTTAGGAGCTGTGTCTCCATCCATTATGAGAAGGATGTCCTCTCCAGCAGTGGCAGAAGAGATGTTATCAAGTCCTTTGTCCCCTTCTGTGGGGGGGACAGCAGAAGACAAGTTGTCACGCTCCTCCTCTGCACTTTCTGAATATGTTGAAGAGCTGCGAAGAAAACGACTGAAGGACAAAGAGCCAGGGAATTTAGTGTTAGATGATGCCTCCTCTTTGCCTATTTACCAAACAACGGGAGCCTCGTCCCTTAGAAGATGCAAGACTTTGAAAGATGATGAAGATCTCCCAGTAACTCTGGAGGGAATTGGTGAAAGTGCTCGAGCTGGCCTGGTCCGCTCCTCTAGTTTGAGGAGCATCTCATCTGAGAGCATGGCACAGCCAAACCTCTCCCCAGCTCTGAAAAGGGTCTCCAAGTTTGGGTCCTATGACTCTCTCATTCAGAACATAGATGACACCTACTCAAAGCTCAGCTCCCCAGACCTGGGTGGAGAAATGTTCAGCACTTTGCGACTTAAGCCATGGAGAAGTTGCCTGGAGGCATCCCTGGAAGAAATGACAGACACGGATCTAGGAAAAGAACCTCTGGTCTTTCAGAACAGAAGATTTGGTGATGTTCCAAGTGAGGGAAAGGAAACTGATCCACTCTCTTGGAAAATACCAACTCTAAGCTATGAGAGGAAAATGAATGATGACTTGGATGACTTCCTTCCAGCCATCCGGAAAGCCCAGTCGACCAGCAGCCTGGCCAGAGGTCCCAAAGAGAGGAGAGAAGGCCAGAGGCCCATGAGTGTCCGTTTTGAAGACCAAGTCTCCCCCAACCACACTTTCCTCTCTGAGATAAAGGCCACTTTATCACCAAGTCCCAAACCCAAAGAGGACCCTGGAAACCTCTCTGACTCGTCTTCATCTTCTGGCTCAGTTGTGTCTTTCAAAAGTGCCGACAGCATCAAGAGTCGGCCAAGGATCCAGAGGCTGGAAGGAGAAGGATGTGTTGGGAACAGAAACCCTGAGGGCGCAAAAGATGACCGGCGGTCTGAGGCCGAGGGGAAGGAAGATGATGTAAACAGTATCATGATGAAATACCTAGGAAAAGACTAAGGTAAAGTGCGGGCATCTTTCATTTCCTTTTTTTTATTTCACTTTTAATTTGTTTCTATATTCTATAAACTGCCTCTACAAGGCAGTTTAGGGCAATATAAATTCTAAGGAACAAACCTTATAATAATCTGATCCAATACAAAAAGTCACAATAAAACATAACTTTAAAATAGAATGACTTATATCAAATAAAGTAATATTCAACAATCTGTTAGAATATAGTAGTACGCAGTAAAATTAACTCTCAAAGCACCAGCAAATAATAATTAAACAGAAATTCACTCTTAACTGTTACAATAAATGATTACTAAACTATGATAAATAAAAATGACTGCAAGTCACAATGCATAAAATACCACAATACATACAAAACCATGTAAAAGGATCAGATTGAGCAACAAAGACCCACAAAACCACTTCCCCCTCCCTGAACTCCTCTTTCCCCTTCCCAGCTGCTTCTGCTGTTCTTACAGCCCTGCCCCAGGAGAGGCTACTTGCTCAGCTGGGCTTGGTTGAGGTTGGGGAGGCGAGGCGAGGCTCTTTCTCCCTTCTTTGCACTTCCTCACTGAGGAAGCAGACTTCTACTGAATTACTTTAGAGTCTTTCGATAGGTTTTCTTTTTGTAGACTTTCCCAAACAACTTCCAGCCAGGAGCCACCTGGACAGCAGGTTTGCATTCCTCTGTCCTTTTAGTAAAGGAGTGATGAGTGGATTCTGGAGACCAGTTTTCCTTCTAATAAGGGTTGACTTGTGTCAAAGCCAAGTGATCGGATTGGTGCAACTATTGATTACTATCTCCAGGTCCTTCATGTGCCCAATTGCATTCTTTACGGAGTGATTTTCTTGGCCTGCACCATCTGTGCACCAAGGGGGCAATGGCTGCATCCACACTATGCCATTATTCAAAGCACCGTCTTCCTTTCAAAGAATTATGGGCACTATAGTTTACCCTTGACATAGCTGCAATTCCCACAACCACATAACAAGCTACAGTGCCCAGGATTCTTGGATAGAAAGAAGGTGCTTTGAATGAGTGTGTACCCAGCCAGAGTCTCTGTAGTTTCTCCACAGCTCCAAAGCCAGAGCATTTTCTAAGAAGTGCTGCAAGATCTTCTGGTTTGGCCTGAATTTTTTAATGTGAATGAAGCTGAACATTTGAAGATTAAGACAGAGAAAATAAAATACTTATTCACGCAGCATATAGTTAAACTAGGAAACTCCCTCCCACGGGAGGCCATGATGGCCCCCAACCTAGACGGCTTTAAAAGAGGATTAGACAAATTGATGGAGGAGAAGAGGACTAGCGAAGGTCACAAAGGAGTCTATGCTCTTCCTCCATAGTTGGAGGCAGGAATATTTCTGACTGCCAGTTGCCACAGGGTGGGAAAGAGCTCTTTTGCTCCACAATTGGCCCTGTGAGAAGAGGATGTTGGGCCTGATGGGCCCCCATTGGCCTGATCCAGCGGGCTCTACCTACTTTATACTTTTTGTGTGGATGCAGTTCCATGGGAATTTTTGACTTAGTTTCAAAATTCACATTTTTATAGCTCTTCCCTGCAGGCCTGAAGACTGGGGTGGGGGTAGCCATATAAGTCAATGTGCACATAAATAGATGTACACATCTTCTGTACACACAAAGCTTCATATGGGAAAGCCTTGGCTTCTGTCGCATTGGAGTTGGTTTGGGTTTTTTTGCTCAAAGTGCCCACCAGCTTGAAATGTTTCCATTTCTTGGCCTTGTCTGCCATGAGGATTTATTTCTCCAACTTGGGTTGGAGCTCCAGCTCCCAGACAGAAACCCCACTGCTGCAGTTGAGTGCTTAAAACAGATTAGAAAGCATTTTGCAAGGTGGCTGGCTTTGGAGGACATTTTCACAGGTCCTGCTGTGATCAAAACTGCTGAAGCAACACCAGGCAGCTTGGATGTGTTAATAAAACATTTCTTTATAGGAAACACCATCTACATAACTGAGGGAGCCGTGTGTGTGTGTGTGTGTGTGTGTGTGTGTGTGTGTGTGTGTCTTTTGTTTGAAGTCAGTTGCAGGGAACTGGGGTTTTAGTGGAGAGGAGATGGAAACTTTGGACTTACTCTCAGCCCTGGAATCTGTTGCCCCAAAGGTGTAAGCCTAAAGCAGGTTTGGAGGGATTTTTCTTTTTTAAAAAAATGCAAAAACAAAATATACTCTACAGGTGAAGTTGGCATGTACATTTTCCAATGCTTCCGGCCCCCTTAAAATGCAGGGAACTATGGTGCTACATAAGCTTTGAAGAATCTGCAGATATTGGGGGGGGGAGCAGAACAGCAGGTCTTATGAGTGAGATAGCACAATACAACACACAAAGCTGGCTTTAGGCAGTCATTCAAACCCGCCAGCTGCTGTAAGCTCCCTCCATTTCAATCTGGACGGTGCAGCTCCTGTGTCCTTGGCATTTCACCCCAGATGAAATGTGAAAGGCAAGGCAACTGGAGTGGATAGCTTTAAAATATTTTCAGCCACCCGCCTCCTAATCCATAGCATTTTGGATCTGGGTGGGACCTTGGGAGGTCATCCAGCTCAACCTGCTTAACAGATAGCTGCCCGGCCTCTGCTTAAATGCCTGCCAAGAAACTCCTCCTGTTAGCAGGTTTTCCTCATGCCTAGAAGAAATCAGCTTCCTTGCGGCAATTTCCACTCAGAACAAGCCTCCCTAAGGCCACCTGCCATTGGCTCACAGCTGCTCATACTCTTAAGCCACCTGCACAGCTCTTTCATGGGACTTGGTTTCCAGACTCTCCACCTTCCTGGCATCCTGTCTCTTGATACATCGGGGTTGGTTGATACATTCTTGAAATGTGATGCCCAAAACTTGACAGGGCAGGACTATAACTGCTAGTGCTCTGGCCACGATGTCAAAATCATTGCTGGTTGGGGCTGATGTCAAAAACATCTGGAGGGCATCCACTTTGCTCTACTCTGTCAAATTCCTCTCTTCCTAATATCAATTGTAGTTTCCTCTTGCAGGCAGATGATCTCATTAAGAGCCAGTTAAGAAATTCATCTCAGGGGACCTGAGATGGCTTTGAACATTTGGCTTTTCTTGTGGAAGCGCACATCTTGGAAAGTTCACCTAAGATGATGGTTGCAACATTAGGGCTGAATCCCAATGAAGGTGGGAGATCAGATTTTCAAAATGAGATGGACAGAAACAGGGAGGGAACCGAGTCTTTAAATTAGAAAGAGGTGCTGGCAAATGTGAATAAATTTCAATTCAGTATTTCTGGGATCTACATTCCCCCCTCCCTCCCCCTCTCCTCCCTCTCTGCAGGAGCCAAGCTTTGGTCTGAATCATCATCATCATCATCATCATCCAAGGTGGATCTGTAAGCATCCTTGTCACTTCCAGCCTCTGGCTTCCTCACCTGCTTTGGAGGCACAACAACACTTGTGTGCATGTAAGAGAAGTGGGCTGCAGCAAGACACTGCCCTTTGGTGCTCTCTCTTTGATTTATACAAAATAAAACATTTTGCTTCTTGCATCTGAGTTTTTCCTCCTCCCTCTTTCCTGTCTGTGCTCAAGGTAGCTTCAGGGAACCTTCATGCTCTGAAAAACCCTATTTGGATGAGCTAACCATGGACATGACATAATAGAAACATAGGCAACTGCATTATACTGAGTCATGCCACTGGTCCTGCCCACACTGACTGTCAGCAGCTGTGCAAGGTGCCAGGCAGGGTTCTTGCCCAGCTCTTCCTGGAAATGCTGGAGATTGAACCCGGGACCTTCTGCAGGTAAAGCAGATGTTCTGCCAGTGAGCGACATGCATCACCAGCCACTGGAGTGGGTGGCACTGTGGTCAAAGAAGAAGAAGAGTTTGGAATCAGGGGTGTCGCAGTGGGGGGTGGCCCGCCCCATGCTCCACTCTGCGGGGAGCAGCGTCCCCTAGCCCCTCTGCACCTCCACCGACGATGGCCGTCGCGGCTGCCATTGTGGAGAGGCCGCCCTGAGGCTGCTGGCTGCCACCCGCCACTCAACAGTGGCCAACGGGGCGGGGTCGCGTGCGGGTGAAGCTCGCTGGGCTGGGGAGGTGATGGGCCACTGCCTCGCTCTTCCCTCCCTCCCTGAGTTGGGCAGAGCAGGGTGCCTCTAGCGAGCCGCCCCGCGCATACTGCGCATGCCCCCTGCCCCCGTGTGGAGTGCGCATGCACGGGATGCCACACATGCACATTCTGCACGCTGCGCTGTGCTGCGCTGCACAGGCGCCGCCCCTGGTACCAGCTGTGGTAGGAATGCCACTGTTTGGAATTGATATCCCACTTTATCGCTACCCGAATGAGTCTCAAAGCGGCTAACATTCTCCTTTCCTTTCCCTCCCACAACAAACACTCTGTGAGGTGAGTGGGGCTGAGAGATTTCAGAGAAGTGTGACTAGCCCAAGGTCACCCAGCAGCTGCATGTGGAGGAGCAAACCCAGTTCCACTGCTCTTAACCACTACATCATGCTGGCTTCCGCACTGAGCTTCTTGGGCTTGCCGATCAGAAGGTCAGCAGTTCAAGTCTGTGCAACGGGGTGAGCTCCCGTTGCTCTGTCCCAGCTCCTGCCAACCTAGCAGTTCGAAAACATGCCAGTGCAAGTACATAAATAGGTTTCCATGCTCCCTGGCACTTGTCATGGTGTCTCATTGCACCAGGAGCCCTTTAGTCATGCTGCCCACATGACCCAGAAAGCTGTTTGCAGACAAATTCCGGCTGCCTTGGGCTGAAGTGAGATGAGTTTGACTGGACCTAACTGTCCAAAGGTCCTTTACCTTTACCGACTGTCTGGGGCCCCAGAGAAATGCCCTTCCTACCCAGCAGGGGCCTAGATCTTTCTGCCTGAAACCTTTGGAGAGCTGCTGCCAGTCAGTGTTGACAGTACTGAGTTAGATGGTTTTATTCAGTATAATGCTGCTTCCTCATTGGACCGTCCTGATTTGCAGTCCTGCTGAAATGTTGCAGACTGTGTGTGTGTTATATAATGCCACAGTAAGCAATGAAACACACACACACACACAATCCATCACCCTGACTCGCTGGAGAATCCTCCTTACCTTTCTTTTGCTTATTCTCTCTGCAGAAGAACAATTGCCTGCCTGATCCCATACACATCAGGCCAGAATATTGCTCCAGTCAGATTGAATAAGAAAATACATTGCAGCAGGGAGAGGCTTCCACAAGCTCAGCTTGGCAGAACTGGCGGGGGTGGGGTGGGGTGGGGTGGGGGTGGGACAGACGGACAGATCCATCCGGGCTGCAGCAATTCTGCTGGCATTAGAGCAGAAGCCAAAGCATGCCTGGGATTTCTCAAGAAGCTCACTAAATCTAGAGCACTGAGAAAAGCCGGGCATCTGTTCAGGCCCACCTCCAGGGATCAGTGGAGAGGCATCCTTTAGTTGAGCTTATGGGGCTGTTTTCAGGACTGAGGTTGTGGATATGCAAAATCCATCCTTCCCTAAAGCATTTCCCCCAGAAGCAAGACGCCAGCAGCTGGATCAAAAGCAAGAATCACACAGACAGTGACAGCAGCAGTCCCTGTGTCACTTGTTTTCAAAAGCACATATGGGCATTCGGCAGATTGGGACTTGGCTGTACATCACTTGAGCAATTGGATGAATAGTCTATTCTTACAAAGACACAGAACTCATCATCTGATAAGATGACCTGCAGCCTGAGTGAAACATATATTTTTTTCTGAATAAGCAGGAGATACTATTATTCTTATTATTTACATAGACCGTGTACTCACAAGAAACTTACAGAATTAATGCTTCTGTTACAAACTGAATGCTTTTGCACTTCTAAAACAATCGCATACACTGAGACTCGGAAGAAGGTCTCTTTGTGTTCAGTTGGTTCAGCTCCCAGGAAAATGCATCTAAGATTGCGGCCTAAGAGGACGTGTCAAGAGCTATGTGGGAAATGTGCCCCGGGGGGGGGGGCAGGGAGGAAGCCATCTGACGCAATTCTTTTCCTAACATGTGTATGCTAAACCATCATCTTCACCTCTTGAAACCCTTGAGGAGAAAAGATGCACGAACAACAATTTTGAAATAATAATTTTATGCAGTATGTGTCTCAGATCTGTTGTGACAAAAACTCCAGATAAAAACCTGGCAGACCAAAGGATTATATCGCCCAATAGACTTTTATAAAAAATAACAAACCTTGGACAACACAAGAAATACAGGATAAACTAGAAGACACACAAATATCATGGTTAGCACAACACCAACTACATGCCCTCTTAAACAACCCAAAATAAACAGTAAATTGCAAGAACAGGGGCCAGAAGAAAAATGGATTGTAGATTTCCTGTCATTGTAGATTTCCTGTCTGTGGGCAGGTGCACCTCTAACACCCTCAGGCCAATGACATTGACATGGTTAATATGGCTGTGAGCCAAACAAACTTCCTTTCCCTTGGCAACCGCAAATGCTTTCACATCCATCCCCCCCCTGTATATCTTTGCCAAATCAGTTATCAGCGAGCAGGTGTGGAGGACTCCCTGGTCCTGAATGGGGTAACTGTGCCCCTGAAGGCACATTTCGGACTCACAGTTGTCCATGGAGGCGCAGGTCAATTCTGTGTCCAGGGCTATCAGCTCCATCTGGTACGCAGGCTGAGACCCTACCTGCCTGCAGACTGTTTCGTCAGAGTGGTGCATGCTCTAGTCATCTCTCGCTTGGACTACTGCAATGTGCTGTATGTGGGGCTACCTTTGAAGGTGACCCGGAAACTACAACTAATCCAGAATGCGGGAGCGGCCGCCGAGACCACATAACACCGGTCTTGAAAGATCTTGAAAGGCTCCCAGTACGTTTCCAAGCACACTTTGGTGTTGGTGCTGATCTTTAAAGCCCTAAATGGCCTCGGTCCAGTATACCTGAAGGAGCGTCTCCACCCCCATTGTTCTGCCCGGATACTGAAGTTCCCTCGTTGCGAGAAGCCAAGTTGCAGGGAACCAGGCAGAGGGCCTTCTCGGTAGTGGCGCCCGCCCTGTGGAACGCCCTCCCATCACATGTCAAAGAGAAAAACAGCTACCAGATTTTTATAAGACATCTGAAGGCAGCCCTGTTTGGGGAGGCTTTTAATGTTTAATAGATTATTGTATTGTATTTTTCTGTTGGAAGTCGCCCAGAGTGGCTGGGGAAACCCAGCCAGATGGGCGGGGTATAAATAATAAATTATCATTATTATTATTATTATTATCATCATCGTCATCATCTGAAAACAACAGGTTGGTTCCTGATATGCTGTGTGCTGTGCAAAGTTCTCTCAAAATATGAGCGTGCCAATGGCCAGGGATTTTTATTTTTATTTTTTTGCATGAGCACCCATTGTGAGAGCCCCTAGTGGTAGACCTTGATTGATCTATGGTCCTGAGCTGGGAAAGCCAATATAATCTGATTAAACTTTAAATAGTCTCTGCTCATTTCTCTGGCGATGCAGAGGATGTTACATAAAACATCAAAGGACCTGATCAAAGCTCTGGGTGAGAGGCATAAATCAAGGCTGAGAGGGATGGTGATTGCCTGATGGGTAAACAGAGGCCAAGATATAAAAATAGGGTGAGGATGTTTAGTCAATGAGAATTGGTGAGAGGAACAATTGTATTTTTTTATTGATTATAAAATGCTCCAGCACATGTATTTTGTTTAAAGCAACCAATTGCCATTGTAATTGGTAAAATTATAAGAGGGCAGTCAGCAGCTCAGAAGAGGCAATGGAACATTCTCTTGTAAGATAACAGTCTCCTGGGATGCAGAAGCACCATTTCTTTAAAACTTCTGCATATTTAAGGATGTGTGTTTTGACAACAAAATCAGATGTCATTCCTGATTTTATATTATGTTCATTTACATACATAAGCATACATACATACAACTAACAGTGTAGTTAAGTTTAAAAACAAAATACCCCCAAAATCAGAGCATTGTATTTAAATATTCAGGGTGGGGCGGGGGGGGGGCTCCACAGGCTTGCAGAAATAAATAAGAAGAAAACATATTTTCTAAAAGTTTCTGAAAACAGCCCAGAAAATAACTGCAAGCTTTCAGGACCTGCAGAATGTTTGTGGCAGCTGGTGACTGTTCTGGCTGGCACTGAAAAGTGCTTGAGTCCAAAAAGTACGTCAGGCTTACTCAGGAGTCTTTGCTGAGGTACTTTGTGAAAAGCTAAGTAGGCAGTCACAACTGGCTCAAATCACAACTGGCTTTAAATTTATTTTTAATCAATTCAGTTCTTGAAATTAATTTAATCTAACCCATTAAATAATTAAATATAATTAGGTGTGGGATTTTCTTGTGAGTAGACATGTCTAGGCAGTTGCTGTGACTCTTGCTGCCCTCACTGGAAATGACCTGGAGAACTTTGGATGAACCAGTTGCCCTCTCCCTCCCTTTCTTGCCACAATCCGCTTGAGCCCAGCATCAAGCACCTAAGCCCCTTGCCATTCCCATCTGGTGCTGCAGAGACACAGACAAAGCCAGAGGGTTTTAATGCCACAGATTTGAATAACAAATTAGTCCAGATGTGATATGACTTAAAAAATATAAATTAACCAAGCTCCTTGATCCAGCTAAATCCTCTGGAGTGATCTGCTCTGCCGATATGGATTCTAAGGGAGTTTAGCCTGCTTAAGCAAAAGACCTCTGGTTCTTGCTATCCACCTTTGGGTTATATCTCTTTTTCCTTTGCTAGTAATCCGTCCAGCTGGTCCCCACTAAGTCTGACCGGACTGTTATGAAGTCCTGGGGGCAGGTTTTCTCACCGGTAATCCTTTGGACACGTAAGCTTTTCAGTTATACAAATACTTGGCACCTAACTTTAGTTCATAAGGCAGGGGTGAAACAAGGCTCATTTTCACCCAGGTCAAAGGCCCAGTCAAAGTCCCACACCCATTGTGCACGCAGGCTGGTAGCCTCAAGGGTACCCCTCTGGGCCAAAAAATCCCAGGGCAAAAAATCCCGGGCCAAAAAATCCCAGGGCAAAAAATCCTGGCCTAAGGCAGGGATGGGGAACTTCAATCCTGCGGCCCAAATTTTATAAACAAAAGTGTTAAAATGAAAACAGGATTGCAATGAGTTCCAAAAGAATCTTTCCAAGCTGAGTAAAATGGCAAGCACAATTCCCTGTAAAGTGATGCACATCAGGAGAAAAAAGAAGTCTTAATTTCACATAAATGCATGGGGTCTGTGGTCCCCTGTGTGCAACAGCTGTGAGGAAGGTAAATTCCATGCTAGGGATCATTATGAAAGGAATTGAGAATAAAATTGTCAATAGAATAATGTCAATAAATCTGTAGTGTTTGGAATACTGTATGCAGCTCTGGTCATCTCATCTCAAAAAGGATATTGTGTTCAGAAAAGAGCAACCAAAGGGATCAAGCAAATGGAGGAACTCTCCATTTATTGGGGAGGCATTTTATTTTAGAGAAAAGGTAAGAGGAACATGGTAGAAGTGTATACATGGTGCAGAAAAACTGGAGAGAGAAAAGTTTTTCTCCCTTTCTGATGACACAAGAATTCAGGGACACCCCAGGAAGCCATTGGAGTGTTGGACAATTCAGGACCGACAAAAGAAAGTACAGTACTTCTTTGCACAGCACATAGTTAAACTTGCTCTCACAAGATACAGTTGTTGCCAACGAAGGATGGTTCTACAAGAAGATTATAGAAATTCAGTCGATCAATAGTTACTTGCCAAGATGGCTGTGCTGTCCCTCCATGATCAAAGGCAGTGAGCCCCTGAATGTCAGTTTCTGAAAAACATGGGATGGGACAATGTGCAAAATTGGGCGTGTAGGGGAACGTGAAATTGTCAGGTGCCTCTATTTGTCTCCATGGCAAAAATGGTACTGCCTACCCCGCCTTCCTACCCTTCCATCAGGGAAGAAGAGTGAAGGTCTACGTCAGGAGCAAAGGTGAGAGGGGCCAACAGCACCAAGAGGCCACTGTAGAGGGGGCAGGGCTGAGGAGCATTGCCAATATTCATATTTTGCAGCATGAAGCAATCAGATGCATGAGACTCCTTTTGGAACAAAAATTGTCCAGACCCATATATGTTTTTCAAAACTTTCCTTGCAGAACTTCCTTCAAAAGAGAACAAAAAAATTAGTGATTTTGTCACATACAATATATTGTGTGTATCCAGCACAGGCTCAGCTTTTTACAAATTATGAAATAATCTAAGAGACCAAAAAGCAGAGACACACAGAGGCCCTTAACCTGCCTTCCAGCCCAAGGCTATTTACTCCAAGGAAGGTTAAAGGTAGGTAGCCGTGTTGGTCTGGGTCGAGGTAAAATAAAAAAATTCTTTCAGTAGCACCTTAAAGACCAACTAAGTTTTTATTTTGGTATGAGCTTTCGTGTGCATGCACACTTCTTCAGATACAGTGAAATGGGAGTCCCCAGGCACTTATGTAGAGAAGGGGTGGGGAGGGGTGGGGATGGGGAGGGGGGATTACTCAGAAGGGTGGTGGAAATGGGTGATTGACTGACTGATAGCTGTTGATGACCGAAAACGACTGCAAATGGTTTTGCATGAAAAAGCAAGGGTTGAGATGGCTGAAGATCGCTTATCATGTATAATGAGATAAGAATCCGATATCTCTGTTCAAACCAGGTCCCTCCATGGTTTTGAGCTTGGTGATAAGTTGTAATTCAGCAACTTCTCTTTCCAGTCTATTTCTGAAATTCTTTTGTAGTAAGACAGCTACTTTGAGATCTTGTATAGAATGTCCTGGGAGATTGAAGTGTTCTCCTACTGGTTTTTCTGTCTTCTGGTTCCTGATGTCAGATTTATGGATAAATGGACATAAAGCATGTGATCCTATCTCTTTCATGTGCTCTGAGTCAGGCTCGAGAGAGAGCTTCAGGATGCTATAATGGAAAAACCCATGTCAATACACATTCAATTGCCAGCAATGTCAGGTGCCTCTATTTGCCTCCTTCTTTGCAATTACTTTCAATGTCAATTGAACAATTATATTTAATAAGGAGGAAGCAAACCCGGCTTCCAAGGAGGTGACCACAGCTGGATCTACTGCCTCTGTGAATCCTGCTCCCCACGGCAGCCTCCTGTCTCTGAATAGCAGCTTCTGTTGACAAACAAGCCTGGCATGATGGCATCCTAGACCTGCCTGGTCTCTGTGGGTGAACCTTTCGTCTGATGGGCAGCACCAGGCTTGTATCTGTTTGGTGTGTTCGGGAGTCACTCAACCCAATTGAGCCCTTCTCCCAAGATTAAGCTTCCCACTTCCTGTTTAAATGTGTGTATTTACATATTTTTTGAATTATGGTGCTGGAGGAGACTCTTGAGAGTCCCATGGACTGCAAGAAGATCAAACCTCTCCATTCTGACGGAAATCAGCCCTAAGTGCTCACTGGAAGGACAGATCCTGAAGCTGAGGCTCCAATACTTTGGCCACCTCATGAGAAGAGAAGACTCCCTGGAAAAGACCCTGATGTTGGGAAAGATTGAGGGCACAAGGAGAAGGGGACGACAGAGGAGGAGATGGTTGGACAGTGTTCTCGAAGCTACGAACATGAGTTTGACCAAACTGTGGGAGGCAGTGGAAGACAGGAGCGCCTGGCGTGCTCTGGTCCATGGGGTCACGAAGAGTCGGACATGACTAAACGACTAAACAACAACAACAACATTTACATCTTCTTTATAGCTGGCTGTATTAAGATGCTGGCTGTGCTTTCAATTAAGTGAATCACTTTTTGCTATTGTAAGCACATTTCTTCAGAATAAATAATGCAGTTTGCAAGGGGAGAAACTGAGTGTACCGCAGCTGGCATTGTTTGGGCCAACCCATTTCAGAGAGGTGGAGGCAGATTTGGCACTTCTCACCCCTCCCTTGAGGAAAATGATATGAAATGAAATTTATCCTGGAATGGGAATTTGCAAAAATGCTTCCTCACCACATGTGAGATTTGGCAGGACTGCTGTGGTTCAAGGTCTTCCTTGGTGGATGGATCAAGTGACACAGAAACTTCCTTCAAGTCAACTTGGCAGATGCCTGGAGGATGAGGGTTAGCTACCAGGAAAAAAGAAGTAGGACTTGGAGTATCCTCAGAGAAACTGTCCTGTGTTGCTGCTTCATATCTTTCAAGATTCTTTAGCTGTGTTTCTGCATTGCAGGGGGCTGGATGATGACTTCAACTCTACAATTCTCTGATTCTATAGGATGATGCCCTTGGCCTCTCCCGCTAAGTGAGATCCCCACCCCCTGTGCAAAAACAGGGATTCTGAGAGAGGCGCCTGTTTGGGTGAAACGAGAAAACAGGGCTCCATGTTCCTTCTTCTAGACCAGGCATCCCCAACTTCGGCCCTCCAGATGTTTTGGACTACAATTCCTATCATCCCTGACCACTGGTCCTGTTAGGCCAAAACATCTGGAGGGCCGCAGTTTGGGGATGCCTGTTCTAGACGGATTGAAGGTGGAGCAGTGGCCGTGGGACTGGGAAGAGTCTGAGAGCCAGACGAAGAGGCCCAGAGAGCAGCATTCAGGGCCCCAGACCTGGGTTCACCACGGTTGACACAGCAGCCAGCTGCGGTCTTTTTTCTGTCTTCCCTTTCATGGAGTTCCAGACCCTCTGGATCCACTGACACAATTAAGGAAGACACAAGCACAAAAGCAAGTGGCCACTCTTCTCTCTGTCCCACCCGCACACTCCCTTGTTTATAGGAACTTGTTCAAGATGCTCCCTGACGCCTCCTGAGCTTTTAAAAATAGAAATAATTGCACTTGCTCTCTTTCCTGTCAGCAATGCGTAGGAGAAACAGCCTGGGAAGTTTATGTATTGTTATTCTGTCACACAGGTCTGTGGATAGAATTATAGAATCAAAGAGCTGGAAGAGACCACAAGGGCCATCCAGTCCCTGCCAAGGAGGAAACACCATCAAAGCATTCCTGACAGATTCTGTCAAGCCTCTGCTTAAAGACCTCCAAAGAAGGAGACTCCACCACACTCCTTGGTAGCAAATTCCACTGCCGAACAGCTCTTACTGTCAGGAAGTTCTTCCTAATGTTTAGGTGGAATCTCCTTTCTTGTAGTTTGAATCCATTGCTCCATGTCCGCTTCTCTGGAGCAGCAGGAAACAACCTTTCTCCCTCCTCCTCATGTTCCAGCAGAACATGGATCCTACTTGTAGGAGAAGTGTGGAACAATGGCGTTTCTGGCCTAGGCAATATTCTACCTCTCTCTCTCCATCCCTTGCTCCCTGCTTTCTTTCCCAGTGCATCAACAGAATAACTGTTTTTCCAGTTATTGCTTTGGATGAGGCGAGCCCCTCCCTCACTGAAGCGACTCAAACAGGGGCCCAATCCAAAGCACAGAAGCAGGGGGGAGTAGGTTTGCACTCTTATTTGCCAACATCTCTGTCTGCTGACAAGGGCGGTGCTTTGATCTAAACCACAGAGCCTAGGGCTTGCCGATCGGAAGGTGTGCAGACAAACACCAGCTCCCTCGGCCTATAGAGCAAGTTGAGCTCCGCAACCCCAGAGTCGTCCGCGACTGGACCTAATAGTCAGGGGCACCTTTACCTTTACCTTAGCGGGACGCAGGTGGCGCTGTGGTCTAAACCACTGAGCCTAGGGCCTGCCGATCAGAAGGTCGGCAGTTTGAATCCCCGCGATGGGGTGAGCTCCCGTTGTTCGGTCTCAGCTCCTGCCCACCTCGCAGTTCAAAAGCATAGAATCATAGAATCATAGAATCATAGAGTTGGAAGAGACCACGAGGGCCATCCAGTCCAACCCCCTGCCAAGCAGGAAACACCATCAAAGCATTCCTGACAGATGGCTGTCAAGCCTCTGCTTAAAGACCTCCAAAGAAGGAGACTCCACCACACTCCTTGGCAGCAAATTCCACTGCCGAACAGCTCTTACTGTCAGGAAGTTCTTCCTAATGTTTAGGTGGAATTTTCTTTCTTGTAGTTTGAATCCGTTGCTCCGTGTCCGCTTCTCTGGAGCAGCAGAAAACAACCTTTCTCCCTCCTCTATATGACATCCTTTTATATATTTGAACATGGTTATCATATCACCCCTTAACCTTCTCTTCTCCAGGCTAAACATACCCAGCTCCCTAAGCCGTTCCTCATAAGGCATCGTTTCCAGGCCTTTGACCATTTTGGTTGCCCTCTTCTGGACACGTTCCAGCTTATCAGTATCCTTCTTGAACTGTGGTGCCCAGAACTGGACACAGTACTCCAGGTGAGGTCTGACCAGAGCAGAATACAGTGGTACTATTACTTCCCTTGATCTAGATGCTATACTCCTATTGATGCAGCCCAGAATTGCATTGGCTTTTTTAGCTGCTGCATCACACTGCTGACTCATGTCAAGTTTGTGGTCTACCAAGACTCCTAGATCCTTTTCACATGTACTGCTCTCAAGCCAGGTGTCTCCCATCCTGTATTTGTGCCTTTCAAAGTGCAAGTAGATAAATAGGTACCGCTCCGGCGGGAAGGTAAACGGCGTTTCCGTGCGCTGCTCTGGTTCACCAGAAGCAGCTTAGTCATGCTGGCCACATGACCCAGAAACTGACTGCGGACAAACGCCGCTCCCTTGGCTTATAGAGCGAGATGCGTGCTGTAACCCCAGAGTCGTCCGCGACTGGACCTAATGGTCAGGGGCCCCTTTACCGGTGTCAGAGCTTCATGCTCCGGCACTGGGGGCGGAGAGCTGGCATGCATTCTGGGGGCGTGACGTGCCGCCCGTAGGGGCGTGGTGCGTGTTCTGGAGGCAGGGACCACCGCCTTCCCACACCCCTGACCTTCACCTGTTGTGCATGGGGTGCTCTGTTTCCACCTCCCCTCCATAACAATGGAGCTCAAGGCTATGCAAGGAAATTGTTTCCCTATCCAAAGTTTACTGCTCAAGTCCTTCTTCACACAACACAAGATTTATGAAACTCACTACCACAAGGTTTGAGGATGGCCCCCCTGAGTTCCTTGGGAGGGGCTGGGAGGTTAGCTGTAAATGGAATAAAACAAATACCTAACCCAGTGATGGTGAAGCTATGATACGCATGTCAGCACTGACACGCATAGCCATTTTCAGTGACACGCAGCCTCATGCCGAGATCTCACTTCCGGCCGGTGGCGGACTGCCGCAGGTGACGCATCTCTGGGGGCCTTGTGACTTCCGGCGAGGCACAGATGGCGGTCGGCACAGAGCCACGGAGCTCCTGAAAGTGACCAGCGCTGCAGGAGCTGCTGGACAGGCTCTTGAGCCACCAAAACCGTCACTGCCGCCCAGACACTGGGGGCCACCAGTGCAGCAACCAGGGAGCTGCCGGACCCCACCCCCACCCCGCAAACCTGACAGACAGCCTCGAGGCACTCCAGAGGCCAGAGGAGGAAAAAGGAAGCCCCAGCACAGGCCCAACCCGAGCCCACCTCCCCAGCGGCAGACCCGTTGGAGGAAGGCCTGAGCCCAGAGTCCCACTGGGAAAGACCTCTGGGTTTTGCCTTATTTCCCCCCCTTTTTAAATATTTTTTTAATTTTTATTTTTAAAAAAGCTTTAATAATTTTTTCCTCCCCTTTTTCCTTTTTTTAAGGGGAAACAATTATACATTTTTGTTATTTAAAATATAAATATCGTGAAATTATGGGGTTTTTTTCTCAAAGTGACACCCCACCCGAGTTATGCTCGGTTTTTTGGCGAATTTTGACACACCAGGCTCAAAAGGCTGCCCAACCCATAACACGCACTTAGTTTTTAGAGGAGGAAAACCAGGAAAGAAAAAATTCTGAATGAAACAGTGGATGTATGATTTTTGTGGTTCATGCTGTGGCCACAGACATGATACGTGATTTGACAGTGAATTTGGGGTGACCCAATGCAAAAATCCTGAGGATCCATGTGGATCTGTGGCTTTGTAACCACGTTTTTTTGCGCCATTGCGGCCCTACGAAGCAGTGGATGCGTGATTTTTGTGTGTGCAGGCTATAGCCATTGACATGCTATGTGATCTGATTGTGAATTTGGGGTGATCCAATGCAAAAATCCTGAGGATCCATGTGCTTTTACCTCCCCTCTCCCAGGCAGCCTCCTTTCTTGCAAGCGTCCCTTTTCTGGCTTGCTGATCAGCTTGGCTATCAGCTGCTATGCACTTGTTTTCACCCCCCTCTCCCTGTTTCTAAATGGCTCTGGTGGAGAGAGTGGCAGCCGAGGGATTCCCGCTGCTGGAGCCATGGCATTTGCTCCATAACACACAGAGAGATTTCTCCTTACTCTTGACGAAAAAACTGTGTGTTATGGAGCGAAAAATACTAGGTAGTACATATTCTACATTAAGCTAAGGTGTAGATGAGCCCCAATATAACTTTCTGTTGAATTCCCAGCTTGGTCACCCTGAAGCAGATGGTGGCCCAGTGGGCGCTCAGACTATCTCCAGATAGACCCTGTTGTTGTTGTTGTTGTTGTTGTTAAAATTTATATACCACCCTTCATCACAAGATCTCAGGGTGGTTCACAGAATAAAACACAAGATAAAAACACAAGTAAACAATTAAAACAAAAACAGCAAAACAGGCACATTTAAAAGGCTATAGAATATTAATCAGCCCAGGGCTGGTTGAAGAGGAACATTGTTGCCTGGCACCTAAAATCCTATATAATAAAGGCGCATGGGGAGCCTCCCTGGAGAGAGCATTCCACAAATGGAGGGCCATTGCAGAAAAGGCCCACTAGACCTCACGTGGAGGTCCTCCTCTCCCTCTTCCCCCGTTGCTAAATCTGAGGGTGAAAACCCATCAACCAATCAATGTGTTCCAGTCCTGCATCTGATGCCCCCCCCCCAAAAAAAATTCGGTCATGTGGAGTTCATTTCTCTTCCTGGCAACAACAACACATTACAATGTTTGAAATCCCCCTCATTAAAAACCCAAGACACTCTTTCATCTGGTGTTTTTTAATTAAAAGCCATAATGCATTTATTCCATTCCCATGAATAAAACATCATGGCTAATCCATCATTCTCACCAGCAAGGGAAATTTCCTCTCACCTCTGAGCTTTATCTGATCTTCCAGTCTGAACTGGGACCCCTGAGCTGGGATGGTTTGTGCAATGGGGAAGCAATGGGGAGTCAGTAGTAGGGACCAGCTGGTTTGCTCCCAGTGAGACCAAGTTAGGACAACTTGAGGTCTGCAGCTAAGCTCCGGGGGGGGGGGGGGAGGCAGGAAGGAAATGCATTAGAAATCCATTGTCACAGCACACATCATTTCATTTATACGCCACATTTCCATAGTTCAAACCATGTTCAAGGTGGCTTACAACATGAGAAAAATTACATAATTACAAACATATCTAAGCAATAAATAAACATATCAAAAGCTACACAACCAAATTGAACAATTTCCAAATAAATCATAAGAAGATCTAAAATAAAGAAACAAAGATACAGAAAATTAATACAAATAACAACACTCACACACCCCACAAAGGACTTTTTCTCTGGGTCAAAATGTGTTGTGGCCCTTCTCCTGGATCCCTTTTTAAAAACTGGGATGCTCAGAACAAGGAGAGTGTTAAATCTGTGGGACAAGCTTACAAATGTCTTTTCATCTAAGGAACTATTGACTTGGAGACTGGCAGCGGACAGGATTTCCATAGTTCAGCAATGGAAAGGGCTACAGAAACTGCAACTCTTATTTTCGTACAAGAGCCTACAGACATTTGACCATTGCAAAAAAGAGCAACACATACCGGTAAATCTGTGTCTCCAAAGGATGAGAGACGCAGTATATTTCTTTGCTATCTGTGGGGCTTTTTTTCTTATGTTTTGAATTCAGAGGTACAAAATCTCTATCTGGACTGCAAAAGGAAATTTGGCTGTTGCAATATCTGTGTTCTATGTATGGATCTCAGGCGAGAAGAGCCTTTCCCAATACCTGCTGCCTTCTGATCTCTTTTTAAATGGAGGTGCTGTTATGTGGGTGGGTGTGGGTGGGTGGGTGCGATCCTGGGACATTCTGCATGCAAAGCATGAGTTCTACCATGACGATAAAAATTTTCCTCATAAGTTGCTCTGACCAGACTGTTGTCAAATGAAATAAGTCACCAAAACTTGTGAACATTAAATGAATCAGGAGAAGATTATCACACAGCTTATTGTTAAGTGAAACCATGGAACTCCCTCCCACAGGAGGCAATGATGGCCAGCAACCTAGATGGCTTTAAAAGAGGCATAGCATGAGGGGGCCACAAGGGCAGTTGCCCCAAGTGCAAAATTGTTGGGGGCACAAAATTTCAACGCCCGGTGCTGCCTAGATACAGCTGGTTGCTTCTGTCTCTGGGTTCTGTTGAAAACAGCTTCTCCATGCGAGCCAGGAAGTGATGTCTCCAGACAATGGAATGACTTGTCTTTCCTTATCTCTGTGGCTGTGGTCTCCTGGGCAGTTGAATGCACATGCCTACTCCGTCTGCTTCCCTCCCTCCCACCTGCCCTCCACATGGCCCCCGATGCTGGCAACCCATGCTATACCACCAATGCATGGTGGTGAGGATGATCAATGGTCACTCACTGGCCACAATGGCTCTGCTCTGCCTCCTCCGATCGGAGGCAGTGATGCTTCTGAATCCCAGTTGCTGGAAACTGCAGGAGGGTGGAGGGATGTTGTGAATGGATCCTCCTTGTGATCTTCCCATAATGGGCAGTGGTTGGCCACTGTGAGAACAGGGTGCTGGACTCAAAGGGCCTGATCCAGCAGGGGTCATCTTATCGGAAAGTGCATTAAAGGTAAGAGGAGGTGATTTCCTCATTCCAGACTTATAACCACTTAGGCAAAGGTAAAGGACCCCTAGTCCAAGGCCACTATGGGGTGCAGCGCTCATCTCGCTTTTCAGGCTGAGGGAGCTGCCATTTGTCCACAGACAGCTTTCTGGGTCATGTGGCCAGCAGAATGCTTCTGCTGCAATGGGGCATCATGCTCTGGCACCGGGGGGGCAGAGAGCAGGCGTGGTATGCAGCCTGTGGGGGTGTGGTGCCCAGCGCGGGTGGGGAGCCAGCCGCGTTGGCACCCCACTGGATTGCGCTGCTGGGGGTGGGGTGGTGTGCTCCCACTACACTCCTCTTACTCCGCCAGTGCCGCGATGGAAGCCAGAGCACACGGAAACACTGTTTACCTTCCCCTCACATTTATTTATCTACTTGCACTGGGATGCTTTCGAACTGCTAGGTTGGCAGGAATTGGGACAGAGCAATGGGAGCTCACCCCGTCACGGGGATTCAAACTGCTGACCTTCCAATTAGCAAGCCCAAGAGGCTCAGTGGTTTAGACCACAACACTGCCCACGTCCCTCAACTACTTAGGATGCAACTCACACAGGAAACGGTCCATTTTTGTCTCTCCAGGATTGGGGATGGGCCATGAGCAATCCCGGTTCTTTTCCAAGGAGAAAATGTGTCTTGTATCATTCTTGCCAAGCCTGCAAGAAATTGCCACGCCATTTGTCCCTGCACTATGCAACACACCTGGCTTAATGAGGTAATCTGTCACAGGGCTTAGCAATGGGGTGAAGAATGAGCATCACTGGGAGGAACGGAGCCAAGCCAAGCCCTCTTGCCAAAGGGTTTCTGGCGGAGACAAAAATTGCCCGGCTTTGCTTAGCAGTGATGTGGAGAGTTATTCCTATGCCTAGCTTCTGTCTGCAGCACTGCCTGCCTGTTGGCAGAGCTCCAAAAGCCAAAAAGCCAAAAAAAATCATTGTTGTTGCGTTTTCCCCTTTACAACGAAAACCTCCTTTTATTCATTATTTATTTATTTATTTATTTATTTATTTATTGCCTTAGGAAAACCCAGCTTCATAATAAAAACAACAATATTTCCTTATACAGTGGTACCTCAGGTTACAAACACCTCGGGTTACAAGCTCCGCTAACCTGGAAGTAGTACCTCAGGTGAAGAAATTTACCTCAGGATAAGAACAGAAATTGTGCAGCAGCAGCGGGAGGCCCCATTAGCTGAAGTGGTACCTCAGGTTAAGAATGGTTTCTGGTTAAGAAACGACCTCTGGAATGAAATAAGCTCATAACCAGAGGTACCACTGTATTTGAAAACTAAAGTGTTCAGTGATGAACAATGATGATGAAGCAGCTAAAAAAGCCAATGCAATTCTGGGCTGCATCAATAGGAGTATAGCGTCTAGATCAAGGGAAGTAATAGTACCACTGTATTCTGCTCTGGTCAGACCTCACCTGGAGTACTGTGTCCAGTTCTGGGCACCACATTTCAAGAAGGATACTGACAAGCTGGAACGTGTCCAGAAGAGGGCAACCAAAATGGTCAATGTCTTATGAGGAACGGCTTAGGGAGCTGGATATGTTTAGCCTGGAGAAGAGATGGTTAAGGGGTGATATGATAGCCATGTTCAAATATATAAAAGGATGTCATATAGAGGGGGTGAAAGGTTGTTTTCTGCTGCTCCAGAGAAGCGGACACAGAGCAATGGATTCAAACAAGAAAGAAGATTCCACCTAAACATTAGGAAGAACTTCCTGACAGTAAGAGCTGTTCGACAGTGGAATTTGCTGCCAAGGAGTGTGGTGGAGTCTCCTTCTCTGGAGGTCTTTAAGCAGAGGCTTGACAGGCATATGTCAAGAATGCTTTGATGGTGTTTCCTGCTTGGCAGGGGGTTGGACTGGATGGCCCTTGTGGTCTCTTCCAACTCTATGATTCTATGATTCTTCTATAATATGTGCATATTGCCTGTGATGTGTCATGGAGCAAAGAACTGGACTGTGAAACAGGAACATCATAAGTGCAAGTAGCAACACAACATGCCATAAAGCTTGCAATGTTAAGAATAGCATTAAAAGACAGAAAAACTAATGCTGGTAAAGATCATCATCCTCATTATTTTATTTGTATGCCGCCTTTCTACAGTTAAAACAATGCTCAAGGCGGCTTATTGTATGAAAAGGTTTACATAGTTACAAACATAGCAAAGTAGTCATAAAAATAAATAAAACACATAGAAACATAACCAAACTGAACAATTTCCACATAAAGATAAAGATACAAAAAATTAATATAAATAACAGCAAAAACTCCTGACAAAACTTTCCCCAAAATACCCCAGTCCTTGCTGGGCAGCAGCAGCAGCAATTCTTATGAAGCCTATCAGGCCTCACCCTCAGGCACCAAGCAGGCCAGATCAAAAGTTAACGATGTGGAGGAAAAGGCCACAAAGTTAAAATGAACACATGCAGAACATGGGGCAAGAGATGATTCCTAGAATCATAAAATTGTAGACTTGGAAGGGATCAAGAGGGTCATCAAGTCCAACTGCCTGCAATGCAGGAATCCTTTGCCCAATGTTGGGTGCAAACCCACAAATGACCCTGAGCCATCTGATTCAGACCGATGGAATAAAGCCATGTTAGCACGGAGACCCTGCAGCTTCTGTGAGGGACGTTAGGCTGAGAGTCAGTGAGTGGCCCAATGGCTGAGTGGAGATTACTCTCCAACACTCTCCCCACACCCTGGATGAAAGTTAACTTTAATAACTTAAAGTTAGGTACCTTATATGAAGTCAGAGCTTTGGGCACTTGTCCTGAGTCTAGAAAGCACAGGTCCAAGCTCTTTCCCACTTGACCCATGCTTTCTAGACATGGGTCTGAGTCGTTTACTTCTTGCCCCACTCAACCCCAAGGAAGACCTGCTCTCTAGTGTGCAGACAAACACCAGCTCCCTCGGCCTATAGAGCAAGTTGAGCTCCGCAACCCCAGAGTCGTCCGCGACTGGACCTAATAATCACGGTCCAGTTGGCGGGCGGTTGAAGCCCTGGCTGAGGACGTCAGGACCAGAGGCAAGATGGTGGTGTAGAAGCAGGAACAGGTGCAGGGCTGAGGGTCCAGCAGCAGGCAGTCGCAGGGTCAAGGAGCCAGGCGGAGGCAAAGGTCTGGGAGTCAAGGAGCAAGGCGCTGGCAAGGCAAGGGTCCAAGGGTCGAGGATCAAGGCGTCGGCAAGGCAAGGGTCCAAGGAACAAGGAGCAAGAGGCCAGAGGCAACCAGGCAGGGCTAGCGTTGCTGTGGCAAAGAGCTAAAGGGAAATGCTGAGCTTTTATCCTTCCCAGCTCCTGCACTCCTAGCAAGAAAGGTGAAAGGATGTTGCATCCTCCCAAGAGTCTTGGTCAAACCAAAAGCAGAGGTGGCTGTGTGGGCAGGGAGATAAGACACACGTCACTTTTGCAGGGGGGTCTTTAGCATATGTGGCGCCGGGGTTCAAAGATCCACCCAGCGCCCCCAAATTTAGTTGTTGATGATGACTGCATTGATCGCCTGGGCAGGCGCCGAGGAAGAGTCCACTTCAGGTCGCTGCTGGTTCTGATCATCTTGCTGCCGCCTCCTCCTCCTCCCGAGTAGTAGCTACTGGAGCTGCTGCCACCATCTGCCATGGCTAACAGTGGGCAAGCCGGGGCTCCGGGGAGCTCCCGCTGCTGCTTGCGCTACCAGTGCCTCAGCCAAGCCCATCCCCAGCCATAGCGCTACTCTTGGGTGGGGAGGTGCACAAGCCGAGCCTCAGCACGCGTCCAGGCAGGTGGCCACCCCTCAGCACCTCTCGCTCTGGCACCCTTGCCACCACTGCCTTTCCTTCCAAGATTCTGGTGCCTCCTCCTCCTCCCGGTGGCCAAATCAAAGACTCCCCCAAAATAAAGCCAGCAGCCACCCCTCATGCCGGCACCTCACAACGCCCACCACGAATGAATGGGAGAAGGCAGGCAGGCAGGCGATGCGAGATCAATCGTGTCAAAGGTGCTGCTGACCCCGCTGCCACATAGCAGCTCAATACAAGACACTTAGGTGGTTTCAGCGGCAGGCACCTGGCGCCTCCCAGAATTCGACCCCGGGGTGCCCTGCACCCCTTTCACCCCTGGGTAAAGACAGGATATGTGAAAACCATAGATCAATAAAATATCCGTGTTTCCCCTTTTTTAAGACGTAGTCATAAAGTAAGCCATGGCAGGAGTTTTAAGTATTTGCGAAATTTAAGACATACCCCGAAAATAAGGCATACCTTGTTGCTTTCCTTTAGAGCCTCAGAGAGGCTTGAGACCAGGTGGGAGTGGGGTGCATGAATTGAGCGCGTCGCCAGGCAAGCCGCGCTAGGAGGACTCCCCCCCCCTCTTCCCAGGACTTTTTTCCACTCCGGCGGAGCGCCTGGATGGGGAAACCCCTTGGTGTCGGGAGGCCTGCTAGCCCCTTCCGTGCTGCCGGAGCGTAGTGGGCTGCATGGCCCAAAGCTGAGCGGCGGTGGGAGTCCTGTGGGCCCTTCCACGCCGCCGGGGCGACGGATGGCGACGGGAGCGCTGCTGGCCCATTCCGCGCCGAGGCAGAGCGGCGGCGGGAGGCCTGCAGGCCCTTCCGCGCCACCGGGGCGACAGATGGTGGCGGGAGCACTGCTGGCCCCTTCTGTGCCACCAGAACGTCGTGGGCTGCTTGGGCCAAGGCCCACGCGATGGACGGCGGAGGGAGCACTGCTGGCCCCTTCCGCGGGCGAGTTGCCAGCTGATTGACAGGCGGCCTTGCCGATGCCTGGAGGGAGAAGGGCGGCGAGGAGCAAGCGAGGGAACACCCACCTTGCTCCGCCCGCTAATGGAAACGGCCCGGGGTGGGGAGGCGGGAGTGCCTCAGGGAGTGCAGCTACGGCGCTGCTAGCTGTGCCTCAGGCACCGCCGCCGCCGCTGCTTTGCCCAAAAAAACCCACGGGGGTGCTCGTCGGGTGGGCCACGATGAACTCGCCCCGTTCCCTCTGGAGTCAGGGTGCCACCGCCGGCGCCTCCTCCTGGGGTAACTCCGCGGGACTTCAGTGTATCAGTGTAAAAAAAGCGTGTTTCCTCAGAGATGTAGCGCGCGCGGGGGCTGGCTGGCTGGCTACTCGACCTCCTGAGTTTAAGGGCGCAGAGGAATCCCAAAGGGGGTCCATGCGCGCACCCTCGCCCGCCTCCGTGCGCGCTCAAGCGGGAAAGGAAGTTTAGCTCCTCGAGCTGCCGCCCCTTATGAATGCGTGTTTCGGTGGTGTGGACAAGGTGTGGACACGGGTCTCGTTTCCCCTCACGGGACAGGGCGTACAGAGGCATCTTTCAGACGACCTGCTTCGCGTCTCTCTCATCTCTCTCCCCCCCCCCCCCGCTCTCCTGCCTCGATTTCGTGCCCCTCGGCTCCCATGTTAGCGATGGGGTGGATGGCAGCACCCAGAGCCAGTAAGGTACCGGACTGTAATAAAAACCTAATAAAAAATTAAGACATCCCCTGAAAATAAGACACCTTGTGTTTTTTTGAGGAAAAAAAGTTATAAGACGGTGTCTTAAAAAGGGGGAAACACGGTAGAGTGATGGCATCTGCCATCAACTTTTAAGTGTAAAGACTTTATGCTGAAATCTCCTGGCTTTCAAACACATTTATTATTATTATTATTATTATTATTATTATTATTATTATTATTAACCAAGGAGCTCAAGATGGCATCCATGAGGGTCTCTCTCCTCCTTTTATCCTCACAACAATCCTGTGAGGTAGGTTAGGCTGAGAGGCAGTGACTGTCCGAGCCATAGGTGTCAGGTGTGCTGTGGCTCCCACAACATTTGGAATGAGGGGACAAGGCATCCACAAAGTGGGGTGCGGCCTGGGGGCAAGCTGGTGCCACTGCTCCCAACCACCCAGTGAGCTTCATGGCTGAGGGGAAATTTGAACCCTGGTCTGTCCTGGGTACTTGTTCAACACTCTAACGTTGTATCCATTGCCACCTTCAACCCCACTAATTATTTGGGGGCAGAGCTTGGTTCCCCATTTCCTCTGGTGTCATGATTGACATCACCACCCCTCCCTGCACATACTGGGGGGGGGGGTCTGGCACCCATCACACTGCCACAGCCACATGTGGAGGATTCTCAGATCGCAGCTGCAGCTGCAAGCAGAGGATCCCAGCACTGTCTGTATGGTGCTGGAGTGGCACCGCCGGTAAACCACTACCGGTATGTACAGCGCTTGTGCAGCGTTGCTACGTAGTGACACCTTGCCCCCAGGTGCACATCATGTTTGCCGCTCTGGGTGCCCGAGTGGCTTCCTCCGCCACTGCCCCTCACCCCCCACAGGGATGGGCAACCTGTGGCTACAGAGGTTGTGAACCATGACTCATAGAATCTCTTGACCATTGGCCCTGCTGGGGCTGCTAGGAGGGGAAGCCCTGAGCTACATTCCTGAGCTAAGCACACACACCCCGGGTGTGCTACTGGGAGCCCCCCAACTTGTTGGGAGCACCTGCTGAAGTTTCGGGTTCCCACCCCTCCCCCACTGCTTCCGTGGTCATTCAGACCTCCTGCTTTTCCCTCTGCAATGCATAAAGAGACACTTGGATGACGGCATCCTGCTTGGAGCAACTATATTTTTAGAAAAGAGGAGGAGGAGGTTTTACAGACAATTACCACAGAGGTTTGGGAAGCTGCTCACTTGCCAGAACAATTAAGCTGATAATGCAAGCGATTAAATTCTCTGCTTGGGTCTGTGGTTGTTCCTTCTGGTGTATTCTGCATCCTGCATTTCTCAATCAATTCCCAGATGTAGAAGATGCTGCAAAGTCCATAGGCCTCGAGGCTGCAGAGTGGCTGACATTCAATGGCTGCATGTAGGCAGAAGCTGGTGGGAGTTATAGTCCCAGGAAGGCGCCCTGTTTGGCAAGGGGTACTGTAAGGGAGCCAGCCCCCATCATCCTAATGCCCCCCTCGCCAAGCACAGGGAGCAGCAGTGGGTCTGAAGCAGCCAGGGAGGAGGGGAAAGACTCGGAGGGAGAGAGAAACCAGCGTGCGGAACAATGGGAAAGCTCAGGGGAGGAGAGATGCGGGCAAGGGCTCAAGGATGCTGGAGAGCCCTTCCACCGCCTTGACCAGGAGGAGGCTGAGAGGGCATCGCTCCTTCCGGCACAAGAGTTAAGGAGAGCACCGCAACGCAGGTCAAGGGGGAGGCATTTTGGGGTGCCCCCGACTACTTTGCTGGCGTAAGAAGGGACGGACGCCATTGCCGGATTCTGCTTTGTACTGAGAGGTCATGTTTTAAGCTGTCTCTGCACTGTAAATACTATGCACAATAAAATTCTTTAAAGACAAACTGGACTCAAGCGGAGTTACTCTAGAGTAGCCACGACGACCCTCTGACAGGTACCTTGAGCAGAGGGGGCTGAACAGGACTCTCCAAAGAGTTCTGTGTGCAGCAGTGAATCCAAAGGCCTCTCTTCTGTCTCAGACAAATGTACTCCTGGAAGCAGAGTGTGGCCTCAGAACTCAGGTTGGGAGGTCAGAAACAGGCCAGACCCTGAGAACAGGGACCCTGTTGATATCATTAAGTGTGTCAGTCAAACAGAAAGGACAAAGTGAGCTGATGTGCCACAGACCCTCCAAATGTCCGTATTTTCCAGGGACGTCCTTGAATTAGAGATGCTGTCCCAGTTTCTGATTTGATTCCAGAATGTCCCGCTTTCCCTTAAGATGTCCCTATTATCATTGGAGAAATGTGGAAGGGTGTGGGGTTATTCAGCTCCCAAGCTGTCTGAAGGCAATCCCGTATAGGGAAGTTTTTTAAATATTTAATTATGTTTTTATATACAGTGGTACCTTGGTTGTTGAACTTAATCCATTCCAGGAGTCCGTTCGACTTCCGGTATGGTTTGAAAACCAAGGAGCGGCTTCTGATTGGCTAAAGGAGCTTCCTGCAGTCAATCAGAAGCTGTGGAAGCTGTGTTGGATGTTTGGCTTCTGAAAAACGTTCACAAACCTGAACACTCA
The DNA here is from genome assembly GCF_963506605.1 of Zootoca vivipara. Classification (NCBI taxonomy): domain Eukaryota; kingdom Metazoa; phylum Chordata; class Lepidosauria; order Squamata; family Lacertidae; genus Zootoca; species Zootoca vivipara. Next base: position 293,300 of record NC_083292.1, read on the forward strand.
CATCCGGGTTTACAGCGTTCAGGAACTGATTTGTTCAGGAGACAAGCCGTTTGACAACCAAGGTATGTTGGAAGCTGCCCAGAGTGGCTGGGGCAGCCCATTCAGATGGACAGGGTATAAATAGTAACATGATGATGGTGGTGGTGATGACTCTTCATGACCCCATGGACTAGAGCACGCCAGGCACTCCTGTCTTGCACTGCCTCCCACAGTTTGGTCAGACTTATGTTGATGGCTTCAAGAACACTGTCCACCCATTTCGTCATCTGTCGTCCCCCTTTTCCTTGTGCCCTCCATCTTTCCCAACATCAGGGTCTTTTCCAGGGAGTCTTCTCTTCTCATGAGGTGGCCAAAGTATTGGGGGGGGAGTATTGATGATGGAATAGGACATCCCTATTTTTATTGGAGAAATGTTGGAAGGTATGGTGTCACTGGCTGGAAATGAAGAAAGAAGCCTTGGGCAAAGTGGGTGCTCCCAGTTCCTGCTGAAGTAATGAGATCCTCACCTGCTTAGGGAGCCTGGGTGGGGAAGGAGCTCTCATTCCTAGGGTTCCCAGTTGGAAGAGCGGGGGAGGGGCGTGCCTGGAGGCAGAATGGGGAAAGTGCTGGAAGGGGATTGGGAAATGCCCGAATTCAGCATTTCCTCCCTTTCTGCCACCGAGGCAGACTCCCCCACTCCCCCCTGAAATGACCCTTCCAGTCTCCACTTCACTTCAAAAGATTGTTAAGCTAATTGTTAATTCTTCCTTTTTAAAAATAAATGAATGAATGAGTATGGTGCTGCCACCTACCTGGAGATTCAAGCCCTCTCCCTGGCCCTGGGCAAACCTGGAGACTTCAGGTCAACCCTGCTTGAGAAACACTCCACTGAAGCCCTCCTTCCCTTCCACAATTCCATTTGCTGGCACAGGCTGCCTCGTGCCATGGTTCTCCTGCATGGTTCTCCTGCTCTGGGTTGACCTCCTTTTCCTCTTTGACAGAAAGTCTGATGAGGCCAAGCAAAGTGGTCACTTCCAGCTGCTGCTCCCTCCCAGGGTCCTTGGTGCAGCTTGGCTCTGTTTGAGCAAACCAGGCTGGTGCGTCACGTGCCTGGGAAGCAGGGTACCAGTGTGCTCTGATATCAGACTCTTAATCTTGGGGTCATGGGCTCCATTATACTTGTGGTCTCTTCCAATTTGATGACTCTATCTCATCTCCTCCCAGCTGTGCATTTTGGACAGTGTGAGGTAGCAGTTAAGAGTGTCAGACTAGGACTGGGGAGAGAGACCAGGCACCAAAGAGTCACCCAGCCCTGACATTCACTGGGTAGCCTTGGGCCAGTCACTCACTCTGGGCCCTACCCCAACCAGGGTTGTTGTGGGGGGTTAAATAAGAAACCATGTTCATCATCTTGAGTTCCTTGGAGAAAAAGGTGGGCAAATAAATCAATCAATCAATAAATAAATAAATAAATGCTGCCACCTATTTTGTGACGGTTCTACCAGTTGTTTTCACAGATGCAACAGGGGTGTTGTGTGAACCAGGGGTAACCATCCCAATTCACCTCTGAAACTGCAGTTGCCGCCTACTGCAAAGCACTGCAGCTTGGCTTCTCTGCACAGGAGGTAGGGAGACAAAGAGCAACATGGAGCACTGGAATTCCTCCCTCTCGCCATCGGGAGCAGAAGCAGTGGGCTGGCACGACTGGAGGGCCACCTCTGGCACTTCCGCTGCCTGAGGGGAATGCTTCACAGAAATGTGGGAGAGCAGCAGGAGAATGAATGGAGGAGAGGCGGGAGAGAGAGAGAGAAGCCTAGGGGATTTAGCCCAGGATGGAGACTTGCAAGCCTGGCCTTACAAGTCAAGGGCTCTTAAGGACAAGGGATGGACGTGTGGGGATTTGAAGTGCAGAGGAGTCTGGCTTAGCTGGCTGTGGAGCAGAAAGGAGCAGGAGCTGCAACTGCCAGAGCAGGAGGAGCTCACCTTCATGCCACAGAGCAGAAGCACCTCTCTCCCAGCAGGGGTGTGTGTGTGTGTGTGTGTGTGTGTGTGTGTGTGTGTGTCTTGCAGCTTATGCTCTTAGAATAGAATCATAGAGTTGGAAGAGACCACAAGGGCCATCCAGTCCAACCCCCTGCCAAGCAGGAAACACCATCAAAGCATTCCTGACATATGCCTGTCAAGCCTCTGCTTAAAGACCTCCAAAGAAGGAGACTCCACCACACTCCTTGGCAGCAAATTCCACTGCCAAACAGCTCTTACTGTCAGGAGGTTCTTCCTAATGTTGAAGTGGAATCTTCTTTCTTGTAGTTTGAATCCATTGCTCCGTGTCCGCTTCTCTGGAGCAGCAGAAAACAACCTTTCACCCCCCTCTATATGACATCCTTTGATATATTTGAACATGGCTATCATATCACCCCTTAACCTTCTCTTCTCCAGGCTAAACATACCCAGCTCCCTAAGCCGTTCCTCATGAGGCATCGTTTCCAGGCCTTTGACCATTTTGGTTGCCCTCTTCTGGACACGTTCCAGCTTGTCAGTATCCTTCTTGAACTGTGGTGCCCAGAACTGGACACAGTACTCCAGGTGAGGTCTGACCAGAGCAGAATACACTGGTAGTATTACTTCCCTTGATCTAGACACTATACTCCTATTGATGCAGCCCAGAATTGCATTGGCTTTTTTAGCTGCTGCATCACACTGCTGACTCATGTCAAGTTTGTGGTCTACCAAGACTCCTAGATCCTTTTTACATGTACAAGCCAGGTGTCACCCATCCTTGACTGATCCTTTTAAAATATTATTATGAGTTTGGGTGGGGGTTAGTCTGGATGATACCAGTGGCTTGTGATTCTGTATCAAGGAGGCTTAGAATGTAGCAGAAGAGGTCCCTGAGAGCCAGTGTGGTGTAGTGGTTAAGAGCGGTAGACTCGTAATCTGGGAAGCCGGGTTCGTGTCTCCGCTCCTCCACATGCAGCTGCTGGGTGACCTTGGGCTAGTCACACTTCTCTGAAGTCTCTCAGCCCCACTCACCTCACAGAGTGTTTGTTGTGGGGGAGGAAGGGAAGAGGAGATTGCTAGCCGCTTTGAGACTCCTTCGGGTAGTGATAAAGCGGGATATCAAATCCAAACTCTTCTGAACTGTTTGGACAAGTTTCTTTGGAAGGCAATGGCTTTGGCCAGCCAGTTAAGTACAGTACTGCAATTTAACTTTAGAAAGAAGTTGCTCTGCTGCCATTGTCAGACCACACCTGGAGTCCTGTGTCCAATATCTGGGCACCCCAATTTAAGAAGGATGTTGACAAGCTGGAAGGTGTGCATGGGCGTAGGCAGGGGGCAGGAGGGGGCAATTGCCCCCCCCAGAAGCAGGGCCGCTGCCCAGCCTGCCCTGCTGCCCGCCCGGTGCCGTCTCCCTTCTCCCTGGCTGGCTGTGGGGTGGGTGGAAAGAAAGCCCCAGAGCCGCGCAAAGCGTTTGGCTGGCTTTCCCTCCGCCCGCCCCACAGCCAGCAAGGGAGAAGGGAGACGTCCCTTCTAGCCGGCTGGCTGTGGGGCGGGCGGAGGGAAAGCCAGCCAAACGCTTTGCGCGGCTCTGGGGCTTTCCCTCCACCTGCCCCGGCGATTGCAGAGGGGGAGGAGGGGATCGGAGCAGCCCGATTTCAGGCTGATCCTGGCTCCCCCTCGCCCCTGCCGATCGCGGAGGGGGAGGAGGGAGTCGGAGCAGCCCGATTTTGGGCTGATCCTGGCTCCCCCTCGCCCCTGCCGATTGCGGAGGGGGAGGAGGGGGTCGGAGCAGCCGAAATCGGGCTGCTCTGATCCCCTCCACCCCCTCCGTGATTGCTGGGGCGGGAGGAGGGAAAGCTGGCAAGGGAGAAGGGAGCTTTCCTTGCCCCGCTGTGGCCCCTCCCCCGCCCCTTGGCCCTGCCCCTTGGCCCCCCTGATTTTCATCCTGGCTACGCCCCTGAAGGTGTGCAAAGGAGGGCACCAAGATGATCAAAGGTTTCCAGGGGTCAGCAAACTTTTTCAGCAGGGGGGCAGTCCACTGTCCCTCAGACCTTGGGGGGGGGGAGGACTACATTGTGTGTGTGGGGGGGGGGGAACGAACGAATTCCTATGCCCCACAAATAACCCAGAGCTGCATTTTAAATAAAAGGACACATTCTACTCATGTAAAAACACGCTGATTCCCGGACCATCCATGAGCCGGATTTAGACGGTGTTTGGGCCAGATCTGGCCCCTGGGCTTTAGTTTGCCTACCCATGGTCTCTAGACCAAACCTTATGAGGAGCGGTTGAAGGAGCTGGGTAGGTTTAGCCTGGTAAAGAGGAGACTGAGAGGAGATATGAGAGCCATCTTCAAATATCTCAAGGGCTGCCACATGGAAGAAGGAAGAAGCTTGTTTTCTCCTGCTCTGGAGGGTAGGACTCGAACCCATGGCTTCAAGTTACAAGAAAGAACATTCTTGCTGTCAGGAAGCACTTTCTGACAGCAATAGCTGCTTAGCAATGGAGCAGACTCCTCCTTGGAGGTTTATAAACTGAGGTTGGCTGGCCAACTGTCATGTATGATGTAGTTGAGATTCCTCCATTACAGAGCATTGAACTACAAAGACCCTCAGGGATCCTTCCAACTCTACAGAGTTTATGAAATGGGGGGTGGGGGCTTTTGCACTTCCCCTGGCTGGATGCAACCTCATCCTTCGATGGAGAGCAATAGGTAAAGGGTGGAGGGCTGTGTATGGGAGAAAGTCTGGGCTGATGCTGGAAGCTGGACACAGAGAAGCCTGTCTTGCTCTGTGCTGGATTTGGGGCTCCTTAGGACACACAATGGCAAAGCAGGATTGCCTGGCTGCAATGCAGGGGGTTGGGCTAGCTGAACCTTTGGGCCCCTTCCAGCACCACAGTTCTATGACACCACAGTGTCTACTGACCTTCATTCCAAGGAAATCGAAGGTCAGGCAGCCTGGACTCTCTCACTGCTCAGACATGGGGGTAGCATGAAGCAGTTCTCCAGGCGACTGTTTGTGCTATCTGCTTAGACCTGGGGAAGGGATGGCAGGAGTTGTGTGTGTGTCTCTCTCTGTGTGTGAATGAATGAATGTACCTACCACACTCGGATGCTTTCTGAATGTAGAGAAAGAGACGGGCAGCAAGAGGAAAGGTCAGTGGCGGAGGACCTGCTGTGCATGCAGATTCCAGGATCAATTCCCAACAGCATCTTACTTTTTTCATTTATTCATTTCTATCTCACCCTTTTCTCCAAGGAGCTCAAGCACATGGCTCTCCTCCTCCTCATTTAATCCCCCCCCAACATCCCTGTGAGGTAGGTTAGGTTGAAAAGCAGTGACAGGCCCAAAGCCACCCGGGAGCTTCATGGCCGAGTGGAAATTGGAACCCTAGTCTCGCCCAGGTCGGAGTCCATAGCTGCCAAGTTTTCCCTTTTCTCGCGAGGAAGCCTATTCAGCATAATGGAAAATCCCTTTAAAAAAGGGATAACTTGGCAGCTATGTCGGAGTCTGACACTCTGACCACTATGCCACACTGCCTCTCTTCTGGTAGGGTTGGGAATGTGGCGTGTCTGAAACCCTGGAGGGACAGTGAAGTCATGGCTATGCTATGCTGGCTGTGGCTGATGAGAATTTTAGTCCAAAGCATCTGCCGGTTGGTGATGGTTCGTGTAGATAATGCATGTAATGAACTCTGTGGAAGATGGAGCCACAGCCTCTCTCTCCAGACAAGGATGAGGACTCACAACCAGGATTAATTGCCCACATCTGAAAGTGTCATATTTGATTGGGAAAGAGACTTTGAAATCAGGAGGCAGAGTCAAAGCAATTTTATGTTGACAGTATTCCCAATTACAGTGTCTGTTGTCTGGAAGTGGGAGTTTAGAAGTGGGCTGAGAAGGCAGGGTATAATGTGTGGAATATTTTTGTTTTAAAAAACAAAAACGAATGAGATGTCAATATATTTAGTTATTTGAAAAGTGTCCCTCCAAGTCAACACCTGCTGTCTTCACCACACTTTTGGATCCCCACCCATCCGTGCAACCATGGGAAGGTGGGGCGATTCTTGCAGGATGAAGCCAGGGGCTGCCCCACCACTGGGTTTGTTTCTCAGGATGCCCTGCGGTTCTAGGGTCCGGTCTTTTTCTCCTTTCCACCATCAAGGAACTCTGAAGGAAAAGAGAAAGCAAAATCCCCTCCCTTCTTTGATTCTTCTGAATAATAGCACATCCCTCTTCTCTTTCCCCACCTCCAGTTGAAGAGTTGTTCTGTCTCCATTCCTGGGTAGTGGTTGTTTTCTTAATGCTGTGAAAGAGATAGCAGTGATAGCAGGGGGGTGGGCTGGGGAGATGGGGGAAGGTGCCCTAGTTTTAACAGCAGGCATGGCTTGTTTGCATTGCATTGCCAAGACAGGTGCATGTCCTCTTAATTGCCATTTCACCTAGTGATGGGGTTGCCATGGTAACAGTGGGACTGCCGAGTGGTCTTCTTGCATTTGCAGCCCCAGACACAAGGCAGCATTCAAAAGCAGCCTGGTGGTGCTGCCTGTGTGCGTCACACCTAGAGAGAGACAGCAATTTTTTGTGAGAAAGCCCCCATCGCCACCACGGCCACTGCCTCCATCCTTACCACTGAAGACTCAAGTGGAAGGCTCAGGGAAATGTTATTTGCTGATATGTCAACGGAAAGGGGAGCAGGGGAATGATGAAACAAACCCAAATTTAGAATTCCATAAAGATGATAGATTTGCCCGTTTCACTTGAAAACAATGTATTCTTTCTCTCCCCCCCCCTTTCTCATTTTACTAAAAGGAATTGATGCTTTCAATCTCCTTCATATGGGCACTTTGCCTCAAATTGGCACTACAACACACTTTTTCATTGAACAGAGAGATTTACAACCCATGCTAATAGGAACGGACATCAGCCAAGACTTTGTGGGTCGGCTGCCAGTTTGTGTTTGAAAACTGAGGAAGAGAAAGAGGAGAGGAGGGCAAAAGCCCAGCTTGTCCCAGTTTGAAACCACGGAGGCAGCACAGAGCCTGCTGTTTTAGCACCTCCAACGCCACACACACACAGCCCTTATACATAAACAAATAAAGTTGCAAGAGCCGGAATTTGCCTGAAATAAGCAGCACTAAACCTCCAGCCTATTTGTAGGAGGGGGCGGGGAATGTCTCACCCATAATTTGCTTGTTCAGGGATGTACTGCTAATGTTGGCTTTCAGGGGTGGGCTCAGCCAACCATACAAAGTCACACTTCAGGAGAGAAGGCTGCTTTCACCCTGGACCCAGATGAAAAGCCCACAGAGGGAGCATCAGAGCAATCATCTGCTAGCAGGCTACATGGGGTCAATACTTGTGCACCAAAGGGCACACTTGATCATGGAGGCAGTTCCACGTTTTACAGGCAGAACATTGTGCAAATTCAACATGCATCAAAATGAGTGTTAAATTAATTGCTCCCAATCTGCAGAAATGTTATCCTCAGTGTGGAACATTTGGATTTTTGGCCTGCTGATTTTGGGGTACAGGAATAGGGGAGATTGAGAGCACAAGTGCAGAGCTCTGAGAAGAAGATTATTCTTCCTGGATGCTTTGCTGCATTTCATAGAATCATAGATTTGTAGAGTGGGAAGGTATCCCAAGGGGTCATCTAGTCCAATGCCCTGCAATGCAGGAATCACCACCTCTGTGTAAAAAACTTCCAAGGAAGGAGAGTCCCCCCGGTAGTCTGTTCTACTGCCAGACAACTCTCCCTGTCAGAAGCTAGATTGAGAGAGGTGGTCACTGAGCTTCATGCCCAAGTGGGACATTTAAACCCCGGTCTCTCCCAGGCCCTAGTCCAGCACTCTTAACCACAGCACCACCCCTGTCTCTGTACCATCTTGGGTGCTGAGCTGGTGGAGCAGTGAGACTTCCTGAAAAGAAAGTTCCTGCTTCCCCTGCAACCTAAAGATGGCCTGTGTATAAATAGGTCGTGACTTCACATGAGCCATCAGTGTGATGCAGCAGCAAAAAAGGTGAATGCTATTCTAGGCTGCATCCACAAAAATATAATGTCCTGATCAAGGGAACTCATAGTACTGCTCTCTTCTGCCTCAGTCAGTTCTCACCTGGAGTGCTGTGTTCAGTTCTGGGTGCCACAGTAACAGATAGCCTACAGCAGCATGGTGCAGGCAGGCTTAAAATACTACAGTAATTGAGTTACCAAGACATACTAAGTCTGGCTTTAAAATGGAGTCTGAGTTTGAGCTCAGAATTACAGATATTCTCAAATTATGGACATGATGGAAGGCAGTGTGCCCAGGCAGGGAGGAACATAGATAGTGACACCTCTTCCTGTCACTGTACATGAGGAAAGTGATCTCACAGAGTTCTCTCTAGCAAGTTCTGTGAGCCTCAGCCCCTTCATGTGCCTGTCTGGAAAAAACATGAAATGTTGGTTTGACTGTGATAAACATCCCACATTTCTAAAATCCCCTTCCAGGGCAGGTCTCCTTCCAGGGACATGTGCAGGTCAGGAAGATGTGCTGTTACTGGGACTGGTGCTTCTGTTGGCCCAACTCCCTAACAAAACTTGCATTACACACAAAACCTCTTCTTAACAAACTCCATATGCAAATTGACACTAGAACACCCTGACAGGCAGCCATTTTGCTGTCCTTCAGCAAAAAAGCAGGAGAAAGAATCCTGGCATGTAGCCATTTTCCAACAGCCAAGCCAGCACACAGACCTTGTCTTGTTTGGTAGCCTGTTAGACAGTGATGGAGGTGATCCAGCAAGATGTACCCAACATGCACTTGCAGCAGGCGGGGTCACTCCAAACTTCTTCATATTCTTTTTAAGTCTGTGTCTCTATGTTTTCATCTCATGTCTTTCTTTCCTTTTCCTTTTCCTTTTCCTTTTCCTCCAACATCCTCAGGCTGCGGAAGCTGTTTAATTGCTCTGCAGCGTCCCTTGAGCAGCACGGAGAAATGTCAGCTTTTCAAAGGTTTGGCAGGAACTTTCTTTTCATATTTTTTTTTACAAATGTAATGCCCTTGTTAGGAAGAATAATATAAATACTATAAACAACTGTACATTGTTTATGTCCATATAACCCTGTTGCAATGTGGGGTTATCATAGCTGCCAAGTTTTCCCTTTTCTCGCGAGGAAGCCTATTCAGCATAAGGGAAAATCCCTGTAAAAAAGGGATAACTTGGCAGCTATGGGGGTTATATGGACAGGCACAGTATTGATTTCAGTTACAGGTCTTGGCAATCCACAGATACAAAATTTCTTTCTTAAAGTGACCCATATAGCACAGCAGAAGTAAAACAAACTTCATCTATACTCAGGTGTTATACATGTGAACATTTATTTATACACCTGTATAGTTTATGGTTTGATTATAGTTGCTTTTTATGAGTTTGTACTAATGTTTATATGCACAGCACCTGAGCATGGACCAAGTTTGTTTTACTTCTGTGGGCCATATGGGTCACTTTAAGAAAGAAATTTTGTATCTGTCGCTTGCTATTACCTTAGATCTGGAGATTGAAATTGATTATAATTGTGTATGAGTTTGTATATATGTTCCCATGTATAACCCCGCATTGCAACAGTTGCTGTTTATTGCAACTACTACTATGCCATAAGATCCTCAATCTTATTACATCACATATGGTATGTACAGTTGTTTATAGTATTTATAATATTCTTCCTCTTAAAATGTGTGAGACGACATTGTATTTATTTGCATTACTTTGAACTTGTACAACTGATGAAGCCCAGGACGGCAAAACAAGGCCAATATTCTGGAAATCCTTGTCTAGACACTGTGAAAGGATTCTGTGGAACTGTATAAGCTCCCATGTGGATTGTCTGGACTTTATGAACATACAAAGACACAGGTGGAATAGACAGTAGTACATGTATGGATCTCGTGAATGAACTGATCTCGTGAATGAACTGATCTACTGGGTCTTCTGCTTACTCTGTTGAACTTTGAGTTATTTCCGTTGAACTCTGTAAGTTATTTGATATGATATAGTGAATTTTATTTATATAAGAGCACAGCCGGTTACATCTTGTGTGTTTGTTGAGTTTTTCTGTAAGCTGCCTTGAGTCCCATCAAGGGGGAAAATGGGGGGGAATAAATATAATATACCCCACCATTTTTCCTGACAGAGATTCAAGGCAGCTTACAGAAAAAAATAAGAACAACTAAAAACATCGGGGAAATCATTAAAAAACAATTAAACATTAATAGATAGATATATAATCTGCTTAAAATATAGGTAATCACAGCGAAAACAGCACTGCAGCAGCCCTTTCCTGAAAAGCAGTTGATTCCCCAAAGCCTGTTGGAACAAGAAGGTCTTCCCCTGACAGCAGCAGGACAGCAAAGAGGGAGGCCGTCTGGCTTCTCCAAGGAAGGAGCAGCTCACTAAGAAGGTCCTCTCCTCTGCCCCACCAAGCATCCCTGTGAGAGTGGCAGGGCTAAAAGAAGGCCGCCCCCCAATAAAAAAATCTCAATGCCTAGGCAGGTTTGTGTGAGGGAATACAGTCTTTCAGATAGCCTTGGCCTAAGCTGGATAGAGAGATAGAGAGATAGATACAGATCTGTCAAAAGACCTTCCCCACATGCAAAGTCTTTTTCATCTTATTTGCCTTTGTCACAAAGGGCAGGGCCATGGATGTTCACCCACGGAATTCATTTCTTTATCCAGGTGGAGAAAACCAGAATGGGAGACCTCATGGGCGGAGCTTGGTGGCTGAACAGGGCAGTGCCCAGCTGCATTTGTTGGAAGGGTTGGGAAAGGCTTCGGTCTGAACCCTGGAGAGCTGCATGCAGAATAGACTGAGCTACAGGAACCTACAGTGTGCAACAGTCATTGGGGATCCTGCAGAAAGAAGATGGGGACACTGAGAACAGGGGTGCAGACTCTGTCCAGCACTGCCTGGTGGATGAGACTTATTGGGTTGAATCCTGCGACATTCTTGGGGGCTGCTGTGCAGTTGCAGAGTTCTTGGACTGGCTTCTGCATCCACTGCAAAGGAATAGTTCAGAAGCTTTAAGTTAGAAATGAAAGGAAAGAGGAGTCAAGTGCACTCTGCCTGCTTCATGCACACTTTGGTGGGGAAAGGAGAGGTAGGCCTTAAAGGGTTTCTTAAAGCAAGGTGGTGATCTAGAGGCAGTCCCGTTGAAAACTTACAAGCACCATGTTTGATTTCTTGTCAGGCCTTTTACAGGTGAATCAGCTGAGTCATCAGGAGCTCTGAAAATATGCAGTCACAGAGCAGAGAGCCAGGAAACATGTGTTCAAGACTATGGATTTCTTCGGGAAAGGAAAAACAAAATGGCATCACTACTCAAAACAAGAGAAAAGAACAAAGCAAGATGTTCTTAAAAAGAAAAGTGTAACTCACACAATGCCAGAGAGAAGATAATAAAGAGGGAGGAGGGGAACCATAGTGAAATCTGATGGAAAGTGGTCACAAGCTGGGCCCAGAGGTCAGCAAGCATCCTCAGTGAGTGGGGTGGGAGTCTAGTGACCCAGTTCTAACCTAGACTAGATCATGCTGGAGAAAACATGGGGAACTGTCAGGGACATGCACAGCCCAAAATGGAAATTGCAGAATGCACAAAAAAAATACATTTCCTGCAAAAGTGGCACAAAACTTAAAGTGCTATCAAGGCACATCCTGCTGTGCAAGGTGGGTCTCAGAAGCTCCTGTTGGAGGTATGGAGCATAGAGCATGCAAGGCATCTCTTGGGCAAATGGGGCAAATGAGAGAGAACTAGATGGATCATTGCATGTTGCATCATTCCCTGAACCACAACCTGGTAATAAGAATTCACTCTGAGATCCTGCTCCCAACTTGAGGCCACAATGCTCCCCAAGAGAGAAATTCATCCATCTTTTCACTTTGAAGGCAAGCCTGTAGGCCAATCAAGTGAAGCCAGGATGCAGGCCAATGCCAAGAGACTCATTCCGGCAGCAAAAACCATCAGGAGTATTGTTGCACTTTAAAGATTAGCACATTTATTACGGTATAGCATCAGCTTTCCTGGACTACAGTCTACTTCATCAGATGCAGATTTATTATCAGGTCCCCAAACTTGGCATCCCCCCCCCCACCTGGTGTTAAGGTCTTCTTTGATGTTTTTGCTGCAGTAGACTTACACAGATGTAAGTTCTCTGAGAAACTTTAGCAGGCTTCTTTGATGATGTTGGGGCTCTTTATTGGCTTGATGGAAAATTTCACTGTGCCCCCCTCCCCATTTCTATCTGGCTCACGACTCCTCCTAAGCTCAACTCCTCCCTGGCCTTCCTCTATGTACTCTCCTGAGAGTTGCTGCTTGGCAAGAAAAGGAACACAGGAAGCTCTCTGTCCCAAGTCAGAGCACAGGCCTCTCTTGCTCTGTCCTGTCCTGTCTACTCTGATTGGTATAATCTTTCCAGGGTTTCCAACAGGAGCTTTTCCCAGCCCTCCCTGGAGACACCAGGGATTAAACCCGAGACCTTCTGCATGCAAGGCAGACACTCTGCCACTAGGACACATGCAGTCCTTCCCCATAACTGGATCCTGGAACTCAGATTGTGCTTCTCGCTGGATGGAGGCTAGAAAGGGAGGCCACCATGTGTGTAGAAATGAGCATACTTCTTTCCTCCACCCACTTTTGCCTCTGACCCCACCCACTGCCAGCATTTGGCCCTTAAAAAGTCACCTAGAAGAGAAGGTGGCCCTCAGGTTGGAAAAGGTTCCCCATCCCTAGCTTAAGAGATGCAATGTGTCTTTGCTACAGTGACATTCATGTTTTCTGCTCTTAAAACAAAATAAAATACTGTTACCTCTATTATTTTTACTTGTTTACAGGATATGAATGAGCAACATAAGAAGTACTGGAGTGAAAGGAGAGGTTTTATTTCATTTTATTTTATTTTACAGTGGGTTAACAGAAAAGAGATGTTGAGATGGCAGCAGCAACCCTGGCAGGATGTCTGCATCAGTCCTTTGGCAAATCCCAAGCGCTTTCCTCAGCAAGACAATTTGGCCTACAGAAAATGGGACAACAAAGCCCATCTTTTGCTGCATCCCAGCTATCGATTTCCTCTCTCTCTGTGTTGCTCTGTCCTCCCAGTTGAGTCAGCAGGGAATTTAGTGAAGGACACGCAGAGCCCCTGCAGCACAGAGAAGAGCTGCTGCTTGATGGAGGCATGACGTGTCTCCAAGAGCAGGCAGAGGCTGGCTGGCGTGTGGAGAAGAACGGGGCTGCCTGGGCTCTGCACACAACTGGCCAGCTGCTGTGGCCGCACTGCAAATTTATTTGCATCATTTACTTATTTCATAAAATTAATTTTTTAAGCCCCAAAGAGGTTGATACATAGAATGTAGTAGTAGTAACAACAACAACAACAATAACAACACTTTTTCATCAGATCAGGGCTCAAGGTGGCTTACAGATAAAATAAAAACAGCTAAACATAGAGGGGGGAAACAAGCAATTAAACACAAATTACACACACACACACACACACACACACACACACACACACACACACACGGATAATTACAACAAAAACAGCATGGCAACAGGCGCCACACTAAATGCAATCAGTTATCCAAGGCCTCTTGGAAGAGGAAGATATTGATGTCACTGCCGGTGGAAACACAGCAAGAAGGGGGCCAGTCTAGCTTCTCTTTGGAGGGAGTTCCCAAGTTGCCTGGGAGCAGCCACCAAGAAGGCCCTTCCCCACCAAATGTGCCCAAGAGAGTGGCAAGATCAAGAGAAGGGCCTTCCTTCCCCAAAGATCTCAGAACCTGAGCAGGTTCACATGAACGGATACAAACTTTCAGAGAGCCTGGCAATGAAAACAATAAAATGATCAGTAAGAACAACTCTTTAAAACATTCAAAAGGTAAAATCAACAATAAGCTAAAAACATCCGCTTTCTCCATGTCTGGATGGGCCAAATGCAGAATGAGTATTATGTGGCACCGTTTGGGTGTAGCCAGGTGTCCAGCAGATCATGGAGCCTGCCCTGATCTTACGTTTTAAAAAACCAACATCTTGGGATGCAAAGAGCAGTGCTGTTGATTCCCAGGTCACAGCCCCATTAACTTTGCCCAGCAGTACCTATACATACAAATTAGCACATGCAAATTAGATGCAAATATGCACCATGGACCTGCTCCCTAAGTCCTTTATATACCTAGCAATGCACCTGATTTTGAGCATGTAGACCTGCGGCCGTACTTCTTCCTCCACCATTTGCAGAGTGCAAGAGCCACACACTTTTGCTGAAACCCAAGAACAGGGAATCCCTCCCTGCCTGGGAAACAGCTCAGCTGTCTCTTCTCTTGACTCATCTTTTATATTGACATCCTGGGTGATACTGCTTTGTGATGACTGTTGCTGAGGTAACCAAAGTCAGCATAATTGATGCTGCTTCTTTTTAATCCAGTAGGTTTAGACAGCAATGCCAGCATAGCTACCATTATCATACATGTCAGAGCACATTGTTGAGGGATTTGCTTTCACACCTATTATCATAGTGTAGGAGCCAACACAGCCCTGAAACAGACATGGCAGGATCTGTGCCAGTCTTCCCCAACCTGGTGCCCTCCAGATCTCTTGGACACAGCTTCTATCAGCCCCAACCAGCAGAGTCCAGTGCTGGCGGGACTGGTGGGATCTGTAGTCCCACTTTGGAGCACCATGTTGGAAAAAGCAGATTCCATGAGGCTGGATCAGGCCAATGGGGCCCACCTAGTCCAGCCTCCTCTTCTCACAGGGGCCAACCAGGTGCCCCTAGGAATCCCACAAGCAGGATCCAAGCACAAGAGCAGCCTCCTCCCCTCCTGTGACTTCCAGCAACTGGGATTCAGAAGCATCCCTGCCTCCATGAAGTTGTCTATCTAGATCATATCGATCAAACAGTTGGGGTAATGCCTGGGTTGTAAAAGACCTGCAGCATTTATCCTGGATTGTCAGACCTCTCTCTCTCTCTCTCTCTCTCTCTCTCTCTCTCTCTCTCTCTCTCTGAGTGTGTGTGCAAAAGGGCGGCGAGCTGGTTGGTGTCATATGTAATAGCGTCTGGTCGGTAGAGCATTAGACTCTTAATCTCAGGGTCATGGGTTCACCCCCCCCCCCTTTCGAGGCCTTTGAAGGGTTCAACCTGGTTGCAGATGCAGAGTAAGCGCTCTGGGGGCGGGCGGGGGGGCTAGGCTAAGTTTGGGGGGCTAGGCAGGTGGGGTCCCAAGATTGCTGCTCGGGTCCTCGCGCAGAGGACATTCGGGAGTTTTAGCAGCGCCTCGATGTTGACTGAATGCTTTGGACTGGGATATGCAGGCGGGGAAGCGAGTGGGTTGGGTTGGGTGGGACCGAGCCTGGATTTCCCTGAGTGGCGGGTGGCCGGAGAGGGTCTCCGCTGAAGGTCCATGGGGGACGGACGGGGCTCACGCGTCCTTTCCTGAGATGTACAGAGCTTTGCGGAGCGTGAGAAGATCTGGCGATCAATAGGAAGGAGGGATGTGTGGACATGGGGGGGGGGAGGTCTTACGAGGTTCCAGAGACGCTTCGGGCTGACAAAAGGAAACTTCGTGGAGGATTTAAGTCTCCTGCCATGATTCAAGAGGAAAGGGCACTCTGCACGTGCTCAGAGGCGCTCCTGGGCTGCTGCTGCTTCCCCTGCTCTTCAATTGTGCATCCTGGCACTGGGAGAAGAGGGTCGTGGGTTGCAATTACATCTTGGAGCCTCTCATTGAGCGGCGGGTGGGGTATTTTCCTGTTTGGGGGGGGGGGGGGCAAAAGGCGGTGCAGTTCGCCAGCCCTGATCATCCCCTCCCCCTCCCCCTCCCCCTCCTCCCTTCTCTCCCTCCTTCCCCCCTCCCCTCGCAGCTCCAGCGCGGATTTGCAAAGGAGGGACTTCGTCGCTGCCGCCGCCGCCACTACCGAGCCAGGCTGGGAAGAGAGGGAGCGGTCCGCTGGGCTGGGCAGCAGCTCGAACCAGACCGGGACCGGGACCCAGCACCATGCCGGCCCCCCAAGGGCTCGCCCTGCTCCTCCTCTTCCTCCTGCTGGGCACCAACGCGGCCAGGCGCCCCCAAGGTAGGACCTGCGAACCAGGAAGAAGGGCGGCTTGGAAGGGGGGGGGGTCCCGCTTCTCTGCTCGGTCTTTCTCCCCGAGGAAGGGGGACGTGCCGTTGCCATTGGGGAGCAGCGCTGTGCTGGGAGGGGTGTTTTCGGGAGTCACTCGCCGCTACCTGCCCGCAGGAGCTTCGCCCCCCCCCCCGCCTTGCAAGCTGGCGCTCAAACTTGCAACACGGTGCAATGGGAGTGGGTGGGGGTGTTATTGCCCCCCCACCCCCTATCTGTCTTTTTAACTGGGATAAGCGAGGGATAAACTGGGGGAAGAGGCAGAGTGGTCGCGCGGCGGAGGCGCCCGCGTTTGCGTCTGTGTGTGCGAACGTGTGTCCGCTGCCCGCGGCGGGACAGAGGCCGGACAGAATCCTGAGCAGCTTCTGGGAACAACTTTGCTGGGGTTCCCCTGGGGGGGGGAGGCGTGCAGTGGGCGCAGCAACCCCCCTCCCTCCATCACTTCTGCACTTGGCTCTTAAAAGTGAGGATGTCTCTGGTCTGAAGTCCCTCCTCCCTTATTCGGTACCTCAGAAGCAGCTGGAGACGGGGCTGGTTTGAACGTCGGAACCTGACTTTTACCAAGTAGACCGACCGTGGGTCCATCTAGCTCAGTATTGCCTACACTGACTGGCAGCGGCTCTCCGGGATTTCAGGCAGGAGCCTTTCCCACCTGAGCCCGTAGGTGCTGGGGATTGAAACGCGGACCTTCTGCTTGCAAGGCGGACTATCTACCGCTGAGCAGAAGCAGCGCTGGGGACGGGTCCAAGTCTCGCCCCCACTTTCCGCTCCATCCCAAGCAGGTTGGCTTTGATTTCAGTGGGGCGGGCTGCCTCCCGCGGAAGTGTGGGCCGCCGAGTCGCCGATTGCCTTCTTGCAGCCCCACCGAGCGCTGGGCTCTCGCTCTCTCCTCTGCCGTCCGCGGGACTCCAGGCCACATGATGCTTGGGGGTGAGGAGGAGGGCCGCGCTCGCCACCGCACGAGAAACGCACCAAGCCGCCCTCAGCCAGGAAACTTCCTTAGATGATGCCTCCAAGCTCAAGGCTCCGGCCAGGCTCTCCTTCTCCTCTCCCGCCTCCATCACTGACACGCTGGAGACCAATGGCTCGCGCGATGCCCTCTCGGAACAACCCGCTCGGGGCTTCCATGAGACGCGGGGCGCCGCCAGGAAGCAGAACAGATCCGTGGCGGCTGGCTGGCTGGCTGGCTGGCTGGCTGGCTGGCTGGCTGGCTGGCTTCCTTCCTTCCTTCCTTCCTTCCTTCCCTCCTTCCCTTTCTCCATCCCAGGCTCGCTCCTGCCCGGCGCCCCCGCGGACGGTCCCATCTCATGCCACGCAAGGCTGGCGCGGACGGGGGTGGCTCGCTCCTGGGCCTGCTCTTCACTTGGGTACACTCGGGATTCCCGGCAGCCCCCCCTTTTTTTGCTCTTTTAATCAGACTAGTTTCTGGCTCTTTGTGGGTGTTTTCCAAAAAAGGAGAGCAGCCTGCCTTTTGAGAGAGGTTCTCTGTGGGCCCAGGGTGGCTGTCCCAGTTGGGCTGCTGGAGGGGAGGCTCCTCAAGCCAGAGCATCTTCCTTGCATGCTGGAGGTCCTCGGTTCAATCCCTGGCAGTATCTACAGGTAAGGCTGGGAGAGAGAGAGCCGGGCCTGAAAAGCTGTAGAGCCCCTGCCAGTCAGTGTAGACAATACAGAGCAAGATAGACCAATGGTCTAGGGCAGGGGTAGGCAACCTAAGGCCCAGGGGTCAGATGCGGCCCAATCGCCTTCTCAATGCAGTCTGCGGATGGTCTGGGAATCAGTGTGTTTTTACATGAGTAGAATGTGCGCTTTTATTTAGAATGCATCTCTGGGTTATTTGTGGGGTATAGGAATTCGTTCATTTCTTTCCCCAAAATATATTCCAGCCCACCACATGGTCTGAGGGACAGTGGACCGGCCCACGGCTGAAAAAGGTTGCTGACCCCTGGTCTAGGGTCACAAAGCAGGGCTTATGTTAAGGCTATATTGTTTTTCTTCCTTTAGAAAGGTTTACTGAGCCCAATTTCAAAATTAAATAAGTAAAACCATCTTCTGTCCTGTCCTGTCCTGTCCCGCCAAGCTCTCTGAAGTGTGTCAACCACAATCATTTCCACTCTCCCCATCACTCTCTGGCCAAATAGAGAAAGACAGAGGAAGCAGATATTCCTAACAAGATGAAAAGCAAAGGGAGAGGGAATCCAAAATCCATAATAGGGCAATGACCTTTGTTAGAGTAAACTCCAAAATGTTACAGACTTTTTAGTCCTCCATAACTCTTCTTCAGGCTAGACTCTACTAGGCTGATGGGGAATCCATGGAGAGGGGTGTTGTAGGAGGTGGCAGCCATGATCTGAATGCAATTCAAATGCAAGGGGGTAAAATGGGGGCCCTCTCTCTACAAATGCACTGACATAGGAGCCAACTCCTGGGGGCTGAAGGGTCCATACCCCCCATAAAATATTTGAACCCCCCCAAAGTTGATGGGCATTGTCATTCAAATGGTATCCATGTATTGCATCAGGTGGTCAATTATGCAGGGCAGGGCTTACTTGGGCCCCCCAATATTTTATTCAGATTGGCATTGAATAATCAAGTTGGTTTCTTACTCCTAGTGCTGCATTTTTAAAGGTGTTGGTAGACACCGTGAAGTTGTTGGAGTATAGTGGAAAGGCGTGTGGGTGCTGTGCACTCTTGAGTACCCTCAGAAAAAAGGACTGCCTACTCCTGTTGTTGCACATTTATCTTCCCCTCCTCCACTGCCCTTCTCTTTGAGCTGAAAGGGGCAACTCCTCCAAATACTTAATGGGTGAAATTTGAACCTGTGTCTTCAGATCTACCCCTCTTTCATGTAATAATAATAATAAATTTTTATTTATACCCCGCCCTCCCCAGTCAAAACCGGGCTCAGGGCGGCTCACACCAAAAAAATTACAATAAAACATAAAAAGCAATTGATTAAAATACAGATTAAAACACAGTATTAAAATTTAAAATGCAGCCTGATTTTAAGTAGTCCATAAATCCAAGCCATGAGGGAGGAAAACACAGAGGTCAGACTAAGTCCAACCCAAAGGCCATGCAGAACAGCTCTGTCTTGCAGGCCCTGCGGAAAGATGACAAATCCCGCAGGGCCCTGGTCTCCTGTGAAAGAGCGTTCCACCAAGTTGGGGCCAATACTGAAAAGGCCCTGGCCCTAGTAGAGGCCAATCTAGCCACCTTATGGCTCGGGATCTCCAGAGTATTGTTGTTTGTGGACCTTAAGGTCCTCTGCGGGGCATACCAGGAGAGGCGGTCCTGTAGGTCAGCGTTTCTCAACTACTGTTCCGCGGCACACTAGTGTGCCGCGAGATGCTGGCTGGTGTGCCGCGACGTGCGGCGAAGAGAAGGGCGATTTGCATTGCCACGTGCCTGGCGGCCGCCAATAATCAACACTAACCCGCCGGAAAGCAATATTTCTCCTCCTCTTTCCCAAAGCTCAGTGCAAACGAGCCTGGCGGCCGCCAATACATGTTTCACAGGGTGCAAAAGAAGGGCTTTGCACCTTTCTACAATATGCATGTGTGCTTGGGCCCAGGGTCTTTTGCCTCACCATCCTCACTACTGACTCCCTGTTGCTACTCAGCTTCAAAAAAAAAAAAAAGTGTCCCCGGATTCATTGAAAAAAATCTGGTAACTTCTACTGTTCCAATTTTCTGTTGGAAGCCGCCCAGAGTGGCTGGGGAAACCCAGCCAGATGGGCGGGGTATAAATAAATAAATAAATTATTATTATTATTATTGTTGTTGTTGTTGTTGTTTTCTTTTGGTAAAAAAAGAAAAGATGAAGGAGGAGAGGTCAAAATTGGGAGTGGTCATTGCTGGGGCACCTCCTCACAATAGCCTAGAGTACCCCCCCCCCATGTGAGAGGGCCATGTACTTTCCCCGCCATGATCATTCAGGCTTGTAAACTGTCTCTGCAAAAGAGCCCCTGATGTGGCTGGAGTGATCCCAGCAGCTACATTTCTACCTGCAGGTAGTTTTATCTAGGGATAGAAAGTATCTGCCCACAAATGCTGCCAGGAGAAACTTTGCTGTGAATTCTGTAACTGTGAGTCCTACATTGCAGGGGGTGGATTAGATTACCTTTTGAGTCCTTTCCAACTCATCTCTGCGCCTTCATACTTTGGGAATAACATCCCAAGGCAACTATCGATAGGACCTGTTGATCAACAGCTCCACAAATGCTCTGAACACATTCCCCACCCCCACCCCACTCTGTGCCACAGGTCTTCCAGCAAGCCTCTTTTTCTCAAACTCAGTATAAAGCAAGCAATATTTAAGCCCCCAGGCAAAGCAACCTTCCTCTGGGCGGATCCCTTGGATTATCAAGGAAATCTGGGGCAGAGGTGTGGGAATGTTCAGGGATGCAGAAGAGGATATATTATTTGATTATATCTTATTCCAACTTGTGTTAACAAGTTTCACAAATTAGCAGAGTAACATTCCCCTTTTAAACTCACGACGGTGGATGCGTTTGCTCAGGTTCGCTAAAACCTCTATAATAATATTGTCCTGGTATTTTCCCCTTTATTCCCTCCTAAAAGATAAGACACAACACAGTCTTCTGTAAAAGTATAAAAAGAGTTTACTCACATCATCCTGTTCACAAATATGGTCCCAGAAGGCAGGCTTTAGCTTATAAAAAGTAATATACACTTGGAAACCATCTCAGAAGGAGATACCTCCTTTGTCCTCTCTTGGCTGGAAGCCAAGAGGGCATCTTAGGCTAAGCAGATGTTGCTTGCATGAAGACAGGTGAAGCCACACCTATCTCTAGATACATGCAGAGGAAGTCTGTCCCAGCTCAGGAGAAATAGGAAGTTCCGACTGGCTGGTGCAGACATCCCCTTTCTATGTCCACTCTAGGGATGTTGTACTTGACTGCTCTTGTGTTTCACATCCCACAAGAGGATCTTTTGCTCAGTCCTCCAGCCCCTGTGCAAAGAGGACTACTGGAGCTGCGGGGTTGGCAGAAGATGTGCCAGGGGGCACATTTTCTTTGCACAGAAACTATGCTAGCTGGCATGAGCTCCCTTACTTGCGGTGAGCTTGTGACAGGCATGCTGTCTCCCTGTTCCTTTGCAAGCTGCAACAGCCTGCAAGTTCATTTGGAAAGAGACTATTTTGAGATGGAAGCCAGCATCACTTTTCACTGGTATTGCAAGATGCCAGGCTGCTGAGTGCCCAGCTCTTCAGAGTCCCATCATGGGACCAACTGGAAGCCAGCAAGCATCCCTATGTGGTCACCTGAATCTCCCATTTGGGAAGGGGCTTCAAAGAGGTGCTTCTGTCCTGGATGTTGCTGTCATAGGTCACGTTTCTTGTGGCTTTTCTCCCTGCTTCTGCGTGTTGCTTCTGTCACTTGTGTTGGACATCTGGAGCTCCTTCTTCCATGGACACTCTCATTCCACCATGGCAAAAGAGGGTTTGGGGTTTCATGGGACGTTCTGAGGTGGGACACATTCATTGGCAATATCCTCAAAAAGAATATTGTGGAGCTGGAAAAGGTTCAAGAAAGGGCAACTAAAACGATCAAGAGGATAGAGCAGGCATCCCCAAACTGCCGCCCTCTAGATGTTTTGGCCTACAACTCCCATGATCCGTAGCTAACAGGACCAGTGGTCAGGGATGATGGGATTGTAGTCCAAAACATATGGAGGGCTGAAGTTTGGGGATGCCTGGGATAGAGACACTCCATCATCATCATCATCATCATCATCATCATCATCATCATCTGTTCTTCATCAGTAGTAGTAGTAAAGGTAAAGGGACCCCTGACCATTAGGTACAGTCGTGGATGACTCTGGGGTTGCGGAGCTCATCTCGCTTTATTGGCCGAGGGTGCTGGCGTACAGCTTCCAGGTCATGTGGCCAGCATGACTAAGCCGCTTCTGGAGAACCAGAGCAGCGCACGGAAACGCTGTTTACCTTCCCGCCGGAGCGGTACCTATTTATCTACTTGCACTTTGACGTGCTTTCAAACTGGTAGGTTGGCAGGAGCAGGGACTGAGCAATGGGAGCTCACCCCGTCGCAGGGATTCGAACCGCTGACCTTATGATCGGAAAGCCCTAGGCTCTGTTGTTTAGACTACAGCGTAGTCTAGTACTACATAGTAGCAGTAGTAATTTATTTGTACCCCACCCTGGGTAGCCCCAGCAACTCTGGACAACTTCCAGCATATGTAAAAACATAATAAAACCTTAAAACCTTAAAAAGCTTCCCTATACAGGGCTGCCTTTAGATATCTTCTAATGGTTGTATAGTTACTCATCTCCTTGACATCTGACGGAAGGGCATTCCACAGGGAGGGTGCCACTACCCCACTACCAAGAAGACCCTCTTCCTGGTTCTCTGTAACCTCACTTCTCACACTGAGAGAACTTCCAGGAGACCCTCAGTGTTTGATCTCAGTGTCCGGGCTGAGTGATGGGGGTGGAGATGCTCCTTCAGGTATACAGGGCTGAGGCCGTTTAGATCTCAGGAAAGTTCACCACATAAAATACAAAATAAAAACAAGAGCAAAACAAACACTAAGAACCTCTTTTCTCCGTTTAGGGCTTTTTAGTTTAGAGAAGAGGTGAGTAAGAGGTGACATGTTAGAAGTCCATAAAATTAGGCATGGGATGGAGAATGCAGAGAGAGAGAAAAGTTTTCCTCCCTCTCTCGTAATACTAGAACTTGTGGGCATCCCATGAAGCTGAATGCTGGAAGGTTCAGGACAGAGAAAAGAAAGGATTTATTCAGGCAGTGCACAGTTGGATCTTGCCCCCACAGAAGGCTGTGAGGTCCACCAGCTCAGAAGGCTTTGAAAGAGAATGGGGTCATTTCATGGCAGAGGAGAGGCCTGTCCATGGCTACTAGCCAGGATGGCCGTGCTCCGTGATGCTTCTGACTATCAGTTACTGGAAACTAAAGGTGGGGAGAGAGCTCCTCTTGTGTTCAGGGGCTGCTTGCTGGTTTCCTACAGATACCTGGTTGGCCACTGTGAGAAGAGGGTGCGGAACTTGATGGGCCCCCATTGGTCTGCCCTAGGGATGGGAAAACTGCAACGAGACTTCACCCATCTAGCTTCTCATCTTATTTCTGCACCTGGATTTTCTTTGGGACTTAACACTTTAAGTAAACCACTGTAATTTAAATTCTACAGAAAGTGTCTTAGCTACAAGTTGAGTGGTATTGCCCCCTCCTTCAGGGTCCCCTCAATAATCCTTCTACATCCCCCCCAAAACTCCCCAACCTGTGATGATGGTGTATCAGTGAAGGAATTAGCCCTCTGGTTTAGCTTGCCTCTGGGCACTGAATTCTTTGTTTGTCGGGGTGGTTTGTAGAAAGTTCTTGCTATGAGCATGGCTGGGACAGTTTAGATTTCAGCATCAAACTCACCCGCCCACTGCAGGTTGCAATGAGATCATCACAAGCCTCTACTTTCTCCCTGGGATTTCCAGCAATGCCTTTAAATCAGAAGCAGTGATTTCCTTTGGTTTATGGCCTGTTTGTGCAGGTCAGTTCACCTTGCTTTCCAGAAAGTGGTGGTGGGGGATGAGTGTTCAGACCCCTGGGCTCTCACTTGTGGGGTGCCTCAGGGCTCTGTCCTCTCCCCCATGCTTTTTAACATCTACATGCAGCCGCTGGGAGAGATCATCAGGGGGTTTGGGCTGGGTGTTCATCAGTATGCGGATGATACCCAGCTCTACCTCTCTTTCAAATCAGAACCAGTGAAGGCGGTGAAGGTCCTGTGTGAGTGTCTGGAGGCGGTTGGAGGATGGATGGCGGCTAACAGATTGAGGTTGAATCCTGACAAGACAGAAGTACTGTTTGTGGGGGACAGGAGGCGGGCAGGTGTGGAGGACTCCCTGGTCCTGAATGGGGTAACTGTGCCCCTGAAGGACGAGGTGCGCAGCCTGGGAGTCATTTTGGACTCACAGATGTCCATGGAGGCACAGGTCAATTCTGTGTCCAGGGCAGCTGTCTATCAGCTCCATCTGGTACGCAGGCTGAGACCCTACCTGCTGGTGGACTGCCTCACCAGAGTGGTGCATGCTCTAGTTATCTTTCGCTTGGACCACTGCAATGCGCTCTCCGTGGGGCTACCTTTGAAGGTGACTTGGAAACTACAACTAATCCAGAATGCGGCAGCTAGACTGGTGACTGGGAGTGACCACCAAGGCCACATAAGACCGGTCCTGAAAGACCTACATTGGCTCCCAGTATGTTTCCAAGCACAATTCAAAGTGTTGGTGCTGACCTTTAAAGCCCTAAACGGCCTCGGTCCAGTAGCCTTGAAGCATCTCCCCCCCATAGCTGCCAAGTTTTCCCTTTTCTCACAAGGAAGCTTATTCAGCATAATGGAAATTCCCTTAAAAAAGGGAGAACTTGGCAGCTATGTCCCCCCCCCCATTCAGCCCAGACATGGAGGTCCATCTCCGAGGGCCTTCTGGCAGTTCCCTCACTGCGAGATGTGAAGTTACAGGGAATCAGGCAGAGGGCCTTCTTGGTAGCGGCGCCCACCCTGTAGAACAACCTCCCATCCGACTTTTAGAAGACATCTGTTTAGGGAAAATTTTAATGTTTGAAGTTTTATTCTGTTTTTAATGTTCTGCTGAAAGCCGCCCAGCATGGGTGGGGAAACCCAGCTAGATAGGTGGGGTATAAATAATAATAATAATAATAATAATAATAATAATAATAATAATAATATATTATTATTATTATTACAAATCTGCTAGAAATGATTTGCAAAGCAAAATTTGATAAATTAAAAAACAACAGAATTTAACTTAAAAAATTAGAACATAATAAAAAAAGATTAACAAGAAAAAAATATTTTTTTATCAAAGGAGACTAGGATTAATTGCGAATAAAAAGAGTTTTAACAGCCTGTCTAAAGCTGTGCTGACTTTACTGTGGGGTAGCTGGTCCCAAGAAGCAGGCTACAACTAAAGGCAGACCTTTTGTGAAATGAAGCAGAAGAGCCTAAGACCTCACCTGTTCACAGGTGTGAAGCTGGGAAAGATATGGCAGTAATAGGTGCCAGGGGTGCACTGGAGGTAGCTTTGTTTAATCAGCGTGAAATTCTGAAAACCTAATTACATTATCACAATAAAATAAAAGTTTGATGTGGATAAGGCATTAAAATAAAGCGCCCAGTGCTCAGTCATCCCCAAGAACTTTACCTCTTCCATCAATGTGCAATGTAAAAGCTTGTTCTGAAGAGGGGGGAGTAATTGGTTTTCTCAAAACCAGTCAGAATCTGCCAGGCTTGTCAATTAATTAATCTTTCCAGAACCCACCAGTTTTACCCCTGCCCCCTTTCTGAGTGCCAGAAATAAATCTAGTTACAGGTAGGTAGCCATGTTGGTCTTGCGTAGTCAAAACAAAATAAAAAAATTCATTCCAGTAGCACCTTAGAGACCAACTAAGTTTGTCGTTGGTATGAGCTTTCGTGTGCATGCACACTGCTTCAGATACCGAATAAATCTGTCTGCCCAAATAAGTAAGGAGGACTAGAGCTGTGATTCCAGCATTGCAGAGGATTGGTCTAGATGTCCCTCAGGGTCCCTTCCAGCTCTATGATAATATGCCCAGCTAGCCCAGCTCTTGCCTCCAACACAAAGCCAGGCTTTGCGAGGCTGGGGTCAAAGGGTGCATGGCTGTTGCATCCTCCTCATGCTGCCCTGCCAGCCCCCTCCCCCCAAAATGTGCCATGGGCTATCACCCTGGCAGCCCTACTCCCATGCTACCAACACCCACACTCCAAATAAATAAGCAGCATTCATTCAAACTTACAATGGCTGCTTCTCTTAGTTTATTTCTATCTATAGCCATGCAATCCAATTCCCCCAACAATCCCAGCGTTCTCTTGCACTCTTAGTGTGACGAAGAAACAGGAAAAGTATTAGGCCAACCCTCACACATACTTTTAAATCATTTTCATTTATCATTTGTGAGTACAGTATTGGCTAATGTACGGTAACCGAAGCAGAAAGATCTCCAAGGTATACTTTCCCTTGTCTCACCACACAACACCCACCTAAGCGATGAGCATTTTGCTATCAAAGCATACAGTATTCTTTAAAAGTAAGAGCGTGGCTCTTGTCTTTTGAAAACACCCTCGATGGCAGAGGTTTACCGGTAGGTGCAGCTGGTCCCTCTGAAAGACCTTTCATTCTTTCACTGCCTGCTCATCTACAGGAGCTGGACTCTGGAGTATCATTTGACCCACTGAAACCCAGTGCTCTGCCTCCAAGAGAGATCTGACATGGAGCTTTGCAGCATCCGAAGCAATTAACACAAAAAGGAGGTCTCTGCATGGCAGAGGAGCCAAGAGGGAATTGGCAGTGCCCCTGACATGCAGCCAGCGAGGCGACGGATGAGTTTTGCTCTCCAATTCATCTGGCTGGCCTCCTCCCCATTACGGAGCAGCCTATGCAAGAGCAAATGCCGCGGAGTCTATTAAAGCAAGCGCTCAAGACAGAGGCCCACAGAGAATCTCACTCTGCAGTTAATAAGCAGGAAGATGAGAGGAGAAATAGAAAACGCGCTCAGAATTGAATCCGGATGGTTTTTGCCTTGTGGGTTAATGAACCTTGTTTCCAAGGGCTCCAGGTGCTGCCTGGGAAGGGGAGGGGTGGGTGGAGTGCCCTGGAAGCTGCATCGCTTCTCGTCTTGGATCAGGGTTAAGCTGCTGTTAAAGAAAGGAGGAAAGGGCTGTTTCATGATGAAGGGCCACAAAACTGCATTACAAATCGGGACTCAGAGTGAGAAATAAGTGCAGGTGCTGCATGAGGACTAAGAGCCTTTCCCCTTCAGCTGCAGATCAGAAAAAGCAGGCTGCTAAGATGAAGCTTGTGTATGCCCCAAGAGCGACTCTTCTGAAAGTCAGTCATGGAGGTCTTGGCCCCAGAGATTATGAAGCACTAGCTTCTTGCTGTTGCAAGTGCTATCCACAGCTGCCAGGGAGAATCAAGAGCAGCTGAGCCCTGTTGCAAAAAAAATAGCTCTTGAAAGTCCAAGATCTTGGCATTTCAGATAGACTGCTCCTGTTTTGAAGCTGCTGTGCAAAAACAAAAAACAAAAGCTGAAAAGTTCCCTCTTGAGCCCCATGCAATACCATGTGCTTTTGATTTTTCTCCTCCTCCTCCTCCACAACCAGGATTTAATAGCTGGACGAGCTGTAATTGTTAGGCTGCAAGTATGGAACCAAAGAGAGGAGATGTAGCCTTGCCACTCTGCCAGGCTGGTTGCTCTCTCAAAGCCTCAGAGCAAGGTGACACCTTGGAATGGTGCTGAAAAAAATAAAATTATGTTAAATCAGGCATCCCCAAACTTCGGCCCTCCAGATGTTTTGGACTACAATTCCCATCTTCCCTGACCACTGGTCCTGTTAGCTAGGGATCATGGGAGTTGTAGGCCAAAACATCTGGAGGGCTGCAGTTTGGGGATGCCTGTGTTAAATTATGTGATGTTTCTTTAACTGTCCAAACATTATATGATTCTGTATTTCTCACACCACCCTAGTTGCCCTCTAGATAGTTTGGAATACAAACTCCATCAGCTCCAGGCAAGAGAATCATGCTATCTGTTTTTTTGTTTTTGTTTTAAATTTTAAAATACTTTATTTCAAAATTACATATTAAAGGAAGACACAAAAGAGCCGGAAAAGAACCGGAAAAAGGCAAAAAAGAAAAACCAAAAAAGCCGTGAACATAAAAAGAAAAATAAGGAAAATCATTATACATAAGTTTACATAAACCAAAACTCAAACTTAAGCATAAACCCATCCATGCATACAAAAATCATAATTCCAAACATAATAACAAAAAGCTGTATATATATATATATATGTACACACATGCATATATATACTAACTCAAAAATCTAGTAAATACATCTGCTATCAAACATAATATAAAAAACAAAAACAAAAAAGATACAGAAAATGAAAAATACAGATACACATAAGAATAAAAACAAAAACAGGAGTACTTCCGATTGTCTGTATACTGGTATCTTGTAATATAATCTTCCCTTTACTTGTTATATTCCAACTTTCATCCCCGGCCACTTCCGGGTAACTTTACCTGCTTTTACCTAATGTGTGTTGTCTCTTTGTATGGCTTTTAATTTAAGCATATCACCAACTCCGATTTTAAACCCTCCTTTATTAAATATTCCTCTAGTAGTTTCCATTCACTTTGGATTTTTTGTTTTGGGGTGTTTCTTATAAAGGCTGTCATCTTTGCTAAGTTCATGTACTCTATTAATTTATTTTGCCAGTCCCGTACTGTCGGAGTCTCCTCCCCTTTCCATCTCTGTGCTATAAGAGTCCTTGCCGCTACTACCGCGTATAATAAGATGTTCCTCCCGTCTTTGGGCATACCCTCGGGTACCATGCTTAGTAAGAACAACTCTGGGGTCTTTTCAAATGTACAGTTTAACATCCTCTTTAACTTTTCATAAATTGTGTTCCAAAACCTTTGAATCATGCTATCTGGGGATGATGGGATTTGTAGTCCAAAACTCCTAGTTGGTAAATGCTGGCTTAGATCTGGGAAGTTGTTTTGAATCAGACTAATCCAGAACTTGCCCGTCCATGCCTCTTTCTTCCCATCAGGCACACCAACCCCCCTGGCTTGGCCTTTGGAACTTCAAGAGGAGGAACATGGGAAGTTGCCTTATGCAGAGTCAGGCCAATGGGCCATCTAGCTCAGGGTTATTTGCACTGACTGGCAGCAGCTCTCCAGGGTTTTAGAGAGGGGACACTGGGAGATGCCAGGGACCGTCTGCATGCAAAGCAGATGCTATACCACTGAGATGCAGCCCTTCCCTTCAAAACTGTAGGAACGTTTATAATATACTTTAGTTTAGTTGCAGAGTTAAACGTTTCCTTACTGAGGTCTGCACAGCAGTAAAATGGCTTGCTGACTGGTTAGAGTCTGTAGTGCAAGAGGGATTTTGCAAAAAGCTTAACTTTGGGTCCCTGTTCAGTTTGGGGAGAGAAGCCAAGGTTGGCATTTTGGGAAGGTGCCTGGCTTTTGTGTCTGGCGCTCCTTTAAGATAAGCTTTTCTCCTCTTCCCTTAATTGCATTGGATCTGGGAAGGTAGGGAGTGACCCAAACGGATGGTTGTTAATCAGCTGTTGCCCAGCTGTGGTGAATAGTTGACAAGTGATTTATGGTTTTGGTCTTTAATCATTGGTCCCCTGGGAGGGTTAAGGGAATCCTGATTGGATCATAAACTACCTCTGTTTATGAATGCCTCCATTTACGAACACCATGGAACCGGAAGTGTTTACATCCGGGTTCCGCAGAGTCGGATGCGCAGATCACTTCTGCCCAGCTTGCACATGCGCAGAAGCGCTCTATCTGCGCTTCGCGCATGCGCAAAAGTGTGCCTTCGGGGATCGAATGCCTCTGTTTACAAACGCCTCCGTGGAACGGATTGCATTTGTAAACCGAGGTTCCACTGTAACAGGTTGGGAAGATGGACACGTGGTGCATTCTGACTAGAGGCAGTCGACCTGCCTGACCTGGCAATGACCCACTGCAGGGAAGCCTGTGGCTTTCTGGAAAGATCCACCTTTTCTGCAGGAGGACACCTGCTTGAAACCCTGCTGAGCTGCTGGCAGTCAGAGTAGACTAGACTGAGTTAGATGGCCCAAGGGTTTAATGCAGCTTAAAACAACTTCCTCTTCCATCAACTTAGGTAAAGGTAAAGGGACCCCTCACCATTAGGTCATAGTTTATCATTTAGTTATTAAATGTATATTCCTCCCTTCCTCCTTAAAGAAGCTGAGGGCAGAAAACACATTGGCAGATGAAGAGATGCTTTCAGAGGCCCTTGTTCCCCTTTGATCTTGATGATAGGTGCACTTAGACAAGGCCTTTAATCCCACATGGATACAGATTTCAGGGGCGAAGCATTCATGTGATACCAGTGGCATAAAATTTATTATTATTATTATTATTATTATTATTATTATTATTATTATTATTATTATTATTACCAATATCTCCCCTTTAAATCTAGAGTTACCCTTTCCATGGAAAATCCAATAATAAAAGCACCTCTTGCCAGTAGCTCATTTATGATATCTCAGATAACCCACTTGCAAATTAAGGTCCTGTCCGGAAGCATCTTGTATCCAAGAGTGGTGGCCTCCTGGGTGGCGCTAGACTCCAGATCCCACAATCCCTGGCAGCTGTTCCCTGGCACAGGGGTGGGAGCTGGACATCCACTGAAGGGTCCTTCTCACCCATTCCCAAAAGCTTTTCTCTAATCATTTAAATGCTATTTAGGTTTTTAATGGTCCGAAAGCTGCCCAGAGAACTCAATTGTATCACTCGTATACAAATGTGATATTAACCCTCTCTCTTCTGTAGATCTGAATTAAGTGATTAGCTATGGTTCCTGCATTACGTGGGTTTGGACTAGATGTCCCTTTGATCCCTTCCAGCTCTATGAGTCAATTATTCTAAGTGGCCCCTCTGACAAGCCCTTAGTTTGGGGATCTGGCACTAATTTGCTTCAGGGTGCCTTTGTCTCTTTGCCGCTCCTTCACTCCTTTCCCTCTTTGGCGGTTTCCAGTCCCGCAAAGCTCACAGTATGGGGAATAAAGTGGGCATTTTGACTCTTTCAGTTCCTTGAGGAAGAGCTTTTGCATCCCACCATCACCAGCCTTCCCTTACTTTTGGCTTTCCTTCCTTCACTGCAGACTTGCCTGTGTTTGTAGAACAAGCAGCAAAGAACAGAATCCCCAAACCAAGCTGGAAATGCTCTGCCTCCTTCCATTCATGGCAGCTCTGGGAACATCTAACCTTGAGTCATCCCTCTTGTTGAATTAGAGAGCAGACAGTGTTGCCTTTCAGCAAAGAACAAACTCGGGAGCTCTGTGTACAAATTCAAAAAGGAAGACTGACATGGAATGAGGATTGGCGTTCCTCTCAAAGTGTCCCCTAGGCCTAGATGCAGGGAACTCTGCCAAATGCAAACCTGCACATGCATTCTTCTGCCAGATTTGTTCAGATCCGTCCACCCCCTTCCCTTTCTTCTCATCCTCCTCCCAGGCTATTTATCATCCACTTTTTACATGGCTGGAGGACTGATAGCCCAGTACATTCTAATCAGTACGTTCTAGATTGTGGGAAGAAGGTTTTGATTAAATGTAGTAGGAGTATGAATCGCTCAAGCACAATTAATTTCTTTACAGACCTGTCAAAATGCAAGACAACAGTTTGGAAGGGTTTGCTCCTGGGCATCCCCACTAACACTTTGCAACGCCAAATCAATGGCAGCAAAATCTGATGTGGCAGCAGCTTTGGGTAGCATGGGAAAGTTAACTGAAGGACTTTGGTTACCTGGCATCCCCCTGCCAGTGTGATGTAGCACAGCGTCCCTCAACCTGGTGACCTTCAGGTGCTTCAGACTACAACTCCCATCAGCCCTGATGTCATGGAGCCATGCTGGCTGGGACATAGGGGAGTTGCCAAAAGGGAACCAGTGTGGGGTTTGAGGGTCAGAGCAGGACCTGGGAGAGGTCAGGATTTAAATCCCCACTTAGCCATGAAACTCCCTAGGTGACGTGAGGCCAGTCATTGCCTTCTTTGAGCCCCTTGGGGAAAAGAGTAGGCTGCAAATGCAATAAATCACTCAACAGAAACTGCTGGAACGGAGTAATATCCTGTTTTCACCATGGGTTGTGGGGAAGCAGGAAGCAGGAGCCAGGCACAAGAGCCTTCGCCCCCCCTGGGACTCCCAGCAACTGGGATTCAGAAGCACTGCTGCCTCAGACCAAGGGGGGAGACCAGAGCCATTGTGGCTCGTAGCCATTCAGAGCCTGATCCTCCCTAAATTTGCCCAATCCTTTTTTAAAGCCACCCACGTTGGGGGCCATCCCTGCCTCCTATGGGAGGGAGTTCTATAGTTTATGTGCTTGCATGAAGAAGGACTTTATTTAATCTGTCTTCCAACCTTCAGTTTCATTGGGCGCCCATGGGTTCTAGGTTTATGAGAGAGGGAGAAAAGCTTTCCTCTATCCATGTCATGCATCATTTTATAAACTTTTATCACATCACCTCTTCCTCACCTTTTCTCTAAACTAAAAAACCCCAAATGCTGGAGGGTGCTGTGTTGGCAAAGGCTGATCTAGAAGAATGCAGCTGACCAGAAGCATGGACTTGGAATGGGTCTTGGAGGACATCTACCGGTAGTTAAACCCGCTGCTGGGTTCTGGAAATCCAGGCCTGGAGCATTTCTAACAGATGGCTGTTCATCTTCCACAGGAAGAAGACTGGGAGGGGGGGGGGGAGAAAGACCATCAGTCGAGTCTAGGCAACTGCATCAATTATTAAGCAGCTCTTATAGTCAAGATGTTTCTCCAAATGTTCAACCAAAATCTATACCCTCTTGTAACTAAAGTTCATTTGACGGCCCTTCAGGGATCTGAAGTGAGCAGTATCCAAACTACACATAATTGATTTCTTCATCCTTTCCTGACCATCTTTCCTGTCCCCCCCTTGAACCCATTGCAATCTATCTACTTCCTTCTTACAGTGCAGACAACACAACAGTCCAGCTGAGAACATTTGAGTGCAGCAAAATAATATTCTGTGTTAAAATTCTGAACAAATCATTAAAGCCCAGGTTTTCGCCTGAAACTTTCAACTCTAGAGCTGAGCCATGGAACAGGTGAAGGAATAATTAAGAGTGGAGCATGTCACAAGATGGATGCATGGAGGGTAGTCCCCATAGCAAGGGATTCAAATTACAAGAAAGGCGATTCTAAGGAAGAACAAAGTTCTTGGAAGTTGGTGAGCTCTTCTTCCTTGGAGGTTTTTTAAGCAGAGGTTGTGTGGCCCTCTGTCAGGGCTGCCCTTTGAAGAACATGAGACTCCCCATCTCAGCTGTCAGGACCCCAGGCCTGACGTCTTGGTAACACGTCTTGGTAACACGCAAGTCGTAATTAGCTTGAAGATTTATTGCAATACAAACAGCCTCGGATCGTCTGTGGCCTATGAGTCAGTTGACCCTTCTGGGGAATTTTTCCGGGCTTTGCAGATAGGGTTGCCAGACTCAATAGAGGACAGGACTTCTGTGCCTTTAATTGCCCTGCTCTCTTTTGAGTCTGGAAACCTTAAAGAGAAACCAGCAGACCCTTTGCTTGGAAATTAAAGAAAGGGTCTGCTGGTTTCTCTTTAAGGTTTCCAGACTCAAAAGCAAGCAGGGCAATTAAAGGCACAGAAGTCCTGTCCTGTCCCCTATTGAGTCTGGCAACCCTATCTGCAGAATATCCTGAACCTATGACCCTTACGCTTCCAGGTTTGTTTTCTGTCTAAGACCTTTCCCATACATCTACTCTTTGGGCTCAGGGAATCTATTGCCTTCTCTTCCGATGAGGAACAGCTTCCCCGCCTGCTTCCCGAGACTGTCTGTGCTTCTTGAGCGAGCTGACTTCTCTCGCTCTCCCTCTCTGTTGACACCATATCTACATTCCATTCTGGTGCAGGAGGAGGGAGAGGGGCACTGCTTGAAGCTGTCTGACTGCTTCCAAACTCTTGGGGCAGATGTTTTCATTACATCAAGGCTGTGGGTTCGAGTCCCACATTGGGCAAAGGACTCCTGCATTGCTGAGGGTTGGGATTCTATTCCAACTCTACAATTCTATTATTCTCTTATTCAAGCTGTGATTCCTGCATTGCAAGAGGTTGGACTAGATGAACCTTGAGGTCCCTTCCAACTCTAGAAGCCTAGGGTTATATGATCGCCAGGGCAGAGAGAACCATAAGGCCTACCTTGTGGGAGGGGCCCTTTAGTGGGATATCCAGCCTCATATCTTTATGGGAGAGATGGAGTGGGTGTGACTAGGGTGCTGGTGGGAAGGTGTGGGCAGTTGTCAGAAGATTTCAGAAGCTGTCCGGAAGGCAAGAGGGCATTGTGGGCCACTGGGAGGTAGGAAATAAAGTGCAGAAGGATCACGCTGAACACAAGAGAGAGGCTGGGACTAAAGGAGGCAAGAGCCACTGGTGCATTGCTCAGAAAAGAGGGAAGGTGTCTCCAAAAAACCAAGACACAGATTTGCATGAAATCTGCATATGTTCATTAATATGTATAGCTGCAAATGGAGAAGCACTTGGCACAATTCAAACAGAAATGCAATGTTACATCTCACCATTCTGGAGAGCAGGAGAAAAACCCTGGCAAGCCAGCCACAAACCTTGGAGACACGGCAACCATTTAATATATTGTTGTTGTTTTTATGACAGGCCTTGTTCCCCCTGAGGCAAGCTCCTTTATTTATTTAGCTCTTTCCAGTCTCTTTACAACATTCAGAATCATTTTCAGAATCTCTTTGATCAAGGCTACCCAGGGTGAAACCCAAACATTTCCAAAAGCATCTATAAAAATAAATGCACTTTCCCTCTTGGCCTGTGTCAAAAGTGGGAACTCAGTTCCCCCCCCCCTGCACCCTACAGTTCCAAGCACCCTTAATAGACTGCAGTTCCCAAGGATGTGGAGGGGAGAAGCCATGAGCTTTAAAGGTGCTTTATACTGTGGATGTGGTCAAACACCTGTGTCTGCTGACTCCAGGTTTCATAACTATGTTAAAAGACACACACACACACACACACACACACACACACACACACACACACACCACAATTCCCCAGAGGCCCAGACAACTGGACTGGCATGCACTGCCAATGGGACAGACACAAGAACCTCAGAAGAGCCTTCAGCTGGGTCAAGTCAATGACCCATCGTCATGGACACGACAGCCCAAAACCAAGAAGGTCAGCCTCAGCTAGAAAGCAGGCAGGCAGCAGCAGCAGCAGCAGATGGGAGAGTCTTGCAGAGTTCTCAGACAGCTGGAAATAGTGGGCTGACGCCTCCTCCTCCCTCTGAAGCTGGAAGAAATGCAGCTTATCAACATAGGGAAGGTGGGCTGGATGGGAGCCAGCTCTCTGAGGAGTTATAGTCCCTCACGGCACAAGGGAGGGAGGGAATTTCCTCACTGGAAGAGGAGGTGGATGACCCCATCAGTCCCAGAACTAGGTGAATGGAGAAAGTCCAAGACAGATGAACCCAGAAATGTAAGGGGAGGAGGTTCAGGATATTCTGCAGTAGCCGGACGTGTTCTTCAGAAGAGTCAACTTGATTGTGATAGATGGTCGCTCAGAGAGAGCGGTCAGAGGCTAATTGCTTGTCTGCAATAAATCTTCTGTAATTACCTCTTTTCTCAAGCCAGCCAGCTCCTGACAGCCAGCATCCTGTTCTCCCAGTGACTCATCAGATGCCTCTTTTGGAAAGCCATCAAACAGGACCAATCATAAGACCACCCCCTGCATCTACATAGTTTCCAGAAACTGGGATACAGAAGCATTGCTACTTAAAACCACGGAGGCAGAGCATAGCCAGCATAGCTGGTAGCTGTTGGTCACCCTCTCCTGCTCCACAAATTTGTCTAATCCTCTTTTAAAGCCAGGTTGGTGACCATCACTTCCTCCTATGGGAGGGAGTTCCAGAGCTTACCTTCCTGCTTCAGTCATACCTAAGGGCGTCAGGCTAGAGTGGGAACGGGGTGCTGGTTGGCCACCACAAGAACGCTGGACCACGTGTCCGATTGGCCTGATTCAGCTGAAGGGTCTTCCCATGTTTCTTTCCTGGCTGTGGTGTTCCAGGGGAGAGCAGCAGTGGTGCTGCTTCCCAGCACCTTCCAGGAGAGCACCAGCCAACGCCAGCCCACTCATGAGATAAAGTGAGGCAGCTGCCTCTGATAGCAGGATCCACAGGAGCAGCAGCTGTGGCCTCCATGCAATGCATCACCTGCCACAGCCTCCTCCTTGGAGGCTGTCTCCGCTGTCTCCTCCACAGTCCCTTCCCAATGCTGCTTCCACAGAGCTTCCTGGTGAATAGGTGGTGCCTGTTGATCTCCTGTTGATCTCCCCCCCCCTTGTTCCTGGTGCAGATCTTCACTCACCCTTTCTTCTCTGGTGGGAACATACCTCAGGTGCACAAATGCCTTGGCCTGGCCCCAGCCATGCCTTCCTACCAGAAAAAAATACATATTGACTACAGGGTGCCCTGTGTTTTTGTGGCTTTTGGGAAGAAACTTGTCTTAGGGGAAATGTCATGCTAAATTTTGAGGTGAGGAGGAACTGTGGGATCAGATCAGCTGAGAGGAGACATATAACCATCTTCAGATACCTGAAAGGGTTGTGAAATTGCTTTCTGATGCTCCAGAGGATTCAAATGACAAGAACAGAGATTCCAGCTAAACATTAGGCATAACCTTTTGAGGGTAAGAGCTGTTTGACAGTAGAATGGGGCTCCCTCCGAATAACAGAGTCAGGAAGGTGGTGGATTATCCCTTCCTTGGAGGTTTTTAAGCAAAAGTTGGATGGCCACCAGCCAGGGTTGTTTAGCTACGATTCCTGCATTTCTGGGGGTTGAACTAGATGGACTTTGGGATTTCTGTGAATCTGTGAAATCCCAAGCAAGGGAGGTAGGAGGCTATAGACTGGGATTCTTGGGGGGAGGGGAAGGAGAAGGATCTCTTCATTGTCATCTTTCTTTGAGGATAAAGGCTTTCTGGGAAGATAAAGTTCTGAGACATTCTCATACCCAGTAAGCTTCTCATCTACCCATTGAGTGACGGATGATCAGCTCCGCTTGATTTCACTCTGCATATTATTTCTAATTTTATGCTGCCAAGAAAGACTCCCATGTCAAAATGCATTCGGCAATCGGGGGGGGGGGGAGAGGGTGGTTTGGACAAGGCATGCCGGCAGTTTTTTCTGGATGTGCTTGTAAAATGATGAATGTGCTGTTCATTACTTCTGCTACACTAGAGCTGGGGGCTAACAATCCAAAGGTTTTTTTAAAAAATTAATATGAAGCAGTTTGCAACAGTTACATTTGCTGGGTTTTAAAATTTTAAGGGGAGTTTTGTACCCATATGACTGGGTATGACTAGGGAGGCTGTGGGCCTTTAGAGGATGCCTGAGCCCAGTCCAAGGGGGAAATCTTGAGAGCATAAGGGTCCAAATAGCAAATAATTGGGATGGAGCAGTTTCACACATGTTCGTAGAAGCCTGCCCTGTTTCTGCAGTAATCTGCAATCTACACAAAACTTTGTCTATAAAATATATGTTTAAGGTGTTTGCTCTCAAATTTCTTAAACATATTTTATCCTAAAGTGCATCTGTTTAATATGCACTTTGGTATTTATTTCTTGGTACAAGAACTGCATAGCAAAATTCAGATTCATCTTGGGATTTGTAAGGAATGGATTTGTCAAACATCACTAATTAATAGTCTTTTGTAGACACACCTCTCTTCTATGAATTTGTCCAGTCCTTTTTTAAAAAATTAAGACTTGTGGCAGTGAGTTTCAAAAGCTAAAGGCGTTTTGTGCCACAAAGCATTTCAGCCACCATCTGTCCATTTCATTGAGCATTTTGGGCAACCCTCTAGGCCTAGGATTATAAGAGAGGCAGAAGACAACCCCCTCCCATGCTCTGTTCAGTCTTTTCCCATGCTGATTATAATTTTAATTTAACAAATGTAATTAAAAGTGATTTAAAGAACAGCTGTGAAAGAGGAATAGTTTAAGAGAAATATCAGCTCTCCAAAGTTACCTGCAGCAGCAGTGACAAAGAGGAGCTTCTCTTTGCTGCCACAGAGCACAAACCGTTCAAGTTCGGGAGGGGGCCCAGCTGGGACCCCCCACAAGTCTTTCTAATTCACTGGCTTGTTACATGCTGAGACACTTGGAAAGCAATGCTCCTCCTTCCCATCTCTCTGTGAGCCAGCTCTGCTGGAAACTGTGGACTGGTAAAACC
Source organism: Zootoca vivipara (assembly GCF_963506605.1). Lineage (NCBI taxonomy): Eukaryota > Metazoa > Chordata > Lepidosauria > Squamata > Lacertidae > Zootoca > Zootoca vivipara. The sequence goes on from NC_083292.1 coordinate 331,307, forward strand.
TGGGCTGCTGAAGGGAGCAGGCAGGAAGTGTGCAAGCCAAGTGTGCAGATGGATCAGAATGCTTAGTCTGACTTCCTTTCAAGAGCTCCCTTGTGACAAGAGTGATTATTGATACCAATAATAATCAAATAAAATAAAATACAGTGTACCTCGGGTTAAGAACTTAATTCATTATGGCACACTGGTTGAAAACCACAGAGTTAGGCTTTCTCTGGGTAACACTGCATAGGATGGCAGCCTTGAGCTAAGAACTAATTGAATCCAAGAGAAATAGTTTCACAGGCTATTTGACCCCAGCATTATTTTTGCACATCACTTTTTGAAACGTTTAAAGTGAATCATCCCATTTAACTTTGCAAAAACCTGCAAAGTTGGCCCCTAAAAGATTGAAAAATTGAGAACTGAGGCGGAAGGTTTGAACTTGGGTCCACCAAACACAGTTCTCAGATGTCAGTTAAGATTGAGAGTCAAATTAGACATGATGTGACATGACATGACTTAATTAGGGTTCCCTGAATATATTGTGTTGCTTGTCAGGCGTTCCCTGGGGCTGCTTTGATGATGGGGAAGTGGCTTTCTGGAAAAGTGTGCAGAACCATTTTCGCTTGTGAATTGTCCCTTCTTCCCCTTGAAGATAATGTAGCATCACAGGGAGGGGAGGAGACAGATCAAGGTGCCTCATAGGAGCTTTATGGTTGAGGATCATGGTGAGGATATAGGAATAAAGATACCAAAGCAACTACTACATCCAGTTTTATGATGGGTTGGCCAATAATCTCTAATCTGATATGAAGATTGTGTTTCTATAAAGGGAAATGAGGGATGTCTTGAGTCGGACTACAGCAGTCCTGTGAGCGTGTCAAATCTGAGCAGCAAGAAATACGTCATAGTCCTGTTGGGGAGAAAGTTCCCCCCCCCATTTGTTCTGTGGTCATTTTACAAGGAAAAACTCCTGTGCTTACATGAGTCAGCTGCTTTGAGAGGGAGCCAAGTCAGGAAATGGAGCTGGGTATTCTGGGACAGGAGAGTATTAAATCTGATCAAGCAATGACCTAGACGTGCCAGGTCTGATATTAATGATCATGAACCAAAGGTCTCCTTGAGGATAACAAGGTGAAATAATTGGAATTGGGGGAGGGGGCAAGGTTTGTGGAGGGGCTAAAGGGAGGAGGGGCTGAAGGGAGCCAAGCAGGAGAGAAAATATAAAGGAAAGGCAGCAGGAGAGGTCACAAATGTTTGCTACAGCAAAGGTGGAGCAAGCTGCTGACATAAAGGCCTATCATTAGCCTTTCTAATATAATTAAGACCAATTCCTGCTTCTTGCCCCTCCATTAGCAGCATTTAAGTCAAGAGTAATCTAAGGTAGGGATACCTGGTGGAGAAAGCAGGTGGACTTCATCCACAACACTCACCTCCATGTAATTCCAGGTAACTTTGCTACCATAAGATGTTGTGATGGCAAGATACTTGGATAATCTTAAAAGTCAAGGAATCTAAGGCTGTCAGTCACTGCTAGTCATGATGGCTATGGGCTATCTCCAGGATTAGCAGTGGCACGCCTTAGCAAACCAGTTTCTGGACTTCACAAACAAGAATCATAAAATAGTAGAATTGTAGGTTGGAAGAGGCCCCAAGGGTCATCTAGTCCAAACCCCTGTCATGCAAGAATTACAGCTCAAGAATCCCTGACAGGTGGCTGGCATATCAATACCCTCCTTAAACTATGGTCCCAGAATCATAGAATCATAGAGTTGGAAGAGACCACAAGGGCCATCCAGTCCAACCCCTTGCCAAGCAGGAAACACCATCAAAGCATTCTTGACATATGCCTGTCAAGCCTCCGCTTAAAGACCTCCAAAGAAGGAGACTCCACCACACTTCTTGGCAGCAAATTCCAGAACAGGGCACAGGGCTCCAGGTGTGGTCTGACCAAGGCGAAACAGAGCGGGACTATGACTTCCCTTGATCTGGACAACGCCTGGTTCTGGGCTTCTTAGAGACAACTTGTTGGTCACTGTGTGAAACAGGAGCTGGACTGTGCCTGGCATCTCACCACTGGTTCAGCTGCTGCCATGGGGCCACCAGGCTCTCACTGTTCCGCTTGCAGTTCTTAGAGCAGAGCACCTGCCATTTCCATTCCAAAGGTGTTCTTTCCCCTTCTAAAGGCCTAATATAATTAATATATAATTCTAATATAATTAAGACCAATTGAATTGAATAATAAAGCAGAGGTCACGGAGGCAATCATCTCCCCTGAAATACAGTGGGCTGCATTTATCAAAAGGAAGAATGTGACGCCATCTTAATTGTTTTAACTTTCAGAAATTACTTTGCACGCCTCGTAATGTTATCAGCTTCTGAAATCTTAATGAAGAGATTGAGAGAGAGAAAATATCTTTTTACATAAAACACTTGCATGGGGCTCCCGTTCAGAGCTTGAAGTTATCGGTTTCTGCTGTGGGAAAGGTTGCAACTCAGAAATGCCTTGTAGTCTTTCTTGGTGAAAGGCAATGTATATACAGTGGTACCTCGGTTTGTGACCGCATTCCGTTCTGCGGAGGCGGTCGCTCGCCGAAGGCATGCTTCTGCGCGTGCGCGAAGCACCAATTGCATCTGCGCATCAGACGCCACGGAACCTGGATGTAAACACTTCAGGGTCCGTGGTGGCCACTCGCCGAGGTACCGGTAGGTGTAAACCGAGGTTTGACTGTACCGTAAATAATTTAAAGTAAAATAAACAAATACAGTGTGCCTCACTTAACGAATGCCCTGTAAGACGAATTTTTCGCTAGACGAATGGATTTTGCGATCAAAGGTTGCCTTGTAAGACGACGAGGTTTTCTATGGCTGCCGCTTCATCTTGCGAAGCGTGGCCATAGAAAAATGAACCTCCGACAGCAAAGTCTACCATGTAGCGAGAAATTGCCAGGGCTTTTTGCCGCCTGCCTTCCCCTTGGCTTGGGGAAGGCAGGCGGCGAAAATCCCCCGCACCGCCGTAGTTCGGCTCTGTCGGGTGGGGGGAGGGAGAAGCGAAGGACCGATCCGATCCTCCGCTTCTCCCTCCGCCCACCCGACAGAGCCAAATGCCTCAAGCCCCGTAGGATCCCCGCTGTGTGACAGGCAGGATGGGGGGGAGAGCGCAGGATCTTTCCTCCGCTTCCCCCCAGACACATCGGGGATTGGCGGGCGCTGCTTGGGGAAGGCAGGCAGGCAGGGAGATGGCAACAGCCCGGGAAGCTGCGGGCTGTTGCCGTCTCCCTGCCTGCTTCCCTGAGCTGAAGTGCCCAGGGGACGGAGCCAAATTTTGGCGTGGGGGGGGTTTTTTCACCGTTTGCCTTCCCCGAGCTAAGGGGGAGACAAACGGCGAAAAGCCCCCGCCATGCCGCAATTCAGCTCCAGGACTGGCTTGGCGGTGGCGGGGAGGAATTCCTCCCCTCCTTCCCGCTGCCGCCAAGCCAGTCCCCAAGCTGAAGTATGGCGCGGCGGGGGTTTTCGCCATTTGCCTCCCCCTGGGGGGAAGGCAAACGGCGAAAAGCCCCCGCTGCGGACTGGCTTGGCGGTGGTGGGAAGAAGGGGAGGAATTCCTCCCCTTCTTCCTGCCACTGCCAAGCCAGTCCCGGAGCCGAATTGCGGCGTGGCGGGGGCTTTTTGCCGTTTGCCTCCCCCTTAGCTCGGGGAAGGCAAACGGCGAACCCCCCCCCTCCGCGCTGCAATTCAGCTCCGTCCCCCGGGCGCTTCAGCTCGGGGAAGCAGGCAGGGAGATGGCAAGAGCCCGGGAAGCTGCGGGCTGTTGCCATCTCCCTGGCTGCTTCCCCGAGCCGTAGCGCATCAGGGGACAGAGCGGAAGATCGGCGGGCGCTGTTTGCCGGGGTTGACAAGCCCAGCAAGTAAGCGCCTGCCAATCTTTGTGTGACAGGTGGTGGGGAAGGCAGGCAGGCAAGAGAGCAAGCGCCTGCCTGCCTGCCTTCCCTGCCGCCAGTCCCTCGGAGCCCATAGGAACGCATTGATTAAGTTTCAATGCATTCCTATGGAAAACCGGGACTCGCTAGAATTGACCCGTGGAATGAATTAATTTCGTTTAGTGAAGCACCACTGTAAATGGGACAAACCTTTTCAGGAACCAACTTTGCTCTGTATATATTTCTCCCAATACTGTACCTATTTTCCTAAGGATGTTGTCAGGCTGAAATTCACACGGCCACTGACAGGTGGGGCTCAAAACTACAGTGTGATGACAAACTAAACTCTCAGAACTTCTGGGAGGATGGGACTGAAGGACCATGATGGGGTGGTTTGCGTTCCCTCCCCTATTTTGACGGTGACTTCTACTGGGGCGTGATCTGTGGTTTTAATGTTACCTATGTTCGTTGATTCCACTGAGGGGATCAGACCTTGTGTGAGCAGAATGCTGTCCAGTCTGGACACTGTGCCATGGTGTCTGGATTGGAATGTGGTGTCTCCTGGGTTTTGTTCACCCCAAAAGTCATAGAGCCCCCTGTTTTTTTAGCATTTTTAGTAACTTGTAGGAGTCCCTAGTTGTTAGGGGTTCCCTTCGGAGGAAGGTTGCCCAGGGGGTTGTAGGGTGGATGTCTTTCAGGGATATGCCTTTCATATTTAGATTGAGGTCACCTCCTAGGATTGCTTCCCCTTTGGAGAAGGAGAGGAACTTGTTTAGTGTTTTCTGGATGAATTCTTGCTGTTTTGAGTTTGGGGCATATATGGAGCTGGTTGTCAGTTTAATTTTGCCATCTGGTGTCCTCTTAGCGAAAATGAATCTCCCTCTTTTGTCTTTTAGGACTGTTGTGGTTTTGAAGTTCAGGTCTCTACTAAGTACAGTATTATGGCTACTCCTCGGGCCTTCCCTGAGCCAGGTGCAACCCATTGTTGACTGAAGTGGGGGTCTCTCAGGAGTTGTGTATTTCTTGTAGGAAGGGGATGTGTGGTTTCATGGTGTTTATATATGAGGTGGTGCATTTTCTTTTGATGGGGTTTCCCAACCCCCTCACATTTAATGTAATTGCTTTTAAGCTGGCCGTCTTGCTTATCTACTATGTAGGGTGATTCCCTGCCAACCCTTTTGGGTTGCCCTGTGTCTCTCACCTTGTGTTGTCTATCGAACCAATGGGCTTGCACTGACCTAGAGTGTGGTGGGTGGGGGAGTAGGGGGGTTAGAATTAGATTTGGGTTAAAGAGTGGGGGGGTAGGTTGTAGCAAGTATGGTATTTTTCGCTCCATAAGACACACTTTTTTCCTCCTAAAAAGTAAGGGGAAATGTCTGTGTGTCTTATGCAGTGTTTTTGGGTTGTTTTATTGAGATTGGAAGAGTTATTTTACTTAGTATGGAGTAGGGGGGCGCTGAAAGTGTGGCTTGTGGGTTGTTGGGTGATGGGGAATGTGATTTGAAGTTGTCTGCACTGGTGTTGGGATGGGGATCTCTGTGGAGGTGTGGGGCTGGGGGGGTATTGATGGTGTTACATATATTTATGGCCTGGGGGAGAGGAAAAAGGGAAAGAGGGTTCACCAGTCCGTCAGTTTGAGGTGTTTTCCGGTTGCTTCGTTCAGTTGTGGTTGTTGTTGCTGCAGGGTTGCCCATCAAGGATGTGTTGGTTTGGTTGAACTGGTTGAGGTTGGTCTGGTGTCTTGGGGTGTATGTTCAGCGCAACTATTCTGTGTTTGGTGCTTGGCTGTGCTGCTTTGCATTGTCCGGTCGCTTCTGTGATTTCTTTTTCTGTTTCTATTCTTTCCAGGTGGCTTTCCAGTTCAGCCAATTGATTATTCACAGGTCTTTTCTTCTCAGTGCTGCTCTATTATTTTTTCTTTTATTTGGTTCTTGTTCTTTAGCGTTTCCACTTTGGAGGTCAGGTCATGGTACAATGTAAGTTCAGTCATACCTCAGTTTAAGTACGCCTCAATTTGAGTATTTTCAGGTTAAGTACTCCGCGGAGCGTCTGGAACGGATTAATCCACTTTCCATTACTTTCAATGGGAAAGTTCACTTCAGGTTAAGTACAGACTTCCGGAACCAATTATGTACTTAAACCGAGGTACCACTGTAGTTTTGTTGTCCCGTTTTCATTTTATTATTGAATGCAGGTCACAGTTCACAGGCTCACCCTATTCATATCTTAACTGTGCTCTTGAGACAGGATTTGTGAGCAAAGAGAAAATGGAGAGGCTCCCCATTTACTTCGACCTTGCAGAGAAATATTTGAGGTCAATTTGGAAGAGACAAATGGTTTCAGGACTTTTCCTGTGGGTCTCAGGCATGTGGTCTATACATTTATGTATGTGTTTGCTTGGTACATTTATGAAGATTTAACAGTGTGTATGCGTTCTCTTTAAAGAGAATAAGAAAAAGAAAAAAGGAGAGGGGGAAGGAGAGAAGGAGGGGGGAAGAAAGAGAGAATGGAGGGAAGGGGGGAGGAAGGGAAAGGTAGCAATAGCAATAGCAATGATATGGAGAAAAGTTTTGTTTTAAAGGTGGATTTTGATAGTAGTGAGATGGTGGGGGGGGAGGAAGCAGGCCGGCTCTAGGGGTAGGCTGGGTGGCGCGCCCGCCCGCCAGCTGGGACAAGAAATGGGGCGGAGCGGGGGCGCCGGAGCGATCTCCGCACCACGGTGCCAGGGCGCCCGACATGGTTGAGACGGCCCTGGGAGGAAGGATCCCCTCCTCAAAAACAAACTAACTTACAAAATAAAAAGGGATTCAGATTTTTTGTTATTCTCCTATTTTTCCTTATTTAAAAAATGAAAATGAAAAGTAAAAATAAAATAAAATAAAGAAAATAAGGAAAAAATAAGGAAAATAGAACAGAGAGTCTGGGGTGAAGTGGCAGTCCCAGGGAATGGCCTATGCTGATTCATGGCTCTCTTCTGGGCACTGCTACTTTAAGTTTTAAGAGAAGAATTTGAGGTAGAAAATAAACTAATAATAATAACAATAGTTAAAAAAATACAATAAAATGGGGATATTGTAAAGTTTTATATATGTAAGTAAAAGGTGGCTGCAGCGGCAGTGGCCCCTTTAAAAAAATTTAAAAAAAAATTGAAAAGAGAAAAAAAGTTGAGAGAGAGAGAGAGAAATCTCTTGTGTGGTCTCTGTCGCACGGTCTTCCTCTGGGCCCCAGCCTGCTCTTGGAGCGCTAGCCGCCGGGTAGGTAGGCTCAGGTGGGGCCTGGGCTCGGCCACGTGTCTCCTCGGCTCTCCTACCTCTCCTTGGCGGTGGCGGCAAGGTCAAGGTTGCGGCTCCTTTCTTTTTTCCCTTCTTCTTTCTCTCTCCTCCTTTTCATTTCCCCTTTCTCCTTTCTTTTTGCATTGGCTCCAGGGTTTTCTGGGCCCCGGAGCTCCGCTGGGTAGTTGGCCAGGTGGATGGACACTCTTGCTCCTAGCTCAATTTGGGTTGCGCCGGGGTGTGTGCGTCAGCGGCTCCCTCAGTTGACGCACCGGTTTCCCCTGGTTCCCCTTTGGTAGCGGCACCGGCACCGGCAGTCTCAGCAGCCCAGAGCCAGCCTGGTAGCACAGTTGGTTCTGGCTGGCTTCAGGAGCTGCTCACTGTCGTGGCGCCCACCATTTTGCCTCGCCAGAAATCCCAGCCTAAATCCCAATTGAAATGGTTCTAGAAAATCTGTTTCCTACAAGAACACCTGGGTATGGTCCATGAACCTTGCCCAAGAGGGGAAGATCAGAAACTGGCCAGTAGTTACTTAGATTTTCTGAGCCTAGTGAGGGTTTCTTAAGGAGTGGTTTTACCACTGCCTCCTTCAAGCAGGCAGGAATCACCCTTTCTCCGACCCGACCAATTGTCCTGCTGGTTTTTTATAGCCACAAGGGGCAAGTGGTTGCCCTGGCTGTTCCAAGCACCTTGTCCACATCCTCAAGCCTTACCAACTAAAATTCATCCTGCACATGGGAGTTTATCCTTGTAGTCTTGCTACGTAGAAGCTAAAGGGATATATATATATATACTGTATATATATGTTTAAAAGTAATGTAGCTAAATATATTCTATTCCAGAAGCTGCTTTCACCTAAAGGTCTAACCCAGAGAACTGCTCCAAAAGACCATTTAAGCAGTAAAATGTCCTGGCTGTCCCCGACTCCATTTGCCTCCAAAGAACCTGCCAAAATATTAAATTTCTTGCATCAAAGCACATGCTGAGATTTTTGATAGAGGCAGAGAAAAAAACAAGCCAGGAGCTCAGAACGAAAAGCCAGCTGAGCGGAAACACAGAGAACAGGGAGTTCTTGGATCTGCTAAGGGCTGCTTTGTGCAACTTTTGACACCCACAACTTCACTCCTGTGCAGGAAACTGTGGGCACCCTGGGCACCTGCACAACTCATCCATACATGATGAGATGAATTTAATTGCAATACTGCCTGACCCCAAACACACCCACTCAACCCCTTGTGATTTGAGGAACTGGCACTGCTACAGGTGCCACAGAATACTTGTTCCACTTTGGTAAGAAATTAAACTATTAGTGTATAGAATCATGGGTTCCTTAGGATACCAGTTTCTGGACTTCACAAACAAGAATAATAAAATAATAGAATAGTAGAGCTGGAAGGGACCCAAGGGTCATCTAGTCCAACCCCTGCAATGCAGGAATCTCAGCTAAAACATCCATTAAAAAAACATTGGTTTAGGTCCTCTTAATTTTTTTCTTCTTAATTTTTTCAAATGTTTAACAAAAGTTGTTTTCCATTGTTTGTAGCAATAACATTGTTTTATTCCTTTTTGTAAACTCCTTTGGGGGTTTTTTTAATCCAATGGTGTATAAATTTTATGAAATAAATAAGTATGTGAGGAGCTGATGTAATACAGTACAGGGCTTGGGCAAAGGAGGGATGTGTCTGAATCTTGCATAACCTGGGGCTCCCTGGGTATCTTCAGATCAGTCACTGAAATGGGCTAAGGTTGAAGATGACAAGACTGATGTGGCCCAAAGAAAAGCTAGAGCAATGTGTTGGGCACCAGCTTGGCTGCAGGAGTTGCCAGAAGGAAGTGTACAAGGCAGGGACTCCACGCCAGCTCTGGGTAGGGTTTGTTCCTAAGCCTTTTCTTCCCCCAAAGATATCACCAGGCAACAGAGGTTTAGAATCAGTTTCCCTTCTCCTCAATGGGCTCCTGTCAAGTGCGGGAGTTCCCCTCTCCCTTCTGGAAGCTCACCAATAAGAATTAATGAGCATCTGGTAGATTTATAGTCTTTTTATTACAGTATCATGTTGTGAACACAGATTGGCATCTCTCTCAAGGATAGACATTGCTCACTCTGACTCCTCCCCCCCCACTTCCGCAGCAAGAAGCATGCCAACAGGATGTCCCCCCCCCCTGCATCTCTTTTGTTCTCTGACACTCTCGTACCTCCGAGTTTGGGGGGAGGGAGGGGTTTTGCCCAGCTGCTCCCTCCCTTCTGGCTGCTCAGCAACTATCTCCAAGCTAGGTAGCTCTGTGTCTGCCTGTCTCTCTGCTTCTGGAAATGCTGAAAGCAAGGGGGGTTAATACGGTAGACCCCCTTCTCTTCTGTTAGAAGCTGATCTCCCTGCCTTTCCTAATCCGCATCTTCAGAGTATTCTCTGACAGCTCCCTTCCCATGTGGATGAGCCCCACCAGCCCCTCACTTCTCTTAAAAGCATGGGCAGAAACCTCATTCTAGACCAGGAGTAGGCAACCTAAGGCCTAATCGCCTTCTCAATCCGGCCCGCCAACAGTCCAGGAATCAGCATGTTTTTACATGAGTAGAACGTGTGCTTTTATTTAAAATGCATCTCTGGGTTATTTGTGGGGCATAGGAATTCATTCACTCCCCCCCCCCAAAAAAATATATAGTCCGGCCCACCACATTTTCTGAGGGACGGTGGACCAGCCCATGGCTGAAAAGGGTTGCTGACCCCTGTTCTAGACCGTTGGACCCACTTTTGTCCCATCTGCTCCATCCACCAGAGCCTGTCTTCATTTGCAGGGGAAGTCCCTCAATCACTGAGCAGAGCTGTAGCTGGGGGGGGGGGACACACCGCGAAGGGTGGCACTTGCCAGGGGGCTGCAGCACGCCCAAGCCACATGTCTCTCCTGGGCGTGGGGCTGTGGCTTGGGTGCCTGCAGGTTCTGTGCTGCTTGAAATGGCAGCGTGGAGCTTGCGTCTCTCTGCCACCTTCCCCTCAGCCACCCTACGGCGGGGGGACTCCATGGAGGCTCTGTGCAACAGGCCCTGCCCTGGCTCGCTCTGCCCCCATGGCCAGCTCACCTTGCCCAAGCGTCTAGCTATGCTGCTGTACCTGAGGGTCTGAGGCTTCCTTCCCCTGGTTTAGCCAGCCAGTCAAAGCTGTTCCCAGTGTTACAGGAAAAAACTGCTCCTATACGCCTTATACATAGGGTATAGAGCCCGTATAGAGTCCTTACATAGGTTCCCTATTTGTAGGAGAAAATAACAAAGGCCAACCAGAGAATATTGAGAAGCAAGGGTGCTCACTCACCACAAGCAGGAGGGAGGAGGAACCCAGAACAATAGTGCGCAAGCCCTTATATAGATTTTTGAAACTGCCCAGCCTGTACCTCAAGACCGCCCCCCCCCCAAATATCATTCATGCATCACAGAAGGAGGCGGGTTACAGCAGAAATACATCACAGACAGAAATCCTGTCTGGTAGGATACTGATAACGGTCACTTGATTGCTTTACCTGGGGGGCTGGCCATTCCTTTTGAGATACTAAATACTTCTTGAATCCAGGTCAGAGGCTCACCCTCTTCAAGCACAAATACACCCTTAAGACAGGATTTGTGAGGAAAGAGACAATCGGGAGGCTTTTCCCATTTCCTTCCTCACGGCAGAGAATTATTTGAGGTCACTGGAAGAGTCAAAATGGCTTCAGGATTGCTCTCTTGTACTATTTCAGACATGTGGTTTATATACTTATGTATGTATTTGCCTTGTAGATTTATGAACATACGATTTATATATATGTGAGACTCATAGCTGCCAAGTTATCCCTTTTTTAAAGGGATTTTCCCTTATGCTGAATAGGCTTCCTCGCGAGAAAAGGGAAAACTTGGCAGCTATGGTGAGACTTAGAATTCCTATAACACCAGGATTGTAGCTGCTCTTGCAGGCTGGCAGCTTCTAGGAGCCACAGGTGGCAGCTGAGTGCAGAGTGGGGTGCAAAGGCGGGCAAACAATCCCAGAAGGAGCATGGCATGGCATGGCCCCCCCAAAGTATTGCCTCTCCCCTAACACCCTAAACACCCCATGTATGTATGTATGTATGTATGTATGTATGTATGTATGTATGTATGTATGTATACACAAAAAATAGTGTGTGATTTGGATTTTTAAAAGTTGTTTTCATTTTGAATTACATATGGGGAGGACACCACCATCTTTTCATTGATTAGAACCTCTAAAGTTATTAATTTACCCTTGGTTGCAGTTCAACCTTATCCTGGAGGGCTCCAGGATGAGGAAGGGTTGGCAGGGGAAAGGGGAGAGAGGAGAGAGAGAGAGAGAGAGAGAGAGAGAGAGAGAGAGAGAGAGAGAGAGAGAGAGAGAGAGAGAGAGAGAGAGAGAGAAGAGCACTTTTTGGAAACTGTCAGTTTGTAAAACAAAAGAAAAATCCTCAGTCAATAAGATATCTTAAAGACTTCTTTGTTTCAAATTGAATGTCTACTAATCTGCTCTGCTATTAATTTGACTGCTGTTGTCTGCTTTCCTTGCTGCTTTTAGAATTGCTGTTCATTGTTCATCTAATTCTAAGTCTTCATTCTGCATTTCAACTTTTGAAAGACTTCTGTGTGTTTGTTAAATAGACAATGGAAACAAGAAACCCAGGGAGAAAGCAGCAGATGCATTTTGAAGACTGTGAGCCCAGAGGATGATCTGAGCTTAGCTTGGGTCTTATTAGTGCCTGGGTGGGAGATAGATGCCCTCTTCAAGGCTCTGTCAACAGCTAAATGGAACATCCATGCTCAGAAGTAGTCTATCTTCAAGTGGCATCTGCTGAGACAAAGCAGTAGCAGTGGGAGGGAGGTTCTCTCTCTTTCTCTCTTATTTATTTTCAGAGGCATTTGACTGGCTCCAGTTGAAAACTCAGGGATAGTCTAGGTATGATCCAACAAGAATACCTCAGTTAGTAGAGCATTACCAGTAGATTCTTAATTGCAGGGCTGCAGGTTTGAGTCCCACGTTGGTCTAAAAGATTCCTGCATGGCAGAGGGTTGGACTAGATGATCCCTTCCAGAACTACAATTCTATGATTTTAAGGCAGTTCTAGTTTTAGTTTATCCTTCCTCCAAGAAGATTGGTCCTTCCCTCTTTCTCAATTTTATCCTCACCCTAACTAAGGTTGCCACATGTTCTCTTTTTCATGGGGAAGAGTTGTCATAATGATCCATAGTTAAAAGTAGTAGGCAAATGTGTCCTCTTTTTTGCTCTTCAAAATATACCAACTCTACCTGTGACGTCTCCTGCCAACCTAGCAGTTCAAAAGCATGTCAAAGTGCAAGTAGATAAATAGGTACCGCTCTGGCGGGAAGGTAAACGGCATTTTCGTCCGCTGCTCTGGCCAGAAGCGGCTTTGTCCTGCTGGCCACATGACCCAGAAGCTGTATGCCGGCTCCCTCGGCCAGTAAAGCAAGATGAGCGCCGCAACCCCAGAGTTGTCCGTGACTGGACCTAACGGTCAAGGGTCCCTTTACCTTTACCTGTGAAGTAGGCTAAGCAGAGCATATGGATAATCTAATCCCTGCAACAACCTTGTGAGGTAGGCTAGCCTGAAAGGCAGTGACTAGCCAAGGTCACACTCAATAAACTTTGTGGCTGAGTGGGGATTCGAACTCTGGTCTCTGCCAGGTCCTTAATTCTCATTTCCATGTCATTTGATTCCAGAAAATATCCATTGGCAGCTCCCTTTACCTAGAAAATTATGAGACTAAAGTGATGAAATTTGGGGTGGAAATCCAGCATATAGTTATTTCCTGCTGTTTTCATGGGGGAATCAAAGCCAGCCTGAAAGGCTGGGGAGTAGCCAGTGACATTATGTAAATTTAATTGGCACTGAAATGGAGAAAGGTAATAAGAAGAGGGTGCTCCATTTGGCCAGCACATGCATTTGGCTGCCCTAGACAGGGTGTCCCCCTGGGTGCACGGAAACCAGGTTGGCAGATGGTTTTCACTTCAGCACTGGAGATGGGACAGCACCCTCCATGCACCAGGGAAGGCAGCTCTCATGGCACACACCCTTTTGACAATATGGCAGCCAGTCTGTCAGATATCTTCTAATATCTTCAATTAAATTATCATTAATTTCTTCTAGCAGCTGTCTATAAGTGGTCCTGTCTCCCTTCATATTTTTCTTTTTAACAGCCAGGGCTTCTGTCGGTGAGGTCCACAAAGGGATCTTTGGTTTTAATATTCCTTTGTATTTTACCTAGATCTTATATAACAATTTTCTTATAATGTGATTCAAAAATCCCTTGTGTACCCCCACCTTTTCGTAAATTAGATATGCGTGCCAGCCGTAGCAGTTATCAAAACCCTCTAGGTCTAGCACATCCATATCTCTTAAAGTAATCCAGTCTTTGATCCATATTAGCCCAGTGGCGTGTGGTAGAGTTCTAATTCAGGTAGGGCAAAACCTCCCCTCTCCCTTTGGTCTATAAGTATTTGATGTTTAATTCTTGGGTTTCTTCCACTCCAAATGAATCTGGTGATGTCTTTCCTCCAATTTTTAAAGCATTTCATTCCTCCTAGTATGGGAATGGTTTGAAACAGGAAGATCATTTTTGGTAAAATATTCATTTTAACTACTGAGATCCTGCCCCAAAGGGAGAGATGGAGTCTATTCCAAGTTTCCATGTTCTTTATCTTGGTCCATGTTTGTATATAGTTATCCTGGTACAAATTAATACATTGTGTGGATATCCAAATTCCCAAGTATTTTACTTTATTCTTAATCTCCAAACCTGTAGTTTCTTGTAAATATTTTTTCTCCTCAGGTCTCATATTTTTAAACTAATAAGTTCGTTTTTTGTAGTTTATTTTAAATCCTGCCAATCTTCCAAATTTGTTAATCGTTTCTATAGCTGCTGGAATACTTTGTTTTGGGCTTTCAGTTGTTACTATCAAATCGTCCGCGTATGCTCTAACTTTGTATGATTTTTCTTTTTGTCTTTTCTCAAAATTCGCTGGCAGTGACTTTCCATGGTTTCACCTGTGGGGATTGAAACTTGTGGGCTTCGCTTGTGGGCACCTGGGAGAATAGGATGCTGGACTAGAGGGCTATTGTGCTGATCCAGCAAACTCTTCTCATGTTCTTAGCTGCCTTCCCATGGCAAGCATAAGGCTGTCGAGGTTGGCTGTCTCTCTAAGATGCCATTCTCCCCATGGAAGCCCTTTTATGCCATGGCAAGCCTTTCCCCATAGCAGAAATTTTGTCATGGGTACTCTCAACACACACACACACACACACACACACACACACACACACACACACTCAAAAATGTGCTGACTGCTCCAAAAAGGTTGATGAACCCTGCACTAACTACTATGCCACACTGCCTCTATGCATCATTATAAGTGCAAAGTCTACTTCCAGCCCAGCATATTGTAGATGCTCATGAATTTCATTGCTCTTTACCTCCTCTTAGAGCAGGGGTCAGCAAACTTTTTCTGCAGGGGGCCGGTCCACTGTCCCTCAGACCTTGTGGGGGGCCAGATTATATTTTTTTTAAAAAAAGAATGAACGAATTCCTATGCCCCACAAATAACCCAGAGATGCATTTTAAATAAAAGGACACATTCTACTCATGTACAACATGCTGATTCCCAGACCGTCCATGGGCTGGATTTAGAAGGTAATTGGTCCGGATCTGGGCCCCGGGCCTTAGTTTGCCTACCCATGTCCTCCTCCTCCTCCTCCTCCTCCTCCTCCTCCTCCTCCTCCTCCTCCTCCTCCTCCTCCTCCTCCTCAAGGCACTCTGGCCCACCTAGAGATTCAAGCCCTTCCGCTGCCACCTGGAGGGGTCCAGGCAAACCTGGAGACTTCCAGTCAGGCCTGGAGGTCTGGCGACCCTAGCTGGGGGTACCCATGGAGGGGGTCTTGCCTTGGGCCTTCTCAAACCCTGAGGTCGCAAAACTGAAGCTTAGTCACATGCTTGCTGTTCTTTAACTATATAACATGGGGAATAGGCTGTGGGGTGAAGAATGTGGGGAGGGCAGAATTTGCAGCCCACAAATATTTGCACACTTCCATGGCCCTCCCACCTCCGGAGTCTATTTTTGTGCCTCACTTATCTATGTCCCTCCTGGGTGGGCTACAGTAGTCTTCCTGCTCCGTTTCTTCCGTTTATTCATGGTGTATTTATTGACTAACTAACTCCTTTACCTCCCTCCCTGCCCATGGTTTGCCCTTCCTCTGTATGCACACATTCCCTGAACTTCCTCTGCTTATAAATCTTGCCCCCACCTCAGCTTAAGATCACCCCTTCACCTGAATTGCAGTCAGACACATGGAGAGAGGGGCTCCCAACACATTAGAGATGCAAGCCTTTTTGCCTCCTAATGTGTTTCTCTGCAGGCGACTGTGCAAGTTGAATACAAATGGAGGTGGGGGAGGCTGAATTAAGAGGAAGAGAAACAAGTGTGTTGCTTGGGGACAGATACTGTAGAAGGAAGGAGTCGGAGGAGGACGTGCCAAATTTAGGCAAGGCAGCCTGACGAAGAAGGAACACTGCAAGCCCTGTGGCAGGACTGAAGAACAGCTGTGTCATTCTAATGTTGGAACATGTGGACAGGACAGAGAAAAGAAAGCACTTTTCCAAGCAGCACATTTAAAAAACTAAAACTATTTTGTATTGGTTTTTAAACAAATACAAATACAAGAACCATTAAACACTTATCCAGCAGTACATCTAATGGAGTTTGTTCTATCTATTGACTCTAGACATAAACTTACACATTCAGTGTTCAAACATATTACTTAATGTAACCTTTCCACAGAGAATATTGAATGGTCATGATTTTTGTCATTAGCATAGTTAACAAAAGGGGTCCACATTTCTTGGAAGGTATCTCTATTTGTTAGGCTTTTAATTGCCCTCCTGTGTCTGGTGAGATGCTCAGATATTGCTGTATCCCAGATATTATTTCCCCATATGTTATGGGGTATTTCAGTCTGGTTCTTCCAGTGTTGAGCTATTGCTAATTGTAGGGATGTGGTTGGCACTGTGATCTAAACCACTGAGCCTCTTGGGATTGCTGATCAGATGGCCAGCCGTTCGAATCCCTGCAACAGGGTGAGCCCCCCTTGCTCTGTCCCAGCTCCTGCCAATCTACCAGTTCGAAAGCATGCCAGTAGAAGTAGAGAAATCGGTACTGCTGTGGTGGGAAGGTAAATGGTGTTTCCATGCACCCTGGCACTCAGTAGATGTCCCGTTGCAGCAGAAGCAGCTTAGTCATGCTGGCCACATGACCTGGAAAGCTGTCTGCGGACAAACACTGGCTCTCTCAGCCTGAAAAGCGAGATGGAAGCAGCCAGCCTGGAGCAGAAGGGCTTCCAGGTGCAGCATTCCACCTTCAGTGTGCCCTTGTCCTCAGAAACCCTCTTCTCTCTGTAAACAGACTCCCCAAGGTACCATCTTCCTTTCCCTGGCAGATGAAGACACCTTCATGTCTGTGGAGCTCAGTCTACTGTAGCCTTTCCCCCTCTTTTGAAGCCTCCGCCTTGGCCTCCTCGGAAGCCTCCTGTCATGAATGAGCCAGCCCAGCCAGCTTCCAGTGAAGGAAGTAGGCAGGAAGAGATATGGTTATCTACCAGAAAAAAGGAGCCTAGCCGAGGGCCAACTTCTCAGCCGAGCAGGATCTCAGCCAGGTCTCTCAGGGAGAGGAAAAAGGCAAAGAAGAGAAGATTGACTGTCTTCTCAGGAAGAAGTTGGAGGGGATCCAATGAGCCCACGGAGTTGTCGCTGGGGGAGGGTGTATGATAAGAGGTGGAATCAGAAACGTACCAGTAAGGGCCATACATTCCATTTAAGTTGGCGGAAGAGGAGAGACTCTTCAGAAGAGTCATTATAATTCATGGTGGCGGCAGCTGGGTTAATGCCTGCCAGAGTTATCTGTGTACTAGGGCAATAAATCATTCTTCTAATTAACTACACCCTCTGTGTTATTGAGCCGGAGGCTGGGTTCCTGACACCTCCACATCCCCCATGATCTCCACAGGGGTAAATCTGGGCCACATGGATGGAACCAACAAAAAGCTAACTTCACCACACATGCTTAAAATTCTCCAGTATGAATGCCTTTTAATTTACCTTGCAGTTCCTCTTGGGAAATTGCTTTCCCTCTGGGAAGCAGGTTACGGATTGTGTAAATGCCTACGATATCTTCCCAATCCTTGAACTCTTGATATTTATCTGTATGTCTGAAAGCTGAATGAGCCAGGAATGGGACCAGTGGTGAAGGGTCAGGGGCCAATGTTTTGCTCCATGTTCTGCACACCATCTGTACTGATCTAGTAAATGGATGATCTATTTTCCTTACCTCCTCCAAGGACAAAGGTAACAAAAGGTGTGGGAGGGACCACCTTGAGTTGGACCCAAGGGTCCTCTGTTCTTCCCCTGAGCAATGGGATCAAGGATTTGATTTGAAAAGCAGCATAGTATAAGATTAAGTTAGGCATTTTCATCCCTCCTTTTGTTCTATGTTTGAAGAGACTTTTGTTGCATATTCTAGATTTTTTGCCTCCTGACAAAAATGTGTTCAGTTTGTTTTGCCATCTGTTTAGCTGAATAGGAGGGGTGGGAATAGGCAAAACTTGAAAAATAATAGTAAGAATTTGGCCACAGCTGTGGGTTAAACCACAGAGCCTAGGGCTTGCTGATCAGAAGGTCAAATAGCTGTCAACCCTCCCGTTTTTGGTGGAAAACCCCCGGATTTAAATCCGTTTACCGCCATGACCCCAGTTTGTTAAATACCTCGTAAATTTACCGGATTTCCAAGGAAGCAGCTCCTCTCCCTCTCTGTTGGCTAGTGAGACTCCGCTTGCCTCCCCCCCCCCCCCCCGGCAAGCGAGCGAGCAGCCGGCCGCCTCCCTGTAAAATGCTTCGCTCGGCGGCTGGCTGCTCGCTCACTTGCCAAGTGCTGCCAAAAATCGCCTCTGTGCATGCCTAGGATGCCTTCTCTTCTCTGGGCTAAACATACTCAGCTCCCTAAGCCGTTCCTCATAAGGCATCTTTTCCAGGCCTTTGACCATTTTGGTTGCCCTCCTCTGGACACGTTCCAGTTTGTCAGTATCCTTCTTGAACTGTGGTGCCCAGAACTGGACACAGTACTCCAGGTGAGGTCTGACCAGAGCAGAATACAGTGCTACTATTACTTCCCTTGATCTAGATGCTATACTCCTATTGATGCAGCCCAGAATTGCATTGGGAAGGTAAACGGCGTTTCTGTGTCCTGCTCTGGTTCGCCAGAAGCGGCTTTGTCATGCTGGCCACATGACCCGGAAGCTGTACGCCGGCTCCCTCAGCCAATAACGCGAGATGAGCACCGCAACTCCAGAGACAGTCACGACTGGACCTAATGGTCAGGGGTCCCTTTACCTTTACCTTTAAGGCTGAGATATTTCCATTTCCTAAGTGCTTGCTGAATGCCTTTCTTGTTGTTGTTGTTGTTGTTGTTGTTGTTGTTGTTGTTTAGTCGTGTCCGACTCTTCGTGACCCCATGGACCAGAGCACGCCAGGCACTCCTGTCTTCCACTGCCTCCCGCAATTTGGTCAAACTCATGTTTGCAGGTTCAAGAACACTGTCCAACCATCTCGTCCTCTGTCGTCCCCTTCTCCTTGTGCCCTCCATCTTTCCCAACATCAGGGTCTTTTCCAGGGAGTCTTCTCTTCTCATGAGGTGGCCAAAATACTGTAGCCTCAGCTTCAGGATCTGTCCTTCCAGTGAGCACTCAGGGCTGATTTCCTTCAGAATGGATAGGTTTGATCTTCTAGCAGTCCATGGGACTCTCAAGAGTCTCCTCCAGCACCATAATTCAAAAGCATCAATTCTTCGGCGATCAGCCTTCTTCATGGTCCAGCTCTCACTTCCATACATCACTACTGGGGGAACCATAGCTTTAACTATATGGACCTTTGTTGGCAAGGTGATGTCTCTGCTTTTTAAGATGTTGTCTAGGTTTGTCATTGCCTTTCTACAGTCCCCAATAGTTGTGTTTGTAATATTTGGTTGGGAGTCACCCAGATTGGCTGGGGAATAAATATATTATTATTATGATTATTATTATGATTATTATTATTATTATTATTTTATTTCTGTGTCTCAGTTTTCTTGTGTCTGCCGTGAAGTTAATACCTAAGTACTTAAATCCTCCGTGTGGCACATGGAGAGTTAACTAGTAACCAGTCTCTTGTAGTGTCATCTAAATTGATAGGAAGGAGCACGGATTTAGAATAGCTGATTTGCAATCCTGCTACCCTGTGATACATTTCTAACTGGTGCTTAGGTGGCTTGAGGGCTGTTATTGGATTTTGTAAAAATAAGAGGGTGTCATCTGCAAACATATTCACTTTGTGTACCTCATCCTGCACAGCGACCCCCCCTTTTTAAAAATAATCATAATCATAATCACAATCGGCTTCACACACTCATGATTTCCAACACCATCTTTCCAGACTAGCTGAAAAGCTGTGATGTGTCCCCCAAAGCCTTCTACCTTGACACACATATTAAAATCTAATGAGTCCTTTGTGTGCCTTTGCGTATTGGGTTTAACCTTGCAAGTTGTTTTCTTTATTTAAACATTGTTTTAAAGGCCTGTTCAGGGTATAGATCAGATAAGCTTGTTCCAAAACAGCTTGGGATTCTTTACTGAAAAGGGAGAGGGAGAGGAAGAGAGAGAGAATGAACTACCGACAGACTTGTGCCATTTCAGCCTTCCTCAAGCCTGGGACCCAGGTGGCGCTATGGGTTAAACCATAGAGTCTAGGGCTTGCCCATCAGAAGGTCGGCGGTTCGAATCCCTGCAACGGAGTGTTGCTTGGTCCCAGCTCCTGCCCACCTAGCAGTTCGAAAGCACATCAAAGTGCAAGTAGATAAATAGGGACCGCTCCGGCAGGAAGGTAAATGGTGTTTCCGTGCGCTGCTCTGGTTCACCAGAAGCAGCTTTGTCATACTGGCCACATGACCTGTGGGCTGTCTGCGGACAAACACTGGCTCCCTTGGCCTATAGAGCGAGATGAGCGCCGCAACCCCAGAGTCGGACACAACTGGACCTGATGGTCAGGGGCCCCTTTACCTTTACCTTTACAAGCCTGGCAAGTACACAATGGAACTGGTTGGGGCATGCACCCCCTGGGTTCTTGACCCGTATTTCAATGTAAAATGCACCATCCTGTATTCTAGATGGTGAAGAAAGAGGAGGATCCCCATGAGTCAGGATTTCTCTACTACATGTTTGGAGTTTCTGCCTGTTGTGATTGCATCATTGGTAATCTCTTGTCTTGCCTGCAGTTAACATGTAGTAACGTAATGATGTTTGGATCGTTGTTTGTTAGATATAATAATAATAATAATAATAATAATAATAATAATAATAATAATATTTTCAAGACCGGGGTTATGTGGTCCCGGCGGCCGCTCCCAGTCACCAGTCTAGCTGCCACATTCTGGATTAGTTGTAGTTTCCGGGTCACCTTCAAAGGTAGCCCCACGTATACAATATACTTATTGTATGTACTTCTATTGCCTTCTAGTTTTACCTCATCCTTGTTCCTTCAATACAGTCAAGATTTCTAAATCGTCTGCTTAATGGAGAACAGGGAGGTTGATCTGCACGTTGAGCTGCGCAATGCGCATAGGCCATAAGGCAGTGGAGTGAGGACGGAACACGCATGAAAGCTTAGTTGGTCTCTAAGGTGCTACTGGACAATTTTTTTATTTATTCCATTCCATCCTGTATTGATACATTTTTGTCCTCTAGTGCAGCGTTTCTCAACCGCTGTTCCGCGGCACACTAGTGTGCCGCGAGACGCTGGCTGGTGTGCCGCGACATGCGGCGACGAGAAGGGCGATTTGCATTGTCACGTGCCTGGCGGGACCCACCGGAAAACAATATTTCTCATATTTCTCCTCCTCTTTCCCAAAGCTCAGTGCAAACGAGCCTGGCGGCCACCAATGCACAACACAAGTGTTTCTTACAGTCATAATTATAATATAGGGCGGCACAGAGTTAAATTTTTTAACTTTTTTAATGGTGCTGTGCCTCGTGATTTTTTTCACGGAACAAGTGTGCCGTGGCCCAAAAAAGGTTGAGAAACACTGCTCTAGTGAAGGAGAGTCCCCCACCTGCAGAGGGAGTCTGTTCCACTGCCCAATGACTGTTGCCCTCAGAAAATTCTTCCCAGAGTTTAGTCAGAATCACCTTTCTTACCATCAGAATCCATTGGTTTGGGTCCTACCCTCTGTAGCCAAAGAATGTTGTTGGAAAATTCAGGAGAGACAAAACGAAGGACTTCGACACATAGCAGAGTTAAATTGTGGCCTTCACTCCCATAAGATGCTGCTGCTGCTGCTGCTGCTGTTCACTCTTCACTGTAAGGTCCCAGGGCATGCAATAACACAAAGCCCAATATTAAAAGCAGTTTGAAATAATCTCAGAAATAAGGCAGGTCTTGAAAACACACATCTTGAGAGGGTTGAGGTACAGAGGTACACTTTCAGCATTCCCTCTACAATGAGAGTTCCAGATGTAACTTTCTAGGGAAGGATTTCCCAAGCTTAGGGGCCATCACAGAGAAAGCCCTCTTATTCCCTTGAGCCTCCAACCCCCAAGCTTCTGAGGGTGGCGGAACAACCAAGAGGGCCTCCTCTGCCAATCTCAGAGGGTTTGTGTTAGTGGACCTCCAGGAGCCAGCAGAGAGCCTGGAAAGGTGGTACCAGGTGCTTCAGGATGCTGAGACTGAGAGGGTGGTGCCAAGGCTTCCTCAGGCGGAGGAGCTTCGGGATGCTGAGAGTACAAGGTGTCAGCAGGGAAGGTCTGGAGGGTCAGACCAGAGTGCTGCGGAAGGGGAGGCTCCAGGGGCTACAGCTGAGCAGCTCAAGGGGGGAAGGTGCTCCACCAGCCCCATCACCCCAGCAGTGTAGGGGGGAGAAGCACCGTGAGGAGAGGAGGAGACTGGGGGCACCGAGGGTGTTTTGCTGGAGAAAGTTCCCCTGTGCAGCACTTCCAGATTCTGACTCGGACTGAACGGTCATGCACTTTGATGCTCTGTCTTGTACGTATGTACAGTGGTACCTCGACTTACGAACAACTTGACAACCGAATTTTTCAACGTACGAATGGGCCAAATGGCCGCACGCTTACGAATTTCTCGACACCCGAACGGAAACCGTGGCGGTTTTAGATAGGGTTTTTTTTACTTAAGAATTTTTAGATAGGGTTGCTTCGACTTACGAATTTTTCCGTTTCCAATGCATTCCTATGGGAAATCGCATTTCCAATGGCGCTTTTCGAGTTACGGATTTTTCGACCTACGAAGGTGCCTTCGGGACAGATTAAATTCGTAAGTCAAGGCACCACTGTATATAATAAAAGTGTAAAAAACCATTTACAGAGTTGGAGCATGTTACTCGTGAGAAAGCAACCCAGCACCATTACAGTTTGCCAGGAGGCAGGTGGTTTCTTAAAGGGATGTCGCAATTGTCACAGCAAATAAAGCTCCCAGCAGCTCCCAGCCACAAGTGGGGGGGGGGGCTGCTGAGTTCTTGTCCTGCTTGGGAGCTTCCCATCAGCTGCTGGGCTTGCTGTGCCTTGGACCCAGCAGGACATCTTAGGGGTTAAGGGGAGAGATTGAGGGCTGTCGCTTTCATGCCCTACCGGTGGGCTTGCAGGGGGGGGGGCTCCGGCTGGGGAAGGCTAGCGAGGTAGAAGACAACCAGCCTGGGGAAGGGAATGTTGAGCAAGGTGGGCCTGTGGGCTGACCTCGTGGCCTGGGGGGCTGGGAAGATGGGGGAGTCCTTCTTGGCTGCCCCACCTCAGGCAGCAAAATGTGGAGGCCCCTTCTTGGATCCTCATGGAGTTGAGGTGGGGGTGTTGGCAAATGGGGGAGCCACTCTTTCTGGCTTTAATATGATTCAAGTTCATCCTGCAGAGTCAACAAACAAGACCGCCTTTAGGAAATTAAGGGGTTTGAATGGATCTCATTATGGGTTTGTGGTGCTACATTTTTCATTTCATGCCTTGTTGAAGAGGCAGATCATCCAGTGCTTTCTAGCAAAGGAGCTAATGAGAAATTAGTCATATTATTTTAAATGCCAGCAACCATTTTAAATAACAATCTTGGGAAGCGTTTTTACCTCCCCTGAGTGGGTAGGTGGGGGGAACACTCTGCTTTTCAGAAATAAATTTTAATCCCCCCTCCTTTCTCATAAATTGGTTCATTAAAGGATTTTGAAAATGACTTGAATGCACATAGCAAACAAACCTCACAGGCTGAGGTAAGCAAAGGGGGAGAAAAAGTTTTCTTTCTTTATTGTGTTATTCCATCTCATTCCAACCCTTTGGTGCAGTGTTTCTCAACCAGTGTGCCTCCAGATGTTTTGGGACTACAACTCCCATCATCCCTAGCTAGCAAGACCAGTGGTCAGGAATGATGGGAGTTGTAGACCCAAAACATCTGGAGGCACACTGGTTGGGAAACACTGCGTTTGGTGGACTTCAGTGCTGCACAATTAGCACAATTAGTGTTAATGCCAGGGGTCAGCAAACTTTTTCAGCAGGGGGCTGGTCCACTGTTCCTCAGACCTTGGGGGGGGCTGGACTATATTTTGAAGGGAAAAAAATGAACGAATTCCTATGCCCTACAAATAACCCAGAGATGCATTTTAAATAAAAGGACACATTCTACTCATGTAAAAACACCAGGCAGACCCCGCACATAACCCAGAGATGCATGTTAAATAAAAGGACACATTCTGCTCATGTAAAAACATGCTGATTCCCGGACCGTCCGCAGGCCGGATTTAGAAGGTGATTGGGCCGCATCCGGGCCCCGGGCCTTAGTTTGGGAACTCCTGGTTAATGCACTCAGAGTGAATGGCAGAAACCGTGGTTGTGTTGGGATGCAACCTGTAGGTTGATGTGTCTGCATGGAAGGGTAGAGCTAGAGGGAGGGACTTCTAGAGCTGCTGACCTCATTTCCTTGTCTTCCTCCTCCTTGCTCACTTGGGAGAGAAGACATATTTGCCCCCCCCATGGTCGATCAATTTTATTACACGTTTTCAGCATAAAATTTAACAAAAGCAAACCTAATCTAAATTTAAAAAGTAAAAAAGAGCAAAACTAAAAAGAAAAATAGAAAATAGAAAGGATCTTCCCCCAGCCTCCCACCCTAAGAGATCCAGGAGAGGAGATCCTTTCTGTGTCTCTCCTGCTGAGAATAAAGAGCAGGCATGGTTTCGTCGCAGCTCCACCATTGTTAGACTGTAATAGGATCTTTCCGACCAAGTATGTATTTCCTTTAATAAACTTAGCTTTCTTGTTTTCCAAGCTCAGAGTCTCAGCGTAATTACATCCTGGGTCAAGGGCCCTATTTATTTATTTATTTATTTACTTACTTATTTAAATGTTTTTACCCCACTGTGTCTATACAGGGGGAACATGACACCAGTTAACCATTGTGGAAGGATGTGCTCCTGATTTCCTGTGTAGGCCTGGGGGAATAGAAAAGTTTTCAGCAGGCATTTAAAAGTTGGCACAGAAGGTGCATGCTGAATCTCCAGTGAGAAGAGTTCCACAGGACTGGGCCGATGTCACTTCAAGCTCAGTTTCTTATAGTTATCGGGTGAGCCTCACCAATCAGGGAACAACCAGCAATGCTCCTGCGGCTGATCTTAGTGATCAAGCTGGGATGCATGCAAGGGTTCCCTGGGACCTAAGTTGCTCAGGGCTTTGTAAATGAATACCAGAACCCTGGCCCTGAGTAACCTGACTTGGCTAAGCTTCCAAGCTGCATGTTACCTCCAAACAACATGGAGGTGATGATTTAATGCAGCCTTTGCAGACCTGGTGCCCTACAGATACTTTGGATAGCCCCAGCATTACCATGCTCAACTCAAAAGCAAGGCGTCCCTGCAGACTGTCAGACAGAAGATGGAGCAGACTTCTTGGTCACTTCAGAGAGCAGGACTAGGACAACTTGACAGAAATGGCAATTCTGCAATTCTGATGACAGCAATTCTGATGAAAGATTCAGAGAAACATCTTAAGGGTAAGGACTGTTTGGCTGCGGAACAGACTGCCTCAGGACCGGAGGGAGCGAAGGGCTCCCCTCTGCTGGATTTGCTGGAGAAATGTAGCCTGGCTCTGTCATTGCAAGATTCCTCCATGACAGACCCTGCACAGAGGTGGGAGGTGGATACAGAATCAAGGTTTCCTTGCTCTCAGCACTGCAGCTGCGCTTCTGAGTTACTATGGCGCATGATGTAGGGATGGCCCCCAACACAGGTGCCTTTAAAATGTGATTAGGCCAATCGGAGGAGGAGGAGGAGGAGGCTCTCAGTTGCTATCAGTCATGATGACTCTATATTGGGTGGTATCCAGTGCTAATGTGACCCAGAGGCTGACCCCTTGAAATAAATGGACCAAAGGTAGCCATGCCCATTCCTTTCAATGGGTCTGTTCAGAGGAAGACCAGGACTGATTGGTGGCAAGCTTTGCATCGTTGGCTACTGTGAGAACAGGATTCTGGACTAGATAGGCCCCCTTTTACCTGACCCAGGCATTGTACCCCAAGAGGAGGAAATCTGGTCCACCTGGAAAGTTGTAGGGAGGAATTGTTTTTGGCATGGGATGAGGAGGTGGCTTCTCCCAACTCCCTCTAGCTCCCCCTCCTGCTAGACCCAGAGCTGCCATCTCCCATCATCAGTTTTGGTCAAATGCAGCAGGAGCTGCCTATTTCTTTGGCTGAGCCATTTACTGAAAGCAAACTAGTGAAAGGAGCCATTTATTTCCCTTAACAGCTTCTTACATTCCTAAGAAATAGCTCAATTTCAGGGTAATGGGTTTCCAGAGCTCATTCCTCACAGTGCTCCTCAGTGGATCAGAGCCATCTAGAAAATCCAAGAGGATCAACAGCAGCAAAAGACTGTGCCTCTCCATCCCTCCCTGTGATGGGCTCCTTACACATTACCCAGTCATTAGGAATGACACACACACCAGTGGGCTTCTCTGTTCTTGCCACTGAAATTCTGCCTGTCGGGTTGGAAATTGCACGGGCACCATGTTCTACACGACCACAGCTGATCTTAGCAAGGCCTCTGAATGCCAGCTGCTGGAAACCTCAGGAGGAGAGATGACTCATGTGCCTAGGTGCTGCTTGTGGGATTCCTACAAGCACCTGGGTGACCGCTGTGAGAACAGGATGAGCCATTGGCCTAATTCAGGCAAAAAAAAAATTCCAAAGAAGAAGAAGAGTTCACATAAACATCTGCACACATTTTTGTGTATAAAGACATTCCAGTTTTCCTTAATTTCAATTCTGTGCATTATTTTCACCAGAACACTTTCCTCTAACACAGGCATATTTGTCTGCATCCTTTGGATGGACAAGGCATTTGGGCGGTTTGGGAACTCACAACAGAAACAGGCATTTCTGTTTACGTATTTATTCGGGAAGTACAAATTTGCCGAATGAATTTATCTCCCATCTTAAATTGTGGGTATGCTAGAATAAGCAGGATAAGCGATTGCAAAGCTCCCTTGGTCCTAGTCACTTCTGCTGGCCACAGAAATGTCTCCATCTTGCAAATTTCAGAGAGATTTTGGCAATTCTCTGTGTGTTTGTTAATGCGCCACAAATCCTTCAGCTGACTGCCTTGCAGGGAATCTGCCAATTCCATCAGCGTTTCCTGCCTTCCTGATTATCACTCCCATCCTTGCCTGGTGTATATGTAATTAATTGCAACAAGATGATGATTTAGTTCTTAAGAATAATGAGATGAAGCCACTTTTACCAAAGAAATGGCAACCTCTTCCTTCTGTTTACAGCGGGGAGAGATTGAACACCTGCCTGCAGCTTTGGAAAAGGTCCAGACCACACAGGCAGGCGCTGAGGTTTTCATACTCAGCCAAGAAATGCTTCTGCTGCCTGCCAGTGACACCAGCACCCAGCAAGATCTGCTGCTCAGTCCCCTCCATCCGGGGGACTCAACAATTCTTTGCTGCTTTCTCAGGGCAACACCAAATGTTCTCTGGCCATCAATCATTTTACAGTGAGAATAAATCCCATTCAAAACATCAAACAGAAAAGCACCAATCAATGAACTGACACAATGCATGAATTTCACAGGATTCCAACGTGGGTGTCAATAGCTTATTCCATTCAGGGAACTTCCCAAAACCATGGATTGCTTGCTGGTCAAGGATGGCAAGGACAAGCCAAAGCACAGACACTCTGCTTACCCCACCAGCCCTCCTGGGCCTCCCCCAGGCCTCCCCCTTGCCATAACAGAGCTCAGAAGGCAAGTGAGAAGAGAAGCAGCAGCAGCATCTGCTTGGTTCTTTTTTGAGAGACATTTATTTAATGTCATCTCCTTACCATAAAATCCAATTGGCCAAAGTGTGTGTGGGGGACGGGACAGGATGGTGAAATTTCTCCATAAGCTCCAGAGGTTGTGGTGTTTTACTGGGGGTGGGGGTGCCATGCCTCACCAAAACTGATCATCGCTACCCAGCAACTCCTGCAAAATATGTTCTCTCCTTTCTTAAAGTTTAATCACCAAGTCTGCGGCAATGAAAGAACAGTTGCCTTTCAGTGTGCTGTCCTGAGTTTAGGCCTAGAGAGAATTAACTAATTTGATTAAACAATTCAAGTGATTTACTTAAGAAATTAAGAGCCTGCAGCTGGAGTTGATTTTTTTTTTTTTTTAAGAAATCAAGTGGTGTGTGTGTGTGTGTGTGTGTGTGTGTGGAGAAAGATGCTTGTTCCCACCAAACTCCGGAGCACAGACAGCTCAAAGCCACAAGGTGGGGAGTGTCATTTTGAAGCCAGCCTTTTCCTGCCTTGCATGCTCATTCATCTCCCCCCTGTTCTGCCTCCTTTCAAAGATAAAGGAACGTGATAAGGTGAAGGAGGCACAGGAGTCTGAAAGGGTTCAAAAGGAAAGTTTCTTTATGTGCGCACATTCAAGTTCCCTTGTTTTTTCCATTCTAACCAGCTCAGAAATTATTTCATCAAGTGGGTTCCTGCAGTCGCGTTCCCTTGAGAGCATTGCTCGGTTGGGGGGATTCCACTCAGATCCACCCCTGGCAACATTAGTGTGGGCTTTCTGACGTGGTGCGTAGGTTGGTGCAGGCACCCAGCATGGAGATTGCTCTTGGAACCCAGGAGCCCATTCAGAGCTGCAAAAATGCCAGCAGCCCCATCACCATCACCCACGCACACTTCCCCGACCTTCCAGATTTTCCTTGTGCTGAAAGAGAGCTATGGCAGCAAGGCAGCGGACTGCCACTTTTCTCATCAGCCTGCCATTGTCGCTGCTGCTCTTTCTTATTGGCTCCCTCTCTGTACTGAGGGCAGGGCAGCTAAGAGGGGCACTGGGCTCTCTTCCCACCCACTGTGCTCCATGGAAGTGACTTTTATGGAAAAGAATTTGCCATAGCAGCACAAGCAAAGGCATTAGAACTGTAGAGGAAGAGCACAAAAAAACCATTTAGCCATTCTGGTGTGATGGCACTTACATGGGGAGAGTGCTAAACCCGTACTGGCCAAATCACGCTCAATTTAAGATTTTCTGTGAAAGTAAGTGGGCTTCTTTGCTTTGGGTTGAGGTGAAATGAGAGGCTTGAAATGCAGGAGGACCTATAAAGGGGATTTGTCATATTTGTGGATTGGTGTGTGCATGTGGCGGTTCTGTATTTGCTTTTTGAAGGTTGCACTTCTCCTCAACCCCAAGTGAAACCACAGGTGAAGGGGCTTTTTTTAAAGACAGCAGATAAATTACCCATTAGTATGCCAGACATGGAAAATCTCTGACTGAGCAAAGGCTATTATTATTATTATTATTATTATTATTATTATTATTATTATTACCCCACCCATCTGGCTGGGTTTCCCCAGCCACTCTGGGTGGCTCCCAACAGAGGACTAAAACAGAATAAAACTTCCCTAATCAGGGCTGCCTTCAGATGTCTTTCCTGGTACCAGTTCCAAGCAGACAGCCATTGACTTGTCTGTGACACCTTGTGGCCCATTTAGTCCTGTTTTGGATCATTGCATCACTACAGCAAGTCCTGCACGGCCAGTTTCCTGATGCTGGATGGCAAAGTTTTCCTGACCCAAGAGGACACTGCACTCTCCTACCAAGCATATAAATTATTATTATTTTCACATTGAGCTAAATGCCCACTATCTTTATACAGAGAAAGAGCTTTTAAAGAGCTCCGGGTTTTGATGCAAGCACCTGAGCTTAGTTTGCAAGTCAACTGTCTTGCAAAGGTTTTGCTTAACCTGAGTACTGTAGGTTCAGCATGTGGGGCTTGAGTGAAAGTCAATGCCCACCATCTTTTAAAAGATGGTAAAAGTAGCCTTTTCTCTCCGGATGTTTTGGCCTGCAGCTGCCACCAGCCCCAACCAACCCAGGCAGAGGATGTTAGGGCTGATGCGAGTTGTGCTCTTAAAACAGCTGCAGGGCCCCAGGCTGGCGAAGCTACATTTGAGTTGGGAATGCTACAGGTGCCAAGAGGTCTGGAAGAAAGCCACCTTCACCTGGGGAGTAAAGACTCTGTTATTCCTGCATTGCAGAGGGCTAGACTGGTTGACCCTTGGGGTCCCTTCCAACCCTACTAGTCTATGATCCTATGAGATGAGCAAAGTGTTCCTGGCCTCTGCCATAGAATTGTAGAGTTGGAAGGGACCCCAAGGGGCAACTAGTCCAACCCCCTTCAGTGCAAATGTACCTAATGCACACCAGAGCTTTTAAGTCTCTTTCTCTGGACTTTCTGTTACAGGCATACGCTCTGGATTGGAGAGGGACTCTTTGAAGGCATCCCCACACCTCTCGGATGAGTTCACCAACAACACACTGCTAAGAGAGAACATGGAGTCAAGTTACCCTACCCCTGAGAGTCTCATTCAGTCAACAGAGGACGTCTTTGATTTCCCAATGAATAAGAAGGGCTCTTCACAAAGGGACGAGTCCCCAAAACTGACAGCTCCCCCTTACACCAACACGAGACCAATCCAACCTTCCAAGAAGAAGCCATCCTCTTCCAAGCAAGGAAACACAGCCAGGAAACATCAGAAGCTCAGAACCACCACAGTTGCTGCCCAGCCCAGCCTGCCAACATCGAGGGCATCCTTTTCCAGAGACCACTTGCACACTTGGGGGGACAACAATGACATGATGGCTACAGTTCACAAGGAGAAGCCCACAACACCAGAGCAGACCTCGTGGGGCAGCACGAAAGGAAGCCGGGAGGTGACCAGTTACTCCCTGTTCCAGATCTCACCATTTACAATGCAGCCGACAATCCCACAGACTTCCTCTCGCGGCCCCAAAGCCACAGAGCCACTTGTGGCTGCCTTTCCAGAGGGCGAAGCCCAGATTCCGGTCAAGAGCCCAGAGGATGAAACCAAGGAAAGCCGAGACACACCCACACCCACCATCACCCCCACCACTGTGATCACCACCGAGCAAACTCCAAGTAAGACATCTCCCTTCTGCAATGATGCCTTTGTGACAGAAGTCCGTATGGAGGGAAAGTGGTGTTGTTGGCCAAAGTCATTCCAGGGGCTGCCTGTGCCCCCTGGGGAGTCCCCCTCATTGCCAAATTCCTCTGTCTTCCCATGCTCTGAAGCAGGGATTGCCCATGGGGTTCCCTTCAGAGGATGCTGGACTCCAAATCCCATCAGTGAAGAAAGGTCAGAGATGGTGGGACTTGGAGGCCAGCAACCTCTGGTGGGCACCCTGTTACCCGCTCCTCTGCTAAGAGTTGGAGTGGTCACAGCTGCTGCTTTATCACAAATCTGCAGGGCAGTGGGAGACAGCTGACTTGCCAGGCGGTCAGTGCGTTTGCTAAATGGCCTTTGGGACAGCAGGTGGGGAGGGGAGAGGAGCCATGCGCGTTTGACAGAGGCCACAGAGCACCAGCAGAATCATTGCTTTGCTTGTAGAAAGCAAAGGGGAGCAGCTTTGCATAGGTCTGGGAAAGACCCTCTGCCTGAGACCCTTGAGGGCCACTCACTGCCAGTCAGCATCAGCCAGGGATGGGGAATCTGTAGACCTCCAGGTGCTGGTTTCTGGGCTGGCCTGGGCTGTAGTCTGTCCCACAACATGGAAGGGACCCAAGCAAACCACGGCCTCTTTCTCCTTCTCTGCCCTGCCATCCCCAATGGGCTCCTCCCCACCACTAAACACTCCTTTACTTTGGGCATTTAAGTGGCCCAACCTAGAGCGGTCTGGCTCTTAGAGGGGAGGGGAATGACAAGGCCTCCAACCCATCCCCCCCCAGCACATTATGCTTTTACTTAATTTTTTAGTAAGAATTGGAAAGTTTCTATGGAGGGCATTAGCCCTGACAACAATTGACAACAAACAAATGAATCTTTTAAGGGGAATTAGTGCCTGGTTGGTTATAGCCTAGACATGAGTGGACATTTGGTTATGGATTTTATGGGACAGGTCAGTCTATGATTAACATGGAGTTTCCTTCCAGTTCTCTGCGGCGTGAATTTTTACGAGCCAGAAGGATACATTGACTCAACCGACTACCCACCTCTGCCGTGGAACCGTTTCCTGGAATGCACCTACAATGTGACTGTCTACACTGGATACGGGGTGGAGCTGCAGGTAGGCATGCAAGAAGTGGCCCAGGTGGTGGGTGGGAGTGTGCTAACACAGACCCAAATGTCAAAGCTGGTCTGCACTTCGTTTGAGCTGGAGCCCTTAAGTCCTGCTTTCTGCGTAAGCTCTGAACCATGCAAAGCAGCAATGCTTAAGCAGAGTGCCTCTGATCATGTGCAGAGTGCCTTTCCTTCGTCACCCCCATTGTTGAAATTAATGTTATTTGGAAAACTATCATGTAAAACTAAACAGTGTACATACATACGTAGGTAGTAGAAAATACCCGCTGTGCCTGGTTAGTAGGGGCAGTTGGAGCAAATGCACAGAATAATTGCAGGAGGGGAGCCTGGCCGAGTGGTACAGCACCTGCTTAGAGTGCAGAAGGTCCCAGATTCAATCCCCAACATCTTCAAGTAGGAATGCCCTTCTGCCAGACCGGAACCCTGGAGAGTGGCTGCAAGTCAGTGTGGGCAATACTGAGCTACATGGAACACAGGACACTGCCATGTACTGAGTGCGACCCTTGGTGCATCTTGCTCTGTCTCGTCCTCATGGACTGACAGGGTCTCTTCAGGGTTTCAGGCAGGGAGTGTCTCCCAGCGTTCTCTGAAGATGCTGCTGCCATTGGGGACTGGACTGGTTTTATCATTTCATTTTTGCTTCATAAAAATTGTACACTGCTGGGTTGCTTTAAAAAGGCAGTTTACAAAAAAGATAGCAATCAAATGATTCCTAAGAAGAATTAATAACAACAATGTAAGACTTGCATCAGTGTTCTAAATGTCTGGGTAGGCTTGTCTAAACAAAAATGCTCTTAGCAGGCATTGAAAGAGTGCTGTGAATGATCAGGGAAGTCCAGAGGGAAGTTGTTGCCACACTAAAATATTAAATTCATACAGATGTAAAACAGGGATTGTGCAGCCTTTGTAACAGCGCTACTTCTGCTGTTTGAAGCATTCAAATGGGCATGGTACATGGGGTGAGGTGATCTCGCAGGTAAACTGGTCCCAAGTTCTTAAGGGCTTTATATATTAATGGCAGACCCTCCAAGTGTCCCTATTTTCCAGGGACAGTCCCAGATTTACAGAAGCCGTCCCAGTTTCTGATTTGATCCTGGAGGCATCTGAAGGCAGCCCTGTATAGTTTTTTATGTTGGAAGCTGCCCAGAGTGGCTGGGCCTCCCAGTCAGATGGGAGGGGTATAAAAAAAAGTTATTACAGACTAGGACAGCCCTATTTTCATCAGACAAATGTTGGAGGACATGTAATGGTAACACCCTGAACTTGGCCTGGAGCAGATGGGCAACCAGCACAGATCTCTGAGCACAGAGGTTCTGCAATTCTGTTACCCTACAAAGGGGGTCTGGAAATACGCCAGCCCTCTCTAGCCAAATAAAGACAGCAGCGCCGTGGAAAGAGTTCATATTCATTTCAGCCTGCAGCTGCAGCAAAAATAAACGAGATGTACTCTATGACAGAGGGTGTGAACATTGGTGTGTGTGTGCTGTAGGTTCTGACACACTTCTGGTCCATGACATCCACCTGGGTCCCAGGTCATGACATCCATGTATCAATTCCACAAACTTCCCGGGTGCCCTCAGGACTGGCAGATGAGGGATTCTATGGAAGGCAGCTGGAAGGACTTATGTAACAACCTCAGGGGTGGACTCTGTGTCAGCATTTGCTCTGGGGACAGGACAGCACCAGGAGAGGGACACCAGAGCTGGGCATGGAGGCAGGAGCCCTAGCGAATGAGGCTGGGGTGTGTGTGTGTGTGTGTGTGTGTGTGTGTGTGTGTGTGTGCAGTGGATTGCACAGCCAGAGCAAAGCAACATCTGGTGGAGTTTAGTGGTGAGAGTTCCCCAGCGATTACAGGGGTCACCCTTATTGTATCCCTCCAGCTTAAGGATAAAAAGAAAGGAAGGAATGGAAAGTACTAAGCTGATCCCAGCAGAGGCGGGCAAGATAAATTTGCTTCCATGAGGTAGGCAGGTGGCCGGTGTCAGAGGGAGTCAGGGCTGTGGCTCTCTCAAAGGGGCCCCCACCTGACCCCGACCCCACATCTATCTCACTTTGGCAGAAGCAAACACTCAAGGCAAGAGACATTTGCAAAATGCAAACCGGGTTTCTTTGATTTCTTTCACACCATCATGAGCGACAGCATCACAAAGAGTATCCCTTGGGCTGAGCTGGACCGACCACTAGGAAAGGGGTGGGAAATAAAAATAAAAATAAAATGCCAATAAAATCATGCCGTTAAACAAATCTATGGTGTGATTCTGGCCGCCAATCTCAAAAGGGATTTTGCAGAGTTGGAAAAGGCTCAGAAGAGAAAGGGGCACCAAGCGATCCAGGGGGCTCAGTGACTGCCCTATGAGGAATGCTTGCAGCGTTTGGGACTCTTAGCGAAAAGGGGAGATAGAGACATGAGAGATACTCTGATTCTTTGTAGTAAATCAACAGCAGGGGGTTGGGGCTAGATGACCTTTGAGGTTCCTTCTAATTTTGTGACTTGTTGGATTTGAAAAGGTTTGCAAGCTAAGTGGTGAACCCAGAACTGGGGGAGCAAGTTGTGCAGGAGACCTTCCTGGTGGGTTGTGTCTGTCCCTCTTAGGTATTATTACTCAGACATTTTCAAGGCCCTGTGCTTTGCAGCCCCCTTTCCCAAATCCCCATACTATCTGCAAATGGCCATGTTGCAAAACAATTTGAGCTGGGAAAGTATCAGCCACACATTTTTGTAAGCCATTTCCATGCTTTTGAATAACTCCATTTCATTGGGAGATGAGTTTCTGGTCTGGAGTAGCCAATTATTCAGAGCAAAAAGGGATTTCAAGCAGGCTGTCTGACCCCTCCTCTCACCTCTCTCTTACAAAAGGGAGGCTCCATCTCAGGGGAGTTAAAATTGCTGTACATTCTGCCTTTTATCTTCTTAGTTACAGACTAACCCGAAACACCTTGAGCTTCAGAGAGACCCTTCAGAGGGATGAGGAGCTGGGTTCTCACCAGTATTAAACTGTGTGTGTGTGTTTATGGGGCAAGAAAGTGCCATCTCTCGGGGATGCTGGGGAGCTCACCTCTGTTATGATGCTCATAGTGGATAGTTTAGCAAATATGTTGGCCGAGTTGTGGGAAAGGGGGGTTCCAGACCAAGGAGTGGTTAGGAGAGTGACCGAGAGCAAAAGGAGACAATGCAAAGCTCCAGGGAAGCAGCATTTGAAGTATACTCACCTCACCTCCAAAGGGGTCTTGGAGGAATCCACATTTTGCAACATTATGCTATGAGAGGGTGTCACAGTGGCCGGAGTGGACTACTTCAGAGTAACGACGCTACGCAGCTCTGCATTTTATTCTTTTATTGGTGCTGCGTATTTACAGTGCTCAAGTCATTGCTATTTACACGGAGTGATGTTGTCAGTCGGTTTCAGAACCTCCTAATGGCTTTTGGCGCGTCTTTCTCCAACACAAAAGCTTTGGCAGACCCATCCTCTTTCCCCTCCTCTTTCTGCGTAATTCCGGAGTTGGGGGGATGGGTCTCCCGCCCTTATTCGCCCCTTCCTGTCCCACCTGGGACCCTGGCTCCTCTACCTTGCCTGAGCCTCGGACACGACTTCCTGCTTCCCCACTGGAATCGGAACTCTCTCTGCTTCCCCCTGTGCTCGGGGATTGGCTTGAACTTAGGAGGGGAGGGACTTCGCGATATCCCCTGTCCCTCACATCCACCCCCCTCCCAAGCTCTCCTTCACCCCTCCCCAGGTCCCCCCCAGGTGTCGGTGACGACTGGAAGCCTAAGAACTCAGTGCTTTCCGAGCCCGTTGGCGTGAACACCTCCCCCCAGTCCTGCAAGCCCCCCCCTTCCGCCTGGGAGGACGGGAATCCCAAAAAGTCTGTGGCGTCAGAGCTGGTGGGGGTAAAAATGTTCTGCCAATCTGCTCCTTCCTCTGACTGGGTGGATCTCGGTGACACCCATACCTCATCCTCTGGTTCCTCAAACTCCGCTTCCCAGCGCCATGGTGAACTGCTCTCCCGTGCTTCCTCCCCCTCCCCCTCCCTTTCCATGTGCCAGGGCTTGGGTCTATGGGGGAAAAGGGCGTGAAATTCTTCTACCAGGAATTCCTCCTGTATCTGAGTGGCTGGGACCCATTCATTCTGGGACGGTGGAGCATCCTCCCATGCCATGAGGTACTCCAGGCCCCCCACCCCCCACCTTGAATCCAGGATGGCTGTGGCCTCATTGAGTTGCTCCCTGCCTTCCCTCTCCCCCCCTCCCTCAGGGGTTTGTTCGCTGTCTCGGAGCCTGCTGCTTTCCCTGTACGGTGACAGCAGCGATCTATGAAACACTGGGTGCACCCTCATGTCCTCTGGCAGTGCCAGCCTGTATGCCACCGGGTTGACCTGTTGCGTGACCGTGAAGGGGCCCAACCTTCTGGGCGCCAGCTTTTTGCATCGCCCTCTGATGGGAAGGCCCTCCGAGGACAACCAAACTTTGTCCCCCACCCTAATGACCTCCCCCGGTCGCCTGTGGCGATCTGCCCCCCTCTTGTACGCTTCCTTGGCTCTCTCCAAGTGTTCTCTGAGCTGCTGGTGCACCGTCTCCAGTTCCTCTGCCCAATCCTCAGCCTGTGGGCCCTCCTCCTCCTCCTCCCCCTCCCTCTCAGGGAAAGATCTGAGGTCACGCCCGTAATTGGCCTTAAAGGGCGACACCCCTGTGGAGACGTGCACCGCATTGTTGTAGGCAAATTCTGCCAGTGGCAGGCGATCCACCCAGTCCGTTTGCCTCTGGCTGACGTAGCATCTCAGGTACTGCTGCAGAATGGCGTTGACCCTCTCCGCCTGTCCATTGGTCTGCGGGTGTCTAGCCGTCGACAAGCTGACCTCCACCTGCAGGAGGTTCATGAGCCGCCGCCAGAACCTGGAAACAAATTGGCGGCCACGATCCGAAATAACCCTTAAGGGTAATCCATGCAGTCTGAATACGTGATCCACAAACAGTTTGGCTGTCTCTTCTGCCGAGACCGCCCTGGCACACGGTATAAAGTGGCACATTTTGGACATGAGGTCCACCACCACCAACACTGCGGTCTTGCCCCTGGAAGAAGGCAGATCTGTGATGAAGTCCATGGACACCACTTCCCACGGCCTGTGTGGCGTGGCTAAGGGCTCCAGCAATCCCGGTGGCGCTGCTCTGACCACCTTTGCCCGCTGGCAGGTGTCACAGCCCCGTACATAGTCTCGAACATCTTCCCGCACCCCTGGCCACCAGAAGTGTCTCATGACTAGGTGAGTGGTTTTGTCCCTCCCAAAATGACCCGCCGTTGGGTTGTCGTGCATCTGCTTGAGGACCGTACGTCTAAGCTGGGTGGTGGGCAGGTACAGTGCACCCTTGTAGAAAAGCAGCCCCCTGCGTTCTGCAAAGTCTTTTGCCTGCTCCCCCCCCCTTCTCAGTTCTCTGCAGATGCGGTTGGCAAATTCATCCGCTGCCGTCAGTGCTGTGAGTTCTGCCTCGCTCACCACTGCTGCTCCGCAGGACCATGCTGACGGGGGGAAAATGTGCCTGGGTGCCGGTGGCGCCTCCTCCTCCATGTATTCTGGCTTGCGGGAGAGGGCATCCGCCCTGACATTCTGCTCTCCCGGGATGTAGTGTATGGAGAAGTTGAAGTTCGAGAAGAACTCTGCCCACCGTATCTGCCGCTGGTTGAGCACCCTGGCAGTTCTCCAGAACTCCAGGTTCTTGTGGTCTGTGCACACCTGGATGGGGTGCTTGGCGCCCACCAGGAAGTGTCTCCAGTGCTGGAACGCAGCGTGGATCGCCAGAAGTTCCCGATCAAACACTGTGTAGTTTCGCTCTGGCTGAGTCAATTTCCTGGAGAAGAAGGCACAGGGTCTCCACTCTCGGTTGGCGTCCAGTTGCAACAAAATGGCGCCCACAGCTTTATCAGAAGCATCTGTCTCCACGCGCAGGGGCGCGTCCTGAACCATGTGGAACAGGTTCTGGTCTGAGGCGAACACCCTCTTGAGGCTTTCGAACGCTGCTTGCGCCTCTGGTGTCCACCTGAACTTCTGCTTGCCTCTCAGGCAGTCAGTGATGGGAGCCGTAACGCGAGAGAAGTTCTTGATGAACTTCCTGTAGAAGTTGGCGAAGCCTAGTAGGCGTTGGGCATCTTTGCGAGTCCTGGGGCTGTGCCAGTCCAGGATGGCCTGCACCTTGTCCTTGTCCATCGCCAGCCCCTTGTCTGACAGCTTGTAGCCCAGGAAGTCCACCTCCTTGGTGTGAAACTTGCACTTCTCCAGCTTCACATACAGGTGGTTCTCCTTCAGGCGCTGCAACACCTCCCTGACATCTTTCACGTGCTGCACTGGGTCGTTGGAGTAAATAAGGATGTCATCCAGGAAGACCAAGCATTTCCTGAAGAGGAGGGACCCCAGGACGTGGTGCATGAAGGCCTGGAAGCATGCTGAGCCCCCTTGCAACCCGAAGGGCATCACCAGATATTCAAAAGAGCCCAGAGGCGTGAACATCGTGGTTTTCCATTCATCGCCTTCCCGGATCCTGATCAAGTTGTACGCCCCCCTCAGGTCTAGCTTGGTGAAAATCTTGCCCCTGCGTGCCGCTGTCAGGAGATCATCCACTCTGGGCATGGGGAAAGCCACTGGCTCTGTCACTGAATTCAGCCGTCTAAAATCCACCACAAGACGGCGCTGTTGCGTGTCTTTCTTGTCCACCCAGAAGACCGGGCTGCCCCCTGCTGCCTTGCTTTCTCTGATGAACCCCCGCTTGAGGTTCTTGTCGATGAAAGCGCGCAGATCCTCCAGTTCCTGGTCTGACATGGCGTACAGCTTGGCTGGGGGTATAGTTGCCCCTGGCACCAGGTTGATCTGGCAGTCAAAAGGCCTGTGTGGGGGTAGGTGGTCGGACTCCGCTTCGCTGAAGACCTCCTGCAGGTCCCAGTACGGCTTGGGTATCGCTTCACCCCCTTTGACGTGCATGGTGGCCACCGTGGCTATCGGAGGCCCCTCCCCTGGTTGGTGCTGCATGCAATGTTCCAGGCAAAAGTCCAATCCAAAAGTGATGCATCTCTGGTGCCAACTTATGGAGGGGTCATGGCGCGCCAGCCAGCTCATGCCCAAAACGATGGGGGGGTCTGAGATGGTGGTGACGTTGAATGCCAGTGTCTCTGAGTGCCTTCCAACCGTCATTCTCATGGGGGGGGGTTGATGCGTGATGGCCCCTCCCAGCAGCTCTCTGCCGTCAATGGTTGCCACGTGCAGAGGAAAATCCAGCTGCAGAAGCTGGATCTGGTGCTCTTCTGCAAAGTTTCTCGAGAAGAAGTTCGCTGACGCCCCACTGTCAATTAGGGCGAGGACTGTCAGGGGATAGCCATTTGGAAGCGTGAGCGTCACTT
The DNA here is from genome assembly GCF_963506605.1 of Zootoca vivipara. Taxonomy (NCBI): domain Eukaryota; kingdom Metazoa; phylum Chordata; class Lepidosauria; order Squamata; family Lacertidae; genus Zootoca; species Zootoca vivipara. The sequence goes on from NC_083292.1 coordinate 370,545, forward strand.
CTAGAACCACTCCTGCTCTGGGAGGGGTGGGCTGGCTCTGCTCCTCTCTGTGCGGGTGGGTGGGCTGGGGCTGTTGTCTGCTGACTGTGCCTGGCTGCCGCCCCTTGTCTCCTGCAGCCAGGCTTTCCCGTTTCCCTGCTGTGGTGCTGCGTCAGTGGGGGAGGGCACAACCGTTCCCGCCTTTCCTTGCCACTCCCTGCGATGTGGGCAGTCTCTGACGAGATGCTGGGGGGAGTTGCAGAGAAAGCAATTCCCACCCCTTCCCTCCTTGCGTCTTGGCGCCGCTGGGGTTTGAAAAGCCCGCGCGCGCGCGCTATCAATCTGCATGGGTTCCTGGTCCTGACTGGCCCCAGGCGTGGCTTGAAAGGGTTGTTGGGGGAGTGGCTTCTCCTGCGACCGTGGGAACCAAGCCCGCTTTGCGCGCGTTGCTTGCTTGTCGCTCCACCGGGATTCCTGTCTCACCCCCACCGCCAGAGCCGCTTTGCTCAGCTGATCCATATTACTGGGCTTTGGACCTCTCGAGAGCTCATCCTTCACCTCCTCATGCAACCCCAAGTAGAACGCCGCTCGCATTGGGGGGGACTCAAGTTCCCACCCCAATCTGTGCACCAGCATGGTGAATTTCGCCCAATACGCGCGAACTGTCATATTTCCTTGGCGTAAATTATGAAGTTCCTCCTTAGTCTGATCCATATGACTATCGGACGAATACATCGTTTTCAAACCTTCTAGAAATAGTTTGACATTCTTCATGCAAGGATTCCTTGTTGCAATTAACGGTCTTAGCCACTCCCTGGCTGCCCCGGTAAGGTGCTCCACAATAAACGCTACCCTGTGCTCATCATCAGGGAACTCATCGTGGTGCAGCTCAAGAGCATACACAATCTCAGTCTCAAAGCCCTGAAATTCCCTCGGGTCTCCATTGAACTTGCTGACTAGGGTCCCGGCTCTCCTTCCTGGCAGCACTTGGACTTGGGGTGCCCCTCCCGCCTTGTTTTTCTCTGCATCCAGCTTGTTTTGGAGGTCTACCGCCACCGCCCTTAATTGCTGCTCTTTTTCCTGAAGCGCTCTCACCTGTTCCGCAAGTTGTAGCCGGTCGTCCTGGACCTTCTTAGTCTCCTCTTTAGCTGCCTTCAATTCCCCCTGCGCCTGCAGCGACAGCTGCTGCAGTTCTTGCTGGGCTTGCTCCGCGATCTGCCGCCATTTCTCCGCCTCTGACACGCTCATCCCGGCAACTCCAAAGTAGCCCAAAAAGGATTAGGAGGTTGCTGTCACAGTGGCCGGAGTGGACTACTTCAGAGTAACGACGCTACGCAGCTCTGCATTTTATTCTTTTATTGGTGCTGCGTATTTACAGTGCTCAAGTCATTGCTATTTACACGGAGTGATGTTGTCAGTCGGTTTCAGAACCTCCTAATGGCTTTTGGCGCGTCTTTCTCCAACACAAAAGCTTTGGCAGACCCATCCTCTTTCCCCTCCTCTTTCTGCGTAATTCCGGAGTTGGGGGGATGGGTCTCCCGCCCTTATTCGCCCCTTCCTGTCCCACCTGGGACCCTGGCTCCTCTACCTTGCCTGAGCCTCGGACACGACTTCCTGCTTCCCCACTGGAATCGGAACTCTCTCTGCTTCCCCCTGTGCTCGGGGATTGGCTTGAACTTAGGAGGGGAGGGACTTCGCGATATCCCCTGTCCCTCACAGAGGGCAAAGTAGATTCAGAAATAGTTCAGAAAAGGGCCTTCCAAATTATCAAGGGGGTGGAACAAGTTCCCTATGAGGAAAGGTTGTCACGTTTGGGCTGTTTCAGTTTAGCATAAGGTGGCCATGATGGATAATATTCTTCAAGGTGTGGGGAAAGAGGACAGGCTCCCTCTTGCCTGTGGAAACACACAAGTAGTCCACACATCGAGATCCTTCCGATCCCAACAGGTGGAAGGAATCTTAGAGGCCCTGCGGCGGAAGGTCTCAGCGTAGCCTATGGCAGCTTGAGCACTCGCCAGTGTGAAGGCCTTATGCACCAAGGATGAATAAATCCAGAGGTGCAGACTTCCGGAGTCTTGAATTAAATCCCTTACTGTATTGGTTGAGACTTTAATGTCCTTGACCGGTACTCCATCGATGCATTCTAAAGGCAAAGCATACGTTGCCCTGTGGGTATTGGCCCTACGTAGCCATGCCCACCTGGGAAGGCCCAAAGCCCCTTCCCCGTGACCCCAGTACAAGCCAAGGGCCAAGTCACTCTCATACTCAGAAGACATACCAGAAGAGAAGATAGTCACCTTCCCAACGCCTTTTGGCCTTGTTTTTGGAGTGACTGCCTTTTCGGCGTTTGCCTCTGGAAGAAGATCCTCCTCAGATGAATGGATGTTGAATACCTCCCTTGGCGGGGGGAAGGCAACCTGCAAGGAAGCAGAAGCAGAAGCGTGCAAGGAGCTTTGCCGAGAAAAAGACTCCCCCCCCCGCTGCCCACCCTGAATGCTTGAGCTCCCAGGCCCCGGGGGTGCAGACTGCGAACGAGGGAGGCTTGGCTGGAAGGCACGCTGCAGCGAGGCATCCGAGCCCTTCTGGGACTAGCCGGGACCAAGATCCTGGACTGCCTGAACTGAGAAAATAAAGCAGCAGATGCATCTAAATTCTTGCTCCCCATGAACCTCATGAACCGTGGAATATGTGGAAGGGCCCAGCTGTGGTGTAGGCTGCCTTCCAAACTGCTGAGCCAGGGAATCAAGTTCCGTGTTAAACCAGGCCAAGGCCAAAGGATCCGTTCCAATGTCAGATCGTTTGGCAATGGTGGGAGGGGGGTCTTGGATAGTGAGGGTTGGTGGAAAAATGGACGTGTTCCAGTTGTAAAAGGATGTCCCTGTTTTCTTTTCCCAAGAGCTGGAGAAGCCAGGCAATGTGTCACAAAGGACATTCTGCCTTCTCTTGCTCCAAACCAAACTGTCACTGTTTTCTTTTCTTTCTGTTCTGTTCCATCGCTGCCCCTTCCCTTTTTTAAAAAAATCCCCTGCAGTTTCCAGGAGGCTTAAGAAGAGAGGTCCAGAGGGAGCATCCTGCATTTCTGCAGGGCTGCTCAGCTGCTAACAAATGGCTCTGCTTTGACATCACCTCACAAATTGTCTGGGGAAAGCTGCCAGTTTCTGGCTTGCTTCTTGGCAGAAGGATGGCTTTGAGCTGACTTCCCAGTCACTGTGGATCTGTCCACAAGTCTTGGATTTGCTGCAGGCTGACAAGGCAGCCTCATCTCCTGGCCTTGCTCATGTCACATCTCATCACCTGGCAACCGGGAGACACACGCACACACAAACACACAGTTGTGTGCCTGTGGGCGCACTCCAGACTACACCTCTGCAGGACAAGTTAAGCTGGCCAGTTAAGCTGGTGACTGGCTGGCCATGCAAGCAGTAGAAACCCAGGGACAAAACAGCATAAAGGATGTCCAGCGCGCGCCCAAGGTGTTTCTCTCTCCCTCTTTTCTTCTTTTCGGGTTCCTGTTATACATCTCTTCCTAACATGATGGTTGGCTTGCTTCTTTCCTAGTGGGGAGTCCCCAGCACTGCTTGGGAATTTTTAGAAAACAACAAATAGGGTGATTTTTAAATGGATAATGTAATTTGTGAGTTTAGACCCATCACATCAAAAAGCAGGTGAAATCATGCCAAAGTCATGTTTTGATTTGCCATTTCAAATCAGAATGGTGCTCAGCATCCAAACATTGGTTAAGTCCCCCAGCCTGCCTCCTGAACCCCATGCTGAGTTGGGTGCTGGTATCTTGAGAGATGGGCAAAGTCTTGTTTCTGTCTCGATTCAAAATGGCAGTTGGCATCTAAACATCAGCAACAACTGGTGCCCTCACCTCAGGAATCCTTGCGAGGCAGCGGAGCCTGTAGAGGACAGATGGACACAGAAGCCCTTTCCAAAATACTGTATATAGGAGGTTTTAGAAATTCCTATAAACTGCTCTTCATCCACAAATAGATTTTCAGGGTGGTATACAAATGAACTTCAAAATTCCAAAAACCAATTATACCATGAAATTAAAAGGAATCAGACACATTCAATCAGCTAAAACAATACCATGATTACAACTGCCCAGGCAAATAGAAAGGCAGCGTGTTGATGAAGGGGCTGAACTAATTGACCCTTTGCCAACGTCCCTGTGGAGGGCATCCCAAAGTTGGGAATGTCACTGCAAAAAAGATCCCCTCACTCTTTTGTACATAAAATCAAAGGGTTGGAAGGGACCCTGAGGATCATCTAGTCCAACCCCCTGCAATGCAGGAATATGCAGCTGCCCTTTACAGGAACAGAACCTGCAACCTCAGCATTCTCAGCACCACACTCTAAACAACTGAAATATGCAGCTGATCTGCTTTTCCCCAAGGAGAAACACAAAGAAGGAGCCATTACGATTGTACGGAACAGGCAGATTGATTCAAGAAGAGGGTGTTGATTCACGTATTTGGGCCCTGGGCTGTTACTTGTTTAGCACTTTCAAATATAATCATCAGCCCTTTGAACTGTGCTTGGAAGTGAACCAGGAGCCCCTGTAGCTCCTTAGAATGAAAGTCACATGGGACCCTTTGGGGAATCCTACTAAAATTCTGGCAGATGGGTTTTGTAGCAGTTGAAGCTTCTGGACTGTTCTCAAGGGCAGCCTCATACAGAATGCATTATAACCGTGGTTCCCAAACTTTCTCAGAACACCACCCCCTTGGTTCCATGAACCCATCCCAGGACCCTCCACCCTGCCCTATAAAAATACTATTCAGAATAGAAGTTTGCATGAGCCATTAAGAAAGGTCAGAACAAAATTACATTCAAAACAATTGAACATTTGTTCAAAATCCAATAAAAACTATTTAGTTTAATTAATTCATTGAAAACAATGAACTTGATCTGATGATACAAGCCCACATGGGGAGGGGGAACTGTGGGTAAAAACATGTGCCTTAGCGAAACCTCATATTAAAGAAAATTGCTTTGTGTATACCTTGTGACAAATGTGTATACTAGAGGAAATGCACACACAAACGCCTATCGATTGTCAGGTGGAGAAACTGAGAGGAACAAATTCACTCATCCCCGGTTATTAAGCTGTTTGTTTAAAGGTTTATAGCCTATTATTCAATGATAGTTACTTACAAGTGGATGTTGTAAAAACAGATAAATCAATAAAAACAAGCAGCAAACCCATCAAGATATGGACAGAGATCGCACAGAAGGCAAAGGTAAAGGACCCCTGACAGTTAAGTCCAGTCGCAAATGACTCTGGAGTTGCGGTGCTCATCTCACTTTACTGGCCAAGGGAGCCGACATTTGTCTGCAGACAGTTTTTCCGGGTCATGTGGCAAGCATGACTAAGCAGCACACGGAAACGCCGTTTACCTTCCCGCTGGAGACTTTGCACTTTGCACTATCTACTTGCACTTTGGCATGCTTTTGAACTGCTAGGTTGGCAGGAGCTGGGACCGGGCAATGGGAGCTCACCTCGTCGCAGAGATTCGAACCACCAACCTTCCGACCAGCAAGCCCTAGGCTCAGTGGTTTAGACTACAGCACCACCCACGTCCCTACACAATTCAGATATGAAGGACAACTTTTCTAAAGTTTAGCATCCATTTAGTGGACCCATCGTAGTAAAGGAATGAGATTGGCAGCTGTCGTCTCCTCATGGATTGCTTTGGGAAAACATTCTAAGAGAATATGTTTATGAAGGACAATTGTATGGAATTAAATGTCATCAATGTTTTTTTGAATACTGTACTCCTGCTGGCTCCTCTCTCCTTGTGTCTGTCCATTCCATGCCTTTCCCTTTCTTGCTTTGATCTCTTCCCTTTCTCTTTCTTATTTATTGTTGCTGCTTTTTGTGCATTAGAAAATTAAAATTAGAACAAAATTATTTTAAAAATACATCAGTGCCCAACGACATCTTGACTTGGTGCCATATGAGAGCAATGTCACTGCCTGTTGTGTGTGAGGGGGAACATTCTGCAGATTGGGGGGTACCCAAGGGACGAACCTCCCCTCGATCCTGGGCATCTCATGGGGCTCTTTCTTCCTCCCTGGGACACAGGTGAAAAGCGTCAACCTCTCCGAGGGGGAAGTGCTGTCCATCCGAGGCATAGATGATGACCAGCTGATGGTCCTGGCCAATCAGACACTCCTGGTGGAGGGCCAAGTCATACGCAGCCCCACCAATACCATCTCGGTCTTCTTCCGCACCTTCCAAGACGACGTGATTGGGACTTTCCAGCTGCATTATCAAGGTACAGGGGCTTTTTGTTAGGGGCAGAACATCTTCCCTGTCCCAGGGGGGCTGCCAAGGTGAGGAGGAAGCCCTGGATTATGCAGCTACTGTGCATTTGGCGAGGAGGCGGGTGTCACCAACCTTTTTGGACCATCGAATTTTGAGAGGATGCTGACGGCACCAGTCATGAAATGGCTGCCATGAGGGGGATGTTACATAAAATCACAGTCTGCTGATTTTCCTCCCTTGCTTACATGGGGAAGTCAGGTCTCTCCTGCTGATCCCGATTGTGGATCCCCGCAACAGGGTGAGCTCCCGTTGCTCGGTCCCAGCTCCTGCCAGCCTAGCAGTTCGAAAGCATGTCAAAGTGCAAGTAGATACATATGTACCGCTACAGCGGGAAGGTAAACGGCATTTCCATGCGCTGCTCTGGTTCGCCAGAAGCAACTTAGTCATTCTGGCCACATGACCTGGAAGCTGTACGCCGGCTCCCTCGGCCAATAACATGAGATGAGCACCGCAACCCCAGAGTCTGTCACAACTGGACCTAATGGTCAAGGGTCCGTGGAACAGTAAGTTAATGCTATGGTGCATGCATAATGAGTGCCTGGACTTTCACTCCTGCACAACAGGAAATATGGTTAAGTCTCTCTGCAACTTTTCACATTGTTTATTTGACTTCATGGAAAACGCGGCCAGGTGATAGTAGTCTGGCTGGCTCATTTCACAGAAAGTTGCCTGCACATTTTGTTTTATAACTTTTTTTTTCTAGGATGACTAGAGACACACTGGCATAGTGTGGAGGGCTGGGTGTGTGTGTTGCCCCAGCCCCATTTTGGGGCGAGGGCCTGACCAGGCACCCCACAACAAGCTGCTATCAGAGCCCGGCTCCAGTGTGCGCCCAGCACCAGCTCTGTTCCCAGGTCAGGTCTGACCCGGGAGGCAGAGTGGAGGAGAGTTGGCAGCAGAGCTGCCACCCCTCTCCTTGCCTGCACCGCATGAGAGAGAGCTCCCTCAGCAGCTCCCTTATTCCTGGCTGCAGCTCCACTCCCGGATCAGACCTGTCCCGGGGCAGAGTGAAGAGTCATGCAAGGGAGCTGCTAAGGCAGCTTCCTTGCGCCCAGCTGCAGCTCTGCTCCTGGGTTAGGTCTGACCTGGGAGCAGGTTGGAGGAGAGTCAGTGAGTATGAGCGGGCTCCCTCTGCCCCCTGCCCCCTCCCAGGGGTGTGCCCCCCGCTGTAGAGACATACTTTGAAAACAGGCAGTGGAGGGAAAGAATGAAAGCTCAGAGTCCTGGGCACCTGTAGTTACTATGATGCAACCCATAATATGATGAGCAGCATAACTAATCTAATGGCTTTCTGAAAAGCCTGGTCTTCACCATCGGAGAGCTAGCCTGCTGGAAACCAACAGAGCCTTCTCTGAATCAGTTAACTCTTCTTCAGCAGCCCCCAAAGCATCTCAGATTGAAGTAATCTTTAATTGATTTATTCTCCCACATTAATACCCTCCCCAATAACCCATATCAACCCCCCTTTCCCCCAAATTCCCCCAGAAATATTTGGGGCATTCAGAAAAAGGGGGGCTTTTAATTAGGATTTTAATGCCTAACACCTGATAAGCAAGGAATCCCAGAAGTTCTTTGTGGAGGAACATAGGAAGATAGTTTACACTGAGTCAGACCACTGGTTCCTCTAATTTGATCTCATCTGCGCTGAACAGCAGCAGCTCCAAGAATCTAAGGAGGGAATTTATTGTTCCTTCTGTCCCCTTAGAGCAGAGCTCCATCCACCTGCCTTTCTTATTTCCCTCCCTGGCTCAAGAAGCAGAGAGCAGCTTCTGGCTTTTAGAAACAGGAGAGAGACATGTGGAGGCCAAGCACTAATATTTGTGGGCCTGGGAGTTGAAACTGATCGTATGCAACTTGCTCATAAAAGTGATCTAGGAAAGGCTGGACAATGGGTTCCATAGGATGGTGAATGCTTCTCTCTGTGAGGGAGCCTTCACAGACCTGCTGAAACAGGCGGTTATTAAAGCGCTTATTAAAAAACCACCTTTGGACCTGGCCAATACAGTATGGCCAATTATTGCCCAGTCTCAAATTTTCCATTCTTGGGCAAGGTAATTGAGTGGGTGGTTGCTGAACAACTCCAGGCATGCCTGGAGGATACAGAACATTTGGATTCCTTCCAGTTGGGGTGCTGGCCTGATCCAGAAGGCTCTGCTTATGTTCTTAAGTTCTCTCTTGCCATTGGCCAGATGATATTCATGAGACAGGATCTCAACAACCACGGTCTTGCAAAACCCAGCAGCCTAGATATGCCACATCCCTCCAGGGCCTGATTGTAATCCCATCCGTTTACTTCCATTGCAGTATTTATGCTGAGCTGCAGCTTCCCACGGAGACCAGATTCTGGGGAGGTCACTGTCATGGGCCTGCATCCTGGTGGCACAGCACACTTCCACTGTCACCTGGGCTATGAGCTGGAAGGTCCAGAAGTTCTGACCTGCATTAATGCTTCCAAGCCCCACTGGAGCAGCCCAGAACCCATCTGCTCAGGTATACAGAGCTGGGAGTGCAAGGATGGGGGCGTGGGGGCAAGATGTCACTGTCTGATGATCTCTCTCACACACACCCCGTCTCTCCCCCCCCCCCCCCCGCATCTCTAGCACCCTGTGGAGGAACAGTGCACAATGCCATCATCGGACGCATCTTGGCCCCCACTCATTGGAGGAATCACACTGAGAGCATGCTATGCACCTGGACCATCAGCACCCAGGGGGACCAGAAGCTCCACCTGCATTTTGAGAGGCTCCTGCTGAGAGACAAGCAAAGGTGAGGTCTCATTACAGCTGCTGCTCCAGCTCAGTGAGTGCAGAGATCTCTGAGTTGTGCTGGGGAAGGAGGGGAAACACCTAAGATGTGCCCATTTTCTGTGCGAATCCACTGGGCCCCACTCCAGATCTGTCTGCAAAATTCTGCCCCCTGCCAATTATTCTGATGGGTGAGTTATTCAGGGAAATTACCTTAACTGTTTATTTATTAACAACAAAAAGGTGCAAACATAGCAAAGAAAATAAATCGAAAGAATCAGTAATTGAACCACCAACCTTCTGGTTATCAGCCAGACACACTGACCGATTGCGCCAAAGGTCTGGGAAGAGAAGAGAAAAGCAGGTTGGATTGTATTGGCGAAAATGTCTGACAAACAAACATGGTCTTCAAGTGGACTGCACTCCTTGTCTCTCTGGGGCAGCAAGCAGTGGGGTGCAGTGGTTAGAGTGCCAGACCAGGACCTGGGAGACCAGGTGACTTTGGGCCAGTCTTTAGCCTAACCTACCTCACAGGGTTGTTGTAAGGAAGTTAATAGATAAAATTGCCCCTGTGACAGAAGGGAAGGGAAGGGAAGGCCGTTCACTCTCTTCCTTACATGACTGCCAGTCCTGGTAGCCTGGAAGCCACATGTCCAGAGCCAAGTTCTCCTCCCAACCCCAGAACAATCCTGCTGGAACCCCCAAGCCTCTCACCAGTCGACAGGCGGCCTCCTGCAACACACAAGGCTGTTTAAGGAACTAGCGCTTGTGTTTAAAGGAGCATTAGAAAATGCAGTCTGGTAAGGGGCAATAAAGCAACTTTATGAGCTGTAGTGAAATCCAGGAGTAAAACATCTGTTTGTGACTGCAGTAAACATATACATGGAGAAAGAGTTTCAGCTTGTATAATCCTTCTAAAATAATGTCTTCACGCAGGAGCAGGGGCAAGTGGAATGAGCAGGGTGGGACAATTCACCAAGAGGAAAATTATGGGATGGAGAGAGCTGCAAAAGGGCTCACAGAGAGTTGTTAATGGTAATCCCCTGCTCTTAGTTGTTGTTGTTTTTTAATGGAGGTGGGAGCTGAACCAAATGTGAACTAGAGAAACAGAGAAAGCATTGGACTTACCAAGCCCATCTATCAGGCCCACAAGCCCAAAATTGTCGACAGTGGCAGGCAGGCAGCAGCACCCCAGGGTTTCGTGAAGGGCTCTCTCACAACTCTTCCTGGAGATGGCCAGGGATTGAACTGGGGACCCTCTGCTTGCAAAGCAGACCCTCTGCCACTGAGCTATGACGCTTCCCCACACATGACAAGAGTACACATTGCTGCTTCCTCTGCAACCCCCAGACTCCCTCCACTGGCTTTGGAAGATGTATACACACAAGGTTAACCACAATCCATATCTATCCTGTAGTTTCTTGAAAAATGCAGCTTATGTTTTCCATTTGGATGGGAGCATGGAAAACATAAGCTGCATTCACTTCACAGTTCAACTGAGGTGTTTCCATTTGAGACAACTGTTGCACATGCTCAGATGACTGGTTAGAATCATAGAATCATAGACCGTGTTTCCCCTTTTTTAAGACACCGTCTTATAACTTTTTTCCTCAAAAAAAACCCCACAAGGTGTCTTATTTTCAGGGGATGTCTTAATTTTTTGTTAGGTTTTTATTACGGTACCTTACGGAGGCCAGGCCAGGCCGCTGGCTCAGGGTACTGCTGGGCTCTCCGAGTGCTTGGCGCTGCAGCAGCCGCCGGTTCCGGGCACTGAGGCAGCAGGCTTCCTCGGCCAGGTCAGGCGGAGGTGAGGCCGCTGGTTCAGGCGCTCCACCCGGCGCTGCAGAAGCCGGTTCCAATCCTGTATTTGTCCCTTTCATATTTTTTTGTTGCCCAAGTGTAGTACTTTACATTTCTCCTTGTTAAAATTCTTCTTGTTTGCTTTGGCCCAGTTGTCTAATCTGCTAAGGTCATTTTGAAGTGTGATCCTGTGGGGTATTAGCCACCCCTCCCAATTTGGTGTCGTCTGCAAACTTGATCAGGATGCCCTCAAGCCCATTATCCAAGTCATTGATAAAGATTTTGAATAAGACTGGGCCCAAGACAGAACCCTGTGGCACCCCACTAGTCACTTCTCTCCAGGATGAGGAGGAGCCATTGAGGAGCATCCTTTGGGTTCGGTCAGTCAGCCAGTTACAAATCCACTCAATGGTAGCATTGTCTAGCCTGCATTTTACCAGCTTCTTTACAAGAATATCATGGGGCACCTTGTCAAAGGCCTTGCTGAAATCAAGATAGGCTACATCCACAGCATTCCCTTCATCTACCAGGCTTGTAATTCTGTCAAAAAATGAGATCAGATTAGTCCAGTGATGGCGAACCTATGACACGTGTGTCAGCACTGACATGCATAGTCTTTCCCCTTTTTCCTTTTTTTGAAGGGAAAACAATTATACATTTTTGTTATTTAAACTATAAATATCATGAAATTATGGGTTTTTTCTCGAAGTGACACACCACCCGAGTTATGCTCGGGGGTTTTGGCGAACTTTGACACACCAAGCTCATCACTGGATTATTCTGACATGACCTATTTTTCAGAAACCCATGCTGACTTGTAGTGATCACTTTTTAAAGGATTCATAAATTGGAGTGGGTTTTGGGGGGGGGGGGCAGGGCCAGGGAAACCAAACAGGTAATGTGTACTGGGTGAAGGCATCCCTGCCTCCTCTTTGATGTGTCTGTGCAGGGATGCTCTAGCTCTGCTGGATCTCATTGCTTTCATGTCTCCTCTCCTGGCGCTTTGATCTTTCCTTTCATCGTAATGTTATTATTGAGGGCACATGGCGCTGGGGGGGGAGGGGGGATTTTTAAAGGCGAGTAGGAAATATTCTTAGAGTGGCGCCTAGGAGACTCTTTCTTCCCTAAAGGCAAAAGAGGGACAATTCCCAGAAAGCAAGCAGCTGCCTTAGGCAAGCTGGGACAGGTGGCAACAGAGGATTCTGGGAGGGATCCCTGGGACTTTCGATCTGGCCTTCCTGACCCTGTGCTGTCCCGTCCCCCCACCCCACCCCCACCCACAGCATGCTGGTCTACAACGGAGACAGCAACCACTCGGCCGTGCTCTACAACTCCCACCAGAGCGACAGCGTCCCCTTCGAGGGGGTGATCAGCGAGGGCACCACCTTACGCATCGACTTTGCCTCGGAGGACCCCAGCGCCATCCCTACGTTCAACATCCGCTTCGAAGGTGATTCCCTCCCCACTTGCGGTTCTGACGATGATGGAAATGCAGCAGGGAGTCCCTTTGCAGTCCTGCTGATCACGATAGATTCAGGCAATAAATCCAGGCATTAGTTGTAATGTCCCGGGCAAGAGTTGGCCTCCTTGGGGCATCAGCAGTTTTCACTGCAACACTTGCCAGGCGCTGGGGAAACGGCTGGTTCGCCTGTCCAGTTATAAAGGGAACAAAGCTCGGTTGGTCTGGCAGTAAGGAAGGCCCTGCTGGGGTGAAGCCTGGGCCCTCACAAAATCTGGCTGAAACAACAACAGCCCCCCCCCAAAAAAAGCAGCCTTGTGGGCAGTTCCAGTGATCCTAGCTCAAGAAGGATGCTATCAGGCTGGGTGGGAGAGGGCAACCAGCAGGACCAGAGGGCAGAGGCACTTTCCCTACCTGTGTTCTCCGGATGGGATTGGACTACAACTCCCTGCAGCTCAAACCAACGTGACCAGCAGGCACAAGCCAGTGGAGCTGGAGTCCGACCACATCTGGAGGGCCTGGGGTGGGAGGGGGTGGCAAGCAAAGGTGTGTGCGTGTTGAAGGAGGAGGCGCATAGTGATGCTCTGGAACTCGCTCCCCAGGAGGCAGGGATGGCTACCAGCTTGGATGGCTTTAAAAGAGAATTATACCAATGAATGGAGACGAAGATCAGGGACTGCTAGCCAGGAGGGCTCTGCTCTGCCTCCACAGTCAGGCAGAAATGCTTCAGCCTCCTGGTTGCTGAAAACCACAGGAGGGAAGGAGGCTCTTGTCCCTGGGTGGCTGCTTTGGGGCATCCCGTGGGTGACCAGGGTGCTGGACTAGATGGACCATTGGCCTCATGTTCTTAGAGGTTAAGGCAGCTGTCTGTTAGGGAGAGCTGTAGTTGCAGATCCTACACTGAACCAGAGAGATGGGCTAGATAACCCCCAAAGTCCCACTTTTCTGTCATTGAAGTGTTGAGCATTTTGGACATCAACCCAGAATGCATATGCAATATAAATTCAGCTGGGTAGAGGCAGAGGTGCAGAGACACAGGTTGGACATGGAAACCTCAGGAGTGGGGGGCACCATCCACTCTCTCTTGTAATGGCAGCTCCTAATCTGGAATGTAGGGAACAACAGTTCTCCTCCCTGCCCCCTTCCAGGTTTTCTGTGTGCAAAACTGAATGCCAAGAGTGGATCCCGTTGCAAGCTAGAAAGGCCAAATAAGATTCTAAAAGACAAGTGCATTATCCAAAGCAACTACATAGGATGCTGTATCTCTTTATCTCCAGTCACATTGGTGGTGTCAGGGGTTACAGTGGTGCCTCGCTTACGAATGCCTCGCACAACAAAAAACTCGCTAGACAAAAGAGTTTTGCGTTGCGCAAGGCATTCGTAAGACGACAAAATTTTCTATGACCGCTGCTTCGTCTTACGAAGCGCGGCCATAGAAAGCGGCAAAGGAAGATCAGCTGTCAGCGAGGGAAGCTGACAGCTGATCTTCCTTTGCCAGGGGGGACGGGGCTAAAATGTGGTGGTGCGGCGGCTGCCCCTGCCTGTCTTCCCCTTGGCTCGGGGAAGACAGGCGGGGGCAAGCAGCGCCCGCTGCGATTCGGCTCCGTCCCCCGCCGCCGCCTCTCGCCTGCCTCCCCCAACACGGAACGCAACTTCGGAGGTCTCCAAAGTTGCGTTCTGTGCCTGGGGTGTGGGGCGAGAGGCGGGGGCGGGGAAGACCTTCTCCCGCTGCCGCCTCTCGCCTGCCTTCTCCCGCCCCCGCAGGAGGCAGGCAAGGCGGTGGCTGGGAGAGGAGAGCTTCTCCCCCCGCCGCCTTGCACACAGCCGGCATCGGACGGGGCTTCGGAGACCTTCAAAGCCCCGTTGCATGCTGCTGCCAGTCCCCCAGAGCCTATAGGAACGCATTGATTAGGTTTCAATGCATTCCTATGGGAAACTGGGACTCGCTAGACGAAAAATTTGTTCCACGAATTGACCCGTGGAACGAATTAATTTCGTCTAGTGAGGCACCACTGTACTATATTTTGAAATTGCCTTCCAGGCAGAGAAATCTCCTTGATTGCAGCCCCTCACCAGGGAATGAAGAGCAGATGGAGAACTGGCTGCTGGATCCGGTCCTGGCTGTGGCCAAACAGGTGCCCCTGGAGAAGCCCACAACAGGACCTGAGGGAGGGCAGTGTTTCTGGGCAACGTACAAGGAACTTTCTGGGGTGGGGGGAAATCTGTGCTGGCTTTGCGTCAGGAGGGATTTTTTAAAAGAAAAAAGACTCAGGGTTGCAGTCACGACTCTCTTTGCATCTTTGTCAGGCAATCCGCAGCCCGTGGCATGAAAATGTGTTCTTCTGCATTTGCGGATCTGTCTTGCTACACTCCACTGTCTTTGCACAATCTCCGTATCATCCCAGCTCAGCCCTTATTAATACACCGCCTGCCAACACAGCGTGTGATGTTACCGCTTGTTCTCCAGCAGGTATTTTGCAACTTGGGGCTGAATAGTCAAGGCAGATCAAACACTGCTGGATGCAAATGCTGTAGAAGGGAGAAAAGGTTTGGGGCTGCAAGGAAGGAGGCTTCGCTCAGAAACAGGGAACAAGTGAGATATAGAAACTGACCAGTAGAGCAGATTGAAGTCATCTTTTTAAAAATAAAATAAAATCCTTTGTTTGGGGAGAGGATGATGCTTTGCTCTTTGCTCTCCTGCTCAGTTAGGATTAAGATTGCATTTAGTCCTCTCCTTATTCCTCCCTGCTCACACAAAAGGCATCCTGACAAAGCAAAGCCCTAAATCAATTAGAGTGGCATAGATTCTCACATGCAAGCACCAGAAATCCCTCAGATATGAAAGGACAAATATTGTTTTAAACCTTCAGTGACTGCCAAATCCCCGTGCGTCATGCCAATCAGAGATAGCTGCCTGAAAGAAGAAAGGTGGTCTACATTCATCCTTTGTTATTTGAACAAGCTGGACCTGCACATGGGTGTAGCCAGAGGGGCCGGGGGCGGGCAGCTGACCCCCCCTGATCAAGTAAATAAATAAAAATACTTAACGAACTGACCAATCACACTGCAGATAGATTGTTTCTGCTCCCCTAACAAAAGTCCTGGTTTTGCAGCAAGTGTAGATGTTCAGGATTCTCCTCTGCCCCCCCCCCCGCCCCTGCTCTGGTTTTCTGCCCCTTCCCTGAATCAGCATCCTGTGGCCACTAATATGCACAGTCCTCACTGGGCTGTTTAGAATCCTTGCCCTCCCCCGCCTCCACCAAATCTGCTGTTTTACTCTCACTTTTTTTGTACCTATGCAAACCTTGGGGCTGCTCCAAGCCCACTGATACTTCCTTCTCTTGTATAGATGTGCAAAAAGTCATGGCGCTCCAAGACTGGAATTGGAAATACAGAGAATGGCCATAGCAAGCTACGAATCTCGGGACCAGGGAGTGAAACCAGATTCCTCCAGTTTTTAACAGCCCAAAGCTGCCCCTCTTGCTAGGATGTGCCTTTCCAAGGACGGGGGAATGCATGTGCTACTCTAAAAATAAATGTGTACATTGGAGAATCTGTATGAGAGGGGAGACAGCAAAGCATCATGCCATATGCAGGGACAGAGCACCCCAGGGAGGCCTTTCAAGATTCTACATTGCGGCTGCTTTGGGGGGGGAGGTCTGGGGCTTTAATTCTTGATCTTCCTAAGCAGGTGAGGAAGAAACAGGCTTCCCTCCTTAGCTGGGGACCTAAATCCTTTGCACAGTTGCAGTTCAAACCTGGCTTCTGTTTTCTGCATCAGCACCACCCAGCTCCCTTGATGAAAGTGACAAGGGAGGCGTAGCTCTGAGGGATGGAGGCTGTCTGTGGTCCCAGCGCTCACTCTTGGCCAGGCAGGCCTCTAGCTGAGCATCCCAGCTCTTCATTTTAATTAGGATGGAACAGGAAAAATAGCTCATTCCCCAGGGAAGTAAAGATGGATCAGCCTCTCTCTGGGGAGATTTAACGGGGCAGCAGTACTCTCCAGCCCCCTCCCCTGCCAACACTTGCAAGGACTTCTGCTTTTTCAATCTGGCATGTCAAAACGCAGCCTAGCTGGTCAGCACATGATCTCAAAAAAGAGAGAGAGAAAGAAAGAAACCAGAAGGGCAAGGAGACAACACCTTTCAGCTGCTTTCTGGCCTCTCAGGAGCAAAGAGGGCAAAACAACAATGAAAAGCAGGTGGATGGGCAGTGGAGGAGACAGGCTCCAGAAACTTACTTCTTCTGGTAAACTGAGAACCACCTGCCAAGCCCCTCTCCTTCACCCTCAGGCATTGGCTCCATGTCACCCCCACAAGAGGTGATAGGATAGAAGCTGATAAAATTATGCCTGGCATGGAGAAGGTGGACGGAGGAAAGTTTTTCTCCCTCTCAGATAACACTGGAACTCAGAGACATCCAATGAAGCTGAAAGCTGGAATATTCAGGACAGTTAAAAGAATGGACTTCCTCATGCAGCACAGAGAAATGTGGAACTTCCTCCCACAGGTCACTAACTTAGATGACCTTAAAAGAGAATTAGACAAATTCATGTAGGATGAAGCTACCAAGGGTTCCTAGCCAGGATGGCTCTGCTCTCTCTCTCCACAGTCAGAGGCAGGGATGCTTCTGAATGCCACTTGATGGAAGTTTCATGAGGGGAGAGGGGCAGTTGGGCTCAGCATCTGGTTGGCCCCTGTGAGAACAGGATGCTGGACTAGGTGGGGCCTTGGCCTGATCCACCAGGCTCTTCTCATGCTCTTACAAGTTCTTTGTTGTGCTTCCTGCCTCTCTGCATCTCACTATTCCTCTTGTCCTCTTTCTCTCTGTCTAGAATACAGAAGGGAATAATAATAATAATAATAATAATAATAATAATAATAATAATAATAATAATTTATTACCCGTGTTTCTCATAAAATAAGACACCATCTTATATTTATTTTACTCAAGAAAATAAGCCTATGGCTTATTTTCGGGGGGTGTCTTATTTTATTTATTTATTTATTTTAATTACCGGTAAGTTGCTGCTGCTGCTCAAGCGCTGACAAAGCGCCCAGCAGCACGCGCCGCATGGAGCCCCGAGCCAGCAGGACCCGCTGAAGTGCCGACAAAGCGCCCTGCAGCGCTGCGCAGAGCGCCCCGAGCTGCAGGAGGAGGAGGATTCATGGCCCCGCGGAAGCGCCGACAAAGCGCCCAGCAGCGCCACGCGGAGCACCCCGAGCCAGCGGGACCCAGCAGTGCTCTGTAGCACTTTGAATCCTCCTCCTCCTCCTGCGGCTCGGGGCGCTCTGTGCGGCGCTGCTCGGGGCTCCACGCGGCATGTGCTGCTGGGTGTTTTGGCGAGGCCCTCCAGAACGGCACTTAGCACTACGGCTTATTTTCGGGGAATGTCTTATATTTTTTCAATGCATGAAAATCGTGCCATGGCTTATTTTATAGGCACGTCTTATTTTATGAGAAACACGGTATTTATACCCCGCCCATCTGGCTGGGTTTCCCCCGCCACTCTGGGCGGCTTCCAACAGAAAAATAAAATAAAATAATAAATTAAACATTAAAAGCCTCTCTAAACAAGGCTGCCTTCAGATGTCTTCTAAAAATCTGGTAGCTGTTTTTCTCTTTGACATCTGATGGGAGGGTGTTCCACAGGGCGGGCGCCACCATCGAGAAGGCCCTCTGCCTTGTTCCCTGTTACTTGGCTTCTCGCAGTGAGGGAACCGCCAGAAGGCCCTCGGTACTGGACCTCAGTGTCCGAGCAGAACAATGGGGGTGGAGACACTCCTTCAGGGATACTGGACCGAGGCCATTTAGGGCTTTAAAGGTCAGCACCAACACTTTGAATTGTGCTTGGAAACGTACTGGGAGCCAATGTAGATCTTTGAAGGCTGGTGTTATGTGGTCTTGGCGGCTGCTTCCAGTCACCAGTCTAGCTGCCGCATTCTGGATTAGTTGTAGTTTCCAGGTCAACTTCAAAGGTAGCCCCGTGTAGAACGCATTGCAGTAGTCCAAGTGAGTGATAGCTAGAGCATGCACCACTCTGGCGAGATAGTCTGCAGGCAGGTAGGGTCTCAGCCTGCGTACCAGATGGAGCTGATAAAAAGCTGCCCTGGACACAGAATTGACCTGCGCCTCCATGGACAGCTGTGAGTCCAAAATGACTCCCAGGCTGCGCACCTGGTCCTTCAGGGACACAGTTACTCCATTCAGGACCAGGGAGTCCTCCACACCTGCCCGTCTCCTGTGCCCCCCAAAACAGTACTTCTGTCTTGTCAGGATTCAACCTCAATCTCTTAGCCACCATCCATCCTCCAACCGCCTCCAGGTACTCACACAGGACCTTCACCGCCTTCACTGGTTCTGATTTGAAAGAGAGGTAGAGCTGGGTATCTTCCGCATACTGATGAACACCCAGCCCAAACCCCCTGATGATCTCTCCCAGCAGCTGCATGTAGATGTTAAAAAGCATGGGGGAGAGGACGGAAACCTGAGGCACCCCACAAGTGAGAGCCCAGGGGTCTGAACACTCATCCCCCCACTACCACTTTCTGAACATGGCCCAGGAGGAAGGAGCGGAACCACTGTATGACAGTGACCCCAGCTCTCAACCCCTCTAGACGGTCCAGAAGGATGTTATGGTCGATGGTGTCAAAAGCCGCTGAGAGATCCAGCAGGACCAGGAAACAGCTCTCACCTTTGTCCCTAGTCTGCCAGAGATCATCAACCAGCGCAACCAAGGCGGTTTCAGTCCCATGATGAGGCCTGAATCCTGACTGGAAGGGATCCAAATGGTCCGCTTCTTCCAGGCGTGCCTGCAGTTGTTCAGCAACCACTTGCTCAATCACCTTGCACAAGAATGGAAGATTTGAGACTGGGCAATAGTTGGCCATATTGGCCGCATCTAAAGATGGTTTTTAAAGAAGTGGTTTAATAACCGCCTCTTTTAGCGGGTCTGGGAAGGCTCCCTCACAGAGAGAAGCATTCACCAACCCACAAAGCCCATTGCCCAGCCCTTCCCGGCTAGCTTTTATAAGCCAGGATGGGCAAGGATCAAGGAGACAGGTGGTTGGTTTCACTCGTCCAAGCATCCTGTCCACATCCTCGGAGGTAACAGATTGGAATTGATCCCACGCAGCTTGACTAGACAGATCTCTAGCACTCCCCTGCTCTGGCCCTGCTCCCACGGTGGAGTCTACCTCTTCCCGAATCTGAGCGACTTTATCTGCAAAAAACTTTGCAAAATCGTTGCAGGAGATCATGTGGCCCGTACTGGGCCCCGATGTAGCAGGTGGTTCCACTAAACTGTGAACCACCTGAAAGAGTCTCCTGCTGCTGTTTTCTGCAGATGCAATAGAGGCAGTGAAGAAAGTTTTCTTCGCCGTCGCTACTGCCACTTGGTAGGCTCTACACTGAGCTCTAACCCATGTCTGGTCAGATTCAGAATGAGTTATCCGCCACCGACACTCTAGCCATCTCAGCAATTGTTTCATTGCCCTCAGATCTGTGGAAAACCATGGGGCTATCCGGGCTCCATGCAATCGGAGAGGGCACTTCGGAGCCAGACAGTCACTAGCCCTAGTTAACTCCACATTCCAGTGGGCCACCAGGGAATCGGCTGAAAGGCCATCAACATGGAATAAAGCATCTCCTACCACTCTCTGGAAACCATTTGGATCCATTAAGTGGTGGGGGCGGACCATCCGAATAGGTCCCACCTCCCTGCAGAGGGGAAGGGTCGCGGAGAAGTCCAGTTGCACCAGGTAGTGATCTGACCATGGCACTTCGTTACTTTCGCTTTTAGATCACCAACATCCATAGAGGTGAACACCAGGTCCAAGGCATGTCTGCGGCTATGAGTTGGGCCAGACTTATTCAGGGACAGCCCCATGGAAGCCATGCTTTCCATGAAGTCCCAAGCAGCACCTTTGTAAGGTCGTGTCGGCACGGATATTAAAATCCCCTAGGACCACCAAACTAGGTGTCTCCAGGAGAACATCCGCCGTGACCTGAAGCAGCTCAGGCAGGGAATCCTTGGTACAGCGGGGAGGTCGGTACACCAAAAGGAATCCTGTACTGCCCCTATTGCCCAACTTCCAGAACATGCACTCAGAGAACTGGGTCTTCCCAATAGGACACCTGGTGCAAACTAATGACTTCCTAAAAAAATTACTGCAACCCCCCCTCCCCGCCCACAAGGCCTGGGTTGCTGTGCGTAAGAGAAACCTGGTGGACAAGCAGCAGCAAGAACAGGCCCATCTGCTTCATCCAACCAAGTCTCCGTTACACATGCCAGGTCAAGTCCTCCATCCACGATCAAGTCATGGATGGCAGTGGTCTTATGAATCATTGACCTGGCATTGCACAGCCTGATCGAATCAGAGGGGGGCCCAGTCTGGCAGAGGGAGAAGGTGGGGGGTTGTGCATGCAAACAATGGCTGTCCTTCTGTTCCTCTTCAAGCTTTTGAGAAAGGTCACTGCTATGAGCCGTACATCCAGAATGGGAACTTCACCTCCTCTGATCCCACCTACAACCTTGGGACCATTGTGGAGTTCACCTGTGAACCTGGCCACTCTCTGGAGCAAGGACCAGCCATCATTGAGTGCATCAACATCAGGGAGCCCTACTGGAATGACACTGAGCCACTGTGCAAAGGTGAGAGGAAAGAGCGGGAGAGCTCTGCACTGCAGGGCTTCAACTCACCGGTTCTTGGGGGGTGTTTTTTCACAAACGCATGTACACTTTTTCTTGCTTGCTTTCTGTTTTGCACCAGGATGAAAATGGACATGACAGTGGTTGCAGGGGGCAATTCACACAGGGGCCTTTTGTTATTTCTGCATGTTTGCTAGGCATATTTATAGCCTAGCCTTCATCACAGTAGATCTCAGGGTGGGGTACAATGTGATAGACTAAAAATGGCATAAAGTCAGCTGAGCAGCCAACATGGGTCATCTAGCCATCACTCTTGGGCCCCTTTCCCACCCCCACCCCCCAAAGCAGAAGGACCAACCACCAGGGTAGGCAGCTGCTGTGCAATGTGCGCGTCATGTATCGATTCACCCCTCTCCTTACAATTTGCAAAATAATAATAATGTACAAAACTACAGGGATTGGAGAGTTGGTGATATTATTTGTACCCTAGCCAATGTATCCATGGTTTTCCTTCTTCCCGTTTTACCCTCATAACAACTCTGTGAGGTAGGTAAGGCTGAGACTGTCTGGTCTCCCAGGTCTCAGTCCAGCACCACCTCTGCTTCTTGTGCTGCTCCCAGGTGGCCTTTCTGTCCTTTGCCCAGAACAAGCCGCCCTCTGCTTCACTCACCTCACAGCAGCCGGGTCCCACCAAGGCCTGCCATTACCTGTTGGTTCCCCAGGAGCAGATCTCATCCTCAGCAGAGGCTGAGCAGACTCCACGTCCAACTCCTTAGCAAACGACAGCAGAGGCGGCTCAGATCTGGCCTTCCCAAGTGGCTCTGAGCTGCATTCTGACCATTTAATGCCGGCCTCTCTTGATGTTGCAGCAATGTGCGGAGGGGAGCTCTCCACCGGAGCAGGGGTGATCCTTTCCCCCAACTGGCCGGAGCCCTACGCTGAGGGCGAGGACTGTGTCTGGAGGGTGCACGTCGGAGAGGAGAAGCGCATTTTCCTGGACATCCAGTTGTGAGTAGTTTTCCTACTTGTTGGACTGGGTGCCTCTCTCAGCTGTGTGCATTGCTCCATTGAGGGGATTCATCATACAGCCTGACACTTGTTCACTATGCATTTGAACACTTCTTTATCATTTTGAGTCAAAATGGCAGAATGGACCTTTCAAAGCTGCACTAATTTTAACCACTGCCATTATCTTTTGAATAATTTTAAATACTTGCTTTTGACATGTTGATGTTTTATATTATATTTTTGTAAACCACTTAGAGGCTTTTTCTACAGTCAAGCAATATATAAATATTGTTTAGTAAATAATAAAATAAATGATCTCTAGCCAGTTCCTTGGTGAAAGTGCAGTTGGACTAGATAACACCCAGGGTCCGTTCTGACCTTACAGTTCTATATGATAAAGGTAAGCAGGCAAGGAAAGGAAAGGGATACAGACATTCTCTGTGATGCAGCCAAACCTCCTGCTCAGACCCTATAGAGCATCCTCCACACAATGGATAGGGATGCTCAGGCCCAGGCTACCTGACTGATGGCTTTGCCATATGCTAAGATCCTCAGGTGAGCACCTTCTCTCTCTGGTCCCATTCACATCAGAGGCACAGCTGGGGATGACCCAAGAGAGCCCTTTCGGTGGCTGCTCCTGAATTGTGGATGGCCAGAGTCCAATTGTCAGTCCAGTAGGGTGTTTATTTAGGCGTTGCAAGGCCAGTGCAACACAAGCTCAGCCAGCAAGGAGTTGAGAGGTGGCACCACAAATATAACAAAAGCACAAACATGTATATACTTACAAGCAAAGGGAAGCAAAGCGGAAGTTAGTATGGCAGGACTTCCATCTTCCAGCTTATACTGGTTTAATCACAAGGCATCACAGCTTTCTTATCTTTCCCTCCTTCCTTTGCCCTCAGCAGTCATAACAACAGCTCTTGCATGTGTCTCATTCTGTCCTTCTCAGATGCTTCGGCCACAATCACAACCTTCACATTCCAACCTTCAACTTTTTCAGCCTTTTTCACACACATTTCAAATTTTAATTCTATTTTTCCTATAATTTCTATGACACTAAAAACATTTAAAACCAGCTGAAAACATTTCAATGCATCTCAACCATCTAAGCACATTTAATGTTGAATGCTCACATACTGTACATGCCACAATCAAACTGTCAGGATGCTGTCAGTGATAAAGACAAGGAAAAGTTCCTTGCAGTCCTTTTTTATTTTAATCTTTACAGAGAGAGGCTATAGACCCCAGCCTCTTGGATAATGGCGTTGTCCCGAGTGAATCTCCACTCCCCTTCACTCCCACTTCCTCATTGGTCATCATCTCCTCTACGGGGGCTGCTACATGCCCTCTGTCTTTGAGCTCTTTGCTCTCCTACTTTTAAGGCTCACTGGGTTCTTGGTGATGGAGGGTCTGGAATGCTTTCTAATGACAGTGTGTCAGAAGGATGTTGCTCTGTCTCTCCTGTGATTTCCCAGTTTCCCCCCTCATCTGCCTCTGAGCTTCTACCTCCTTTAAACCCCTGTTGTAAATCCACACTGTCTTCCTCTTCCTCCTCCCTGGAAAGGTCAGGATGGGGAGGCCGTCTCCACCACTCCTCCTCTGCCCAGTCCCTGACACAAACCGGCTCTCTCTTAAATAAGATCATCTGATGGGCAGGAGACAGGCCTGTAGGCTCAAGCCGAGATGTCGGGGACCAAGCTGTTGTCTCCCCTGCCCCCTCTTGCCAGGACCCACACTAATGAGCAAGTCCCCTAAGGCATCTGATTCTTCCCCTCCACATATGAAAGCCTCCCTCCCCATGTTGAGGGTGGAGAGAGAGGGAGATGTCTGGCAATGGAGGATAAAGCAGGGGAGCAAGTCAGGGGAACAGAGAGATGGTTGAGATTAGCCAGGGAAGATCCAGGTGCAAATACCCTCTCAAGCCAGGAAAGCAAATCTCAGGCTCTCAGTCTAGACTTCCCTACAGAATCATTGGGGTGCTTAAAAACGGAATTGCCAGTATATGCCTGCTGCTATGGTCTTTTGTGGGGGGGGGAAGGGGAGGAGAGGAAGATGAGGCAGCAGACTAGAAACTGATGGAGAAAACAAATATCTCTGAGCATGCACAGAATGCCGCCAAGTAGCTACTGTACAGCAGGCAACCCACATCTGATAATAGGGCAGACAGCCTAGATTCATACGGAGCAGCTCCTTTAGCATCAGCCGCTCTCCTCCCTCTGACTTGCTTAAAGGGATCAGAGAGAAATTCCCCTGGCAAAAGCCGCTTTGCGGTTTAGGCAAGAGCTAGTTCCACAACTTACTTTACCCCTTGAGCTCGCTGATGGCTTTGTAAATACCCACCTTCCATTTATTTAAGCCTGATGGGTCTTTGTCTTCCAATAAATCCACATGCCTTAGATCCACATCTAACACCAAGCTGAGATTTCTGACTGCAGCGTGGAGGCAAACAGAGGGCCTCTGCGCCAGGGAGGGCCTGGCAGACCAACGCCGGCACAGCTGCCTCCCTGGCCCAGAAGCAGACTCAGGGCATGGCGGGCAGCTCCCCCCCCCCCACAGGGCACTGAGCAGAGGAGGATCATCATCATCCCTATATTGATATGAGTATCTACTGAGAAGATCCATAAAAAGCAACTGCACCAAAAGGAATTATTGTGAAAATAAGAAACATTTAGTGGGCGTTGTCCTTGCCCAGCGTTGTCCTTGCACAGGGCACCATATTACCAGAGTCTGGCCCTGACTGGCCAGTGATTCCTATTCCTCTAGGTACAGAGACAGACAACCAGATATTTTCCTATGCCCTCCTAACATTCAACAGAGAGGTAAATGGGTGGGGAAAGGCCCCAGCCCACCCCCAGCCATGAAGGTCCACCCCTCTCACTGCAGGCTTATTGGGAGGAAGAAATGGGGAAACAATTATGGAGACTGCCCTGAATTTCATAGAGGAAGGGTGGGATCTAACTATGATTCAAATGTTAATAAGTTAAACATGTAACAGGAGGCCCAATTTATTTGTGTATTTCTGAGCGAAGCTGCCATTTAGGAATATTCATCCGACGACTGCATTTTATCCTTGGGAATCAGTTGCTGGAGATGAAGGCACCCCAGAGTTGGGGGGGGGGGCTCCAGATGGGGGCTTAGTATCACAAACAGGTCACATAGATAATTGCAAAAGAGCTGCCAGCAACAGCATGGGTTTGTCTGTCTGTCTGCTTGTTTGTTGTAAATAATGCATTGGATTTGTCATGGATAGGGAAAATCTGGATTAAGGAATGGGGGGGGGATACAGGGTCTCGTTTTTATACCAGTGATGTCATGTGGACACTGTGGAAAAGTTGCCAGTGTGAGCTGCAGGCTTTCCACCTCTGGAAGCAGCACCTGGAGATTTCAAGGGGACCAAAGGGGCTTCCCAGTTCAAGACTGCAGGCCTTTTGCTTATTTAACATGCAATATTGAGCCCGTCCTCTGAAGAGTCTGCAACTGCTACAACAGCCTGGCAACCACATCTCAATGGTGGCTCCCAGCTACAGTCAAAGGGCAGCAGGTCCACTTGCCCTGCCCCTGCAAGGGTGCCTTCTTGGCATTGCACTTCGAGCCAATAACATGCCAGTTGCTGGCTTTGGGGTTTTGAATTTCACAGCTCTGCAGGTCACAAACAGTAGTGGATGGCAGGTGTGTGGGCGGCAGCAGCAGCAGCAGCAGCACAACCCTTTCTGGCTGACCTGTGATTTGAGACTAAGAAGAGGGCAATTTACATCCAAAGAGGAAGCTTGAAGGAAGATCCCACCCACCCTTCCCTCTCCAAATCTTTGGTCAGCCTTCTAATCCAGAGTAGGTCCTTTTCCAGGCTGCAGAGTCTGTTCGTCATATTTGGCGCAGTCCTCAGAGGCAGAAGGCTTTTGCTCTCTGTGTGAACCCATTAGAGTTGTGCTTTCCTCAGCTCTTAGGAGAAAAGAAGGGGCTGTGTGTACTCAGAGTTACCAAGCATAAATGTCACCATGAAAACAGTGTTTTGACAGGAAGCTACGATTTACTATAAAATGTCAGCTTTCCAGTGGGATTATCCAAGTGGCTTCCAAAGAAAACTTTAATCAAATTCCCAGCTGAGCTGGCACACAGCCAAGGATGAGGAGGGAGCCTCAGCAGCTGTATGGGCTGAGGAAGGGAGTGGGGGCCGACCTGAGCAAGGCAGAAATCCATGCAAGGGAGACAGAATCATAGACTTGTAGAGTTGGAAGGTACCCCAAATGTCATCTAGTCCAGCCCCCTGAAATTCAGGAATCATAGCTAAAGAGTCTCCAACAGATGCCCATCCAATGAGGAAGGGTCCAGCAGCTTCCAAGGTAGCCTGTTCCACAGCCGAGCATCTCTAACCGTCAGAATGTTATTCCTAATGTTTCATCAGAACCTCCTTTCTTATCATTTGAATCCATTGGTTCCTGTTCTTGCTTCTGGAGCAGTAGAAAACAAAGCTTGCTCATCTTCCATGTGAAAGCCCTTGGGATATTTTGAGATCGTCACATCAAGTGACTTCCAAGTGCTCTCTCTTCTGATGTGGAACAGCTCAGTTTGGTGCAATTTACATCTTAGACCAGGGGTAGCCAACATGGTTCTCAAATGTTCTTGGGATTCCTATTCTCATCAGCCCCAGTGGCACCTGGGATTATGGGAGTTGTAGTCCAGCAACATCTGGAGGGCACCACTTTGCCTACCCATGTCTTAGATGGTGCTCTGCTAGTCCCACAGGGGACTTTTTAATGCAGCTTCTGCATCTCTCCTTCACCCCTCACCCATCTCCTGCCACCACTATCAGGACCTTAACATTATTAAACAGAACTGAGAACCCTGTGGCCTTCTGGAAGTCGCAATCTAGTGTGCAGAGACATTAGCAGGTGGGGATAACTGTGGGTGCTTTGGGCTGCTGCTGATTCCTACTGCTAAAGACACAAGAACCTGGCAGGGGTCTCTTTTCTGGCTGGCTGGCTGGCAGACTGGTGTTTCTCCTTGACTCCACCTGCTCCCACACCCAAATATTTGCCATCTACTCTGGGTTGAAGGGGAAAGTTTGAATTTATTGAAGAGCAGCACCCTCTGCTGGCCAATAGAAGCTCTGTTACTGTGTTGAATTTAGAAGTGAGACCAGTGAGGGGTTACCAGCTCCTGATATTGTCCCATCTGCTCGCTATGCAGAGATTCATTGACCTTCATGCCATGAGCTTTGCTTGCCACTCCTGTTCTTCTCCTCCTCCTCCTCCTCCTCCTCCTCCTCCTCCTCCTCCTCCTCCTCCTCCTCCTCCTCCTCCTCTCTCTTCTTCTTCTTCTTCTTCTTCTTCTTCTTCTTCTTCTTCTTCTTCTTCTTCTTCTTCTTCTTCTTCTTCTTCTTCTCATTCTTTTTATTGGTTTCTTTAGACATACATTCATCCTATTGCATTGTAACAACTTGATTTTCCTGTAAATTAAATATATATTTCTAAAACATAGTGCAAGAATAAAACAACAGAATACATACTTACTTATTTATTTGATATTTGTAACCCATTTGCATCTGACTTCTTTTAAAGGCACAGGAACATCTGGGTTTGTTTTGCTCTGTGCTTTATTTTCCCATGCCCTCGGGGAACAGTCTTGCTTTGCATTTTGGATTTCATCATTTTGAAAGCCATGCTCCGAGAAGCGGACACGGAGCAACGGATTCAAACTACAAGAAAGAAAATTCCACCTAAACATTAGGAAGAACTTCCTGACAGTAAGAGCTGTTCGGCAGTGGAATTTGCTGCCAAGGAGTGTGGTGGAGTCTCCTTCTTTGGAGGTCTTTAAGCAGAGGCTTGACAGCCATCTGTCAGGAATGCTTTGATGGTGTTTCCTGCTTGGCAGGGGGTTGGACTGGATGGCCCTTGTGGTCTCTTCCAACTCTATGATTCTATGATTCTATTTGGCTTAGTTCTTTCCTGCTTGTCTATCACTGAGGCAAACTAGCTCTGGGGGCCAAGGGGTCTCGTAAAAGCAACTTCTCCTAGTGATGTGGATGTGCATCCCACTTCTGCCTCTGATCAAAACAGGTCTGGGCAAGCTTTTGAGTTGTTCTGGAAAACTGCAGTGCTTGATTTCCAGGCTCCATGTACAGCAGGGCTCAAACTTCTTGAGATCTGCTTTCCAGTGTCAACATACAAAGTACTGGCAGTCTCTAGCATTGCCCAGGAACTCTAAGAAACCAAAACTTTAAAAACTGCAGTTTTAAAAGATTCAGTCCACCACCTTGGTTGAAAATGGCATCCAAACATCAACAGCAGCCTGCTAAGAGCAGCAGCAGACCCTGCTGGATCAGGCCGAAGGCCCATCTTGATCACCATCTTCCCAACCAGTTCCCCACAGGAATCCTGCAAGAAGGACCCCAGAGCAACAGCAGTGCTCCCCCCCCACGCTACTTGCAATTGCCAGAAGCACATTCAGAGGCAGAACATAGCTATCATGACTAGTAGCCATTGACAGCCTTGTTGTTGTTGTTTAGTCATTTAGTCGTGTCCGACTCTTCGTGACCCCATGGACCAGAGCACGCCAGGCACTCCTGTCTTGCACTACCTCCTGCAGTTTGGTCAAACTCATGTTCATAGCTTCGAGAACACTGTCCAACCATCTCGTCCTCTGTCGTCCCCTTCTCCTAGTGCCCTCCATCTTTCCCAACATCAGGGTCTTTTCCAGGGAGTCTTCTCTTCTCATGAGGTGGCCAAAGTATTGGAGCCTCAGCTTCAGGATCTGTCCTTCCAGTGAGCACTCAGGGCTGATTTCCTTCAGAATGGAGAGGTTTGATCTTCTTGCAGTCCAAGGGACTCTCAAGAGTCTCCTCCAGCACCAAAATTCAAAAGCACCAATTCTTCGGCGATCAGCCTTCTTTATGGGGTCCAGCTCTCACTTCCATACATCACAACTGGGAAAACCATAGCTTTAACTATATGGACCTTTGTGGGCAAGGTGATGTCTCTGCTTTTTAAGATGCTGTCTAGGTTTGTCATTGCTTTTCTCCCAAGAAGCAGGCGTCTTTTAATTTCGTGACTGCTGTTACCATCTGCAGTGATCATGGAACCCAAGAAAGTAAAATCTCTCACAGCCTCCATTTCTTCCCCTTCTATTTGCCAGGAGGTGATGGGACCAGTGGCCATGATCTTAGTTTTTTTTATGTTGAGCTTCAGACCATATTTTGCACTCTCCTCTTTCACACTCATTAAAAGGTTCTTTAATTCCTCCTCACTTTCTGCTATCAAGGTTGTGTCATCAGCATATCTGAGGTTGTTGATATTTCTTCTGGCAATCTTAATTCCGGTTTGGGATTCCTCCAGTCCAGCCTTTCGCATGATGAATTCTTCATATAAGTTAAATCAGGGAGACAATATACAGCCTTGTCGTACTCCTTTCCCAATTGAACCAATCAGTTGTTCCATATTCAGTTCTAACCGTAGCTTCTTGTCCCACATAGAGATTTCTCAGGAGACAGATGAGGTGATCAGGCACTCCTATTTCTTTAAGAGCTTGCCATAGTTTGCTGTGGTCAACACAGTCAAATGCTTTTGCATAGTCAATGAAGCAGAAGTAGATGTTTTTCTGGAACTCTCTAGCTTTCTCCATAATCCAGCGCATTTTGCAATTTGGTCTCTAGTTCCTCTGCCCCTTCGAAATCCAGCTTGCACTTCTGGAAGTTCTCGGTCCACATACTGCCTAAGCCTGCATGTAGAATTTTAAGCATAACCTTGCTAGCATGTGAAATGAGCGCAATTGTGCAGTAGTTGGAGCATTCTTTGGCACTGCCCTTCTTTGGGATTGGGATGTAGACTGATCTTCTCCAATCCTCTGGCCACTGCTGAGTTTTCCAAACTTGCTGGCATATTGAGTGTAGCACCTTGACAGCATCATCTTTTAAAATTTTAAATAGTTCAGCTGGAATATCATCACTTCCACTGGCCTTGTTATTAGCAGTGCTTTCTAAGGCCCATTTGACTTCACTCTCCAGGATGTCTGGCTCAAGGTCAGCAACCACACTACCTGGGGTGTACGAGACCTCCATATCTTTCTGGTATAATTCCTCTGTATATTCTTGCCACCTCTTCTTGATGTCTTCTGCTTCTGTTAGGTCCTTTCCACTTTTGTCCTTTATTATGGTAATCTTTGTATAAAATGTTCCTTTCATATCTCCAATTTTCTTGAACAGATCTCTGGTTTTCCCCATTCTGTTGTTTTCCTCTATTTCTTTGCATTGCTCGTTTAAGAAGGCCCTCTTGTCTCTCCTTGCTATTTTTTTTAAAACCTGCATTCAATTTCCTGTATCTTTCACTATCTCCCTCACATTTTGCTTGCCTTCTCTCTCCCGCTATTTGTAAGGCCTCATTGGACAGCCACTTTGCTTTCTTGCATTTCCTTTTCATTGGGATGGTTTTCATTGCTGTCTCCTGTATAATGTTATGAGCCTCCATCCATAGTTCTTCAGGCACTCTGTCCACCAAATCTAAATCCTTAAACCAGTTCCTCACTTCCACTGTGTATTCATAGGGGATTTGATTTAGATTGTATCTTACTGGCCCAGTGGTTTTTCCTACTTTCTTCAGTTTAAGCTGGAATTTTGCTGTAAGAAGCTGGTGATCTGAGCCACAATCTGCTCCAGGTCTTGTTTTTGCTGACATTATAGAGCTTCTCCATCTTTGGCTGCAGGGAATATAATCAATCTGATTTCGATGCTGCCCACCTGGTGATGTCCATGTGTAGAGTCCTCTCTTGTGTTGTTGGAAAAGAGTGTTTGTGATGACCAGCTTGTTCTCTTGACAGAACTCTATTAGCCTTTGCCCTGCTTCATTTTGAACTCCAAGGCCAAACTTGCCAGTTGTTCCTTTTATCTCTTGATTCCCTACTTTAGCATTCCAATCCCCTGTAATGAGAAGAACATCCTTCTTTGGTGTCATTTCTAGAAGGTGTTGTAAGTCTTCATAGAACTGGTCAATTTCACTTTCTTCAGCACTGGAAGTTGGTGCATAAACTTGGATTACTGTGATGTTAAAAGGTCTGCCTTGGATTCATATCGAGATCATTCTATCATTTTTGAGATTGCATCCCAGTACAGCTTTCGCTACTCTTTTGTTGACTATGAGGGCCACTCCATTTCTTTTACGGGATTCTTGCCCACAGTAGTAGATATGATAGTCATCCGAACTGAATTCACCCATTCCCGTCCATTTTAGTTCACTGATGCCCAGGGTGTCAATATTTATTCTTGCCATCTCATTTTTGACCACATCCAGCTTACCATTATTCATGGTTCTTACATTCCAGGTTCCTATGCAATATTTTTCTTTAAAGCATTGGACTTTCCTTTCGCTTCCAGGCATATCCGCAACTGAGCGTCCTTTCGGCTTTGGCCCAGCCGCTTCATCAGCTCTGAATCTACTTGTACTTGTCCTCCGCTCTTCCTCAGTAGCATGTTGGACGCCTTCCGACCTGAGGGGCTCATCTTCCAGCGTCATAACTTCTATCTGCCTTAGGCACCATTAATTTCTCTAATCCTCCTTTATAGCCATCCAGGTTGGTGGCCTTCACTACTGTTTGTGGGACCCAGCTGCCCTAAGTCCACACTCAGGGCAATCCAAAAAGGAATTCCAAAGTCAAAACACAGGGGCAACTCAAGAAGCAAAGTCCAGAGTCTAAGGTCAAGACAGAGAAAACCCCTGTTCTGACAAGTTTGGTCCACCATCCTGGGTCCAAATGGAGTCCAATTGTTTCAAAAAATAGAAGAAAATCTGTTTCTTCATCTAAGATTTGATTACAGTATCTTAAGATGTCTAAATCATAGAATTGTAGAGTTGGAAGGGACCACAAGGGTCATCCAGTCCAACCCCCTGCAATGCAGGAATCTTTTTGCCCAACTTGGGGCTTGAACCTGCATCCCTGGGATGGTGGTGATGGTTGTTTTTATTAATTTTTATTATTTATAAGCCGCCCACCCGTCTTGGCAGCTCCCTACAAAAATAGTAAAAACACAGTTACAACATCAAACACTAAAAACTTTAAGAGTCTCATGTGCTACCAACTGAGCCATGCAGATCAAGCAAGCACACAGACGATTAGATTAGATTTCTTCTCCAACTCTTCATTTTGAGGTCCCTGAGTGGATAACAACAACTCAAAAATATAATATTAAAACTAGTTAAGACCAATGATGATCAAAAGCATAGAGCATGTTCCAAAATATACCTCTAGATGGGCCTTTGGTCTGATCCAGAGGGGCTGAGTAACAGCAAGGGAGAGTGGCTTCCTTCATGCACAGCCTGCGCACTTCCTGAAAGCATTGGACTGGCCTATGTGGTAAGCAGGATGCTGGGCCAGAGAGGCTTTGAGCCTGAGCCTGCATGGCTCCTTTGGTGTTCTTGCTGTTGCTGAGACACATACGCCGCAGGGACGTCTATCAGCCACTCCTCCTGCTCCTCCCTATGGCAGCCAATCATGAGTTTCCAAGTTCAAAGGCAATAGACCACTGAATATTGGTTTATCCTAGCCAAATGCTTGATGTCCTGCTTTGTGGGCTGCCTGGAGGAAGCTTCTTGGCCACTGTGGGAAGCAGGTTGGAGCCCAGACCAGATGATCCAGAAGGACTCCTCTCACGGTGACCCTCTTTTTCTCTGCCCACCCATTCCCCGTCCCCCGGAGCAGTCTGAACCTGAGCAACAGCGATATCCTCACTGTCTATGATGGAGAAGACCTCAGCGCCCACATCTTGGGACAGTACCTGGGCAGCAGTGGACCTCAGAAACTCTACTCCTCCACGCCAGACTTGACCATCCAGTTCCACTCGGACCCTGCTGGGCTCATCTTTGGGAAAGGGCAGGGATTTATCATGAACTACATTGGTGGGTGCCTGGAAGGGGGCTCAGAGGCCTCGCCACCTCCTGGCCTGGAAAGGGCAAAGCTGGGGGAGGGGCTGACTGCGCAAGATGCAGGGGCTCACTGGAGATGGGGGGGGGAGCCCATGGCCCGCCAGGCTTTCAGCCTTCGCAGCCAGAGAGGGAGCTGGGAGGTGTATTTCAGCAACATTGGAAGGGCAACAGCTCCCTGCTCCCCGCTCTCTAACCTTTAAGGAAATGTGTTTGGGGGCAGCTCCCCCCATTTGTCCTTTAACTGGGGAGGAGAGAGAAAGAAAGTCTTCCTGGGGTGCTTGGGGGGGGCGTGGCAGAGCAGCTTCTCTGAGCACAGAATGCCCACTCCCTGCATCTCTATGGGAGAAGATCAGGAAGAGCCCATGGAGAAAGGGACCTCTCTGTGCCTGAAACCCCTTCACACCCTCCCTTTAAAGTGCCACAATAACACTTTAAACAGTCATGGCTTCAGTTCCTCCCCAAGAATTCTGGCAGCTCTAGTTTCTTAGGCAACACTCCCCCCCACACACACACACCCAAGCTACAATTCCCAGAGCTCCTTGTGAAGAGGGGTGGGTTGCTAAACCATGTAGCTCTGGGAGGTGACTATCAAAGGGCTTTCACTGTGTGATGTGCAAGTGTCCTGAGATGACTCTGTCAGTAGACCGAGATGATAGATTAGATAGATGATATAGATAGATGATAGACAGATAGATAGATAGATAGATAGATAGATAGATAGATAGATAGATAGAGAGAGAGAGAGAGAGATGATAGATGATAGATAGATAGATGATAGATATAGATAGATGATAGATTAGATATAGATAGATAGATAGATAGATAGATAGATAGATAGATAGATAGATAGATAGATAAAGATAGAGATCGGCAGGCAGGCAGGCCAGCCTTGTGCAACGCTGATAGGCTTATTGGGGGGGACTGCAAGCCCCACTAAACACACGGTGACTTGCTCCAGAGCAAAAACGCAGAGGATGGTGGTGCAAACTTGATCCATGGCCCTTGGGATCCTGCCTGGCCACCCACAGTGCTGATTTAGGGGGCTGCTGCCAAATCCTTGACTTGGAACTCCTCCCACCTCAGTCAGGGACATGGAATCTGCTGTGTTTCTGGGCTCTGACCTGCATCTTCCCCAGGCACTGTGACCAGAGGTCAGGTGCACCTTGATGGTCCTCACATGCTCTCTGGCCCTATGCAAACTGAGACCCAGAGTTCCCCTGGCTGGTCCTATGGGCCTTTGTCAGCCTGCTCCTCCCCCCCCCCCAAAAAAATCTGCATTTCCCACTTCTCAAGGTCTTGGCAGCCTCAAGACCTTGACAGCATAGAGCCCTTTCCATCTCCAGCCCCACCCCTCCGGCACGTGGCCTTCATCTTCCAGCCAAACCTACCTCCCATTTCCCTTAGAGCAACAGCGCTGATTTCTGCCTCTTCTGACTTTGCCCCTCCCTCTCACCAGGGAGGGTGTTGCAAGCCACAGGAGTCAACTCCTAAGGGCCAAGGTCCCTTCCGGGGGCCCCTAAAATATTTGAGGGGCTGCCAGAGTTGATGGGCATTGCCATTCAAATGGTGTGTGCTGCATCTTGTGATCGATTATGTGGGGTGGGGCTTGCCCCCCCCATATTTTATTCAAGTTGGCACCCCTGTTGCAAGCTCTCTGTGATGTCACAGAATGCTCTAAGCAGGGCGCATCCCATCAGAGGGGCAGCTCTTCTGGAGACGGTGCCATCCAAGCTCCTTAAAGGAGGCAAAATGTTCTGTCAGATGAAGCCCAGGTTGCTGCAGCCCAGATTTTGAGAGTTCCACCTCCAGCTTCTCTAGAACCTGATGTTTCCTGCAGCTGTCAAATAGTTGTCAAGGGGGTATTTGAGGTGCTTGAGGAGCAGAGTCCAGCTGTGTACCCAGCTGCTTCTTAACTGCAAGTTCGCTTTCCTGGTACAGAAGTGTCGCGGAATGACTCCTGTTCAGACTTGCCTGAAATCCAGAACGGCTGGAAGACCACATCTCACACAGAGCTTGTTCGTGAAGCCAAGATCACCTACCAGTGTGACCCGGGCTACGACATTGTCGGGAGTGACACCCTCACCTGCCAGTGGGACCTCAGCTGGAGCAGCGACCCACCCTTCTGTGAGAAAAGTATGGGTCTCGCAATGTAGGCAGGGGTGGCGTGACCTGTGCTGACTCTTAACACGTCTTTCCTTGTGGTTTGAGGAACCCTCCCTGCATCTGCCATGTAAGAGAGAGCCTTGCACCTTACAGAGCAGAGCTGAGGGGGCTCCCTCCGTTTATATAGTATGGTCTCATCTTACACAGAGGTTTGCCCAAGTCCTTTGGAGCTGCCCAGGGGGAGAGCTTAAAAGCTCCTTTTGCAGCAGGTGACTCAAGAGGAACCAGCCCAAAGGGAGTTTTTAAGGCCTCTGCCTTGCTTGGAGGTCAAGGCCAGTGTGTCAGAATAGGACCTGGGAGGCCAGGGTTTGAATCCCCACTCAGCCATATGGAACTCGCTGGTTGACCTTGGGTGCTGGTCCCTGCCTCTCAGCCTAGCCTACCTTGCAGGGTTGCTCTGAGGATTAAATGAGATGGGGGAGGGGGACTGTGTATGCCACCTGGAACTCCTTGGAGAGAAAATGTGGGGTGCAGTAAATAACTATCAAGGCCCTCTCAGCACACGAGGTCCAGAAGCCTAGCAAGCATAGCAACCCAACCAATAAAAACCTGAAAATACAGCTCTACAGATAAATGGCAGTTCTTACACACCCCACAACATTAAATGAGGTCACAAATACTTGAAACCTTTCAAACTGAAGGGTGAAAAGGCATCAGATTTCAAAGCTTTCATGAGGACTCCAAGCATTTCAAACCTGAAATCCTCCACATCCTACAACACTGCAAGCTAGAGAGACCAACTATTGCCATGGATTCTCATCTAACTCTGTTCCTTTCTTTCCTCTAGTTATGTACTGCACAGACCCTGGGGAGGTGGAGCACTCAACCCGTTTGATTTCTGACCCCGTGCTCTTGGTAGGGACCACAATCCAGTACACCTGCAATCCGGGCTTCGTTCTTGAAGGAAGTTCTCTCCTGACCTGTTACAGCCGGGAGACGGGGACGCCCATCTGGACCTCAAGGCTGCCCCACTGTGTTTGTACGTTGGGCTCCCCCCTCTGAATGCAAAACTCACACACTTCCTGGAAATGAGAAGCCATGGTTGAGTTGTGGTGGACTGCAACCCCTGTGGCTGGCATTTGAATATAAATACAAATACCATATGAAGCTGCCTTCAACAGGTCCAGGTTTGATAGATTGGGCTCAAAAAGGTCTCTTTTAACCAGCAGGGGCTCTCTTCAGGGCCTCGGATGGAGAAGGCTCTTCCATATCATCTAGAATCATAAAATTGAAGAGTTTGAGGGGACTGGGGTTATCTAATCCAACCCCCAGCAATGCAGGAATCTCAGCTAAGGCATCCCTGGCAGATGGCCATATGACCTCTGCTTAAATACTGTGTTTCCTTTTTTGTCATTTGAATCCATTGGTTTTAGGCCCTACCCTCAAGGGTACCCTTGCTCTGTCTTCTGTGTGACAGCCCTTCATATATTTGAAGATGGTGATCTTCAAATATGGCGCCAGAAATCTTTTTCCCCTGGATATGCCAGGAACTGAGCTAAATTATAGCATCCAATCAATATTTGTTGCCAGCAAGTAGTTGGATGAAACCTCCAAAAGACAGGTGGAGAAGCACTTGGCTGACACCTGCAAACAGCTGCCAAAAGGTGCGCCAAGCCCACAGGTTAATTTGTGGCCTTTGCTGTGAGAAAACCCTCTTTCTTCACAGGGAAGGTAGCAAAGCAATACTTCTAACACATTTGTGGGGCAGGAGGGGCAGAGCAGCACTTCTTATGTGGCGCCAGTCTTGCTTGAGCTGCTGGGAAAAAACACTCTCTGTCTCATGCAGTGTGGCATGAGGACCTGGGAGACCAGAGTTCAAATCCCGCATTTCGCCATGAGCCTTGGGCCAGCCATTGCCTCTCTCAGCCTAACCTGCCTCACAGATGGGAGATAAGTGCAAGAAATAAATCTACGCACCCTGAACCAAAGAATCTTCATGCAGACCTGATTTGGAGGGGGAAAGAATGTTCATAGGCTTCCTCCTCTGTGTGTTTCCTCCTAGCTGAAGAATCCCTCGCCTGTGAGAACCCAGGCCTACCAGAAAACGGATACCAGATCCTCTACAAGCGCCTTTACCTGCCTGGGGAGTCCCTGACATTCATGTGCTATGAGGGTTTTGAGCTCATCGGAGAGGTCACCATCAAGTGCATTCTGGGTCAGCCCTCCCGCTGGAGTGGGCCGCTCCCTGTTTGCAAAGGTACTCTCCCCTGGAAAGAGAGAGGGGCCAGGGTGCAGATGCTTGCCTCATCTTCTCTGGGGCAGCCCCTGGATCCAGCAGCCCCAAGCTAACCTACCTGCCTTTCTCTTTCAGTGAATCAAGACAGCTTTGAGCATGCCTTAGAAGGTGAGCAGACTATTTTCATGGATGCCCCGAGTTCCAGAGTCAACAGGACCCAGATTAGTTTTCATTTGGAGTTTCTGCCATGTGTGCTTTATTGGCAAATCCATTAGGAAACAAAAAGTTTATTAAGATGCAAAAAAAAAAAGTAAGACCTTTTAAGAAAAAGATATTGCAAATAAAAAATTACAGGAAATCAGCAAATTCCCCAACA
Source organism: Zootoca vivipara (assembly GCF_963506605.1). Taxonomy (NCBI): domain Eukaryota; kingdom Metazoa; phylum Chordata; class Lepidosauria; order Squamata; family Lacertidae; genus Zootoca; species Zootoca vivipara. Next base: position 408,144 of record NC_083292.1, read on the forward strand.
GAGCAAGGGAGCAAAGATTAAATGCAGTCCTTTGCGCCCATCTCTAAGCCCATTCCCCAAAGATTCCCACTTCCCTAAAGATGGCTCTCAATGGTTACCAGCTGCCGTGACTGTGCTCTGCCTCCACAGGTGGGGAGAGTGCTCTTGTGCTTGGATCCTGCATGTAGGCTTACCTCTGGCAGGCCACTGTAGGAACAGGGTACTGGACTAGATGGGCCACTGGCCTGATCCAGCAGGCTCTTCATGTGTTCTAGAGACAGAATCTTCCACAAGCTCCTTTGCTGTCCTCCAGTCATTGGCCTCCTGGCCAGCCACCTGTTCTTATAGCATCTCCTTGTCCATCAAATGCTCCTCGCAGAGGCCCCAGGATCAAAGAATCAGGGAGCTTTCAATTTGCCTCTCCTCTGAGATATGCATGCCTTATATCCTGCCATGGACTGACTGCAGCTGTGGATTCCAGACCCAGGGCAATTGCTAGGTTTCCCAAGTAACCCTTTAATTCCCAATGAACGAACACAGAAAATATGCATTCCATGTAATATGCATACAAGATCTCATTCCTTCACAGCCTGCCTACATTGGGATGGGTGACAGCTGACACTCTCCCAGCCATGGCCCAGTAAGCAGGAGTCAGGGAGATGGCAAAGAAGATGTTTGCTCTTGGAAATTACCACCAGGGTTTTCTCCGCCTTCCTGGCCGACAGAACTGTATCCTTGAGCTTGTGGATTCAGGAACCGGCTTGGAGAGCAGGCCTACTTTGCTCTGGCTAAATGGAGGGCAAGAGAGAAGGGCTCTTTTCTGCAGGGGAAAGCTCCGTTGCTTAACAGGCAGTCAATGTTTCTTCAGTGCCAGCTAATGGTGGGAAAGATTGTCTTCTGATATCTGAAGATCTGTCTTGAGTGTTAGCCATCCATCTCCAGGGTGGGTGGAGCTGCAGAAACTCTCACACTCGCTCAGGTGCCAGTCCTAGAAGGGCAGAGTTGGAAGGCAGCCTTACCCCTCACCTTGCTTGCATTCCCCCCTGGAATGAGGCTGCTCCCAGACGGCTTGTGTGGACACTTTGCATGGAACATGGACACCCATTTGTTTCCTGTGCCTGTTCAAAGCCTCTTAAGCACCTAGCAATGCCCTTGGAGGGAAATCCATTTCAAGGCTGATCTCCATTCTGCAGCTTCCAATGGGTGCTTTGGGGTGTCAGTCTTGGGGAATCCCATGAGGTGCTTACCTGTCTAGGATCTCACCCCGACACTTCTCTCTTCAGTAGCCGAAGCTGCCGCAGAAACATCCTTGGAAGGGGGGAACATGGCGCTGGCCATCTTCATCCCAGTGCTTGTGGTCTCCTTGCTGCTGGGGGGAGCATACGTCTACATCACCAGGTAGGAAGGCAGGGGGGCGGCAGGTGCCCTCTCTGGTTTGGGAGGCGTTTGGGGCGTTTGGGAAAGGGCTCAGCTTCTGAGCCAGCTTGCCTGCTTCTGCCAGCCCACCTGTAGCTCTTGGCTTCTCCGGGACCTTTCCTCAGCACCCTGCTCTGTATTTGGGGCAGTCTGTGCTCTGAGAGGTACATGTCAATCTGTGGGCAACTAATGGGGTGGGAGGAGGGGCCCTGGGGCAGCTGGTGTTCAGCCCCCTTCCAATGGTCTCAATGTCCTGGGCCATCAATGCATCATCTCCCATGAAAGGTGCTGCTGGAAGGGCTTGGAAAGTGTTGCTCAGTGGATCCCTTTGGACTCTGCTCTCTTGACTCTTCTGTCTCTCTCTCCCCGACTCTCAGGTGCCGCTACTACTCCAGCCTGCGCCTGCCCCTCATGTACTCTCACCCATATAGCCAGATCACAGTGGAGACAGAGTTTGACAACCCGATTTATGAGACAGGGGTGAGTTGACGGATTCCTGGATTGAAAGCAGCATCTTGATTTGGCTCCATGTGGAACACACAAGTCCCCGTGGAGGCAATTGTGAGGCAGACAGAGGCAGTGAAATGTCTCGGGACAGTCCTGAATGTTGTCCTCATTCAACTGCCTCGAAGAACCACAATGATGCTCCCTTGTCTTGCCCCATGTGCCATCAGAGTAGTTTCTGAGCCTCTCCATAGTGGCCACAGGGGAAGCAGAGTCACTGGATGAAATGAGCTGCCCTTTCTAAGGTTACAACTTGGGTTTATTTGCAGTTGGTAGTCTGAGAACAAGGCATGATGTCCAGCCTCACTGCCTGCTTCCGGACTGTGGTCCTACTCATGGCATCTGCCGCAGCAGCAGCAGCAGCAGTCCACAACCACCTTCCTCTCTTTCAGCCTTCAGTGAGGGGTCCCCATCCCTCATCCTGGTTGCCAGCATTCTGTCAACGATGGCAGGCAGTTTTCTCTCCGTGCTTAGCATGTCTGTGAATGTACCATGACATCAGAGCAGGCCAGCCAATGGAGGAGCTGCCATACCCTAAAGGGGTTGCCTTTTATGGAGAGTGAAGCTGTGCGACTCCTTCCGCCTGCCCCAAACCTTTTGAAGTTAACATGAATTTAAAACCTCAAGAATGTAAAATCTCAACAACAACAAAACATTATGCCCAACAATGATTTTTTTTGGTGTTGTTGTTGTTGTTGTTGTTGTTGTTTTAAAAAATAAAACCCCTGAGAAGTAATCAGAGTGCAGAGGCCCCCTGAAATAAAATAGTTCTGACCAGGTGTCTGAAACTCTAAGCAATTTCCCCTGTTGAAAAGACATAGCTGGCACCCTTTTGGGGGCAAAGGCAGCCGTTGACCAGTCTGCTTTCTTTCCCCAGGAAACACGAGAATATGAAGTATCCATATGAAGCTGACCTCGTGGAACTCTCCAGACACAGCCTTGATTTCTTCTCCCAGAACCTGCTCAAGTGATAAATGTCCAGTGGAGTTTGGCTGAGAGCTTGACCATGTCGCTCCTTCTCCTTTTGCCACCTTCCTCTCCATCTTGAAGTCTTCTCCAGTTATGTTCCCGGTAGTATCACGATTGGGTGCTGCACTGGATTTGCAGGCTCTGGAGCTAATCCTTGCTCACCAAGGCAACCTCCTGTATGGCTGCATAAAAAATAACACTGTGGTGCATTCGTTGTGTATTGTGAGTTGGGGTTTTCCTTACTGTCACTGAAAAATGAAGCTGCTTTGGGTCCCTGAGCAAGCTGGGCAACGCCAGGTTCAGCTGTTTGCCAGGAGGACAGCGGGCAGAGGGATCTCTTCTCATGGCAGCCACTCCCCCCCCCCAAAAAAAACCCCGGAACTTGGTGCTGTGTTTTCCTCTGTTTGAGCTGCTGGAAGAGAAAGTGGTGCCAACTTGTAGAGGAGCTTGGAAAGCCGCTGGTGACTGCCTGAAGAGCAACAGTGACCAAATGATGAAAATCGTGTGTTGAAATCTCATCCCATTTTTGTCTTGAATCATGGATGTGAACCCGTGTAAAATGGCCAGCTAGGGGATGGCTTGGCTAGGGAAAGCAGAGAAAAATATCTCTGGAAGCTGGACAGCAGATTGGTGAATTACTCCCAGCTGGTCTTACCTGCCTTTAAAGAATTCTGTGGCTGCTGCTTAAGTATGCTGCCTGCCAACTTTTACTGTACCTCAGGGCAAAAATGGCAGTTCCAGGCTCTTTGGACATGTTTTGGTGTTTCTGGTGCACACATTGGAGCCAACAACATAAGAAAATTGTGACTCTTTTGGCTCCCTGAAAGGCGTGTGAAGGAATGGTCTGTGGGTGTATTGGATTAGTGGCTTCTGAACATGGAGGGCTGCATCCAGTCTTTTTTGTCTGGAATATGACAGGAAGCAGGCAGGTGATCATACTGGCAACTGTTTGGTCCCCCAACATCTTCAGTTCGCAAAGCAGGGTATAGCAAAAGCCCCCTCATTCATACATCATGTTTGTGCGCGAGAAACATTGCAATTCTGAATCATTGAGATTTTGCACTGTTGGGCCTTATTTTTTTTAAAGCCACCTGGAACAACTGCTTTAGATGAGCTAGATCAGGAGAAAGGAGTGGTCTGCAAAACACCACTTGCCTTGGGGCACAGGGCAAATGCACCCCGATTCCCCTCCCCACCGGAAGGCCCTGCAGTGTGGGCTGCCTTTGCTCCTGGGCGATTGGGGAAAGAAAGGAAACTCAAACCTGCAGCCTTTCCACAGGAACCTGAAGATGGGAAGAGCACTAGTTGGACTGCAGAGAAACTCTGCCCCTTTGGCCGCCCCTTCCTACCTCCACCCAGCCTGTCCCCTCTCAGACCATCCCTGTTATTAATGGGTAACTGGAGAGGCATCTTTGTAAAAATGGTGAAACTGTAACCATGGCAATGTTTTTTAAACGTCTGTTTTAGTTTAGAAACCTGGTTTGTGCGTCTCTGCAGTTGTCAAGAGTAAGGTGTTTGGGGCTATTTAGTAATTTACTTTTTCCTCCCCCCCCCCCAAAAAAAAATTACAGCAAAAAAGAAGAATGTCTATTTGTAATTTGCAGTGGTAAGAGGAGGGAGGGGGAAAGTGCCAAAAAAAGAAAAAATGTACCCAGATTTCTGTTTCCATTCTTACAGGTCTCTTTTTATAAAATTGTTGGGATTAAATATTTTTAAGCTTAAACTTCAATGGGAGGTGGCAGAACTTGGTGTAAGTCACCTTAATAGAAATTGTACTGCTCTGCCTCAGAGTTTGGGAGCACAGAGGGTGCTGCTGCCACATGGCCTGGGTGGCAGCGCCATGGGCTCCCAGATGGATTTCTGACTGGCAGGTGCCAGCTGCAGCCCAAGTCTCCCTGCACATGCCTAAGGCATAGTTATCCCAGCACTGCGGTTCCTTACTGCATGGGACCCAAATTGTGTGGACTTCTTTCTGTGTAGTTGGCTACCTGGCATTGGGAATATGACAAAATCTGCCTGCTCAGTTCATCCACACATCCATTTCCCATTTCCATAGTCTCCAACTGCCCTGAAAATGCTGAGGAAAACCCCCCAGGCTTCTCTTTTTATCCTGTTTGTGTCCCCTGGCACCTCAGGTAGACTCCCTCTAATGAGGGAGGATCCATTCTTAGCTGCCATGCATAATGGCTACACATAGTCCAATCTTTCCTCTTTCTAAATGGTGTGAGGAGGGGGCCTGTCAATTTCCACAAGCAAGAGCCACAGGAGGCATTGAAGGCTTCTTCCCAAGCTGTTTCTCTTGGGGTGCCCTGTGCAACTTAAGTTGGAGAACCAGGGGCAAGTGGGAATGGGGCTGCAGAGTTGCTGCATTTCAGGTCATTGGGCTCAAATCAGACTTCTGGATCCCTCTCAAGAGAGGATTCAAAACTATTTCATCTCTTTGACAAATTGTTTGTGTTTTCCCCAAAATGTGCCTATCCAATCCTTTGAAATCATGCTAGACCTTCTCTGAACTTTGCCCGTCCTGGCAGGGGAAGATATTCATTTCACTGCAATCCACTTCAGTTTTCTTATGACTTGCCTCACACACTTTGTCTGTACCCCAAACGCCTTTCCCCCCTTGTGCACCCACGGTCACATCTTTGCATGGTTTTTGAAATGTACTCGGAGTCGAGAGTGAATTTCATGCTCTTTATTCAGCTCATAGTCATCAAGGAGAAGAGGAGAAGAAGAATGGCTCTTTTCCCAAAACCATCTGCTTATATACATTATTTACACAATGGGCCTTGCGTGATTGGCTACTTCAGGGCTACACCTGTGGGCCAATTATATTGTGAATTGACTTCTGCCTGCAGCCTGATTGGCTGCTCCTACAGGCCAATCAGGTAGCAGATTCACTTCTGCCCGCCGCCTGATTGGCTGCTCCAGCAGGCCAATCAGGTTGCGGATTCACTTCCACCTGGAGTTGGATTGGGTAGCTCCCGCTGTTTCTGAATCCTATTGTTCTAGGATTCAGCTCAGTACATAACACCCCTCCCCTCTAAGTTCCAGTCCTGCCCGGGAAGTTGCATTCGTAGTCCCCAAGGTCTGCTGGCCGCCTCCGTGTGCGTTGTGGCCTGGGGTGTTCCTTGGTCAGGGGTTCTGGTTCTGGCTCGTGTTCCGAGGCTGCTGGCTGTGCCGGGGCTGTCTGGTCTGGCGCCACTGAACCACTAGGTTGTGGCTCTGGTTCCGGTGTCCTTCCAGCCTCGGGGCGCCCCTCTGTGCCTACTGCTTCTGCTTCTGCTTCCCCTGCCCACCCCTCTCGCTCTACAGGCCTCACTGCCCTGCTGTCCCCTTGGGACCCCTCTGTCCCGCTCTCCTCCCGGGTTCCTCCTGGGAATCGTCGCCGTAGCTGGTCGCAGTGGCGGCGCCAACATTGCCCCCCTTCCGTTAGTACCTCGTACGACACGGGACCGGTCACCTTGGTGACTGTGGCGGGTACCCATGCTGGGCCTGCCCCAAAATTCTTTGCGTACACTGCGTCCTGGGCCACAAATGTCCGGGGGTTCCTGCCTTTCCCCACCACTACCTCATCCTGAGCTCTGTCGGGGTGAAGTCGGTCCAGTCTAGTTGCAAGGCGCCGGCCCATTAGTAGTTCAGCTGGGCTCCGGCCCGTCGTTGTGCTTGGGGTGCTGTGCTGTGCTAGAAGAAATGCGGCAAGGCGGTATTCCCAGTCCCCTTGTGTCATGCGGCGGAGGCTGTCCTTGGTGGTCCGCACCATGCGCTCCGCTTGGCCATTGGTGGCAGGGTGGAATGGTGCTGAGCGGATGTGGCGGATGGCGTTCTGCGCTGTGAAGGTCTGGAACTCCTCTGACGTGAATGCGGTTCCATTGTCCGAGACGAGGGTGTCAGGGAGCCCGTGGGTTGCAAAAAGCTTACGTAGTACCCAGATGGCTGCCGCCGTAGAAGTGGACGGTACCAGTGCGACCTCCAGCCATTTGGTGTAGGAATCCACCACTATGAAGAATGTTTTTCCCTGGAAGGGGCCAGCGAAGTCCACGTGCAAGCGTGACCATGGATGTCGGGCGGACTCCCAGGGCTGGACTGGGGCCCTTGGGGGATCCGGGCGGGATTCTTGGCAGGTCTGGCAGTGTTGGACCCAGGCCTCTATCTCTCTGTCAATCCCCGGCCACCACACATAACTCCTGGCAAGGGCCTTCATCCTCACTACCCCTGGGTGTGTCTCGTGTAGGGCTGTGAGGACCCTTTTGCGGAGGGGCTGGGGAACAACAACCCTGCTTCCCCATAACAGGCACCCCTTGTGGGCCGACAGTTCATGTTTGCGGTTTGTGTAGCCAGCGAATTCTGGCCCGGGGCTGCTGCTGGGCCATCCTCGCCACACCCAGTCCAGGACCCGGGAGATGACCCTATCTTTTGTGGAATGGTGCGCAACTTCTTGTGCCTGAATGGGTCGGTCGGGAAGCAGCTCCAGGGTCATAACCTCTTGCGCAGGCGCTGGGTCGGGGCCTGTTTCTGGTAGTGGTAGCCTGCTGAGGGCGTCTGCGTGGCCCATCGCCTTCCCAGGGCGGTGGATTAGTGCATACTGGTAGCCGGCAAGGAAAATTGACCACCTGAGGACACGTGGAGACAACACTTGGGGGGTCTGCTTCTCGGGGGCAAACAGGCCAAGCAACGGCTTGTGGTCAGTCACTATGGTAAAGGGCCGCCCGTACAAGAAATCATGGAATTTTTTTACGCCCTTCACGATTGCCAGACCCTCCTTGTCAATCTGTGAGTAGTTTCGTTCGGCTGCAGCAAGCGTCTGGGAGAAGTATGCCACCGGCACCTCTCTTCCATCCGGGAGTTGGTGTCCCAGGACAGCGCCGATGCCATAGGGAGAGGCGTCGCATGCCAGCACCACTGGCAGCCTCTCGTCGAAGTGTGCCAAGACCGAGTTCGAGACGAGCAAGTCCTTGACTGCCTGGAATGCGGCCCTTTGTCGCTGGCCCCACACCCAAGGGGCCCTTTTATCTAGGAGTCTGTGTAGGGGCTCCGCTACCGCTGCCTTATGCGGAAGAAAGGCATGGTAAAAGTTCAATAGTCCCAAGAATGACTGAAGTTCGGGCTTGCTCTTGGGCGCTGGGGCCTCACAAATGGCCCGTACCTTGTCACCAGTTGGATGGACCCCTTCTGCGTCCACCTTAAATCCCAGAAAGTCCACCTGCGGCACTCCCAGTAAACACTTTTCCCGCTTCACCTTGAGGCCCGCCGTCTGGAAACGGTGCAGGACGGAGCGGAGGCGGTCCTCAAATTCCTCTGGTGTGGGCCCGGCGATCAGTACATCATCGAAGAAGGGGGTGACGCCAGGAATCCCTTTAAGGAGAGAGTCCATTAGATTCTGGAATATGCCTGGTGCCACGCTAACGCCAAATTGCAGCCGCTTTACTCTGAATGCCCCTCTGTGCGTCACAATCGTCTGAGCCTCTGCTGTGGCTTCGTCCACAGGCAACTGTTGATACGCTTGGGCCAAGTCCAGTTTGCCAAAGATTTTTGACCCAGCCAGGGTGGCGAGGACATGGCTGACCACTGGCACTGGGTATGCATGGGCCGTGAGAGCCTTGTTTATGGTGCATTTGTAGTCTGCACAGATGCGGACCGAACCGTTAGGCTTGACGGGTGTGACAATTGGAGTTTCCCAGGGGGCGTTGGGCACCGGCTCCAGCACTCCTTGCTCCACGAGTCGGTCCAATTCCTCGTCTATGCGGGGTTTCAGGGCGAACGGGACCCGGCGGGCCTTGTGCCTGATGGGTCGTACAGCGGGGTCTAGCTGTAGGGCAATGGGGGGTCCTGTATATCGTCCCAATGCCCCATCAAAAACCCCTGGAAACTCTTTGCATATGGCGTCCACGTCCACTTGTAAGCTAGTGCGGTTCACCCCGGTAACGGCTAGCCCCAGAGGTCCAAACCATGCCAGTCCCAGTAAGCTAACGTAGGGGCCCTTAACTACCAGCAAGTCCAATTGTTGCTTTCGCCCTCGATATTGCACCCTGAAGGTCCCCACCCCCATTGTAGGGACCTTACGTTTCTGGAAGTCCCGGAGGGTGAATGGGGCCGGCCTTAGTTTGGGACCCCCATTAGGGCACAGTTCCCTTAATGTTCGGGCCGAGATTATGGATAGAGTTGAACCCGTGTCCAGCTCCATGCGGCATGGGGCTCCCTCTATCTGTACCTCTATATAAATTTTCTCTGTGCTGGGATGGGGCAACTGGAATACCTGGTAGTCCGTGATCTCCGTCGAGTTGCCTTGGTGCATGGTGCCGTGTGACCTGGGGCTCCTGGGTCGGTCATCTGATGCTTGTCGACGGGTGAGTCGAGCCCGACACACCCGGGCGATGTGTCCCAATTTTCTGCACTGCCTGCACTCTGCGCTGCGGAAACGACAGGTCCTCCTCTCGTGGTTCTCCCCGCAGCTTGCACAGTTCCCTCCTTCTCGTCGAGGCTGCTGTGGTGTGTGTGCTGCTTGAGTGCGCCGCTGTACTCGGTGTACTTCCTCCCTGTCAGATTCGGATTCGTCGGTGAGGTCTTCGTGGTAGACCCTCGGTTGGGATGGCGGGGCCGGTCGTGCCTCTTGCGTTGACCTCTCGGCGGCTTCGGTTGCCAGGGCTTCCTCCAGAGCAATCTGGAACGTGAGGTCTTTTTTGGCGTAGAGGCGTCGTTGCAACATCTCGTCCCTCAGGCCACCGACGAGGCGGTCACGAAGCATGTTCTCCAACTCTGAGAAGTTGCATAGCCGGGCGGCTTGGCGGAGGGAGGTCACAAACCCAGTTATGGTTTCCCCCGGGGCTTGCCGCTTTGCGTAGAAGGCATTTCGGCAAGCTACCACCGAGGGCTGCGGTGAGAAGTGCTCCTTCAGCCGTTCCATTATTGTTTTGTACGAGACGGTAGCGACATCTCTAGGTGCAAGGAGAGCCCGGGCGATTTCAAACGTCTCCTCTCCACAGACGCTGAAGAATGTCGCCCTCTTCATGGCATCGTTGGTGACTTCTTTCGCTTGCAGGAGGAAGTTGAAACGGGCAGCGTACCCTTCCCAGTCTCCTGATGCTGGTTTGAATGGCGAGAAGCTGCTGTCGGTTGCCATTCTGGGTTCCTTGGGTCCTGGAGCTGAAGCCTGGATGCACGGTGCGATGCAGCGGTGCAGCAGGTGGCGGTGCTGCGGTGCAGTGCGTGGTGGCGGTCAGCTCAGCAGGATCCCATCCTCGTCGCCAGTGAAATGTACTCGGAGTCGAGAGTGAATTTCATGCTCTTTATTCAGCTCATAGTCATCAAGGAGAAGAGGAGAAGAAGAATGGCTCTTTTCCCAAAACCATCTGCTTATATACATTATTTACACAATGGGCCTTGCGTGATTGGCTACTTCAGGGCTACACCTGTGGGCCAATTATATTGTGAATTGACTTCTGCCTGCAGCCTGATTGGCTGCTCCTACAGGCCAATCAGGTAGCAGATTCACTTCTGCCCGCCGCCTGATTGGCTGCTCCAGCAGGCCAATCAGGTTGCGGATTCACTTCCACCTGGAGTTGGATTGGGTAGCTCCCGCTGTTTCTGAATCCTATTGTTCTAGGATTCAGCTCAGTACATAACAGTTTTCAATGGCACTTTTCAGGTATACCACAGGCCAGCTGAATGAAGCTTGCAGAGCACTGGTGGTCAGCTTATGGCCAGAGGTGTAATAGTAGATTTGGAAGTGCAGGATCTCATCATGACACACACATCAACCACACCTCCAGAAGAGACTGAACACATGACTGCCTTCCTCCTGTGCGATGCTGACCCGACCTCTGACTGCAGAAAAACACCCCGAGCTATTGCAAAAGGCCGCCTTCAGCCAACCAAAATGCAAAATTCAGCTTTTAAGTAGAAATGTAAACAACCAGGCAAATTAAGTACTGTTATTATTAATAATAAACACTCTTTTCCACCTCTCTTATATGCCAGAACAAAGAGGAGCCATCGACTGCCCTGACTGGTGCTATGGCAGAGGATATATTTGCTCCTGCTCTTAAAAAAAGAACCCCTGGAGCTGCAGTCTGCTTCCACTGCCCTTAGGCTCTGGGAACTCCAGGGGCTGTTGAAACATTGCAAGTCTCGCCATCTCTGTAGCAGCAGCTCCCTGCCCTTCAGTTGCTCTGTGCTGGAACATAGAATCATATGTCATCTTTTTCAAAATCCAAATTCCGTATTTAGGAAAATAATAACAACCCCCGTTTACTCAAATAAACCACAGTTTTTCACTTAGTTGGACCTAATTAATTCAGAATTAATTCATTTGATGGTGGACTTTCCTTCCCTGGTGGTTTTTAAACTGAGGTTGGGTGGCCATCTGCCATGGATGCCTGAGCTGAGATTCCTGCATTGCAAGAAGTTGGGCTAGATGACTCTTGGGGTCCCTTCCAGCTCTACAATTCTGGGCTTCTATTATCCGTCACTTCCTGCAGGGCTCTGCTGGGAGGATCACTGGCTCTGGTACTGAAATCTGTTTGACTCATCTTCTTTTTGGCCTGAAATCTGGGGGCTGCTGGCCACCCCATTGCTTGGGCCATCACCTCTCTGCCATGAGGGGCAACCCCCAGGGATCAGGGGTTGTGTACTGGAGCACGTCTCCACTGGTGCAGTTGTGCCTGATGTGCTGAGGAGGCGGGGGGGGGGGGTTAGATGCTGCCTTGCCATCAAACTCAGCCAAAGAGGCCTCTTCCTTGGGGCCCTCCAAGGCTGTGCCACAGGCTAAAAGTCTCATTTCTCAATTGCCACACATCCCTTTAGCCCAGCTAGCATGGAAGGAGAGGTTCTGTGTGGCTGTTACCTTGAGACATCCCCATGGCCAAGATCCTTCTATAACAAGGAAGTTCCATTCAACCAGGTTTCTCCCTGGCAATTTCAAATACAGTAAATGTTTATGACCCCCCCCCAAATGTCACCAGGGGGACTTAGTATTTATCCTGTGAATACCCTCCCTCAGTCATGAAAAGGTAAGGCAAGCTTGCAGGCTCAGGCCAGTGGCCCCAACTGGTCCCGAATCCTGTTCTCAGCCTGGCCAGCCAGATGCCTCCATGGGAAGCCTGCAAGCAGGAGCAGGGCCTAAGAGCCTTCTCCCTGCCTGTGTTTTCCAGCAACTGCTATTCAGAGGCCGCTCCTGTGATAGCAGGTATAATGTTGTTGTTGTTGTTGTTGTTGTTGTTGTTGTTGTTGTTGTTGTTGTTGTTGTTGTTGTTGTTGTTGTTATAAATATCAAAGGATATTTCACTCCTTTACCCCCCAAATCAAGATTGTAAGGGGTGAGATATTCTTGGTGGCTGTACCCCTCCACAGCCACCAGATGGCATCAGGCACTCGGTTTGGGAGCATGTCAATTGCAGCCTGAGGGGGGTCCCAATCTCCATGCTGTCACCCGGAAGTGGACATAGTCGGAGCTCTTGCCCCAGTTGTGATAAACTACGACAGCACAGGCTACGGGTTGCCAGCATGCCACAATTAATCCCCTTGACCCTTTGAGTGTGAGTGGAGGACTCTTATCAGGAGCTGTGGAGAGAATTTAGAAGATCCCTTTTCTCTGGACACTAACTTGCCTCCTCTTCAGCCAGGCTTCTTGCTGGATAGGGAATCCTGACTGGTGGAAGCTGTTGCTTCCCTTCTTTCCCTGGCATCTGACTCCTCTGATTTTGCGGGAGGGGGGGGGGATTTGCTTCACCTAATGAATTTCTGCCTGTCACACAGTTGCCAACAGTCAGGGCTGCCTGAATACAGTGGTACCTCTACTTACGAATTTAATGCGTTCCGAACACACATTTGTAAGTTGAAAAAAATTGTAAGTCGAATCCCATAGGAATGCATTGGGAGAAAAAATTGTAAGTCGAAGCAACCCTATCTAAAAATTCGTAAGTAGAAAAAATTCTATCTAAACCGCATCCAAGATGGCGGATGGAGCTCCATTTGTAAGTAGAAAAATTCGTAAGTAGAGTTATTTGTAAGTAGAGGTACCACTGTACTAGAAGTACACCAATAGTCCCAGAGAGAGCTTCTCTTAGCATGTGCAGAAAGACCCTTCCCACCTACCACTGAATAACTATAGCCAACCTCTACAGATCTAGGATCAGGAAATGTGGCAGGTGACACACTCCCCAGTGGGCTTCAGGCCCCACACCCATTTCCCCCACTAGAAACTAGGCTGCTGTGAAGCTGGGGAGGATGATGTCGAAGTTCCCCACCTTGCGGAAGGCAAAGGCATCGGGAGGCTGTGGCTTCTTTGCTGGGGTTCAGTGTTGCCAGAGGGAAAGAGAAAGGCCTTCCCAAACAAGTCCCTTTTCTAATTACTGTACCCTTAATCCTCTTCCTAACTCACAGGGGATAAGAGGAAATAAACTGCATTTTTCCTCTCTCAGTCTCTCTTTCCCTGCCCCCACCACCCAGAAGCATAGGGAGCTGTGCCTGGCAAGTTGAAATCTCTCTCTCTCTCTCTCTCTCTCTCTCTCTCTCTCTCTCTCTCTCTCTCTCTCTCTCGTGCATGCACACATCCTCTGCTGTCTATGCCGTGGGCATTCAAGGAAGCAGGCTGCTGGAAGATTTGGGAAACAGAAAGGAAAGTCCCTCTTCATGCAGCGCAGAGTCAAACCAGGGAACGCGCCGAGGAGGCAGCGATGTCCACCAACTGGGGTGGCTTAAAAAGAGGACTGGGGAAATCTATGATTCTAGGCTAAGGCTATCAATAGCTCTTGGCCACGATGGCTGTGCTCTGCCCCCAAAGTCAGAGGCAGCGACGCTTCTGAACCCCAGTTTCTGGAAAGCGCTGGACGGGAGAGGGCTCCGGCGCTCGAATCCTGCTTGCAGGTTTCCCACAATGAACACCTGGTTGGCCACTGTGAGAGCAGGAGGCTGGACTAGAGCGGCCCCTTCAGCCTGCTTTATGCTCTTAATGGCAAGCGTCTCAGAACTCCATGAATTAGGCTGAGGCTCCATTGGGTCCAGTGTTTAGATTCCCCCTGTGTCTCCATGGAGACCCCCAGCAGGACACCAGAGGCAGCAGCCATCACCCGCTGTTTGTCCCACCCCCACCCAGACCCACATGGAACCTGGGGCTCAGAAGCATATTGCCCCTGCATGTTGGACCCAGCATTTTCTCTGTGGCTATTTCTCTGTGGCCTGTGGTCATACCCTGAATTCGTCAGACTACAGTATTGGATCTGCCTTCTGGGCCACAGAAAACGGCCCCCAGTCCACTGGACGCTGCTGTGAGGGGCTGGCAAGCAAAGCCCAGAAGGCAGGTGGCTGGGTCAGTGCTGTGTCTCCTACATCTGGAACCCTGCTGGGATGTGGGTCTGTGCTGAGTTGTAAGTTGTAGTGCAAAAGATCTGGAGGCCACCTGGGTTGGGAGAGGGCTCTCATTTAGCTACAGAAAGATCTCTCAGCTGTGGATTTGTCTCCCCTTTCTAGAAGCCACCTGAGGGCACAAGGCCTCAGCTTCTAGGCCTCAACGGCTGGGGACCCAAAGACCTGAAGAAGGAGAATCTCTTGCTCTGCCAAGCTGCCCGCTCCTTCAGGCGTTCAGTAGAATCTCCCATGCTCTGCTGGCAAGGAGGTAGAACTGGACCTCCCTTTAGCTGTAGCCCCTGGACCCCTCCTGGCCATCTTTGGGGACCAGGCATTGAAAACTCTTTATGCTGGTCAGTTTATGTTCTGTGGCTTTGGCTGCCTCTTCTTTTCCTTTGAGAATGGTTTTGCAGTGGTACCTCTACTTACGAATTTAATGCGTTCCGAACGCACATTTGTAACTTGAAAAAAATTGTAAGTCGAATCCCATAGGAATGCATTGGGAGAAAAAATTCGTAAGTAGAAGCAACCCTATCTAAAAATTCGTAAGTAGAAAAAATCCTATATAAACCGCATCCAAGATGGCGGACGGAGCTCCATTCGTAAGTAGAAACATTCGTAGGTAGAGTTATTCGTAAGTAGAGGTACCACTGTGTTTGGTTGTGCTTGGTTGTGCTGTGATTTGCTGTGGCATCCCCCCCCCCCCCCCGTTTCATTTTTCCTTATGGGATATCCAAGAGCCCGTCTATCAGAAGGAGAAAATAACAGAGGCCAACCAGAGAATATTGAGAAGCAAAGCAGCTAGTAAGCATGATCTTTATTAAACTGTTGCAAAAGGGTCCCCCCACCCCACCCCACCCCACACACACAGGAAGGGAGGAGAGAAACCCCAAACAATGGTGTGCAAGCCCTTATACTGTATACTTTTGAAATTGCCCACCCTGTAGCTCAAGACCACCCCCCAAAATATCATACATACATCACAGAAAGAGGTGCCCCTCCCCACAGAAATCCTGTTTGTCAGGATACCTAATAATGGCTACCTGGGCAGCCTGGCCATTCTTTTGGGATGGTAAATACTCAGTTTCTGAGTCCAGGTCATAGACTCACCTCACCCTATTCATACACAAATAAGCCCTTCAGACAGGGTTTGTGAGCAAAGAGACAATGGGGAGGTTTCCCCCATTTGCCTCCCTTACTGCAAAGGAATCATTGAGGTCACTGGGAGAGTCAAAATGGCTTCAGGATTGCTCTCCTGTACTATTTTAGACACGTGGTTTATATACTTATGTAGGTGTCTGCCTTGTACATTTATGAACATTTATTTTATATTTGGGGCCTTAGAATTCTTATAAGTTTCAGCAAAATAAACAATGGCAGTGAATTTGATGGTGGCATCACAGGAGAGCCCTGCTTTTCTCCCTTGGCACACACATAGGAACACATCCAGGCACATCTGGCAACCCTGTGGTCCAGAAGTGGGGCTTCCTCTGGACTGGAGTTGGGGAAGAGCATCCTCTTGGCCTGCAGAAGGTCAGCATCTCCGGGGAGGGCTGGGAGAGAGAGACTCCGGCCAGAAATCCCCAAGAGCCATTGCTACCAGACAGTGTAGGCAATTTTTTTCATTTCATTTCATTTTTTTATTTGTATGCTGCCTTTCCAGAGTTAAAAACAATGCTCAAGGCGGCTTACAACATGACAAGATTTACACATAAACATAATCAAAAGGATTAATTTCCTTCCTTCCCACTCCCACACCCCAAAACAGAAAAGAGCAGTCTTTTATAGAGCCCATCAGCCCCCGCCCTGGGCCAGGGGGTGAGGGGCAGGACTGGGGCCCTCAGGTGCTGAGCAGGGGGGGGGAGTCCTCCTGGGTGGGAGCAGCAATACTGACAAATGCTGCTTTGACTCAGAATAAGGCCTCAGGTATAAAATGCCCAGCCCCTTTCCTCCCCACTGCCCCCTTACCCAAGGCTTCCTCTGCTTTCAGTCGAGCATTTTTTTTTGGGGGGGGGGAGAGGCAGCCTGAACAGGAGCTTGCAGGAGATAAGGCTGTTTCTCCAGTATTCTTGGGGCAAAGAATGCATGGACAAGGGAAGCCTTTGCTAGCGGAGAACGGCATCCTGCAAAGAGCCCAGCTCCAGAAACCCAGCAACTCACCAAAGCTTAGGTGACCAATGGCAATTCAGAGCTGAATGCCAACCCCAGGACAAACCCTGTGGAGCCGCACCAAAGAGGGATTCCTGACTCAGGAACCCCACAAAGTGGAGTCCCCCGCTTCATTCAGTTAGTCAGTCAGTCAGTCAGTCAGTCAGTCAGTACCCCACTTTTTCCCCTGATGGGACTCAAGACAGCTTACAGCTAAAAACATAGAAAGAACAGTAATTAAAAAGCAATTAAACATTGATAAGATTAAAACTATATACACATATAAAATCTGTTAAAACCATACCAATCTTTATAATAAAAACAGCAGTGCACCAGCCCTTTCATTCAAAGCCTTGGGGCACTGAAGGAAGAAGACAGTCTGGCTTCTCTCAGGGCGGAGGGAGCTCCAAAGCTGCCTGGCTGAGAAGGCCCCCTCCTTTGTCCACACCAAGCATGCCCTTGAGGGGGGCAGTATTTCCCCCATAGATCTCAGAGCCCAGGCAGCTTTGTACGGGGGGGGGGGGGGACACGGTCTTTCAGATGGCCTGGACTGAGGGCTCTCTGAATTGTGCCTGGAAACAGACCAGCAGCCAAGGGAGTCCCTGCTCCCTAAAACCAGCCCGAGTCAACAGCCTGGCTGCAGCTCTTGGGGCCGGCAGTTGGCGTTTCTAAGCCCTTTTTTATTTGCTTCCCAGACGAGGGTCCTCTGCGTCTTCACAGCCAGGCCAGTCAACCTATGGGTGGGGGCTTCTCAATCCCTGTTCCTCCCAAGGGCAGCTGCTGTTTCCTCTCCCTGATCTGATCTCCCACACATACATCTCTTCCCCCGCCACTAAAACGATCCCACACTCCAGTGCCAGGAAGCTGGATCATGCCACAAGATAACCCTCCTTCTAGAGCTATTAAAGGGCAACTGCTGCATGTGGGAAATATGGGCAAAGGGAGTCAGTGCGCGCGTCTCTTGATGATCATGTGCAATTGGTGCTCGCCTAGACCTCGGTTCCAGTGCATTTCCCAGGAGCTGCAGTGGCCTCTCAGCAGTGTTTAAGACCTCATAACTACCTTGGGGGCTCATAGTTTATTCATTTTATTGCACTTCTATGCCACCTTTTTCCTCTAGGGGTGCAGGGAGCTGCTTGACAGTGAACAGTCTTCCTCGGAAGGTGTTAGACTCTCTTTTACCCTCTGGGTCCCTTCCAACTCTCCAGTTTTATGATTTCTATGATTTTCCTGCCATAGTTAAACAACCGTCCTATCCTTGCCCAACTAACATTATTGAGACCTGGTCCAAAATCAGAACAAGCAGGTAAAAGTATGTTACAGTTTGGCCTGAGATGGAAACAAACCCAAGCAACTCTTCGTGTGCAGAAGGGAATTCCACATTCCCATCACTTCCTTCCATGAATCTTGCACCTAGAGACAGTTGTTATATGACAGAAATACTTACTGTTTCATCTGCTACAACTGAGAATCTCAGGAAATAGCAGGCCTTCACAACAATAAAGGTAGTGGGACGTGGGTGGCGCTGTGGGTTAAACCACAGAGTCTAGGGCAGGCATCCCCAAACTTCGGCCCTCCAAATGTTTTGGACTACAATTCCCATCATCCCTGACCACTGGTCCTGTTAGCTAGGGATCATGGGAGTTGTAGGCCAAAACATCTGGAGGGCCGCAGTTTGGGGATGCCTGGTCTAGGGCTTGCTGATCAGAAGGTCGGCGGTTCGAATCCCCACGGTGGGGTGAGCTCCCATTGCTCGGTCCCAGCTCCTTGCCCACCTAGCAAGTAGATAAATAGGTAAGATAAACAGCACTTCTGTGTGCTGCTCTGGTTTGCCAGAAGCGGCTTAGTCAGGGGTCCCCAGACTATGGCCCGAGGGCATGATGCGGCCCAATTGGCCTCCCAATCCGGCCCGTGACGCCCCCCGCCGCCCACTGCTCCTACGGCGCGCAGCATGGCAGCGCACTTCCAGATCGGAAAAAAGCGCCGAAAATCGTTTCTGCGCATGCGTATGGGCCTCTCCCGACCCAGAAGAGGTAATTTCCGGTGCACTTCCGGGTCGGGGGAGGCCCATACGCATGCGCACAAACGATTTTCGGCGATTTTCCGACCTGGAAGCGCACCAGCGCGCCAGTAAGTGTGTGTGCGCGTGCACACGGGCGCGCACTCCCCCGCCCTCCGGCCCACTGCGCGCACACTCCCCTGCCCTCCGGCCCAAAGCCGGGTAAGTCTGGGGACCCCTGGGCTTAGTCATGCTGGCCACATGACCTGGAAGCTGTACACCAGCTCCCTCGGCCAATAACGCAAGATGAGCGGCGCAACCCCTTTAGGGACCCCTGACCATTAGGTCCATACAGTCATGACCGACTCTGGGGTTGCACGCTCATCTCGCATTATTGGCCGAGGGAGCCGGCGTACAGCTTCCAGGTCATGTGGCCAGCATGACAAAGCCGCTTCTGTCGAACCAGAGCAGCACACGGAAACGCTGTTTACCTTCCTACTGTAGCAGTACCTATTTATCTGCTTGCACTTTGACGTGCTTTCAAACTGCTAGGTTGGCAGGAGCTGGGACCGAGCAACGGGAGCTCACCCAGTCATGGGGATTCAAACCGCTGACCTTCTGATCGGCAAGCCCTAGGGCTCTGTGGTTTAACCCACAGTGCCACAATAGTGTCTCTCAAAATCATGCCACACAACTTTATTGCTCTGCGTTCTTGCATCCCCTGCAAAATGTCTATTCCAGTGGTTCCCAACAGGTGGTCCGTGGACCCCCAGGGGTCCGCGAGCTATGCCAGAGGGGTCCGCAAGATGCTATTAGAATAAAAAATATATTAAATATATTTTGTATGATAACAGATTTTTTTGTTTTGGCCGCTTCCTGCATGAGCAGAGTCTAGCGCAAAATTAGAATTACTAGGCAGTAGTTCTGCTGTATGCCGTTAGGTGGCGCTTTACAAACACTACTGTTTTGCAAAGAGGCAGCGCGCACATTCTACTAACGCTCACCTCCCCAAGAAGCTTTGCGCGCGTCAGCTTCATTTGTGCGCTATTGCGCAGGTACCCTGTCTTCTCCATTCCCCTCCCTCCTACCTGGCGCGCGCTGCCTCTTTGCAAAACAGTAGTGTTTGTAAACAAAGCGTTGTTTTTCGCGGAAGCTACAGTTCGCGTAGTTAAAAATGGACCGTTGGTTAAAAAGTGGTTCATCTCATTAAGAACTGAAAATTAAAACTAACTGTATACTGATGGAGTACTCTGTTGTAACTGTAAAAAACGTATAAATATAAAATATAAAAAGACTCTTAATTTGGCTCTCACTTTTTAATTTTAGGATTAGGAATTAATGGGGGTCCTTGTCACAATAGCGGCTCGATGAGGGGTCCTCGAGAAAATTTTGTTGGGAACCCCTGGTCTATTCTGTTGCCTGTGGTCCCGGTCTTACCACAAAAAGCAAGGTCCTGTGACTCATAACATCCAGTGTTTGATATTACATATTGCAGCTTCTGTTCATTCATTCCATCATTTATTGGATTTCTATCCCACCTATGAAAGGATGTCATATGGAGGAGGGAGAAAGATTGTTTTCTGCTGCTCCAGAGAAGCGGACACGGAGCAATGGATTCAAACTTCAAGAAAGAAGATTCCACCTAAACATTAGGAAGAACTTCCTGACAGTAAGAGCTGTTCGACAGTGGAATTTGCTACCAAGGAGTGTGGTGGAGTCTCCTTCTTTGGAGGTCTTTAAGCAGAGGCTTGACAGGCATATGTCAAGAATGCTTTGATGGTGTTTCCTGCTTGGCAGGGGGTTGGACTGGATGGCCCTTGTGGTCTCTTCCAACTCTATCATTCTATGATTCTTCTCCGAAGAGCTCAAGGTGGCAAACACAGTTCTTCCCCTCCCCAACAACAACCCTGTGTGGCAGGTTAGGCTGAGAGAGGCAGTGACTGGCATCCAAAGTTCATGGCCGACTGGGGATCTGAACCCTGGTCTCCTGGGTCCTAGTCCAACACTGTAACCACTACACCACACTTTCCCCCAGTACCTCTTGCATATAACATGAAGCAGCATTTAACAAGGCATGCGAGTCCTTTCCAGGGAAGGCAGGTAGCAGCTCAAAGCCAAAGTCCTTTTAATAATTATTAGGAAAGGGAGATGGGGGCAGAGCTGATCTCACACACGCATTTGGGAGGAATCAGGTATCTTTGGGGAGGCCTGACCTCAACTTGCAAGGAGGAGAGCTCACAACTAGCAGAGCCAACTGTAGCCAAGGAGGATCTTATTCCTGCTGCATTTCAGCTGCCTGACCCACTTTGGCTGCAAATACAACAAAAGCAGCAGGAAGTTTAATCTCCTAGAGGGCTTAACTCATTGCTCACCAGACTGGAGCCAAAAGCCTTTGGGATGCCAAGCTGGCTGACCCCAGAAGAGCAGGCAGCCCTGGGAAACATGCAGGAGGACGAGCCAGGCTGACCTGGGGTTCCCCATTACAGGGCAAGCATGCCAGAAGCCCATGAAAGGGTAACTCCACCTTCATACTTTGTAGAGACTTGGAAGAGACCGTAGGTGGCTCGTGCCAGTGGGGGTGGAGTTCAGCCTGCTCTCCTGGAAATCTTTGTCCGCTTTACCTGAGAATTGTAGAGTTGGAAGGGACCCAAGAGTCATCTGGTCCAACCCCAAGCAATGCAGGAACCACACTGGAAGAATCCATGAGAGGTGGCTATACGACATCTGCTTAAAAATATCTCGTAAGGAAGAATCGATCACCTTCTGAGAGAGTCCATTCCACTGTCAAACAGTAGGCCTGTGACCCCCAGGATCTATTCTGAGGCCACTGAGTGATTACCGTAGTCCTGAGTGTGACTTGATTGTAGGCATATTAGAGTTGGCTCCTATGACCCGCTCATCCAGGCCGGACACTGAGGTCCACCTCGAGGGTCTGACGGTGGCTCTGTCCTGGGAGGAGAGAGGCTGCAGGGAACCAGGCACAGGGCCTTCTCCGTGATGGCCCCGCCCTGTGCACTGCAATGCCCTCCCCGCGCCTAGATGCTGGAAGCCGCGCAAAGTGGCTGGGGCTGGGGAAATAGCCCATACAGATGGCTGGGGGACAAATAATAAAAGCAGTGTGACATTATGGCGAAGAGGATCCTTTCGCAAAGCAAAGGCAGCCGCTCCGCCTGCCCCGCCTGTGGTGCTTTGAGCGGCGCGGTCTTCCTTCCCGCTGGGGCGGCGCTGGCTCGGCGGCCCCTCCCGCGCGGCGCCTACGTCGGGCTGCTGGGAGTTGTGGTCCGCGCTGCCGAGCCGCCGCCGCCGCCGCCGCCGCCGGAGAGCCTGGCCGTGCCTGGAGCGCCGAGGACGGCCGGCCGGGCGGGCGCGTCAGCGGGAAGCAGCAGCATCAGGTAGGTGGGCCGCTGGGCGGGCAGGTGGGCGCCGGAGGGCAGGCGAGGCGCGTCTCCCTGGGTGGCCCGCCCGCCTCGGCTTCGCGCGGGAGCCGGGCGCTCCGGTCTGGGCGGCGGGCGCAGCCAGCAAAAGCGTCCCCTGCCTCCGCCAAGAGCGCGTGGCCCCGATCCCGCCCGCCTGGGGACGGGAGGGCGGCGCTCTGCACATGCTCGGAGGCGGTCCCTTTCGCGCGATCTCGGGCTGGCTGGGCCTTGGGAGGCGCCGGCGCCGGGGCAGGCAAGCGGCCGACTCTGTGGCTTTGCAAGCCGGAGAGCCCCCCGGGGCCAAGTGGGGGGGGGACTCCCGTCACGTGCCGAGCCCCTGGGGCCCTAAGGAGCTTCCACGCCTGGTGCCCCGCGGAGGCTGCGGGGTGTTGGGCTTGGCCGTGGGTGCGAGGAGCCACGCGGCCGTGAAGAAGGGCAGGCCAGCCGGAGCGAGCGGGCCAGCGACTCACAGCCGTGCCCCTCCTGACTCTGAGCAGGGCAGGAAAGTACTCTGCACATGCTCTGGAGGCCCTCTTTAAACGTGTTCTGGGCTTATCAGCCGTTGCAACTGAACCTGGACTTCCAGAGAATGTGGACAGGAGCTGATGGGGGGGGCGGGAAGCGGGGGGAGGCGCTCTGAGTTGCTCCTCTTAAACACCTCTGCTCATGCTCAGGAGTACCCACTGCAAAGTGACTTACTGGCACTCCAAGGCTCCACAGGACAGGAGAAGTGGGGAAGAGGACCTCCAGGCACCCCATCGCCTGCCCCCAAGTGCTCCAGGCAGCCCAGGCCCACGGACTGGGATCCTGGGGCAATTGCTTTGGCTTGGGTGCCCTAACAGGCGATGGCTTAGGCTGCTCTCCAATGCTTTAGGAACCATCTGCTTCACCCCAGCAGCTTATCATCCTGGGAGGTTTCCCTCCTTGCCTGCCAGGAGATTCCTTGAGAGCAGGGGAGGGCTCTCCACCCCACCCCACCCCCAATATTCTTGCTTCACACACCCCTACACCTCCTGTGCATGACACTTTTCCTGCTGCTTCTGCACCTCAGTCCTTACATAACATCTTTTCCTGCCTAGGAGTTTCTCCGCTTGCCGCTTTGGAATGTGCTATACAAGTGCAGTTTGGAAATGGATCCTCTTCCCCCCTCTTCCCCCCCCCTTTCCTGTTGCCCTCAATTCCAGGGCTGTTCATGCAAACAAGCTGAAAGCAGCCTGAGCAGGTCCGGGGGGGGGGGGGCACGTCCAGACTGGAGGCAGGAAATGCCATCATAAACTGGTTTGCTGCTGTGTCACAGTCTTTGCACTTCCATTTGCCATGTGGCAGCGCTGGCCCCTGCTTGGTGTCCCTGTCTCCCCGAGCCTTTCAGCACCAGTACCAGGCCTGGGCTCCAAGGTGGGCCAGCCAGAGGCAGGAAGGAAAGGGCTCTGGGTCTTGCCACAGGACCCAACTCTCAGGAGGCTGCAGCGATCTCAGCATGAGCAGAAAGTGAGCCCAACTCTGGCTCACTTTCCTTTGGGGCCTCAGGGTGTGTTGTAGCATGGAGATGGAGACAGAGTTGATTAAATTTCGGGGGCGGGGGAGCAAAGTAATGTGGGGCGGGTGTCTCCCAGCAATGAGGAAGCTTTATATTGCCTGCTTGGTTGGATTGGGTGAGTTGCCTTATTTCATTGGGGTTATTTTTGCAGCGCCCATGGACTTCTGTGGGGCTCATTCTGGAACTTCACCAAGTGCCTGGGCATCCAGAACACGGTCAGGCAAGTAGTCTCTGGGGGTCTCCCAAGTCTCAGGACCATCATTTGGGGCTTGAGTTGAAGAAATGCTGTGGTGGTGGGCTCTCACGTCCTGCATTTTGCTCTCACTGAGGCTGCTCCAAAAGCCCCCTGTTTAAATGGAGCAGTGGAAGGGTAGCAGCAAAACAGGGGCCGGATTTCTCCATGAGGTGGACTCTGCCAGGTGTGCCCTCTGCTCAGGACAGGGTCCTGGGTTGGGGGGAGTCCTGGCCCATCCCCCTTTCTGGGGAATTAGGCTGCATGGCCCAAGTACTAAGGGATCACTGGATATTGCCTCTGTTCCCGGCTGGTTTGGAATGGAGAAGTTCTCTCCCAAAGTCTGCCTCTGCTTTTTCGCAGCACAGCAAGGCAATCTCTGCCATGCCAGGTAAGCAGGAGAAGCCTTGTGAATCGGGTGGGCGCTGAGCCTGAATGCTCTTTGAGGGGAGTCTGGCTTTGGGTAAGGAGAGCTGTGCTGCGCAAGGCAGCCTCCTCCTGCTGACGTTTCCCTGGCCCCTGTACAGACTGGATGGGCCCTCGGCCTGACCCAGCAAGGTACTTCCGCCAGGGGAGCAGGCCTTCCTTGCAGAGTAAATGGAACCACTCTGGGAGCTGATGCTGTTTGCAGCAGCGCTCCAGAAGGGGCAGGCGGCTGACTCAGGTGCCAATTGCCGCGTTTGTGGTGAGTAGGTGGGACGCATTGTCAAGGGTGATTGACATGTGCATGCGTGGGGGGGGGAGTGGAGAAGGTGCCTGCTGAGAGGGTGGGAGGGCTGAGTCTGGTGCTGCTGATTCGAATCTAGAGAGATGGAGCACAGGGCAGGCAAGCGAAGCCGGCAGAACCATCTCTGGGAGCTGCACAGGGGGTGGCTGGGAGGGAGGGAGGGAGGGGGAGGGAAGCCAGCCTGCAGGTCCACCCCATCCCGCCCCCCGCTCCTGGCCCAGCTTGAGGCATCCAGTGATTGGGAGCAGTGCAGCTAGAGCACCCTGCTCACCTAGAGAGCCAGCGTGGTCTAGTGGTTAGAGTGTCAGGCTAGGGCCTGGGAGACCAGTGTTCAAATCCCCACTTGGCCATGAAGCTCACTGGGTGACCTTGAGCCGCTCACAGTCTCTCTCAGCCTAGCCTAGCCCACAGGGTTGTTGTGAGGAATTAAGAGGAGGAGGAGTAGAACCCTGTGCAACACCTGGAGCTCCATGGAGAGAAAGGTAGTATGCAGCAAACAAATATTTTTTAAAAAAATTGCAGTAGCCCAACCCTGGTGGCAAAATGACATGGGAGATGTGGGGGTGGGTTGTTGTTATTTAACAGAGGGGTGTTGCTGCTTCTGGAGCCACATGGGAGCTCATCTCAGCTTTGCTCTGTGTGCCAGAAGGTGATGGCAGGACAGAAGAAAGGTGGGCCCATGCAGTGCAGTTGGCCTCCCTTGAAGACTCTGGCCTGCATCCCACTTGAGAGAGAAGGGGGGGGGCACAATTCTGCACAAGGGCCAAGATGGGAAGCCTCCAGGGGCAATTCAGACTTTGCTGCTTTCCAACTGCCATCTTCCCTCAGAGTCACTGGCCAGGCCGGCTGCTGGAAGTTGGAGCCTCGCAGGGTGTGCAGCGCTCCGGACAGCCACCTTCCCTGCTTTTGGGAGTCCTCCTCCTCTGCAGCCTCCACACACAAGTGGGAAACAGGCTGGACAGGCAAGGGGGCTCTGAAGCAAGAGGGACCGGTTTTCTCAATGTTGCTTCCTGTTTTCTTGCAGATCCTTCAAGGGGAGCAGAAACTGGGACCTGGACTGGGCGCTTATGGAGGGAGCAGACGCCACTTGCCCATCTCTTTAACCTGGGCAACAAATGAAGGAAGCCCCAGAGAGCAGAGGACTCTGATGTGGGTGACGGCGGCATTGCAGAAGTGAAGTTGCTCCACAGATCCCGGATCTCATGGGGCTCCATGGCGCCCATTGGCTCGGAAGCGATGTGGGGCGGATCTGTGGAAAGGCAGCGCCTGAGCTGAGCAGCTTCTCCGCTGTGCCCCTGGCTTCTTGAATCCTGGCAACCTGCCTTTCAGGATGGCTGCCCCTGAAGCTTTCCCGGGTCTACGGCCCTGACGCCGGAGCTGGCGAGCCACCACAGATGCAGCCTTCCCCCCTCCGGGACCCCCTGGCACTGCTTGCCCATGGCTGGCCTCTCCCCACTTGCCCCCGACAGCCTGCGTGGTGGAGGTGCCTGTGGGGATCTTGAGAACTGACTCTCCCTTGCATGTGCTAGAACCCGCTGCCCCTTCTGCAGCCCCAAGATGTCTCTGGAATGGCTGGCGGGATGGAGCGGGTCTCTAGACCGGCTGAGGGACTTGATCGCCAGTGGGATCCAGTCTGTGCGGGACTGCGACACCACCGCCCTGGGCACCGTGGCCTTCCTGCTGGCCATGTTTGTGTGGTACTGCTACCACGTTGGGCGGGAGCAGCCCCGGACGTACACCCTGGGGAACTCTCTCCTGCAGGGGGTGGACACCAATGGCCTGCAGAACGGCTACACCCACTGCCACTCCCCGGAGTGTGTCCGCTGCGCCCACAGCGACGGCCTGAACCAGAAGCTCTACCACAACCTGCAGGAGTACGCCAAGCGCTACTCGTGGTCTGGGATGGGCCGCATCCGCAAGGGCATCCGTGAGCAGGGCCGCTATCTCAGCAGCCGCCCCTCCATCCAGAAGCCAGAGGTCTTCTTCCTGCCCGACCTGCCCACCATGCCCTACTTCCCCCGCGATGCCCAGAAGCACGACGTGGAGCTGCTGGAGCGCAACTTCCAGACCATTGCCTGCGAGTTTGAGGCCCTCTATAAGGCCTTCTCCAACTGCAACTTGCCCCAGGGCTGGAAGGCCAACAGCACGCCCAGTGGCGAGTGGCTGACCTTCTACCTGGTCAACCAGGGCACCTGCGTGCCCCGGAACTGCCGCAAGTGCCCCCGGACCTATCGCCTGCTGGGCAGCCTGCGCACCTGCATTGGCAACAACGTTTTTGGGAATGCCTGCATCTCCCTCCTGACCCCGGGGGCCGTTATCACCGAGCACTACGGACCAACCAACATCCGCATCCGCTGCCACCTTGGTAGGCCCCTTCAGTTTACCTTTCAGGAGAGCGTCCTTTGACTGGGCCCTTAGCAGTCAGGGGCTCTGGGCACAGATGGAGCAACCGTCCCGGGGGGGGGGGGGGAAGCACAGCAGCTTGGAGGGCAGCTCAGCCCCCTTACCTGCTGGGGGGCAAATGATTCTGGGGGGCAGCTCTGGGGAGCATCATGAAAGCGAGGCTGACCTTTGGCCCTCCATCTGCTGCTGGACTCCAGCTCCCAGCGGCCAGCCTGTCAGAGGGCAGGCCTTGGGGTCTGCATTTGGAGAGGCCCCACAGCTACCCCATCCCTGCCTTACTGTGGACTTTGCAGAAGTTGAGTCCTGAAAAGGAAGCCTCACTACTCCTCCGGGGGGGGTGTGTGTGTGTGTGGATTTTCTCTTGAGGTGTGTGAGCCCTGCACCTTACAGGTGCAAAGTGCACACACACACACACACACACACACACACTCCATATTTTGTAGGGTGGTGTGGTCCATGGATCTGTTCCTTAAAGGAGGGATAAATTCTATAGGTCCTTTAAAACTGACGTGAGTTTCCTCCAGACGTCAATGGTCCTCTGCAAATTCTTCAGGGTGAAGATTTTACTTTTCATGTCCTCTGTTTCCCAAGTAATTGATGGGCAGCCCCCTAAGAGTTAGAACAGACACTTGGAATGCAAGGGGGTCTTGGGAATGGGCTCCCTCCAAAGGTCTCCTGCGCTAGAGATGGCGGCAGAGAGGAGTCTTCCTTCATTGGACCAGGTGCCCCTTGGGGTCCCCTACATTTCTAGACTCTACAATGTCAGGATTCTGTGCTTTCCTTTCCTTTTTTCCATGCAAAAGTCTGCACCTGACTGCACTCCCTGCCTTGCTTTCAAGCAAATAGCAAACGCAGCTCTCATTGTTTGCTGGGTGCAACTCGTGCTGCCAGGCTGGGCTGCTGCCATAGCAACCCCTGAGGGGGCCTTGCGTGCTTCCAGCCGGCCAGCCGGCCGGCCAATCTGAGGCTGAAGCCTGGCGGATGCTTCCCTGCCTCCCATTAAAAGTGCCACAACGGCTGCTCTTGTTCAGCCAGGTAGGACTGGGCTTAGCGGGGTGAGTCGAAAAAAGGATTGGACAGGTTTGTGAAGGAGAGCTCTGGGGCTGTTGCCATGCCAGGCTATTCAAAGCCTCCCTGTTCCGATGCCATCCCAGGTGCCAGAGAGGCAAAGCGGTGTAGTGGTTGGAGAGCTGGACTAGGTCCTGGGGGACACCAGGGGTTGAAACCCCAGTCAGCCATGACTCACTGGGTGACCTTGGGCCAGTCTAGCCTTCCTCACAGGGTTGTTGTGGGGATTAAATGATATGCAGAGCGCCATATAGGCCACCTTGAGCTCCTTGGAAGAAAAAAGGTGCCTAATAATAATAGCAGAGGGTGATGATCATCAAGACCTCTTCCTGGCGGAAAGAGTACGCTAGACCTGGTGGGCTCTGGATCCAACCTGGCAAAGCAGCCCCTCTGTAGCAGGCCCCCCAGGACTGCAAAAGGTAGAGGGCGAGATTGTAAAATCCACCCACCTTCAGGGAACAAGGAGATGCAAATGTTTTGGCTGGCTGGTGTTGGGCTGCTTCCGTTGCCGTTCCTCCTTGGCTCTGCCCATCATACATCTTCTTTCTTCCTGCAGGACTGAAGACCCCCAGCAATTGTGAGCTTGTTGTGGGAGGGGAGCCCCAGTGCTGGGCGGAAGGGCGCTGCCTGCTCTTTGACGACTCGTTCCTGCACACGGCATTCCATGGAGGTAAGTCTGGAGCCCCGACACACCCAGAAGCTGGAGTGGGCCCCGAGGGGTTTCCCCAAGGGCCTGATTGGGGAGGGAGGGCTTTGCTGGAAACAGGTGTGTGTGTCCCCCTAGCTCCACTTGATTCCCAAGAGCTGAGAAGGGAAAACCCTCTCTCTGCCTGACTCCTTGCAACGCTGCCTCAGTACGTCCCATGAAGCTTCTGACCTTTGCAGTCAGCTTCTGCAGGTCTGACATTTCAGGTTGTTGGAAAAGGTACTTGTGTACATGAGCATGGGAGAAATATAGAGGGCAGGGAGACACTTTCAAGCGTTTCTTCCCACTGCCTTGAGGGCTGGCAGCTTGATTTTTTAAAAGAATAAAGATAACACCAGGCCTGAGTGCATGGTCCTGTGAAGTGCTCCCTAGTCCTGTTCCCTCTTGCATGCCGATTAACCACAGGGTGCACAGAATCCTGGGGACTCACCTGGGGACCCTTTTCAGCAGAGCACAAAGGGGGCGCATCCTAGCAATCCTCTGACCAGAGCTTTGTCCTGCAAGACCCAGAAAACACATCGTGGTTCCAGCTGGCCTTCCTGGGGCTGCTGCTCCTGTACCTCCCTTGAGCTACAGAGGGGGCATTCAATCATACATTCACAGCCCTAGGAGACTTCATTAAACTGTCATGGCTGGGAGCTGTAGTTTGTGAAGGGTGCCGAGTTGTCATGAGGCTCTGCCAGAACCGCTTACGGTGGCATCGTAGTGCCCTAAAGGTATGGCAGTAAGAGAGGTGGGACCTGGTGACCAAACTCACCCACTGAACTGCTTGCTTCCAGGTGCCCCCGAGGAAGGACCCCGAGCCGTATTCATGGTGGACCTCTGGCACCCGAATGTCGCTGCTGCAGAGCGCCAGGCCCTTGACTTCATCTTTGCTCCCGGACGATGACGCCGCTTCCTTGGGTGCAGCAGGCTAGAGGGCAGGCAGAGGGTGCCATGCGGGGTGGCCCTGAGCTTGGAG
Organism: Zootoca vivipara; assembly: GCF_963506605.1. Classification (NCBI taxonomy): domain Eukaryota; kingdom Metazoa; phylum Chordata; class Lepidosauria; order Squamata; family Lacertidae; genus Zootoca; species Zootoca vivipara. The sequence continues at coordinate 437,549 of NC_083292.1, forward strand.
CCCCCTCCCCAGTTGGCCTGCCTGTGCGAGGGTCTCACACACACACAAAACACTCCATGTGTAGCTCCTTTGCACCAGGTTTTTGGTGGTGGAAACTCACCTTGCAGTTTTCGCTTTCCTATTCTTTGCTTTGGGGGGGGGGAGAGGCTCCCAAAGTCCTCCTTCCCACTCCCCCCTGCCCCCCCCCTTTTCCTCTGGTTGGGCACTGTGCCACTGTAGTGTGTTAACGTTGCTAACTGTGTTTTGAAGTGTCCTGACCTTAGAAGCTATCAACCCTGGGTGTTATTGATGAATGTAGCCATGTCTGTGTCACCTTGTCATCTTTAAAGTAAAGCACCCCCAATTGGTCTAACTCAGAGGTGGGCGGGGGCTCTTCTTGCTGTAGCTTTTCATGGGGGCTTGGGTGGCCTGGGGTCCATTCTTCCCCCCACCTGCAAGAAAACAGGCCCCTTCCAACATCTCTATGTGCAGCAGGTGAGAGCAGAGGGTGGGGGGGGCACAAACTGTCCTTCCCCAAGCATAGAGCAGTGGTGTGGGACCCCCAGCCCCCCTTTCTCTCAAGCTTTGCATCAGCTTCCTTTGTGCCTTCTCCTTCCTTTTGGCCCCTGCTGCTTTCTGTCCCGGCCTTGAGCACTTGCTGCACCTTCCTGCAAGGAAGAGGCGGCTGCAGAGGTCGAGGGGGGTGGGTTGGCCTCCTGGACCCCCCCCCCAGCTGCCAAGGGGAGGCTGAGCAGCCTGTCATGTATCTGGGAGGTGCAGGGTGGGGGCAGAAGAGGAAGACTTATTTGATGCTCCCCTCCCATCAGAGTGGCTGAAGGGAGTCTTAAAGTGCATTGTGCTATGGCTGGGGATATTTGTGCCGGTGAAAACCACAAAGGCTATCCAATAAAAAGAAGTTGTGCTGAAAGATGCAGTTGGTTTGTGGGAGGCGGCTGTGGAGCCCCTCCTGGCTGAGGTGAGCACAGGGGAGGCTGCCTTAGGGCCTCCACCTCTTGCCCTTGGGGGCTGGCTGGGCCTGGCAGGACTCTGGGCATTGCAGGGGGTTGGGTGGGTGGGGTGGCCCTTGGGATTCCTTCCAATGCTTTACCCCCATAAGGACTAGGAACTTGCTGTAAGGAGGGAGGGCAGGACTATGAATTCCGTCTCAGAAGTGGTGCATTTGAGCAAGTGCAGGTTGAACATGTGGGTCCAGGGTGGAGCATGACCCAAGGCTCCCTCTGCAAAGTGCTCCTTCCAGTCTGTGGGGGGGGGCAGCCTTCCCACCAGCTGCTAGCAGCATATGGCGCTCACAGATGGCAGCAAGTGGCCCTTCTCTGCAGGCAGCAGCGCAGAAGCTGTTTTGGTTCCCTGCCTTTGTTGCTCTTGCAAGCCTCCCTTTCTGGCCCAAGACCAAGCCACCCACAGCCCTGCGCTCTTGTGACTCGCCTTCTGGCAGGAGAGGGGGGCTGGGGTGCCAGTGGGGCAGGAACAAGAGGGGCTTTTCTGGGTGGCAACTTTATTGCTGTGCTGGGGGACTTACAGAGCAGATGGCGGGAGCTCCAAGCTTCCAAAAAAAACCCTCTCAAGGAAGGCAGCTGTTCGCTTTCCCTTCGCAAACATCTGGGACACAATCCAGGACACTTGATACAAAGCGGAACTGGCTGAGAGCTGTGCATCTGTTCCCACTTGCCCTGAAGGAGTACCAAAGTGCCGGACCCACCACCTCAGAAGGCAGGGGGAGAGGAATGCATGGGCCCATGAAGAAGGTGGGCCAGCGTCACGAGGGGTGTGTGCAGCGGGCCATGTTTGGCGGAGGAGTCAATGTGCCCATGTGCAAGAGCCAGGCAGGCCCCAGGGAGGAGGCTGAAAAGGCAACAGCTGAGCCTCCTGCAGGCAGGGGTGGGGGTGCATGCACACAGCAGGAGGCTCAGTTGCCAGGGGGGAGGAGCTCCAGGCTTCCCCCCCCCCCCAGTTTCAGAGCTCATCTAAAGCATCAAACAGCCTTCAAGAGAAAGCAAAGACAGAAACATCTGGAGGGCATCAAATTTGGAGAGGGGAGGGCGGCCTGGTTTAGAAAAAGCCCTCCAATAAAGGGGTTTGAAGCTACACTGAGCTCCACAGAAAAAATGAGCAGGGCAAGGAGCAACAAAATCTTTCCTGAGAAGCTAGCTCTCCAAAGGCAGGCAAGAGTCCATAGACGACGCACGTCCAATGATGTGCTTTTGGGAGGGACATGTTCCCTCAGAGGAGCTCTCCCAAGAAAGGGGGGAGCTGTGATCTTGTCCCTTGGCAAGGTGGGGGTGGGCCTCCGTGTGCTCTCCCAGCTAGAACTGAGCCAAGGGGGGAGAGAGATGGGGCAGAGAGGCGGTGAGGCAGCGGCTGCTCTCTTTGGCCAAGCCTTGCTGAGGGTCTGGGTTGAGGGCCTGGCTGATGGGGCTTCTTCCAGCCACACGGTGGGGCTCTGAAGTCCTGACGACCTTCAACCCATTTCATGGAACCGAACCAACAAAAACTCTGGTAACGCTGTAAGAAGTTCCGGAGGATCGCAGCCCATGCAAGGAGGGTCTCAGAGGAGGTTCACTCCATGCTTGAGCAGCTTCTGCTTCGCCTTGCTGGCCAGGCCAAAGGCGCTGTCGTGAGGGTTGGGCATTCCTGAGTTGCGCAGAGGGGAGCCCACCTGCTGGAAATAGGTCTCCTGGACGGCACTCCGACAGGCGTACACAGCAGTCGAGGCGTTCCTGTGGGGTGAGACACAAACTGTGCCAGTGGGGTGGTGCTTGACCCCATCCTGGCAGTTCTGCTGCTACAAACAGGGATCAAGTCTAAAGAAGAGCCTGCTGGATCAGGCCAATGCCCACCCACCCGCCCCCCAGGTCCAGCATCTTCATAGCAGCCAGCCAGGTGCCCCTTTCTTGCAAGCACCAGAGCCCTCTTCTCCACCAACTGGGGAGGCAGAGCAGAGCCATCATGGAGAGGAGCCATTGGCTGCCCTCTCCTCCACAGCAGAAACTTCTCTGTGAGGAAAGCCTAAATCTGCTGGACCTTTTTAGTTTACAGGTGATAGGGAGAGAGAGGAGATGAAGGTTCATGAAATCACAGATGGTGTAGAGAAAAAACAAGGAGAAAACTGGAAGCCAACAAGGTCATCTCTATTTTCTGGAACACCACTAGTAGGCACTTAAAGGACACCATTCAATTATAAGCAGATTTTTAGGAGACACACAAAAGAGAACAGCTGTTTTTTGATCAGCATTCTTTCAGGCAAGAAAGTTACACCTTGTCTGCTTCACTTGGGATCCCCATAGAAGCACTTTTATGCAGATTGTGTGAAGTAACTCTCCAGAGATAGACATGCGCCTGCAGATGGAGACTGCTCAGTAAAAGGTGGTTTTATAGGGGGACACCCCCCCCCCCGGCAAGGTGGAAGCTCAGTCCAAAGACAGGCAGCCAGCATGAGCCTTTCCCTACCTGGTGCTCTGCAGGGGATGCCAGCATGGCCAATGGTCAGGGGGAGTCCCGCAACAGCCGGAGGGCAAAATGACTCTTAAGTCTCATGAATTTCTCTGGCGATTTGCAAGAGAGCCTCAGCTGGCCTTCTTGAAGGCCTACACTGGGTGTCAAGAGTGGCAGAGGCAAGCCTGGCCATGGCTTGGGCACAATAACAGCTGTGCTGAATGCAAGAGGAGGAGGGGCAGCGGGGTCCTCTTCAGCAAGCAAAAGAAAACCCCACTTTTGCTGAAAAGACACAAACAAGCATAATGAACTGGAGCCTCAAGGAGAACTGAAAAAAGCAAGCAACTTGCTTGGTCAACGCAAGTGATGAACAAGCAGGGATTGGGCTGGTTAATGGGCATGGCTAATCTTTCAAAGCTTGCAGTCTTTCCTTTCAACATAAATGTACAGTATTTGTTCTAGTTAGACCAGGGTGTGGATTTGGTGTGCTGTTATCTTTCCTTCAGCTGAGAGGAAAGGGGGGTGAGGGGGGGAAGCACATGTGCAGGGCAGTAGTTGATGAGGAGTGGAAATAAGCGACCAATGCGGCCTTGGGCCCTCGAGCCAGGAGGGAAGCTGCCTTGCTCTGCCTGCTGGAACGCCACCATCTGCTTGCCAGCGTCACAGCTTGCTTCCGCCTGAGTGACCAGGGCCCAGCAGCAAAACCACCTTCTTCCCTGGCCAATTAGGAGCCCTGCTGGTGCCCAGCCAACCAGCAGCTCTCACAGCCCCTGAGCAGCCGCCGCAGAAAGACGCTGCTTCTAAACCTTCCAAGGGCTGCTCCTTACTCTGAGGCCCAGATCCCATTCTGGCTCCAGAGACAACTGGCAGCTCCTTCTGCATGCCCACCTGCCCCCCGTGCTTATTCCTGCCCTGCATGCTCATGAGGCTCACAGGCGGGAGGAAAAGCCAGGTGGGAGCGCTGTCTGTCTTCTGCACGCGCACAGGGGCCTCCCCCTCCCTCGTCTTACCTGACCATCATTTCTGAAGCCGTGGGCAGCTGGTGGAAATTGGCATGGATCAGGCTGGCTGCCCTCAGGAAGGAACGGTCCGGGGGGCTATTAGCAGGCAAGAAGTTGGCTGCAACATGAAGGAAGGAGGAGCCAGGGGTTAGAATCTCAGAACGGCAGAGCTGGAAGTCCAACCCTCGGCAATGCAATGTGGACCAGAAATGCAAGACTTGGGGGGTTGAATAAGAGCTTCCAGCATTCAGGGGTCCTCTGCCCATGTCCCTTCCACACTGCCGCAATAGCTGGAAGCCAAGAAGGACCTAAGAGTCCCTAAGAGCAGCTTGACGGATCCTGGCCACGGACTCCCACAGAGCAGGCTCTCTCTGAGCCTCCCCCCCAGCCGCCCCCTCAGCACTTACTGGCCAGAACCTTCTGCACGGCATCATAGTGCGCAAAGCCGTAGGTGACCTTGGCTGCGGAGAGGCTGTCCTTTGGGAGGGTCTCCTTCAGGTGAACCTCCAGGCCGTTCAGGGAGGCCAGGCTGCTGTGATACTGCAGGCCAAGGGAGAAAATGAGCTCCGTATGCCTGGGGAAGGCACCTGCCCTGCCCACAACAGTCCCACACCCGGCCAGGGCCAGCTCACACAGGACAGCGCTTGCTGAGCCGCGGCAGGGCCACACGCTTCCCCAGCCCCATGCCCATTGGCCTCGTCTCCCCAAAACATCCTCCTCCACACCCTTGGGATCAAGGCAGAGCTTGCGACTCCTAAGAAGGCTGACCTAGGAATCCCAGAGCAGAGCGCACCTGACTGCACACTCAGTGACAGAAGGTCGCTGGGCTCCATCCCTTCTGGCCGCTCTATACGGGTAGCATCGCAGGGGGGTAGTGAAAGCCCTCTTCTGACCACGCTCTTTCCACTTGAGCACAGCGATAAGAAAGCCATGTCAGGGGAAGGGGGTTCCTACTCTGGCTAAGGACTGCAGCTCAGAACATACCCCTGGCATGCAGAAGCTCCCAGGGTCAAATCCTGGCAACACCTCTAGGGCACGGCTGGGAATGTCCCTGCCTGAAATCCTGAAGAGCAGCTGACAGTCAGAGCAATTGATACTGAGCTAGTTGGTCCAGTGGTCTGACTAGGTATAAGGCAGGTCCCACATTTCCTCCCTCTCCCCCTCTCCTCCCATCAGCCCTGCCAGAGAGCCATGGAAAAGGGCCCTTGCAATCCCTTGGCTTCTCCACTCAGCTCCCTTTGCAAAGCTCCCTTCTCCTCTTCCTCCACAGGGATCCTGCGAGAGACAAGGGCCCCCTGCTGGCAGGAAGGCCATGCTGCAGGCTGGCACTCCCCAGAGGCTGAGCCACTTTGCTTGGTGGCAACCAAGGCTCAAGGGGGGGGGGGGACAGGGGTCCTTTGGCAGCAAGATGAACAAAAGAGTCTCTTACCACATCCTCAACGGAGGTTTTGGTGTGTGCAAAGTGCTCTTCAGCCAGGAGGGAGAGCACCAAGCCTCGAACATGGTGGACATACAAGACCATCCTTACCGAAGTGGTGCCACCTGGCCCACCAGTTGCTCCAGCAGAAATCAGGCCGTCTTTGCAGCTGCCTGGGCCTCCCTGGGACCTGAGAGAAAGAGAAAGGGACTCCTCTCTCTCTCTCCTGTAATTCTCCAACTCAGGATCCCCCAGTAAAAGTGGCTGGCAGGTGATTTGGGGACAGACCAAAGGAAGCCCTTCTTCACACTTGGGGACGGGGAAAGCCCCCTTCTACTCCCTCTGCTCCTTCGCCAGATCCAAGGACTGCGGAGTGATTCCAGAGTCACCTACATGCTCCTTTTGTAAAGGAATGGATGTGGAACAGCCCCACTCAGGGCTTCCTCAGAGAGACAGTTTCTTCCTCCTCTGAATCTCTTTTCAATAGGGAAGCCCTCCAAGGGAGCTGGGGGGGGGGAGGTGTTTGCTTTGTGCTATTTAGAGGTTTACTTACAATCAAGCAGTATAAACATTTTCTTAAATAAATAAGTTAGGACCTGCAGGGCAGCCCTAGTTTAGCAAGGAAAATACCCTGCCTTTACTCACAGTCCCAGGGATGGATACTGTTGGGGTTCAGGGGATTCACAAAAAAAGATGGAAGTGTGTTGAACAGCAAGGCTTCCCTGCTGGCTTCCCTGTCTGACAGATCACACATAACAGATCCAGGGTGCAAAGGAGGAAAGGAGGAACCCAAGCCAGGGCTGGCGAGAGGCCCTTGGACAGCAGCTCCTGTCTTACCTGCTCACCCACTCCACGGGGAAGTCCCGGAGGGCGGCTGCTTCATCATCCCAAAGGTAAACAGGGGTGATCCGGACCCCTGGAGGTAAAGGGGGCTCTGCAAAAGGGGTCAGAGTACTTCTTAGGGAAAGGAAGAACGAGTCCTGGGTAGACTGGACCTATAAAGCGCAGCCCCAATGCAAAGGGTACCTTCTGATAGCCATGATGTTGGAGCATCAAAGGGCTTGCACACAATTACAAACTGGAAAAATGGATTCAATGATGAAATCAGGCAGCTCAAGAGAGAGGGCGGCTTTGTGGGAAAGCAGTTCTAGGGAATTATATCCTTGAATGCAGATGATACAATAATAATAATAATAATTTATTATTTATACCCCGCCCATCTGGCCAGGTTCCCCCAGCCACTCTGGGCGGCTTCCAAAAAAACAAATTCTAAAATACAGAAATCCATCAAACATTAAAAGCTTCCCTAAACAGGGCTGCCTTGAGATGCCTTCTAAAGGTCTGGTAATAGTTCTCTTTGACCTCTAGTGGGAGGGCATTCCACAGGGTGGGTGCCACTACCGAGAAGGCCCTCTGCCTGGTTCCCTGTAACTTGGCTTCTCGTAATGAGGGAATATTAGGGGTTGTTATTTTGATCCCCTTTTAAAGAAAATGAAAATTGGGGTGCTAAAAGGAAGCTGGGTTTCCTGCTACAGGCCACTGTTTTCTCCTTGGGAGGAAAGGCTCTCTGCATAGCAGGAAGGCATGTAGCCTTGCCCTGGAGAGCGGAAAACATGAGAAACACACTTGAAGTTTTTTTATTAAAAGAGTAAAGCATATTATGAGACAAATGCTTTTAATACATTTTATGCTTTACAGTGGTACCTCGCAAGGCAGAAATAATTCGTTCCGCGGGTTGTGCCGCCTTACGAAATTTTTTGTCTTGTGGAAACAAACGGCAGAGGGCAAAAAAAAAAAAAGCGGCAATTTTTTTTTTGTCTTGCGAGACACGGCCATAGAAAGCTTCGTCTTGCGAGACAACAAAGAATCGCTAGACGCTTTCGTCTAGCGAGTTTTTCGTTGCGCAATGCATTCATCTTGCGAGGTACCACTGTACTATGAATCCTTTCAAATTTATTACTATTAATCACTAATTTTACTAATTACTAATTTTAAGTAGTAAGCACTGACTATTTTCTTTTTTTCAATATAAGTTTATTTAAATTTTGTTTCTGGCTTAAATTTTGTCACCTTCCTTTGTACTGCTATGGTCCAAAGATTACTGCAATAAAAGTTATTCTGTTCTACAAAGTGATAATTTTGTCTGTCTCCAATATGAACCAGCTCAGACCCTGCACTCCTCTTCATCAGAGAAGCCTCACCAGGCAAGTGAAGGGTGACCAGGGCCTTTTCAGTGGTGGCCCCATTCATGGAATGCTCTTCCCAGGGAAACCTGCCTGGCGCCATCATCATCATCATCAGGCTTTAGGTGCCAGGCTAAGATAAGACCTTTTTCTTTACTCAGGCCTTCGGTAATTCAGTTGCCCCCTGAGGCACTGCTCCTCTTTTAGCAGAGCTGGGTAGACAGTAACCCTGTTAATACCGGTATGTTATTTGGTGCACATTTAATGCATTTTTGAATTTATTGTTTAAAATTTTCTGGATTTAATTGTTTTATGCATGGTATTTTATCTTGTCAAGTCACTTTATTAATATTTATTTATAAAAATGCTTATAGACTGCTATTTCATAAAACAACACTATAAAAGCATATAAAAAGTTAAAAATGGACATCAAGTAGCTGTTGTGAAAATATGTGTTAATTGCTGGCATAATACAAAAGTTTGCCAGAATACAAAAGTTTTCAGCAGGTGTTTAAAACCTGGCACCAAAGGTGCCTGCTGAATTTCTAGTGGCAGAGAGTCTGGGCCAATGGCACTAAAGGATCCAGTGAGCCTCGCCAACCTGGGGAACAATCAACAAGGCTCCTGCAGATGAGATGCTTTCTTTTTTCAGCAGATCCCACAAACCGTACCAAGAGCAAAGCTTCCTTGCTGTTCCATAGGATAATGCAAAACAGCCGGCCAGGGAATGGACTTGAGCTCACCTGAAATTCCTTCCTTGGGATCACTACCCTACGTTAAACAGCCTCCAGACTGTGTGAACAAGGCAGGGCCTTGTGAACCACCAACTCCGGGGAGAGGAGAGGGTGAGCAGCATGGAGGTCTAGGAGCCAGCCATGTGTCAAGACCTCCATGGTCAAGCAAGCGGAGGGGTGAGAATGCAAAGGTCTCCAGCACCGGGGAAAACTGGGATGGGGGAAGCTCTCTGAGTAGCGCCAAGGAATCTGCAAGATGGGAGAAGGCGCAATGCCTGCTGCCTAAAGATGCAGCCCTCTCCGAACCCCCCACCTGAGCACCCTTTGGGTGCAGACCAGCCTCCGCAGGAGTCTGCTCTGCAATACGTTGTGGGCATCAGAGCTCAGCCTCTGAGCATATGTGGGGGCCATTTCCCCCTCACTGTGATGTACCTCCAGAGGAAAGGGCATGAAGGCCCAGCACCCAGAGACGCAGGAGGGCTCCGTGTGGCCTCTCATGCAAGCAGTCCCTGGCAGACCCACCCACCAAGGTAATCTCCCCTCCATCCCGACACTTACCCTGAGTCTGCAGCAGAGCCCCGTTTCCCGTCTCGCCCTGAAAGGGAAGGCAGAGAGTGGCACTGGGTGAGCTTGATAATAAAAAAGCCAAGGCAGATGCCGGCAAGGGTTCCAGACTGGAGTTAAGGACAGAAGAAGAGCCTGCTGTTTGCCCAAAAACTTGTTCTGACCACAATGCTGTATTATTGGACTTAAAAGCCTTTGCGGATGATTTAGTTTTGACTTTACAAGATCCGGAAATCAGTGGTTTATGGTCAAAGTTTTATGTGTTTATTTGTTTATATATAAAACCAATAAAAAATATTTTAAGAAGAAGAAGAAGAGGGGCCTGCTGGATCAGGCCAAAGGAGGCCCATCTAGTTCTCAGAGTGGCCAGCCAGATGCCTGTGGCAAGCCACAAACCAGGAAGCAGGACCTGAGCACAAGAGCAACTCTCTCCTCCTATGGCTTCCAGCAAATGCAATTCACCTCCAACTGTGCAGGTTGAGCATTGTGGCGAGGAGCCACAGATAGCCCTTTCCTCCCCCCCCCTCCATGATCTGTCTGATCCTCTTTTAAAGCCATCCCAGTTGGTGGCCATTCCTGCCTCCTGAGGCTGTGGTTGCCTCAAGAGAAAACCTGGACATTTGAGGCAGGTGGTGGGTAAGGAAGGCCATGAGAAGCTGGGAAGATCTAGTGAAGCCTTTTTAGACTTTCTTCAGCAATCATGAGGACCAGAAACCTGACTTTTAACATTAGCTTTCAGATTCCACCCTTGCTCAGTAAGGAACCCATGCACTATGTTTTCCTCGGGCGCTGAGCCAGCCCTGAGCCACCCCTGCCCCTCCCTTGGCTGAGCTGAAGCTCACCTCTGAGGCTACATCCACCTCCTGCAGCAGAACTCGGGCAGTGAGGTCTGGCGGCAGCTGACTGCTGACAACCCTGGGCAGGGATGGGGAAAGGAGAGATGACAAGTATTAACTGGTTTCTTGAGGCTGGGTGCTGTGTTCCCTCCTGGCTCTCAGCTGAGCAAGGTGACCGAGGGAGAGCTGCCAATGCTGCTCAGAAACATTCGGACAGTCGTGGCTTGATTTACCCGGAGTGGGCTGTGTGGCCCAATCCTTCCCAGGGCCCAGCCACAAGACAGATCCCTGCATGCAGGCAAGTCCTTTGGTCACCCTGTCAATCTCACCATCTGGGAGGCCCAAGGGGTGAGTCTATAGAAGCAGACATAGAAAATAGTGGGTGAAAATGTGGATTATGGCCTCTGTGGACAAATGTGAGGACAGTACAGAGCAAGTAGCAGGGCTGAACGACATGTGCCCCAAACACACTTGCTCTGGAGTGCAGGAGGCTGCCTTAGACAAAGTCAGGCCATTTGCATTCACCTTCCTCATTACAGTACTGTCCACACTGGCTGGCAGTGGCTCTCCAGGGTTCTAGGCAAGGGGGGGGGGGGTCTCTCTCCCAGCAGATGCTATTGGGGATGCAAAGCAGGTGCTCCAGCACTGAGCTACAGTCCTTCTCTAAAAAGCCAAGCTTCCAGTCCTCAGCTTTCTGAATGAAGGGCTCATTTAACCTGGAGCAAGTCAGGTCCTTAGTCCATTCAGCTGTGCACTGTTTTTTCCAGCCCACCTTGGAGATGCCACCAGGGACTGAACTGGGGACCTTCTGCATGCAGAGCAGGTGCTCCAGCCTTTCTCCAATGGAGAGTGCAGGAGAGTCCACACAACAAGCCCTCAGCCATGATACTCACAGCCCCTGGTAGGAAATGCATCCAGCCCGGACATGGAGGGTGCGCTGGCAGGTCTGCAGGATGAGGGCTGCTTTCAGCAGGAGCAAAGGGTCCACCTGGAGAGAGGAGCACAAATGAGGCCATCAGGCCTTCCTGCCACCCTGTGGGGAGGGGGGGTGAGAAGCCCCAAAGAAGCAACAAGGTCTGCAGCAAGTTACTTTGGTTTTGTCCAAGGCCCAGAGGGAGTTGAAGATCCGGTGTAGGTCAGTGGTGTTTTGCTGCAGGTGCTCCACGTAGCGATCCCATGCCTGGTCCAGCTCCTCCTGGGCACGTTCCTGGGAAAGGACACAAGAGGCCACGTCACTGGAGAGTTTATCCGTGGTGGGTGAGTTACAGGCTGCTCATGGGCTGCAGGAACCTGTCCAACAGAAGCCAGGGCAGCAAAACAGGAGAAGAGGTCCCTAGGATTCCAGAGGACTCAAGATTTCAGTCCGGGAAGCAGATTTGCACATCAGGACTCTGTTCTGGAGGACAAATAAAAGGAGCACTCAAGGTGGAAATGTGCCCAAGCCCTTGCAAAGGGCTTTCCCCCCACGGCCAGCCTCTGAGCATCTTGGATTTGGGGGGTAGGGAGGAGAGGTAGGTCTGGATTGCCTTGAGAGAACCACACAACTTCCAGGTCACACAAAAGCCTTTGCTTAGAGAAGCCCCACATGGGATGGAAGGGTGCAGCAGGCCAGCCTGCAGGTCAGCCAAGGCAAGACTAAGAGGTGTGGCTCAAGGCTGTGGGCAAAGGCTTGGGGGTCAGAACACAACAGGAAACAGGAGGGAAATGGCTGGGAGTCAAGGCAGCATCTGCTCAGCAAGGCCCCGTTGTCCCCTTGGACCAGCAATCACCATGTAAGCCTGGCGAACAGGCCCATTGTAGAAGCAGAAGAGTCCCACCAGCTGCTCCAGGAACCGCCTGCAGCTGATGTCAGGGAGGTCAGTAGTGCAGCCCAGCACCTGCGGCAGAGAGGAGGGAGGGAGACTCTTGGTGAGCCCCGTGGATCTAATCAGGGCACTCAGATCCCCTATGACAGCCAAGAACATCCCTCTGAGAAGCCCACAAGCAAGGCGGGAGGGCAATCGGTGGCCCTCAGGAGGAAGGCTGCCTCTGAACAACATGGGCCTTCCATTCAGCTATCAGAGCAAAGAGCTCCCTATGTTATATAGAGGAGCACAAGAACAGAGCTGGAGAATCACCTGGATGAACATGTTGCTTCCATCCCAGAAGCTCCAAGGAGCCCACAAGCAGGGATGGCAGGCCAGTGCCCTCTCCCATGTCTGCTCCCGGCAACTGGCACTCCAAGGTAGGCTGCCTCTGTTCCATTCAGCTAGCATGGCTAGCAGCAGCTTCCCATCATGCAGCCTGCCTGCCCACCCACACCCATCTTCCAAGATTTCACCATCGCCAGCCTTATTCCTTCCTCGGGCTTTATTCCCGTGCCCAGAAGAGCAGCAACAACCTGTGGCGCCTTGCACTGACTCACCCAGATGTAGCTTCCATCCACTTTCACGGAGAGCTTGAGCTTCCTCAACCGTATGAGGCCAGGTGGCGAGCCCAAAATCTCCTCCATGCAGCGAACCATGCCAGCTATCTGCCCACACAGAAGCTCTTGATGATCCAGAGGAGTCTGAGAGATGTGGGGAATGAAGAGCCACAAAATGGATTAGCCATGTCACATCCCAGGCTACAGAGATCTGCCGAGCTTGGAGCATGAACGGCCAAAACCACCAGTGACAAACGACTGCATCAGTACAGAGCTCTACCCCCAGTCTTACTAGGTCCCTGCCCCAAGGAGCAAACAGTACAATGTTTGCCAGCACAGAGGGATGGAGGAGAGGGCTATGGGGCCAGCTGAGAGCAAATTAAATTCTACGCATGCAAATTTTGTGGGGAAATAAGCCAGCCCTACCTGGCGGGGGTTGAAATAGCAGATCCCAGCCTGCATAGGATCTCCTTCTTCCTTCACCTTTGAGCCGTCATAGAGGAAAAAGTAGTTCCACCTGCAAAACATCAGCGCCTTGGCGTTCAGGATGCATCATCTCATGGGAGCAGTCAATATTCTCCAGGGGGCAACCTAGTTTTTCCCCAGGCCAGGGGGATCTGTACATGGTGATGTGGGGAAGCTATACTCCATAATTCTTGAAGGCATGTTTAGAAGGGAAGAGATTCAAAGCACAGCTACTGACTTTCCAGGTGACCTTGACGCTTCTTAAGAGGTGGGTTTCAAGTGTGTCAGAGAGTCTTCACTTCTCTGCTCCCTGCATCTCAAAGGAACACACAGGGACTGAAGAAGGCTAAAAGAAGCTGCCACAGAAACTAAGGAAGGGCACTGCCCCAGTACAAAGCAAATGAAACCACCAGCCCACCCTTATTTAAATAAGGAGGACATAACCCAAGAGCCATGCAGTCCAGCATCCTGTTTCTTACAGTGGCCAAATGCCCCTGGGAAACCCACAAGCAGGACAGGAGACTGAGCAGTAGAGTCATCTCCTGCTGCCATTCCCTGCTGACACTTCTTCAGGGCCATATTCCCTCTGATGTCAGAGATAGCAGACAATCACTGCAGCAAGTAGCTGCAGATAGCCTTCTCCTCCATGAATTTGATATTGGAGGCCATCACATCTTGTGGTAGCACACTCCACAGTTTAATGATGCACTGTGTAAAGAAACACTTCCTTGTGTCCTTCTTGAAACTCTCACTCTTATTTGCTCAATGTTGGAGTTTCAATTGTTTCTCTTTTTAAAAAAACCCAAAGATTGTAGGAAGCAGCCCCCAGGATGCTGTAATGGTACTTACCAGGCCCTGGAGGTTGGCTCAGACTGCACACAGTCCGCCATTTAACTCAGATTCTCTTCACCACATCTCATTGTCTTCATAAAGCGCTTATCAGAACAAGGGAGAAGAGGACTAGATTCATATTCCAGGAAGTGGTTGATAGCTCCAAGAACCCATCACATACTTGGGTCCTGAGTGGGTTCTGAATAGGGATGGCCCAATCCCCTCAATGGGTGGCTTTCTTACAGATGCTGATGCCAACAAGTCCCCCTCAGCCTCATTTTCATGCCAAGCACATTCATCCAAAAATCAGCACTCCAAAGCAAGGGAATGTGGATGTTCACTAAATATGGATGCTCAGTCAGTCAGGACAAGAGAAACAACAGAGACCTTATTTAGCATCTCAGCAGCCATTTGGATGCCAGTTTGGGGACTGAAGAACGTTTTAGCTGAAGCCTCCAAACCAAGATTCTTTGAAGCTCTTTCTCTCTCTCTCTCTCTCTCTGGAATGTCTTGTGATTCCTGCTCCAGGCGTGGCTTCCTTCACCCTAAAATCAAGAAAATCAAGAACTGGATTAAGGTATGAAGTCTGCTGCCCAAGTCATGTGACCCACAGCAGCTGATAAGAGCACAGCATCTAATTTTAACAAGAGAGCCAGGATGGTGCAGTGTTGAAGGGGGTCAGAGTAGGACTTAGAATCATAGAATCATAGAGTAAGAAGAGACCACAAGGGCCATCCAGTCCAACCCCCTGCCAAGCAGGAAACACCATCAAAGCATTCTTGACATGGCTTAAAGATCGGACAAGGCTAGCCTACCTCGCAGATTTGTTGTGAGGTCCTGTCCCTTGAACACGGCACTGTGTCTTGAAGGAAGGGCGAGATTTTTAAAAGGAAACGAGAAGAAACACAGCCAAGTAACTGCTTGCGTGTAGTGGCCGCCCCAATTCCATTCAGCTCACGGGGCCCAACTCTCCACCGGCGCTCGGGCTCTCGGCGAGGCGCCTCTGCAGCCTAACCCAAGGAACGAGGCTCCCCCAGGCCGTGTGAGAAAACTCCCCCGCGAAGAGACCGAGGACCCTCCCGCTCGAGTTAAAGTCCGGCGAGGAGAGGGCGGCGTGTGAGACGGCAGAACGCAGAAGTCCCCATCCCCTCGCCTCCCAACAGCCCCCCACCCTGCGGGAAAAGAGGCGCTCTGTCCATGCTCAGAGGCCAGGCCTGCCCACTTCCCTAACGTGAGAGACAGAGAGAGAAGCAGCCAAGGGGGCGCGGCCTCTTCCGCGTTCCACCGCCACGCGCTCAACGGTCACATGACTGGCCCCGCCCGCACGTGACGCTCAGAGAAGGGGGAGGACCGAGGCCTAGCGCGAAATGTGCAATGAACACATCCGGTTTGCGATCGAACGGGGTCGGGGGAGAAAGGGAATGAATGGGCGGGTTTGGGGAAGGAGAGGACCAAAGAGAGGCGGGCCCGCTAGCACCAAAGGCGCCCTCAGAGACACTCCAAGGGTTGCCTCTGCAACCCTGAGGGCTTTCCCCGCAGAGCCCGGATGCCTCTGCTCTGGCTCCAACTCTGAGCCCTCCCAGCCCAATATATTGTGCACTGTTCGTTGCGGAGTCGTGGTCGTAGCGTCTCTCGTGCCCCGCATATGGCGGCTCCCGAGCGGGTGAGGGTAACGGAAGTGGTGTGTCTGTCGCGCGCCTTTCCTCTATGGTCTCTACGGGTGCCGCGGAGGGACCCTCCTGGTGGAATTGCGCTCGCCCCTGGCTTTGCATGGAGCGCTGCCGAGCGGGCGAAGCCTGGGACGCCCCGGGAGGGAGCAGGAGGCGGCGGCGCCTGCGGCGGAGACAGGAACGGGGCGGCGGGGAGGCCGAGAGCCCCGAGGACGCGGGAGAAAGGCAGAGGCGGCGGCTGCGGGAGGCGTGGTGAGGGGCGGGGGCAGAGGAGAAGGGCAGCCTCGTGGGCCGCCGGGAGGCTTCTGGGGGAGGCGATTAGCCCTAAAGCAGAAACCCTTCTTGGGAGAGCGGGGACGTTTTTAAGTCGGGGGGGGGGGCGCATTGCGTCGTGGACGAGCTTTCGGGGGCCACATGCTAGGAGCGGGCGGGGCCAGTGGGCGTGACTTGTGACTTTCTGCATTCCAGCCAGTCTGAGATCCCAGCAGGAGGGCAACCGGGGCATTTTCGCCCTTAGGAGAGGGGGCAGGAGAAGGTGCGGCCCCGGCCTGCCAAGAGGGCCACATGCAGCTTCCAGGTGGGCCTGAGGTTTCCCCTGGGCAAGGGCAGACTACCTCTGAATGCCCAGCTGCTGCAGGGCAAATCCCAAGGAAAATGTGCCGCATTCCTGCTCTGCTTCTGAGCTTCCCAGAGGCTCATAGCTGTGAAGTATCTGACTGGCTGCTGTTGGAAATGGCGCCTTGGTCTGTCGGTCTTCGTGGATCTGCTTTCCTCAGATGTTTTGGACTACAATTCACATTATCCTCAGGATAATTCCCATTATCCTCTTTATTGTCTTTCCATCACCTGTAGCATCACAGCTGTGATAGCTGCAGCTGATGGGAACTGTAGTCCAAACCAGCTGCAGAAAAGGTTGGCAAAGGATGCCACACGGCAAACTGTGATCTGTTCTAAGTTACAGTAGAAATATATATAAATAAAATAAAAAATTGTCCAGTAGCAACTTAAGACTTCTATGTTACATGTGGGTTGGCAATTTGGCTGCAGTTGGCCAACAGGGAACCCTGTGTATGCTCAAGGATGCTGCCCCCTTATTACTTCACATATCCACTTGGCATTTAAATCAGGTTCTGGGATTAAATCCTGATAAGTCTCTGCTACTATCCTCAAAACCATCATAAAGAGGATTACTGGATCAGACCAAGGGTCCAACTTGTCCAGCCTGCTGATCCCACAAGATCCTTCCAGCCCTAAATCCCACCTTCCGTAAAATAACATCTTCCTCTTCTCCCTGCCTTTCTGTGACAGTTCAGAACTGCAGAGCTCAGAATTCTGGGATTCAAGCCTCGGTAAGTCTTGCGTCTCAAGAGAGACCTTGGATTTTTATTTTGTACCTACAGCTCTGGATTTGTGCCTGTTTGTAAGCAAATCTATCCAGGGGTGAAGGTGGTGGGGAGGCAAGATGCAGCCATGGCTGAAGTGGCATTAGTCTATATTCCACCCTCTTTCCTTGCTCAGGAACCATCTTAAAATCCCTCCCCAAGCACCCGGCAGCAGGGAAGGGGGCAACCAGGCCTTCCGTGGAGAAAGCCCTCTCTGCCTTTGAGAAGCTGCAGCTCACACCACCAGCTGAGTCAATTCTTGAGCCCAGCTTGCAGCTGCAGGAGGAGCCCAGCTGCAGCAGAGCCCAGGGCTTGCAGTGTGTGTGTTATGGCATTGGGAAGTTCTCCTCTTGCATCCAAGCGCGATACCAGCTGGCCTTCCTCCTGCTGCTGCTTGAGAAGCTGAAGGTGAGGGTCACAGTTGTGGCAGACTTGGGAGCAGAGCTAGCCAGAAGCACCCAGGCAACATTCCCTCTCTCCCCTTGCAGATCCCTGAAGATATGTGTTACATATTTGACCCTGTCTTTTCCACGCTGGAAATCAAAGTCCTTGCCCGTCTTGGGCTCACGGTGCTCCTGGAGAACGAGGTGAGCTCCAGGGAGAGAGGAGCACAAACTCAGGGAGAAACGTGTCCAGAGATCAGAACACACAGCTGAGGACTGTGGCCTTTCTCAAAATGATTGATACCCAAAGTTCACAGCTGTTTAACTCTTTTAGTTCTTGTGGGGTGGGGGATGGTTGCAGTTTTGGAGGATAACACCCCACTCTTCCTTGCACCCAGGAGGGAAAACGCTGCATCCACAATCCTACCATCTTCTACATGGTCCACTGTGGAAAAGCTCTCTATAACAACCTGCTCTGGAGCAACTGGTCCATAGAGGCCCTTTCCAAAACGGTCATCATAGGGAACAGCTTCAAGGGCATTGAAGACAGGTAGGGGGCCCTTCTGCATCACCCAGCCCAAGAGCAGGCAGGGCTGGGCCTCTTTGCTGCTGCTGCTCTGGATCTCCCAGTGTCTATACAAGAACAGATTTGGCATTTTCCACTTGTTTTCCCCAGAAAATCTGGGTTTTGAAAATTTTAACTCCTTTTTGCAGTGATTTCCTAATAATTTTTGCAAGTACGGTAGTCTCTGAAGGCATTTAACCACAGAATGGGAAAGGCTTTGCTCTGCCTCCAGTTGGAGGGAGGGATGCTTCTCCCCACCAGAGGGAGAGCGCTCTTATGCTCTGAACTGGCTTGCAAGTTTCCCACAGGCATGTGGCTGGTCCATGTGGGAACAGGATGCTGGATTAGATGAGCTTTTGGCCAGACCCAGCAAACCCTTTGGGTGTTCTTAGCTTAGCAGCACCCTCTGCTTAGTAGGCAGTGGTGTTGCCTTTTATTGCAACTGCCAATGGTTTTCTAATGCCCTTTGCTTCTAGGGTGCTGAGCAGGATATTCCAAAAGGACTACAGTTACATTGCAAAGGTACGGCTTTGTTGCTTGAATAACAGCGACTGTTCACCATCCAGCAGAAGCCCTTAATGTGTCAGCTCCTAACGGGGGAACAGGATCCACGCTTGTCAGTTCTTCTCCCTTATTCCCGCTTGGCTGTGTTCTAAGCAGCTTTGCTTTTGCTGGGTTCCAAGAGTGTGTTCCAAGAGCTGAGCACCCAGCTTCAAAGGCAATTCTCTTTACAAGCTAACTTCCTCATAAACAAGCTGAAACTGCCCTTCTATCAAGCCCCACTCAGTGGAAAACAGGCATCTGGTAGGTCAGGGAGCAGCAGAGCTCTTGCACAAGAGTGGAGCTGCTCTGGAACCGGCAGAAACGGAACCTGCTGGGTTGCTTGGGTAGCCTTTGATGTGAGTGGGCTTTGGAATTGGCACATCCATTTTAGTCTTATTGGGCACTGTAAAACTTAAGCATGTCACACAAATACTGAGATCAGTGGTTAAGATAGGTAATGGAAAAGCTAAGGACCTGTCACCCTTCACCTTTCCACCCTGGAGGGAGATGTCAGGTGCTGACAACAGCCATAGGGGATGAATTCTGAGGAGTCAAAATATCTGCTGCAGGGGCTTTCATAAATGTGGCAATAGCTAGCAGTGGATCTGAGCCTGTTGCTCTCCTCCCTTCTCAAGGGCCAGTTCAGTAGCCGAGTCGCCCCCATTAACTGCCTCTTTGCTGTGCTTGACCATTTCCAGGTTTTAATAGCAACAGATGAAGAAGCCCTTCCTTCTCACCCTCGGTACTTGGACATATTTAACGACACCTCTGTCCACTGCTTTCCGCTGGAGAAACTGAGGGACCTTCCCCCAGAGATCTGGAAGCTCCAGGAGCCGCCAGTTTACCCAGATGAGGATCAGCCAGAGATCATCAGAAACAAGAAATGAAATTGTTCCCATTCCAGAGACTATGGCCTGGAGGTGCAGGGCCGGGTCTGGGTTTCCTTCTTTGGAGAGGGGCTTGAGTTACTTCTGGTGTTGCAAAGAGTTCATGTTCATGTCAAGCTACTCGCCCCCCCCCCCACCCACCCACCCTAAAGCAGAAGATTAGCCACACTGTCTATTTGTGTGTGGCTCTAGTCTATAGCATTTCCATGGGACAAACAAGACATGCACAGCATGCACAAGGTGCCAAAGCTCTCCTTGTGTCTCTCGCTTGCTCACTGAGCGGCAGAGCTTGGGAGGATCAATGGGGCAAACCCAAGCATCTGCTTCTGGGCTTCACCACCATCTCTGTTCAACTCTGGTCCGGTACCTCCTATGAGAGTTCCCTCATGGGATGGAAAAGGGGGCAGAGATCGGGTGGTGCTAGGCAAGCTGCCCAGTAGGGAGAGAGCCATTCATACTCCTTGCTGCTGCTGCTGCTGCTTCATGATTAATGCAGCAACTTTTCAGAAAACCAAACTTCTCCACAAACCTTGTATTTCCAATAATGTTTTTAATTAAAAGCAACACACACTGAACTTTTGTGGTCATTTCTTATTGCCATAGTTATCTCCTCCCCTGTTCTGACTCCCCCTGTTCAACAATGTGAGCAAGCCCCGACTGCTGCCAGGTCAAACTGCACCAACAGTGCTGTGATCTCACACTTGGAACTACTGTCTCACTCTGGCTGCTGCATCTCAAAACAGCTCTTAAGGGGGGGGGGGGAAACGTTGACATTTTGATTCTGTCTCAGGGCTTCAGCATTTTCTAGATGCACTGATTGGAAGCTCAGGTGCACTAAAGCTGAGGGGCTTCCAATCAGATTTAGTGGTTGTGGTACTTGGCCCCCAGCCCCAGATACAGGTGGGCTAGACACCTCTTGGTATGCACTGGTCTTCCTGCAGCCTGGCAGGAGAGTTTGAGAATAGCCCTCAACCCCCCCACACACTGGGGCAGATCCCACTCAGGGACTGCCTTCCTGCACCTCCCGGTCCCCAGTGAATGAGGCAAGGCAACCCGCATGGCAGTGCTGTGCCCCGAGTCCCAGCACCTTGTCCTCACTTTGCCATGTCTATGAGGCTCTGCAGGGAGGTGGGGACCCAGGTCTTCTCCCCCTGCACAAAGACCACACCCCGGTCAATGTAGATGACGATGCGGCCAAATGTGTAGAGCTGCTTCCCTTCATGCCGTTTTCCAATGACTGGCATGAAGACGATGTTGTGCTCCTCTGCCTTGGTCTGGATGAGGTCCTTGAAGTTCATGGGCACGGAGCCTGCAGCCATGCCGATCCCACGCTGTGCCATGTTCTCAGCCTCCCGGCGCTCCTGCATCGCCTCGTACTGGAAGTCCTTCCGGCGTTCTGTGTGTGTGAGGTAGGCAATGTTCTCACGGGCCCCGGGTTGCATGTAGCCACCTGCCAGAGGAGTAAAGGGAGAGAGATGATATGGCAGCTGGCAAAATTTTGCAGCGCCCTCCTAGCACGCAGCCAGAGCCCAAGGGAAGAGGGTGCCATGGGTCACACAGCCTGCGAGGCTGCCACAATGAGCTCTCCCAGCTGGAAAGGTGGAGTGAGGGGACGAAAAGCAGAAGAGGAGCCCTCAGCTGGATCATGCCCAAGTGGGCCCATCTGGTCCAGCATCCTGTGTTCTCGGTGGCCAATCAGATGCTCGAGTGGGAAACCCGCAAGGAGAACCCATGCACAAGAGCCCTCTCCCTCCTGTAGCTTCTAGCAACTGGTATTCAGAAGCATCACTGACTCTGATGGGGGAAACTGAGCACAGACATCCTGGCTGGTAGCCTTTGATAACCCTTTCCTCCTCCATGAACCTGCCTAATCCTCCTTGAAAGCCATCCAAGTTGGGGGAGATCAGGGCCTCCTGGGGAGCAAATTCCATAGTTTAATAAACTATACACTCTCAGTGCAGCCCCTGTTTCTTCTCCCACTGTTTGCTGATTTTGAGGAGGTAAGGAATTGCAGACCTTCTGAAATGGGGGCAACGAGCAAGAGAACCAACTGCTCTGGAGAGCTGGAAAGGAGTACAGTATAAGAAAGATGGTGAGCTCATAGGGCAGAAACATGGTGTGTCTCTTCAGAAGGACGATTCAGTGGGATTTACTCATGAGTAAGTGTGCAAAGCAAGGGTAGCCCAAACAGTGATCTCTAAATGTGGACAACCACCCTCCCCCATGGCCGCTTGAGGCTGGTGACAATCGTGGCCCTTCTACAGGGTTCTTCAGCCTCAGTCTCTTCCATTTCCCTCCTATATGAAAAGGGACACTATTGTTTTGAGTGATTGTTTCCAATGCGACATTTGTGTTGGCAACCATCACTCACGCACCGACACTGGAAGAAACCGCTCTGTTCATGATGTCCAGAGCCTCGTTGAATTTTTCCTTGATGGAGGGATGGGCCAGCACCTGGTCAGAGAACATCGACTTCCAGCCCAGGTACCACTTGGTGATCTCTTCGTAATTGGGGTTGTTGCTGAGCCAGGAGCACAACACCTGCAGGAGGAGGAGGAGGAGGGTCAGCAGCAGCGAGGCCACAAACACCCCACCCCACCCAAGATCAGGG
The DNA here is from genome assembly GCF_963506605.1 of Zootoca vivipara. Lineage (NCBI taxonomy): Eukaryota > Metazoa > Chordata > Lepidosauria > Squamata > Lacertidae > Zootoca > Zootoca vivipara. The sequence continues at coordinate 459,457 of NC_083292.1, forward strand.
GCTCAAGGCTTCACTTGGGCTGCAGACGGGACAGGCTCACGAGGAAGCAGCGTCTGGTGCATTTCTGATCCAGGGACAAGAATTTCAAGGGAAAACCAGAAGCCACCCAACTTCCAAAGGAGAGGGCAGCACAGCCAAGCCCCTGCTGAAGTCTGGCAGTTCACGTGGAACTGTAAAGGGGGCCGCTGCTCAAAAGGGGGGGAAAACAAGTTCCAGCAACACCAGTCCACTGCTGCTAGCAGAGAGCAGAGGAGCCAGCAAACCAATTAGGTCCAGAGAGATCAGGTGAGCAGGAAGGGAAAGGGAGGAAAGATGGCACAAGACGTTTCTTGTCAACTGTCCCTTGACAAAGATAATCATGTGGTGATTAATGATAACTAAGCTGTAAATCTTGGTTATCACATCTCTCTACTCCTCTACTCTGGATTGTATATGCATGAAGGTGATGGCTGCCTGGTGAAAGACCCAGTGTGAGAGGCAAGGAAAGGAAGACCTCCCAGGGTGGGAGGCTGGGAGAGGAAAGGGAAGCTCCCAGGCCCCTTCTGTGTGAGACATGGGTGAAGAGCTGCCTTTAAGAGAGGACTTCGCTTCTTCTTGTTGTTCCAAAAACAGTCATAATAGTTTTTTTTGTGGCAAACAGATAAATCAGGTGAGCCTGCAAGCTGCAGGGCTCCAATCTATTTCAGCAGGGGCATCGGGGGCAGGGTGGGGATTCCTTACTGCTTATTCCCTGCAGCTGCCCTTAAGCAAAAGTGGAACTGAAGGGAAGTTCACAAAACCCAACGCTGCTGTTTGTGGTAACCTCAGGGCTGAACCCAGCCGGACACTGCTGGAGTCACACACCTGCAACCACTTGGGGAAGAAGTGCTTCTCCAGGATCCCCACCAGGCTAGAGACGGAGATCATCCCTTCCCAGTCCATCACCCAGAAGAAGGAATCCATGTGCTGCTGGTGGGGGTTGATCATCAGCTCATTCAGACACAAGCCTGTGGAGGAAAGTGGAGATGACAGCAACCTTAGACCAGCTCAGCCTAGAGAGCAGAGGGGCTTCTTCACGTGCACACACCCCACCCCCACCCCCAAATTATTGATGTTCTCCCCTCAGGGAAACCAGCAAAGCTGCAACCAAGATAAACGTTGAAACAACTTTCTCTAGTGAGGATCCCAAAAGCTCTTCCAACTGCTGAAGTCCCTGTTCTTTCCTCACTTGGATACACTTCCCCCTGAGCTCTGCCACGGATCATCAGCTGGACCAGCCTTCCCCAGCCAAGCACTTTCCGTCTACCCCACTAGAGTACAATTGTGGTGACTGAGGACAATGGGAAGTGCCAGGTTGGAGGTGGCTGGCCTAGATTCCTACAGTGGAGAAAACATTGTGCTGATCTATGTTATGCTGCCTCCAACCCCAAACATTTTCTGCCCCCAAGAGCAGCCCAAATGGGGAGAAGGGGATGGAGTATAGCTGGCAGCTGCAAAGCATCAACTCTGCACGGAACTCAGCAAGACAGCAAGCCAATAGGAAAGGTGTTCCAGAGCCAAAATCAGCTCCGGAGGCTGCTACCTGCCTGACCCCACTGTCTACCCTGCCTCAAACCGACACCCTGCCAGCCAAACAAACAAACAAACAAACCCAAATCACTGGATCAGGAAAAATTATTGTGAGTTTAAGCCATGTGCAAACTCTGCATGCCTGTGCTTTGGTCTCTGCCCCTCTTGCATGTGCTTCTGTGGGACAGTCCTGCTTCCTTAACCCCAGAAGGGTTTCTTGAGAGGCAGGGCACCCATTATGCATGTGAGAAGGTCCAGGTTCAACCCGTCTCCGCCTCCAGGCAGGACAGGAAATGTGCCTTGCCTGAAATCCCGGAGAGCCAGTCACTGTGTGTGCAGGCAATGCGGAGCTAAATGGACCCGTGGTCTGTTTTAGAAGAAGGCTGCTTCCTGCAAGGCCTCCAACCCCAGTCGCCCGCCTCCTGCTCTGCTGCAAAGGCAGCCCTGGGGGGGACCAACTCACCCAGCTTGGGCACAATGTTCTTGATCATGAAGGCCTCCCAGGATCCTGGTGTGAAGACCTCCTTCCAGGGCTGCAGGATCAGCTTGGCCGAGGAGTCGCTGGGGTGCCATTTCTGGAGGGCGTTGGACAGCTTGTTGCGGATGGGCGAGTAGAGCGGTTCAAGCCGGGTGTGCATGAAGGGCAGCCAGGGGTGGATCCACGAGTGGATGGGGACCGTGTCTGTCAGGGGGTTCCAGCTTTCCACCTTGACGCAAGAGTAGCGGTAAGCATCACAGAACGCCCAGAGGCATTAACTTACTGCCTTTCTATCCCACTTTTTTCTCCAAGGAGCTCAAGGTGGCATATGTAGTTCTTTCCTCCCTCATTTAATCCTTCACAACAACTCTGTGAGGTAGGCAGACTGAGAGGCAGTGATTGGTCCAAGGTCACCCAGGGAGCTTTGCAGCCATATAGGGATTGGAACCTGGGTCTCCCAGGTTCTAGTCTGTTCCTCTAACCCAGGGGTAGGCAACCTAAGGCCTGGGGGCTGGATCCGGCCCAATCGCCTTCTTAATCCAGCCCGTGGATGGTCCAGGGATCAGCATGTTTTTACATGAGTAGAGTGTGTCCTTTTATTTAAAATGCATCTCTGGGTTATTTGTGGGGCCTGCCTGGTGTTTTTACATGAGTAGAATGTGTGCTTTTATTTAAAACTAGTTGGCCCGGCCACACGTTGCTGTGGCTCATCCCTGTGACTCCCCCCACCCCGTCCCGAACCATGAGCCATCCCGACCCCGTCCTGCCCCCACCCCCAACGCAGGCGACACCCCTCCCTCTGTTGTCCCCAGGGAGTGAGTGTGCCCCCTCAGCATCTCCACACCCTGTTCGCCGCCCGGTGGTGGGAGGTGTGGAGCGGCGAGGGCCAGTCTCCCTCCCGGGCTGTCTTTCGCCCTCCGTTTCCGCCCTCCATCTGTTCATTCCCCCTAATACGCGTGTTCTGTAAAATCCCATCCCATACTAACCCTGACTCCCCCACCCACGCGTGTTCTGTAAAATTCCTGCACCCAGAGGCGGTGAGGGGCGGCCTGCCTCCGATGGCGCGGCGGGGTTCGGCCTGTCTCTGCCGTCAGCAGGGCCTGCTTTGCCTGTGGCTGGCGGTTAGGCTGACGTCAGAATCAGGCCCCCAGCAGTCTGTGCAGTCTGAGGTATGTTGTAAGTAAAGCAGTCAATAGATGGCGCTGTGTTGAGGTTCCCCCCCAAAAAAATAACCTTTACCTGACACAGGTGTGTCATCTGCCTACGCAAAGTGCATATAAACACTCACATATTGGCATGTGACGTTGTCTCCAAATTTGAACTCAATCGGTCCAGCAGTTTCGGAGAAAAGTCCGGACACACAAACATGCCCTTTTTACATTTATATATATATATAAGATGCATCTCTGGGTTATTTGTGGGGCATAGGAATTAATTCATTTACTTATTTTTCTCAAAATATAGTCCGGCCCACCACATGGTCTGAGGGACAGTGGACTGGCCCACGGCTGAAAAAGGTTGCTGACCCCTGCTCTAACCTCTACACCAGGCATCCCCAAACTGCAGCCCTCCAGATGTTTTGGCCTACAACTCCCATGATCCCTAGCTAAGAGGACCAGTGGTCAGGGATGATGGGAATTGCAGTCCAAAACATCTGGAGGGCCGAAGTTTGGGGATGCCTGCTCTACACCATGCTTCCGTCGGAACAAGGGCTTTCTGATTAAGCCTCCTGCCCCGCGCAACAAGCCCTGCTGAAGCTTCAACACCCACTGCGCCTGAGAGCAGCCCCAAGAGCCCCTCATCTACCTCTTTCTGCAACTTGGGGCAGATCAGCTGGTCCAGAATGTTGTCTAGGATCCAAACAGGAATGATGTGCCCCCAGCTGTCTAGGAAGTCCACCATCGGGATGCAGTTCCGGGGCTGCCACTGTGCTACCACGTTCCGCACGTACGGCATCCAAGTCTCCCACATCAACCTGAAGGATTAAAAATCTAAAATTGAGCGGTGCCAGGGGCAGATACAAACCACCCGCTTTGCTTCTTCAGTAGGAACTAGGGGTGCTTTAAGAGATTTCCTTGATGGACAGTGCAAATGCAGCTACTGCGCCTTCAAAACCTCTTTTCCCAGCTTCTCTCTCGGGCTTAGGGAAAGTCTGAAATCTCTCTCATGAGGTACACATGCCTGAGCAAGTGGAACAAACTCAAGGGTACATAGGCAGCAAAATGCGTTTCCACGTCATCGGCTTTTGGATTTCAAGCCTATGCGTTACTACAATATAGCCAGAGAAAGGAGGGGCATGGGCTGCACCAAAGCTTTCGCTGGACTCCCAACTCCCATCAGACCCAGCCTGCAAGGCTGACGTCAAGGATGAAGTAGGTTGTTGCCTATGCTGTGGTCACCTTCAGGTTAGATTGCTGCAATGCGTGATGTGTGTAGCTGCCTTTGAAGACAATTTGGAAACTGCAGCTGGTGCAGAAATCAACAGCCATCTTATTGACCAGCACAGTAAAAATTCAGTAAAAATTGGAATTTTTAAGAAGATGCAGGGGGAGAAACTATAATATAAGGATCCACAAAAGGGGGAGAAGGAAGTCCAAAGGGATAAGTTTATTGTTTTGCTTTTCTTTTTAACTGATGCTTATAAAATTTGAAAAATTCTGAAATAAAATTTTATTGACCAGTGCAGGGGTAGTCTGAACCACATAATACCACTTCTGGCACAACTGGCTTGCAATTCACTTCTGAGTGCAATTCAAGGCGCTGGCTTTGACCTATGAAACCTTTCGTGGCTCAGGACCCCAATAACTCAAGCACCGCCTCCCCCCCTCCTGCATGAACCAACCTGCACCCTGTGTTAGTCACCCGAGGCCCTTCTCCATGTGTTTCCTCTGAGGGAGGCAGGAAGGGTTTCATTCTCAGTGGTAGCTCCCCAATTATAGAATTGTCTCCCCAGGGAGGCACACCTGGCACCATCACTACAGGCAGCCCCCAAGTTGCATGGGGGTTGGGTTCCGGGTCATTGTGTGCTTGTAGGAAACTGTGTGTAACTGAAACACCCTTTTCCGCCGCCGCCGCCCCCCCTCCACCCTGCCCTGTTAGTGACATCTTTTATAATATTTTTGGGTCACTTCCAGATTTGGCACTGGACAACATAGTGGGAGTTGCCTGTATCTACAGTATTTTTAAGTGCCAGGCAAAAAACACTTTTTTTCCATCAGGCCTTCAGCTAGGGTTGCCAGACTCAATAGAGGACGGGACTTCTGTGCCTTTAATTGCCCTGCTCTCTTTTGAGTCTGGAAACCTTAAAGAGAAACCAGCAGACCCTTTGCTTGGAAATTAAAGAAAGGGTCTGCTGGTTTCTCTTTAAAGTTTCCAGACTCAATAGAGAGCGGGGCAATTAAAGGCACAGAAGTCCTGCCCTCTATTGAGTCTGGCAACCCTACCTTCAGCCTTTGATTTGGAGGGTTTTTATATATGTGGCCTGCTTCAATGCCTTTTTATAATTAAGAATGCATGTTGGCTTTAATTTATGTGCTCCCTTTTTTGTAAGCCATTTTGAGTTCCTTTTTGTATCTATAAAAAAGCAACTAACAAGTGCAATGTATAATTATTATTAGCAAAATAATCTCCGCAACATTAAAGAAGAAAGGGGATTAGCAGCCACGCCTGTTTGACCAGCACAGGGCTCCTCCTCCCTTGGAGAGAAACTTCCCTGCCAAACCTGCACAGGCGCTGCATTCACCTGTGAAAAGCATCCGAGGCGAGGTCCTGCCCACCGTGGGACAGCAACTGGTCGTTTTCCAGCAAGCTCTTCCACTTGGCTAGGATATCAGTGCCATACATGTGATCCTGGAGAGGAGAGGAGAGGAGAGGAGAGGAGAGGAGAGGCAGTGTGTTAGGTGCACAAGGCAACTGAGAGTCAACCTAAAAAGGGGGAAGTCCTATTTGGAGCAAGGGAACAGCTCTTTCCCCAAGGCTGGCATGGCTTATTGGATTTATTCGGAAGGCTTTCTATTTGGAAGGCATTCTTCCTCACCCTGGATGCTTTTGGGGTGTGATGGCCAGAGTGTAGGACTCTTGGCTAGGGAGATGCACTTACAAAGTTCACAGGGTGACCATGCGCCAGTCACTCTCTCTCAGCCTGGCCTACCTCACAGGGTTGTTGTGAGCAGCGACATAGCTAGGGGACAGGGTGAGCCACCCATGGGAGCAGGGCACGCTGCGTGGAGCCTCTCCGCAGCCTCCCCCTCAGCTGTAGGGAGGCTGAGGGAGAGGCAGTGGGCAGACACAAGCCCCCCACATTTCAGGCAGCGCCGAGCCTGCAGGCACTCAAGCCACCATGTCACTCCCAGGAAAGAAGTGTGGCTCAGGCACGCTGCAGGCCTCATGGTAAGTGCAGGCCCCTGCGATGCGCCCAGTGCCAGCCACATTTCTTTACGTTTGTTGACTGAGCTAAAAGGTTTAGTGAACCCAATAATAATAATAATAATTTATACCCCGCCCATCTGGCTGGGTTTCCCCAGCCACTCTGGGCGGCTTCCAACAAAAGAATAAAATGATCGATTAAAGATTAAAAGCCTCCCTAAACAGGGCTGCCTTCAGATGTCTTCTAAAAATCTGGTAGCTGTTTTTCTCTTTGACATCTGATGGGAAGGCGTTCCACAGGGCGGGCGCCACTACCAAGAAGGCCCTCTGCCTGGTTCCCTGCAACTTGGCTTATTTATTTTTTATATTAAAAAAACTCGTATTTTTGTCATTTTGTCACCCCCCCCCCCAGTGATGACACCCGGGGCAGACTGCACCCACCACACACCCCTTCCTCTGCCACTGGTTGTGAGGATAAAAAGAATAAATTGTTTACACTCCCCTGCTAAACTCCTTGGAGGGAGAGCAAGGAAAAAGTCATTAAGAAACCCTTTAGAGGCAGAAGGACAATTGGGGTTTGGGAAACTGAGCTTGGCCAGCAAATGTGGGTGTTTGGCCACCCAATTGGCATGGCCCTTTTGCTGCTCTTGGCCTCTGAGAGCTGCTCTTCCCCCCCCCCCCCCGGCCCACCTTCAGAGGGTCCCAGTTTTTGAAGTAGTCCTTGACGAGAGGGAAGACAATGGCCACAGCCAGGTCGACACGGTCGGACATCCGATACTCTTCGTAGTATTTGTCCTGGAGGGTCTCAAAGATCCTGGCGCACTCAGGCAGGGTCAGCGGGTCCTTGCAGTTGGGCTGCATCCGCCTCTCACACTCCTCCACCAGCTCCAGGACCTCGCTGAGGTTGCGCGTGTCTGCCTCCTCCTGCTCCAGGACCTCCGCCATCTTGTCGATCTCATGGGTCAGGTTGACCACCATGTCCCTCTCGTACTGCAGCTGCCGGTCATTCTGGATGATCTCCTGCTCCGTCAAGTCAATGAGGAGCTGCAGGTTGTGCTCCAGTTCGGGCAGACTGAAGGCCTGCGCCTTGGAGTCCTTGCCCAGCGGTGGAGGCAGCTGGGGGTTGTCATCAGGGATGTTGTGCTTCTGGCTGATCTGGCTGTAGCTGTAATAGACTTTCTGCTCCCGGCCGGTCATGTCAATCACCTTCCAAAGAAGCAAACAGAAAAACCCCAACAAGTTACAAGGCCACTTTCAACCAACAGCAAGTGCTGCTTTGTGGTGTCCTGGTGGGCAGAATCTATACAAAGGGGGTCAAACAATACTTTTCAGAGGGCCAATTTGGGCTGCTGAAGCAGTAGGCAACCTTTCAAAGTCCAGTCAATTCAAATTCGAAAGCTTGCATATTCCAGATGCAAACCTAAGTTTGGTCCACTGCAAAATTACTTTGCATCTTCAAATGGCCCAACACTTTTTGCCATTTGCAGTGATGGGACTGTGTGCAGGCTCCAAGGGAATGGTTCACAAGGGTCAGGGCATGTCTCCGCACCCCCACTAACCCCAGTGTGACCTTGGCTCCACCACTGCCCTCTTCTCCTGGGAAACCCAAGGGCTGACCACCATTTATTCCAGAGGACAGGGTGAGGACTTAGCCCTAGGGCTCATGAGCCAACATTAAAGTTAACCACAGACACCCAATGCCAAGCGGCCATTTTTAAGAGCTGTACTTCTGTATGTCAAGGATTTGGGCTTCTAGGAAGCACGTGGGCTCTTGACTTTTCTTTCCAGTTTAAATCAAGCCAGGCAATTGTTCCAGAATGCAGCAGAGCTCTCTGTTGCTCTTCAAGCATTACATACCATACAAAAGCAGGCTTGGACTTGCCAGCATGAAAGGGCACAAGAGCTAACAGGCCAGAATAAGTTACGCCAGTCATCGGCTTAAAACCGATGGAGGAATATTAAGGGAAAAGAACTCTTGAACCTGGGAGAAAAGCTTCCCTGGCTCATCATCTTCTGTATTTCCCTAAGCAGAGGGACCTGTTACAAGACAGTCAAAGCTCCCCCTAGCTGAGGACAAAGGTCAGAGAACGAGCCAGGAGGAGAGCGCTCTGGGTAGTTACTAGCCAACTAGCCAGGACGGCTCTGCTTCCACTGTCAGAGGCAGCCACGCTCCCAAAGACCAGTTTCTGGAAACTGCAGGAGGAGCAAGGGCTCTCATGCTTGGACCCTGCTTGTGGGTTTCCCACATGCAGCTGGTTGGCCACTGTGAGAAGAGGATGAACTACATGGGCCCCCCTTGGCCTTATCCAGCAGGCTCTTCCCAAGTTTTTCTGACCTTAAGCCTGAAACCTGCCCCACCTTCCTTTGGACAATCAGCCTCACCTTCACTTGTGCCAGCTCCTTCTGAGGTGCCGACAGTTGCTTCCCAGCCCGGCCTTTGGCTTTCAGTTCCTCCACAGTCTTGTAGGTGTACTTTGGCTTCTTCTTGCCCCCACCTGGGTCCTTCCGCCACTGGCTGAGCTCCTTTTGGAACTCCTGGGATGAAAGAAGAGATGGGAGAAGTGCAAGATGGAGGAGGAAACACTCCACTGGGGACTGCAGAGCACCAAACCCTTTCCTTGGCCTGGGGCTGAGCAGGGAATATTGCCAGTGGACTATGTCCAGGGGGGGGGGTTCACTCTTTTAAAGGTCTGCGCCAACAGGCACCAACCAACCCTAGCCCTAGTCCACAATATGGTCTTCTACAGGACATGCCTGAAAACAAAAAGCAAGGCTTTAACTCTCTCGGTCCTACCAGTTGCTAACATAAGTGATTATGTGTACAGAAATGAACTGCGAATCCAGGTTCCAAGAACTCCGTTTAAATGTTTCCCAAGGGAAGAAAGAATCACAGAATTGCAGAGTTGGAAGGGACCCAAGGCATCATCTAATCCAACCCTCTGCAATGCAGGAATCACAGCTGCTCTCAGACACAGAGCCAGATACAACAGTCAAATGCAGAAGGCAGTTTTCGTTAGGACGTAAACACCATTGTAAGAAACCACCACATTTCTTCCACACAGGTCCCAAAATGTGGAAATGAGAATTGGGAGGGGGGGAGATGAGGAGAGGGACGGCTTGGGGTGGGGGAATACCTCCTCTGCCTCTTCGTCTGAGTCAACAACAGGGAAGTCCTGCAAGGACTGTGTGGTTCGCTCAGAGCCATACGCCCCTATGGCTGCCTTGCCTTTCCTCTGCTTAGCTTCAATAGGGTTGATGATACCTAGAAAAATTCACAGCTGTTAGTGAAGTGAATATAAGAACACAGAACGATCAGAGCTGCCTGGAGAGCATACCTGCCAAGTCTCCCGCTGAAAAATGCAGGATCAGCAGTGGCGCGGCACTGGGAGTTGCGTAGAAGCAACTTCTGGGGCTGCTCCGCCCATGTGTGGGCACCGGAAATCGGGCAGAGAGGCACCGGAAGTTGCTTCTACACATGCCCGGCAGCTATCTTGGTGGTTGCTGCATGGCGGTGGCCATCTTGGTGACGGCAGCTGCCATGCGGCCAGCACCAAGATGACCGCCAAGCATGCGTAGAAGTGACTTCCGGTGCCGCTCTGCCCGATTTCCGGTGCCCACACATGGGCGGAGCGGCACCCAAAATGGAGGCTCCCTGGCAGGTAGGAAATCTGAGATTTTTCTCCATTTGGGAGAACAGCGGGAAACGGATTAAAATCCGGGGGTTTCCCACGAAAAACGGGATAGTTTGCAGCTAAGCTGGAGAGGGAGGCAAAATAGCACAGCAGCAGCTCTACTCTTCCCTGTGCTTGAGCCCAGGTTTGCTCTTCTATTTTCAGAAAGCCTGCCCCAATAGATTTCCCCACCCATATCAAAAAGAGCTGATGGGGTTGCATCTCTTGGTCTTAAAGGGCCAGGTAGTTAACTAGCCCTGTGGCACTCTGGGAAAGGAGTGCTGCTGTTCATCCTGGATCTGTTAACCAGAATCTTTGCAAGTAGCCACTGTTGAATGCCTTCCAGATGTGTTAACTACAAGTCCCATCAGCCTCTGCCAGCACAACCGAAGGTCAGGTTGGGCAAGGCTGGTTTACAACTTCTGTGCCGGTTTTACAGACAGATCAAAATTAACTGATAGGCTGATTCTGCTTGAAGGAGAAAGAAAGGCAGATACCAACTTGGTTTTTGTTTTCCTGTGGTCTTCTTAAAAGCCTGTACAACAAATCAAGTGGGGTGCTGGGCCATACCTTGAGCATTCTTTCCAAGGCCCCTTCCAGGCACGTAGCCCATTTTTTGAAGAAGTTTCTGCCCAATTCCTTTTGTATGCCTCTCCCAGCTACCAAAGTCCATAAAAGATTTGGTTCCTCCTATGAAGCCCTTCTGGCTTGGTTTGAAATTGCCACCCTGTTAAAACACAAAGATGAAATAAATATCATAGTTCGTGGGTAGGCAAAATAAGCCCCAATCCCCCCCAAAATATAGTCTGGCCCCCCACAAGGTCTGAGGGACAGTGGACCGGCCCCCTGCTGGAAAAGGTTGCTGACCCCTGTCCGAGTTCATCCAGTGCCTGACTGTATTGACAGCTGTATTACTAAAGCACTGGTGTGTCTCAGTCCAGACATCTATTTGGGGTGTTTATAGTTGAGACTGTGCACATTCCACACCAACAAAATCCAGATTGTGTGGTTCATCCTGTTGTCGTTAGTGCTTCCTGAGGTTCTTTAAGACACTCCAGAACTACAATTAAAATGCAGTGATTTATGGCCCAATTAACTAAGAACTCACTGTCTTTAACTTCTTTGGCAGAAACTCTTTGGGGGGGATTTCTTCCAGCTTCAGAGGCTTCTCATCCTCATCGGAATCTTCATCTGTTATCTCATCAGCTGCTGGCTTCTTCAGCCCAGCACTGATAAAGTTAACAGGCGCCGAGTAATCTTTAGACCTGGGTTAAGAAAAAATACATTTATTCACAGATGTTTCTGTAGTTTTAAAAAATGCATTTAGACATGAGATAGCTCTTCCCCGATTAAATTCACTGTTGAATGATATCTATGCTATTGTCAAGTTAATATTGCATAATCAGAAGCTGACATATACTATCAAGGGAGGTGTTAATCAAGGGTTTGGAAATGGGTGCAGAACTTTTGAGAACAGCCTCACTAATCACAACATTCCTGATCACTTCCTTGGGGGACCAGTACCGTTTGCCCCCAAAGCTGGGCCTCTCATCATCAGAATCGTGCTCAGCCCACATGCCATAGGTGGCCTCCTCCTTGGTCTGCCAGTGGCGCTGCCGGTTGGGGTTGAACTCATTCTGAAGGTCCCAGTCGGTGATCTCAAATTTCTCCATCTCCACATCGTCATCAGCAGCAGCGTCATTTTTGCCGTACAAATGGGACAGCGACATGATGGAAACTGGCCTAGGTATGGGGAGAGGAAGCAGAAGATGAAGAAATAGCCCAGGAAGCTCCCTGTGCACACTCCCAATCTCCTCAACCTGCTCCCTGACCTAGCTCTCTCCCTCTGACCTTTCCTTTCCCCACCTCATGTGTAAGGTTGTGGCACCTGTCGCTTCTCCCAACCCTCTCTCCTGATTTCGGACAGATTGGTGGGAATAGCAAAACCCAGTCACGTATGTGTGAAACTTAGACAAAACAAACTTCAGTAGAAGCTGCCACCATCCATTCTCCCCCACACTTGCACCTGGGAAGAGAGACCGAAAGCGAAATCTCTCTGCCTTTTACTAGGCTGAAAGGCTCTTAGTCTCTTCTTATGAAGCAGACAGGAATCCAACCGGTTTGGTTTTCCTTAACTCAAACCCAGGCCCACTCTCTTGTGCAGCCTACGGAAGGATTAACTTCCAAAAGGTATATTGTCAGACCCTGGCCCACTATTACTGTGGCACCAACAGGACTCAAACAAGCGGTAAGCGACCAAATGGCTTAAAGGGACTAGATTGGTTCCTCCACCCTCAACAAAGCACATAAGACCCAACGGCATTCCTTTTCCAGGATTTAAAATATAAAACAAGACAGCTTAAAATATTGGTGCACATTTCTTAGGAAGATTACAATCATAGAAAATAATAACAAAAGCATAGTTGCTCTATGTCAGTAGATCATAGTTGCAACTATGGCAGGGTTAGCAAAGTGCAAAGTTCTGTTCCTGGAGGTTCCATATTTATCCCAAAATACCCCACAAGGGGTTCCGGAATTAAACCAATGAAAATATTACATTAGCTGTCACCAATGATGTTAGGTGTGAGGCATAACTCTCAGCTGTCCAAAGTTGGGTACCTTAATTGGGTATTGGAATGTCTCCAATACTCCCCTAGTCTTCCCAGCCTAATTGATGGAAAGCAGACCTTCAGGTGAAAAGAGATTTCTTGATCTATTGTCCATCCTCCCATCACATGCCACAGCCCGGCCATTCAAATGTAAATCAGTGAAATGGATAAAACTTGGGCCTCTTTTCAGGACCAGAGACAATTAACACATTCTCTACAGACAGCTACCATACTGGAGGGAGTAGAGAAGGCACAGGCTGGTGTTTAAAAGCCAGGTCTGCATTGCTCTCTCCCAACATGCATTGCTACAGAACCAAGGAACGAAAATTGTCTATTCTACAATTCCTATTCTGTAATTCCCATACCGTTTATCATGTGATCCCCTGCCCATGTGATGCCCCTCATCTCCCAAAATACTGTCTTCTGGCACACACACAAACTACCTTCAGAAAACTACTTCATAAAACTTAGGGGAATGCTGGGTGAAATCCCATGGACAGAAATACTAAAAAGGAAGAGAGTTCATGATGGTTAGGAGTTTGTTAAAAGGGAGATATTAAAAGCACAACTTCAGGCAATACCAATGAGACAGAAACATGGAAGGTGCCTAAAGAAGCCGGGGTGGCTATCTAAAGAACTTTTAACTGAGTTAAGATTTAAAAGGGATATGTACCAAAAAAGGAAAAAGGGGAAAACCACCAGAGAGGAATTCAAACAAATAGCCAGCACGTGTAGAGACAAAGTCAGAAAAGCTAAAGCACAGAATGAACTCGGGCTTGCTAGAGAGGTTAAAAGCAACAAAAAGGGCTTTTATGGGTATGTCCATAGCAAAAGGAAGAACAAGGAAACAGTGGGGTCACTTAGAGAAGAAGATGGTGAAATGCGAACAGGGGGTAGAGAAAGGGCAGAACTCCTCAATACCTTATTTGCCTCAGTCTTCTCCAAGAAAGAAAACAATGCCCAACCTGAAGAATATGGAGCAGATGATTCAGCAGGGGAAACACAGCCCAGAATAAGTAAGGAGGTAATACAAGAATACTTTGCTAGTTTAGATGTATTCAAGCCTCCAGGGCCAGTTGAACTACATCCAAGAGTATTAAAAGAACTGGCAGAGGTGATTTCAGAACCACTGGCAGTAATCTTTGAGAATTCCTGGAGAACAGGTGAAGTTCCAGCAGACCGGAGGAGGGCAAATGTTGTCCCTATTTTCAAAAAGGGGGAAAGAGAGGACCCAAACAATTACCGCCCAGTCAGCATGACATCAATACCAGGAAAGATTCTAGAGCAGATCATTAAGCAAACAGTCTGTGAGCACCTAGAAAGAAACTCTGTGATCACTAAAAGTCAGAATGGGTTTCTCAAAAATAGGTCATGCCAGACTAATCTGATCTCATTTTTGACAGAATTACAAGCCTGGTAGATGAAGGGAACGCTGTGGATATAGCCTTTTTTGATTTCAGCAAGGCCTTTGACAAGGTGCCCCATTATATTCTTGTAAAGAAGCTGGTAAAATGCGGGCTAGACAATGCTACCATTCAGTGGATTTGTAACTGGCTGACTGACCGAACCCAAAGGGTGCTCATCAATGGCTCCTCTTCATCCTGGAGAGAAGTGACTAGTGGGGTGCCAGAGGGTTTTGTCTTGGGCCCAGTCTTATTCAACATCTTTATCAATGACTTGGATGGTGAACTTGAGGGCATCCTGAGCAAGTTTGCAGATGACACCAAATTGGGAGGGGTGGCTAACACCCCAGAGGACAGGATCACACTTCAAAATGACCTTAACAGATTAGACAACTGGGCCAAAGCAAACAAGATGAATTTTAACAAGGAGAAATGTAAGGTACTACACTTGGGCAAAAAAATGAAAGGCACAAATACAGGATGGGTGACACCTGGCTTGAGAGCAGTACATGTGAAAAGGACCTAGGAGTCTTGGTAGACCACAGACTTGACATGAGTCAGCAGTGTGATGCAGCAGCTAAAAAAGCCAATGCAATTCTGGGCTGCATCGATAGGAGCATAGCATTTAGATCAAGGGAAGTAATAGTACCACTGTATTCTGCTCTGGTCAGACCTCACCTGGAGTACTGTGTCCAGTTCTGGGCACCACAGTTCAAGAAGGATTTGGACAAGCTGGAACATGTCCAGAGGAGGGCAACCAAAATGGTCAAAGGCCTGGAAACAATGCCTTATGAGGAACGGCTTAGGGAGCTGGGTATGTTTAGCCTGGAGAAGAGAAGGTTAAGGGGTGATATGATAGCCATGTTCAAATATATTAAAGATGTCTTATAGAGGAGGGGGAAGAGGATGTTTTCTGCTGCTCCAGAGAAGCGAACACGGAGCAATGGATTCAAACTACAAGAAAGAAGTTTCCACCTCAACATTAGGAAGAACTTCCTGACAGTAAGAGCTGTTCAACAGTGGAATTTGCTGCCAATAAGTGTGGTGGAGTCTCCTTCTTTGGAGGTCTTTAAGCGGAGGCCTGACAGCCATATGTCAGGAATGCTTTGATGGTGTTTCCTGCTTGGCAGGGGGTTGGACTGGATGGCCCTTGTGGTCTCTTCCAACTCTATGATTCTACCTTGCCTCTACCCCAGCTTCCTCTACAATCTTAACCTTTGCTGCTGCCACTCTCCCTCCTGTTTAGTCCTACAATTACCCCAATATAAAATGATTAAAGGTATATTTGCCTCCCCAATTTTGGGAGTTTTTAATTAAGAGAAAAGATTAGCAAGAGGTATGACAAGATACGAGTAAGTGAATAGAGGCTCTTCTCCCTCTCTTGGCACATGACATTGGGGTTAAGACGAGGGCCTGGGAGCTCAGGGTTTGAATCCCCCAACTAGCCATAAAGCTCACTGGGTGATCTTGGGGGAGTCACTGCCGCATCCGAAGCTTACCTCACAGGGCTGTTGTGGGGACCCAGGAGGGGGAGAATCAGCTTGAGCTCTTGAGAGGAAAGGTGGTGTCTAAATGCAACAAAGAAATATAATAATGATGACAAGTGAGGTGAGCGTTGGAAGATTTGGGACAGACCCAAGGAAGTGCATTGTTAAGTGACAGAACTCCCTCCCGTAGGAGGCAGCGGTGGCCATTAACTCGCATGGCCTCCGGAGAGGACTGGGGAAACTCACAAAGAGTGATAGGGCTAGCAATGGTGACCAGGCAGGTTCTTATCATATGTGCTGGTCTTGTAGTAGGGTTGAAGCTTCGTGGGAAACAATATAGAATGACTTGAAAAAGATGTTTACAATAACAAACTTGTAAAAACAACAACCAGAAGCCTTCTTTTGGGAATTATAGGGACAGAACTACACAAACCCAAACTGCTGAGACTACAGCGGCAAGAATGTTACTTGCCCAAAAATGGAAAGAAGAAATCCCAGCAAAAGAAGAATGGATACAAAAACCAATCGGGGGAAAAGAAATCAAAATAATAAACTTTTATAAAATAATAGAATTGGTTTATTGAATATTTACAAACAAACTAAACAGATAAGAACATTGGCAGGATTACTGTAATATCCTGCAGTTTTAAAAGAGTATGTATTTAAAGTAGATGAATAAATGAGTAAATTAGTTTGGAATATGCAGAAAATATTAAAAATAAATTTAAGGAAACGCAGAAAGAGGGGGAAGGAAGTCGAGTTTTGAAATGTTAAAATGATTGTAAAATTATTGAAATGTATAAAACTGGAAATCAATAAAAGGGGATGGCGACCCGGGAGAGTGGCTCTTCCGCTCGGCTCTCCCATGGCGAGCGCCTGGCTGGTCCCCGGAAACATAGCATGCCGGCCTCATCCGGCTGCTGCGAGGCTCTCCTCCAGGAGCCCGGGGCCACAGCTGAACCTTCACGACCAGGGGCAGTCGGCCTCCCTCCGCAGCACCACCGGGGGCGGGCGGCGCTCCTCGGAGTCTGCGGCAGACTACCCGGGACTCCTCGGGAGGGGCTGCGCCTGGCGGGCCCCTTCCGCTCCGGGCCACCCCAACCTCACTCACCGGCTCGCCCGCCTCTCGCCCTAGGCCTGGGGAAAGGGACGCGCATGCGCAACCGGACGCTTCCGCCGGAACCAGGAACCATAGAGGCGGAAGGAAGGGCGCCGGGAGGGAAAAGGCCTCTCCTTCCCGCAGACTCGGTGGTCCCGGCGGAGGACGGAGTCCTCTCGGAAAGAAAGTGGGGGATAGAGGAGCCCCTGACCATGGGCAGAATGCCCTTCCTTCCAGGGCATTGGGCTGCCAAGGCAGACTGTGTGTGCCCCGCCCGCTACCCAATTCGGAGGCCGCTTTTGTTTGGTTTTTGGCGGCGAGACCTTTGCAGACTCCCATTCACACGTGGCGCCGGCAGCACGCGGGTCCCAGAGGCGTGTCCGGGAGGGAAGTCTTTGCCAAAGCAGGCAAGGCTCCAGCTGAAGGAGCAGACAAGCGGCCCCCGAACCCTCCACCGAGCCCCTTGTTTTGTGGGCTTTTTATGCTTCTTACTTGCCTGGCTTGTGGGTTTAGAATACTGTAACTTATAAATGAGCCAGTAGATTTTGGTTTATTTGGCCAAGTTTATAATCCTCCTTTCAACAACACTTTTTAGATTTTTCTTTTTCCAATCAAGAGGTATATAAATTTTATGAAATAAACACCAGAAAGTTTCCTAGCTAGTAATTGCTGCCAAGTATGTTCATCTAGTCCAGGCATCCCCAAACTGCGGCCCTCCAGATGTTTTGGCCTACAACTCCCATGATCCCTAGCTAACAGGACCAGTGGTCGGGGAAGATGGGAATTGTAGTCCAAAACATCTGGAGGGCCGCAGTTTGGGGATGCCTGATCTAGTCCATCCTATTGCATAGTTAGAGAGTCTCTGACAGATGGCCCTCCAGCCTCTGCTTTAAAATGTTCCTTGAGGGAGAGTCAACCCCTTCCAGCTTGATTATGTACTGGGGAATAGCACCTGCTCTTCCTGAAGATCTAGACAGGTTCTAGGTTGCACACACATTTTTCTTCTATTATGCTATCTTCAGACAGTCTTTGGGAATCCAAACTATGGAAGGCCGGGGGGGGGGGGAGTGGAGAGAGAGGCAGGCAGGCAGGCAGGGCACTGATTGGACAAATTGACTCTAATAGATTTCCATTTTTGTGGTTTGCAAATTTTCTTGAAGGGATTGGAAGCAATTTGCATCGGGGTGTGGAAAGAAGAAGCCAACATTACTCCTGGAATACAATGTTGAATGCAACTGAATTAATTGAGCCACTGATTAATTTCCACCCCCCTGGGTTGCAAAACAGGAGGCTCATTCCTGACACCCTCTTTTTAATAAATTTGAAATAGATTTCTGGAGAGCAGAAAGCATAAAGGAAGATATGTGTCACCCCTGGCTCAGCTTCCCACTGACAACAAAAACAACTTTTGAAAGCAGATTGCAATGCAATCCTTGCACTGCCTCATCGAAAAAATCGAGCAGATGATGCCTTGGGGCACTTCTGCAGGCAGGGCACGTTTGGAGCTGTGATGGGGAGGCAAAGGTGGAAAAATCTGCTTCTGTACAGTGGTACCTCTAGTTACGAACTTAATTCATTCCGGAGGTCCGTTCTTAACCTGAAACTTCTGAACTAGAGGCGTGCTTTCTCTTGCTGCCGCTGCACCGCAGGTACACAATTTCCGTTCTCATCCTGGGCCAAAGTTCTCAACTCGAGGTAACTCTTCCAGGTTAGCGGAGTTTGTAACCTGAAGCGTTTGTAACCTGAGGCATTTGTAACTCGAGGTACCACTGTACTCAGATACAGTGGAGATCAGTTCCCCAACGAGTGAAAAGCTGGGTTTTTTTGTCTCCTGCAAGAACCCCAAACACACACAAATAGTACTTTTTACATTTATATTTGTAGCTCTTCAATACTAAACTGGGCCATGGAATGAAAAACTTAATAAAAGTCCCAGTCTGAGGGCATTGGAAACAGCATTCTAAGCTAATTCTTCTGCTGTCTGAACAAGACCCCCCACATTTTGATGGTGTCAGCATATCTATATATATAAAGTCCAAGTTGTCCCTGCGTCCAAGTGTGTCCCGTGTGTCCCTGGGGTACTGCGCATGTGCGCCAGGGACACAGGGATTGGACGGAGAGACAAGCGGACACAGGGATTGGACGCGCGCGCTCCCCCCCCAACCCCTCTGTCAGACAACCGCCGCTCCGCCAACCCCCGCTCCGAAGCCCAGTCTCATGCTGGAGGTGCGCGGTGAGGCGGCGGGGGAGAGAAGCGCTCCCCCCCGGCAGCCTTGCCGCACACCGCCGGCATGGGACGGTGCTTCCTCGGCGAACGCAAGCAGGCAGACAGCCCGCCTGCTTGCCTTCCCCGAGGAAGCCAAAGCGGCAGCGGGCGCCGAGGGAAGCCGGCTTTGGCTTGGCGGCGGCGGGAAGAAGGGGAGGAATTCCTCCCTTTTTCCCGCCGCCGCCAAGCCAGTCCCCGAGTCGAAGTGCAGCGTGGCGGGTGCTTTTCGCCGTTTGCCTCCCCCTGGGGGGAAGGCAAACGGCGAAAAGCCCCCGCTGCGGACTGGCTTGGCGGTGGCGGGAAGACCCGCCACTGCCAAGCCAGTCCCGGAGCCGAATTGCGGCGCGGCGGGGTTTTTCGCCGTTTGCCTCCCCCTCGGGGGAAGGCAAACGGCGAAAAGCCCCTGCTGCAGACTGGCTTGGCGGTGGCGGAAAGACCTGCCACCAACAAGCCAGTCCCGGAGCCGAATTGCGGCGCGGCGGGGTTTTTCGCCGTTTGCCTCCCCCTGGAGGGAAGGCAAACGGCGAAAAGCCCCCGCTGCGGACTGGCTTGGCGGTGGCGGGAAGTCTTCCCCCCACCGCCAAGCCAGTCCCCGAGCTGAATTGCGGCGTGGCGGGGGTTTTCGCCGTTTGCCTCCCCCTGGGGGGAAGGCAAATGGCGAAAAGCCCCCGCTGCGGACTGGCTTGGCGGTGACGGGAAGTCTTCCCCCCACCGCCAAGCCAGTCCCCAAGCCAAATTGCGGCGCGGCGGGGTTTTTCGCCGTTTGCCTCCCCCCGGGGGGAAGGCAAACGGCGAAAAGCCCCCGCTGCGGACTGGCTTGGCGGTGGCGGGAAGAAGGGGAGAAATTCCTCCCCTTCTTCCCCCCACCGCCAAGCCAGTCCCCGAGCCGAAGTGCGGCGTGGTGGGGTTTTCCGCCGTTTGCCTCCCCCTGGGGGGAATGCAAACGGCGAAAAGCCCCCCCCCCCCGCGCCGCAATTTGGCTCAGTCCCCCACACGCTTTGGTTTGGGGAAGCAGGCAGGGAGACGGCAACAGCCCGGGAAGCTGCCTGCTTCCCCGAGCCGTAGCGCATCGGGGGACAGAGCCGAAGATTGGCGGGCGCTGTTTGCCGGGGTTGACAAGCCCCGGCAAGCAGCGGCCGCCGATCTTCGTGTGACAGGCGGTGGGGAATGCAGGCAGGCAAGAGAGCAAGCGCCTGCCTGCCTGCCTGCCTTCCCCACCACCAGTCCCCCGGTGCTGTGTGTGAGTGTGAGTGTGTGTGTGTGTGTGTGCGTGTGTGTATATATATATATATATATATATATATATATATATATATAGGTAGGGGGGGTAGTCACAGCCGTGGGGTGATGTCTTTTCTGGCAAGCAGGGCCTGCGTGCAAGAGCTGCAGCCCCCTCCCCACTTGTGATTTCCCAGGAACTAGTGTCCAGAGGCAAACTGGAGGAAGTGCACAGCCATTGCAGACCCTCCCAGTGTCCCTATTTCCAGGGATAGCCCCAGATTTACAGAAGCTGTCCCAGTTTCTTATTTTATCCCGGAATGTCCCACTTTTCCTTAGGACGACCCTATTTTCATGGGAGAAATGTTGGAGTGTATGCAGTTATCCAAACCTTGAGCCATCTGAAGACAGCCCTCCATAGGGAAGGTTTTTTTTAATTTTCAATGTTATATTATGTTTTTATATATGTTGGAAGGGACGCGGGTGGTGCTATGAGTTAAACCACAGAACCTAGGGCTTGCCGATCAGAAGGTTGGCGGTTCGAATCCCCACGACGGGGTGAGCTCCTGTTGTTCGGTCCCAGCTCCTGCCAACCTAGCGGTTCGAAAGCACGTCAAAGTGCAAGTAGATAAATAGGTACCGCTCCAGTGGGAAGGTAAATGGCGTTTCCGTGTGCTGCTCTGGTTTGCCAGAAGTAACTTTGTCATGCTGGCCACATGACCTGGAAGCTGTACGCTGGCTCCCTCGGCCAATAACACAAGATGAGCGCCTTCCGGTCTGCCGCGCTGGCTGAGAGGCGCAGAAACCTCGAGCTCCGAGGGGGGGAATTCCGCAGGGGCGACACGGACCCCCGTAGAACCCCGGGTAGAGCGTCCCGGGGGCAAAAAAGCTCAGCGGAGCTCCAGGAGTGACTCCTCTGCTGCCCGGTAAGCTCGTAAGAGCCCCGAGAGCCAGCGGAGTTGCAGTCGTGGGAGCCATTTTGAGCACCAACATTATCTCCAAGAAGCAAAGCTCCAAGCCTACAGCCTGCAAGCAGCAGATTCTTCCCTTAAAAAGAAGAGATTTGGACCAAGTTAGTTAAAATTTGTGAATTTGGACTGGATAATTGGCGCTGGGAGGAGGCTTAAAAGGGAAGTCAGCCCCCCCCCACTTGAGTTATGGACGATGCAGTAAAGCTGGGGAAAGCCCAGAAATTTGCTTTTAAGAACTTTTTCCTGATGCAGAGTAAGGGGAAAAGATAAAGTGTGTATAAATCTCTGCAAAAGACTGTGATCTGACAAGGGTAAACCCCCGTGAACTTGGAGCCGGGTCAAAGGAAGGATCGGCTAGCCACCTTTATGACATCACAATAGAAAAGAATGTGCTTGTTTGTATGAGACTGAGACTGAGAGCTGCAGATAAGCAAAAGAGGAAGTTTTAAAAAATAGACTTGAAGGCTACTCAGTGTTGAATTTGAGACTGAATAATAAGAGAAAAAGTAAAGAAATAGAGGTTGGATCCAGTTCAGATGGGACTTTATTCTTTTTATATTTGGAAAATATAAAATAAGGACAACAACAATACCACGGATGGAGGCGGAAAGCATCAACAGGAAGGAAGAGAAGGTTCTGGACTGTGAGAAGAACAGTACACAGTGGGACTTGATTTTGATAACAATTTTGGAAATGACAGAGGAGATTCATAATCCCAAAGGTGTTGCAACAAGCATGGATGGGAGGACTGATGAACTAATAGAAATGAATTTTGAAGCAGAGGATCCATATTAATTCAGAGAGGAAGAAGAGGGAGAAGATGAAGAAGGACCAGGGGATGGACTAGAAGACGCCGTATGCTGTGATTTGACTTTGGGAAAAATTCTGGAAATGACAGAGAACCGCAATCCTGAAGGAAGAGAGAAGATTGCTGATTCAACAGAACTGATTTTTGAGACAGAAGAGGATGAAGAAGAAATCACTGTTTCAGCAGTGGGAGGGGTGGAACAGGGAAGGGACTCGATCCAAAAGCCCCCCCCCCCAAGGGGAAAAACAAAAAGGTTGTTACCCCAGTGAGAGAGGGGGAGGAGGAAGCAGGTGGGGGCAGAAAGAGAAAGAGATTGATGATAAAATGTTGGGAATACAGCAGGGGAGAGAAAGGGTTGAGCAAAATTTAGATTGGGACAGAGCAGGAGTGGGGTGAGTCTTCACAGTATCTCGCCTTGGCTTTGCAGACTAGGCTGAGTGGATTTAGGGGCCTGCCCAGTGGGGGGGGGTTGGGGGGGCCCAAATAGGCCGCAACATAGAATCAACTGAATATGGGCCTTTTACAGGGCCGTGCCTTTCGGTAGAATAAACGTGTGTTATTTCACATATCACACGTGGTTAGGGGAGTCAGGGTTGGGACAGGGCAAACTTTTACAGAACACTCGCATTGGGGGAGTGATTGTGTGCAAAATTAACGGGTCACAGGGGTAAGTGGGGGGTTAGGGGGAGGAGAGGTGGGAAATCACAGGGATAAGCGGGGGTGGGGGAAGAGGGGGCATAATAGGTCATGGATCAGGACAGAGTTGGGGGATTCACAGGGATGGGGGAGGGGGAGGGGGAATCACATGGATAAGCCTTGGTGCTACATTTCCTGCTCAATCTGGCATCACTCTGCAGGCCATAAAAATATTGGCATTGGCACAGCAGGATCTTAAAGGATGAAACAGCTGCAGCCCTTGCTTTGGTGCATCACACAGGGGACATGGAGAGACTTCTGAGATGCTTAGCAAGGTGCGCTGGTGGATAGTAGAAGGCAAGGGGGTGAGGAGGGATTGCTGGATGGGAAGGGATGGAGAGGCCGTTTGGGGTCTTGGTAGGGTTTGTCCCTCATTGCAGAGGGAATCCCCCCACCCCACCCCACCCCACCCCATGTTCAGTGGCAAAGAAGCAGAGCTGTGCAGGGAGAGGATGGTGTTAGTGTATTGGAGTACCTTTCATGCTGGCACAGCCTTTGGTGGTGGTGACCCCCATGTAGCGGCACTATTTTGCCCTTTTTAATAGGGCTGTGCTCCCCATGTGTGCACACCTTCTTGGGCAATGCTGGCTCCAGAGCACCTTGAGTGGGCCTCTTAACCTGGAAGAGCCAGGACACACAAATCTTTGGCAGCACCTGAGCTTCTTAGTACCTTGTGCAAAGTAGAAAGGGCAGCATTCTCAGAGCAAGGGGCCCTTGGCTGCTTTGGGCCCCTAACAAATGGCCCTCCTGACCACCCTAGTCTGGAGCCCCCCTCCCTCCCTCCCTCCCTCTCTCTCTCTCTGCCCCACTCTCCCTATGTCTGCAAGTAAGAAGAGGAGTTCAAAGTAACCAGGAAAGTCACCAAGTCCTGCAGCTCTAGCTTTATACAAATGTCCCTGCCTATCATTCCCAGTTCTGTGCCGGCACTTGTGCCTACAGAGACATTCACACATTTTTCTTCTTCTACAAACATTTGGGGAGGGGGTTAATTTCGATATGATGACAACAGGAACAATCTTCTATGTAAAGAGTGGCTTTGTGGTTACAGCACTTTAATCCTGTATCTGAACCATTCTTAGTGCAGGTGAAATAAAGGAAGGCAAGATGTGAAGGAGACAGCCTCATATATTTATTTAAGAATTAATAAATAAATCTATTTCATTTTTGTAAATTACAAATGAGATAATTAAAAGGAGGCAAGTTCGGGATTGTTGCCTATAAGACAAAAGTGCTCTAACGAGGTTATATTAATGGAGCTATCTGAGGTCTGTAAATTAGAGAACAAAAATTACAAGACACTTTTAAAAGGTCCCCAGTAGACCACTATAAAATCTTCTCCAATATACTTTGTGGTTCTCTTTTATTTCCACAGATTTCACCCTTTTACCACAGGGAGTGTTCAAACAAGGGAGTCAGAATTGTCCAAACCTGGCAAATAAATGCGCACACACACACATACACACACAAAAAGTGTTTCACGGAGAGCACTTGATTTGGCAATATCAGTAGCAAGCAATATGCTTGGATAACAGAGCTCCACTGTTGCTGGTTGCAAATTTTCTTCTCCTCAGAGCAACGGGAAGCAATTTGCATCTAAAGGAGGTAAAGAGGAAGGCAGTAAAAAGTTACTCCTGGAACTCAATGCCAAAGTATTGATATTTATTATATTGAGGCCACTGCTGCCACCCAAAATATATAAGTTTAGGATTACAAGGCAAAGGTTTCAAACATATCCCCCCACTCCTAATTTTTATAAACTTAGGGAAGCTGAGAATTGAGAGAAATAAGTTCTACTACCCTGGCAAAAAGATCTGCTCACCTTCTCAAATACGTACCTGGAAATCACTAGCTTTGTTAGTGAAAAGCAGTAGTATTTTGTGCACCCTGCAAAAAGACACAAGGCAGAAAAAATAGCATATTATTTGTGCTCTTTTTACACTGGGAACTCTGCCTTTCTAGACTTGGCCAAGGAGGAGCAAAGTTGGTTGGCCAAAATATTAAATCAACCCTCTATATATCATGTGCTGCAGAATTGATATCTCAATTAGAAAAAGTCAAAGCTGCCTAAAAATGTGAAGAATTATACATTTGACCATGATGGAGCTTTTTTCTTTTCTTTCTACAAATATTTGTAATTAGAAGAGAATGAAGGGGAAGAGGAATCTCCATGGGAAGAACATTTCTGAGTCCCAGATGATCCCCTAAACATGGCTGCAATTCAGTTCCAAAGTGCAGAACCTCAAGATCGAGGCAAGGGGGAAAGAGGACATTTGCAGCTTCTCTTCAGTAGCTGGCCTGGGAGGGAGGACCCAAAACATTCCTGGGTCTTTGGGGGCGGGGACAAGCATAGAGCAGAACAGATGAAGAAAGGTGACTGGGAAAGGGGAACTCACCTGGAGGTGTCCTTTCAGATTGGCAGGCGTTTTAAAATCCCCATTAAGAACCTGCGCAAAGAGCAAAAGGTCAGGTGAGGCCCCTGCCCACCCAATATTTCCACACCTCTGATTTCACATTCAACTCTCACGGAGCCCACCTCCACTTTGAATGCTGCTCTTTGGCCACGGCATGAGTGATTGATTACTCCTGCAGAATGTCTCTGTGCAGTTGGGAAGCTGGCTATCCTCAATAAGGCTGGCCCATTCTGGATTCTATTCAATATTATGCAATGCAATGACTGACTGCAATTAGGACAATAAATGCTGCAAATCACAGAATGGAAAAGAAGTGAACTGGAGAAATGGGAAAAGTGGCAAGAGGCTCTTCTTGAGCTCTAGGAAGACACCTTTGGCTGCTCTGATCACATTCAGAAAACCTTTCCCTGCCGTAGCAGCTGCTTAATTACTTATTTATTTAAACAGTAGATCTGATCACAAATCTTCACCAGAACATTATCTTACAGCCCTAAGGAGAGTAAGAACTTTTGCTGCCTTTTTTGATATTGTACTAGTTGTTTCCCTTTCCTTGAACAATGAAGGCTTCGTGCTCTTTTTTAACAAAATCACATTCTCGAGCAGAATTCATTATCACTGAACTGCTGCACCATAAAGGCAAACTTTAGTAATGCTAAAAGTCAGACAAGTTTATCTGCTGCAGGATCTTTTATCGCATGGCACAGATCTGGTGGAAACCACACAACCCAGCTCCTGTCACCTGAAGGATGACAGGCTTAGTGGCACTCACCCTGTGTGTGTTGTTGATCACCAGGGGGTCTGGATTCCCATAGTTGGGTGGATTTGCATAGGGGTCGTAGCCCAGCCTGGCCAGCATGGGGGCAATCTGAGCCATGTCCTGCAGCACATCTGCTGGGATGTGCCCCAGCCACTTCGTCAAGGCCTCTGTGTTCACTGGCTTGATCACCTGGTCCGTGGATCGCTCAATCCTGCACAATGGCAAGAAAACAGTAAGAACCGGCTAGAGCAGAGAGGCAAGGGGTGGCACCTGCTCCCATTCTCTCTTGATTTCTTCAACCTTCCAAAGTCCCTAGTTTTCGTTGTGAGCCCCTTGATCTGCTTCTCATTACTGCAGCCATTGCTCAATGACCGTAGAAGACCACAGCAATTGAGCCAGGACAGCATTCAGTGTACAAACGGAAGTTTAAGCCTAGTGCTCAGTTTAAGCTTTAAATGCAGTTCATCAGTTCAATTTAAAAGTTTTTAGCATAGGTTTAGGCAAGAGCTAATTTTAACAAGCTTGCATTCATAGGAGGTGCTTAACTATCTGAACCCTCCTGTCATCACCACTGTCTCTGGTCCACAGCTGAGCCACGTGCCCTTGTTGCAACAAGGCTCTCTTAATCCCCATAGCTATAGAAGTTTAAAGTTGGTTTGCAAGGAAGCCCAGCTCTACAAAGCAAGACGCTGTCCCAGGCAGGGAAGCACCCAGGAAAAATGGCCAGGTGAATTACCATAAGCACTTGAGTGAGTTTAGCAACAGATGAGGAGGTCAGATCATAAACTCCACACAGAGCCCTGGAGGGACGGGAAACAGCTATGAAGCTAGAAAAGCAGCAGGGCTGGAGGAAAAGTAGGATATAAATTAAGTAAGTCAATACAGAGAGGCTTTGAGGGGGACTTTGCCTCCCACAGCTCCTTGTGTGCGAGTTTCAGTTACCAGAGCTAAATTTGCAGCCCCCTCCTGCAGCTGTAGCAAAGCAGCTTGCCTGGAAGACAGACGGAGCTCTCCGTCCCTCCCATGCCAGATTCTCAATGGGCAGGAGAGCCCTCCAATCACGTTTTAATGATCCGTTGCAAAATCTAACTCAGTGCTGCCTCTGCTGGCTGGTGGCGGCTCTCCAGGGTTCCACCTGGGGGACTTTCTCTGCCCTCTCTGGAGATGCCATCAGCAGAGACGGAACCTAGGATCTTCTGCACGCAAGGAGATGCTCTTAAGACTCAGCTGCACCCTATCCCATATTTTGTGTGAACTAAGGCGTGACAATTCCAGAGATGACAGCCGGTGTGCCAGGAATGCACACATCTCCTCCCCACATTCCAAGCACTGCAGCGAGGCTGCAGCACAGACACTCACTTGGAAAGGGAGACTCCGCCTGGCTTCCCAATCAGCTCCTCGTGGTGCAGGACGGCATCGCTCCAGGCGATGTCCAGGAATTCCATGATGGCCTGCATCGTTTTCTGGGGGTGCAGGACAAGCTGCTCATAGTAGATGGGGAGGCATCGTGAGAGCCCAATCTCCAAGCACTGGGAGTGCATCACCTCAATGGCTTTGTTCCACTTGATCAAGCAGTCCCGGTAGCTGCGGAGGTCAAAGCCGGCAATGGTGACTTTCCTGGTGATCATGGAGTGGACGGAGGCCCGGCCGTCACGCACCATCAAGAGGAACTTGGAGTTTGGGAAGATGCGGGAGAGGTACAGGGAGGACTTGAGCGTGAAGGGGTCTTTGTTGCAGAGGTACCTGGCTGGCTCTCCGTGCTTGGCAATCACCTCCAGGATGAAGGCCTGCATGGCGGCATCCAAGACTTGGTCAGTCACCCCAGCCTCGTCCAAGCGCATCTTCTCCCGGCCAGATTTGGACCAGGCTTGGCGCATGGCTAGCACGCGCGGGATGATGCGCGTCTCCTCCCCACAGCGTACCTCCGGGTGAGCGTCCAGCATGGCACGCATCAGTGTAGTCCCACTCCGGGGGACGCCACCGATGAAGATCAGGGGCATCTCCTTGCTGTAACGGTATTCCACCCGGTTGGAGTCCAACATCACCAGCTCCTCGTTCTCTGGGCGCATCAGTCCCCGGTTGGCGCCTTGGCCCAGTATGTGCTGGCATTGCAGCATCTGTTGGCCCAGGTGGGCAGAGACCATCAGGGCAATGGCAAAGCCCACCCCCATAAGCACCCGCCTCATGGTCACCCGCATCCTCTCCCCATCCACATGGGCCCAGGATCCGGAGGTGCTCTCCCCACTTTCAGCATTCGGAGGATGGAAGGCCAAGCCACAGACTCCCTGGAAAGGACAGAAGCCAACCATTCAAGACAGCGATGGATACTTGTTCTTTGGGCATTTAGCTCAATATTTTCATTGCATTGTATTACTTTATGGGGAGAACAGGGGAGCCAAACTGCTTAGTAGCGGTCCATCTACTTTAGTTTTGTCTACACTGACTGGCAGTGGCCATCCACATTTTCAGAAGAGCATTTTCCCCCAGTACTACCAGAAGATGCCAGAATTGAACATGGGACATTTTGTATGCAAAGCAGGTGCTCGACCACTTTGAACCTTCTGGACTTCCTCCTCATCCAGTTCTTACAAGGCTGACTGCTGATAGACCCCTTGAACTCTGTTCCCTTGGAGGAAACCACTCCTGGAGCCCCCGTCTGAGCCAAGACTAGAGCCTCCTGCGTGAGAAAGTGGGACCCCCACTCAAATAGCTCTGCCCAGCCAGGCCCTCTGGCTCACAGCCAATGCCCCCCCCCCGGCACAGCAGCCTCCCTCTCAATGCACTGCTGGGCCTCTGTGCCAATAACCAAGCCAGCTCCAAATGGCTTCTGGTAGCTTTTGAGCGTAATCAAATATTAATCTCACAAAATGTGGGGTGGGGGGAGAACAGGGGGAACACGCCGGCAGAGCCATCAAAGATTCATGCGCCCACTGCCAGCACATGGTAGCACATCCATTACGGTGGCCAGGCGCTCACCTTGGTCTGGGAAGTTCATTTTGCGGCTGGCTGGCTTGCTAGCTGCTCCTTGCTCTCCAAAAACACCCAGGCGGGAGAGAGATTCTCTGCGCTGGGGAGGGAGGAAGGGAAGAAGGACAAGGTCAGTCAGTTGCTGAGCAGGGAGCCACAAGGAGCAAGAGATTCCCCTTCTCGGCAGCATGGGTGCCGTTTCTCAGCAGTGGTCAGCCGGGCTCCTCCTCCACCCAACCCCAAGACATGCAGTTATGACACAAGCCCACACAAAAGCAGCGCTGGGTGTGCAAACAAGCAGCCATGTTGTTGAACCATTTATACATAGCTTAACACTGTAGTTCAGGGATGGAGGACGTCAAAGATTGGCAGGACTGCAGCTCCCAAGATCCTGAGAGCTACAGAGGTTCCACATCCCAGTTCCACAAAATTATCATAGCTGCCAAGTTATCCCTTTTTTTAAGGGATTTTCCCTTATGCTGAATAGGCTTCCTCGCGAGAAAAGGGAAAACTTGGCAGCTATGAAAATTATGCATCCAGTCGAAGAGACATCAATACCCTGCTGCTGTTTATGTGATCATTTCTCTCTCGAGCTGGAAGAAGGACACGAGATAAGAGCCCCTCATCTCGCTAGAGGTCATTCTGAAGGCCAGATTCCTCCATGATGCCCTCGGTCGCTTGGCAAGTGACCAGGCGGATGTTACCACATGCTAGGCGGCCGGCCAAGGAGTAGCAATGTGTGGCAAAGTGTAGCATAAAGTGTCTTTATCTTACAAGAGGCAGTTTTTAAAAACACACATCAAATTTCCACTTGAGTTAGAACGGGAGGCAAAGAACTATTGTCTAAATGGTTCATCATCTTTAACAACTACAGATTCACTCCAAATGGCCCAAGGCAACCTAAATGTTTTTGGTGGAAGCTCCCCCAGGTTAAAGTGTGCTGTTGCCAGGCACTGACTTGTCCCCATCTTAAAGAAGGGACCCTTCAAATGTGCAGCCCACAGAATAAGCCTGTCACCATGGCAACCTGGGGCAGCCATGTTGTACAAAGGGAAGCACAACGAGGGACATCAACATCCCTTCAAGGGCTTCAGCCATGAGCAGCCTTCCCTCCTCTTATTTATAGATTCGCACACGCACACAAATATGTATAATATGACTGGGGGGGGGGAGGCCTGTCAGCAGTTCAAAGTAAAAACTTCCTCTTTGCAAGCTCTGAGAAACCTACTCTCATCCACTTAGCCATTGTGTTTAGAATAGCACAAAGCAGCTACATTTGGTGTTGTTTGTTTCACTAAATGTTGGGAATACATGTGGATTATGCTCAAAAGTGGGGGTTTTTAACTGTCATTTTATGTTGTGAATCACCCTGAGATCTAAGGGCATGGGGGTACACAAATTTAATAAATAAAAAAATCAAAGTGGAATGCTCAACAAAGGCTTATTATTAATTTCCTAAAGATACATTGAACCAACTGCCATAGTAAGTGTCTGGAGGGCACCATTTTGGCGAAGGCCAGACTCGCACCCTGATGGCCTGCCTGGCAATCTTCAAAGCAGCATCAGCATCTTGATGATAACAAACTCGCTCTGAAGCACAGGAGGTCGTCCCAATGCGACAGCAACCAAGCATGTGTTCAGCTCAGAAAGAAGGAAGCCTTGGCTAACAGCCTCGCTCTCAAGGGACCTGCACAGGTTGAGCAGACAAAGGTGGCAAGAACCACAACACATAGAAAAGCACAAAGGGCGCAGGTGGAAAGTGGTGGGACCCCCTGGAAGACCCAGGGGGGAAAGTTGCCCAAAGGCACCTTCTGTTGTGTCCCCCTCTATCCCCTACTCCCAATTCCCCATCACTTGCTGCTTCCTTGCTCCTCCTTTTAACTAGAGATGCAACTGGGGCATTATTATTATTATTATTATTATTATTATTATTATATTTTCTATACTGCCCTTCATCTGAGGATCACAGGGTGGTTTACAATATAAAAACACAAAATTGGTGCCCATGGGAGCTTTCTTCCCAATACAAACAGCAGCGTCAGGGGAGCAATTTTAACCTGCATGCTGCAAAGAAACATTTGACACTGAACCTAGTTTGGGTCCTAAGGCAATCTTTGGGGTGAGTTCACGCACTCACTTACACTTAAACACACACAGGACTTGTGTATTTGCAACAGCCATCACTGATCAAATGCTACACAGGGAGCATTGTTCAGCCCTGCACCACCACTGGAAGAAACTTAAGAAAAGTTAAAAAGCAGAAGACATGTTAGCTTATTTACTCTGCATTTCATTTCCTCCCAGAAACTCAGATCACAATGCTTTTCTAAGGGGATAGTTCACATGTTTAGTTGATGCACACTCATGAGTGATTCAACTTCACTTTCCTGGTTACACACACAGAGAGAAACAAAAATAAACTGAGGCTGCAGTCTTAAACCTACTTACCAAATGAACCTGGGAAGTTCTGCCCCTGAGCTATGTTCCCAACTCAGGGGAGACTCAGAGGGCAGAAAGGGAGAGGTATGTCACCTTACATCCTGCCACCAATTCTCCCCCATAATTGCTGTTTCTGAGTCCCTCATGCCCTGCAGGCTGGCCTTGGTTCTGATCATGGAGCTTAGCTGGGGAGAAGGGCAGGTGGGCAAGTTCCTTGGGAGAAGATGCAGACTAGGGAAAGTGGAAAAGCATAAGCTCGCTCTTGCTGACTCTCTCCTGCAATTGCCCCCCCCTCCCGGAAGAGAGAACATTAACACAAGATCCGTCCCAACTAGGCTCCTTTACCAAGAGCTGGAGGAGCAGAAGGGCTGACTGTGCAGTCCAGCAAGTCTCCAAATCCATCTGCTTAAACCCTGGCCTTACAGACTTCACAAAAAGTAGTTCAAATGGATGGAGATAATCTAGAACCGTCACATGTGCATGTTGCTAAGGAAATTCTGAGCCGTGCAGCTCACTGCCAAGAGAGATATTCATAGGAGAGGACTCTTTGGACGTTCTCCTTCCACTCCTACAAAGCGCCTCACCAGGGATGGCAGAACAAAAGCCAGCTTCTTCGTCAGCAAGGTTTAAATAAAATCAGCAATGATTCAACAGATGCTGCTGAGTGCAAATGCACTCAGTTGTGGACTGCCTTGGGGAGTTTTTGTGATCGGAAGGGCATTTCATTATCCGGCTTAAACTCCAGAGCATTTTGGAAGTAATAAATTGGTGCAAGGCTTTTTCCCTTTAATAAAAAGTCTCCTGTTCCAGAAGGAGCGAGTGAGATGGTGGGGTGGGAAACGACAGCAGGAAGCTTGCCTTTGATTGCAATTGTTCTGCACACCACCAAGCCTGCCCCCTCCATCAACCAGCCGGCGGGGCCTGCTTTGTAAACCTGGAAGGTGGAATACACCACTTGCTCTGCCCCCCATGAGACGAGGCCAGGCACTCTGGGATTGCTGAGGGAAGGCAGAGATCCCACAAGCAGGAAAGGGCCAAAGGCCCTCACTGCCTTATAACCAATTATCCCTGGACTTGCCTAGCTCCATAGTGTCTACAAGGACAGAGGCCGGGGCTCCAGCGTTTCAGACGGGATATGTTTCCAGTCCTTCCTGGAGATCAAGATTGGAACTTTTTGTGGGCACAGCTTTCCCTCCAAGCTCCAGGCTGCCCTGCCTTTGTAACCTTCTGCTTCAAGGCAGCACCCTCCAGCCAACAACATGCAAGGCAATCCAAACTACTGGCACCAGTCGAAGGTGGGTGGGCAGCAACCCAGAGCATCTGCTGATGAGAAATTGCTCTCTGCCCACAGGAGAACCATCCATGATGCAGGCAAGGTGTTTGCCATGCAAGGTCCAAGTTAAGGCCTCTTGGCTTATGGAGTGAGAGGACAGTTAAAGTCTAATCCGAGCCCATCAGAGACCCCTCCTCAGCATATTCCAAGTGTCCTACTTCACAGAGCAGAAACCCAACAATGAGAGTTACCTCCCACTCACAGAAAGAGGGTAGGAAAAAACCAGTTGGCAATGAACTCCCATTATGGACCCCCATGGGAACTGGCCTACAGATGGGCTGAGCAATTGTGGCTCTCCAGATCTTGATGGGCTACAACGCCCATCATCCTCTGGACTGGGGCTGATGGGAGTTAAGTCTCACAGCATACAGAGGGCCAACGTCTTCTCCATCTCTGGGCTATCTGGGGAGCTCCTCCTTCAGTTCACCATTTCCTGCATGGTCCGCACTTTGAGGTTTTGTGTCCCAGGGTGGGGTGGGAAACGACAGCAGGAAGCTTGCCTTCGATTGCAATTGTTCTGCACACCACCAAGCCTGCCCCCTCCATCAACCAGCCTTGGTCTCACTTTTGCCTTGGAGCCTTCCCCTCAAAAACCCACTGTCCGAAGCTGAAGCACAACAAAGACCAATTCAGGTTTTCCAAAGATTGCCATTTGCTCCATTTCTGTGTTTTTCACGTGGAAAGCTCTGGGGCAAAAAAAAGAGCACTCAGACCTGGAGCCTCAAAGTGTGTGCTGTGCCTGGAAAGTGTGGAGGAAAGGTAAGTGTATCTGCTAATTTTCAGGGCTGCAACCCTTGGATGGGGCAGGCCACACCGTGACCTGTTGAGCCCTTTCTTTGATGCCTTCATCGCTGCTACAGCCAGACAGAGACAGAGAGGGCAGCAATACCTGCTGCTTCCCTCCTTGACTCTAAATTAGGGAACACCAAGAGGAAGCATGAGGGTGAAGGGATGCCAACACAGCTGCAGTGGAACTGGGACAACCAGCTATTGTGGCACTTTGCCAGTGATGGAGTTGGCCAGAGGATGGGCATGAACCCAATCTGACATAGAAATAGGAGACCTGGACCAGGAAAGGGCCTGGCTTTGGCCCCCAGAGCAATTTTATGTGGCACCTGCTGGCCTCCTCAAAAATATTTTCAAGTTCTGTTTGTAAGTCTGTGTGAGAGTCCACACTTAGTGCAAGTGTTGCAGCTCTCTCTTGGGCTGGGTTTGCCATAAGTTGATGCACATCTGCAAATGCACATGCTCCATATTTATGAAGCATTCACTGGTGGATAGCTCTGATTTCATGATGGAGGCATCCCAACCCCCAACAAAACTGGTCAGGTGAACAATACCAAGATTGGCCATCACTATCCCAGGCAATTAAAACACTGGCACATGGCTATCGGTGACTTCCCAAGAGACACCAGAGAGAAAGTGGTCATGAGTTTCAAAATATCCACCTGCAAATAAGCTGCTACCGGTACATTACTTAAAAAATAAATACACAAGCTGAAAGTCCTGCTTGCTGTGTGCAGGTCATTCCCTGTTTTCTTATTGCTTGTGTTATGGACAGAACATTGGGCAAAGTCGTCTTCCTGTCCAGCAGCCAAGAGTCTCTGCTGGAAGCCATGTCTCTTCCACTGCAAAATGACCAAAAAATCACACAAGCTCAGGAGATAATCTGCTGATGCTGCAGCATTTAATCCACCCACAGTACAACAGTTATTCCAAATCCCTTGTGAACAAAGAGTTGCTTTCCAAAGCTCACAGTGTTTCACTGGTGGAACAGTTTGGATTTGGTGCAACTGCTGATTATGAAGGTTTGGGAAAATGCAGCACAGCATACAAAGACACCCCACCTCCTCAGGCCCGTATCCATCTATGACAAAAACCAGGCTTTGAAATCACTAGAGCAAATTGCAGAAATGCAAACAGAGGCTCAATTGCATTTAAATCCCCCATTATCAAGAGAGTTGGGGCAATATAACTCTACATCAATTGGAAATGGTTGTGTAGAGTTTGCTATTGGAATTTCCATGGTGCCTGGCCTCACAAAAGAGCAATGTTGCAAGCTGAACTGCTGTTATCAAGTGTGCCAGCCCAGCAACACATCACCTGCCTGCTCACCTGGGCACACAAGTGACAACATGGAACAGCTTGAGATGAAGCCAGGGAGGCCCCGCCAGGCATGTCTGCTGTGCAAGTGGCTTGCCCCACCACAGCCCCCCCCCCCCGCCAGCTGCTCACTCACTCTCCGCAAGCCCCCTGGCTTCATGGAGCTCACTCCATCCAAGACACCACTTTTGCTATCTGGCCTCCCGTACAAGAGTGCCAAGGCAGGCGCTGCACACTCAGAAGAGCTTCAGAGAGGCTTCCTCTGGAAGCCAGCCAAGCCCAAACAGCATATCCGCAAGGCAGAGGAAGTGCAGCATCGTGGAGCTAAAGCATCAGCTCCTCCCCCATCACGGCCCCTTTTTGCACGGCAAGCGGTCAAAATCCAGGGAGCAAGATTCTGGGTTGCACAGGGCTGTTTCCCAAAGGATGCAAGTTTCAGAGCAGCAATTAAAATGAAAGTGATGGGTGTCCTGCGCCCTGTAGGGCTGAGGTCACAGCCTCACCTTCTTTGAAAGACAAAAAGAGCAGAAGGCTTTGGGAGCTCCCAGGGCTAACAGTGTTTCCATCAGAAATGGAGACCCTGTAAGCTGTATTGGCTGGCTGGGCCAAGAGCATGGCCTGAAACAAGGCAGCCACAGAATTGAGGAACAGCATCACAGCAAAGGGGGGGGGGCAGGTGATGTGAAGACAGGAGAGGAGAAGGTCCCAGGCATCTGGGAGTTTGTTAAAAGGGAGATATTAAAAGCACAACTTCAGGCAATACCAATGAGACGGAAACATGGAAGGTGCCTAAAGAAGCCAGGCTGGCTATCTAAAGAACTTTTGACTGAGTTAAGATTTAAAAGGGATATGTACAAAAAATGGAAAAGGGGGGAAATCTCCAGAGAGGAATTCAAACATATAGCCAGCACGTGTAGAGACAAAGTCAGAAAAGCTAAAGCACAGAATGAACTCAGGCTCGCTAGAGAGGTTAAAAGCAACAAAAAGGGCTTTTATGGGTATGTCCGTAGCAAAATGAAAAACAAGGAAACAGTGGGGTCACTCAGAGGAGAAGATGGTGAAATGCAAACAGGGGACAGAGAAAGGGCAGAACTCCTCAATGCCTTCTTTGCCTCAGTCTTCTCCAAGAAAGAAAACAACGCCCGACCTGAAGAATATGGAGCAGATGATTCAGCAGGGGAAACACAGCCCAGAATAAGTAAGGAGGTAGTACAAGAATACTTGGCTAGTTTAGATGTATTCAAGTCTCCAGGGCCAGATGAACTACATCCAAGAGTATTAAAAGAACTGGCAGAGGTGATTTCAGAACCACTGGCAATAATCTTTGAAAATTCCTGGAGAACAGGCGAAGTTCCAGCAGACTGGAGGAGGGCAAATGTTGTCCCTATTTTCAAAAAGGGGAAAAGAGAGGACCCAAACAATTACCGCCCAGTCAGCCTGACATCAATACCAGGAAAGATTCTAGAGCAGATCATTAAGCAAACAGTCTGTGAGCACCTAGAAAGAAACTCTGTGATCACTAAAAGTCAGCATGGGTTCCTGAAAAATAAGTCATGTCAGACTAATCTGATCTCATTTTTTGACAGAATTACAATCCTGGTAGATGAAGGGAACGCTGTGGATGTAGCCTATCTTGATTTCAGCAAGGCCTTTGACAACGTGCCCCATGATATTCTTGTAAAGAAGCTGGTAAAATGTGGGCTAGACAATGCTACCATTCAGTGGATTTGTAACTGGCTTACTGACCGAACCCAAAGGGTGCTCATCAATGGCTCCTCCTCATCCTGGAGAGTAGTGACTAGTGGGGTGCCACAGGGTTCTGTCTTGGGCCCAGTCTTGTTCAACATCTTTATCAATGACTTGGATGATGGGCTTGAGGGCATCCTGAGCAAGTTTGCAGATGACACCAAATTGGGAGGGGTGGCTAACACCCCAGAGGACAGGATCACACTTCAGAATGACCTTAACAGATTAGACAACTGGGCCAAAGCAAACAAGATGAATTTTAACAAGGAGAAATGTAAAGTACTACACTTGGGCAAAAAAAATGAAAGGCACAAATACAGGATGGGAGACACCTGGCTTGAGAGCAGTACATATGAAAAGGATCTAGGAGTCTTGGTAGACCACAAACTTGACATGAGTCAGCAGTGTGATGCAGCAGCTAAAAAAGCCAATGCAATTCTGGGCTGCATCAATAGGAGTATAGCATCTAGATCAAGGGAAGTAATAGCACCACTGTATTCTGCTCTGGTCAGACCTCACCTGGAGTACTGTGTCCAGTTCTGGGCACCACAGTTCAAGAATGATACTGATAAGCTGGAACGTGTCCAGAAGAGGGCAACCAAAATGGTCAAAGGCCTGGAAATGATGCCTTATGAGGAACGGCTTAGGGAGCTGGGTATGTTTAGCCTGGAGAAGAGAAGGTTAAGGGGTGATATGATAACCATGTTCAAATATATAAAAGGATGTCATATAGAGGAGGGAGAAAGGTTGTTTTCTGCTGCTCCAGAGAAGCGGACACGGAGCAACGGATTCAAACTACAAGAAAGAAAATTCCACCTAAACATTAGGAAGAACTTCCTGACAGTAAGAGCTGTTCGGCAGTGGAATTTGCTGCCAAGGAGTGTGGTGGAGTCTCCTTCTTTGGAGGTCTTTAAGCAGAGGCTTGACAGCCATCTGTCAGGAATGCTTTGATGGTGTTTCCTGCTTGGCAGGGGGTTGGACTGGATGGCCCTCGTGGTCTCTTCCAACTCTATGATTCTATGATTCTATGATCTTTCATCAGGAAAGTACAATCCTGGCACAGGGTTTGCTTCCTCTCCACTTATCTATACCAGGCATCAGCAACCTCCGGCCCATGGGCAGGATACAGCCCATGGAGGCTGTTTATCCGGTCCACGGGCCGCCCGTCAACCGAGCCACCCGCTTGGCAAGTCCCCCGTGCGCTGCGGAAACCAGCGTGGCGACTCGCCGAGCGACACCGGAAATTGCGTCTACGCAAATGCAGAAGCGATTACTGGTACTGTGGACATTTTGGAAATGGGCAGCCAGCACCGGAAATGGAATCCTCCGGCCCACGGGCAGAAAAAGTTGCTGACGCCTGATCTATACTGTACCCCATTTCCTCCCAGCAGCACCCTCACCTCACCAACAGCAGCTTGTCAGGCACTTATTTCCACCACCACAGCCACTTGGGTTGCCCTGAACCCACGGATCATGACTAGGATCATGACTCTTAAGTTGAAAAAATAATAAGATTTAACCTGCTCTTGTTTAATGGGATTGTCCCAAACAATGAAAATCATTTGGAGATATGGAGTAGAAAGGAAAATGTTTTTCTCATTCAAATTCTCATAGAGCACATTGCTAATCGTGAGCATACTGGCTATGAAATCAAAACGTCCCATATACACTATGTTATGGAAAATAGTTTTAAGAAACAGAGCGAGGTGGGGGGGGGGGGTAGAGAAAGAGAGAGAGATAATCCCAGAGTCTAACAAAACAGAGGATATTGCAAAGCTGGAAGAAACATTGAAAAAGCTCCTTGCCTTCAAGGGAAAACAAAAGAATTTGGGACTTCTTAGCAAAGAAAAAGATGGTGTTAAGATAATATAATCTTTATTGTCATTGCCCAATTACTCGGCTGCTCCGTCCACTCCTAAATTTAAAATAAATTTAAATTGCCTGTAGTGCAGCTATGGGGAGAGAGAGAGAGAGAGAGAGAGAGAGAGAGAGAGAGAGAGAGAGAGAGAGAGAGATTATCTCCCTCTCACAATCCTATGGAAATTCAAGACAGAGGCGTGCCACTTTCATGCCATACATTTGAAGCACTGGGATAACACTACAAAAATGCTACTTAAACACTATTTTGCCATCTAAAATTCCCTATGAAGGGGGGAGAGGCTGTTAAACCACTCTGCAAATTGTAGCTCTGGGAGGGGAATGGGGGTCTCCTCACAACTCTCAGCACCCTTCACAGCTCCCAGAAATCATTGGGGGGGGGAAGCCAGAGCTGCTTAAAACTGTATCCTAGCCCTTAAAACATGTGCCCCTACACAGAATTACCTAGCAGAGCCTCCCTGTCACTTGATGTGTTGGTGGCTCTGCCTTGGGTGGCTTCTGAAAAGGAGAGGTCTCTCCATGCCTGCCACCCACAATGGCAGCCTACCTGGGAAAGAGCAGGTGCTGAGAGACCAGCAGGTGAGGGAAGCCCTGTTGGTGGGCTTCTCCCTGGGGCACCTGGCTGGCCATGGTGGGTTAGGAACCTCTGCTCCAGCCAGAGCTCCTCCTTTAGCCCCAGGCCATTGTCCTGTGACTTTCCTCACCCTCTGCTGATCAGCTAGCAGGGAGACCGCAGCATGCAATGGCCTCAGGGTCATGGGCACAAACAAGCAACCTTCGCTCCCTTGGCGCATTGGCGACCACCTTCAGCTGTCACACCACAAGGGACTGGAGCCTCATGCTCTCACACAGGAAGTCGGATGTCCCATTCAGGCTGCACAGCAGCACACCCTGTTCCTGCCCAACTGCAGGGGAAGAGAGAGAGGAAGTTGCCTACATAAGGCCACCGCAAGCTCCTAGCCCACAAAGAGCCCTCATTTGTGTAGCCAGAGAAAAACCCTCTTCTTCAAGCTGGACAAAGCCCAGGATGAGAGCAGGGCCTGAAAGCTGCACACACCAGACCCCTAGGGGGGAGTCCAAGCCATCCCCCTGGCCCCACAAGCCACTCTCCTCAAAGCTGGGGGGCTCAGGAGGAAGCCAAAGGCCAGGCAGGAGAGAGGGAAGGTGTCCAGGTTGGGGAGGGACACCCGTGTGGTGGGGAGGGGGGCCTAGAGCAACTGGGTTCCAGGGTTCTCCCCCCCCGCATCGCATCCCCACCAGTGCAGGAACCAACAGCCTCGAGGGTAGGAGCAGCTCGAGCGAAGCACAGTCGTGTCTGCCACACACACACACACACACACACACACACACACACACCCGCCCCAGGTCGGAGATGCCAAACGGTCTAAGGTGGGGGGGGGGCTTTGGCCGGCCTGACCAGGCAAAAGGCCTCTGCTCTCGACTCAACTTCTGGCAGCGCATCTCTCCGCGCACAAGGCGCCCCCT
This sequence comes from Zootoca vivipara, assembly GCF_963506605.1. Lineage (NCBI taxonomy): Eukaryota > Metazoa > Chordata > Lepidosauria > Squamata > Lacertidae > Zootoca > Zootoca vivipara. The sequence continues at coordinate 499,195 of NC_083292.1, forward strand.
CCCGCTCCCCCCCCCGCTGCTGGACAGTTCCCCCATCAGGGCCGCCATGTGCCTCGCCAAACAGACAGAGCTGGCGGGACGCGGGGGTTCCTATCTCGCCCCCGCCATGTTCTGATCCTGCGGGGCCCGAAGCCGCGAGACGGGACGGGACGGGACGAGACGGGACGAGACGGGCAGGCAGGCAGGCGGCCCCCTCCCTCCCAAACTCCCCTTCTGCGAGGGACCCCAGAGCACTCACCGCCGGGATGGGGCGCCGGGCGAGGCCAGAGGAGCGCGGGCGGGCGGCTTGGGCGGCGGGCGGCTTTGGCGGCGCCTCCTTCGCTCCTCCCGCTGCCCGCCCCGAGACCCACGTCACGCGCAACCGGGACCAGGAACACGCCCGCCCCCGCCGCCGCCGCCGGGCAGCCCGGCCAACCTCCGTCGCGGGGAGCCCACGGGCGGCGCCGCTTCAGGGTCCCTTGGCCCTCTTCTTCCCGGGGAGGGTCGTCCCGAAAGGAGAAGTCGGCAAAGGACTCCTCTTTTTTGCTCTTCGGAAGATGGCAAGCCGCCTGCCGGGAGAGCCCCCCTTTTCCTCCAAGGAACTCAGCAGGATTAGGGCTGGGCGATACCTGGTTTTCAACATTGCGATATATCACCGCCAAATATCACGATATATCCCGATATATATCTGCAGCTACGGCAAACCTTGCCACGCCTCCCCATGGTGGCAGAGGGACACACCATACTTCCCCACAGTGGTGGAGGCCTTAAAATGTAAGGAAGTAGAAGATTTAATAAAAAATATTAAATAAACTGTCAGTAGAATCTGCAGCGAAATAAGCACTCCAGCATAAGTGTGCGATGAGATAACATTCTTTTTATTGCTAAAAGAGACATAGCATAAAATAAATACCTAAATATAACAGTTTTATACTTTTCATTTATTCCCCCCTATTTATAGTTAACCCTATGGTGGGATACAGAAACATTCACAACGTCCCATGCTACTATTTTAAAAAAGCCAGTCACAGGCCTGGAACCATTCCTTAGCCATATTCCTAACGACTCTGGCATGGTTTCCATTTTAATATGACTTTGGTATCGCCACCAAATAGTGGGTTTTTCTTCTTCACACTCAAGAGAGAAGTACTGCCTGCAAGTCTTCATCCTCAGTTTTGGGTATTCAGTGTCTGTAACACTTTCTGGGTCATTTTCAACTTTTTGCTTGGAAGTGTTTATTTCCCTCATTTTCCAAAAATATTTTTCACCCAGAACCAGTGTTCCACTTATCAGCTGGGAAGCTGCCGCTATAAATCCAATATAGATAGAAATTCCAGCCCGTTGTTCTGTTGGAAGGGGAGGCACCCCCCAAACCTCAGGAAACTGAATTCCTTCGTTTGTTAATATAGAACGAAGATTCCACAAAATGGAAATAAGTACGCATGTACCCGCTCCAAAGATCATCATTGCTCCAATTGAAAAGAAGGTAGCAATGAAATTCTCGGCTTTTCCCGGCTCAAATATGTATTTAAATAGCGCAAAGGCCATGCACAGAACGGTCGCTGCATTGGCAACTGAGGCCAAGGGCATCAAGTCCTGGGCCATGAGGATTTCAGCTGGTAGGGTCTCCTCATCATTTAAGCGTACGCATACCGTGTTAATTTTCTCTTTTGTAATGCTTTGCATGGAACAGGAGCTCCAGATGCCAATGACCACAGTGCCCTGTTGGTTGCTGCCCATGACCTGCCAGACTCTCCATTCAGGGTTGGCAGATGACCAGATGCTCATTACGCAGCCCAGAACAGCCAGGACAAAGGCACCTAGTTGCATGCAGGAGACCCTGCACAGCAGTCGGACTGGGAAGGAGCCGTGATGCCCCTGGGGTGGAATTTCAGCTTCACTAGTAGGAAGTCTTGCGATGGAATGCATGCTGGAGAAAAACACAGACAAAAGATAACCGTTAGATACTTAGGCACAGTATCATATGGACATCTCCTAAAGTTTGAGCTAATAGTGATGTCAGGCATGATCCCACCAAAGTTATGCATTCTACCCTGGAAAGAAAGTTTGGTGCAGCAGGACAAAAGGAAATTTTAAAAAGTCTATTTGTTCCTATCTGAGAAAACTCTGCTATGTTGGTGGGGAACTGAGGAGCGCTGCATATATGCAACTACGTCAAATAAATCAGTTCTTCAATCAGTTTTTTTCCAGGGCAAGGAATTTCTCCAGGTCTCTCTCTTCCAGTGTCTGACGTAAGAGAAGAGTGAGGCTGCTCTGAGCGCCGTAGCAACTGCTCCTTGGAGTTCTGAGGCAGTTAGAATGCAGCTTGCTTTGAACGCTCGGAACAACACAAATCATAACTCCAGGGTACTGGTCGTTTGGAACATTTGGCAACTGCTTGGAGGCAGTATGCATTCAAATACCAGTGCGATTCTGCAACCTTTAAAAGACACTTTTTTGTGAGATGTAAGCTTATGCAAAGATTGAATACAAAATGTGGAAATAAACACCCCAGCTGCCAGTTCCAAAGGAATGAGCAAGCAAGATTTGAAATAAACTAATACACAAATAAACAAATATTTAGTTGTTTCCATTGGGTTTGAACACCACTTTGAATTACAGCAACTTTATTCAATAGTACTGGTGGATCTGACTAGTCCAGTTTCCCTTTTCTAAAAATGAAAAGTTTTATAAAACCTCTATGGGGACAGGCAAGTATTATCTCCATATTAGTCTGGCAGAGGTGTGGAGACGTCTAGTACTGTGAAATAATGAACATGCTCATAGGGATTTCTTCCCTTGTAAAACGTGGGACTGGAAATATCCAGCAATCCCAATCCAAACCCCTGAATGGGAGACCGCCCTCAGCGGCGGAGCAAGCCGATTGGGCGCCTGGGGCGGTGAGCGTGCCCTGCACCCAGGGGTAGGGCCAGCTGCCCATGGGGACGGGGCCAGCTGCTTGCGGGGCGGGAGGCAGGACGCTCCGTGGGGCCTCCGGGGCGTCTGCCTGCCTCCTCCCACTTAGCCACCCTACAGCTGAGGGAGAGGTGGCGGATGGACTGTTTGGGGCAGTGCGGAAGATGCGGGCACCCAACCCACCGCCCCTCTGTATGGATAACAATTTTGCAGTGTTGTACAGGGAAATCTGTTACTAAATACCTGTGGTCTTCTGTCAAAGTCATTCCTAGCTGTAAATCACTGTGGGAAAACTGTAAGGGGCAGAATTGTATTTATGGCAGCAATAAAAACTGGAACTTAGTTCCAGCACTTCTCAGGTTGGCACTGTTGCCATTATAAGAGAGCAAGGAAGACGATCGTTGTGAGTTCCAGCACTTCTTTTTCTAGAAAAATAGCACAGAGTTTGTACCTTAGGCGTGGGCTGAGTGCCCCGTTTGCCATCCTTACTCTTCTTGATGTTCCAATTAATCCTTTTTGAGCTGAATCTCAGTCTTGGGTCATGCATGAACCCACCCCCACTTCATATGCTATTCTAAAGATCTCCCCACAAAGGACACAATCCAAAGACTAATACCGGTAAATCTGGTTCTTTTGTCAGTATAAAAGTTACACAGTAGTAACACACGCAGTGCAACTTCTAACTCTTCACTACCACACAGATCCACAGTTTGCATATGGTGGAGGAAAACACTGCTTTGCAAGCTGTGCAAGCTTTTGGGAGGCAGAGATGCAAGAGGGCATCAGAGGAGGGAGGGAGGGAGGGAAAGAAAGAGGGTTAGAGGCCAGTGTTGGCCACAGCACCCCTCACCATCATTCAAGGCACCCCAGGGGGCCACGGCACACTGGTTGAAAACCACTGAGATACACAATTGGAAGTTTATTCCTTTATTGGCAAAGCACTTGACTACATCAGTTCCTAAGGTGCAAGAATTACATGCACTGCTCCTGCTAAATAGCTAGCTAGGCATCTTTTTTTTATACTTGTGCTCTGACCCAGGCAGTTGGACCAACAGCTCCATCAGCACATTTAAACCCTCCCTTCTGGCATAGTGTGCACAGGAAACTGGCAACTTCTCGTGTGTAGCTCTTGCCATGTTAAACCCCTCCTCATCTTTGGAGACAGTGGGGTAGGGGGTGGAGGAGATTCTAATGGCCAGACTCTGTCTCTTCCCCCTCTGCACCTTCGTGCAACTCTACCCCTGCCTCCCCTTCTCCTATCTCTGACTGCCCAGACTCTTCGTCTTCCTTCTGCCTCATGGGTGGCAACAAACCCCACAATTTACTGGCCCCTTCCCCTGGACCAGGGTCCCCAAAATAAGGCCCGGGAGCCGGATGCGGCCCAATCGCCTTTTAAATCGGGCCTGTGGACGGTCCGGGAATCAGCATGTTTTTACATGAGTATAATATGTCCTTTTATTTAAAATGCATCTCTGGGTTATTTGTGGGGCATAGGAATTCGTTCATATTTTTTCCCCAAAATTTAGTGCGGCCCCCCACAAGGTCTGAGGGACAGTGGACCAGCCCCCTGCTGAAAAAGTTTGCTGACCCCTGCTCTACACCTTTCTCAGCGAAAACCTACTCTTTAGCTCTCAACTGGAACAAATAGCAATTGCAGAAAACCAAGATTGCTGTTTGTTTCAATTGAGCTTTAAAAAGCAGGTTTTCACAGGGAAAGCTCTGGAGCAAAAGAAAAAGAAAAAAAGAGAGGGAGCAGGGTGCTCGGAAATGGACCTTTAAGGCACAGACTTGTGCCTGGAAAGAGCAGGGCAAAAAATCAGTGTAGATGAGCCCTGAGTTGTAGCATCACAATCAGACCTGAAGGTTTTTTAAATAAATAAATAAACAAACAAACACACACACACACACACACACACACACACACACACACACACACACGGTTTGCATCTCAGGCTGATCCCTGAGGACTTTAAATGATCAGGTACTGTACTCTGTTTTTCTTGAGGGAGGGTGAAAGGCCATTGACCTCAATGCTGGACAAAGAAGAAAAGTGGTCTTCAGAGCCCCCCCAGGCAACTGGTATTCAAGGTCCGTCTGCCTCCTGTACTGGGAAGAGTGCACAGCCTTGTGGTGATTGCTTTTCACAAGCTTCTATTCCATGGACTGGTCTATTTCTCTTATGAACCCATTTACGCTGGTGGGCATCACCACAGCTTGCCTGAACCTGGCATTAGAAACTAAATTGGACCCTATCTTTCCAGGGGGTGGAGGAGGGGAGGTTTCAGGTAAGCCCCGCCCTGCATAATCGACCACATGATGCGGTGTGCACACAGCAATGCCCATCAATTGGGGGGGGGTCTCAAATATTTTATTATGGGGGCCAAAGACCCCTCAGCCCCCAGGATTTGACTCCTATGGGCAGTCAGTTATGGTCCCCGGGCTTTTCGAGAGGCCCCTGCAATGAACAAGAGCCAGAGGAGAGCAGGCGCTGGCAACACCCACAGATGCAAGAACCCTTGAGAGTACTTAGAAGTCAAAAGGGCCTCATTCCAAGTAGAGAAACAGCTTGAAAAAGCAGCAGAGCAACAACAACGACAAAGAAATATTTCTCCACATCTATGTGGAACGTCTCAAATAATAACTGAGGGCATACTACTAATCTTTCAGCTCCTAGAGATGGAGGCTTTTCCACTCCTAAACATGCCAGAGCCTGTTCTCCTGGTCTCCTTCCCAGGGCTTTTTAAATCAGTCTCCTGGGTGAGGTTTGCCAGGGTTCCACTCTGTTTTGCACATTTTCCCATACCATTCCAGAGAGGAGAGACTTTAGTCAAGGCTTTACGATCACTGCACCCCCCTGCTAAAAGCTCTCAGGGTTTCTGACACTGAGGTTGGACAGGCAGCACATTAAACACCTGATGGGAACCTGGCCCACATGGAAAAATGCTTGACTCCTCAGGCAAGGACTCCCCAGGAATCAAGGTCTTCTTGGCAGGGCCGGAGTGTCCATAGAGGCGAGCTAGGCAGCTGCCTAGGGCGCCATCATCTGGGGCACTGCCAGCCTGCCCCCCGCCCCCCGCTCACCCGCTGCTCACTGCTTTCCCTCCTGCTGCTGCTTGCTGCAGAGGCACTTCCCTGCAATGCCCTGCAGGGGGCGCAGGGCCGCGCCGCACGATGGAGCAGGTGGGGAAACCTGAGCGCGCGCCCTGCGCAGCAATGACAGCGCCGCCCTGCCGCCAGAGCACCATGAGCCCGCTCCCCGGTGCTCGCTCCCTTTCCACAAGGTGTGCCCAGGAAGAGGCGCACCCCGCGCACCCCGCGACCCAGGCACCGGCGCCTTTGCCCTCCCCTGGGCGCCATGGCTTACGCCGCGAGGAGGAGAGCTGAGGGGGCGGCGGTGGCACCCCCCCTCCCCAGTCACAACGGTGGCGATGACAGGCCGGGGGTCCTCCGAGTGCAGCCTCGCCCTCTTGCCAGAGAAAGCCCCGCAAGGGCGCACGAGGCGGCCGGGCAGAGGCGCAGCGCCGGGGGCTCTGCGGTGGAGGCGGCAGGCTCAGCTGCGCGCCTCCAGCTCCGCAGCCTGCTGCTTGTCACCCGGGGTTCGGAGAAGCACTTCGCTGCTCCTCTCCAAACCCCGGGTCCTGTCCTTGCTGTCAGCTGCAGAGGTGGCGGGAGAGGGACGAGTGCGAGAAAGGAGCCCTTTCTCGCCGCTGCCTGGTCCCCCCGCCGTCCACCTCTCGCAAAACCGCTGTCTAGGCCGGGGGGGGGCAGAAGGTGATCTCGCCTAGGGCGCCAAAAATCCTAGCACCGGCCTTGCTTCTTGGCCTCCAGCTCAGACACCTGCAGTTCTGGCCTGGAAAAGCTGCTGGAACAAGGTCTCTGTTGCAGCTCTGCACTCTGCATGCCCTGGGTGGCCTGTGTTATAAGAATTTTAAGGTCTCTGATATATAATAAATGGTCATAAATGTACGAGGCAAACACGTACATCTATATATACATATATACTGTATATAAATGTAACATGTCCATGTTCTAGTTACAGGTAGGTAGCCGTTTTGGTCTGACGTAGTTGAAACAAAATAAAAAAATTCCTTCCAGCAGCACCGTAGAGACCAACTAAGTTTGTCATTGGTATGAGCTTTTGTGTGCATGCACACTTTTTCAGATACTTTTTCAGATAAGAATCCAATGTCTTTATTCAGACCTGGTCTCTCCATGGTTTTAAGCCTGGTAATGAGTTGCAATTCAGCAACTTCTCTTTCCAGTCTGTTTCTGAAATTTTTCTGTAATAAGACAGCTACTTTGAGATCTTGTATAGAATGTCCTGGGAGATTGAAGTGTTCTCCTACTGGTTTCTCTGTCTTGTGATTCCTGATGTCCATGTCCGAAACCACTTGACCAATTACATTCAAATTTGGACACAACGTTCCAGTCCAACATGTGAGTGTTTGCATAAACTTAGATTACACAGATGTGACACCTGTCACAGGTAAAAACATGATTTTGTGAAAAAATAATAGCGCCCTCCAGTGGAAGTCAAAGGAACAGATGCCATTTGTGTAGTATCACCCCACCCCACCCACCCCTTCCTCCTCCTCCTCCTCCCTCACCAGGCTGGGCCTCGAAAGCTAGGCTAGGCCCCGAAGTCACCTCCGCCGACTCCGGCAACGACAGGAGAGCCAGGCCGGGCCCCGCCGCCACTACCGCACCACCACCACCACCGTTGTCTCCGGAGTCAGCCTGTGCCCTGAACCCAGCTCTGCCACCTCCTCCGCTGCCTCGAAAGCCAGGCCAGGCCCCAAGCCGCCTCCGCCAGACCCCTCCACTGCTATCCACGCCGCCTCGAGAGCCACGCCGGGCCTCGAAAGCCAGGCTCTCACCCACCGGAATCTGCCGGGGGAACTGGACAGAGCCTCCCCACAGGGCCGGCTCGCCCATTGATTCTAGTGGTGCGGGGCGCTCAGGGGGCGCTGAGGGGCGCCCCAGGAAGTGGGGGAGCTGCGCGGCAGCCTCCCTTTTCCCTCTGCCAGCCGCGCCGCTCAGGGGAGAGCAGGGAGGTAAGCGAGCTGAGCAGGAGCACTAGGACCCTGTTCTGCTCTGCAGTGCCCACCTTCCGGCGCTTGTCGGCGAAGGGGAGCACCAGTCACGGCATGGCCCGCGTGGCTTCTTGCCAGCGCTGCTGATCCTGCTTGCTCAGCCGACATGCTTGCCTGCTATTTTTTGGAAGCAGACCTGGCAACCCTACTATCATATCACCCCTTAACCTTCTCTTCTCCCGGCTAAACATGCCCAGCTCCCTAAGCCGTTCCTCATAAGGCATTGTTTCCAGGCCTTTGACCATTTTGGTTGCCCTCCTCTGGACACGTTCCAGCTTGTCAGTATCCTTCTTGAACTGTGGTGCCCAGAACTGGACACAGTAGGGGAAAGTGGGGCACGTTGAGCCATGGGGCACATTGATCCTTTCCATTTTAAAACCGTACTTTAGCTTTTATACAAAGTTTGTGGCAACACTACAACAACAACAGTGATACTACATACTGTCATTGTGTTTGGGTTTGGGTTTTCAAAGAAGTTTAAACAAAAATCCAGATTTGTTAAATTAGGTAAGCTTTAGTAAAAAAATTATATGTATTGTCAACCATTATATGTATTGTCAACCAGCTCTAAAAGTTGTAAAGGTAGCTGAAATATCTTTTCATTTATGTGATCATAGTTAAGATAGCTGTAGTATGTCCTAAATATTTGTCATGGCTGCCAGCCTGTTTTGCTTAAAATAGATTTATGTCTTAAATGGTGATGTGGGGCACATTGATCCAATTGGAAATGGGGTACATTGAGCATGGATCAATGTACCCCATGGAAAATACCATTCATAGTTTATTAGTTTTTGTGTTATATTCTGTTAGTTTACAATTCTTCAAATGTGTAAATTAATAAATGTATATGTCTCGTAACAATAGTTAAATAAGTTAAAGAGGGAAACTTTGTTATCATGAAGATTTTAGGAAAAACCAGTTTCCCATTACTGTATGTTGCTGAAGTTATCGGAACTGATGAATATGGGTACTTCATTGTAAAATTTCTAAAACGTGTTCTGTCCAAAGTGAATGAGTGGCCCAAGTTCACTCCCTCTTCTGAAGCTTTGATTCCTTTTGAGGATATTGTAAAATTGTTGCCTAAACCACTCTGCTTCGGAGGAACTGCTCGTGCTTCTAAGATGGTAACATTTCCATGTTTACTTAATGAGTGCAAGTTGAAGTGATGCTGACTCTGAACTTTGAGATATTTTTGAAACTCTTTTGGAAGTTTATACTGTGTAGTAAAAATGCCTTCTTTGCTCTTAAATTGGAATGGCTCAATGTGCCCCAAATGAAGGATCAATGTGCCCCACTATTGGGGCACATTGATCCATTATTTTGAAATAATTAAATGTGATTTTTTGTCATTTTATTCCATCAAATCTTCAAGGGGGTTGTTCCACAACAGATCAGCACTTTTTAAATATATTGTCATGAACACATCTGCCCAAAGTAGAGAGACAGGCACAGCATGAGTTACGGTAGGAAGCAGCCAGCAGCAGGAAAGCTTACATTTCTCTCAGACAGCTGGGAGCAGTCGGCTGCCTACTCCCCCTCCCCCTGACACCGAAAGGAATGCAGATAAGACGCTAGCAGAGGGTGGAATGGAGAGAAGCCACCAACTCGCTCAAGAGGCTCAGAAAGGTGGGGGGGGGCATTTCCTCACCAGAAGAGGAGGCAATTAATCCCATGAGCCCAAGGAGTAGACAGGAAACAAACCCAGAAACGTCAGGGTCATAGGTTCAGGATATTCTGCAGAAGCAGGAAGAACTCCTCAGAAGGGTCAACTGAATCATAAGGTACGGAAGCTCTGATAGAGCATCCGAGGCTGATTGTTTGTTTTGCAATAAATATTCCAGCCAATTATGACTTGTGTGTTGTGTTATCAAGACGGCAGCCTGGGCTCCTGACATTACACACAACACACAACACACACACACACACACACCACACCACACCACACCACACCACACCACACCACACTCTACTACTACATTACAGATTTTGATTAAAATTGTATGGTATATAAATTAATTAATTAAATAATATGGGGGTGAAAATTAGGGAAATGTTATATACATAGGTGATGCACTTTTTAAAGCAATTTTTAAAGCAAAGTGAACTCAGGTCTTCTGGGTCCCCTCCAGGATGGGTGCTCTAAAGCTGAATCTTCATTAATTTCATAGTAGATTCGCCCCTGTGGTGAACCATCACAATCCCAGACCTAAATCCCAATGGGACATGGTAGAAACACACACACACATTTTTTCATCCTCTTCTTGACTATATTTTAGTTTGGATAACTACACAAATTTTGTTCACCAAGTGCAATGTACAAGGGGAAGGTTCGGTGAACACAAAAGGGAAGCGCTGCTCTTGCTTGTAGCAGGTCCCTCAGGGGGAGGCAGTGTCTTCTCCTCCACCTGCTCCACCAAACTTCTCATGTTCTCTGCCGGCTGCTAGAGGGGGTCGCTCAGTTTGAGGGGCTCCCGGCTGGAAGGAAGCAGCCTTGGGGGTCCCACAGCATGTCACGGATGCGCCGGATGGACTGGATCTGCGGCTGGGAGGCGGCCCACTCGTTCCAGTGTGCAAAGTCTCCTCTCTCAAAGAGATACTGGTAGCCCCGATAGCCAGGGTACTGGTAGCCCACCCAGCTGTGGGGGGAACAAGGAGAAGGCTGGCATCAGTAAACACAGCGCGGAGAAGGTGCCCAGCTATCTCTTGCCCAGGGCTCAGCTGCCCACAGGGCAGCCAAGGTAGGGCGATTAAAAATTCATCCCAAAGCAAGACAGATCATAGGGATCCAGTGCAGTTGTGGGAGGCTGTGGTCTGCAGGAAGAACTTTCTGAGGATAAGAACTGTTTGACTGTAGAACAGAGAGCTTTGGAAGGCTGTGGCCTCTCCTTCCTTGGAAGTTTTTTATCAGAGGTTGGATGGTCGTCTGTTATGGATGCTTTAGATGAGATTCCTACCTTGCAGGGGGTTGGACTAGAGGACCCTCGGGGTCCCTTCCATCTCTACCATTCTATGATTCTGCGATTCAGACTTTTCAAAACTGAGAACCACCTTCAGCCCAAACATGCATTTGGGAGGATCCACGTCTTAGTTTTGTGCTGCCTGTTTGTGTGGTGGTGGGTGTTAGGGAATTTTATAGGGGGGGGCACCCAAACGAGGCTTCATTTGGGAATCAAGTTTGGCACTAATGCCCTCAAGGGGACCCCATTTGATCCTACAACACCACTCTAGTATCGCACCAACACGAACCCCCTCAAGATCAAGCCCTGAGTAATAAAGGCTCCCTTTCCTACCCTTTCTCTGTTGCCTGAGACTCTATGTAACCATATTTCTTTATGAATGAATATCGTGTATCTGTATTTCTATATGAAACCCCCTTTTGCGACTCTGGCCAAGGGCTCTCAGGGATGCTGGGAACAGCCATAATCCTTTAAGCGAGAGGTCAGGTAGCCAGGGTGGTGCTCCTCTGCATATCCATAATCCATTCAGGTACTATCTCCTGCCATTCCCAACCCTCCGAAGCCAGAGGCAATACTCACACCTGGACCCATTGTTTTCCCCCACCAGGTACTCAAGGATCCCCTCCCAGATACTTACTGGTACTTGCTTAACAATGTCCTGGGACATAGTGCATTGTTACCTTATGCTAATCCTGCTTACCTCCTGTTTACCTGTATGCTAATGCCCCTTGCACCTTCCCCTTTTCTGACGTTTTACCCTGTCACAAGTGATGTATGTATGATGCTTTCAATGTGCATTATGGGATGGTGGTGGGAAGTTTTAAAAGTTCTTGCAGCCCTGTTCATGGTGTTCAGTCTGGCATTGAACCTGCTGCGCAGTAATAAACCTTGCTGTTTGCTCTGGATCGTGGCTGGACTCCTTCCTTTTATACTCCGCAACGACCACAGGCCCTTGCCTGATGAGCTGGGTGGCTGAGCATTCTCGCACCCAGAATTTTGCCCTAACAGTGGGGATGCTAGTGCTGCTGTTTTACCCACAAGGAAAGCCCTGCAACAGAATCAGGCCAAAAGGCAACATCCTGCTCCCCACAACTGCCAGCCAGATGCCCCTGGGAAGCCCAGAAGCCCAAGCTCTCCCCTGCTTGTACCCAGGAACTGAGATTCAGAGATAAAGTGTCTCTGCACATGGAGGCTCCGTCTCACCATCATGATGACTAAGACTCACTGACATACAGACTCCCCCTCCTCTTTCCCCATGCATTTGTCTAGTCCCCATTATATTGCTACTTCAGTTATTGACAATCCCTCTTATCTTGCAGTTCCAAAAAATAATGTTGTGTTGTGTGGGAAGGATTTCCTTGGTCTCGCCCAAATCTCCTGCCCATCAGTTTCACTGGCCCGAGCAGGATGAGAGAGGGAGGAAAAATCCTCTTTACTTTGTGGGAGCAACAGAGGCAGATTCCCCTCCTTAGGGAAATACGCCACCCAAAGCTCATTTGAACACGAGTAGTGTGGGATAACAACCTTCATATAACCAACATGCTTAATCCTAATTAATGCATGAAGGGGTTAATGCCATAGAGTAAGCCAGGGGTCCCCAGACTTACCGCGCGGCGGGCCGGTGCCCGCCGCGCCGACCGCGCGGTGGGCCGGAGGGCAGGGGAGTGCGCGCGCAGCGGGCCGGAGGGCGGGGGAGTGCGCGCCCGTGCGCATGCGCACACGCACACGGGCGGGGGAAAAATCGCAGAAAATCGCTTGTGCGCATGCGTATGGGCCTCCCCCGACCCGGAAGTGCACAGAAATGACCTCTTCCGGGTCGGGAGAGGCCCATACGCATGCGCACAAAGGATTTTCGGCAATTTTTTGCCGATTTTTTAGATCGTCGCTGCGCCGCGCGCCGTGAGAGCGGGTGGCGGCAGCGGGCGGCGGGGGTCGTCGCGGGCCGGATTGGAAGGCCGATTGGGCCGCATCCGGCCCGGGGGCCGTAGTTTGGGGACCCCTGGAGTAAGCTGTCTTGCCAGGCTTAGCTACTGTATATTCCGGCACATAAGACGACTGGGCGCATAAGACGACCCCCAATTTTTCCTGTTAAAATATAGAGTTTGGGATATACTTGCCGTATAAGAAATACGACCCGGCGTATTAGACGACCCCCGACTTTTGAGAAGATTTTCCTGGGGTAAAAAGTAGTCTTATACGCAGGAATATACAGTAAGTCACTTCCCCTCACCTTGGGAAAAAGGTACCAGTAGTCAAGCCTATAGTTCACCCTCCATCTACCTGAGAAGCTTAGCATGTAGAGATCTGAGCTGCTTGCTCCAAGCTCAGACCTCATGGCTCTTACAAACCACTCTTCAATTCCTATACCAATAATTTAGGAACTTTCACCACTGTAACTAAACCAAGTTTTACTGCCTGTGCAACTTTCCTGAATGCTGTATGGAAAAAGCACATAAATCTGACAATTGGAGAGTTGGTAAGTAAACCGTTTTTACTTACAAACTGTTTTAAACTTACCAAGCATGTGGTCTTTTTCTATGTTGGGGTAAGAGGGGCATATTATGGAACTCGCAAGGGTATTTTTTAAAGGTCTAATAGCCTATATTTGCACTGCATATATTGTGATTTTAAATCTTTGCTGGGGTTCTCTCACCAAAGAGTACTTGCCCCTGGACGATGCCAGCCCCACATCCCTGGCCAGGGAGGAGAGGCGTTTAGAGGGGTTGGGAGCTGGGGGCACTGTCATACAGTGGTTCCGCACCTTCCTCCTGGGCCGTGTTCAGAAAGTGGTGGTGGGGGGTGAGTGTTCAGACCCCTGGGCTCTCACTTGTGGGGTGCCTCAGGGTTCTGTCCTCTCCCCCATGCTTTTTAACATCTACATGCAGCTGCTGGGAGAGATCATCAGGGGGTTTGGGCTGGGTGTTCATCAGTATGCGGATGATACCCAGCTCTATCTCTCTTTCAAATCAGAACCAGTGAAGGCGGTGAAGGTCCTGTGTGAGTGCCTGGAGGTGGTTGGAAGATGGATGGCGGTTAACAGATTGAGGTTGAATCCTGACAAGACAGAAGTACTGTTTGTGGGGGACAGGAGGCGGGCAGGAGTGGAGGACTCCCTCGTCCTGAATGGGGTAATTGTGCCCCTGAAGGACCAGGTGCGCAGCCTGGGAGTCATTTTGGACTCACAGCTGTCCATGGAGGCACAGGTCAATTCTGTGTCCAGGGTGGCTGTCTATCAGCTCCATCTGGTACATAGGCTGAGACCCTACCTGCCCGCAGACTGTCTCGCCAGAGTGGTGCATGCTCTTGTTATCTCCTGCTTGGACTACTGCAATGTGCTCCATGTGGGGCTACCTTTAAAGGTGACCCGGAAACTGCGATTAATCCAGAATGCGGCAGCTAGACTAGTAACTGGGAGTGGCCGCCGGGACCACATAACACCGGTCCTGAGAGATCTACACTGGCTCCCAGTATGTTTCCGAGCACAATTCAAAGTGTTGGTGTTGACCTTTAAAGCCCTAAACGGCCTCGGTCCTGTATACCTGAAGGAGCGTCTCCACCCCCACCATTCAGCCCGGACACTGAGATCCAGCACTGAGGGCCTTCTGGCAGTTCCCTCATTGTGAGAAGTGAGGTTACAGGGAACCAGACAGAGGGCCTTCTCGGTAGTGGCACCTTCCATCAGATGTCAAGGAAATAAGCAGCTATCTTAATTGTAAAAGACATCTGAAGGCAGCCCTGTTTAGGGCAGCTTTTAGTATTTAATGCTGTATTGTTTTAATATTCGATTGGGAGCCACCCAGAGTGGCTGGGGAGACTCAGCCAGATGGGCGGGGTATAAATAAATTATTATTATTATTATTATTATTATTATTATTATTATCCTGGATCTTGGCACCTAGGAAATTCTTTTTATATCTGTTTTTTCCTTGCCACTAAGAAGTGGAGTGTTTAGCATTCGGAACTCACCATTCCCTGACAGGATCTGTGGTTCATGCCAGGGGCTGCCATGTCCAAGGGCATGGCTGCAGCCCAAACCCTTTCTTCTCCAAGAGGAATACAGTATATGAAGCCTTAGACCAAGTCAGACCATTGGCCCATCGAGCTCAGAATGGCCTACACTGACTGGCAGAGGCCCCCCACAGAGGAAGTCTCTCCCAGCCCTGCCAAAGATGCTGCCAGGAATTGAACCTGGGGTCTTCTGCACAAGCTACGGAGCTTTCCCAAAGAGGAATGGCAGCCATTGATTCAGAGGGAAGCGGTCAGATCCAGGCTCTGACTTACATTCCACTGGGCACCTTCACGCTGCCCAGACGCCCACAGAAACCGTGGGCCCAGAGAGTTGGCACATCGTCCTCCTGGATCTCCATCTTGTTTCCCCTGAAGTTGGCACTTTCAAAGAGGAGGATCTTCTGCTCTTGGGCCTCCTGCTGAGAGAGAGAGGGTGCCAAATGAAGGTGAGCGGGGGGCGGGGGGCATCAACCGCTCCTTTTCCTCACCCCACAGGTTCCTAGGCCACAGCAAGAGGTGGCAGAATGAGATTGCGAGGGAGGAAGAGGTCTGGGAGTGGGGGCCCTCAGCAGATGCCCAAAGGCACTACGCTGCACGATGCCAGGCCTGGACTCACCATTCTCACGGGGCGCAGGGAGCGGAAGCAGTCGCTGCGGCAGCTGCTGGACCAGGTGTCCCATCGGGGGTACTCGCCCTTCTCCAGAATGAACATTTCGCCACGCAGGTTGCACTGCTCAAAGGCCACCCAGCTGAGGGCAGCGTGCAAAGGAAGGTGCGTCCGGAGGATGGAGGATATTGGCAGCCACAAGACAGAAAGACGGAGGGTGACTGGATGCAGCAGAGCAGCCGTGACTTGGCAGTCAGCATTTCAAGACCTCCTCCCCTCCCACATGCAGAACCCAGCTAGAGTGGCAGCCAAATCTTTCTCCAGCAGTCCAGAGGGCAAGGGTCCCACTTGGGAGTCAGAGAGCAGCACTGCACAGCTCTGTCTTCCAAGGCTTTATAACACACACACACACACACACACACACACACACACACACACACACACACCATTTGCAACCTGCTTCCATCTCAACCTCCTTCCTCCAATACAGGCAAGTAGGTGGTTGGTTGGTTGGTTTTACAGGCTCGAATTGCTGCGAACAGGGGCGGACAAAGGCGTTCCGGCACCCGGGGTGGCACTGTGGGCATGCACCCGGGAGTGGGGCATCGCCGCACACGACACATGCAGCGTATGCAGCAGCTCCGCACATGCATGCTACGCAGCGGAGCCGCCAGCAAACCGCCCAAGCGCTGTACCATAGGGGGTTGCAGCCGCTGCGGGGTTTTAAGGCCACGTGGGAGCCTGTATGGCCTTTTATGGCGCTCAGAGAACCCCCAGGCTCCGCGCCCAGCCCCTCCCCTCCCGTGCCACTCTATTTGGTGGCATGTGAAGCAGCCAATGGAGCCCCGCCTCACCCTCCAGGGGCTAGGCGAGGCTCCGTTGGCTGCTTCACATGCCACTCAACAGAGTGGTGGATGGCGACAACATTGGTGGCGCCTCCGCAATGGCGGTTGTGGCAGCAGCGGCTGTTGTAGGTGGAGGTGGGGGGCGCTGAAGTGATGCCCCCCTGAGTGGAACCCGGGGTGGACCGCCCCATCACCACCACCACCCGGCTACGCCCCTGGATGCGAATGGTCACTCCGAGGGGTAAACTGCAGGTCTGTGGGTCTGCTTCTGCCACTGGGATTGCTACAAACCTTGGGCAGTTGGGCTCAGACTCTGTCCTTGGAGAAGGATCTTTTGCAGTGGCCAGTCGATTCCTGGAAGCTTTTTGACAGCCCCCCCCACCTCCCCTTCCCACCCAGCTTTGCTGGCTCCTCTTTCTCCCTGCTCCTGAGCGTTTTCCTTTGCCAGCCTCTCTGTCTCCTGGGTTGCTAGGAGCTGCTTTGGATCCATGTGTCCCTCGGCTGACCTTCCATCCCTGGATTTTCCTTCTGGGAAGCCTCCCTGCTCTGTACAGTGGTACCTCGAGTTAAGAACTTTGCTTCAGGATGAGAACAGAAATCGTGCTCCGGTGGCGGGCAGCAGCGAGAGGCCCCATTAGCTAAAGTGGTGCTTCAGGTTAAGAACAGTTTCAGGTGAAGAACACACCTCCGGAACAAATTAAGTTCTTAACCCGAGTTACCACTGTAATTGGAAGAATATCATAGCCACTTTGCCTTGCTGTGATTCGGGCTTCTCTGGGCACTCTCTCACTTCTGCCAGCAAGAAGCTGCACCTCAGTGCATGGGCGTACCCAGCAAGGGGCAGGGGGGCAGCTCCCCCCAGAAGCAAAAAAAAATTACTGTATTTTACGGCCCATAACCCGCACTTTTTCCCTCTGAAAACTGAAGGGGAAAAGTCGCTGCGGATTATGGAAATTGGGCTGTTTCCACCCCCTCCGCGGCTGCAGCCAGCGACAGGAAGGTGGGGAGGGCAAGAAGCAGCCTGAAATCGGGCTGTTTTCGCCCCCTCTGTGGCTGCAGCCAGCGACAGGAACGTGGGAGGGGGGAGGAGCAGCCTGAGCTGGGGGCGGAGGCGGACGGGAGCTCCATCCTTCCTTCCCCCCTCTTTCTTTCTTTCTTTCTTCCTTTTTCTCTCTCCCTCCCTTCCTTTCTCACCCCTTCCTTCCTTCCTTCCTTCCTTCCTTCCTTCCTTCCTTCCTTCCTTCCTTCCTTCCTTCCCTTCCTTCCTTCCTTCCTTCCTTCTCACTCTTCCCTCCCTTCCTCTCTCTTCCCCTCTCTTGCCCCCCCCCAGTTTTGATCCTGGGTACCCCCCTGCCTCAGTGTCTGCTCTGTATCAGCCCCACCCAGCCAGCAGCAGGATGCCTCACAGTCCCACCCCAAAACAACGGGACCCCTTGCGTCACAGCTTCTTGTCACAGTTGAGAAAAATTACCTCCGGCATCAAAGGCAGGATACTGAGGAACTCAAGTGGGGAGAGCAGGGGAGCCAACTTGAGCAAAATATTTTTTTAAGGGGGCGGTAAGCTCTGCCCTGCATAACTGATCACATGATTTGGTGCACGTACTCCATTTGAATGGCAAAGATAATCAACTAGCCCCCTCAAATATTTTAGGGGAAGGGGGGCAACGGCCCCTTGGCCCCTGGGAGTTGATTCCTGTGGGGGAGAGTACTGCTGCTATTGCCCTTGTGTCCTGCTTGTGGGTTTCCCAAAAGAGGGATCTGGCTGGGTACTGTAAGAGCAAGATGGTGGGCTAGATCCCCCCCCCCAAGGCCTCATCCAGCTCCAGGGCTCTTCTTAAGTTGAGATTCCTGCATTGCAGGGGTTGAACTAGATGACTCTTGGGGTCCCTTCCAACTCTTTATTTCTATGATTCAAGTGGGTTGTGCCACGTATCAGATAGAATACCGCTGTCTGTCCCTCCTATTAGCAGACTTAACTTCCATTTCAGATGACCCTCTCCAGATTCTAAGTTCCATTTCTTCTGCTCTGGAGTCCAACTTCCTGATGTTACATTTGCTGTGACTCATTTTAGCTTTGCTGGGATTCCTTAAGCATTACCGGCAAAAGTAATAATAATTAATAATAATAATAATAATAATAATAATAATAATAATAACAATAATAATATGCCCACCTGGGCGGGCCTCCCCATCCACTCTGGATGGCTAGTAAACAGTTGAAAGTCAAGGCTGCTGGCTGAAAGCAAAGCATTTCTTGCAAATCAGCTCAGCTCAAAATGTGAGAACTCCTTGTCAGGTCATAGTTCCCATTCCTGTGATATGCCCAAGGAAGCAGAGAAGTCTAGATTAGAATGAGAATGTGTTCTTATATTATGTTAGAAGCTTCCCAGTGTGGCTGGGGCAACCCAGTCAGATGGGCAGGGTATATACCGTAAGATAATAATAATAATAATAATAATAATAATAATAATAATAATAATAATAATGCCTTTAAAGCATGGCAAAGTGGAGCATCCTCACTCCCACCAGAGGAAGCAATGGCCAGCAACTCTGATGTCTTGGAAAGAGTACTGGAAAAATGGATGGAGGAGAGAGCTATCAAGGTCTTCTGGGCCCCAGGGCTGGTCCACTGGAGGCAGTAACACAGGCATCCCCAAACTGCGGCCTTCCAGATGTTTTGGCCTACAACTCCCATGATCCCTAGCTAACAAGACCAGTGGTCGGGGAAGCTGGGAATTGTAGTCCAAAACATCTGGAGGGCCGAAGTTTGGGGATGCCTGCAGTAACACTTCTGAATATCACCAGTCACTGGAAACTGTCAGAAGGAGACTGGTCTTGCACTTGGGCTCTGCTTGTGGGCTTCCCATAATAAGCATCTGGCTTGCCACTGTGAAAACAGGATGTTGGACCAGATGGGCCACGGGCCTGATCCAGCAGGCTCTTCTTCTGGCCATATGTTTGGAGGTATAAAATGGCTGTAAAAGGAATCATAGAATCATAGAGTTGGAAGAGACCACAAGGGCCATCCAGTCCAACCCCCTGCCAAGCAGGAAACACCATCAAAGCATTCCTGACAGATGGCTGTCAAGCCTCTGCTTAAAGACCTCCAAAGAAGGAGACTCCACCACACTCCTTGGCAGCAAATTCCACTGCCGAACAGCTTTGTGCTTGCTTTGGGGGGGCGTCCATTTTTGCTTGTCTTAACCAAAGGCATTCATTTTGTTCTCCCTTTCACTCCCACCTGTAGATTAGCATGCCTCCAAGGCTTCATCCAATTTTGCATGATTACTGTGTATTTAGATGCATAATTCCCCATTGCATTCAAGTGAGTTTACTTCGAGGTGAGTGTGCACAATGGACCCTCTCACCATGAGCTCTTCTCTACCGCTTCCTTACCAAAAAAGCCTAGGTTGCTGCAATCTGGCACCCACTTACCGGGGAGTAAGCCCTATAAACCATAAAGAGACTTACTTTTGAGCAAACATGTCTAACGAGTAGTAGAATCTGCAGAAAATAGCTTACATGGAGTACCTTATTTCAAGCAGAGAAAGGGAAGGGTGTGTGTATCCTGATGTCCAAATAGCTCCCTTATCAACCCCAACTCTGATTTCATTCATTGATTAGAAACACTAAAACATAGCAGCCTGCCTGGCTCATCTCACATAAAATAGGGGAGAGGTCTTATGTTGCTTCCTTGTTTTCTTTCTAGGAGGGTAGAGATTTGCTTTTAAAAGAAGAAGGAAGGAAGCGAATCCCCTGGGACTCCTATTGGCTATAGAGCCCAGCACATCCCCGCCTCCAGCACTTGCCTCTCAAGATCACTTACGGTCCAGAGGTTGCCAGGACACTGCGCACCCGGTCAAATCCGTGGTCCCCCAGGTTCAGACATGCACTGGTGAACTCCATCTGCTTGCCCTGGAAGTTCTCTTGGTCAAACACAATGATCTGAAAGAAGCAATATGAAACGTCTCCTTGGGGGCATTGGGGGAGAAGCAGAAGCAGCAGTTATTAGAGGATTTGTTTCTTTATTTGCTATGCACATTTATATTCTCTCATTCCCTGAAAGGTCCCAGGGCAGGCAGCACATCTAGAGTAAAGCCCCAGTTTGGCAATGGGACACCAGAACAAAATGCATCAACAGCACAGATGTGATTACAAGAAGATCCAGCCAGAATAGGTCAGCCTGAGAAGTCTGTGCCACGTCGGATGGAGCCAGCTGCCAGAGGGCTACATACTGCTCCATTGACACCCTTAAGGAATGAGCACTCAGGGAGGGTGGCTCAAATGTCCAGGGATGTGGCAGAGGTGAACTCTGGAGCTGCGTGTCCCAGATTCAACTCCCTCAGCAGGGATTAAGGAACAGCATAAATCCGATTTTCATACTTTGTAGCCCTGCTGGGTTAATACAAGAACACATGCGTGTTTGTCTGCACACATGCATGCATGCACACCCAAACACATATATCCCTGGTGTGTTTGGTGAGGAAATGGCCATGTAGTGAACTTCTTCTGCCACCCTCTGTTCTTCCTGTGTTTCCGCCTCCCAGCTGCCTTATCTTCTTTTATTCCTGTCAGTTTCCAGAGCCCCCTTTCAATTTCCCATTTAATTCAGATTATGGTAAGATGTTTCAGGGTGCCACTGCCAGGGTTGGTGCCTTTGCCTTACAGAGGAAAGACTAGTATGGTGGTGCTATTTTGTACGGTTTCTATACAGAAAAAGCAAGCAGAGCATATGGGGAGGTGAATGTCAACCCTCTGATAAGGCAGCAGACCCTGGAGAAAGATGCAGCTCTTTGTGATTTTTTGCTTTTCTTTGCATCCCACTTTTTCTCCAGGGACCTCAAGAGAGCCTGCATTCCCCCCCTATACACCTTGATCCTCACAAGAACCTAGTGGGGCAGATTAGGCTGAGAGCCAAATCCCCTCCTGGCAGGCATTGGGAAGGGGGAAGGCGTTCTGGGCACAGAAGCAGAGCCTTAATGGGGGGTTGATTCTGCCCTGGTTTGTTCTGTGATGCCAGCCCACCGCTGCTGTCTGAGGGGGGATAAAAGATGACAAGAGCGAGGCGAAGCCAAACCAGTATCTTTGTGGTATAAGAAGTTACAGGATTTCAGCAGGAATTGTGGGATAGGCACTGACTAAAAGTGAAGCAGGGTGACCAGCCCAAATCTTGTGAGGGTGCAAACAGTATTGGACATGGGATTGCGCATGGCTCCCCCTGAGCATTGTGAATACAAATCACCCTGCATGCCCCATAGGAAGGATATCTAGAGGGGCCCCCAGGGGTGGAACCAGGGTCCCCCGTGGCCTCCCCAGTCCCTTCTCACAGCCGTTTTTTCAGGAGGTCCGGTGTGCTTGCCTGGGTGGAGAGAGTGAGCAGCTCTGCCTAGGGAAGCTTGTTTCCCTGTGTTTTGATACATGCTGGAAGCCGCCCAGAGTGGCTGGGGCAACCCAGTCAGATGGGAGGGAGTACAAATAAAAGGTTGTTCTTGTTATCACCTTCCTGACGCTCTGGTGGCCATTCCATTGCAGGAGAGAGAGAGAAAGCTGCAAGTGTCTCCTCCTCACCCTTCTTTCCAGTTCTGGGCTACCAGCCACTGACCTAACCAAAGGATGGGGACTGGGCTTCCAACAGGTCTCTCTTCCCCTCCCCTCCCCTCCCCTCCCCTTCCAAGACAGGCCCAGACTGGATGCAGCACCGAAGGGACAGCCATGCGCTCTGAGGGATCAGGGCCCCCTCCCCTAGTCCTGCCTCTCTGCTCAGAACTGGCCCCGTCCTTTGCCCAGCTTACCCGGAAAGGTTCCGCAGAGGACTCTTCCCCCTGGCTGCTGGAATCGGGGGATGAGTTGTTGGATGGGGTGGGGCTGTCTTTTCCCTTCCTGTCCATGTCATGGCTGGGAGGGGTGGTTCTTGTGCTTTCAGACATGGCCGTGTCCGGGTAAGACCTGAAATTGTAACACCTGCTTGGTTAGAAAGCACCTTTTCAGGTGCCTACCCTACGTATTTGGAGCAGCCTCATGCCACCTCCTGTCCTTTCCTGCTGACTCCCTCTGGTTTCACAAAAGAAAAGCACTTTTTGCACACTTTTCCGCACAACTAATAATAAGCTGCCAATTAAAAGACAACTGCCATCGTCGTGGGACATCCCTACCATACTTACTGCGGGAGCATTCTGGTGAAATGCTGTTACTTCTCCTTTCCAATATCTAACTTGTGGGGCAGAGTTTGCCACTTCCCAAAATTCATCTTGTCCTTTTGGTACTATTCTGTTTTCCACCCCTGCCTTTTGCTGCCAGTTCCTTTCTGCCCTTTCTTCAGGGCAGTGTTTGCTTTTCATCAATGCTCAGAGGAAAGAACCTAGGAAGGGCCTCATGGATCAGGGCAATGGGGGACCACCTCGCGCAGCCCCCTGTTCTCACAGTGGCCAACCAGAGGCATCATTGGGAAGCCCACAAGCAATGGAGTCCCAGAGCCCTCTGCCCTCCTGTGGTTTCCAGAAACTGGCATTCAGAAGCACAGCTGTCTGCAGCTGGGGACACAGCCATGGTGGGTACAGCCATTGATAGCCTTCCCCGCCTCCAGCACTCTTCCAAAGCCATCCTGCGGGAAGAACGACTTTCTGCTACCTGTCCTGATAACATTTCTTTGATCTGGTCCATCTTCCTGCTGCTCAGATCCTGACCCATCTTTCCCACTGCTTGAGGAACTGATGAGAAGGTTTCCATGGTGAAGGGAGTGAGCAAAAAAAGGGCTCTCCCAGGGAAATGAAGGCAGATCTCATGCCTTGATGGGGCAACACACACACACACACACACACACACACACACACACACACACACACACACACACACACTAGCCAGAAGCCCCCAGATGTCTCCAGGATGCAGGGCACCTTCCCTCCACCTCTTACCTGGGTTGCTGGTGCTTCGTGGTGGAGTGATTCGGCTGGTGTCGTGACTCCCTTGCATTTTATACACTCTTGTTTTATGCCCTGGCCAGGGCAAAGCCCAGGGGGACACAATGGAGACGCTTGGTCATCGGAGTCCTCCTCAAAGACCACAGTCATCACATCTCGCAATGAGGGCACTCAGCTGGAAAACCACCAGATATCCGCCCAGCCCTGCCCTCTGCCCCACAATACCCCCCCCCCCGCCCCTGCCACCACCAGACTGGTCCTCCATCCCAAGCAGAGCAGCTGCTGATGAAGCAGCTTCCATTGTGGAGCTTGTGAAAAGACCTTGCTGGGCTGAGGAATATTTTGCAACTCAGTCTGGATGCCAGGCTATAAATAGCACCCCAAGCTGGGCACGCAGCCCCAACAGCACCTCGCCCAACCTCCAGGCCTCCTGGGCCACCCATGAGAGCCATGCAGTGAGGGAGACCCAGGTTCAAACCTTCCTTGGCACCCTGGGTGGCTCTGAGCAAATCCCCATCTCAGTCTCCCCTTTGTCCCGCTCCACAGGGTTGTTGTGGCTTTTCAGTGCCATGAGGGAGGCACCCACAGAAGAACGTAGGAAGAGTCGTGCTGGATCAGGCCAAAGGCCTATCTAGTCCACAATCTTCTCCTGCCTGCCTACGGTCAGTCAGACACCCCCAAGGTGGAAAAGGCGCCCTGCCGCCAACAGCAGAGGCAGAGCAAGCCATCGGGGCTGGTAGCCATTGATAGCCATTTCCTCCATGAATTTGTCTTGCCTCCTTCATAAGAGCTGGTGGCCGTTGCTACTTCCTGTGGAAAGGAGACTCAAAGCTTAAGCAGGTGCTCCTCAGTCTTGCACCTTCACCAGACAGCGCGGCTGGCTTCTAGCATGATAGAAGTGGCTTTCTCTCTATCCTCTTCCTCCACCTCGCACACCACTTCATAGGCATTCTGCTTATGCTCTGAGGCACTCCGCATCCCCTTGTTTCTGGGCCAAGCTTAGCACCAGGGAAACAGTAGTTCTGCACACAGGGGCTGCTCTGAACCCCACCATGTGCCCAGTGACTTTGTCCCTGCCTCTAGTTCCTGCGCTGAGAGGGAGAGAGTGCAACTGCAACTGACTGTGGGGGTCGTGCTCTGGATGAGGCCAGCTTGATCCTCTGTGAGACGGACTTTTGTTCCGGCCTGTGCTGAGTCAGGGGATTTGGGGGTGCACAACGGATATAAAAATCCCTCTGGAGAAGAGCTGATGGGGGGAGTCTGGCTGGAGCTCACAGGTAAGTGCCATCGGAGGTCCCATGGGGCTCCATTCACTTCAACCCTAGAACAGGATCAGGCAGACTTGGGTACAACCCTGAAACTAGCAACTCCAGGCAACGGGTGTGAACTATTGACTTGAGGAAGAATTGGATATCATTTTCCGAGGGCAACGTGCCCTGATAGGTGTCTTAGCGGCAAGAAAGGGGAGCTGTACTCTGCACATGCTCTGTGGCAAACTCATCCGTAAGTGCTGTCTAGTGGTGGAAGAATCTGCCGATGTTGGCTCTCTTAGTTCCTCATTTTTTCCAACCTTAAATTTGGTTCTTCACATTTCTATAACAATTTGCAGGTTGTCCTTTTTTAAATCTTAATGAGTATTTGTAAGCATTTTAGTGCAATTTTCTTCTGCTAAAAATATTTATGTGAACAATTTTGACCAACGTACACATTTCACAAGCAGTTTTCTCTAATAGAATACAACAGTGTATGCTATTTTCACAAATATATCCATTTTTATTTCACCCTAATATATGAATGTTTAAAAACTTTGGTTGGAAAACTGCATTGCAAAAATTCATATATGTGCAATTTTCAAAGGGTAGGTCTGTGCTTGGTTCTCATCTTGTTAAGGAAAGTGTGAATGTGATGAAATGTGGCTTTAAATGTGTCCTGAATGGAGTGTCTTCAGTCTTGGCTGAAGGCAGGTCCCTTGAGTAATCGCTAGTCTTGCCCTTTCCACATGTCTTTCCTTTATCCCAGCTTTTCCATATTGGTGTGGCCTGGAAAGAGGTTTCCAGCATTAAGCTTTGCTCCCAAAGACGTCCTGTAACACCTTTGGCCCTGAGGTTTTCTCCCCTACAGGGAAGCAGAGTCTACCATGAGCCATCACAGCGGAAAAGTCTCTGGACTTTGGAAGGTATGGAGCAATGAGCCAAGTGTATAGCAGGGTTGTAGAGGAGTCCCAGAGAACAAATTTGTTTGCGGGGGGGGGGCAGTATCAAGAAACTGTGAAGGCAAAGAACAGAAATTTGGGGCAGGTTGCTTGAAACCAATTAACAGAATCAAATCCTGTGATTTATCTTACACTTCCAATCTGCAAGGTGCTTCCCTGTGTTCGTTGTGCCCATTTTGCAGATGGAGAGCTGAGGCTTAGAGTGAGTGACTTCTTCAAGGCTAAACAAGGAATCCATGACAGGGAAGGACTTGAGCTCAGATCTTTCTGCACTAAGGAGGAATCA
This sequence comes from Zootoca vivipara, assembly GCF_963506605.1. NCBI lineage: Eukaryota > Metazoa > Chordata > Lepidosauria > Squamata > Lacertidae > Zootoca > Zootoca vivipara. Next base: position 525,015 of record NC_083292.1, read on the forward strand.
TATGGTGTAGTGATTTGGGAGCACTTGGCTCAGGCCTGGGTTCAAATCCCTTCAAAATCTCCCTTCCCCTTCCTCCTACTTCACTGGCTCTTCTGGGGATAAGATGAGGTTATTTGCATTCATGTGCTTCCTCATGCTTCTCCCCAGAGGTGTTGCATGTGGGGTTGAATGCAGGCACATGCCTTCATATACGACTGTGGTGGGCATTAAGTGTGTGGCTTCTTCCACTCACCCCTGCTCTGGAAAAGGGGGTCAGGGTCACTTCTGGCTGCTCCTGATCCTTCTCTCAACCAAGCCCCCAACCCTCCAGTGAGGAATGAGAGACCCTCACCCACCGGTGCCCCATTCAATCCTGCCAGTCTGAGGGCAGCTCCCTGAGCAGCGACAGCAGAAAGCAGGTTCTCTGGTGGGCTTTCCTCCCTGCTCCCCATTCCCCAGGCCCCTGAGCCCCCACCCTTATCTCTTCTCAGATTGTGGCCTGGGACGAGCCCACCTTCCAGGGCCGGAAGCAGGAGTTCACCTCTGAGTGCTATGACATCACATTGTGTGGCTTCGACAATGTCTGCTCAGCCCGCATTGAGAGCGGCACGTGAGTTGGCTCCCTACTGCTTCCCAGAATTCTTGCTCCCTTTCTTGCTTTTCCTGGGACCCCTTTACCCCACTGTCCTTGCCTAGTTCCCACCTTCGCTCTGGTGGTGAATGCCTCACTCACATGTCATGAGTGGACCTTGCTGAGCTTCAGGGCCTGACTCCTTTCCTCAGAGTTCCTAGCAGGCAAATCCCTGAGGCTTGCAACCCTAGACCTGCTCAGATGGGGAGTGTGGTGCAATGGTTAGTGCTGGGCTGGGACCTTGGGAGACCAGGGTTCTGCTGGGTGACCATGGGCCCATCACAGTCTCTCTGCCCAGGCTACCTCACAGGGTTGTCGTGAGGATGGTATGGGGAGCGCCGAGAGTGAATGTGCACAGGATTGTGCTGCATGCAGCGGGGAGAAAGCTGCTGCCGAGCTTTGTTTGCAGAATGTTCATCCCCCAAGCTAAGCCTGCCCCTTCCTGGCTACAGAGGCCCGCCTCCTTTCTCCCCACAGGTGGGTCGGCTTTGAGCACCCCGGTTTCCAGGGGCAGCAGTTTGTTCTGGAGCAAGGTGACTACCCCTGCTGGGAAGCCTGGAGCGGAAGCAACGCCTACCATGCCCACCGGCTGAGCTCCTTCCGGCCCATCTCCTGCGCGGTGAGCAACTGGGGTGGGGCAGCAGGAGGCAGGCTGCGTGGAGGGAGTTGTAGCCCAGGCTGCCGGCTTTGCATGCAGAAGGTCCCAGGCTCAGTCCTCGGCAGCATCTCTAGGGAGGGTCAGCAAAAGACCCTGCCTGAAACCCTGCAGAGCGCCTGCCTGCCTGTACACGCAATACTGAGCAGGCGGACCAAGGTTAAGACTCCAAATTATGTTCCTCAGTGAGAGTAGGGTTGCTCTGCTGAGGAATCATAGAAATGTAAAGTTGGAAGGGGCCCCAAGGGCCATCAAGTCCAACCCCCTCCATGCTAAAGCCTCCATGACAGGTGGCCATACATCCTTTCCTTAGAAACCGCAAAGGAAGGAGAGTCCACCACCTTCCCGGGGAGACTGTTCCACTGTCAACAGGCTCTTGCAGTCAAAAAGTTATTCCTGGCGTTTAGTCAGAATTTGCTTTCTTGGAACCTGAAGCCATGGGTTCAAGTCCTACCCTCTGGAGCAGGAAGTAGCTCCACATTTGGTGGGATACTCTATTAAGGTACTCTGTGTGTGTGTGTGTGTGTGTGTGTGTGTGTGTGTGTGTGTGTGTGTGTGCAACATTGCTCCACCCAGGTTCCTCTTCTTCCTCATAAAGCCCTTTGTGTTGCCTCCGTCTCCTGCTCCTCCCTCATTCAATACATGACTTGCTATAATTAGCAGAGCTTGCAGGACTTGCTGAGCTTAGCTTTTTTATTTTGCTAACAAACTTAAGATGAGCCAGGTGGAATCAGACTCAGGTGGGTCCACCTAGCTGAGCATCCTACATCCTGAAGTGGCTGAGCCTAGAAGCCCACCCAGTAGCCCTGAAGGTAGCATCCTCCTCATCTTGTTTAGTCCCAGCAGCTGTTACTCAGAGATAGACTGCTTCTAAAGCTGGGGGTTAAGAAGGACTAACTGTTGCTTCTCCATGAATTTCCCTCATTCCCTTTGAAAGCCTTCTGGACCAGTAGGCATTACCATGTCTCAGACAGGAGCTAATGGTTGAAGTAAATCACTGAGAAGTCCCTCCTGTGGTCTGCCCTGGGTCCACTGCCAGCAAGCCTGCTGGAACCCAGCTGACAGCCACGCTGCCTTAGAGGTCCCAGGGAAAGTCAAAGTCGACCAAGTCTGCCTGGTGGCTTTGGAAACCAAGCCCTGCGCTATTGACATCAGGAGAGACAGGTGGTAGCTCAGCCAAGCCTTTCATCCCTCCAGGAGAAGCATCAGTAGGAGGAAGCAGCCAGCATCTCCTTGGCACAGGAACGCAGCCCTTAGGGTGTCAGTGGGCTGCCTGGATTTCATCATTCCTAAGGACCACACTGGCCTGGCGGGAATTGTTCGCATCCAGCATCTGAAGGAATGTAGGTTGCTCCCCTGCGCCTTAACAGATTCGGCTCCTTGGCTGTAGAGTCCAAGAGCTGCAGGACAGACATGGTAGCTGGTATTATGATTGATATTGATATTGTTGTTATTTGCATTTATTCATCACGAGGAGTCCAGGCCAGAGCATAAGATGATGTTTTTGCCCTGCACAGAATCACCGGGAGAGCAAGATGACCATATTTGAGCAGGAAAATTTTATGGGACGCAAAGGGGAGCTGAGTGATGACTACCCATCTCTCAAGGCAATGGGATGGGGCAGCAACGAGGTGGGGTCCCTCCATGCGAGTTCTGGCGCGTAAGTACTTTGGGGGGCCCCTGCCAAGCACCGCTCTTCCATTTGTTTCTCAGGGCTGGAACTGAGGGTCACATTTCTCAGGGTGAGTTTCAAAGGAGAGCTGAGCTAGCATGTTGCAATGTTTTCATGTCCCTGGACTCGTCTTTGGTAGAGAACTGGCTTCCTCCTCCTTCCTGCAAGAGATGGATTGATAGCAATAGGATGGAGCCAAAATGACTTTGCACAACAAGGCCTGGTGGCCTGACCTGTGACATTTCCTTCTGGTGTTTCTGTGGGCCCTCTGGTCTGAAGAAGGCAGCTCCCTGAACCAGCAGAGCGGAGGCCTTGCCATTCTTTTTTTTTTTTTAAACATAATTTTTATTGATTTTACAAATTACAAAGAATGGTACATACATGAACACCTTTTCCACCTTCTTCCCACCCCCCTCCATGGGTCCTCCCCTGCCACAGAAGTATCCCACGCAGGTGAACAGTCAGAAGTGGTCCATTTTATGATTGGATTTCTGTCCTCCTCCCCCTCCCCTGCCCCCGAAGCCCCCCCCTGCCACCAGGAAGCTCCAGTGAACCAGGGAGGCCTTGCCATTCTTAGGGGCCTCTGCTCCCTAAGAATAAACAGCATCAGGGAATTCTATGCAGATGAGGATGGTGTGTGGCCTTGCAGCCTCCAAACACCCCTTGCCCTCTGAGCCTGTGGCTGCCCTGCTCTGTGCTGGCTTGATCTCCCCACATCTCAGCGGATGTCTCCCTCCCCCCTCCTTTCTGTCTCCTCAGATGGGTCTGCTTCCAGTTCCCTGGGTACCGGGGCTTCCAGTATGTAGTGGAGAGCGATTGCCATGGAGGCGAATACAAACATGTCCGGGAACTGGGGTCTCATGCTCAGACCTCCCAGGTGCAATCCATTCGCCGAGTGCAGCACTGAGCAAGCCCCATGCAGCGCCTGCCACCTGCCTGGCCCTGGGTGACTTCATCCTGTGCTCCCCTTGCCATGGGCTGGCACAGTGGAATTATTAGCTGCTAGGCCACAGCAAGGATTTCCTCTGATGGTGTGTAGTAAAGTGCATTTGTTTAAACTCTCACAGGCAGAGAGAAAAAGCCAAGGATTTCTACCCATCTAATGTTGTAACCCAGGCACCCCCAAACTGCGGCCCTCCAGATGTTTTGACCTACAACTCCCATGATCCCTAGCTAACAGGACCAATGATCAGGGATGGTGGGAATTGTAGTCCAAAACATCTGGAGGGCCGAAGTTTGGGGGTGCCTGTTGTAACCCAAGGTATCTGGAAGGCTCTCAGAAGGCATTGCCTATTCCCATCTTCCTCAAACCCACCCACAGCACAACTCTCAGGAGGCTGCAGTCTCCCTTTCATGCCAATGGTGTGGCATCTTCACTAGGGAGCACTTCTCTCTCCCTTCCCACCCCTTTTCCATCACCAGGCCAGGGAAACTTTCACATATAAGCCAGATAGAGGCAAACCAGCAATGGCTCTGAAGCAATTATAGGGCTGCTCCCTCAACTCAGACAACTGTCAATATTTTTGCAAAGGGGCGGTTAGAAGCATTGTGCTGATAAATGTTTCACTCTTTGGGTCAGGGTGGGGTAGGAAAGGGGTGCTTGCAAGAGAAATTTTGCAGAGTCAAATTGCTTGGTTCGTGCATGAACTTCACTGCTTTAAGGTCAGGTTCCACTGCAGTAATCAGGAGACATTTCCTTACAAGAGAGATTGGGGTGGGAGTTGGAGATGATCCCTGGGGAATGGCTGAGGGAACTCCAGCAGGAAATGAGTGTTGGCTGAAACTGCTAATAAAGCCACCATATTAACGATTGTCTCAATACATTGACCTCAAACTTATTGCTGCCACAAGCATGGATGGATCTGAATGGGGTGCTTGCCCAAGAGAAGGGAGGCTCCTGAGTGTGAGGCCTGAATGTGTTCAGAAGCAGTCTACCTTTGAAGAACAGCATGGGAATACCACACACCACACCTACTTGAGAGTGGACACAGCAGGAAATAGGATCTCCCATTGTCTTGATCCAGTGGTGGGACTTTTTTTATTATAACATTTTTATTAAATTTTCAAGAACAAAAAAAACACAGTAACAAATACAATAACAACCACAATGAAAAATATACACAAAATATCAAAATATACACAAAGTATCAAATTGATAAAATGGGATTCTCCGAATCCCGTGACTTCCCTCTCTCCTCATCCACTGCATATCATTTCTACTCCAAATTATTATTTACCTCAGATTTCCTGTACTATTTCTAAAATTACAAGAGTTTTTAAAATCCTGCCCATGTATTAACCTGTTTACAATACTTTTGCAAATACATAAACATTTTCAATTCTTTTTAAAAATTTCTTGTCATCTTGATTTCTGAGCTTTTCAGTTAGCTTCACCATTTCAGCATAGTCCAGTAACTTGGTTTGCCAATCTTCTTTGGTTGGGACTGCTTCCTCTTTCCATCTTTGGGCTAACAGTATCCGGGCAGCCGTCATAGCATACAGAAACTTTTTTTTCTGGTCTTTTGGAATCTCCGCTACTACAATATCTAATAAAAAGACTTCTGGGTTTTTTTAAACAAAGGTTACGCTAAACATTAATTTCAATATAAATCATTTTCCAAAAGTTTTTAACCTTCCTACATTCTGGGTGGACTAAACCTCTGAGCCTCTTGGGCTTACCAATCAGAAGGTCGGCGGTTCGAATCCCTGCAATGGGGTGAGCTCCCATTGCTCGGTCCCAGCTCCTGCCAACCTAGCAGTTCGAAAGCACATCAAAGTACAAGTAGATAAATAGGTACCGCTACAGCGGGAAGGTAAACGGCGTTTCCGTGTGCTGCTCTGGTTCACCAGAAGCTGCTTAGTCATGCTGGCCACATGACCTGGAAGCTATATGCCGGCTCCCTCGGCCAATAACACGAGATGAGCGCCGTAACCCCAGTCGGTCACGACTGGACCTAACGGTCAGGGGTCCCTTTACCCTTACATTCCCACCAGATATAAAACGTACCCCCTGTTTCTTTACATTAACAACACTTATTAGATTTTTTTGCTAATTTAACCGGAGTTAGATATCCTTCTTCTCCTCCACTAAGATCTCCTCCTTATGACCCACACTGATCAATGGCAGTTGGTGCCTTTTAAGCCAGCAGCAAGAGATTTCACAAAGGCTGATGAGGAGGGAGTTCTGTTGCCACCCATCTTGAGTCTGGGTTCCTCCAGCCACTCCTGAGTTGAGGTGCTTCTTCAGACCTTGGAGGCACCTGATCTTCCACCTGCCAGCTTGCAGAGTGTGGGCAGCCCAGTCGGAAAATGGGTCCATTTAGCTTAGTGTTGTCAACACTGGCTGGCAGCAATGGCTCTCCAGGGTTTCAGGGAGGTGTCTCTCCTTGTTCTACCTGGAGGTGCTGCTGGGGACCAACCTTAGGACCTTTGTTTTCTTCCCAGGTGGCAAAAGCTTCCATCTGCTAGCCTTTGTGGGCTGTCGAGCTTCCCAATGACATGGCTGCTTGTCCCCCTCTGATAAGGGCGAGGCCATAGCTGTCAACTTTCGGATTTGAAAATAAGGGGTCAGCAGCCTCACCTGTCCCAGGGACAGTCTACGGTATATCTAACAATCCAGAATAGCAGTGGGAAAGAGCACTGGAATAAGGGAATTTCCAGCAAAAAAAGAGAAACTTGACAGCTGTGGCTTGGAATAAGGGAGTTTCCCGCAAAAAAAGGGAGGGTTGACAGCTATGGGCGAGGCCGACATGCCCATCCCCATCCCATAATCACACCAGCTGATTTCCAGCTGGACTGTGACTATACTTGGCCATGATAGCCTTATCATGGGGGCTGAAGACTTGGAGTCAGCTGCTGACAGCTCCCTAAACCGTGCAAGTTGCTAGTCACCCTGACCTCTGGTGGGAGTGGATTCCATGGTTTATTGATGCCGTGTGTGAAGAAGTCCTTCCTCTTGCCTATCCTGAATTGTCCATTCTGCTCCATTGGACGACTCCTTGGGGTTCTAGCATTACAAAGAAGTGGAGAAAGGCTCTTCTCTGCTCGCATTCTCCACTCTGTGCATCATTTTACACCTCTGTCATGCCCACAATTTGCTTTTTCTAAACTAAAAGGGCCCAAATGTTGTAACATTGCCATATAAGGGAGTTGCTCTAGCTCCTCGAGCATATCAGCTACCCTTTTCTGAACTTTTTCCTGCTCTACAATACACTTTTTGAGGGCAACACACCCATGTGCTACTATACATTTTAAAGCACTGCCCCTGACATTTGGTTTCTTTTTAAATCGTCAGCTTTATGCCCTCAAGTGCACATGCGTGGTCCAGTGCTGGAGGGCTTGGATGTTCCAAGGATCTCGGCCATCCTTTTCTCTTTGTGGGTGTTGGGTAAGGTTTAAGGGGGGGTGGGGTGGATGGAGAGCTCTTACCAATAATGTGCTGCTCAATTCTAGCTTGGCTCAATGCTTGCGATGCAGACATCAGCTACAGGCACAGAAACTATGATGGCGACTTCAGAACTATTGTTTCTGCCCATACATACAAATTTGATTGCTTGCTTGATTAGTCCAGCTCATAGGATTAATCAGCTAAGGATTCTTTCATCATGCAATTGCCTTACTTCTAGCAATTGATCCCTGAGGAGGAGGTCAGTTCCCCAAAACAGGAGCCAGATGTATGGAGGAACATGACTCATAGAAGCAGAAGGCCTAGGGATTGCTCTGAGTGTTTAGAACTACACAATCAATTTTAAGTGCTCTCCTTTAACATGGAACACGAGGAACAGAATCCATTTGAAGATCTCTCCCTCATCACAGTTGATCAGGAATATGAAGATGAGCAGCAAAGTCAGTCCTCCAGGAATATGCAGGTGACCTTGGAAGGGACACCACATGGAAGAATCCCGACCAAGCCTATGAAGAGGTGTGTTGTGTTAATAGGGGATTCCCTACTGAGGGGTACAGAAGCAGTGATCTGTGGGCCTGACAAGATGTCTCGAGAGGTGTGCTGTCTCCCCGGGGCCAGGATCAAAGATGTAACAGAACGGCTGCAAGGAATCATAAAACCCACTGACAAATACCCCGTCCTTTTGGTCCATGTGGGAACCAATGACACTGCAAGCCATAGCCTCCAGAAGATCAAAAGTGATTATGAGGCTCTGGGCAGGAAGTTGAAGCAATTAAATGCATAAATTGTCATCTCATCTGTCCTCCCAGTTGAACGACGTGGCACAGGGAGAGGGAAAAATAGGGGAAGGGAATAACTGGCTTCGCAAATGGTGCAAACAGGAACGGTTTGGAATCTTAGATCACGGTCTGCAGTTTCTTGAAGATGGACTTCTGGCAAGTGATGGGCTACACCTCACAAAGGTTGGGAGGAATGTTTTTGCCAGGAATCTCAAAAACCTCATCAGGAGGGCTTTAAACTGACTTATGTGGGGGAGGGAGACAGTGGTAGGAGTCTATCAAGGTAGGAGTCCATCAAGTGCTGAAGATGATCATCCAAATGTCAAGGACCAAATGGAGCAAACAGCAGGCAGACCCAGTGGTGGCAGGAAAATATCCTTAAATTAGAGACATGGGGGAATGGTCAATGGTCTTCAATGTCTGTATACTAATGTACAGAGCATGGGAAATACACAAGATGAACTTGAGCTCTTGGTACAGCAAACCTGGTGTGTCTCATTATTGGAATGTAGTAATATAGAGTTACAATCTATTTCTGAGAAATAGACCAAACAGGGAAGGAGGAGGAGTGGCATTATATATCAGAGATGTGTATACCTATGAAGAGATCCAGGATTTTAAAATTCAAAGCCAAATTGAGAGTATCTGGGTCAAAATTAAGGGAGAGAAAAATAACAGTGATCTCATTGTGGGAGTTTACTATAGATCCCCAAGCCAAACTGAGGACACAGATGATGCCTTCCTGGTAGAGATGACCAAGCATCCAAAAGGAAGTGAGATAGTAGTAATGGGGGATTTCAACTATCCTGATATTTGTTGGATGTCAAACTCAGCCAAGAGCGTAAGGTCGAACAGATTCCTCACTGGCCTTGCAGACAATTTCATTGTCCAGAAAGTGGGAGAAGCAACAAGAGGATCAACCATTTTAGATCTGGTCCTAACCAATAGTGATGACCTGGTTAGTGGGGTAGAAGTGGCAGGATCATTAGGTGGGAGTGACCATGCTCTTCTGGAGTTTATTATACAGCGGAAAGGAGCAACCAAGCATACTAAGACTCAAATTCTAGACTTTAAAAAAGCAGACTTCAGAAAACTTAGGGAAATGCTGGGTGAGATCCCATGGTGAGTAATACTAAAATGGAAGGGAGCTCACGATGGTTGGGAGTTTGTTAAAAGGGAGATATTAAAAGCACAACTTCAGGCAATACCAATGAGACGGAAACATGGAAGGTGCCTAAAGAAGCCATGGTGGCTATTGAAAGAACTTTTAACTGAGTTAAGATTTAAAAGGGATATGTACAAAAAATGGAAAAAATGGAAAAAATTATATAACATAAACAATAAAATGCCACTCATATTATGTGTTGCATCAAAACATCACATTATACTTAATTACTTGGTATAAATTGTACTAAATGCTTACATAATATTGTTTATGTTTACTTGTTTAGTACACCGTTTGCTTAATTGTTCCATATAATTTTTTCAAAACCATTGGTTTTTCATGTAAATTATCAACATGTTTTATCTTAAATAAATAAATACTCCAGAAAATAATAGTATGCAACTATTATTGCTCTACATAAAACCTAAAATTTATGTTTATTAGTTCACAATTTAACATACTGAGAATTAAATGAATCAAATTCCTATGTTTTTATCACTCGTAGTGAGGCAAAATTTCAATCTGTAGGAGCAGGGCCTAAATATTAACCGATTTGTCCCAAATTTGAAATTTGACTATGTTTATACCATACGCCCAAGATAAGATCAAGGGAGGAAACATTTTCAAAAAATTTTTTTTATGAAACACCCTACTCTCAAGAGTCTACACCTCCAAAACCATAATTCAAAAGCATCAATTCTTTGGCGATCTGCCTTCTTTATGGTCCAGCTCTTACTTCCACACATCACTACTGTATAACACCTACACACCCTAAACAGCAGCAACGCCACAACATACCCAACCCAATGCCTTGGGATCATCAAGATCATAGAATCATAGAATCATAGAGTTGGAAGAGACCACGAGGGCCATCCAGTCCAACCCCCTGCCAAGCAGGAAACACCATCAAAGCATTCTTGACATATGGCTGTCAAGCCTCTGCTTAAAGACCTCCAAAGAAGGAGACTCCACCACACTCCTTGGTAGCAAATTCCACTGCCGAACAGCTCTTACTGTCAGGAAGTTCTTCCTAATGTTTAGGTGGAATCTTCTTTCTTGAAGTTTTAATCCATTGCTCCGTGTCCGCTTCTCTGGAGCAGCAGAAAACAATCCTTCTCCTTCCTCCATATGACATCCTTTCGTATATTTGAACATGGCTATCATATCACCCCTTAACCTTCTCTTCTCCAGGCTAAACATACCCAGCTCCCTAAGCTGTTCCTCATAAGGCATCGTTTCCAGGCCTTTGACCATTTTGGTTGCCCTCTTCTGGACACGTTCCAGCTGTCCAACCCTACGCATTGTTTCCGGGGGAAAAGCTCAACAGACCTCAGATACATTGACTTCTGACTGCTAAAGTGCCGCTTGTAAAGCACATTGAGCTTTAGCGAAAGATCTTCAGCCAGCTGAAATGTAACCTTTAGCTTTTAATCAGAAGTGCAAACAACCCAGCAAACGTGTGTTAATCATTAAAACTGCAAGCATGAAGCAGGAACCCCTTCAAAGATGGGTCCATCCTCTGATTGTCTTCCTCATCCTCTCACTTCTTCCATGTTAATCATTCATAAACGATAGTAAAGTTTAAAAGCCTCATCAATACCTGATTCACAGAGCCAGGAGGGTCTGCCACGCAGCATGGCACTCCAGCAGATGACACAAATACCGCCCGCGCTGAAAAAAATCCCACACCTACTCTCCCTCTCCGCACATGACAGAGATGGCTAAAAATCAACAGGGAGAGATAGAGGACCACACAGGAGGAAGCTGCAAGTGATTTATTTGCCCTAACAAATAAACCAATCCATGCAACTGTTCTTCAGGGGCAATATGGTTTATTTGCCAGTAATGTAAAAAATGCTGTTTTAATGGAGGTCCTGCCTCTGAGGACTGCTAAAGGCAGAAGAGCAACTCTCTGCCACTGTTGTGAGCTTGGGTAGTTGGAATGTAGGACAACTGACAAAAACCTTCCTTGTATTGTTTTGAATTACATTGTGTTAGCAACATAACTACCCTTCTACCTCTTGTGTACCATCCAAAGCTGTCTCACTGCCACATGTGCCAGAGCAGCCTGTGCTACTTTGGACAGTGTCCCTATTTGAATTCTCCTGTGAGGAAGGAGGACTCTGCATTTCTCAGTCCAAATCCCACAGATCAGTATTCTGCGTGTAATCAGGGAGCCCTAATGAGCTATGCTATAAAAATGTGGGGTTCTTCTTTGGGCCTATATTTTCTCCGTGAGTGGCCTATATATTCCCTGTGTGTGGCTTGTTTCTGGGGCGATGCTCAGTGCCTTTTGGCTTGGCGTTTTTATGAAGCATCTCTGAAGGGACTCGCGGCATAGAAGCAAAGAACGGTAGAGCTGGAAGGGACCCCAAGGATCTTCTAGTCCAATCCCCTGCAATGCCGGAATAGGCAGCCGTCCCAGGCGGGGAGCTGACCGGCAACCTGCGTGTTCTCAGCTTTAGCCAGCGGGGGTGTCCAGGCAGGTGGCAAAGGCAGCAAGGACTCGGAAGCGCGAACGGTGTTTCGTGTAAACCACATAAACCATTACTACTATTACTATTATTATTACTATTATTTCCATACGCAGTCAAGTTGACTCCACTGTCTGGAGGCTGCCTTCGACGGGGCGGGGGTGTCCCCGGGGGACGGCGCTTCGGGCCGCGGGCGGAAAGGCGGGCTGCCGCCGGGACGCCTCTCACCCGAGAAATGCCTCCCGCCCGGGGCCGGCGGGCTCCACCCGTTTGGAGGAAGCGAGGGCGGGGAGGGGCCCAGCGCTGCCCGGGGGTCTTCAGTCACCTTCTCCCCGGCGCCCCGGAAGGGCTGGCCCTGGATGCGCTAGAAACAGCCTCCGCAGACGGGACCCGGAAGCCGCTCCGTCGGGCGGCCGGATGTCCGCCTCGGCTTGGTGCCAGTCACTTCCGGCCGCGCTCCGCTCCCCCGCCCGGCCTCGGGACGCCGGGTGGCGCTGATTGGCTAGCGGCGGGGCGAACGAGATGCCGCTGGGCTTGAACCGGGGCGCCCTTGTCATTGGCTGGAGAGTGCGGCCCGTCCGCTCGCGCGCTCAGCCAATGAGCGAATGGCTCGCGAGGCTGTGGGGCGGTGCGGACACTCCCGGCCGTCGTGCCTTCCCAAGTCCCGCTCCTATTGGCTGGGCCATCTCGGCAAGGTCACGACGGCGATTGGCTGCTCTCTTCGTTCGGGGCGGGGAGCAGCTCCCGGAAAGTGCGCGGTGCGCTATGGGTAGGAGGCGCCGGTCGCGCCTGCGCGTTGGCCTCCTGTCTGCGGGGGAAGATGGTGCTCATCAAGGAATTGTGAGTGGCCGGAGCGGAGGAGGGAGGGGGGAGTGGAGGGGGGGTCCTTCCTCCGGTCTCGTCCCCCTCGGCCTCCCCTCAGCGCCGCCCCTGCCCCCTGCCTCGACTCCCTCCCGGCGAAGCCCCGAGGCGCCAGGGCCGTTCCCTGCTCAGGGGAAATCAGGGCGGAAGGCCGAAGGGAAGGAGGGAGGCCCCGGCGGCGGCCGGCCATTGGGCGCCTCCTGCGCTTCTCAGTGGCTTCTGCGCGGTTGGGGGGGGAGCGCCTTCCCCTGTTGGTGAGATGCCTTCTCGGACCCGAAGGCCGCCTGACAAGTTCATAGCTGCCCAGTTATCCCTTATTTTAAGGGATTTTCCCTTATGCTGAATAGGCTTCCTCGCGAGAAAAGGGAAAACTGGGCAGCTATGCAAGTTAACAATTATAATTAATATGGAGATTATTTATTAATTATGGAGACTTTCTCTCCAAGCCTGAGCAGCTGCCACCAGGCTAGTCCTGAAGTACAGAACGCACCGGCTTGGCCAGGTTTCGTATTGGCGTAGGGATGGCACAAACCTCTCCGTGAAAGAGAAACTCAGTCGAGCAGAAAGGGAAGATCACTGGGAAGGCAGGGGCTGCACCTGCGGGGATGGCTTGGTGCGAATTCCCCCAAGAAAAGCAATAGCTTCAATTCCAGACAATGTCAAATGGTATTTAACTAGAAGAAAAACGAACTTTCTGTCCGGAGGCAGGAATATTATTTTCCTATCCATGTGGAGCTTTGCTCACTCATATGGAACTTGGGGGGGTTTAAGACTCATTTTGAAAAGTTTGTTGAGTGGGATACGTAAAGTTAAGCAGAATTTAGATCCTTCTGGGCCTTGCTGGACACATAATCCTATAGAGTGAGCTGCTTTGGGTTGTTCCTATTTAATTTCGGGAGATACAGTCATACCTTGGGTTGCAAACGCTGTGGGTTACGCGTTTTCGGGTTGCGCTCTGCGCCGAACCCAAAAGTACCGGAACGGGTTACTTCCGGGTTTCGGTGCTTACGCATGCGCAAAAACACCAAATCGCATCACACGTGTGCGCGGGTTGCAAACGCTGTGGGTTGTGAATGCTAGGGGTTGCAAATGTGCTTTCCACACAGATCACGTTTGCAACCCAAGGTTCCACTGTACGGGATCCAGTTAGCATCTTGTGCTACTGACTTGCGTTATAGAATCCCTGTAATGTACCGGAATGTTTTGTACTGGAGACTGGGATACAGTCACAAACACTTTTGTGGAAAGGTTTATCTGTAGGGATGACAGTTGATTCCAAACCCCAGTGGTGAAATGTGAAGTTATCTTCTAGGTTTAATCAGTGATACTGAAGAAATGAGCCCTTAGGCATGCTTCACTAAGTTCATTGATGCAATCCAGTGTCTGGATCTGTGCAGGAGAGACCTTTGCATCCTGCTGAACCTGTTACTTTAGCTAGGAGTCGTCTTATTTAGTCTCTGCTGTCCAATGAAGCGTGCAGCGATGCAACCAGCTTCTTGCTTTCGTAAGTCCATTGTCCATCCTGCCTGGTAAAGGCCAGTTTGGAAGGTGACCAGGTGAGTCTAGGGTGAGGTTCGTGTGTCCCTGCATGACAAGAGTTGTCAGCTATACCAGTACTTTCTTCTTAGGGGAGTTGGTGGAGGGAAGGTGGCAGGGCCCTTGCAGGAGTTCCTTGAGAATCTGCTTCTGTTTCAGTCTGTTGGAGCCCAAAGTCCCATGGTGGACTTCCCCTATAGAAGCCTCCACGGTGAAAAGGAAAAATACCCAGGAAATTTGGCCAACATACAAAACACTTCTAAAGGAAGAAGATAACCAACTAAAATTTAAAAGTTTTGAGGAAATAAGAGAGTTCATTGCAGATTGCTTCCAATACCATCACGTATATGAAAAATTCAAATCTGATAAACAAAAGGGTTTTGCAATAGAAATTTCTCAATTCGAATCTGAGCTAGTAAATTCTAAAAAACCCCAACCCTTTCAAAAGTATACCGACGTGAGGGGAGGTTACAACAGCCATGGTTAAGTGGTCACAAGACTTTGGGCACTCAATTACTATGTCCCAATGGGAAAATTTATGGAAAAACCATGGGAAGATTTATGGAAAAAATGCAGCACCGATGGTACTTAACACCCTGGAAACTTTCTCCTGGGAATTACAGATTTGGATATCCCCCCCCCCCCCCATGAAGGCTATCTTTTTATACGCTACGGTTGCAGTAAGAGTTTGTATTGCTGCGAAATGGAAGAGTGATGAAATCCCCCCATTCATGAATGGACTCAAAAATTGACAGTATGCGGAGTTATATAGTCTATCAGAAAAAATAAAGAGTAAACCAAAACAGGAATTTGTCTCAAAATGGGAGGTCTTTAAAGTATACAGTCATACCTCGGTTTAAGTATGCTTCGGTTTGAGTACTTTCAGTTTAAGTACTCTGCGGACCCGTCTGGAATGGATTAAGATTAAGTACATTTCAGGTTAAGTACAGACTTCTGGAACCAATTGTGTACTTAAACCGAGGTACCACTGTATTTGAAAAATAATTGCAGCAGTTTAAACTCTGTTGCAGCATTCGAATAACTTCAGTAGTAGCTTTAAGAAAGACATGAGACCTTAGACAAATTAAGGATTAGTTAAATTATGATAAAGGTGTATTGGCAACAAGTAATATATAATTGAAGTAAGGAATAGACGGGAGGTCAGGTCTATAGTTCAAAGACCAAATCTTGCTTTATTGTTTTGTAAATAATTTTGTGTTCATTATTATTTTCATTTGTATTTTTGGGTTTCTTCCTTTTTTCTCTCTCAGTGTGTCAACAAAAAAGCAAATAAAAAATTTAAAAAGAAAAAAACGGCTTTGGGGGAAAAACAGGGGAACCTGGTTCCCCCCCCCCATTTTTTCTGTTTCCTCCCCCAGGCCTTCCCATCTCTAGGTATCCTAAACTGGATCGGTTGAGTGGGCATGGTTTTATAGTGTTTCCACTCCTACCTCCATATCTGGAGGTAAATATCTTTAGTGATACACTTTCACAAGCCCACCATTAAAGTGCCACTAAATAGCTGTAGAAAAAATAACCTGGTGCCCAGGCAATCAGATCCAGTGTTGCCTCTGGTGGAGGGGAAGGGAGAAGAACCCAGGAAAGAAGTTCTCTGAAGGGGTGTCTGCCTTTGGTGCTTCCCCTTAGGAGGACCTGGCATTAGTGACAAACCCAGTCAAAATCCCTGGAAGTCAGAGGGTTGGCCTGGGGGGGGGGACTGAATTAGCAGATTAAGCTGAAAAGGGCTGAAGGGACAAGGAGCAGGGGAGTCTTTCGCCACAACCCTGCTGCTTGTCTCTTTCTCAGACATGTGAGAAAAGCAGCACCCCATTAAATTAATTGCATATTTAATTATATATATAAAATTACCTATATTAATAGTATATATTAAATACATTGAGCACTCTTTAATTTACAGTATGAAAATTTAATTCAGTATATCGCCCACAGGTTCTGTGTCACAGTCCTCTCACAGCCCACTTAGTATGAAAAGTTGGATAGCCCTTTTCTAGAACAAAAAGCACTGCAAAGCTTATTAGCCAATTCTTGTTTGTTTTCAGGACAGGATTTGAGCTTTCTTGTAGTTGAGTGAAACTGTTCCACCCCTTGCATCAAGAAACTGTTTTATCTGCAAACATAAGTCCTTAGCCAGCCTCTTGCCAGCCCTCTTTCAAAGTTGTCTTACATGCATAGCCTCTTCTTCTTTTGTCTTTCAGCCGTGTGGTCCTGCCCTGCTCTGTGCAAGAGGTACGTGTGTCCCTGCCCCGTTCCCCTGGTGATCGAATTCTTATTTGGATTGAATCAAGTTAGACGCTGCCTGCTGCTTTTCCTGGCAATGGTTGCCCCATCCTTCCGAAAATGGATCGACTGTCACCACCCAGTGAAGTGTCACCAATCCTTTGCTGCTCACAAGGGCCTGGCAGCTGCTTCCTTGTTATTTGGGATTATGTGACTCTGGTTACTGGTGAGGATATGAGTTTCCAGCCAGCTCTCAACTCCCCTTCAGCCCAGGAAGATGAGGGTGTGAAAAGGGGCCAGGGTTTCTGCTGGCCCTGTGCTTGGGTGGGCAAGGCAGTTTGGCAGGCAAACATTTATCTGCCTTTGAAGATGGTTCAGTGATGTTTGTGTTCAGAGGACATGAAACTGGTTTTGTGTCAGATACATTGGCTACCTGCTTGCTTCTGTGATGAATTGACCCTTAAAGCTTCAATCCAGGAGTGCCAGTCCTGCAGCCTACAGGCCAGATTTAGCCAACCATGTCATAGGAAGTGGCTGGCAAATGCCAGCTTCATACCTCAGTCTGATCAGGAGACAAGGCTCTCTGCCTGTTCTTCAGGGAGAGACCTCTAAAGGAACGCCACAGTACTCTCTTTTTAATTTGCACAGAATGATCTGTACAAACCAAAAGGCAGTGTTTCCAGACATACCCAAGTGCTGGATTGGGGTGGGCTAGAAATGCTTGGTAGGGTTGGGGGTAGGTGCTTTGCTCCTGCATGACTGGTGAGTGTATATATTTTTGTGTGTGTGTATGCATATATATTGGCTGTGTCTGCCACAGGCGTGTGGCCCTTTAAAAATGACTGACTGTCAGTGCCACCCTTGGGCCAAAAAAAGCTCTCCCCACCCCACGCCTCCCCGAATGGCTTGGGGCCAGAGTGCTTGAAGGCTCACCTGCCCAGGTGCCAAGCACCATCACAGAGGCTCTGCTACTAGGTCAGTCACCATTGGTGGATACAAAAGACAGAGTCCTTTTCAGTGGAGGCTACAGATCTGTGTATGTCCCTCCCTCCCAGAAGGAGGTCTGTCTCTGGCTTCTTCCCTGACTGCTTCTAAGTGGGCTTTAAACATGATATTTTAACCTGCCTTTAGCTAAAGCTTTAAACTAACATGTTCATTTATCTTTATTGGGAATTGTTTTATGCTACTGTTTTGCTTTTTAAAAAAGTAGACATGTTGTAAAATGTTCTTAAGAACGAGTGTAAGCCATCTTGGGAAACAGTTTTCTCTTGAGCCTTAGCAGAGATCTCTTGGTGAATGGTAGTCCTATATGTGGGGTGCCAGGAGAAAACCATGGTTTGCCAGGAGAACCTCTGGCCATACTGGAGCATGGGGTTTTATTGGCCAAAGAACAGAGCATTGTGGGGACAACAGCAAAGGGAACTCTTGTGGGCTTTCCCTGGGCTTTCCCAGCGGTTCCATAAATATCACAGTTATGTGTGGGAGGCTGCTGAAAGACACAGGGCACTTTACAAAAAAAGAATCTTAACATTCCTTCCCCCCCTCCCTAGTATCAAGTTGGACAACTTTATTCTGTGGCTGAAGCCAGTAAAAATGAGACAGGTGGTGGTGAAGGGATCCAAGTCTTAACCAACGAGCCTTATGAGAAGGATGGCGAAAAAGGACAGTATACACACAAGATTTACCACCTGAAGAGGTAAGAGAAGGGGCTGCTTGCAGATAGGTGGGCCTGAAAGAGTGGGGTGACTCAGCCTTAATCCCTGATAGGCAGCCTGGGGGCTACAGGAGCTCCCCTTGCTGAGTACCTTCCTCAGCTTCCATTCTTGGGGGCACGACAGATATCGGCAGCTGGGGTGGGCTGGAGAGACATCCTCCTTGGGACTTGATGACCTTTCCTTGTCCACCATAGCTCCCTCCCTCTGACCTTGTTGGCAGTGCGACACTCTTGGGAAGAGGCAGAGCTGAGCCCCTGACTTTAGTACAACTGTATTTGCCATTGAACGTATTTGGGTAAGGGATGCATCTCTTGGAGCAGGTGCCTGGACCATACTTCACTTGGCAAGGCTCACATCTGACACCCCACTTTGGTTTGTTGCAGCAAAGTTCCTGGGTTTGTGCGGATGTTTGCTCCAGAAGGTTCGTTGGTATTCCATGAAAAGGCCTGGAATGCCTATCCTTACTGCAGGACAAGTGAGTCTCCTTTCCCCATACTTTGGCTCTGTGGTTTCAAAGGTGTTCAAGCCAAACACCACTGTGGGGCAGGGCCAGGCAGGGAAGTAATCTGCCACTTCAGTCTCCCCCCCCCTCTGACTTCCAGGGATTTTGACTGGGCTTGTCAGTAATGTCAGGTCCTCATAAGGGGAAGCACCAAATGCCTGACCCCTTCAGAGAACTGCAAGGATATGGGTGATCTCAAACTCTTCAGAGTTGCCTGCAACTTGGATTGCTTTCATTGGAGTTGTGGCTCACCGCAGTTTAACCTGGGCTGTGTGCTCTGTGTTGTAGCTCAGTCCTGAGCTGTCTGAAGATATAAAGAGCTGCTTTCTCAGACTGGGGGGGGGGGGTATTGCTGGTGACTGTGGCTCATGTAGTGTGTGCCTTAGCCTAGACCTGATGCTGCAGGAGCCACAGGTGTCTGAGAGAGAGCGCACCAAGGGGTTCTTAAGTTGTGATGTCCAGAGGGTCTTTTTTGCAGTTTGCAGTGCTTTGTTTTATTTGTTTTTAGCTCACATCTTTTCATGATGCCTGCTTTGATGCTGTTTGTATTTTAGTATTTCACAGGTAACCTTGAATACAGTTTTTTAGAGTGACCAACCTGCCTTTTCGCAATGCAGCCACCAGAATTGAACACAGTATTCCAAGTGCACCATACATTTGTATAACAGCATTATGATGTGGTGGTGGCTGTTTGTTAAGTTAAATCACTCTCATTTTTGAGTTAAAAAGCACCAACATTTCATTGAGGCCTAAGCTCTTTCTTCCTCCATCACAAACTCAAATCTGGTTGCAATTTTTGAAAAGGATCTTGACTTCTAAAAAAGGATTCGGCATTTAGGGAATTCCAAGATGCAGGATAGAGACATATTCAGAGCAGGCTGAAGACCTCAAGGGATCCCTCTCTGACATTTGGGAGATCTCTCCTCTCCCAGGGTTCTCTTCTTGCATGCCTAAGAGGGGGAATGAGCAGCAGGGGTGGCTGCCCCAGCGATGGGAGAGAGGGGGCACATGGGGATGGACTGGGGGTGTCAAGGGGCCATGGCAGTCCTGCTGAGGATGAGGAGGGAACCACTGTAAGGTGCTGCCTTGGTCAGGACCAGGTCCCTTGTCACTGTGTAGTAATACAGGGTGGCAGAGAACATGCCCAGGGACAGGGGGCTGCCATCATGGGATAGCGGCTGTGGGGCACAGCCAGGAGTGCCAGGCTGTGGAGGAAGTGGTATTTGTTGGCTGTCTCACTCTGTGGGAAACCATGAGCCCTGTAGGCGGCCACCCTGACCACCGCAGTCCCACTCAGTGCTCCAAGCCATTGGGGGAAAAAACCCAGCGTCTGCAACCATTCTTATCCCCAAGTGAAAATGTATGCACAGCATTATGATGTTGACATTATTTTAGATCTCTATCACGTTAAGTTTTATTTATTTATTTAGGTTGTATACTGCCCTATACCCGTTGAGCGCAGGGTGGTTCACAACATAAAATTGCAATACAAAAAACACAAAATACATAGTAAAAACAAAGACAACCCAATAATCCCCTTAGTACTTTCTAGCCCTCAGGTACAGAAGCCATTCTTAGGCAAAAGTTACTTATCTTTGTTGTGACCAGCAATTTCACCCAAAGAAGAATGACACCCTGTTGAGCTTCCTGTTGAGATACATTCATACCTGTTTGTCTCCCTTTTCTTTTTCTTTCCATGTCTTGGTGGGCTTCAGTTGTAACGGTGAGTACTATGTTTCTCTTGGCTTGTGAATAGGCTGAACTGTTGGCACCTTTGAAGCTTTTTAGCTCTTCTCGGTTGAATGTAGGCACCTGGGGCCTTGGTGTGAGGTCCCTCTTTCAGGTGCAGTGCTTCTTCTGATAGTACTCAACAGTAGAGTACCACCCCTCCTCATGGCAGTCATTTTGTGCTGGCACCCACAACCCTTTTATGAGTACAGGCACCTCATTTTTTAAAAAAAGAAAAACAGCATTCTTGCCTTTCTCTGAAAATGGTTTCCCTCCTTCACAGCCTTCAATCAGGAACGTATCCCATATTCAGCTCTCTGAGAGCTAAACTGGGAGTGGTGGGTCAGACAAAAGCTTTAGTCTGTGGTGTGTTAAACTCTTTCCCACGTGCCGCCACATTGCAGCTAAAAGTGGGGTGACATTCTGGAGCTTTTCTGTTTGGGCATTGCTGCTGTGTCCCCTCCCCAACACAGATGTGGTAGCTGTGGCCAGGAGGGTAGAGAAAGGTGCTTTGCCCTACCTGCTCTGGGCAGTGCTCTCCTATGAATCTGGCTTGCAGGGCTGGCTTGCAGTTGTGGGGTCTGGGGAGGGGACATTTGCAGGAAAGAATCTGTGGCTGGTTGGAAGCGTCTAGCATTCTCCTGCTTCCTGACAGTTCTCTTCCTCCACCACACATGTACTTGCCTTTGAGTTGGGGGTGGGAATCAGGTCCCCCCCCCCACTTGCCTCTCCAAAGACCAGATGGATATATTGCAAAAGACTAGAAGAGGATTTACAAATGAACCACATTAGTTACTGCCTTATTTATATTTTTTATCTTTGATAGAATGAATATATGAAAGACGACTTCTTCATCAAAATTGAGACTTGGCATAAATCAGATTTGGGAACATCTAACAATGTAAGTTGGAGAGCCACATTTTGCCACCACCTTGTTTGGGCAAGGCCTTTACTGCTGCTGCTTCTTTGCCAGACAGCAGACTCCAGAGCATGACAGCCACTGGAGTCATGTCTTCATAAGCAATGTGGGGGGTGGGGGGGCACAGGGGTTCATACCAAAGCAAATGTTTCTCCCGTACCCTGAGTGCTCAGACTGTACTTCAGCCTCTGGCTCCATCCAACTCTGTGGTTTTTAAAACTTGTATGTATACTGACCTTTAACAATTATTTCAAGGTAAGAAATTTCTAAAACAAGCACATCAACAATAAATACATGCAAAAAAACCCAGCAGATAAGTGCTCATTTAGTTTAAAATACTAAAGTTAATTTTTAAAATGTTTTTAAATGCTCAGGTGAAAGAAAGTTACATTAAATGTGAAACTAACTTTCTTTAAAATGAGACATGCATGTTCCTCTCAAAACGGTCTCATGCCCTCCTTTTGCCTTGTTATGTTTGCAGCTGGTGGTCCATATTGGGCGGGTGAGCTGCAGCCTGACAGTGGCCCCAGTCAGAGGGAAATGGATTCACACTGATCCTACCCTCAAGACCACATTGTACCCTGAGCCAGGAGGGCATTATCAGGGAAACTCTTAGTTGCTGCCCAGGTTCACCCCCTTTCCTCTCCTCCCCGCAGGTGCACGACTTAGATCCAAATACATGGAAGAACGTGGAAGTTGTCCACATTGACATTGCTGACAGGAGCCAGGTGGAGCCTGGAGTAAGTGGCCTCATGCAGCTGTAGATCACACAACTCAGGGTGCAGCAGACACTTCTGGTGGGGTTAATCACATGGGCCCGTGGAAGGCTTTTTTCCCGGGTCAGTGCCTTCATTGAAACATTTTGCTGTTTTTGTGCTAGTCCACCTGGCCTGCTTGGCTTGGCAGCTGCTGTATCTGAAGGGCAGAAGCACCTCTAGCCTTGTTTCTGCCCCTTCCTCCCCAGGCCTCACAAACACAATCAGACACAAAGACCAGCAGTGGGGTGGGGGGTGGAGATTCTGCAGCATTTTCCCTCCCCGCCCATGCGCTGTGTTGAGGAGGGGGGAAATGCATTCAGGTGCCGCCTTAGCTTGCAAATGTGCCTCCCCCCCCCCCGCCCACCACATGCCCATTGTAATATGGGCTGAGGGAAGGGGAAGGAGTGTTCCTTTCTGAGTGCCAAGGACACTTTGGACAATGTCACAACAGCAGAGGGAGAAGAGAAGCTGTTAAAAGCAAGGTAAATGGAGGCAGTAGCAGCCAGGTTTTTTTGGGGGGGGCTGCTGGGACACTTCTTCAGAACAGAGTTTTTAAAATTTTAATTGTTGAAATGTTGAGAGTGCACAAGAGCTCCTCGGTGAGGGGATCCAGGCTGCAGGTTAGCTGCTTCTGCTGTAGAGTGGGTGAATGATCCATGTGCAGAATAACATAGTACAGCCGTACCTTGGTTTTTGAACAGCTTAGTTCACGAACAACTTGGAATTCAAAAGCCGCAAACCTGGAAGTAGGTGTTCCAGTTTGTAAACTTTGCCTTGGGAGCCGAACGTCTGGAGCGGCTTCCAATTGGCTGCAGGACGTTCCTGTACCCACCCACACCAAGCCGCGCCTTGGTTTCTGAACATTTCAGAAGTCAAACGGACTTCCGGAACTCATTCTTTTCGAAAACCAAGTACGATTGTACTGTAATCCTGAACAGCTCTCCCCCCTCTCCTCCTCCCCCCCCCTCTGTGTTGCATTTAACACAGTTCACAAGTTCACTCCTTTCTGAACGCTCCACATGAGTTATAGGAACCACTCGCAAAAGTGAGGAATGATCTGCAATTCGTTCTCACTTGGTAGTTGGAGGACTTGTGCATCCCAGTTGTGCTGTCCTAGCTCTAATTCAAGGTCTGGAAGGGTTTGACCTTGGAAGAGCTTGCAGTTCCTGCACAGGATTGGGCCATCAAACCCCCCTGCTCAGACCTCCCTCTGCTGGGCTTCTCTCTCCTCTCTTCATCAGGCTTAACCTTTGAAGCGACTTTTTTGTTCTTTTTGTTTCAGCACGGTCCATGGAATGTTTTGCAACACTTGTCATATTTTCCCTTTCAAGTTCCTATGTTGGTTTGGAAAGGCGATCTCTCAGCAGTAAAGGCCCTTCCTGTTGCTTTCCCCCCCCCCCCATCCCCAGCCCCGGAGTGTTTTTGTAGTAGAAAGCTCTTTGCCATCCTCTCTGAATCAGGCCACAGCCTGGCTATTCTTGACATTGCAGATTTGGCTGAAAAGTGAGCAGATAATCTTGTGAAGGGAGCACAGGGATTTCTTTTGCTCTCCAGCTCCTCATGTGCTGCTCAGCATTCGGCCTTCGTCTTGAGTGAACCTTGGCCAAACCGTCTTTGCAAGGCAGTGCCTTTTGTTCCAAAGCTCTAATCAATGAGCAGCTGGCCCCAAGCTCTGTGTGCTCTTGAAGGTCCTAATGAAACTCAGATGCCAGCTCTTTGCCTCTCCAAATGTATACAAATGGTTCATTTGACATCTGCTGCTTTCTTAAGGTATAAATGGAAAGCTGGCCCCTTCTAATCATCTCCAGAGGTTTGTCTAAGCAGTTTTACGTGATTTGTATACAAAAGTCACTTCCCAAGAGAGGAGGAATCTTTTAAAGTGTAAGCAGAAGGAGACACACAATTAACTACAGAAAGGCCTCTGCTTTTGGAAGTGATTTGGAAGAAAATGAGCAGAGTGAAAAACCAGAAATTGAAATCAGCTTCTTGCCTTTCCTCTGTGTCCAGGGCTGGGGGTTCCCTTGCTTGCCCCCTCTTCTGCCCAGGCCAGCTTCCCAGCACCATATCCTTGGCTCTCCGTCTGGCGAGGGACCCAGGCCACAAGTTCAGGCCCATCCATGATGGTTCAGCCACTTGCATCATCTCCCTGTCAGTTGCCTTGGCTTTCCTCGCCATCCTAGGGCTGCCATCCAAGGAAGCTCTGCCCTCAGGGCACGGTCATCTTAGCTAGCCTTTTTATCTGGACCAGCCCTTTGGGTCTTCATTCAGCAGGCAGACTCATTGCGTCTTGCATGTGAACCATGAGCTACTGCTGCAGCTTCCAGGGTGTGGGGGTTGAAATGTACATAGTGGGGAGGGTCTTCCAACAGTTTCCTTCCCATGGCAACAGGCTTGTGGAGAGGAAGAAGGAGCAGCAGCAGCAGCACCCCCAGACCCAGAGCATGAACCACTGCCTGCCTTTCCTGAACTCCCTCCTGGGCAGTTGGCTGAAGGGCTTGATCCCTGCAGGACTCCTTCCTTGGATGTCTCTACAGTTCCTGGGAACCCCCTTGGCAGGACGGTCAAGGGCCCTGGCTGTTGTTCCATCTCCGCGTGCTGCCCCTGCTGTTTTCCCCATGCAGACACATGCTGTGACAGGATCCTCCATCTACCTCCCTCCACGCTGACTTGCATATTGAGTGAATCTTTTGAATGTGCTTCCTCTTGTTTTAACATTCCTGCTAATTTAGTTTTAATACATGAAATTAGGTTAAGAGAAGTGAGGAGCTGCAATCTTGCTGGAGGCGCCTGCTGTGGTTTGACATGAAGCCACGGCTGACTCTGGTTCCAGCACTTTTTAATGCTGTTCTTGAAAGGGCTCATTAGCATACATATATAGAATACAGCGGTTGTTGTGGAAAGTGCTTCTGAGTGAATTGACAGTGTCTCTAACAATATGGAGAGCAGGATTTTTCACATTAAATGAAAACATATTGGAGAGAACAAGCCATTCCCATAACCTTGAAATATCACTGGGGCTCACCAGAGTTGCTCAGTATGCTTTTGGTTATAAAAATGTTTTGCAGCAGTTGGGCATCACCATCCTAGAGAAAAGGTGAATCCAACTGTGACAGCCTTCCAAAGGATCTGTAAAACTGCAGCAAGTCAAGCCCACTCCTCTATCCAGGGAGCAGAAGCAAAGAGCAGCCAATTGACTCACGCTCCCCATTCTGCCCGCCTGCCTACACACCAACACCCCCACAAAGCTGCCTGTGAGTGGGGTTTCCCCTTTCTTCCTTGTCCCACAAGATTTGCAACTTAATGGGACTAACAACTTTGTGAACTTGGTGTGTGTGTGGCTCCAAGGTTGTTTTCTCATTTGTGGAAAAGAGGGCTCTTTTCATTGACAACAAAGTTAAAGGCCTTTTTGCCACAAAAATGGCCTTCAAAATAGCTGCAATACAAATCAGAATTGTAGAGTTGGAGGGGCCCCAAATGGTCATCTAGTCCAACCCCCTGCAATGCAGGAATCTCAGCTAAATCATACATGGCAGATTGCCATCCAACCTCTGCTTAAAAACCTCTAAAGAAGGAGAGTCCACTACCTCATGTGGACATCCGTTCCACTGTCAAACAGCTCTTAGTGTCAGAAAGTTTTTCCTGATGTTTAGTGAGAATCTCCTTCCTTGTACCTTGAAGGCATTGGTTTGAATCCTCCCTTCCAGAGCAGGAGAAAACAAGCTTGCTCCATCTTCCATGTGACAGCCCTTGACATATTTGAAGATGACTATCATGTTTCCTCTTTACCAGGCTAAATATACCCAATTCCCTCAAGTGTTCCTCATAAAACTTGGTTTCCAGACCCTTGATCATCTTGGTCCCCCTCCTCTGCACACCTTCCGGCTTTTCAAATTGTGGTGCCCAGAACTGGACATAGTCCTCCAGGTGTGGTCTGACTAAGGCAGAATAGAGTCAAACTATTAGTTCCCTTGATCTGGACACTATACTTCTGTTGATGCACCAAAGAAAGACATTAGTTTTTTTCACTGTTGCATCACACTGTTAATCTTGTGGCCCACCAAAACCCCTAGATCCTTTCCACATATGCTACTGGCAATCCAGGTGTCCCCCATCTTATATTTGTGCAGATGGTTCTTCCCGCCTCAGTGTAAAACCTTACATTTGTTTTTATTGGAATTCATTTTGTTAGTTTGGGCCCAGTTCTTCAATCTGTTAAGGTCATATTGAATCCAGATTCTGCTTTCTGCAACATTAGCTAACCTTCCCAACTTGGTGTCATCTGCAAATTTGATGTGCACCCCTGAATTCCTTTCTCCAAGTTGTTGAACAACAAAAGGGGCCAGAATAGAACCTGTGTTCACCCCACTTGTCCCTTTTTTTCAGGATGATGAGGAACCATTAGTGAACACTCCTTAGGTTTGGTCAGCCAACCAGCTACAAATCGAGGTAACAGTTACCTTGTCCAGTCCACTTTTTACCAGCTTCCTCACAAGAATCTCATGGGGGACTTGTCAGAAGCTTTACTAAAATCAAGATGCATTATGTCCTCAGCATTCCCCTGATCCAGCAGGCTTCTAACTCATCAAAAGAAGAAATGAGATTTGCCTGGCATGATTTGTTCTTGAGAAACCCATGCTGGGTCTTAGTAATCACAGTGCTCACAGATCAACTGTTGAATTATCGGTTCTAGGACTTTTCCTGGTATCTGCATCAAGCTGACTGGTTGGTACTTACCTGTGTCTTCCTCCACCCCACCCCCTTTGAAGATGGGGACAACATTTACTCTCCTCCGGTCCACAGGGACCTCACCTGTTCTGCAAGAATTCTAAATAATGATAGACAGAGGCTCCGAGGTTACATCTGCAAGCTCTTTTAGTACCCGTGGGTGCAGCTCATCAGGCCCTGGAGATTTGGGTTCATTTAAAGAAGCCTAGTGTTTCCTTAGCACCTCTTTTCCTATCTTGGGCTGCAGCTCCCTCCTGGCATCGTTTACTCTGTTATCACCAGGCATAGGTGCCAACTCCTAGGGGCCATTGGAAGTGGCTTAAGTGCTGCTCTGCTGCCCAAGAGGGAGGCCTGCCCACAAGATGGTGCTCTCATTGCCGGGCAAAGGAGAAGGAATCTGAAGCAACCAGCCATTGAAGATTTGCGGGGGCTGCACTGGTTTGATAATGAGATGAACAGTCTGTAGTTGGTGGCAAGGAGAAGGCAACTGCTTAGCCGCTTCTCTCTCCCACTCCCCAATAGCCTCCCAGTTGGCTCTGCTGGCCAGTTGCTTCTCTGTTACTCAGAATTAGAGCTGAGGTGATGTTTGCTCTGTGCTGTAGTTGGATGCAGAAGGAAAAAATACATCCCAAGAGTGATTGTGGCAATTGCACAGGAATCCCTTGGCTTCAACTGACTTAAGGCCAAGGTCCCAGTCTGCACATGGAAAGAGCCTGGCTCAGGGAGCAAATGCCGAGGGAGGGAGGGAGGGAGGGAGGGCAGCAGAACTCCCATCTTGCAAAACTGCTAATGGAGCATTTTGCTTCTCTGGTATCCATGGGGTTGATTCTTGCATACCTGTTCATCATCCTGATGGGGGCAGGGCGGGGGGGGGGGGTCCAAGAGGCTGGACAGTCTTCCATTTTGTTGGTCAGATGCCTGGACACGGATTTTTAAAGCCTGCTCACCCACTGGCATAAACAAGTCCAAAATGCTCCCCCCCCCAAACAACAGATGTGACCCTCTGCGATTCCTCAGGGTTGGGGGGGGGACTTTTTAGAATGTGTTCGCTTGCTGCCATCCTTGCTATCCTTCAGGCATCAAGTGAAGTCCAAACTTTTAAATGGACTTAGGATTCCTTAATGAGGCTTCCTAAATAAATAAATAAATAAACAAATAACACCTGTGTAGAGATATTGTAGAGACTCATTGAGAAGTCAGCTTAAGGGCGAGTCTTCTGGAAAAGTGGCCAGTATTGTGTTAAATTCCCCTTTTTAGGGTTCATTCTTCCCTCCTTTAGCTGCTGCTAAATGAAGAGAACACAGCTGTACTCTCCTTTCTTCTACAGCTTCTGTGGCTCCTACTTGATTGTTTTTTGGCAATGAAAAATGCTGCCTGAGTGCCCCCCCCAAAAAAACCCATCCTAATTCCTCATTGGGCTTTTGATTTCACAGGACTACAAAGCTGATGAGGACCCAGCCTTGTTCCAGTCAGTCAAGACCAAGAGAGGCCCTTTGGGACCTAACTGGAAGGTAATACTATTTGACTTTTCTGTCCTAATCAACAGAAAAACTCAACACAGAGTAGTTCTTGAGCAGGGATTGCCAACCCAGCATCCACAAGCATTGTGGTCCTTTGGTGCCCCCAGGATGAACCATAATTCGTAAATTCCCAGCTTTTGTTTAAAAAAAGTTTCTAGTCTTTTTAGAACCAGATATGAGATAAAACATATAGACTATTACTGTTTTTTTGGGGGGGGTTGAGAATCTAGCCTGCTGTACCTTTTCAGTGTTTTGCTTTGTGCCCCTCCCTCTGAATCACCCCCTTTGGATGGCCATGAGTGTGAGAGGGAGAGGTGTGCATCTGTTTGGTGTGTTTGTGAGAGAACGACAAGAGCAAGTGTCTGGGTAGTTTGGGGGGGGGGAGGTATGTCTGAATAGGTGGCCTGTGAGAGTGAGGCACAGGTGTACAGGTGAAGCATTTGCCCTTGAGTGAGAGGCATGTCTGCCTGTGGTCAGTGTCTGGGGGAGGGAGGGAGGGAGGGAGGGAGGGAGGGAGGGAGACCACCTTGTATTTTCCTCCTGGCTGTGGCTTGAGGCCTGAATTGGGGGGGTTGTAGGCATAGATCTCTTAAGGCTCCATTCTCCTGTGAATGGGTGGGAGTCAAGGCAAAACAAGCAAGTTAGTTTTCTATTATGGTGCCAGATTTTTGCAGCATTCAGCATCCTAATTAATCCTAAATGCTTCCTATTAATCTGCAACCACAGCAGGTAAACATGCTGGTTGCCTTTAAACTATTTAAACCTTGGATCTTCTTTGCA
This sequence comes from Zootoca vivipara, assembly GCF_963506605.1. Lineage (NCBI taxonomy): Eukaryota > Metazoa > Chordata > Lepidosauria > Squamata > Lacertidae > Zootoca > Zootoca vivipara. The sequence goes on from NC_083292.1 coordinate 554,057, forward strand.
TGTGGAATGTCTGAGGTTTGATGTCCAGGGGAATCTCAAGGCGAGCGGGGGAGAGATTCCCTCCTCGGAAACCCTGGAGAACCATGGCTGCCATTCCGTGGAGGCAATACTGAGCTAGAAGGGTCTGACTTGGCACAAAGCAGCTTCCCGTGTTCCTATGAACCGAATGTAGCATTGATAAAATATCAGTTCAGTTATTCTGGCTCTTTGCTGCCCTTGCCTCTTCTGGGGCACCAGCATTTCTTGCTGTGTGGTAGGATATAGCCCAGCTTCCCCCAGCCCCCTATCAGCCCTTTTCTCTGAGGAGGGTGGCTGGCCTGCCCATGTGAAAATGTGCCCCAGCTATGTTGGAAGGAAGACTGCCCACTGGGCCAGAGGCCTCCTGGGTGCAGCACTGACAGTCCCAAAGCAGCCTTGGAGAGAGAGGAGGTCCTGTTCCATAGAATTGTGGCTTGATTTTTTAGTAGGGATGACTTCAAGGTAAGACACTTCAATTCAGTTCCCAGAGTGCCTGATGCCTGTCAAACAGAAACGCTCCACTCACCACCTTCTTTTGCTTCCCTGCAAACAGAAGGAGTTGTCTGCTGATGGAGACTGTCCGAAAATGTGCGCTTACAAGCTGGTGACAATCAAGTTCAAGTGGTGGGGACTGCAGAACAAAATAGAGAACTTTATTCAGAAGGTGAGAAGCTGGGAATGTTTGTCAGAGCTTGGAGGAGACAAGCTTGGTTTGACTGGAGAATTGCCTTCTTGGGGGCGAATCTCCTGCTTCTGGACTGTTCCCTTAGTCCTGTGGGAGAGGCAGCTATGAAAGCGGAAGGAGAACTAGAACAGCAGTTGCTTAGGGAGCCTGAGGGACTGTGGCCTCAGCCTGCTTTTTTTCTCTCTCTAAAGCAAGAAAAAAGGATATTTACCAACTTCCATCGCCAGCTCTTCTGCTGGATTGACAGGTGGATTGACCTGACGATGGAGGACATCCGGCGGATGGAGGATGAAACTCAGAGAGAGCTGGAAGCGGTAAGAGTGCTCTTGCAGAGGTTTCTGACTTGGTGCAGCTGCCATGTTCTGTATTCAGGCCTTCTGGGAAATGCAGCACTGCACTTTGTTGGAGCATTACTGTGGTGGGAGAGACTGCTCAGCCCTCTGGAGGCTCCTCTTGAAGCAAAAAGGCAAGAGTGGCGAGCAGAGTTTGTAGGCAGGCTGTTCACTGGAGCCAGCTCCCCTTTTAAAAAGGGCAGACAAACCACAGATTGATGGGCCAGCTGCCTCTTTCACCAGGACATCCTGGCCAGTCTGCAGGGCTTTCCTTTCCCCTGTATGAAATCTGGCTATTAAAACTTGACTTGTCTTTTTCCTGGATACATGTGCTTGTTCTGTACGCTTCTGCTAATGCTACTAGCTCTACAAGGAACATCTCCCCATAGAGCAGAGTGGCTGAGAACCCCGAGGAAAGAGTCAGAGCAGGAAGGAAAATCCCCAAGAGAGCAAGGGGCTACCTGCTTCGTGCCCCCTGGTGTCTGCCACATTCTTTTGCTGCTCATTTGTTCAGATCTCCAGCGAACAAGGATTTTACATGTACGTCATGGAGACTGTCCTGTGTTTCTTTTCTGTCCTTCCCTGTCGTCGTGTTGTTGCTGCCTGTCTCCTCTTGCGTGTTGCTTTGTGGGGCTCCCGCCATGGAGGTAAACGCAGGTCGCTCTTGGGCTCTGCACAGGGACTTCCAGCAGCCCCTCCAGCCCTTGCTGCTGTGCTCCTTGAAGCTGCTGCCCTCTTCACAAGCAACTATGTGTCTCTGGGCAGCCCAGTTGCCCATTTATTGGTTCCTCATTTGATCAGAGGCACAGGGGTACTGAGGGGTGCCAAGACTGCCCAGCCTGGAGGGAGGGGGAATGGACTTTACGGACCTCTTGCCCCCTCAGGACCTGGTTTCTTGCCTTGACCTCTTCTGGCCTTCCTGCTTTCTTGAAGGTCTCTGGCTGCCTTGGCTCATCTCTTCTTCAGCCAGCTTTTCTGTTTCTTCTTGACATCTTGTGTGTCTGATTCATCTCACCTCCTGCATCCCACCTTCTTGCTGTTCATTGTGACTAACATCTTGCATCTGGCGGCTTTTTGCCCTTCATAGGAGGCCCCAGCAGGGGAGAGATGTTACAGGACAGGTGTTCTCAACTGTTTTAGACCCAGGCACCACTTTTAAACTGAACATACATCGGGGGATCCCTTTCTTAACCTTTTAAAATATATTTGCTTGGTGGTAATTCCTCCTCTTCTTTTTCCATTTCTCCTCCCCTGGGCAACTCTGCCGTTTGCTTGAGCTGTGTGCTGTTGGTTGCAAGTGGAGTGCTCTTCCTTCCTCTCAGTTGCTTCAGGGCACAAGGCTGTTTGATACTGGCTACCAGAGGCTTTTCTCTGACCAGTGTAATCCTTTCTGTTAACTGCCTGGTGGCTGACAGTTTTATTTTGCATCTAGATGCGTAAGAAGGGTTCCGTCCGAGGTACGTTGGCTGCCGATGTCTAGAGGAATCTTCTGTAGGGTCAGAGGCCAAATGAAGCTGTGTAAGTGACTTGGGTGCTGAGGATCGCGGGCCTCTCCTGCCAAGGGGAGTTTTTGCATCACTCAAATGATGCAACGGTGCTCCTTTAGCCTCCTTTTCCATCTTTCCTAGCTCAGGCGCTGGCACCTCAATGTAGGCATTTCATTTGTTATTCATTTTACTTAAAAGAGTTGTAGCCCACCTGTCATGATGTTGAGGTACAGCATAATATAAATGATAAAGAACCCATCAGTAAAAAACAATTCTTTAAAATGCCAGCAAATGAAAGCTGATGAAGACAGTTGCAGAAAAGAAGAAGCTAAAAACCTAAAAAGCCTCGGTAAGGAGGCACATTTTCACCTGGGGACCTGGTGTGCCTGTCAGGGGAGGGCGAGACACTCCAGGGCAAAGGCATCTCCTCAGAGCGACAGGCTCTGGGTCCTTGCTTCTTCCCAACCGTGAGTGGCTTTTCTTGTGAACGTGGCAGCTGTGGCTTTATTTCAGAATGTTAAAAAAGAAACAAACCCCACCCTCACCCCAGTAGCAGAACCTCGTACTTTCCTGGCACACCCTAGATATACCCTAGACAGAGCTATCTGAGTCACTCAGGACTTGCTCTGAAGTAGGAGAGGCACTAAAAACTTGGTGGTTAAACTGGAAAAGCAGTAACAGGCTGCAGGCCTTTCCTCGTTTTGCAAGGTGTATCCAAGCCATAGTCGCACTCTAGGCTGTTTCTCTCAAGTTAGCATTGTTGGGCTCCCGAGGAATTCCAAGAAGGCCAGATCTTCCTACTGAATGAACTACAGCCTCCAGAGCCCCAAAGTTTGGCTTTCACACCTAAATGCACAACATCAGGATCTCTTATTCTGAGTGGGACACCCTGCAAATCACTGAATGTTGCTTCAATTGTAAATTGACATTCACATCAGCTTCACAATATTCCTTTATCTTGGTGGTTTAGCTGCACCATGTAAGAAATGGTAAGAATTTCTTCCCTGGAGAAATGTGCAAGACCATTTGTCTGTCTGTCTGTCTGTCTGTCTGTCTGTCTGTCTGTCTGTCTGTCTGTCTGTCTGTCTGTCTGTCTGTCTGTCTGTCTGTCTATCAGTGAAAATTGGTCACTGACTGACAGACTCTTTCCCCCCCCTCTCCCCCATACAGTTGCGTAACCAAGGTGAAGTGAGAGGGACAAGTGCTGCCAATGACGAATGAAGACCGATCTGTGCTCCAGTCGCATACATGGCGTGTTGATACAACTGTGTGTGCGCGCATGTGTGTGCATGATTTTTGCACGTGCAATCATGCATGCACGCGCTCACACACATATGGTGTGCTTTTGTACAGAGAGACCACTGCAGTTTCTCCAAGGTACTGAATCTCTTCCAAAAAAAGAAAGAAGCTGCTATCATTATGTATACCCAAAGCAAATAAAGCCACCTAGTGTCATTTAAGAGAGGAAGAGATTGCTGAATTATGCTAATTGGTATGTTTCAAGACTGTTGATGCTGGACCAATTCTTTCCCTCTTGTTTTATGCCTGTCTTGAGTGTCTCTTCCTGCTAGGACATGCCTTGTCTTTTATGCTTAGGTTTGGATCAGAAGTTAATTCTCCATTTTGTGTTTCCTTCATGATTTTGTAATAGGAACTCTGAATGTATTTATAGGTATTTATTTCTAGATTGTCACTATCTTGGAATCAAATCAGAACTGTTTATTGGCAGTAAGGATCATTTCCCCCTCTATTGAGTGAAAAATACAAACACAACTTTTATCTGTCTGCTGCAAAAGGGTCTGTTTTATTGGAGTTTTCTACATTGGAAAATCAAGTGTTTCTTCATTATAATTGGCAAAATAAGAAAATGCTTCTAAGTCATAAGCATCAGGAGTGAAGGCATTACTGAAACCTTCTCATTTCTGTTCTTAAGCATAAATTACCATAAAAGCAAAGTGCCCAAAAAGAGCCAGAGCGGCTGCTTTCTGGAAAGGTTGCCTTTTCCAACAGTTTCATTTGGAAGCTATGCAGAAGTTCAGGAGTTTTGCACCAAGCACATGATCACATAAAGGTGGCACTCCATAGACATTTCTTAAAGCTGTTTTCAGTTGAGGAAGGTGAATTTTATCTTGGATATAACTATCACAGTGCTTAGTAGCTCAGCAAATATTCCAGGACCCCAAGCAAGCTGAGAGTTTGGCTTTGGCTTTTTGTTTGGGAGCTAATGGACTTTTGTTTGTTTGGTCCAAAGGCACCGAGGTCTGATGAGCTCACCCTCTTTTTGAATGAGGCAAGCATACCACTGGCTTGTGCGGGGGGCGGGGGGAGGCACTTAAAGTGCAATAGAAGCTTGCTGCATTTTCATCTGGAGCCTGACCTTTCCAGGATTATGGTGCTTCTTCATCACCCCACCAGATGTTTAGCTTTGTAAATATATAAATACTGTTTTTAAGAGACTTGCAACTCTAGGTCTGTTGCTCATAAAATAATCCAAGGGCTGGCTTTTCCCATGCAAGAGTCTGCTCCCACCAATACCAAGGAGAGCCCCAAGACCTGCCCCAAACAGCAAGTTACACAATGCATCAGTTGTGTGGGTTTGGTGGGGGGGGGTTCATAATAAATGACGAGGGGGAACTTTGTAGCGAATGTAAAAATTAGTTTACTTCTGCAGTTTCTAAACTGTTAAGAAAATTTAAATAAATTTGCTCAAAAAATACTCCTTGTCTGTTGTGTTCGGCTCTGGTGAGGAAGGGCAGAATTAGAAGCAATGGAGGATGTGGAACTGGTTCAGAGGGAGGGGCAGGCAGAGCCTTCTGTCTGGAAGGACACTTTGCCTGAAACCTCACAGAATGGCCAAAGAGCAGCAGCTGAGAGTCCTTTGGCCATTGCCCTCAGCTGATGCTCAAAGAAGGCAATATCCACACAGGCTAAGAAAAAGCAACGGCTTGTTTGGATTCCTCCCCATCCCACCCCAATTATACCACCAAGGCCCTGGGACAGGCAAAACTGAGTATGCAGCTGCTCGATTATAGGAAGATGTTACTGTGATAGTGGAATTTGGCCATCTTAACTTGGCTATCCATTAGTGTTTATGGCCGGGGGTGGGGTGGGGTGGGGTGGGAGGGGTGATGTCATGTTATCATATATGAATACATTTTTTTGCCTCTTTCTGAGATTTGGTTCCCCTCTCCCTCCTCCTCTGATTCTTTTCATCCTCTATTGTAGTGAGTGTGGCTCAGTAGTCAGTCTGCATTGCCTCTTATTTGGGGTCAAAGGAGACAGAGGCCACTTAGCAGGTGAAGGGAGCAGGAAAGAGACTGTGCACCAAAGAAGGCAAAATTGTATTTAAGCTGCTCTGGGAGCTTTTTGGCTGAATAATAGGTACAAATGCTCTAAATAAATTAATAAGGGTGATGATGATGATGATGAAATAGGAGGAGCTGCCTTGGCATGAGCACCAGATCCAGAATGGCATCCTGATCTTGGTTGCGCATCTCCCTCCTTTGATGGAGTCCCTTCAGAGCCGGATTTCCTGTCATATGAGGAATGTCCATGAAGGAGCCATTTTGGTGCGCAGTTCTGGAGAACACTCTGCCAGGCAGCGCTTCCCAGTGAATCTCCAGCCTCTGTGGTGACCTGAGCTCCAGTAGCCCAGTTGCCCCCAAGGCATCCTGGCTGCCGGCTGGGATGAGGGTGAGGAAAGCAATGCTTGCCGTCTCGACCGATGCAGCTTTGTCCTTTTTAATATGTCCAAGTGACAAAGTTGAAAGGTGGGCCTGGGGCGCTAATGAGTTTGAAGTTATTATGGTCTGCCCATTAAGTGTTAGCCTTCACCGTCATGTTCATTGTCCCCACAAAGTGAGAGTGTGGGGACTCTCCTTCCTGGGCCTGGAGGTGATTTAACACTCTTATTTATTGATTCTCTTGATTAAACTCTAATTTTATCTCCTATAAGTGTGGAAGATTTACATGAAGTATGTTCCATGAAGCCTGTGGCACATTAGAATAATTGAGTTCATTCTCTAGAGTCCTCATCTGCACTTGGAATGCATTATTTTTTATTTTATGTATCCTACTTAGTTATTTCAGGCTTTGGTTTGCTAGGCCACAATTATTTCTAAAGTATCTTGTGTTCCAGATATCATTCCTCTGTATTGCTTTCTGCTTAACAACAACAGCAAAAATCCACTCCAGAACAGACATTACCCCACCCCTAAAGATGAGTCAAGCAATAGAGGAACTTCAAATTACTGCAACCTATTAACTACAAATTCTAAAGATATTAAATTATGTCCGCTGCGACTTGAACCAAGACAAAGGACAAGTGTTAACTGGCTTCCCCTGCCTATGCTCTGTTGTATCAACAGCCAGTTTGTCACTGTCCATGCCAGTTGGTTTTGGGGGGATCACAGGCCCCCTTGAGAACGATGAAGGCTATTGACCTTCTTCCCAGAAAAGGACATATAAACACAAACAAAAATTGGCATACAACTGCTTTATCACGTTGGAAAAATAAATGTTTGTGCCAAGTTAATGGACCCTTGCTTAAGAACCCTTTGCTCACTACATTTCATTTCCCTTTGACCTTAGTATTCATAATTCTACCTGCATCCCCAAAACAACTGATGTGTGCTTACATATGCCAGCAACTCACAGCAACACTTCATGTATTTGGTGACATAGACTAGCATCCATAAAAGCTTATGCTATAATAAATGTGTTAATATTTAAGGTGTCATCAGATGCTACTGGCTGCCTCAGACACAGGGATGGCCTTTTCAGTAAGATGCCCAGAGACCAAGAACTGATAATTGCCTAGCCATTCTCATACTTGGTTTAAGTGGCTGGATCTCAAGTTCTCATGTGAAGGAGAAAAATCACCTTTCTGTACAACATTCAGAATCGTACAAGCCTCCCCTATGCTCCCTCCTTTCTTAGATGTTGATTTGGGGTTGTGTGTAATGTTGTTTACTCAGTGTAAACAAACTTAATGGGCATGATCAACTTAGGCCCATTGATTTCAGTGGGTCTACATTGAGGACAACTAGCATTGACTTACAACCTGGTTTGGTTTGTTTTTTTTTGTAACCAAAGGCCCCAAACGCCATCAGATCAATGCTCCCAGCTCCTTGATCATTTCCTGCAGCTGAGATGGGACAACTCTAGCAGAACACAGCACTCCAAAGGTGGCCACACCATGGGTCAAAGCATTTTTATTTCCCTGATGATCCCTAACATGGAACTGGCCATTCACCTGGTATATATGGTAGAGAGTGGCTTGGGCTGAGGGACCCCACTCTCTTTGGGCTCTCAGCATTCTGCTGAATCTCCACAGCCTCGGTTGCTTCTCGGGACATGCCTAACTCCAGATCATTTTTATGTTAAATAACACCAGTTGCGTGGAACTCAACTGCTAACATCCCTTGACTGTAAGGACCATCTGTTGCTAATCCTCTGCTTCCTATTCCTAATTACCAACCCATCAGAGGACTTTGCGTTGGCTCCAGGTTTTGGGGGGCCTCTGTGGCCCCCTCTTGCTTCAGGTCTAGCCAACAGAACCTCAGCAGATGCCTGGCTGTGCAAAGGACTGTCAGAAGATTTTTAGAGTTAAAATGATGCCTACATTCTTGCCACCACTCTCGGGGATTGGCAAGGGTGGCACAAGTTGTCAGGAGGCCCTGACCTAAGTGCCCTCACAGCCCTGTGAAAGGTAGTGAGCCCTTCCTTGGCTGGTGGCAGGATTACCAGGTAACAACGAGTAGCCTCCATTCTGCAGCAGTGACCCTGAATGGCCAGGACTGAACATGGTCTGCACCACTTTAATTTCCCCACGATGCAGTCCCACTGGGCCTGGTATTCTTAAAGCATCAGTTTTTCTATAGGAGACTCAGATGGCCAGGCATCAACAATAGTGGGTTCTGCTGGGACCCTAGCAATTGTACAAGGATGCTGGTGCCATACAATGAGGCAGGATTTTCCTTTCTAGAGAGAATACTGATTTGTGTGTGTGTATGATTGTTCTGTAGCTTTCAATAATTTAATCCCTCCGTGTGTCCTCTGTTTCACTGTTTATAGAACCATAGAATCGTAGATTTGGAAGGAACCACTAGTCCAACCCCCTGCAATGCAGGAATCCTTTGCCCAGTGTGGGGCTCAAACCTATGTACCTGAGAGTAGTAATAATAATAATAATATTATAATTTATTATTTATTCCCCGCCCATCTGGCCGGGTCTCCCCTGCCACTCTGGGCAGCTTCCAACACACATCAAAATACATTAAAATATCACAGACTAAAAGCTTCCCTAAACAGGGCTGCCTTTAGGTATTTTCTAAATGTCAGGTAGTTGTTTATCTCTCTGACCTCTGATGGGAGGGCGTTCCACAGGGCAAATAAGCATCTCATGCTCTCCTGACGGAGCTAGATAACCAAGACCTCACAACCAGTTAAGAATTCATTGCATAAAGTCACCCATCTATCAAACAGGCAAAGGGTTAGCTGCTATCTCAGACATAGGAAGCTGGTCAGGATTGTGGGCAACATGAATGTCTTTCCCAACCCTATCTGGAGGTGCTGTCAGGGTGGGACCCTGCTGCTGAACTATCCAAGGTAAGTAATAGTTAAAGCGTGTAAGGCAACGTGGGTTTTTTCTTTGCTCCTGTCGCCTTCCCAGAGTCATTCCTTGGATGGTCTTTCATCTACGGTACTTGTGCGAGAGTCATGTGCATTTGAGTCCAATGACCAGTAGGTGGTGGTGAAGGATGTGAGAATAGGCCTGGCTTCCTCTGATCCTTTTTCCACTGTGCAGGATCACTACTCCTTGTGGGAGGGAGGGAGGGAGGGGCAAGGAAGACTGCTGCTGCTTTTACACAAACTACTCCAGCCAACTACACATATTTAAGAACTTTAACCAAAAGCAGCTGTTCATGGAGTGAAAATGCAGATTGCATATTTATAAAATGGAAGGCAATTAGATTGTATATAATATGCTAGGACTCTGCTTGCAGAGAGTTGGCCACAAGTAGTGCACAGGGAATTGTGATTGTTTCCTCTCTTCCCCCCCCCCCTTCCTGTACTGAATGATCAGGATTTAAAAGAGACAGGCGGCAATCTCGGAACTATGTGCATGGAAGCAGCTGTTTTTGAAAGCTACATTGCCTGTGTTGGCTGTTTGAATCCTTAGTTGTGGTTATATTGAATGTCTGGGAGTCCCCAATGCCTGGAAGAGCTACCAAACTTGGGGTGTGTATTTGTGTGTGTTGGGGGAGAGCAGTTTTCCCCAAGGAATCCCAGTGACATTGTCCAATTCCCTGCACTGCTGGGCTTAACATTTTCTGGATGGCCTCCTGGTTGTGCCCCAGACTCCTTCCTTTCACATTCTGCTCTAGGAACACTCCCCTCAGCTCAAGAGAATTCAGAAGCTTTGGAAGTGTGCATGCACACGAAAGCTCATACCAAAATAAAAACTTAGTTGGTCTTTAAGGTGCTACTGAAGGAATTTTTTAATTTTGTTTCGACTCAGACCAACATGGCTACCTACCTGCAGTTGGAAGAAAGTTAATCAGTTTCTGAGAGCTCTCTCCTGGCTTTTGCCATTGACACATCATGTGTACTGAGGGGGCTATGTAAAAGGTAAAGGGACCCCTGACCATTAGGTCCAGTTGCGGACGACTCTGGGGTTGCGGCGTTCATCTCGCTTTACTGACCGAGGGAGCCGGCGTACAGCTTCCAGGTCATGTGGCCAGCATGAGCAAGCCGCGAAACAGAGCAGCACATGGAAATGCCATTTACCTTCCTGCCGGAACGGTACCTATTTATCTACTTGCACTTTGTCGTGCTTTCAAACTGCTAGGTTGGCAGGAGCTGGGACTGAGTAACGGGAGCTCACCCCGTCGCAGGGATTCGAACCGCCAACCTTCTGATCAGCAAGCCCTAGGCTCTGTGGTTTAGACCACAGCGCCACCCGTGTGAAGGGGCTATGTACTTCTGGCTAACTCTGGGTTGCCGCTCATCAGAGCACACCCAAGAACAAAAGTGAGGAGGGGAATTAGCTCTGCACAGGGAATACAGTGGTACCTCTGGTTAAGAACTTAATTTGTTCCGGAGGTCCGTTCTTAACCTGAAAATGTTCTTAACCTGAGACACCACTTTAGCTAATGGGGCCTCCTGTTGCCCCCGTGCCGCCAGAGCACAATTTCTGTTCTCACTCTGAAGCAAAGTTCTTAACCCAAGGTACTATTTCTGGGTTAGTGGAGTCTGTAACATGAAGCGTTTGTAACCCGAGGTAGCACTGTAATCACCACCTAAAATGTTTGCAAAGCACAATCAAGAGGCCTGAGTGAAATGGGGAGAAGAGGGCAAAGGGAAGGTCGCCTGCTCCCAGAGTTTGCAGTGATGAAGGGGAGTTGATAAGGAAGGAGCAAGTGAAGGACTTCCTCACTCAGAGAACTTCTGCATCTGGATTGTGCAGTTTTGTGCCCTTTCCTAGCAATCCGTTAAGGCTTCATTGCAAATAAAGAGCTGCTCATATTAAAGGACTTTTGTGTGTACTTCAACAAAGAAGCCTAGAGGCCAACTGAGGAAGTGGAGAATCTTGTCTGAGCTGGTCAAGAATTTCCAGGGGAACTTGGACTCCATTTAAACTACATGGAGAGAGTTGGTGAATAGAGAGTATTCCGAACCACGTCACTAAGGGGAACTTTGGTATCCATTCTAATAACTACACCCCATTCCACTCCAGCGATATCAACCCCTCGCCTTCCCCAAGCGTGACTTGGGCTTCACAGGAAGAGATGACACATCAAGGGAGCTGGTCAGAGAAGGTGGGCACAGGCTTCTTGTGTGACTGGTCAACAAAGCATCCCATCCATTAATCGAGAGAGAGGCAAAAACTCCACACTTATGAATAGGAGAGGCTGTGCCATTTATATGCCAGGTAACTTTGAAAGGGTTGTCGGGTGGGGGGGGGGTCCATGTTCTCCACTGACCAAGCTCAGTATTACCTATTAGGTCAGGGATAGGAAGTATGGGGCACCCATAGATTGTTGGACTACAGCTCCCATCCTCCCTGGCTGTCGCCCACACTGGCTGGAACTGGTGGGATCCAATAGCATCTGAAAGCCCACAGGGTCCCCATCCCTTAATTTGAGGACACCTTGGTGGTTCCTCGGATAGATTTCCTGTTGGCACTAGAAGCCAAAGCTGGCCAGGATCCTCAGTTGTGCAACAAATCACCCTTTTGCTTTCTTTTCTGTATTCTGTATTAAAGGCAAGTCATTAGAATAATGCAAGTTTTAATCTCACGAGAACTGAAATGCTTGTATAAAAAGGTCTTCCTGAGCCAGGAAGTCCATGGCTCAAACAGAGCCTTCTCAGGGTGCCCTTAGGGAAACCTCCTGCCCTGCATTACATGGTTGCTGCAAGGATCACTGGGATGGTGCATTTGAACACTTCAGTAAAAACTAAAGAAGATAGCAAGGCTGCAACACTGAAGTGACTAAAAAAGCCTTTTGCTTGAGGAAAAGGTCCTTCTGACTAATTGGGTGGAACATTTTTAAAAGAGCCTTCTTTTAAAAAACACATAGATGGCATCCTTCCCTCCCCAAGGTGGGATGGAGTTGCTGGGGGGCTCAAGTAGGGGGCGGGTGAGTGCTACAGAAGAGGTGGCTGTTGCGCTCAGGTCCTGCGAGTGAGCTTCCTCCCTTTGGCCTCATCCAGCTCCTGCAAGGTTCTCCTGCTACAAGAGGGAATCCCATGTCCGTCCAGGATGTTGTCTCCTGGGACATTGCCTGAGTCTGAGAACAAAGTATGTTGCTGTTTCCCCTTCAAACCCGTATTTCATGGAATAATTGATTCAACAATGTGATCATATATGTGTACTGAGAAGTAATCCCATTGAATTCACTGGAGTTTTCCACAGTTTAGGATGACAGCCTTAACTTTTTAGGATTACGGTGTTTATTTTTAATTGGATGGCAGCTGTAATAAAAATATGCAAAATGTGTTCTAGAAATGCTAAGTATTAACTGAGGAATCGCCTGAACCCTTACATCCCAGCTTGATCATTGAGATCGTCTGCAAGGGAGAGAGAGAGAGAGAGAGCCTATCACCACCACCCCTCCCAGGAAGAGCAGCCAGTCCCCCCCCTTTGGGTATTCAATGCAGGGGGGGTACGCTGGTGGGAGATGGAGCCCTAAAGGCAGGAGTCAAATCACCAAAGCAAGCTGTGACAAATTGAAGCACTTTTAAAATGTTTATTTCTGCCCGGCTGGCAAAGAGTTAACCCACCTCCAGCCTGACTGACTTAGAACTCTGATGGGGGCGGGACTGTGCCCGGTTTGAAAGGAGGGAGTGTCGGTTTGGTCAGTTAGGAGGGAGAGGGAGGAAGGTGTGGTGTGGTGTTATGAGGTGGCTTGTATGAAGACAGTGAATAGGCTAGGAAAACTTAAAGTTAAATGTTTGACTGAGTTTATTTTGTACAACTGGAACAAAGCTAATTAATAAATGACACGTTAAAGAATCACTTATGTTTTTAACACAATAAAACTTCATCTCTGTTTTTGCCAAAAAGAGGTCCGTCTTTATTTTTCCAGCGAGGTACCAGGACTCACAGCCGTGGTGACTCAAGAGAGGGCAAAACTCACCTCAGGCAGGGAGGTGGCAGTTTGTGTCCTGAAGTTACACGGAGGAGGCTTAGAAGGGTAACCTGAGGTGCCAAGGAGTTGCCAGAGTGCATAGGGCAAACTTCTGCAGTGGGGAATCCAACTGAGGGAGACCCTTTACTGGAGGCAAGAGGTTATTCCGTGGGACAGCCTAGAGTTCCTTAAGGTACCAGGTCACGCAAGCTGGAAGGCTCTCCTTACTTAGAAACCCATTAGTAAAAGGGGTTTATTTTTGAGGCGGCAGGAGAAGAGGGTGGGTGTTTTCCCCTCTGGATTCCTGTGTCGCTGTGATAGTAAGAGAGAGTGGGACCTGGGTTGTCACATTTTTGGTGGCAGCGTCGTGATCGAAATTAAAAGCTCACGCGCCTAGTTTGGTTTGAGTCTGTCAGGATTTTCCTGTGAGGAAAATGACTCACGTAAGAAAACCCAGAGAGGCAAAAGGAGATGAAAGAACGGAAGGGGCTGAGGGAAGCCCAGGTTCTGAGGTAGAAGTTATGAAACTACGAATTGAGATGGCCCGAATTGAAAGTGAGAGGGAAAAAGCTAGAATTGAAGCTGAGGAAAGAATGCAGTCCGAGAGGTTAAGGGTTCAATTAGAACAGGACAGAATGAAGCTTGAAGAGATACGTTTGTGATCAGAATTAACTAGTAGCCCAGTTAATAATGATAGTACCGCAATTAATTTAAAAAGGTTCCCCAAATTTGGAAAAGACGATAATGTCGAATCGTTTCTATTTACCTTCGAACGCGTTTGTGTGGAATTTCAAATACCTGAGGAGAACTGGATGCTTTATTTAAGACCTCAAATTTGTGGGATACTAAGTGAAATTTATGCTGACCTGAGGGAAGAAGAGCTGTCAAGTTACCAAGTATTTAAGCAAAGGGTCAGGGTTCGATGTGGACTCACGGCTGAACAAAGCAGAAAGGCTTTTCGTGAGGCAAAAAAGGAACATAAAGAGACTTATGCCCAACTAGCTAGCCGCTTAGATAAATTACTTGACAGATGGATTCAAGGGAGTGGAGTGAAGGACTTTGATGAGTTAAAACAGTTAATTTGTTTAGAACAATTTTTTAAGCAAATCCCTAGCAATTTACGCTGGTTCTTGAGGGATAAAAAACTGAAAACTGTGGCAGAGGTTGCTGAGGCCTTAGACGAACTACAAGGAGATTTCAATGAAATAGCATTCCCAAAACACTCACAGAAGGGTAATCCATGGAGAAACAGAGAAAATAAAGACAGGCAAGAAAATTTTCCTGTCAGGGAATCAGTTTCTGACAAGACGGGGTCTAAGAAAATCACTTGTTTTTTCTGTAATCGTGAGGGCCATGTACGTGCCAGGTGCCCCCTGCTGGTTAAGTCGCAAACTACACCTACTGCAGCTAAACAAGTAAAACTGGTAATGCAGTCACAGGAAAATAGCTCGCCTCAGACAGAAGGCTCAGAGAAAGCAGACAGTCCAGCTGAGACTACTTCTAAGGTCTTGCAGGTCTGGAGGGCTGAGCAGGAGTGCAACCAAGATTACATGGAGCCCATTGAATTAAATGGTCAGGTTTTTTTAGGTTTGAGGGACACAGGAGCAGAAGTCTCACTTGTCAAATCACAATTTGTTCCAAAGGAGCAGTACCTCAAGGGTCAGTCCTATAGTTTAAAAGGCATATGGGGCCCACATTTTGAAGTACCATTAGCTGAAGTTGAAATTACCTACAAAGGATTTTGTGGCAAATGGAGAGTAGGAATCCTAAATGAATTGGAGGTGCCCTTTTTAATAGGGAATGACCTAGCTAGTCAGAAGCACCGTATTCAAGTGATAACTAGGTCACAGTCTCAAGACACTGAGAGTAATCCTCCTGCAGTTATAGAGTCACCCATAGAGCCTGGTGAGGATGAAGGGCTGATTAGCGTGCCAGTGGTCCAGGAGCACGGTGCCCAATTCTTGAGTGATCAAAAAGAGGATGAAACTATAAAAGAGCTGTGGGGTAAAGCACAAAGTCCTACTGCAGAAGTAACTGTGGAGAACCCCTGCTTATTTACCACCATTGAGGGAAGACTGTATAGAATTTCTAGGAGGAGGAAAACTGCTGCTGTTTGGGAAAGGAAGAAACAGTTAGTGTTGCCAAGAGCTTACCGGTTGCAAGTGCTACAAATGGCACACGACGCACCCTCAGCAGCGCATCTAGGCATTAGAAAGACTAGTGATAGAATCCAAGCAAGATTTTACTGGCCTGGGATGGGCAAGGACATCAAAGAGTATTGCAAGTCCTGTGTGATCTGCCAAAAAGCAGGCAAAAGAGCGGACAAAACGCGAGGCTTGTTACAGTCTATTCCTGTAATTACTGAGCCCTTTTCCAGAGTAGGAGTGGACATCCTCGGGCCTATCTCCAGAGTTACAAAAAGGGGGAATAAATTTATTTTATGCCTCGTGGATTATGCTACGCGCTATCCAGAAGCAATACCTCTAAAGGACATTGATTCCAAGACTGTAGCAAAAGCCCTCATGTCGGTGTTCTTAAGGCTGGGATTCCCCAAAGAAATTATAACAGATTTAGGGACATCCTTCACGTCCAAGACCATGGAAGAGCTTTTAACTCTTTGTGGGATTAAGCATGTTAAAACTACGGCTTATCATCCACAGTCGAATGGCTTGACGGAGAAATTTAACTCAACCCTGAGCCGGATGCTAAAAACCTATTCCATCAATCATCCTAACGACTGGGATGAGAGGCTGCAACACTTCCTATTTGGTTATCGCGAAGTGCCGCAGGAGAGCACAGGGTTCAGTCCTTTTGAACTCCTATTTGGACGACAGCCACGAGGACCCCTAGACTTGATGAAAGCAGCGTGGTCGGGGGAGGAGCAGATCAACAGCCCTGATGTTGTGACGTATCTACAGGAGCTGCAGAGCGACCTTCAAGAGCTACGGGAGCAAGCTGCTCACAACTTGCAGCAGGCACAGAGTCGACAGAAGCAGTGGTATGATGCACACGCAAGAGACAGATCTTTCCAGCCTGGTGACAGTGTGCTCGTGTTAAGAACAAGACGTCGAAAGAAGTTGGAGATGTCGTGGGACGGTCCCTTCAAAGTGGTCGAGAGGATTTCTGCGGTGAACTATTTGGTAGAGTTAGATGGGGAAGGGAACCGATGTAAAAATTTTCATGTAAATTTACTTAAGCCTTATTTTGACAGAAATAAGTTGGTGTTACAAGTAAAGGGGAAGGTGACACAAGGAATTCATCTAACTGGATGGGGAGAGCTGAGTAATGGCACAACTCTAGCAGAGGTGTCATTCGATGAAAATCTGACCCCAGAGCAAAAGGAGCAGTTAAAAATAGTCCTTGCTCAGTTGGCTCAGATCTTCTCAAACATCCCAGGGAGGACCAGCCTAACAACTCATAAAATAGACACAGGGTAAGCACATAAGTGGGAAGGAAAACATCATAGCGGACGCTTTGTCTAGGTATATTTTTGAGAGGTATAGAATGATGCAAATTGTTATATGAAACGGTGATAACCCTAGCAAAACATTTGTGCTTAGGCGTTATAATCTGACACATGCCAAACATGGTTTATCTGTGTACAAGTTTATGAGATGTTAATTTAGTTGACTTTGTAATATGAATGTTATAGAATGCATTGAAGTAATTTTGACCCCAAGCCCATTGCTTTGGCATTGCTCTAGTTAATTAAGAGCAAGCCGACGCAATGTCTTTGTGGTGGGGGGAGATATGTGACAAATTGAAGCACTTTTAAAATGTTTATTTCTGCCCGGCTGGCAAAGAGTTAACCCACCTCCAGCCTGACTGACTTAGAACTCTGATGGGGGCGGGACTGTGCCCGGTTTGAAAGGAGGGAGTGTCGGTTTGGTCAGTTAGGAGGGAGAGGGAGGAAGGTGTGGTGTGGTGTTATGAGGTGGCTTGTATGAAGACAGTGAATAGGCTAGGAAAACTTAAAGTTAAATGTTTGACTGAGTTTATTTTGTACAACTGGAACAAAGCTAATTAATAAATGACACGTTAAAGAATCACTTATGTTTTTAACACAATAAAACTTCATCTCTGTTTTTGCCAAAAAGAGGTCCGTCTTTATTTTTCCAGCGAGGTACCAGGACTCACAGCCGTGGTGACTCAAGAGAGGGCAAAACTCACCTCAGGCAGGGAGGTGGCAGTTTGTGTCCTGAAGTTACACGGAGGAGGCTTAGAAGGGTAACCTGAGGTGCCAAGGAGTTGCCAGAGTGCATAGGGCAAACTTCTGCAGTGGGGAATCCAACTGAGGGAGACCCTTTACTGGAGGCAAGAGGTTATTCCGTGGGACAGCCTAGAGTTCCTTAAGGTACCAGGTCACGCAGGCTGGAAGGTTCTCCTTACTTAGAAACCCATTAGTAAAAGGGGTTTATTTTTGAGGCGGCAGGAGAAGAGGGTGGGTGTTTTCCCCTCTGGATTCCTGTGTCGCTGTGATAGTAAGAGAGAGTGGGACCTGGGTTGTCACACAAGCCAAGGCCGGCTAAGGGGAATGCCAAGGAAACAGTGGGGTCACTTAGAGGAGAAGATGGTGAAATGCGAACAGGGGATAGAGAAAGGGCAGAACTCCTCAATGCCTTCTTTGCCTGAGTCTTCTCCAGAAAAGAAAACAATGCCCGACCTGAAGAATATGGAACAGATGATTCAGCAGGGGAAACACAGCCCAGAACAAGTAAGGAGGTAATACAAGAATACTTGGCTAATTTAGATGTATTCAAGTCTCCAGGGCCAGATGAACTACATCCAAGAGTATTAAAAGAACTGGCAGAGGTGATTTCAGAACCACTGGCAATAATCTTTGATAATTCCTGGAGAACAGGCGAAGTTCCAGCAGACTGGAGGAGGGCAAATGTTGTCCCTATTTTCAAAAAGGGGGAAAGGGAGGACCCAAACAATTACTGCCCAGTCAGCCTGACATCAATACCAGGAAAGATTCTAGAGCAGATCATTAAGCAAACGGTCTGTGAGCACCTAGAAAGGAACACTGTGATCACTAAAAGTCAGCATGGGTTTCTGAAAAATAGGTCATGTCAGACTAATCTGATCTCATTTTTTGACAGAATTACAAGCCTGGTAGATGAAGGGAATGCTGTGGATATAGCCTATCTTGATTTCAGCAAGGCCTTTGACAAGGTGCACCATGATATTCTTGTAAAGAAGCTGGTAAAATGCGGGCTAGACAATGCTACCATTCAGTGGATTTGTAACTGGCTGACTGACCGAACCCAAAGGGTGCTCATCAATGGCTCCTCTTCATCTTTGAGAGTAGTGACTAGTGGGGTGCCACAGGGTTCTGTCTTGGGCCCAGTCTTATTCAACATCTTTATCAATGACTTGGATGATGGGCTTGAGGGCATGGGCTTGAGCAAGTTTGCAGATGACACCAAATTGGGAGGGGTGGCTAATACCCCAGAGGACAGGATCACACTTCAAAATGACCTTAACAGATTAGATAACTGGGCCAAAGCAAAGAAGATGAATTTTAACAGGGAGAAATGTAAAGTACTGTACTACACTTGGGCAAAAAAAATGAAAGGCACAAATGCAGGATGGGTGACACCTGGCTTGAGAGCAGTACATGTGAAAAGGATCTAGGAGTCTTGGTAGACCACAAACTTGACATGAGTCAGCAGTGTGATGCAGCAGCTAAAAAAGCCAATGCAATTCTGGGCTGCATCAATTGGAGTATAGCATCTAGATCAAGGGAAGTAATAGTACCACTGTATTCTGCTCTGGTCAGACCTCACCTGGAGTACTGTGTCCAGTTCTGGGCACCACAGTTCAAGAAGGATACAGACAAGCTGGAACATGTCCAGAGGAGGGCAACCAAAATGGTCAAAGGCCTGGAAACAATGCCTTATGAGGAACGGCTTAGGGAGCTGGGTATGTTTAGCCTGGAGAAGAGAAGGTTAAGGGGTGATATGATAGCCACGTTCAAATATATAAACGGATGTTATATAGAGGAGGGAGAAAGGTTGTTTTCTGCTGCTCCAAAGAAGCGGACACGGAGCAATGGATTCAAACTACAAGAAAGAGGATTCCACCTAAACACTAGGAAGAACTTCCTGACAGTAAGAGCTGTTCGGCAGTGGAATTTGCTGCCAAGGATTGTGGTGGAGTCTCCTTCTTTGGACTACCAGACTTTTAGAAGACATCTGAAGGCAGCCCTGTTTAGGGAAGCTTTCAATCTTTAAGAAATTAGTGTATTTTAATATTTCTGTTGGAAGCCGCCCAGAGTGGCTGGGGAAACCCAGCCAGATGGGCGGGGTATAAATAAATTATTATTATTATTATTACTACTACTACTACTACTACTATTACTATTATTAATTTACACAGGCCCTTTTTGAAGCTCCATGCTCAGTGACAGAAACTAATTCTATTAGCCATAGGAATATGCTAATCAACCCCCCCCCACCATTTCAGACAGGAGGAAGCACAATTCAAATTTTGGAGTGGAACCTTTGATTCTCAAAGGCTATACAGTATATGCAGCTCTGACTTGCATTTTACTGAATTGGCTTCTTTATAGCAAGCAAAGGTAAGACACATTTTTGCTGGATGAAGTAATTTAAAAGAGTCTTTCTTGCTGCTGACTGACTGAGCTCAAGTTTCTGCCGCGTACGTGCTTGTTTTGTGCAGTTTACATGTCAGTATTTCTAGTTAGATTCTCAGTGGTAATCTGCCCACAAAGTTGATTGCTGCAGGGGAGAGAATATCATTCTCAATAGCTTTGCTGAATAATTATGAATTAAGCTAAACTCTTGCATTTCCTTGCTAATTGTACAGTGGTACCTCGGGTTACAAACACTTCAGGTTACAAACACTTCAGGTTATATCTGCTAACCCAGAAATAGTACCTCAGGTTAAGAACTTTGCTTCAGGATGAGAACAGAAATCGTGCTCCGGTGGCGCGGCAGCAGCGGGAGGCCCCATTAGCTAAAGTGGTGCTTCAGGTTCAGAACAGTTTCAGGTTACGAACGGACCTCCGGAACGAATTAAGTTCTCAACCCGAGGTACCACTGTACTGTATATGGTTTGTGATGTTTTATGTCTGGTGCATTCATTTTGTTTTCAGGGACATGTATTTTGCCGTGTAGCAACTTTTCTCAGCAAGTTGAATTGGCCTTCCTTTGTATAGTGCCTGTATAACATCCAATCCTGTGGCTCAGCCTTGGCATGCTTGAAACAGCAGCCTTACCTCACATGTCAGAAACCTCGCACCCTTTCCCAATTCCACATGGATATGGCAGCAATAACTCTGTTGTATTCCCAAATTGAGTTTGAGAATTTTCAGTTATTTGGATGCCACTGAATGGTCCTGGCACTGGTAGTCTCAAAGTGAGGTGCGAGTCTCATGGATTCCAGTGGAATTTTTCCCCGAACGTGGCACTGTGATCTGAAACATTCTTGTTGGAGCAATTGCTATTTACAGTGACAGGATAATATTGAATAGTATTTCTGGATCTGTGAATACCAAGTTTGGGCTAGGCTTGGCAAGTAACATGGATTTATTGTACAGCCTTCAACAAATCTATATAAGAGCAGCCTGTATGGAATAAGGTCAAATCCAGCACCCTGTTTCTAACGGTAGGTTACCAGAGGTTTTTAGGAAGGCCAAAAGCATAGCATGAAAACAATGGCTCTCTCTAGCAATTGGGTATTCATAGGTATACTACCTCTGAACATGGAGGCTTGTTTAGTTATAATGGCCCACAGCAGTTGATATTACGTAGCTACTAATATACCTGTTATGTTGCCTCCCAGCTGCAACCCTTGACTGCAACCTGGAGTAAGTAAATTGAACATACTAAACCTACCTTCCACATAAATGTATGGGATTGCACTATAAGCATCTTTAATATCCATTTGAGCTATTGATCATAATCACATCTTGTTGCAACCAATTCCATAAATTAGTTATGTGATTTGTTTAGAAGCTCCTTCTTTTGTCTGCCCTTAGTCTACTGGCATTTGGTTTCATTAGAAAACCTTGAGTTCTTCTGTTTTCCAAGAGGAAAGGAAACGGGGGACCCATAGATCTATGCACTTTCTCCACACTTTAACATTATGTAACACAGCATTAGAGGTCTCTGTCAGGCCTGGCCTGTAGTTGACATGTTCCTGAGCTAAGAAGCCTCAGGCTCAGACAATTTAGCCGTTACTCGTAAAAAGTTGCCCCAGTCCCTTGAAAAATTGGTTGCTCTTTTCTGCACCTTTTCCAGCTCTCACCTTGAAATGAGGTGATCAGGAGAGTACCCAATATGCCAGTATGGTTGTATTATAGATTACCAAACATATAAATATACTTTCAATCCCTAATACTTTCAATTGCCTAATATCCTGTGCAGGGCTGTCTTAACCATATCTGGCACCCTGGTGCCAAGATCCTTCCGGCGCCCCCCATGAGTGAGGCGGGCAGGAGGGGTGCGCGGGGAGCTGAGAGGCGCGGAGGAGGTGGCCCTAGGCTCGTGCTCCCCATGCGCCTCTGGAGAGCTGCCTGAAGCTGCTCAACAGCAGAGGCGTGCGGAGGCAGACACCAGTGTTCGGCGCCCCTGATGGCCAGGTGCCCTGGCGCCTTGCGCCACCCAGCCTGGGCCTAGGGACGGCCCTGATTCTGTGGTGGCTTTTTCATTCATTGCACTACACAGGGAACTGACATTTTCACTGAGCTATCCACACAAGCCCAATATTCCTTTATAACTAGGCCTTTGGTTGACCTGATCAACATCCCACACCCTTTTAAAATGTGGCAGTGAAAATGAATGTGTTACCAAAAATGCTCTTTCTCTTCCAGACAGCCCCAGTAATGGTTAAAGACGATTGTCTCAAAAGATGGCAAAAGGATATTTCTAAGTTTGTCTGGGAGGGCAAAAGGCCAAGGATTAAACATAAGATACTTACAGATATATAAAAAAGAGGAGGCTTCACCCTCCCAGACCTTAAATTATATTACAAGGCTGCATGTTTGGTCTGGATCAGGGACTGGATAAAACTGGAAAAGGAGGAAGCTTTAGATTTGGAAGTCCACGACAACAGATATGGGTGGCATGCATATCTTTGGTATGGGAAAGGAAAGGTATATAAAGGATTTTATAATCATACAATCAGGAAATCATTAATGAGAGTGTGGGAAAAATATAGAGACCTTGCAGCAATTGGTGCCTATAAGGCAAAATCCGCCTCCCAGCTTCTATACGGGATCCCCCTATGGATATCCAGCTTTAACAACAAAGTAGAAGGAGTTCAATCATCCTTCTTTCGGCAAATCCTTGGAGTACCAAAATATGCGCCATACTTGGCTATCTGTGCAGAATTGGGCCAACACCTCCTTGAGACAAGAGGTTGGATCATTACTTTTAAGTATTGGCTAAAAATCCATTTTAATACCGATCCAGATAGCCTGATATCCTATCTTCTGAAAGATAGCTACTGTCACGGTCCGGTCGGTGGGCGTCAGGACCAGAGGCAAGATGGTGGTGAAGAAGCAGGAACAGGTGCAGGGCTGAGGGTCCAGCAGCAGGCAGTTGCAGGGTCAAGGAGCAAGGCAGAAACGAAGGTCCACGGGGCAAGAAGCAAGGCGAAGGCTCAAGGAACAAGAAGCAAGGCGAAGGCTCAAGGAACAAGAAGCAAGGCGAAGGTCCAAGGAACAAGAAGCTAGGCGAAGGTCCAAGGGTCGAGGAGCAAGGCGAAGGCAAAGCAAGGGTCCCAGGAGCAAGGAGCAAGGCGAAGGATCAAGGAACAAGAAGCAAGTCGAAGGTCCAAGGAACAGGAAGCAAGGCGAAAGTCCAAGGAACAGGAAGCAAGGCGAAGGTCCAAGGAACAGGAAGCAAGGCGAAGGTCCAAGGAACAGGAAGCAAGGCGAAGGTCCAAGGAACAGGAAGCAAGGCGTCGACAAGGCAAGAGTTCCAGAAGCAAGAGGCCAGCGGCAACCAGGCAGGGATAGCGTTGCTGTGGCAAAGAGCTGAAGGGAAATGCTGAGCTTTTATCCCTCCCAGCTCCTGCTACCAGGTGCAGTGAGATAACAAGTGGCCTCACCTGAGAGACTACTCCTTGCCTCTCCAGCACAAGCTGAGGTCTCCACCTGTGTGGCCACGCCTTACTTCTCCAGCACAAGCTGAGGCATGCCCCAGTCCTGCAAAGCACTACAGGCCCCAGAGCCTGACTCTTGCCCATACTCCTGACAGCTACAGCTTTATATGGTTCTCTAATATTTCCAACAAACTTAGGCAACTAGGCTTCTCAGTGGACTCCCTCTTGACATATGAGGACTCATATATCTTTACTCTTATTAAGCAGAGATTGCTTGATACTGAATTCCAGAAACTTCACCCTGCCCAACCTCTAGTATGCCCGCCTGCCTTCTTGGGGCTGCCGCCGCACCAAGGATTGATACCTAATTATATATATGACCTGGTATCTCCTTTTTATCGCAGAGTATTTATGTTGGCCCGCCTAAATGCTTTTCCATCCTCCGTGTTATCCGGAAGACTCAAAGGCATCCCCTACTGGAATAGATTATGCCCTTGTGGCCAGAAAGAGGTAGACTCTATGACTCACATGATTCTGGACTGTCCCCTTTCTAATTTTTTTGATTTTGCCCCCCCCATCCTTTATGAGACCTGGAACCCTCCCCAACAAGGAAACAGTGGTCCAGCTCTTGTTGAGGGATGACTTTCCCGAAATTACCAGAATTATGGCCCACTACTTGTCCAGAATTTATGTAATTAAAATCAATACATTTAGCCTTCAACAATGATAGCTGAGGATCCCTTGTGTGCCTTTTCCTCCTCCTGCTCTCCATTATTTCTGTATGATGTAGAGTCACTATTTATACTAATGACATATGTTTTGTATGCTTTGTTTCTGTTTTTATATTATATATATATATGCCAATAAAGGTGTTGAATTGAAATATAGAGACTTAAGAAAAGACTCCCTGGAAAAGACCCTGATGCTGGGAAAGATGGAGGGCACAAGGAGAAGGGGACGACAGAGGACGAGATGGTTGGACAGTGTTCTTGAAACTACCAACATGAGTCTGACCAAACTGCGGGAGGCAGTGGAAGACAGGAGTGCCTGGCGTGCTCTGGTCCATGGGGTCACAAAGAGTCGGACATGACTAAACAACAACAATAGAGCAAAAAACACCTTGGTGGTTATCACCAGTTGAGGTTTCACTACTCAAGCCACTTGGCAAAAAGGAAAAGTGGCCTACATACAGAGACTTATTGAGAGATCAAGAAGGTAAATGGAAATTAAAATAGTATGAGGAAATAAAAGGGTATGTTCAGAGTTGGTTACATTATAGACAAGTAAACGAAATGTACAAGGAAGATAGCAGAAAAGGGTTCAATTACACAATTTCTAGACTCCAAAGAGAGGCCGTAGAAGAAGATGTGAAGTTATTGAAGAAAGCTTACAGTATTCTGTTAGAATGGGAAACGAAAGATGAAGAGGTTAAATCAGTAATGATTAAATGGGCACAAGTTTTTGGACATAATATACAATTTGAGGACTGGGAAAAGCTATGGAAAGTAAATTTGAAATTAACAGACTGTTATTTGTTGAAGGAAAACTATATGAAAATGATGTATAGATGGTATATTACACCAGTCAAAATGGCAAAAATGTATAAAACTGGGTCAAATATATGTTGGAATGTAAAGAAAAAGAAGGGACTTTTTACCATATGTGGTGGGAATGCAGAGTAGACAAAAAATATTGGGAAATGAATTATAATGAATTGAAAAAAAAGTTTAAAATGACTTTTGTTAAAAAGCTGGAAGCATTCTTGTTAGGGATTTTAGGTCAAGATCTGCCAAAGAAGATAAAGAATTTATTTATGTACGCCACAACTGCGGCAAGAGTTTTGCTAGCACAAAGATGGAAGAAGGAAGAAATACCAAGGAAGGAACAATGGCAAGAAAAATTGATGAACTATGCAGAACTGGCAAAATTAACATATAAAATACTTGAAAAGGACAATTGGGACTTTAAGGAAGAATGGGAATTATTTACAAACTATTTGAAAAGACAACAAAGAGACTTAGATTCATTGGCAGGTTTTGAATAAACATACACAACTTTTATTCGTAGAATATGAATTATAGGGAATTGATAGGTACAATTGTATAATATGCAGAAACAATATGAATATACAAATCAGATAAGGGAGCTGAGGGAAGTCCAGGGAGGGGGGAAATGTAATTGGTTGTAGTGTTGACAAATTGTACTGATTTAAATTTCTCTTAATAAAAATATATATTAAAAATGTGGCTCTTTTGGGGGGATATTGCTTTTATTTTTATTTTTATGTTATATACTGTGATCCTTTTATGTGAACCGCCCTGAGACCTCTGAGTATATATAAATTCAATAATTAAATACACTAAATAAAATCATCATCATCATCATCATCTCCTTCCCGATTAGTCTTCTCACTACCAGTTCATACCTCATCAGTATATATGTGAAGTTGGGTGGGGGGAGGTTGAATAATTTTACACTAACTGAGAATCTAATTAGTTATTTTCTTGCCCATTCATCCAGTTTGAAGACACCTGTGGGATGCACTTATTAGCATGCTTGGATTTTCAGAGTCCTGTAGGTGCTAGCTCTCAGATTTCATTGCATATCTAGAAAACAGGAATAACAATTATTGACTTCACTGAGCTCTTCTGGCAGACAGCACAGAACAATTGCAGAGATGTTGGTGTAGCATTTGGGAAATGTACTTTTGTGCTAGTAACAGTTCTCCTGAGTTTTGCAGACTTCATACCACCATCCTAAACATAATTATTTAAAAAGAAGTGAGTCTTCTAGACAGCATTGGTCTCTGATACCAATGCCCATAGAAGGAACAAGACAGGCCACTTTTAAATGGTCCCCTACATAACAATCCTACAAATAGAAAAATAGCACAAGGAGAGAGTGCTTAAGCTACTCCTTCCATGTTTGTGATCTTGTCTTAAACTAGGGAGATACATGTCATAGCTGTGTATTTCTGGGTTCACCTGCTGGTCCTTAATTAATTAACAGACTCTTAACTGTTACAGGGTCTAATCATTACAAACCACAAGCCTTTTAAAGTATCCACGTTGCACTTAAATTGTTTTCAAACCCATCAACTTCAGCGGCTCCAAACCAGTTTAAGTGGCTTGTGGGAAGCAGCCAATTTTTCCTTGTATAGGACTGTTTGGTCCTGTGATGCAATTAATTGCACCCTTCCAGGATGCAATTTTGTGATGCTGCAGGTGCTGAAAGGGGGAGAGAGCAAATTATCTCAGCTTTTGTTTTTCAAATTGCTGCTTTCTTCCACTTATAACCTTGATGCACTGGAGCACTGAGCTGCAAACAGCAAAATTAAACCATTTAAAGGACTCCACACAGAGACGTAAACAAATTCAGAATGGTGGAAACTGCCAAGAACTGCGCATCTGGGAAGAGTAAGGGGCTGCAGTAGATCATGGAGAGCTTCAACAGCAGTTTGGCATATGGTGTAAGAGGGGCATTTACTTAAAAAGGACAAAGTTCCTTCTGGTTACATGCTCAGTAAAGGAGCTCTCTGAATCATGGCCAGAATGATTCTGCTTCATGATGGAATTCAGCTGGCATAAGCATGTGAAAAGAGAATTATAAATGGTGGGTTCATGCTATCTAGTTATTTTTTCCCCTTAGGGACCTTGATATTTAACCATTTTTAAAATAGATTAAAAGGGGGCAGGGGGAGAAATATTTATAATATTTTTCGGGTTCTAAATGTTAACTTTAATAAAAAGATACTTGCACATGCATTTCTTGCATACTGCTTACTCCAGCTCGTGTGCTCCCACCATTGTTGTTTAAAGCTTGAATACATATGACGTTAGCCACAATCCATCTGCATCCTGTAGTTTCTTGAGAAACACTGCTGTTTGATGCGTTTTTCCTGAAACCATTTTCCATCTGATTTGAAGACTTAAGACTCAGTTAAGCTGAGATGCCTACATTTGAGGCAGCTGCTGGAATAGGTGGAATAGGTGGAATAGGAGTTCTGGGTGCTGGGGGAACAAGTCAGGCAATGTGCATCGGGTGAAGACATCTCCACCCCTCTTTAGCGTGTACAGCAATGGGAACCTGTGACTTGAAATGCAGCAGAGGAAGATGAGCTTTCAAGCTGCTAATGTCTACATAGCCCCACACCAGTCCATTCCTACCCCGGAATGCCACTTTGTCATAGTTTTTGACCTGGCCTGGGACTGGGTGCTTAAATTACAACTTGCAAGAACGCACAGTTTAACATATGTACCCTTTTCCTGAGTTCGCATTCTACCTGACTGTGCCTAGTTAGTCTTCCATGTTATTTGAGACTCAAAAGCAAAACACAGCTGCAAACCAATTGATGATCACAGTTGTATGATGGAAACTCACAAATGGAAGCACACTCTTTCCCTCAAAGCATTGGTTTTCAACCAGTGTGCTGTGGCACCCTGGGGTGACTGTTCCTCAAAATGTTCAGGAGAGCCCTGGGGGGCCATCCCATTCACTTGCAGCCCATATCTTCCTGCGTTCTCTCTCTCTCTCTCTCTCTCTCTCTCTCTCTCTCTCTCTCTCTTTCAGGAACATTCAAGGGAGCAGGCAGCTATAACTTGCAGCTCATTATCTTCCCAAAATAAAATACTGGAAAGAAAAGTGGGGAAACACTTTTGCACAACTGCTTATCTTCTTTAAATCTTTTCTCCTCCTCCCACAAACAAAAATCCTCCCAAGCTTCAGTAACTAAGTTCCTCAGTTTTACACAGAGGGCTTGAGAAATGCAAGAAAATAGTAAACTAGCTTGAGGATGGGTGTGTTCTCTATAAGGAGGGATTTAAAAATAACCCTGAAAGTTTCTCTCTCCTTCTACCCCCAACATCCCTCCTCCTTAATGGTCACCCAGCTTTATGGAGACAGGGAGAATGTTGTAAGAAAGGACCACGTCTGCCTGTGTGTCTGGTGCTGTGTGTCTCACTTTCCTTCCCGGCAGTAACAAAATATGTCTGCTTCTGGTCTTCATCTTGTTTTGCTCTCTCCAACCCCCCCACCCATGTTGCACACTAATTTTGGGAAAGGCAGGCTGGGGCTGCCACGTGGAGTGTGTCAGCTCGGCCCTGTATGTTGGCGTATTTAAACTGAGTAACTGCGCAACGAAAAGCATTCTGAGGAGACTGCAAAGTATAATTAGGAGTTGTTTTAATTAAAGAAAAATAACAGAAGTTCTATTAACTACGAGAACGTTACAGAAGCGTGACCCACCACCCAGGGTACTGCGAGAGGTACGCAGTCCTCCTTATATAATCTATCCGATTGCTGACACGTCTTAAAACAATACAAACTTAACATCACCTGCTGCACTGTCCCACAGCTGCAAAACTAGGTCATTACATTTCCTTCCTTCTTTCTTTTAAAGAGATACACATTTCTGTGGAACAGTAATGAACCTTAAACCTTAAACCATTCAACATTTCCCCTGCGGTTCATTATTGTGGAACAACATTAAGCATATTTTGTACATGTATTTCATGTGTGACCCTCAGAAGTGCTTTAGTAAAAATATCCGCAATTTGATTGTCACCTGGAACATACTGAAATACAATTGTTTTGTCAGCAATCAATTTCCTTACAAATTGCAAACGTAATCTTAATAATCTAGTACGCTGTGTGTTAGTCTCTGAACACAGAATAGCAGGTCTGCTCAGGGAATCAAGATAATTATTTACTGGCAATGTAACTTGCATCTTCAAATCTTCAAATACTTGTAAATACCATTCAATATCACAAATGGTCTGAACACATGCGCACAGTTCAATCTCAGTTGTGGAGAGACAAATAATTGTTTGATTTTGAGACTTCCATTCAAAAGGACACCCGTTATAACAAAACACCATACCAGACACACTCTGTAATTATTTTGCTCCACTGCATGAGATGCATCACAGAATATTTCAAAACCTTTGTCAACACATGATGTAAACTGCAACCTATAATGTTTTGTATGTTTGAGATACATTACCACTCTCTTAAGAGCAGAAAAACATTGCGTAGTGGGCTCTTCCACAAATTTTGCCAGAAAATGTAAAGCATGCGTTATATCTGATCTTGAAATTCTTTGAATGAACTTAAGCTTGTCTATGGCAGAACGATACAAAGTTTTGTTAAGATATGGCTTATCTTCATGGGTAAAGGTGAAACCACACACCATAGGTGTTTCTTTCCCATTTGCATTTTCTAAACATAACATTTCTATAAGATCATCAATTTTCATAGTTTGATGAACCAAAAAAGATCCATTTTTGCCTTCCTCAATTTGCATGGATACATAATTTGGCTATGCCCAGTTTCCATCAGTGGTATACAGTGGTACCTCGCTAGACGAATGCCCTGCTAGACGAATTTTTTGCTAGACGAATGGGTTTTGTGATCGGAGGTTGCCTCGCAAGATGAATTCGTTTTGTGAAAAATTTGTCTAGCGAATCGTGGTTTCCCATAGGAATGCATTGAAATTCAATTAATGCATTCCTATGGGCAAAAAAATTAAATAAAAAATTCAATGCATTCCTATGGGATTCGCAAGACGAATTTTTCACAAAATGAATTGACTCATAGAACGAATTAAATTTTTCTTGCGAGGCACCACTGTATTCCTGTTTAGTTTTTGTAGAAATTAACACATCATCTACATAAACACATATTTTTGTTACAGAATTTGCATTTTCTTTTATAAACACACAGTTGTCTGCTTTTCCTTGCAAAAAGCCAAAATCCAGTAATTCTTTTGCTAATGTTTGGTGCCAGTTTCTTCCGCTCTGGTTCAAACCATAAAGGGGTTTATTTAGTTTGCATACCAATCCTTCAGAGGCGTGTACACCATCAGGAACACACATAAAAATCTGTTCTTTTAAATCTGCAAACAAATATGCAGTTTTTATATCTAAATGATAAACAGAATGTCCACGCTGGGATGCGTCTTTTAACAAAAGCTTAACTGTCTCATATTTTACACTTGGTGAGTAACATAAATCATAATCCTTGCCTGGAACTTGTTGAAATCCCCTGGCTACTAATCTTGCTTGTATCTTACCACTTCATTCTTGTCATTCATTTTAACTTTATAAACCCACTTTGAATCAATTACTCTCATATCTGGGGTTTGTGGTACTAGAGACCAAGTGTTATGCTCTTTCAAAGAAGTTACCTCAGAATCCATTGCGTTATACCAGGCATCCCCAAACTGCAGCCCTCCAGATGTTTTGGCCTACAACTCACATGATCCCTAGCTAACAGGACCAGTGGTTGGGGAAGATGGGAATTGTAGTCCAAAACATTTGGAGGGCCGAAGTTTGGGGATGCCTGCTTTATACCAATTCACAGCTTATTGCTTAGGTATGTTTTGAACTTCATGGTAGCTTTTTGGCTAAAAAATCGCCTTCTTGGCATACACAGTGTTAAACTGTTCATTTGCAAATCGTTCAGGGCCGGCTCTAGGTAGACCCCTGGTGGCGCGATGTGCCAAGACGCCGGGCCGGTAGGCAGGGCGCCGCACGGCTGAAACCATGCTGCACCCTGCGAGGGCAGGGGCGCCGGAGCGATCTCTGCCCCTCAGCGCCAGGGCGGCCGACCTGCTCGAGACTGCCCTGAAATTGTTTAAGCTCTTGTCTCTTTCTACCTGACCGTCTGAGTCCAGAAGGAGAACTAGACCCTTCAGACTCAGTGGAACTACTAGTCTCAGATTTTAAATCATTTTTGTCAGACTGCTGAAACTCCTGCGGGCTTCATTTACAATCGGGAAACTCAAAAGAACTTAACCTCCTTTTGGGTGTCTGTAACTTTACATTTTCAAATAAGTCACCAGACCCAACAGGTTTTTCGTCTTCAGCATCACCACTATCCCCTGCTGCTGCTGCTGCTGCTTCTCCTCTTGCTTCTTCTATTTCCTCCTCTTTATCATCTATACCATAATTATCTTGGAAAACAGCAACACCATTCCAATTTACAGTTGGGATTATGCTTCTGGTTATTTGAAACTTGCCAGTGGCTGGTATATAAACTCTGTATACCCTGCTGGTAGCCTGTTAATTTCCCCTGCACACTAAGCTCACGCAATTACTGATTAGCAGGGTAATGCATAAATAACATCTGAACCCCAAATGCGTAGATATTTTAGGTTAGGGTGTTTTCTAATAATAAATTTTATTGATTTTACATAATAAAGAAAAAACATACTGTGAGGGACAAGGGATATCGCGAAGTCCCTCCCAGCTTGAGGTCCAGTCCATCCCCGAGCACGGAGGAAAGCAGGGAGAGTTCCGACTCAAGTGGGGAAGCAGGAAGTGGTGTCCGAGGCTCTGGCAAGGTAGCGGAGCCATCATCCCAGGTGGGACAGGAAGGGGAAAGCAAGGGGGGTAGACCGATCCCCCCAACTCTGGAATTGCGCAGGAAGCGTCGGGGGAAGAGGCTGGGTCTCCCCAAGTTGTTATGTTGGAGAAAGACGCGCCAAACGCCATTCGGAGGTTCTGACTCAAGCGGTTAAGATGTATCTCTGTAAATAGCATTGCCTTTAGCACTGTAAATACGCAGCACCAAATAAAAGATAAAATGCAGAGCGGTGTGGCGTCGTTACTCTGAAGTAGCCCATCAACACCCCTGTGACACATACAGAACATATTGTCCCCCTTCTTCTGATCCCCCCTCCACAAGCCCCCTCCTGCCACGAAAGAGTCCCATGAACAGTGGGCAGTCGAAGGTGGTCCATTTTATAATTGGGTTTTTCCCCACCCCACCCTCCCTCCCCCCAGAACCCCTCCCTGCCACCAAGAGGCTCTAGTATGGCAGGGAGAGATGCAGGCGAGTGTCCACCCAACTATCTATCTAAGCAAACATTATTGATTAAAACACAAAAAACACAACAACAACAAAAAAACACATATCCCATTTTCGAATTCATAATTTGCTTGACATTGTTTTGATGACTTCCCCAGATACCTCCCAACTGATTTTCATTTTTGACCAAATTATATTTTCACAACAGTTTCATATGACCCAATTTCAGCTCATTTTCTTTAACATAAACACTCTTACAGCTAATCCTTATTCCTAAACTTTATCTCTTTTTCTTCTTCAACATATTCCATCTTTTCCTATCCCCCCCTCCACAGGCCCTCTCCTGCCACGAGAGAACCCTGTGGCTGGTGGACAGACCCAGATGGTCCCTTTTATAATTGGGTTTTTCACCCCCCCTCCCTCCCCCCCAGGACCTCCCCCTGCCACCAAGGGGCCCTAGAATAGAGGAGATGAATAAAGGCAGTGAGCCGCCCAACTATCTACCTAAACCTAAATTTTCTATTTGCTACACCTCTGCCTATTTTTCAAACTTCATATAAACATTTCTTTCTAACAAATATCATATTTTCTCTTCCCTAGCCTAATCTTTCCCCCAAGAAAAAATTCATATAATTAATCCTTTCTCTATTCCCATATATTTTCTTCTATCCTTAATTATTCCATACCTCCTCCTCTCCCCTAGATTCCTTCCCCCATTTGATACAGCAATTCCGTAATACAATCCAGATTCCATATCCATTTTTTCCTGCCCTGCTTAAAGTTCAGAATTTCCTCATCCCACTCCCATTCTCTCCCATTTTGCCACCCATATTTTTGTCCTCCCCTCCTCCTGCCCCCATCTCCTCAAACTCTTTCCCTTGCCTATTCACATTTCCCCACATTTCCCATGAAATCAGTTCCAGTTCTTGATCTTCCAATTCAACTGTCATGAAAGTCCTGATCATTCTTTTTTCTTTGTTGGGTATTTCCTTCTTCTATGTGTTCTTGCATTTTGTCATCAGGAATTAATTTTCCATTATCCATCCCATTCTGAATAGTTTTTTTTTTCCAATTCCTGATACTGTTCCCTGGTGCTTCTTAACTGTACACTAAACTGTTGCTGCCCAATTACAAGGTCTCCCAGCAGTTTTAACACTGTCCTCTGGAAAGCAGGTGTTCCGGATGTTGACATTCTTTCCAACTCAAGGGCAGAAAAGAGATTAGAGGACAAAGAACAATGGAGACTCAGACTTCCAGGACAAAAGAATCCAACATGGCTGAAAAATAATTTCCAAAGTTCTTATAATGCAACATGTATGTCTCTTCTCGTTCCATCGCAAACCATTTAAACTTTATTATTGACAGCTGTCAAACTTTCCTCTCATTGGCACCTTGCTGACTCTCCTGGGGTGCCGAATCCAGGGTTGAGAAGGGGTTTCCCCCACATCTCTCTCTTGCTTTTGCAGGGTTTTTATGATTCCTATAACTCTTCCCCCCTTCACCCTGCCTTAGGTGGGGAAGTTATAGTCTTTCCTTGAAGATTTTAAGCCTCTGTGTCCTTTCCCCCCTGGCTTAGGGTTAAAACACTGCTTCCTAATTTCTCAGTGGGTAGAGACCGACTCCCGTTTTTTAAGTCTCTTCCCTTGTCCAAATTGTCCGAATTAAAATCCAATAAATCCAACGCACACTTTTAATCCAAGTCTTTGGGAGAATTGATCGCTGTAGCCTCGTAGTCCTGCAGCATCGCACTTTGAAGTTAGCGATCGGATGTCTGCCACATCGCAGCTCCGATCCCCCCCACTCTCGGGGGCTCAAAACAGAGCCTTACCGAGGGGGAGCCCGCTTTTGATGCCCATCAGACGACCTGGCCCCAAGACGCTCGACTTGGGGATTTTCGAGGGGATCCGATTTGCTGGAGCGTTTTCCCCTTTCTTCAAAGTGCCGAGGTCCGCTCCGCTGAACGGACTTCAACCGACTACAACCGGAAGTCCAGGTTAGGGCGTTTTCTAAACAACATTTCATAGAGAGTGAGTGACATTTAAACCAGAATGATAACTGCGGTTCTTCACATAGCAATAGGCAATGAGCGCTTCAGCCCAAAACCCTTTGGGGAAATTAGCATCATGCAGGTAAGTTTTAACACCTGTCTGCAAGTCACGTTGCACAACTTCAACAAGCCCATTTTGCCAGGGACTTTGGGGGCAAGATAACTCATGAGTTATCCTGCACTTCCAGTAAACACTCAAACTCTTCAGAAACAAATTCCCCTCCCCGGTCAAAAAAATGGTTCCTTATAGGTTTGTTAAAGTGCCTTTTTACCCAGTTGCAAAAAACTTTATACTTCTCAAATGCTTGTGACTTCTCAGCAATTGTATAAACCCAGCAATATCTACTATACTGATTTATCAGAGTTAGCCAGTACTTTGAACCTCCTAATAATGATGGGAGTGGCCCAACTAAATCACAATGCACGCGCTCAAATGGCCCTGGTACTTTTCTGTCTGAGCATTTACCCTTGTGTGCAACCTTTACCTTATTCTTACAACAGGATATACATTGCATAAAATATTTACATGGCTTTAAGTTTAGTCCACCAACAATATTCTTTGTCTTTATCATGTCAGCAAAGTTCAAGTGTCCTAGAAGTCTGTGCGCTTCATGGATACACCCAGAATGTGGTTTTACATTCTTCAACCCTTGTCTTGGCTGTAATACTCTGCAATTTACAGGTGGTTGTGAATAGCTCTGAAAGTACAGTCTATATAAGCCCTCAGACTCCCAGGCATATAATACATGTTTGTTTCCTTTGAAAAACTCACATATTGACTTAGTAAAGCACACAGTTATTCCTTGACGAGCAAAGCAACTTACTGATAATAAATTATCCACTGACGGACAGTAAATGCAATTTGCTATCATAATGTTTAGAGAGTCAAGTTTAATAGTACCCCTGCCAAGCAACTGCAGGACTTCAGAATTGACTATATGTACATTACCAACTTCCTCTTCAAAAGAAATAAACAAGCTTCTGTCGTTGCAAAGATGGGACGACACTCCAGTGTCAATAACAAATGAACCCCGCTTGGCACCATTAAATCTTTTATGCTGTTGTTCGAGCATGAAAGGCTCGCGACGCATGTCCATCTTTACCACACGCTGTCAGCTGTTGGGTTGATGCCTGTGATTGACGAACTGGAACAGACCTGGGAGCATTTTGCTTTCTTTTGGATCTGCAGTTCCTCGCCAACTGCCCCTTTTTGTTGCACAGCCAGCAAGGCTTGGCAGTTTTAAATGCAGTTGAATCACCACAGGCTTGCATATGGCATTCCTCATTATTTCTGGGACTAGGAGTGCTTATTGCACAAGCCTCCCTTCTGTCCAACTCACCCATTAATCTTGCCGTTACCCCTTCCACAGTTAATTGTGCTGGAGGAACGGCAGATATCTGGCTAGCTACGCCGTCAAAATCCTCATTAAGAGAACAAAGAATAATAAACACATACTGAATGTCAGATATCACCATGTCTCTTTGAATTAATTTGCCACGTATCACCTCCAGATGCGTCAAGTGTGCTGCCAAATCTCCACCAGGCTGTAACTTCGTCTGGTACAGCTGCTTAAAAAATGTTAAGGCAGACGCCGACTCTTTTCTAACATGAACTGCTGCAAGACTGTTCCACATTTCTTTGGCAGTTTTCCTATTCCTTATATACACTACTTGCTGGTTGCTTACAGCCAAATTAATTAACATTCTGGCTTTTGCATCACCTTTCAACCAAGCATCCATTATGGGGTCAGGAGGGCTCTCAGTTATATACTTCCAAACATCTCATGAAGTTAAAAGCACCTCCACCCGAAATGACCACAAACTATAATTTTCATCAGTAAGTTGTGGGAATGTCAAAGCCTTCTCAACTTCAGAAACCCAGTCCACCATTCTGCTTCTCAAACTCATTCCGCAACAGCAAAAAGAAAAAGAAAAACTTTCTTAAGCTATTCTCCAACTCCAAATCTATGTAGTCATCAACTCAGGAACTGGGCCCATAACCAGTTGTTGGTATATTTAAACTGAGTAACTGCGCAGCAAAAAGGATTCTGAGGAGACTGCAAAGTATACTTAGGAGTTGTTTTAATTAAAGAAAAATAACAGAAATTATACAGTATTAACTACAAGAACGTTGCAGAAGCATGACCCATCCAGTGGCCCAGGGTACTGAGAGAGGTACGCAGTCCACCTTATATACTCTATCCGATTGCTGACATGCCTTAAAACAGGGGTCAGCAAACTTTTTCAGCAGGGGGCCGGTCCACTGTCCCTCAGACCTTGTGGGGGGCCAGACTATTTTTTTGGGGGGGGGGAATGAACTAATTCCTATGCCCCACAAATAACCCAGAGATGCATTTTAAATACTCATGTAAAAACACCAGGCAGGCCCCACAAATAACCCAGAAATGCATTTTAAATAAAAGGACACATTCTCTTCATGTAAAAACATGCTGATTCCTGGACCGTCCGTGGGCCGGATTTAGAAGGCGATTGGGCCGCATCCAGCACCCGAGCCTACTCATGTAAAAACACCAGGCAGGCCCCACAAATAACCCAGAGATGCATTTTAAATAAAAGGACACATTCTCTTCATGTAAAAACATGCTGATTACTGGACCGTCCACGGGCCGGATTTAGAAGGCGATTGGGCCGCATCCAGCCCCTGAGCCTTATTTTGGGGACCCCTGCCTTAAAACAATACAAATTTAACATCACGTGCTGCACTGTCCCACAGCTGCAAAACTAGGTCATTATATTTCCTTCTTTCTCGTAAAGAGATACACATTTCTGTGGAACAGTAATGAACTTTAAATCTTAAACCATTCAACACTGTAAAGCAGTGGTGTTGCTTGGGTTCCCATCAACACATGCACTTCCACTTACACACGGGTCAAAAAAGGGTGGAATGGGGTGGGGTGGGGACAGAAGAGGGAAATTCCTGTAATGGAACCCCAGGGTAAGTGGCTCCCACAAGGGAGCCGCAGAAAGAATGAAGTTGGTCAAGGGAGCCATGGACTCAGAAAGGTTGAAAACCTCTGCCTCAGAAATTGTAGGTACTGTAGCTTACTCCTCACAGTTACAGTTCCCTGCATTCTACGCCTACAAATGACAGTGTGCAGAATTCTTTTTTTGGTGGGGTGTGTGTGCGCGCTTTTAAGGGTATTGTGTATCCACAGCCTGAATGAGGAAAGCTTTGGAGCACGTTTTATGTAGGGAAAGCAAAAAGGGATTGTGCTGCTTCAGCTTGCATGCAAGAAGTGCTAGGAGACAGCACAGAGGAAAGAGGGAGGATCACTGAGCGGAGGAGAACACAGAGAAGCAGCAGGTACACATTTCAGCTGAGGTGTTTCCTGCATGTTTCTTTGGGAGCTGTCTGGTATACACATGTGTCCATACCGCATTGTTCCGCCAACAGGCTTGGTGATTAGTATGGAGTGCAAGACAGCTGGGCAGTCTCTGGAGGTGACTTTGCACTAAGTCATTCCTACCTCTTATCACCTCTTAAAACTTTACACAGGTCTTTATTTGCATGCTTCTTGGTCATTTCCCTTCCTTCCTGCAATAAATTGAACTCATCTGGTAGGGCAGTGAGCAAATGTTAATCTCGCCTTCCTATATAACCCGAGTGTCTTCTGAAAGGTTTTTTTGGGGTGTGGGTTGCTGAGGTTACAAATGGCTGTCTTCACATTTACAGCAGCCACCTCTGGAACCAGTGCTAGATGTTAAATGTGTGGTAGCGGAAGTGGAAACTGTATTCCTGTATGCGAGGAGCGGCATCCTGGAGAGTCTCCTCCTGGGTGCCCAATTAACTTTGGTATGTATCCGGTCTCCTGATACAGTGCTGCTGGCTTCTGCTTTACTGGCGGCCTAGTGGGAGGCTGGGTGAACAGATAAACCCACCCCCAAGCCCCAAACCCGAGTACTCAGAAGGGTATTTGAAATGGAGAGACTGCACAGTCTTTTGAGGATTTTGAGAAGCAATGACTTCCGAGAATGGTTTGACTAAGAGGCGAATTAAGTGAGTCAATCGGTTCCTTTCACTGTGTCACTTCAGATTGAACTGATTAGGGCTGGGATATTAAAAAACAACAAGAAAAGGCAAACAACACCTGGGCATAAACTAGAGACTTTTACACATGTATAAATGTCCACAGGATTGATGATCAGGCTGGACTGCCACTGCTCCACCACACATCAGGATTATATCTCACATGAAAATGTAAAGGTGGTCTCTCTCTCCGAGTGTTGGCACTCTCCGAGTGTTGGCACTCTCCGACGGCTGGCACTAACCGACGGCTGAGCTGCTGCGGATGCCCCGTCGGAGGCGCGTCGCCGGCTTGAAAGGGGAGCGGAGAGCGCACGGAGTCGGCGGGAGGCTTTTCACGGCGCCAGCCAGGGTAGGCTGGGACCCGGACTCCGGCGGTACCGGTAGGAGGGGAGGGCTTGCCACTCGCCTGCCGCGGGCGACCAGCGAGCTGCCTGGAGGAGCCCCTACCGCTGCTGCCGGTCGCTCTCCAGCGCCCGCCCGTCACTTTGCTAAGTAATAATTTCCCTGTCCAATTCCATTCCTTTTCTAGTTCTGAAATCTCGAAGCCATCAGCAAGGAGGATAGTTCACATGAAAACTAATTACACAAAATCAATATTTAATCACAGCCCGGCATCCTGATCCTGCAGAAAAATCCTTTAAAAACTCTCCTGCCATATACAAAGACTTCTTCGGGGCCGCTTATTTATAGATCTCATTGGGGAGGCGGGGGAAGCGCCCGCGGTGTATTTTAAAGGGGGGGGGGGAGCGCGCGAAAGTCTCGGAGTGGGGAGGTGGTGGACGCCAAGCGGCTCTGAGAAGGCTTGAGGGGCGGCAGCGGGCTCCCCCCCCTGAGAAGGCTTGAGGGGCGGCAGCGGGCTCCCCCTCGGGACCCCGAGTCAGGCCCCAAAGGAAAAGACCGCGCTTTTGTTTCTGCTTGGGGGGCGGGGCGGGTGTGTGTGTAAACAAGTTGTTTGCCCCAGTTGTTTGTCGCCGTCTGCTTCGGGCTTTCCCGCACGGCCAGAGCGGACTTTTCGTGGGACAGTCGAGGAGAGGACGGGGACGGGATATAAATTTGTAATGGCCGGATAGATTTCAGCCCCCGTGGAGGTCGGCGGGCGAGGCGTGTTCGCACCCAGATGATGGGGATAAATATTTCATAAAGAGCGGCGCAGATATTAAATGACACCCTATTGATTCGGGGATGCCAGGCCCATTCATTCCCCCGCCGGCGCACTAATTGCTCTCTTAAGGAGGCGCCGCAGCGGCAGGGCGGCGGGCGGCCTCCATCGTTTCCCCGGCTCCGGCGCAACCAGGCAGCGAAGTCCGCCGGCTGCCGGCAGCAGGCTTCCCCTTTCGCCAGCAAACGCTGGAGATGACACCCGGCGCCTCGCGATGGGACGCGGATCCGTTTGGAGGGCGGGGGCGACACCGTGCACGAGTGGCAGCAGGGACAAGCAGTGCCCCCCGGCCGCGCTCCTCCCGCTGGTCAGGGCTGAGTCCCTCCGTCGTCGCGAGCAGCTTCGCCGAGTGCGCGTTCGGGAGAGCCACCTTAAGGAGGAGCCCCGCCCCGCCGGAGCGCTCATTGGCGCAGCCCTAATGGCTGGAATGGATTGCTGAAATGCAAAACTTGTTGCTGTTTCTTGTGCGCGGCGTGAGAGCGAGCGAGCGAGCGAGCGCAAAAGCGGCAGGCAGGCGGGCGGGCGGGCGGGCGAGCGCCTCGCAGCAGCAACGCCGCGCGGCAGCCGAGGACAACGAGCCCGCGAACCTCAGCTTCTTGCGGGGCTCGGGG
Organism: Zootoca vivipara; assembly: GCF_963506605.1. Taxonomy (NCBI): domain Eukaryota; kingdom Metazoa; phylum Chordata; class Lepidosauria; order Squamata; family Lacertidae; genus Zootoca; species Zootoca vivipara. The sequence continues at coordinate 593,960 of NC_083292.1, forward strand.
TCCAGTTGTCGGCTGGCCATGAGGCGGAGCCCGCCTCCCTGCGAGCCGAGTCCATGAGCGGCGGGCCGCCGAGGGAGCTTCGGGCGCGCCTCGCCCGCGGCCGCTCCAGCGCCGGGCAGCAACTTTCCCGCAAGATGTGAGCCGGGCGCGCGGGGTGTCCTCCCTCCTTGCGTCGCTGCAGCAGCCGGCTGGCCGCCCGTCATGTCCCCCCAGTGACGGATTGACCCGGCCGGCCAGGGAACGAGGAAAGGAGCGGGCGGCGGCGGGATGTTCGGGCTGGAGCAGTTCGAGCCGCAGGGTAGCGGCAGGAGCGGCGAGCGCGGCGGCGGCGGCGGCGGCGGCTTCGGCCCGAGCATGGGCTCGCACTTCAAGCCGTCCCCTTTCCACGGCGGGACCCCCGGAGGCGAGTCGGGGACCCTGGGCGCCCTGAGCGAGCCCTCCTCGGCCATGCTGGCCATGAACTTGAACTTGCCCGGGGAGGCGTACGGCTTCCACGCCTCACGCGGGGGCCACGCGGAACTGCAGCAGGCCCAGCCTGTCCACGGGTTCTTCGGCAGCCAGCAGCCTTCGCACGGCGCCCACCAGCCGCCGCCGCCGCACTTCGGAAGCGGGGGCTTCGGGTCCGAGCCGAGCGCCTCCTGCCTTCACGGCGGCCGGCTCCTCAGCTACCCAGGCGGCCAGCAAACCTTCGCTGCTGACGGTTACGAACAGCATCTGGCTGAGGGCCAGGCAGGCGGGGACGGCTTCGGGCAGCAGAGGGCAGGTCCCCTCCAGGACTTCCAGCCGCAACAGCAGCACCATAATCCAGGCGTGCCGGCCCCCTGCCTCCCGCTGGATCAGTCGCCCAACCGCGCGGCCTCCTTCCACGGCCTGCCAGGGGCCGCCACCTCGGAGCCGCACGGCCTCGACTCGCAAAGGCGCCTCCCCAGCCAAGGAGCGGCCGCGGTGGAGTCCCTGGAGTACAGTTACCCGAGCAGCGAGAGTCATTTCGACCTGCCCGTCTTCTCGCCGTCGGAGGCCGACGGGCAACTGCCCCACTACGGGGCCAGTAGGCAGCAAGTGCCACCAGGCGGGGGGAACTTTCCCGGGCCCTCCTCTGCCTTGCCCCGAGGGCCCGGCGGCCTAGGCAAGGTGCATCCCCAGCAGCAGCAGCAGCAGCACGGCGGCGGGGGCGGCGTGTTTTTCGAGAGATTTGGGAGCGCTCGCAAGATGTCGGTGGGCCTGGAGCCGAGCCTGGGCGCCGGCAGGCACCCTTTAATGCAGCAGCACCAGCCGCCGCCGCCGCCGCCGGGGGTCCTGCTGGCCAGACAGAACTCGTGCCCGCCGGCTCTGCCCCGGCAGCAGCCCTGCCCCGAGGGCAACGCGGCCAACCCGGGCCTTCAGGACGGCGGCCCGCTCCTACAAGGCCAGCACGCGCAGTTCGAGTACCCCATCCACCGGCTGGAGAACAGGAGCCTGCAGCATCCTTACGGGCCGGGCGAGCCGGTCTTTAGCGTTCACCACCACCCGCCGGCTCAGCAGCCTCCCAACCAGCGGCTGCAACACTTCGACGCCCCTGCATACATGAACGTGGCCAAACGGCCCCGCTTCGACTCCTGGAGCGGCGGCAGCGGCGGCGCGGGCATGCACAGCGCCAGCCTGGACAGTCACCTCTCGCCCTCGGCTGCCTACCCGGGTCTGCCGGGAGACTTCACGCCGCCGGGGCCCGAGAGCTTCCCGCCGCCGGGCGCTGACCACCAGGCGGCTCTGCAGCAGCAGCAGCAGCAGCAGCGCCAGAACGCCGCCCTGATGATCAAGCAGATGGCGGCCTCTCGCAGCCAGCAGCAGCAGCAGCAGCAGCAGCAGCGCCTCCGCCAGCCCAGCCTGCAGCAGCTGAGCCATCACCACCCGGGTCACCATCACCACCACCCGGGCCACCACCACGGCGAGCCCGCCTTCGAGGCGCAGGAGGGGGCCTGGTTCCCGGCGCCGCATCCTCCCTCGGCTGCGCCGGGCGCTGGGGAGTTGCTCTTCCGGCCAGGCGTGGGCGGCATGCCGGGCTTGCAGGAGCCGCCGGCGCCGCTGCGGATTCCGCCGGGGGGCGAAAGACACGTGCCCTCGCCGGGCAGCCTGCACGGCCAATTCGGCCTGAGTCCGCCCTTGGAGCGCAGCAGGCCGGGCCCGCCGGACTTCGCGGCCCAGCAGGGCTTCCCCTTCGGCGCCTCCAGCCGCCAGGCCACTCCGCACAGCGCCTCGCCCGCCTCCTACGGGCCCCCGACGGACTTCCAGCCCTCTGGGCCGCCGCCTCAGCCGCCCCGGCCGCCGCAGTCCAGCAACAAGCTGGGCGCGTTGTCTCTCGGCTCCTTCTCGAAAGGGAGCGTGGTGGGCGGGGTGGCGGGGCCTCCCGGTAGCGGCGCCAGCAGCAGCGGGGCCCCGGGCCCCAAGGAGAGCAGCGGTCTCTTCGGGCAGAGCTGCCTGGCGGCCCTCTCGACGGCGTGCCAGAACATGATCGCCAGCCTGGGCGCGCCCAACCTCAACGTCACCTTCGGCAAGAAGGGCGCTCCGGCTGCAGTGAGCGGAGGCGTCGGGGCCGGGAGCGAAGGCCCCAAGCGTAGCAAGCTCGGCCCGGCCGAGCCTCCCGAGCCAGGCAGCGGCGGACCTCAGCCGCCCGCTGCGGCCCCGCCGGCCCCGGGCGAGAGCGGCCTGTCCCCCAATTACTCGCCCGGCCCGGGCCCCGACGCCAAGGCAGGAGGCGTGCGGGGTCGGGGGCGCAGGAAACGGGACAGCGGGCATGTCAGCCCAGCCGCCGGAGCGGGCGGCGGCGGCGGCTTTTTTGACAAGTACGGCCCCCCGGCCGGGGTGGAAGGCGGTAGTCCCGGGCAGGGGACAGAAAGGGGAGGCGGCACTCCGCAACTCCACGAGCCCCACAAGGCACTGAGCTCGCCCCCTTCGGCTTGGGCCAAGGGAGGCGGCGGCGACCTCCTCCTCCCGCTGCCGCCGCCCCCGCCGCCTCTTTCCGAGCAGCCCGAGCTGCTGCCCTCCCTGGAGAAGGCGGATTCCTGCTCGCCCCGCGGCGCAGGTGACTTCCCCGACGAGGCCGGCAACGAGGACGAGGTGTCGTCGAGTTCCGACAACCAGCTGGCCAAGGGCTGCCCGGCGGGGCGCAGTCCGGTGCAGCCCCGTCCGGGGGACCACGCACTACTGAACGGACAGAAGGCCTCCCTGGCCCAGCTCAGCCTCCACGCCGGCGGAGGCAGCAACTCTACCTCCAGCCCCGACAGCTACGGCGGCGGCCCCCCCACCAGCGCCGGCGGCCCGGTCCAGGACGAGATCCACCCGCTGGAGATCCTGCAGGCGCAGATCCAGCTGCAGCGGCAGCAGTTCAGCATCTCCGAGGACCAGCCTCTGGGCCTCAAGAGCGCCAAGAAGCCCCCCGACGGCCCCGCCGGAGCTGGAGGCGGCAGCACCCAGAACGGCGACAGCGCCGAGCTGAGCAGCTGCTGCGCCGCCGCCGCCGAGAGCGGCAAGGGAGCCATGAGCACCATCGACCTGGACTCGCTGATGGCCGAGCACTCGGCCGCCTGGTACCTGCCCAGCGACAAGGCCCTCCTGGAGGGGCAGGACGACGACGACAAGGCCCTGGCGCCCTGGGAGAAAGCCAAGTCGCTCAACCCCAGCAAAGAAGGTACGGGGGCGCGCGGAAGAGGGGGCGGCGGGGAGGGGGGGAAGCGGCGCTGGTCCGGCCGACCTGGGTTGCTTCTCGGGGCTCCCCTTCCTTCCTCCTGCTCACAGAAGCACAACCTGGTGGCTCTGCCAAAGGATAGCGGAAGGCAGGTAGGAAGTGGAATCCAGCCCCCTTGGCCCAGGACATGGCCCTTCTTGGCCCTCCCTCTTCTTGGGTCCCATGCAGGTGGAGGATGAAGCAGGCGCTGGGAAGGATCAGCCACAAAAACTTGTGCCAACTAAGGTTGGCCCCATTCCTACCGACCCCTTGCCTTTCCTCATGCTTGAGAAATGTGGGAGGAGAGGCAGAAGGCAGAGCTAGTATTTTTGTGTCTCCCGCACTGCTTGTGTGATGTGGGGGTGCTAGTGCAGGGTGTAAGTTTCCAACAATGGGATGTATGTTCTTGCCAGGATCGCTGCTTTAGGAAAAGGCAGCTTCTTCAAGGCTCATGTGTGAATAATTCCTTTGAGGTGTCCCACATGTGCCCTTAGCTGTGCTGGGGTTTTGCTCCTTCCGCCCTCAGAATTATCGAAAGGTACTCATGGCAGCATCACATAGCGCAGACTCTTTGAGCGTATTTGCCTGACTCTTTGAAATAAGCGCAGTGCATTGCATGCACAAATGCACTTCAGTAGCATTTAAGTAAGAGGAGAGGAACTGTGTGCCTGGTTAAATTTATTTATTCATCTTAGGAATCTCTGGTTTTGTTGTCGTTCCTAAGGTGCATTTGATTGATCCCAATTCAGGTGTTGCGTTGAAGTAATTAAATATAGTAATACTGTAAATAAAAAAGTTAGAGGAGCAGATATTGCTTAGTTTTTCCTTTTTAGGTCAGACTTAAAATGTGTTGATTGCTAAAGCTAGGCAGTTACAATGTTATTCTTCATTTGGTGGAACTCTAGGTTAGTGAATGGAAAGGCAGGGCAGCAGGACCTGGTGAATTGTGCCCAGTGACTTCTTCATTTGATGATCATTTGTAGATGGAATTCAGTAGATGGGTATGATCTCTGTGAAACAAGATAATGAGCTGACAACTGGGGAATACTAGCCATCGGGTGTTCCTTTTTTTGTTGTTGAGCCTTGTGTTTTTAGGGTATGTGGAAAGGTTTCGGGGTGGCTGTTTGAGAAACTCCCCACTCCCCTGACTTTCCTGTCTTTGGCTTTGTCGAATATGAATGCTGCCTTTGCTGTTTGTCTCTTTGTTCCCTGGCCAAGCCAGTGCAGGGAGCTTCTTTTTCTGAGGCAGAGAGTGTTTAGCATGCGCTGCAGATGCTGTGGAGCCCATCAGCATTCTTCAGGCTTCATCCAGGCAAGGACATAAATTGGTTTGTTGGGGGGTGGGGGCTTTTCCATTTTTAAATGGAGTTTCACACAGCATCCTTCCTGGCTCCTTCTTTTATTGTTTCTTGTACACAACATCTAGATGTGACTGGATCAATAGCTAGTTAGCACAAATCACAGCTCCCGTCACCTCTACCTTGCCAGACACACACGTAAGTTGTGCACACTTGTTCCCTATAAGTACAATCGGATTAGAAAGGAGAGAAATAACTTGACCATCTTAATTTGTTTCTAAGAAACACACAGGTGAAAAACTTCTAAGCAATGCTTTGCTTCATATCATTGATGTTTTGAGATCACACATTGGCCACAATGCAGTGAAAGAGTTAGGTGGGTTTAAGCCTGATATTTGCATGATTTTCATTTCAATGATTCCTCTCATTGTGTTGTGATTTGCAACAACTTTAAAGGCAGCAGCCCTTATTGTTCATACCATGCTAAAAAAAGGCATTGTTGTTTAACCTGCCAGCTTTCTGAGCAGAAAGCTACCATCATATTACTGGGTCTAAAATTAAACTTAAGATACTGATCTAACTTTGCCAATGGCATGAGTAGAAAAACATAGCCAATTTCTGAACATTTGTCCTTAAGAAGGCTAACAGAGGTATGTAGAGAATTACAGGAGGTGTTTTTGCCAAAGGTTACCAAATATTTCAGGATTTATGCAGTTGAACAAATGAACCGTATGCAGGAGGAAAAGGGGCCGCCTTTACATTCTTTAAAAAATAATAATCTGACAAATATAATATATTTATTTTGGTCCAAAGACCCACAAAAACATTTTCAAAAGCAAAATAAAACAGAAAATCAGGGAAAGGAGGCCAAGGCAGCCGCTCTGCTTTATCCAGAGCATGTAGGTTTCTGTTTTTTTATTACAATACTGTACTTTTGAGAGGGCAAATATACCTATATTAGAAGTCAACCAGGACCTTTAAAACAGAGCCTGTTCACACTTTGCTGCTGCATCATCATTTTTTAAAAATGATACATAAAATGAAACAAAGCCAAACATTTATTTAGAAGTGTTCATGCAGTGCTGCTATTCTGTGAGTTTGTGAGTGAAGAATAGTGGGATTGGAAGCTACCAGGCTTTGGAAGTTAGGCTGTGCCTTGTTCCTGAGGATTTCTTGGAAACACTTGGTCATTAAGAACTTCAGACATAAGCATTTTTCTTTTTTCCACGCTTAGCTGCAGTTTAACATCAGCTGCAGTGTAAGAATTCATCCCCACCCTCTCTCTCTCTCTCTCTCTCTCTCTCTCTCTCTCTCTCTCTCTCTCTCTCTCTCTCTGTCATATATCCCATAGCTATTCTAATTATAGCAGTTAACAATCTGTGAAGACCCTTTTTTACTGGAGAAATGCACTGTTGAAATCAACTACCATATCTCATTTCTGTTTATTTTATTTGTATAGATGTGTTTTTAGGTTTCTATTGGTTTTGTTATAATTGGTTTTAATGTATATGCTCTTTATGTACTGGTAAGTAGTTTTGGGTCAGTTTTGTGAGAAAAGTGCTTAGTAAATATATAAATAATTTTAGTTTAAAATTAGTATGCGTAGATATAACACATGGATCTATATTTATGAATAACCTTGTTGAATTTGTGTATGTCAGAAATGTAATACAGATCTGATACAGGTTTAAAACTCTAGGAAGCCAAAATAAGCAAAACCCATACCTTTTTTTAAAAGACTGGACTAGAATCTTCTATAGTGACTCCTAGCAGCAAAGGATGACATTTCAGTAGCAAACATGTGATAGGGCCGTTTACAGTTAAAACAAACTTGGAAAGGCAATATCAATTTATCTGTCTGTCCTTTGCTCTGGAACAGTTCCACAAAACTCAATGGGCGTGTTCCCGGGATGAATGGAGTGAGGAGGTATTTTGGGGTTACAGTCTCAGGGTGGTTTCCCATGTAGCAGCAGGGGGGATTCTGCAGCTGTCTATTTTGCTCCTACTTCTCACGTTTAGAAAGTAGCATAGAGCAGAATGAGACCGTTGTACCATTTATATGCATGGTGGTATACACATTTTATTTCTAAGTGGAATTTATCTTTGAGTATAAAAATATCAGTATGGAGTGATGATAGATTCTGTCTAGAAATAAGCTCCCCTGCATTCGGATCCTAGACACCTTCCTGAGAAGGAAGTTTCCTCTTATTTACTTGGGAGTATATTGCCAACTTAAATCAAGGTGACATTTTTCCTTGTTTCGGTATATACAGTCACGTTTGTTGCACACTCTATTTCTTTCATGAATAAGCAAGAAAAGTGCTACAAAGCCCATTCTTTCTGTTCAATTTCTTCTGTCCTTGATTTCTTCATTAGAACTTCTTAAGATCCATCTCAGTTGGACACACACCCCTGACGCAGTCCCATAGGAACAGGCAGCCTTAAACAACTTAGGTGGCTGTCAAGCAAAATGTAAATAGATGTGGTTACGCTCTGCGGCTGTTGCATTTTTATTCACAGGCCTTTGCAGGGCATTTAGCTACTGTTTGTTGGTCTGGAAGCATGTCATAGCTCTCATAAATCTGTCCTTGTAACAAGCCAGCAGGTAGAGCAGACAGAACTCTTAACGGGACAACCTGCTTAGCATGAAACATTTATTTGTGCCCTGAATGAAGGCTTGGATGAGTCTGTGGGCCAAAGCTGTGGCCTCTTTCATCTCCTAGTGTAGTCTTGGGTAGTCTTTATTTTTAAAGTTTCTGATCTGCATGAGGGAATAGCTTCACTTGTCGAGACTTGTTTATAACTTGCAGAAAATTCCAAGCACCCTCAAAAAACAGTATTTAGGTTGAAATAGATTTATGACATAAGAGCTATTATAAACAGGTAACCTGATTAAATACTGCCGGTGTCATAAAACTGTTAATCTCAATTATTTGGTTCCAAAGCAGCATTTAAACTTATGTGAGGTATTTTAACAACATTGACAATGTAGCTTCCATCACCAAGTTGTTACATGATACAGTCTATTGATATGAAATATGCATCATTAATAAATAATCTGGGTTAGTGGTGTGATTTATGAGACAAACTCACTTGTGGAAAGAGATTAAGACATTCATGTAGTTCGAGTTTTACATTTAACAAGCTTTAAAAATTTATTTGTGCAATTTTTTTTAAAAAAATGAAATAAACCAAACTTCTTTTAGGTGATTTGATTTAATTCATTTGTCTCTCAACAGTGAAGTATTTCATAGTCATTTGATGGGGAAAATAATTCTGGTCAGTCTTTTCATTTGTCTTTCCTGTCTTCTGTTTTCTACATTTCTGGACAGTTCTCAGGAGAAAATGTGCATAGTTTTTATAAAACAGCTGGTGCTGAAGAATTGGGCTGTAAGTATAGAACGGTTAAAACCTTTCTCCATGTTTATCTGTGAGAATAACTGGAGGTAGCTTACATCTGCTGACTGACATAAGCACAAATAGCCTTGCATTGAATTAAGTCCGTCCGTTCCCCCCATATTTTTTTAAAAACCTTAAATCTCAGTTTGTGGCACATTTGTGGTGCTACATGTAAACGGGAATTTTAATTTGCACATCGAATTGGAGCAAGCAGGAGAATTCCCCCCCTGTTCTCAACATGCTGTGTGAAAGTACGGTATGTTCTGCTGCCTTGAATTGTTGGGCGTTAAATTTGAGTAGCATGTTCCAGATTAACACAGGGAATGTGTAGCATAGTGAAATCAGGTTTAGGAGAAATGGCGTATGTTTAGAATTGAGTTTTTCTGAAATGCAAATATTAGGTGTCATTTAAATGTACAGTATTGATTTACTGTTTATACAGTATGATTTTGTAAGAATCTTACACTAAAAGTGGTTTGCATGAACTGCAGAGGAGGAGGAGGAGGATAAGGAGGATGTGGGTAACGTTTTAATACAACCCAGTGACAATTTAGTGCTTCTCCCGTACATACAGAAGTATTCGTAGACATATAAATTTACATAGGCAATATAATAATAATAATAATAATAATAATAATAATAATAATAATTTTATTATTTCTACCCCACCCATCCGGCTGGCTCTCCCCAGGCACTCTGGGCATCTTCCAAAAGAAGGTTAAACATACATTAAAGGTACAAATACTGAACAACCACTATCTTACTGGATATGTGTTTCCACATAACCCAAATCACATTTCATAAAATGAGCCTTGCCTTTTCCCCTCCCCCCCTCTTTCTACAAAATAATTTATTAGATTTCCCACTGTAGATTTTTGAAACTGCATTGGACATTTAGAATATCTGATGTGGGAAATTTGGCTTTCTTGCATCCTTTGTAGTGCTCTTCCTGTAGCCCATCTTAAACCAGGAATGCACTATTTGCCTATTGGTGTAAATGTGTGTTGACTATAACAACTGATAGTTTATTTTGGTGAGCCGGAGCAAGCCTTCCACTAGTGTTTTCTAGTTATTTTTGCACATTACAGGAATCTTTGGAAGAGTGTTAACTTTTAAAAAAATCCTGCTTAAAATTGGAAGGTGGGCAAAAGCTTCTTCAGTGATATCCTAAGAATATTTCTCTTTGATTAGCAATGCATTTGGAACCTGACTTGATAACCTACTATTTATAGTCTGCATTTTAAAATTAAGTATTAATTGGGGCACAGGCAGTTTAGAAATGTGATGTAATTATACTGCCTAATAAAGTTCTAGGCATTGGTCTATTGTTGTATTACGGCCTCTAGTTTTCATTAAAAATGGGTGGACAACCTCAGTTGTTTTTAGTGGTGTAAAGCATGTGGGAGAAAAGCCCGTTGCAATGTTCAGTTTGCGCATGAATGGGACAACTGGGATTAGGTGCTCCCTTCCACTGGTCCCTCTCTCCCCCTTGGGCCCTTTCTGCTCAAATGTAGCAATCACATTTCTTTCAGCATGACATACATTTAAAGATTACGTGGCAGAGATCTTCAGATTCCTCTTAAACCTTGGGCTGTGTGAATTTTACCAGCTGGAGGGATAATCCATTAATTTTAACTAGCTGATTTTCTTAATGCTTCAAAGGGAACATCTTAGATGATAGTGCACTGCAAAAAATATTAGCCAAAAGCCTCTAATTGTTGGCTCCTCTGCTTTCAAATGATGGAAGTGATGTTTAGTTTTTATGTGGAACTGAGTCGCCTGGACCTCCTGAGTGTAATTTACTATGTGCTTAGCATGGAGGCGCCAGTTGGATGTTACAAGGGATTGTGTAAGTTAATGCTCAGAGTTTGATGCTGAGAAGGATTTGTTCCCTACATTTTCTTTTTAAATTTCAATAAGCAAATAAAGAGCTTTTGGGTCTGTGGGGGTTCTAGAGGCCATGTGTGGCTGGTGGGTGTGTAACTTCTGTTGATCTGGGAGCCTTTGAAACCTGTTTGTAGCCGCCAATAATTGCACCTAAGATAAATTTGCAACGTGGGTTCTCTCAACTTTATTTAGGGGCCAAAGCACTACTTGGAATAATCTGTAGATTTATTGGTTTTAATAAATAAATTATAACAATGTGTGTTAGGTATTGGACTAACCTGAGATATTAAGTGCTGAAGACTTTTGTACAAAGAAGACTTTGTTTGAATAATTTAATTTTTATGTGGGACCATTGTTTTTCTCAAAAAGCTGAGAACATGGTCGACTCTTTAAATAGCATCAAATGTTGCCGACATTTAGACCTTAATATTTTAACTGATCACTTAGCGCGGAATTATCTGTATGTTTATTAAGAGGTACGTCTGGGTTCAGTACTGGGTTCAGAAGGTGTGTGTAGCATTGCAACACTGCAGGGCGATCAGTTCAGTAGGATTTTCTATGACTTATATTTAGGATTGCATCCTAAATATATTATTTAATCAAAGGAAGTTACCAGCTGGACAAAATAGCACAATGACCACAATTTGTGGAAATTTCCCTTTTTAGAAGAACTTATTCAGGCAAATGTGCTTATGATGAGTATAGTTTCAATGGGTTGAAGATATAGCGGTTAGAGTAATTATTGCTCAAGGAGAGCTCATATGCTGTTTAACTTGGGTTTTTTTTAATGTGCCTTAGACATATTAAGTTTTGCAGCAGTAGAAAACCCCTTTCGGCTTGGTTTTCGGGAGGGCAGCGAGAGCTTAGCGCTGCAAATGGACCCCTCGACACTCCGCTATCCTCAGTGGAGCTTTTTGGGGGGTGCCTAGCCCTGGCACTCTCCCCTCTTGCCCCTGCAAGCCTTGGACCGATCGCCTCTTGAGGGGCGATCAGCACCATGCCGCCATTTCCAAGCGGCAGGAAACTGGAAGTATGTTTAGTATAGTTTCAATGGGTTGAAGATGTAGCGGTTAGAGTAATTATTGTTCAAGGAGAGCTTGGTTTTTTTTAAAAATGTAAATAGCTTCATTGTGCCTTGGACACATTAAGTTTTGCAAGAGTAGAAATTTTAAGGCTATCTCCCCACTAGAAATCCATTTAAAAACATAGCTTAAAAACACAGTAATCAGATTTATTTGGTATTGTGGCTTTTTAAATTATTAATACATTAAAATAAAATAAAATCCAGTTCAGCACATCAAATTGCTCCTGTTCTGAGAGTTACAACACTTTCCCCTCTCAAACTGCAACAGTTCATTTGAGGTTATATGCAAAAGTAACAAACCTCAAGGCTCTGGATACTGTAACTGCAGAACATCATTTTCATTTCGAACGTAGCTCTTCAGTGTTGGGCTCTTTGTGCTGGATTTGTGGCACTTGTGTGGGATTCTCTGTAGCCCTTGAGCCCCAGTGCACAACGCCAGAGCTCTAGATGTGACATGGTGGGATATTTATTAAGTGACTTCCTGACATATTTTTCTTTGGCGGATGCAGCCACAATCCCAATTTGGATTGGGGTCCACAGCAAGGGCTTTAAATCCCTTCCCTTGCCTCCGTTTTCAAATTTCATCCCTTCCTGCTAATAGCAGTGAAGGGGAAAATAGGCAAGCACAGACCTCTGGGCACCTGTTTCATGTGCAGAATTGCCTGAAAAGAGAGCTGTTGGGAAACTGATGCAGAATCTGGTTTTTCTTTTAAAAGAATGGGGATTTGATCACTGAAATACTTTCTTGCACTCCAATCACTGGCAGAGCATCTTTAGAAATTTCAGGCCAATTTTATGTAAATTTTAATTGCTGAAGAAAAATGGCTTGGAGTAAAACGTCAACCAGCAGCCTTTCTAAATAATAATAATAATAATAAAAATCTTGTAACTGCTTCATCTAAGGCTAAGCAAACAAAAAATGGAGATATACCTTCGTTTTGGGAGAATTGGTTGTCATTTAATGTTTAAATAAATATCAGCCCCTTTGCTGATACGAATATATTGGAAGGAACATGAACTATTAACACATGTAGAGGAGAACTAAATTAAGTTTTGGAGTGCCTGAGGCTCTGACGATTCTCCTCTCTCCTTCCCCCCCCCAGTGTGTTCTATGATATGACCCCCCCCCCCGCTCTGCCCCAATGCAATTTACATTTTCACACTGGAATGAAGAGAACAGATAATCTCCTTCATAGCAAGAATCCGGAGCATGCAGTGGACGGGTGAGGGGGGGGGCAGAATGGCTACCTAGAGCCTCTTGACATGTTAGTGTTTAACATTTTGTTGTGACTTTAAAGATGACCCACAGCTCAGTTTTTAATTTATTCTCTGGCACTGCTGACCTCCAGGGTTATATCTCAAGGCAGAGGACTGGGCTGTAAGCTATTTTGGTCCCGTAGCAAAGATATCTGTGTTGACTTTTATGGACAAGGTGGCTCAAGAGAGATTGTTTCAGCCCAAGTCAGTCCCTAAGCCACCCTTTATATTTTTCCAGTGATCAGTCAGTCTTTAAACACCAACTAGTTGTTCCTGCAGCTGGTGTTGGCATTGTGAGGTGAACTGCAAATCCGAGAGAGATGCAGTTACGTCCCAACAGGAAAGAGAGAGATGGGGTGACATTTCCCTTTTGGAGTTGCCACCCCAGCTTTCTCCCTCTATGTAAAAGAGAAAAATGTACTACCGGTAGAACCTAAGCAAGGGAGCAGGGAACAGAACCAACTAGGCAATGTTTTGAACTCAGAATTCTGGTAGCAAAAATGGATCCAAAATGGACTCTTTCATTTCTTTCTGGAGTAGCTGAAAGGCAAAGTTCAAATTCCCAATCTCCTCTTCAAAGAGGTTCTGAAACTTGCAATTCTTTGTATGCTTGATCACAGCTAATGCACGGTTGTATTGGTGATACGGTATGCCGGAGGTGTAAATAATGCAGAAGTGTAACAGCGGGTATCTAAATTGGGCAGTTCCAATTTACATTAACTGGTTCTTAGTGAATATTTCTGTATGTGTGCTCGGGGAAGGCAAGGAGTTACAGTAGGCTATTTCCATCCAACTAATACAAATATATAAGCCAGAGAATGACTTTGAAAACACTTGTACTTCATGAGAGCAGCAGAGGGAATCTAATTACTGTTAGTCGCCAACTCTTGAATGCTGGCCTCATGTTTGATCAATGAAAGAAAACCAAGTCCATTCCCCACACTTCCCCATAGATGTGCTCTGTCTGACTGTGCTTTCAGATTCCAGCCACAGCCACTGAACCAGTGCTGCTTATGTCATAACTTTTCCAAATGGTGGAATTTCAGGAAATATGAGACATTCTGATATTCCATGCATGGAGTGGTGTGACTACAAGGAACCTGTGCCAGCAAGAATGGTAACTTGTTCAACCCAAGTTTCATAGAATCATAGAGTTGGAAGAGATCACAAGGGCCATCCAGTCCAACCCCCTGCCAAGCAGGAAACACCATCAAAGCATTCCTGACAGATGGCTGTCAAGCCTCCGCATAAAGACCTCCAAAGAAGGAGACTCCACCACACTCCTTGGCAGCAAATTCCACTGTCGAAAAGCTCTTACTGTCAGGAAGTTCTTCCTAATGTTTAGGTGGAATCTTCTTTCTTGTAGTTTGAATCCATTGCTCCGTATCCGCTTCTCTGGAGCAGCAGAAAACAACCTTTCACCTTCTTCTATATGACATCCTTTTATATATGTTTATATATTATATGTTTATATATTATATTATATAAGTTTGATCATAGCTGTTCTGAAAAGATGGTGCTTGCAAACTCAGATAAATGCCACTGTGCTCCTTTGTTCTTTTCTTCCAGCCTGCATTCAGTTCTGGTGGTGGGGCCAATATTGAATGCATTTCAGCTCTTTGCCAAATGAACAGCGTCAGGCCAGATTATGCGATGATGTCAGTTGGCATTTCTAAAGTTAGGAAATGAAGCTTTCTAACCCCCCCCCCCCCACTTCACACACTCTTAGGGTTGCAATTGATATATCTAGATGAATTGCCTGAAGGGTGCTTCTTTGCTTTTCTATCTCCTGTTATTTATTTATTTTTATTTTTTTATTTTATTTATTCATTTATTCATTCATGGGTATTTCTAGCTCTTTACTAACTGGTCCTAAGGCAGGAATAAAACAATAAAGCAAGAACAAATCAATAAACAATAACTGTGTACACATCATAATTAAAACATCCTTTTTTGGATATAACCTGGAGAGGCAGCCATCTGCAGGAAGAGTCTCTCTTGGTTGAAGATTGTCTGTATACACGTAAATATACCTGAGTTTTGCCAAGTCTAAATTTATCCATGACCTGTGGTCCTTTGTTTCCTTGAAATCCATTTGTGTAAACGACTCAAATTTTTTGGTTGCAAGTTGGCAGAACTGGGAAGAGGGTGAGGAGTGTCCCTTGAGGTTGACTGGATGGATCCTGCAGTTTCATTTTTATGTTTGCCTGTGAGAAAGGGCCTTAAACTTCAAAGGGCTTCCAAGCGGAAGTTGCTGCTTTGTCTCACCCTGGGATTGTACACAATAGCCCAGTTAGGGAACGGCAAATAGAAGATGGCGGCCTGTCTGATGTAGCAGTGGTGCGAGGCTGGTACTTGCTGTGACAATGCTTATAACCATGCTTTAGTTAGAGGTTTCCTCCTCCACCACCAGGACTCTTCTCTGGTGGCTCCCTGGTTGAGGTGGGCTCCTAAGCAGTGCTGTTTTTCTAGAAGGAGATGCTGGAACTCACCATGAACGCCTCCCTTGTTCTCTTGTAACGGCAATGGAACTGAGTTTTGGTGAGTTCCTCACCATTTCTTGGTATGCCTGGAGACTGTGCTGGTGCTTGTCTAGTGCCAGCTGCGTTAGGGGAAGGCATTTCTCTTCACCTGGACTTTTAACTTTGTATTTAAAGTGCTGCTGTTTTCTTAGTGGGGCTTTGGGGCTGTGTTCTGCTGTTGTGTTCTCTATTTCTGAATCTGATTTATTTGGTTTTAATGTTTTACAAGACTCCTGCGACATTTTTATGGAGATGTGGGGTGTGCATCTAGGAAATGAGAGAGAGAATTCGAAAGACAGTTGATTTTAAAAATCTGGACAATATCATTATTGATTTTAAATGATACGGAAAAGGATGTAGTCCTTAATTCAGTTCTGGGATGATAGTGTTATTTCAGAAAGATTAATTGCTACAGTTACTTTCAGCTAAATTCGACATGCAGAATCCCCAAACTGTGATTCTGAATTTAGGTGGCATTGTTGAAGGCACCTGCTGCCCACCCAGGCTGCAATCTTGCTCCCCGAGAGCAGTGTCTGCAGGGCAAAGTGCCTGTACAGATGGCTCCATCATGGGGAGGCAGAAATCCAGGCTCAGCCTGAAAGGTGGGGGGGGGGTGCCCTTTGGTGAGCTTTGGTGAGGTTTCTGTTAATCTTACTGCTTCTCATTCTGCCTCTTGGACCTGATGTTTAACTGGACACCCCACGGTCAATCGCTCTGTAGGATTGCCACAGTAGAGCGTCTCTGCAGTCTTTGATCTTGGCGGAAGCTGCCTGTGTGTGAAAACAAGAATTTGTTTCTGGCACTAACTTGCATGGCCTCTGTTAGCCCTTTTCCAGAGGATGGATCATGGGGAGGAGAGTATTATTCATTTATTTAAAATCTTTAATACTCTGCACTTCAGTTTGACAACTTGCACAGCAATTTGCAGCTGGCATTTAAAAGCAAATAACCCCCCCCCAAAAAAAACACACATTTGATTAAAAAATAAATAAAAAGCAGTGAATACAGTGAAAGAGCAGAACACCAGAGCAAAAGCAGCAAGGACAGTCCCATACAAATAATAAAAGTGTTGGATAAATAAATAAAAAAAACAAAGTCTTCAGCAGGAGGGCATAATATACGGCAGCAACTGTCAGTCCCCCTGCTGCAGAGAGCCTTCCACCAAGGAGGTCTCCTCAGCCTCACAAAGGACCTTTCTCTGTCTGCTACCCACCTAACCTAACCTCTGAAGGTAGAGCCGCCCAGAGCAAGCCCCCAGAAGGTAATATTCGGGTTTGGGCATTTTTGCATGGGAACCTGTAGTCCTGCTTCTCCAAGGGAAGGAAGGAAGAAGAAGAAAAGAGCTTTGTTGCCATTGTTATTATTGCGG
This sequence comes from Zootoca vivipara, assembly GCF_963506605.1. Taxonomy (NCBI): domain Eukaryota; kingdom Metazoa; phylum Chordata; class Lepidosauria; order Squamata; family Lacertidae; genus Zootoca; species Zootoca vivipara. Next base: position 610,476 of record NC_083292.1, read on the forward strand.
GCTTGTTTTTTGTTTGTACTGTGAAATGAGAAATGGGAAGGCCTCATAGGAGGAGGACTATGGTGAGGTAGAGGAAAGCCGCAAAGACTCCCTGCTTAAAAGGCCTCTGTTCTCCCCAGTGTCTCTTGAAATACATTTCTTCCAAATTTCAGACTGGCTCCTGAAATGCTATGGCCCTGATGACATGTGTGTGTTTTAAAATCCTTATGAGAGCTTAGTCTCAGGAGTCTGTTACAGTGGTACCTCGGTTTATGAACACAATTGGTTCCGGAAGTCTGTTCATAAACTGAATCATTCATAAACTGAAGCGAACTTTCCCATTGAAAGTAATGGAAAGTGAATTAATCCGTTCCAGATGGGTCCGCGGTGTTTGTAAACCGAAAATTCGTAAACCGAGCTGTTCATAAACCGAGGTTCCACTGTATTTCCAAGAGTGGGAGGTAGAAACAGGGGAGGAATTTGAACCACTTCAGATTTCAAGGTGCTTTTATATAATTTGCACTTTCCCAAACAATACACAAACAGAAACATAAGCCACCCTTCAAAATTCCACACTTCTTCAAAATGCATATGCTAGGGTAAAGTGGGCATAAAATGCCTATATTAGTGGAAATACAAAAATGAATTAGAAAAAAATTGCACTAAATGCTGATGAGTTTGTCTCAAGGAGTTTGACTCCTTGTGATATTTGCCCAACCTTCCATAGTCAGTGCAGCTTTTCAGATTGCAAGATTCCCCTCTTTTTTCAGATTTTTCAGATTCCCCTCTTATGTGGGGAAAGGCCAGAGCCAGCTGCAGATTCAGTCACCTGCATCTTCTTTGAAAAGGGCCAGGAGACCTCTTAGCCTGAGACTCTGCAGAACTGCTGCCTATCAGAATCTATAGGGTGCTGCAATATGGTCCATTTCAGTATACGGCCGCTTTGTATGTGTTCAAAGAGCTGCATTTTCCCTGCAGCAATTATATTGCAGTTTTGAACCCTGGAAATCTTTATATCCTCCAGACAGAAGCGTTTCCTGAATCTTGGAAATGCATATTTGGAACCTGAGTAGCAAATGTATGATCACTGTGTATAAACAGATTGTTTTGGAAAGCCTTTCTTTTGTGTGTGGTGGTTATGGGCAAACACTGTGTTATGTGTTTCTGTGTGCTTGTTATTTCTTATTTTGTAAGTGACTGCGGGGAGTGGGGGAGCGCATGGCTCCTGGCTTTCCTGCCATTTACTTGTTCCTAAACAGTCTTGGGGGGAAAGTTCAAAATGCCCATTTTCCTACTTCCTTAATGTGAGTCACGGCTGTAATACAACGTATCGTTGGCCTTTGATTTGTCCTCATCTCCCTTTGCACCAGCTTCCGATGCTTTGCTTATATACACACTTTGTGTGATGCTTCTGCTGGAATAGATGCCATGAGCTATTTCCCCATATATTTGACACTTGTTCTGCTGTCAGGGGTGGTCCACAAACCACCTGTTACAGCCTTACTTTTTTAAGAAGTATAAATGGGATATATATCAGGGGGGAATGTAACTCTTGCTTCCTGGCTCTAGGAACTAATTTCATATTCTTCCTAAATAAATATGCTTGCACGTTGTATTCTTACTACCTCTAGTCACATTTGGAGAGCAGGCAGGTCTAAAGTGCCATGCAGTCACTTGTGTGAGAATTAGTAGAAAAGGTTATCAGTGAGTTGACTGTTTTATGTTCTTTCCCATACCTGCTCAGCAAAAATGTGGGGATTAACCCAACATCTGGTTAGTCTAGAGTACAGTGGTGCCTCGACTTACAAATTTAATCCGTTCCGAAGGCACCTTCGTAGGTCGAAAATTTGTAAGTCGAAAAGCGCCATTGGAAACGCGATTTTCCATAGGAATGCATTGGAAATGGAAAAATTCGTAAGTCGAAGCAACCCCATCTAAAAATTCGTAAGTTGAAAAACCCCTATCTAAAACCGCCGTGGCTTCCGTTCGGATGTCGAGAAATTCGTAAGTGTGTGGCCATTTGCCCCATTCGTTAAGTCGAAAAATTCGGTTGTCGAGTCGTTCGTAAGTCGAGGTACCACTGTACTTGAGCATCCCACCTCTTGGGGGATTCACAGCAAATCTATTATACCAACCTAGTTAAAGCTATAGAGGATACAACAGATTTTGTAAGTACGGTAGGTGATGAAGACAACACTTCATATGATTGCATAATATGGATAAATTGGCCCAGATTTCCAGCTCTTTGCCTGAGTTGATGTATTGTTGTTTTTAAACATACATGAGAGTGCCATAAACACCAGGCCCCTTTTGCTGGGAGCATGTCTATATAACATTGAATTTAATATTCACTTTTGAATTTGCCATTACTGAATGAATAAATTACCGTATTTTTCGCTCCATAAGATGCACCTGACCAAAAGACGCACCTAATTTTTTAGAGGAGGAAAGGGGGAAAGCCCTGGTTTGGGGGGGGGGGGTCAGCTCAAAGTTGTGCAGCTTCTTGCAGCTTCTTTTGCAAATGGGAAAAGCCCGTTTGGGGGTGGATCAGGGGGGGGGTTAGCTCACAGTTCTGCAGCTTTTTTTTGCAAAAGGGGAAAGCTCCATTTTTGAGGATCAGCTCAAAGTTGCTGAGCTTACTTTGCAAAGGGAAAAAATATCCTGTTTTATGGGGTACAACTCGCAGTTCTGCAGCTTCTTTAGGAAAGGAAAGGTAAGGGAGCCATTTCTACAGTTTCCAGACAGATAATCTAATCAGCCAGTCACATGTCGCTGCAGTCTCCATCTGCAGAACATTCAACAATGGAGGCCTGGGCAAGGGGGCGGGGCCTGGAAGGGAGCTAGTGTCCCTTATCTCCCTCCCCGATCTCTTGCAATCAGCTGCTGAGCGGGTTCCTTTCAACTCCCTCTTTCCCTCATTAGCCTTTAGTAGCTGTCCCTTTTTTTTTATTTTTTAAAAAAGCACGCCTTGCTTTTCGCCCCTGGGCAATCCGGCTCCAGGGACCATGCATTCGCTCCATAAGACGCACAGACACCCCCTCTTACTTTTTAGGAGGGAAAACCTGCGTCTTATGGAATGAAAAATACGGTAATCCATGCCTGGAGCTTTTTACTCTACAAATCCTGCCAAATATCGTAAGGAGACTCTTTTACTGCTGGGTCCTTTTGCCAAGAGGCTTATCTGACCCTGGAGAAGTGCTTTTGGTGTGTCACGTTCCTCAGGCTGAAAATATTTGTTTTGTCTCAAGGCTTTTAGTGCAGTATATGAACACAGTATTTCTGCAAGGTGCCTCAACACTAAAAATCTGCTTAGCAGGTGAGCTTTGGTTGGTGGATGCTGGTGGTAGTTGGTTTATATAGAATTTTTACATGGAGTGCTTTATGTTGCCTGTTCCTGTGCTTAACTACAATACATCCATTCATAAGATGCAGAGGCCGAGAGTGCTTGATGCCCTTAAGATAGGTCAGGGAGCCAGTAGGTGTTTGGTTATGGCTCACTCTCTGCAGTGAGTTTGGGTGTGGGTATTTTTGGCACCTCAGCACAGTGTGCCAGTGTTGTTGACTCTGGTGTCATGCCATCCTGGGTTATTAGCTGGCTTTAGTAGAGATGAATATGGTTTCTTCTGTTCTGTAGCTTTCCTGTAAGATTAGAAGGAGCAGTTCTCTGCTTTGTGTAATGGCCCTTCTTCTACTGACTTCACGGTGTGTTTGTAAGATAAAGAAACCTATTTGTCTTACAGTAAGCAAATGCAAAGGACTCAATCAAGCATCTCCTAGCACACACACACAAATCTAATTTTGACTTTAACGTGTCTGTGTTTATCATTAATAAATAAACCTCCCTAGCCTTGTCATAGCATAAAGAAGACTTAGGCAAAGCCCCTGCTTTTAAGTAGATATTTATTTGCTTCAGTTTATGAGGGATACCTATATTGACTGTCTCACAGTTTGCCAGAGAGAGAGAGAGAGAGAGAGAGAGAGAGAGAGATGCAATAAAATGTGTGTTGAGGGTGGGCTATCTTCTCCTGACGTTTCCTTATTACAAATGATTTCCCTTGCAAAATCCCTCTTGGTTTTGCAGATATTTCCATCTTACTCCATTTAAATGGCAAACGCCGTTTATGTTTCTGATAGTGTTCGCAAGTCACATCATTGTGTGCCCATTTGAATATGCTCTTGTGGTGTTCTTCAGCATTCCTAACTCCCATTGTGTGAGTTTTCCACTGTGTTTTACCCTCAAGCGGAGATGGGCACACATTTTGTTTAAGCTTCAACAAAAATCAGATCAGTTCCCAGCGACTTAAATAGGTATGCATAGTGGGGTTGAGGGCTACTTCATTAAGCTTTAAATTATTCCATTGGACAACCATTTATCTATAAAGTCCCCGACTTTGCTTGGTTTGGGGAACAAAAGGTGTTGCTCTGATGACAGAGGAGCCACTTACAAAATAATGGACAAAAGTTGGCCAAACAGTAGATGAGCAGCTGAACCTGGGAAGGAGGGATATCATTTAATTAATTAATTAATACTTTCCCCGGTGTCTTCTGTTTGCTTCTATGCCCAGCGGCAAATGCTTTTTGACATAGACTAACTCAGAAACTAGCTCCTTGTCAGATTGGAAGAACATCCTTAAGTCTTGTCTTGTAGCCAGTGAAATGTATTTTTGTTCCACACCCAATAAGGACTTGCTTATTAATTGAAAACTGCAGATCAGGTAATCTTAAAAATAAAAATAAAATTTACATATGAAAGTAGTAAGTAAAGCAGGAATTTTGGTTTTGAGTTTTGCCTATTTTATCTGTGATTTTAATGATTTAAAATGGATATCTACATTGCATAGCTGAATATGCTTCATTTATTTTTTTGCATATCTAGATAATTTGCATACCTAACCAACCCAGTTTTTAACCTTCCTGTTTTCTGGATAGAGTTCATACTGTTGGCTTCTTACACAAGGCATCCCAGTAATGAGGTGCAAAAATAAAATAAAATGATCCTTCTTGCAACTTATATAATGTAGTCTGATGTACACACTGTGGCTGGGATCCAAAAGAGCAACCTTAGGCATGCCGAATGATGGATGTGCATGCCTGAAGAGGGAGGTTTGCACAGGCAATGCTACGTCATGCCGCAAACCGTTCTCCAAACTCTCCCCGTGGCATTGGCCCAAGTCCAGGGCTCTCTTCCCAGGTTGTGCTGTTGCACTGAGGGTTGCTTTTTTCTAAGAATCCTCCTTCCTGTTACAGTAGTTCCAGATCCTACAGCACCTTATGCACCTTATATTGTTGAAGTCTAGCTTCTTTCTTTTCTTTTCTTTCTTTTCTCATTACCAAGTTTAAAACCATGGAGCCACCTGGGATGAATAAAGACATCGGATTCTTATCTCATTATGCATGATCAAGCTTTTTTTAGTGCCTCAGCCCTTGCTTCCCCCCCCCAGGACTAATTGCAGCCATCAGCAGTCATTAACAGCCATCTACAGGTTTACCACTCCCATCAGCCCATCACCCATTCCCACCCCCCCACCCTCTGTATATGTATATATATATATATATATATATATATATATATATATATATATATATATATACACACACACACATATACAGAGGGTGGGTGTGTGTATATATATATATGGGTCTGACACTTCTGTTTCAAGTGTATCTGAAGAAGTGTGCATGCACACGAAAGCTTATACCAAAATAAAAACTTAGTTGGTCTTTAAGGTGCTACTGAAGGAATTTTTTTCTATTTTGCTTCTTTCTTTTAGTTTTCTTAGTTTAGATACATTGTGAGATGGCACAGTAACAAACAAGGACTTCTGATTCATGCTGATGGTGAGAAATAGGCAATATTTATTGATAAGGTGTTCATATTCCACTTTTCAGGCAGACCTCTGAGAACAGTTTATATAAAATTATTATATACAATTATTAAAACAATAAGCATCAGAAATGAATACAAAGCAATAAAATAGAGAAGACAGGCGAACTCTTTATCATGGGAGAAGCTCCCCTCTGTGGCAAGATATTCTTTAGAAGCTGCTCTGGTGGCAGCTGGAGGAAGGGAGGGGTCAGTACTGGGCACTGGATGCTTTCTAGGTACCACTCCCTCAATCTGTATTTGCACAAATTGAATTTTCGTTCCACCCATGCATATGCATTGAAAGAACCAATAAAATCCAGGAACGACTTCTCCTCTTTTTCAGCCATTGAGATGGTGAATCGTGGCAGGATAGTTAAGAAGTAGCCAACCCACTAATGCTGGATGCAGGTGCTGTTGACGTTGGCACAAAAGGTTCCTCACAGACACGGATTTGTTGAGTGTTGCGTCTGTTCTCTCAGGTCCCTCTGTTTGGATTGGCTCCTGACAATTTGCTTTTGACTGAAGCTGCATGCACACCATTATTTTAAAATGGATAAAAAGCACACCACTCCCCGAGAATCCTGGAAACTGTAGTTTACTCTCACAGATCTTCAATTCTCAGCATCCTATATAATAATGTCCAAGATGTCCCTGCGTCCAAGCTGTCCCGTGTGTCCCTGGGTCACTGCGCATGTGCCCCAGGGATACAGGGATTGGACAGCAGAGACTGCGCGCGCGCACTCTCCCCCCCCTCTGCCTCCTCCAACCGCCGCTCCTGCCGGACACCGCCTCACTGCAGGGCACGTCAGGGAAGCGAGGGTGGAGGCCGGTGAAGGCCTCCTCACAACCCTCCCTGGCCGTGAGGAGCGGCGGTTGGAGGAGGCAGGGGGGGGGAGAGTGTGCGCGTCCTTCCTGTCGGCGGCTGGGGGAGAGGAACGGAGGAGGAGAACGCAGTGCTTTCTCCTCCTCCGTTCCTGTCCCCCTGCCGCCAACAGCAAGGACAGGTCCCAGGGTTCGGAGAAGCGCTGCGCAAGCGCCTCTCCGAACTCCAGGATATTCTAGCGCCCGTTATTAAACGGGCTGCAATACACTAGTCCTTAATAAACTTAATAAACTGTTCCTAAGATTCTTTGAGGAAAGCCATGTGCATTAGATGTGTTTTATTTAAATATATGTTGTGTATGCAGCCAGCAGCAGCTCAACTCATTTGCTGCTACGCAATTTGTGCTGCTCCACAGCCCAGTTTTGTCTCTGTGTTGCTTAGCTAATAGAGGAGCATGGGCCACAGTTTAGGTGCCTGGGACATTCAGTGGCACACACCTGTTTCTCCCCCCTTAGGCTCTCAAAACAGGATGTTCTTGTGACACAGCAACCTCCTGGTATTTTTAGGCCCTTTGTGAAAAGTCTAAGGATACAGCATCACATACGTGTTTAGTGACACCTTCCAAACCTTTGAGCCCCCCTCTGCTTGTTTCTTCCTGGTATATCACATTGACCCACGTGCATCTGTCGTTCGTCTAGCTATTTTTGGCAGGCGCCTCTGCATAGAGGGCAAGGACTTTGCAGGGCATAGTTGAGTGAGCTGCTGGGAAGGGGTGAAGCGTTCAGGCCACACACCTGTTTGTGACTTCGTTGATCTGTCTTAAATGTCATAGAATCATAGAGTTGGAAGAGACCACAAGGGCCATCCAGTCCAACCCCCTGCCAAGCAGGAACACCATCAAAGCATTCCTGACATATGGCTGTCAAGCCTCTGCTTAAAGACCTCCAAAGAAGGAGACTCCACCACACTCCTCGGCAGCAAATTCCACTGCCGAACAGCTCTTACTGTCAGGAAGTTCTTCCTAATGTTTAGGTAGAATCTTCTTTCTTGTAGTTTGAATCCATTGCTCCGTGTCCGCTTCTCTGGAGCAGCAGAAAACAACCTTTCTCCCTCCTCTATATGGCATCCTTTAATATATTTGAACATAGCTATCACATCACATCAGGCTAAACATACCCAGCTCCCTAAGCCATTCCTCATAAGGCATTGTTTCGAGGCCTTTGACCATTTTGGTTGCCCTCTTCTGGACACGTTCCAGCTTGTCAGTATCCTTCTTGAACTGTGGTGCCCAGAACTGGACACAGTACTCCAGGTGAGGTCTGACCAGAGCGGAATACAGTGGTACTATTACTTCCCTTGATCTAGATCAGAGGTCAGCAAACTTTTTCAGCAGGGGGCCGGTCCACTGTCCCTCAGACCTTGTGGGGGGCCGGACTATATTTTTTGGGGAAAAATGAACGAATTCCTATGCCCCACAAATAACCCAGAGATGCATTTTAAATAAAAGGACACATTCTACTCATGTAAAAACACCAGGCAGGCCCCACAAATAACCCGGAGATGCATTTTAAATAAAAGGACACATTCTATTCATGTAAAAACATGCTGATTCCCGCACCGTCTGTGGGCCGGATTTAGAAGGTGATTGTGCCGCATCCGGCCCCCGGGCCTTAGTTTGGGGGACCCCTGATCTAGATGCTATACTCCTATTGATGCAGCCCAGAATTGCATTGGCTTTTTTAGCTGCTGTCCTCTGGCAGGGGGAAGGAAGACAGGCCCGAGCTTTGCTTTAGAGCCACAGAGAATGGATCCTTGGAAAAGCAGCGGGAGCACCGTGGAGAGACTGCTGGGTAACGTATTCAAGATAGTAAAAGTAAATAAGTGGGTTCTATCCCTAGCCCTTAAGAACATGGATCCAGTCCAAGGCTTCAGGCAGCCTGGAACAGGAACCTTGGAGCCCTGTTTGGCGCATTTCTGTTTAAAAATAGCAAAATGTGACTGAGGAAGGATAATGCCAGTTCTGTGTCATAATGTTGCTGTGCAGATTTACGTCATTAAATCAGAAAAGAAATTGTTAGAATTTGAGCGTTTGGTGTGTCTCTTTGTAAATTTGTCTGTCACCTACAAAGACATTTCCGAGCAGATCTTTCCCCACTGTAAATTGTGCAGAGGAAGATGTGGTTGGCCTTCCAAGAGTATGGAAATTCGGGCCTCCAGTTACAGGTTTTGCGATTAACAGATAGACCTTGTTCAGCTGCAGCAGCCAGACGCTGATGATACTGCTTTTGCATCTGAGCTGTTAGGAAATGGAGCCCTGGCCATGCCGGCCTCCTCCTGTCTGCCCCGCCTGTTCGTGTGGCCTTAGGCAGCTTGTGTGTGCCAATGAGAGAGGAGTGGAAATGTCAGGGGTCAAGCTGCAGACAGGCAGGTCAGCTTCAGCCACAGCCTTGGATAGTTCTCGCTGGGGAAGATTAACTCTTTCCAGCACTGCTGCTTACTAAAGAACGGCAAGCTGCTGAGCGTGAGTGAAGGACAGGCTTCACCTTGCGCTGCACTCTCTTGGTTTGCACAGTACGGTAGCTGGGACCAAAGTTTTGCTGCATCGCCACATTGGAGTCGAAAGACCTCAGGGTTTGACCATCTGGGGAGCCTTGTAGCTTTTGGGCTTCTGCACCTTTTCCTATGTGCTTTAAAGCTCAATCAGAGCAAACAGCATTCTGTGGAAAACGGAAATTGACGTTTGCTCTAACTGAGCACTAAGAGCAAGTTTTCATGGGGAAAGCTCCGGAGTGAAAAAAAGCCCACCGCTTGGACATGGAGCTTTAAAGTATGGACCTGTGCCTGGAAAGAGCAGAGCAAAAGTGTAAATGTGGACAAGTCCTTAGTGGATCCCGAGACACAGGCGCTGATGTTGCACCTTTGTCCCAGGGGCATTAGCAGATGCTGGGATAAATCTCTGTTGACCCTCTTTGTACAGCCCATTTAGAGGAATTTATTTGGAGGCCTGGATACAAGTCCTGCCTTTGCCATGTCCTTGCAAAGTTGCTTTCTTCCAATTTGCAAAATGGCAACAGTCATTGTGTTTTTCTAAGAGTTGTCACAGCAGTTGCAATAAAGTTTCTAAAGCATGTTGCAAATGCAAAATGGCAAATAATCTATAGGAGTCTCTGTTTCTTTGGTCCCCAAGTTGGAGGAGAGGAGAAAAGTGGGGACAGCTCTCTCTCTCTCTCTCTCTCTCTCTCTCTCTCTCTCTCTCTCTCTCTCTCTCTCTCTCTCTCTCTCTCCCCATATGGCTTTACCTTGCTGTTTTGGGGATCTTAAAGCATGCTATGAGACCATATGGCTTTCACAAGATGGGCAAAGCCTCACTTGAACCATCCTGACTGGCTTAGGGATTTTAAAGATGCTTTCTGTAGGAAATGCACAATGGTCTTGTGTAAACCTGTATTGCCTGTTTCTTTTTAAAGCCCTGTTACAGCAGTAGTCCATTGTGGGGGAAATGTCTGGTGCTGCAGCTACAATTGCATTTGAAAGGTGCATGAGTGCCATGGGCATCTACAGGATAGTACCCCTGATACCTCTGTCCACTTACCCACATAATGCTGGTAAATAATTCATTTTGTAATAAAATGACACCTTTTATAAATTGACTGTATTTAGAAGCTGCACCACTGGAAGTGGGGAGTGTTCCTTTTCCTTCTCCCTCTCTATCCCACCCCCCTTGATCCCTGTTCCAGGTCCTTAGATTGGGTCATAGAGGGTAGTCTCACAGGCTGATACGTTCCAACTCTAAACCTCTTCTTAGCCAAGATTCCTTGCCTGGATGGTGCCAGCCAGAGTGGAGGGCTGATTCTTACGTGTTGCTTAAGGAAATTGACGTTTCCTACATAGTTGTAGTTTTTCTTGTTCATTTGTTTCAATCTAGGAATCTCTTCCCACAAAGTATCAAAGTGACTTAACAAAAAACTTGAAAGTAAGAGTCCAAAATACAGTGTTAAAATCTGACATGCTGTTTGTCCTCTGATGGGCTTCACTTCACTTCCGAGGGCTCATTCACAATGAATGCTAGTCCTGAGCCTAGAAAGCATGAGTCCAAGAGGTTTTCCACTTGTCTCATGCTTTCTAGGCACAGGTCTGAATAGTTTTGCCTTTGCCTTGCCACTTTCCCCAGGAAAACCCGCTCTTCAGTGATAAATTGGAACAAACAGCAATCTGCAGAAAACCTCATTTGCTCAGATTCAGGGCTAAACTGCAGGTTTTCCCAGAGGAAAATGGCGAGACAGACAGTGTGGATGAGCCCTGATATCATACAGACAGATGAGAAGGTATTCAAAACCATAAAACAAATCCCTCTAAACCCCCATAGACTCAGTCACCAAACAGATGCCCCCCAATACCTTCAACTGCTTCAGAAAATGAACACTCCTGCATCTGGGAGAGAGGTCTTTTGCTTGATGCCGAAAAGATGTCCGTGCCAGCACCACTCCATCAGGATTCCTACAGAAGGCATTTCATAGGTGGATAAGGCCTGTCCTCTTGTAGCCAGCCTCTGAATTGCTACCAAAATGAAGGGCTTCTGAAAATGACAATTTATTCAACTTAGTCACTTTACACAAAGGATGACCTCAGGCTCATATGGATGGGGAAAGATGTTCCACAAGACGTTGGTCCTCAGCTGTACAAATCAGAAGTTTGAGTCGGACCCAAATGAATTGGCAGCTGATGCAATTGAACTAGAATCGGATGTTATGTACTCTGATCATATGGCCTGTTAGGAATCTGCTCACTGAATTCTGCACCAGCTGCGGTCCCTGAATAGTCTTCGGAGGCAGCCCCTCATACAACACATTGTTGCAATCCATCCTAAAGGTTGCCCAAGGCACAGACAACGGAAGTCACTTGTTCAGAGCGCCTCCTAATGGCTGCCATTACCTGGCTTTCTCCCCATGTATTCAGTTTGCTGGACTTTTATTTTCCCTCCAAGGTCCATAATGTTCTGCTTTTGGTGTGAGAGGCTATCAGGAGCAGTTGGTGATATATCTGAGTAGTGTACCCTATGCGCTATTTAGGTAAGGTGAAGCATTGGAAAGAGTAAACGGGACAGAAACATGACAGGGAAAATGTTGCCTTATGAGTGCAGTTTAGAGGCTCCTGCTATGTTTTGGAATGTGTTAGGTTATGGTATATATTTTAAATCAGTATATTTGGTATATATGGTATATTTTTTAAATCAGTGTGAAGTTGTGGTGACCAGACGTTAGCCGCATTCTGCTTTTCAAGCAACACCCAGCCTCTTCTTTTGCAGTACACGAATCTGTGGCTAGGGCAATGTCCCACCTGCAAGATGATGTTCTTAACGTTGCTGAAGTTTTTCAATGACTAGCTCTCCAGTGGCTGGGATGGGGGGAATGTTGGGGCAGGACAAAGTCAAGCACGAGATTGGAGGTTGCTGCCATCCATCCTCTTTGATGGGCTTCCCTTCTTAGGGCTCATCCACACTTCTGCTTGTCCCCTGCCTAGCAAGCAGAGGGCCATGTGTGCTTTTTGTTCTTCAACACCTTTATTGGCATATATAAAACAATAGAATCATACAAACCATCTATATATAAAAGATTCTAAAACACACAGTGAATAGGGGGAAAGGGTGGAGGATAGGGAATCCTCAGCAGTCACGATTGGGGAGGCCAGATGTACTGGATTTGATTTCAAAAATCCTGGTCAGGTATTGCACCATAACTCTAGTGAGTACAGGGGAGTCGTCCCTCAACAGGAACTGGACCATGTGCTGTTTATTGGAAGGGGCCCTGAGCCACAAAGAGGGCATCGAAGGGCCAGCATGGAAGATGTTAGAAAGAGGGCATTCCAGAATCATGTGGTCCATAGAGTCCGGCACATTCTGGCCGCAGGGGCCTTCCAAATAACACAGAAGACGGAAAGGCGTTTAAGCGGGCCAACATAAATGCTCTACGATGTGGTGGAGTGGTTAAATCATAAAAGTAGTTAGGTATCATTCCATGATGGGGTTGCAGCCCCAGATAGGCAGGGGAACATACAGAGGGCTGAAAAGGATAGAGTTTTTGAAATTCATTATCTAGCAGCCTCTGCTTAATAAGTGCAACAATGTGTGATTCCTCAAATGGCTTTTTGTTTGGCCTGCCACTTTCCCTGGGAAAACCAGCTGTTTGCTGCTAAATCTGAACAAACCTCAATCTGCAGAAAAAGCAATGGATGTTTGTTCCGATTCAGCAGTAAACAGCAGGTTCCCCTGAGGGAAAGTGGCGGAAGAAGCAGAAGTGTGGACAAGACTTCAATGTCAAGAAGATGGCAGTTTATTTCAGGTGGGCTCGATATTTAAACAGACGCAATTGCTGCTCTTTTAGTTTCTCCCAAACTAGTAGATACAAAGTTGGGAATTGGAGGTGGTTTAGGTAACCAGTGCTGAATAGTTTTGGGTTTAGACAAAATACTTGCAGGCGGTTGGAGTCCCTCCTTTCAATTTCTGCTCTGGGGTGTGAGAGTAGCTGATAGGCCAGAATGTGAGGAGATGTGTGTAGTCTTTGCTGGGGGCACTCTGGGTGGTGGCTGCTTCCGAAATGCTGAGCTTGGCCACAGAGCCTGATAGACAAATGTTGCCCCATCACAACAGAGGCTCAAGGCACCTTTCCATGGCATTGATTCATGGAGTTTGGCCTTGGGTTGCTGGTGTGTATGCTCTGACCAAGAGACCGTGTGAGGGGGTCCTGAGCCAGATTGCGAGGGAGGCTGGGTGGTTGTGTTCATCTTTTGCCCTCTCGCTCATCCTATTCAGAACTGCCTTTGCTGCACCTTCTATTTGCACTGGGTGCAAATAGACATTTGTCTGGGGAGACATTTCTGATGGGAGCAAAGGACTAAAACTCCCTTCCTCCATGGCCCCAATCCAGCCACCAAAAGGCTATACATACCATGTGACAAATCATCATGCACAGCTTTTCCTTTAGTTTTGCCTGTTGAGCACAAAAGAACTGTTGCCTCCTTTTGTGTGTGCAGATGTTGGCCTCTGCCTGTGCTTTTCCACTGCTGCCTGAAGGTGGACATGCAAGAGCCAGTAAAGAGCTCCTTCCTCTCTGCCCTTCTCTGCATTGTAAGCCTGTGGGAAGTATTGGGCTTTCTTCTTTTTCCTTTTGGCCTTTCCTTTTTGGCCCTGGCTGGGTGCCTGTATGTATGATGGGGATGAGGTCAGCCACTGCTGGTTGGGGTGCAAATGTAGCCTCTCTTAATGTCACCCTCCCTTTCTTCAGCATCACAGGCTCTTCGGTGGAATTAGTGAGGTTGCCGTTGCTCCTTCCTTTGCAGAGCCTTCCGCAGCAGTGCCTGTGGGAGAAATTCACTGTTCGCCCTCCCACCACTGTTAGGCCAACCTTCCACTCTGGGTGGAAATACAAACCAAAATGACTGAGTAGGAACATAATCCCAAGGTGTCTTAGTTTCCAGCCGGTCCCTGCTATCTGCTGGTATCTGGTTTTCTCGGCAAAAGCCAAGGGTCGGCAGCTCCTTGCCAGCTCTTGGAGCCTGAGAAGCAAAACAAACATCCTTGCCACATGGCCTGATCCATGCTCTCTTTAGAATCTCAGGCAGCACCTCCATTAATCATCCTGTCGGTGAAGGAAGAGCCTTTGAAGATTAGAGGACACTTGCCAGGGCTGACAAGAGCTGATGCAGGAAGGGCCAGGCACAGAGGCGGCGGCATTAAGGATAAATGGGCTCCTTCCCAATGCAAATGTGTGCATTCACCCAGGTTTCCCTCCTTCTCCCGTCTCCACAGGGAGCGATGATGACTGCTAATACTTCAATGACTGGAGCAGGGGAGAGCGTCCCACTCTGCACCTCCACAGCATCTGCTAAAGAGCCTTTTGCTTTCTCCAGAAAAAGTGGTTTTTGCTGAGTGAGTGGCATGGCTATAAAAATGCTTCTTCCTGGCCTTTGGAGTGCAGCCAGTTCCTAGGCAAGCCAAGTGTCTCATGGCATGATGCTACTGCTTCAGATGTGGCTCTCGTTGTGGGCTTAAGACATGCTGAGCATACGGGAGGGTCAGAAACCCAGATTTTGAAGCATGCACTTACTTAGGAGCTGTGTGTGCCTCCTTGAGCACTGGTCAGAGGTGCAGCAAAAGCACCTCCACCCAGCAGCGGGAGGCTGATCAACTGGAGGGGGAAATGGCACACACAAAATGGTTTTGAATGGCTACAAGTCATGCTGGCAGTTATGCCACCTCCAAGAGCCATGGCCTGCCTCTGATGACCAGTCGCTGAGGAACATGCGGGGGGGGGGGGGCTGCTGCACTGCTGTCCTGCTTGTGGACTTATCAGAGGCCTCTGTAGGAGCAGAAGGTTGGGCTCCTCTGGCCTTGAGCCCATTCTTTCAGGGAGGGAGCGAGGAGAGCCTCTGGGAAGCAGCTTGTGGGAAGGAATGTAGTTTTTGCTGCTGTGGTAAATGGAGAGGAGCGTAAGCTTCTGCTTCCCGTTTTAAAAATGGTGTGGTCATTTCAGAAAGTGCTGTGTGGGACAGTGGTGGGTGTGCACGGCACATCTCCTTTGCCTGGCGTTGACCATGACCCCTTTGTGGGTGAGCCTTTCTGTTCAGTTGCAAGAGCAGATTGCTCCGTTGGTGTGAAAGGCAGCATGTCGCTTGTGTCGGTGTTGTGCCCTCTGAGTATTCTGTGGTGTGCACAGATGCACAGTTAGGTGTCCAAACCAATATGTCAAACTGTCACGGGGGAGACTTAGTGAAAAAGATCTTGTCCTAAGGCAGTAATTTTAATAGCGAGATGCAGCCGCCGCCCTGGAAGCCACTCCCACTCGGGAGAGCTTGGCCTTGTGCACCAAAGCACATGACGGGGGAGGAGGAGGAGGAGGGAGTCTCCCAGAAGATGGGGCTTGAGCCTTCAGCCTTAACCTTAATCAAGGAGCTTCACGGTTGGCTGGCCACAGAGGGCCGAGTGCCATCGGCCAGGATGCAACTCTGGCTCAGCCGACGACTGCCTGTAGCTGCAGGGCTTTGTCAGAGCCTTCTGAGAGGTGCAAGGGATGAGCCTTGAGGCAGGAGGTCTCTTCCTCCTATGAGAGCAAATTGACAGCGTTGGATGGCCAGACCTTGACCAGGCTCACAGTTGCTCGTTGGTTGTGTGTGTGTGTGCGCGCGCATGCGCCTATGCTTCTGCTGCCTCCTCCTCTATCGCTTCGGAAGAAAGAGACGGCTTCTGGCCTTTCTGCCATATCTCCTGTTGCCTTCATTAAGCTGTGGTAGGCTCATAATTCAACACTCCTTGCAGGTGGTGACGTGGGAGATGCCTTCTTTGCTGGCAGTGATATTTCTGAGGGACTCGTGGCCTTGTGTGATGCTTCTTCCTGCTCCTTGCACAATTGGAAGGATGAGTGTGCCCGAGTGGATGAGTGTGACTGCTGCCACAAAGAGAGCTGAAGCAGAGCCTCCCCCCCCCCATCCCCACTGAGCATCCTGGCCCAGGATTTGGCTGGACTCTTTGTCTTCTGAAACTCATCCCCATGCCCTTCTCTGTGCCGCTCCTGAGAAGAAAGGGTTTGTGGGCTTGTCTTTGGTCCCCCGTTCTCCTTTGCCTTCTGCAGCCCCATGGCCCCAGCCTGCCACCCCCAGTATTTCCTTGGCTCCTTGCTTTCCAGCTCCCTGCCTCACTGTTCTGCTTCCTTTGGACTCCCTGATCTCGCCCCTCCCCAGAGCTCCTCCTTGCTCCCCCTCTGTGGCCGCCTTCTGTCTTCCTGCAACTTCTTCTCACCTCCCTTTCAGCCTCCTCTGCTGATGCTGCTTGTCTTCACCTGCCTAAAGCCTCTGTGAGAGTTTTCTCCAGCCAAGCTGACTTTTCATTCTCTTTCAGAAGCTGGCTGTTGGCAGTCTCATGTTTTTAGAAATCTTCACTGAGCCTGTCAAAATATCCCTAAGAACGTAGGAAGAATCCTGTTTGGATCGGGCCAAAGAGGGCCATGCATTCCAATGTCCTGCTTCCCACTCAGCCATCCTGATGTCTCGGGGGGGGGGGCTGCCCCACCCACAAGCAGGATATGAGTGCACTAGGCATCTCCTAGGTTCAGTCGCCAGCAGCTGATATTGAGGGTCTATGGAAAGGTAATATGCAGCCAAGTATACCTTGTGTGACATCACAGCTGCTCAGCTCCTTGCTGCTACATATGCATTACCTGCCACAGAACCCTTCGGGGCACTAAAAGAGGTGGCAGGGAAAGGAGAGTGCTGGTGCTGTTTAGAAATGCCACAGAGCTGCTTGCTGTGGTGGAGAAGACGGCAGATACTGACGGATGGATCTCCTTCCCCGTTGGCATTGATGTGGCCAGACTTTCATGAGACCACATTTGTGGTGGGATCTTTGGCTTGAGCGACACAGTCAGTGTGGATCCTGTCACTATAGTCCGCCAGCACTGATGGAGACAGTTTTGTGTTTATGTGGGACCAAAGGATCCATTGGAGGATCAGACGGGAGGTTTGCACAATCCACAGTGAGATCAGGGCATACAGTAATAGCAAAACTTGCTGCTGCCGTTTTCAGCCATCTGGTTAGTGACTCTGAATAGGCACCCCTAGTTTGTGGATTTCTCTATCAAGGAGGAGAGAGGCCTAGATTTGGTGGAGTGGTGGGATGGAAATATTAAAAGAAAATAGTAAATAAGAGCTGCCAGTGTTGAGCAGACTCCGAGGCTTGACCTCCCTATCTCCAGTTCTCTGGGAAACCCTCATACCAGTAGGCTTAAATATCCACCAAGCCAATTCACTTAAAACCCGAGACAGGATTGTGCCGTCAAATTTGGTGCAGTCTGATGTTCTTGTGATCTCCTGAGCTCCAATTAGGACCATGAAGGAAAGGAAGAACGGACTAGATCAGTTGGGGCCGACGTGTGTTCCTTGGCGGTACATCTTGTGCTGATTTGAACTGATCTCTCACTCATGAGACTCGGGGCAGGGTGGCATGGTATTTTAAAGGTTACAATATATAATAATGAAAAATGACCTGTGCTTATTTAACTTTGTCACCAAGACAGAAGTGTCTGCTTAGAAAACTCTTGCACTGTGCTCAAGCTCTGGCAAATCTCTTAAAGGCTGTAGGGGGCTCTGGAACTGCAAAGCGGCCTTCAAGGGTGTGTGTGTGTGTGTGTGTGTGTGTGTGTGTGTATGTGTATAAGAGCCTGCATTTCTAGGCCCAGGTCCAGGCTTTCCAGGTCTGTGTCCAAGAACTTTTATTTTTGCCCTACTGCTTTCCCTGCAAAAACCCACTCTTTAGTGGTGGAAACAATTCCACACAGAAAATCTGAATTGATGTTTGCTCTGATTCAGCAGTAAATATTGGGTTTTCTTGGGGAAACCAGACAACCAGTGGGGCAAAAAAGAAAGAAAGAAAAGAAAAGTGGACACAGAAGGTAAGTGTGGATGAGCCCTTAGTTTTGATAAAGGGAGGCAGTTCCTAAGCTCCACAGGAACCAGGTTTGTTATTTTAGAGGCTGGATTCTGGGGGGGAAACAACAACAGGCAACATAGCTTCTTGGGAACCTCAACTTTTCCTTTCCTTTTCAAGTTTCTATCCCTTATGGCTAAAATGTATGTCTGAAATTGTGTGCACAGTCCTTGGGGGAACTCTAGAAGCCCGAAGCCCAAACCTGATGTTACCTATAATGTGCAACTGTCACCATTCCCCTCCGCTCCCCATCTCTCCTGGGAATGTCTAGTTGAAACTGACATGAAGCGGGATGCCATTGTGCTCAGCTTTTCCCTGCCCTTGCACCACTTAATTGGCAACTGCTGCCTGTGTATTTGGAGGGGGAGGGGTGCTGAACACTGAGCTCTGTGACATCATGTCATGAGTCTGATTCAACTGTTGGAAGTTCCCAGGAGAGGTAGGGGAGAAATGCAGATTGGCCATCTGCATCAGGGAAAGTCCCATTTGGCCCAAGGGGGCAGCTGCATAAGATTTCCAGTAGTTTGGGGATAGAGGCAAAGACACCCCCACCCCGCAAGACAATAAAGCAAGAATAAATTATGCAAAGTAAGAGAAATTTACTCTTTCCTCGGCACAAAGTTTGGTTTTTCTGGGTGTGGCAGTTGCCATTGTTTGTGTGGTGAGTCTGTGGCTTTGGGTTTCACATTTTGATGGGGGAGAATAGAGTTAGGGCAGGACCTGCTGGGATGCAAGCAGCTTCTTTGTTATGACCATGTGCTCCAGGTAGGGACAGGGGAGAGATCTGATTGGTTTGCATTGGAAGTTTGATCTGTGGTCCAGTCATGTCCGACTCTGAGGTTGTGGTGCTCATCTCTCTCTATAGGCCGAGGGAGCTGGCGTTTGTCTGCATACAGCTTCTGGGTCATGTGGCCAGCATGACAAAGCTGCTTCTGGCGAACCAGAGCAGCGTACAGAACCAGTGAAGGTCTTTTGTGAGTGCCTGGAGGCGGTTGGAGGATGGATGGCAGCTAAGAGATTGAGGTTGAATCCTGTTAAGACAGAAGTACTGTTTGTGGGGGACAGGAGGCGGGCAGGTGTGGAGGACTCCCTGGTCTTGAATGGGGTAACTGTGCCCCTGAAGGACCAGGTGCACAGCCTGGGAGTCATTTTGGACTCACAGCTGTCCATGGAGGCGCAGGTTAATTCTGTGTCCAGGGCGGCTGTCTATCAGCTCCATCTGGTACGCAGGCTGAGACCCTACCTGCCCGCAGACTGTCTCACCAGAGTGGTGCATGCTCTGGTTATCTCCCACTTGGACTACTGCAATGCGCTCTACGAGGGGCTACCTTTGAAGGTGACCCGGAAACTGCAATTGATCCAGAATGCGGCAGCTAGACTAGTGACTGGGAGTGGCCGCCGGGACCATATAACACCGGTCCTGAGAGATCTACACTGGCTCCCAGTACGTTTCCGAGCACAATTCAAAGTGTTGGTACTGATCTTTAAAGCCCTAAATGGCCTCGGTCCTGTATTCCTGAAGGAGCATCTCCACCTCCATCGCTCTGCCCGGACACTGAGGTCCAGTGCCGAGGGCCTTCTGGCGGTTCCCTCATTGCGAGAAGCCAAGTTTCAGGGAACCAGGCAGAGGGCCTCCTCGGTAGTGGCACCCGCCCTGTGGAACGCCCTCCCAGCAGATGTCAAGGCAATAAGCAACTATTTTACTTTTAGAAGACAACTGAAGGTGGCCCTGTTTAGAAAAGTTTTTAATGTTTGATGCTGTACTGTTTTTAATATTCAGAAGCCGCCCAGAGTGGCTGGGGAAACCCAGCCAGATGGGCGGGGTATAAATAATATAACATCATCATCATCATCATCATCATCATCTTATTATAGTGAAAATGGCTTTGGAAAAATGTACATATGGTAAAATTCCATACAACATTAGCAGAAATCCACTGATGAAATTTCATGAGGACTTTTTTTAAGCAAACTAATGAGAAAATTTGGAGAAATGGAAAAAGTTAGAAAGTGAAATTGGCAGATTTGCCCACTCCTCATTTCCAGTACCGTCTGAGTTTGGTCTTCTGGCTTCTTTCAGGGCGGGTGTGTGTGTGTGTGTGGATTAGGCTGGGTGGGGAGCAGATGGGCACCCATGTTTCTCCTTCTCTCTCACCCAGAAAGTGCCGGAATTCAACACTGCTAGCATAGACTTTTGCATAATAATGCCAGGTTGTGAAATGTTTGCTTTTTACTGTGATACCTGCAGGGTTTGCTGCCTTGAGATATAGGTACCGTATTATTGTCAAGTGTGTAACTTCCTTTAATAAAGAGATTAAAGATACAGTGCGAGTCATTCAGATTTCTTTAGTTTTAGGGACAAAGGGCTAAGTAGAACCTTGCTGCGTAAATGGTTTATTTGATTTCTATAGCACTGTACCAAATGATGCACACCTTGGGGCGACAGAGCAACTCCCATAGAGCCTTTGACTCCCTCCCTCCCTCCCAGTCCTGCCACACTCTCCTTCCACCCTTTCTTCCTGACAGATGTCACTGTCTCCCCTCCTCCTGTTCCTCCTCCTCCCACATTCCTTTCCCTTCTTCTTCCCAGAACATCTTGAGGCTGCCATCAGAAGCCTGAGAACATTGTGCATTGAGTTATTTCTGTTGTTGTTGTTGTTGTTGTTGTTGTTGCTGCTGCTACACTGAGCTAACCATAACCTCTCTGTCCCCCCTCTGCAGCCCACGACCTCCCCTCAAGCAAGACCTCGGCCGCGGCACAGAGTGGCAGCCATTTGCAGTGCCTTTCTGTCCACTGCACGGACGACATGGGCGAAGCGAAGGGACGGACTGCAGTGCCAACGTGGAGATCCCTGCACTCGGACATCTCGAACAGATTTGGGACTTTTGTGGCTGCCCTGACTTGAAGAAGAAGGGGGGGGAGGAGGATCTTTTCTTTTCTCTTTTCTTTTCTTTTTTTGTTTAAAGGGCCACTCCTGCGAGTTGGACTCTTTTTCTAGGTTGGTACCTGCTTAGCGGCATAGAGACTGGAAAGGGTTAATTTAAAATAAAGCTCACCATGATTTTTTAAAAAACACCTCTCACCATGGTATGTTACTACTGCCACCCACCCACCCCCAGGAGGACTGATCTCAGTGTGCCTTGCTAGCTGAGGCCTTCCTTGTCTCTCTGTATTCTGTGGTGAGGCAAGGCGGTTTTACTTTGTACACATTCCCCCGCCATGCTTTGTTCTGTCCTTGAAGTGAAATTGCCACCCTAAAGCCACCGAATGGATGATGAGCTTTTGTGCATCTCCTGCAAGCCAAGTCCAGGATTCAGCCTGTGCTGTTTCTTTCTAGAGAGCGAAACTAGGAGGGGGGGAGGGGGAATGTTCCTGCTGCCTGTCTGCTTTTCTGTCACAGAGTCTCATCCCCCATTCTTCTTGGAGCAGCCAGAGGGGCCGCCAGAGCCATTTGCCCAAGCAGGGGACAGAGCCAAGTGTCTCCGTGGCAGCTTCCCTCCAAGGGCACCGATTCTTCCATCTCACCCAAGGCCTGTGAGGAGGCAGAGGGTGACTTTCCTTCTTCCTCGCAGAATTTGTCTCGGCTGAGCTCAGTGTTGTTCCTGGTTGTGTGACAAGTGTATGCTTCCTTACAGGCGTGCATTGCTAAAGCAATTGAAACAGGGATTTATTAAATTTTATTTTAAAAACCTATTGTCATCCTGTGGAACCGGGCTGAGGCAGCTGAGGGCAGGAGCGGCTGCTGAATCCTGCAAGCTCTTCTAGGGCAGGGCTAAGCTGTGACCCTGTGGCAGAGCTGAAAAGCTGGGCAGGCCCCCCTCTCTCTTGTGGTGCTGGAAGGTGCTAGTTTCATTGGTGGTCAGTCCCCCCAACTTCTCTGCATTTGCTGGGATCCAAAGTGACGGGGCCCTCATCATTTGGGGCAGATTTAGCACAGGCCAACCAACCATTGGCTGGAGTCTAATGGAGCCCCTGGCTTTTAGAGGAGTGTTCCAGAGGAGCGCGTCCTGTGCCCCTGTGCCATTTACCCAGGGAACCCTAAAAAGAGATGGCACGCAGTCTGCTGCCCTCCCATCACTTTTAAGTAGCATTGGCACTACTGAGTGGCTTTTTCCAGTCCCTCCGCCTCTAGGGTTTGAGCAAGGCCAGCGCAAGACATTCTGCCCAGGTAGTCTGAGGTTCTGCAGAACCTCCCGGCTGACTATGTCTTGCTCTGGTGAAGAACCCTGGGGAACCTAAGGTCTTTGGCAGACTGGGGCATTTGGAGCCAGGGGATCAAAATATTTTCTGTGCCTCTGCCGTTTTCCAGTGTCCAAAAATAGCTCTTAAATTTTAAGAGTAGCACAAGCGCTCTCTGGGGCCACCGCACTAGAATATGTCACTGCAGAAGGACCTTGCTCAGAGCAAGTCCTGGGTGGTCCAGTGCCACCAGCAAGTCCTGTGGGAGCACTGCTAGTGGGGCACTCGATGACAGGCAGGTGCAGGGCAGACTGGCATGGGGGGGACCATTTGCCACCCCTCCCAGTCCACTGCCTGAGGCAACAGTTGCTGGGTAGTTAACACATGGACTGACCTTATTTGGGCAAGTGTGTGTGAGAGAGAATTTGGAAAGGCCCTTGGAAAACGCCCAAAATGTGTTGGTAAGGCCACATGAGATTTAGAAAGCCACTTGAGTGATGTGGGTGTCTGCCACAGTCTGCAGTTCCTTTTGTGATCCAGTTCCTGCTGCTTCCCTCCATGCACTTCAAGGACTCTCCTGTCTGTCTGTGCCTCCCACCCTGCTCTCTCTCTCTCTCTCTCTCTCTCTCTCTCTCTCTCTCTCTCTCACTCTCACTCTCACTCTCACTCTCTCTCTCTCTCTCTCTCTCTCATGCCCACATGAGACCCCTTCTCCCCTCCCATGGGCCAGAAGAGGCAGGCTGAGCGTGATTCGCAGGCTGGACACATTTTGGATTCAAAAGGGCTTAATTCCATAGCCACCTTTAAAGCAGGGTGCCTGTTGCCTTAGCTACTTGAAGCTGCCTGGGCGAGTGGTCACTGGCTGGCATTGCCTTGATTCTCACAGCAAAGGGAAGCCCTAAGATGTCAAGGACTTGTTGGTCTTCAGCTCAGCCTTCCCCAGAAAGAGTCTGCTAGCTTCCATCTGTCTGGGCCATTGCTTTTCAGGCACAGGCTGTTGCTGCAACTTGATCTCCTCCCAAGCCCTTGGGGTCTCTCCCCCCCCCCCCCATATCATACTTTAAAGCCGTGTAAATGTTGAGGTAATGGGAACGGAAAGTTGTGGAGGGGAAAGGCACCTCCTCTGCCTGCTTTTGGGCAGGATGTATTACAGCTAGGCAGCAGCAGTCCCCAGCCAGCAAGTCTGTGTCCTGGGATGAAGGAAAGGCCCTTTTAGGCTCTGGGCAAGGCAGTTCTTTCAACCTTTGCCTCACTGACTGCATTTTCCTGACTTTCTATTCTGAGCTTCTGGTTAGTTTCCTTTAATTGGAGGAGGCCACCTCCTCTTTCCTAAACCCAAGAAATTCAAATGAAAGCATTTTAAATGTCTACTCCAACTTGTGTGAAATTATTTTCATGTAGGTAAAGCTAGATTTTACATTTTCTTCCTTTCTCCCTGTGAAATGTGCAACTCCAGGCCAGCCAGAGAGTCTTTGGTCCCTTCCACATGACCTGTTCACTGAGCGTTCGTTCTGACTTGTGTGCAGGATGGGTGATGGACATGGTGTCACCTAGCAACCACCCCATGCTCTCTTGTGTTTTAGGCCATCACGCTCCTTCTCCTGAAAAGTCTGGTTTTAAGGGCAGTGGGAGTGCCAAACCCACTTGAGTTGTACAACCTGAATTTGGTTTGTGACTGAATCCCCCTCCCCCCTGTTGCAGGAGGCAGATCAAAACACTGCCTTACAGGAATGAAGGTGTCCCTCCTTGCTTCAGGCACATTGAAGAGAAGGAAGCAAGGCCTCCTGGGCAGGAGATCTGCTACTCAGAAGGGCTTGGGTTTCCACCCTTTGGTACCTGCCACCTCTGGGCGAATGGGCTGGGGGAGCAGAGCTGGAGGAGCTCCCCCCCCCTTGAGACCGCACAGGTGAGCTGCTGCTTGCAGTCCCAGTCTAGGAGCACAGTTGGCCTGGGGACATTCCCATCAAACCTCAAAAGATTATTTTAAACAAGGTTAATTTGTTTTCTTTTTAAAATTATGCTTTCTTGAACAATCAACACAACTGAAATTTTAAGTGTTTAAAGAATAAGAAAATTATTCAAGAACAAGAAATTAATGATGATAACAAAATAGGAACTTTAAAAATCATCCAGTAGATTAAACTCTCATTCAGGCAATTGGGGGGTGGGAGTTTCCAAATTGAAATCTTTTTCATTGTCAGAAAGTACTTTTGCAGCTAAGTAAATGGATCTCAGCAAACTCCTGCCGACAGTTTCCTGTTTGGTACCCCACCCCATGCAAGTTGGAAATCACAAGAAACTGACTGTAGGCCCTCGTATTGGGGAGAGATGGCTGTTAGGTGGCTTGCCCTAATTGGCACTTGGGCACGGAGGACAGTCTGCTTTCATGACATCCAGAAAATCCTCTCCAAAGCTGGATGTTCCACTTACCAGCCTGGCTGTTCCTTCTGAAAAGCAGGGCTTCTGTCAGAACCATAATCAGGTTAATTTGAAACAAAAAATAAAAAAAAATTCCTTCCAGTAGCACCTTAGAGAACAACTAAGTATGTCATAGGTATGAGCTTTTGTGTGCATGCACACTTCTTCAGATACACACGAAAGCTCATACCAATGACAAACTTAGTTGGTCTCTAAGGTGCTACTGGAAGGAATTTTTTTATTTTTTGTTTCGACTATGTCAGACCAACACGGCTACCTACCTGTAACAGGTTAATTTGCTCTGACATTGGTCTGATTCTCTGCACGCTGCAGAACCCTCTTTCCTTGAATTCTTAGATTTTGCCTCGCTTCAATAGGAAGTCCGGAACTGTTCAGCAGAATTCTTTCTCTTCCGGTGAAAACTGACCTGCAATAAACCAGAAACATTGGACAACTCATTTCTGCAGAGAGATTCTAAGATTAAATTTAAATTTCAGGGGACTCCCACTTTGCTGCTTTGTCTGTGTTCACCCCCCCCTAAAACAACTGCAGCTTTAAAAACAGTTTTTATAGACAAAATGATGCTATTACTTTGTATTGAATCTAATTCCTTAAAAAGAAATCCCTTCCCCAATCCCTCGCAAATCCTTACTGCATAGCAAATTCAGCCTGACAAACATTATTGCACATGTAAGATATGAATGTGGAGGGCAATCCGTAATCTAGCCTTTCCCCTCCCTCCTCTCGCCCCCCTCCCCTTTCTGGATTTTTTGTTTAAATTCATTTTTCAATGCTTGGTTGGAAGACTGTGACAAAAGCTCATGAAAAGTGAGTGTTATTTTTTCTTTTTTAAAATATGTAAAGTGCAGTCTTCTGTATTCATGCATATTGTATATATCTGTATATGTTTTACTGAGCAACTAAATAACAATAAATATGATGTTAATGGTGACTATTGGATATTTTTGCCTTAAATTTTGTATATCTTCTCTCCTCCAATGTTTTGGAGTGCTGCACGGAGGGTGTTTCTCTGTCCTCTTCTCTTTGCTGAAAGAGACGGGCAAGGGCAACATGCCCTCGCTTATCCAGAAGGGCTGGGTGGGTCTGGCCAAAGCTCATCTCTGCTTCTTAAGGCCCTCCTTCCTTCTCCCTCCCAGCTGTAACATGTCAACACCCTTTCATGATGTGCTTGTTTGAGACCAGATGTTTTCAGCTTGTCCTCCTCTAAATGGGGCATCCCCCTCACTTTCACTGCCACCCACATCTGTGCCAGTCAAGGAATGCCATTTTGATGATTTTAACATTTTCTTTCCGCAGATCTCAAAGAGTTATAGCGATGCCATTGCTGTTAACATAGCAGCCGAGCCATATAAAGTCAAAATCTGCAGGGCAGGTGTTTGCAGATATTGGGATCCATTGAGATCAAAGTGGTGAGGCAGAGTGGGAGCAGGAAAGTAGAGATGTTTCCAATAGTTTCTCTTGCAGCAGCACTTACATGCTTTGAGCCAGGTGTTCATGAGCCTGACTGAATTCTGAGAACATGAGATCCCTCCTAGATCAGACTAAAGGCGTGTCCAGCCTCCACTTCCCTACAGTGGTCAAGCACATGCTGTCAGCGATATAAGCACTATTGCCCCCTTGGGCCTGATCCAGCAGGCCTTTCTTACGTTCTGGAAGTAGTGCACAGCCATCACAACAGGTAGCCTTGGAGAGCCTTATTGCCCATGAAGTTGTCTAATTGCCCTTTGAAAAGCCAACTAAAGTTGGTGGCCACCATTACAAAGCAAGCAGGTTCCATCGTACCACCTCCTCTCAGTCTTGAATATCCCTCCACACTTCATGCGATGACCTCAGCTTCTAGTACTGGGATGGAAAAACCCAAAATATCTCCATCCACCTTCTCCACACTATGCATTGCTTTATGGACCTCTGAGGAAAGAAACTAAAAACTAAAAAATGTTGTTGCTTTTGCTGCTGTCTGATTCAGTTGGATGGGCTCCTCTTGCCCTACCCAAAGAACAAAAGAGGCCCTTTTGTCTGGGCTATTTGGCCTCTTTAGCCTTTATTAGAAGACCTAGAACCTCTTTAGTACAGTGTGTTTGATAAAGGGTGGAAATCCTTTTAATATGCAGTAACTACCAAAATGCAAAATAAAAAAATTCCTTCAGTAGCACCTTAAAGACCAACTAAGTTTTTATTTTGGTATGAGCTTTTGTACCAAAATAAAAACTTAGTTGGTCTTTAAGGTGCTACTGAAGGAATTTTTTTATTTTGCTTCGACTCAGACCAACACGGCTACCTACCTGCTTGTTTAAATTTGGGGTAGCTACCCCCCCCCCAGTTTGGGGGCTAAGGGCTCGTCCTTTTGTTTTCCTCCTGAAAAACCTGTGGGATTTCTGCGGATTGACGTTGGTGCCAATTTAGCACTAGAGAGCAGGTTTTCCATGGACAGTGGCATGGCAAGGGGGAAACTGCTCAGATGCTTTCTAGGAATGGGACAAATGGAAATGTGGATGAGCCCAGAGTGTGTCTACAATTTTCCTCACACCCCTCCAAGTCCCAGCCAGTTTTGGAGGCAATCCGGGCAGGCATGTCAGTGGGATGGATGGAGTCCAGTGGCTTGATGGGCATGCAGCTCATCAGTTCCTGCTCACCAGACTGATCATTTGAGGAACAAAGACACTCATCGGATCTGCGCGGATCAGCGGAGGAGAAGGCTCTCTGTCTCTGTGTGAGTGAGCCTGCTGGTGTGAGGGGGCCTGGATTTAAACATTTTAAAAAGAAATGCCCCATGGAAATCTCCCCCTAATGGTTGTGAAGAGCAGGTTTGGTCTGTGTCTCTTTGGTCCACTGTTTCACGTGCTGCTAACTCTGGATGGGCATCTTCTAGTCTTCCTCCCAGGGGCATAGCCAGGATTTTAGGGGGCAGGCTTTGTGTTGGTGGGCAGAACCGAGTTATATGCAATGCAATTGGGTAGTTGGTTAAGTTTTTTTATGTAGGGGAGCAGCTGCCCCCCCCCGGGCTACATCCACACCTCCTCCCTACCAACTATTCCTTCTTTGAGTGGGACTGCCTGCCTTCTGCAGAGCGGGGGGGGGGGGGGCAGGCAGGCGGCCTTCACACCCCCATTGGTCTATTGGGCTGCTGGTACCTCCATGTTGTTTATGCATGCTCAGGTACATATTGGGGTGTATCTGATGTGGGTCTCCTGAGGATCCGTTAAGGGCCCTGATGTAATTGT
Organism: Zootoca vivipara; assembly: GCF_963506605.1. NCBI lineage: Eukaryota > Metazoa > Chordata > Lepidosauria > Squamata > Lacertidae > Zootoca > Zootoca vivipara. The sequence goes on from NC_083292.1 coordinate 638,457, forward strand.
GCCTCCTGTTTGCTGATGGGATGATAATTTCACTGCCTGCCTTTTTGCAAACAACCCCCGTTTCCCAGTGCACGACCCCTGCCACGGAATTCTACCTTCTGAACAAAAAGTCCCGTATTCCCAGAGGCTGTGCTTTTGGTGAGGAGCCTGTGGGGATTTAATAGGCCGAGTTAACTGACACAGAAACTTCTGCTCTGAGGTTGGGGGGGGGCAGCTGCTCTCCATGCCCTTTTATCCTCTGCAGAATGCACCCCCACCCCGCCCCCACTTTCCCCATTATAACGGTGGGATTCTTCCTGCAAGAAAACTTTGCTGTGTAAATTTGCTCTTTGTGAAGAGCTCTTTGTTTAACCACGCATTGTGAGAATTTTCTGGGGACAGAGAGGCGCTCTAGCCCCTGCCCCCCCCCCACTGAATAAAATCCAGCACATTACCACATTCATCAATAAGTGCAAGGCTGCAGGGAGTTGGAAGGCTCTACCCTGCGGCCCTCCTCCTTCTTGGTGGGGCTTTTTCCATTAACCCCCTGCTGCCTAACCCAAACACACAGCCCTGTTTTGTTAGCACCCTAGGACAAGCAGAGACCTTTTGTGGCTGGAGGAGGGAGCTGGGTCTGGAGGAGACAGCAGCTACAAAATGCAACCTTGCGTTTTTTGAACAAACTCCTTTTGGTGGGCCTGATGAGAATACAAAAGAGGGGCAAAGGCTTGAACTGAGGGGCTCACCGAAGCCAAGTCACAGCTTCTGAATCGCAGCAAAGGGAGGCCCAGGGTTGCAACTTGGGTAGCAAAATGACCCGGTCGTCCCATAGGTGGTTGGACCTTGCATTTTTACACTGCTGTACACACCAGAGAATAGACAGGGATGCATTTGCCCGATGTGCACTCCCTGATTCCTCTTCCTGAGCCTGAAACCACCCCCTCCCAATGCTTATTCTGTCAAGGTGTCATTTGCACATGCGCTGGTCCCTCCTCAAATGTCCCCAGCGCAGCTTCACCACAGGATGGAAGCTGCTTTGAGGGAAAACTCATCAAATGGCAGCATTTCTCAAGGATGTGCACCAGCCATGTCCAACAGGTAGACAGTGATCTACCGGTACATCACTGGACGTCTGCGGTAGATCATTGCCCCCCCCCAAGAAGCTGAACAACTGTGGCTCCCCTAAAGAAAGCTCAACATTTTACCTCCTCCCTGAAAAAACTCAACAACTTTGACCCGGACCCCCCCCAAAATGGGCCTTGCTCCTTTCTTAAAAAAAGCTCAACACTTTGACCTGAACCCCAAAAGGGGGTATATCACTGCCAGTTTTTTTTTAAAAATATTTTTTATTAAAGATTTCTTGAATTACAAAGGTGTGTGCAGTGTCTCTCATATTTTAACATGTATCATTTTTGCAAATCAAGTTTATTTGTTAAGACATTAAGAAGAAAGAGGGAAAAGGAGGTAGATAGGGGATGGGAGGGTGGATGGGGGTGAGAGTAGGTGACGGTGTTTCTGTTTTGCTTAATGTATGTAGGGCTTGATGTCAGCTTTGTTTGTGTTGGTACTCCTTTATTCGCTTGTGTTCTTTTGATGGTGAGAGAGATTGGGGTTGGCCAAGGGTGTGGTTGTTCATTTGTGATTGGCTATGATGGTCTTTGTTTTCGTGTGTGAGTGGGGTGGGTGGGTATTTTTGGGGTCAGGTTAGCCATACTGATTTGTATGCTGGCGGTAAATTTTTGTCATTATCTTGTTGGGCGGTGTGTGTGATAAAGAGGAACCATACCGGGATGAAGGCATCCTCTTCTATTTGTTCCCGTGCCAGTTTCAGCTTGTTGGTTAGTTTTTCTAGTAAGGCTGTTTCCCATACTCCTTGGTACCATTGGTCCATGCTTATTCCTGACAGGTCTCTCCAATGCCTGGTTATGACATTTCTGGTTGCTGAAAATAGGCGGGTTATGAGGTCTTTGTGGTCTAAATATCACTGCCAGTTTTTAACTCTGCGAGTAGATTGCAGTCTCTTGGGAGTTGGCCACCCCTGATGTACACGATTCGTGTGGATGGGGGGCTACCTTCATGCATACACTGAGTTTGGTGTGGTGGAGCCGCAGTAAATGCACAGCCTACAAGTATCCATTGGCAGCTGAGGGCTGACTAGGTGAAGCCTTGCAGAAGATGGGCAGATTCCCCCTCAGACCATGGCTTGGTCAAGGCAAAATGCCCTTCTCCCTGGCTCAGTCTGCTTTAGGACAAGAAGGATCAATGGCCCCCAGCAGCTTTGCTTCTCATAGGAAGAGGGGCACCCTGGGAAGCTGTCGACCAATGAGGAGCCTTATAGCATCACCTGCCTTTCAAGTGCTCACAAGGTGCCTTCTTGAGGCAGTGGAGGTGGGAGATCCCTCATCTGCCCTATGGATGAAAGCTTGCCTGTTCCCCATTAGGAGGAGAGACTGGCTCTCTTTCAGGGGCTTAAGAGGAGAGCATTGAGCGGAGAGTGGAGTTGTCAGACAGGCAGAGGGTCCTCTTCCTGTGTGCAATGCATGGCTTCTCTATTTGAGCTACCCGCTCCTGCCATAAGGGGCTCCAGGCACCAGAATATCCCAGCCTGTGAAGGGGGCATGCCTGGGGTGCACCATTGAGGAAACAGGGTTGCCTGTGCTTGGGGTATGTGCAGAGCACCAGGTGGAGGAATGTTCCCTAAATGTTCCCTTAATTAAAGGATTCAAACGAATCATCAGGTTGCTTCCAATAATTTGCAAACAGAATGTGCTCTGCTGTTTACTCACTAGCATGAGTGAGGAGGAATAATATCGAAACAATATATCCTCTCCTACCTTCCTTAACATTCCCACAATTCCTCGGCTTAAGCACACACTGAGGTCTTTATAGAGGCTTCAAGCTCAGCTCTTGCAGTGAAACAGTTGGACAAGATCCGGTGCCAAAGTCACCATATAAATAAGTCCCCTGAGCAGATGGCTCCTAATTCAGAACACTTGGGAGAAGGACCCTGGGAGGTATTTTGGGCTCCCACTTGGCTTGGCCTCTCTGCCCCTCTGGAACAGGAGGAGATGAGGCAACTTGCCCCAACCCTGGATCACCTTCCGTTTCCAAAGCTTTGGTTGGGTGGCTTCCATGGGTGACGTTACAGGAGAAGAGCCCTGGTAGGTCAGCGTGAAGAAGGACAGGAGTGTGGCTCTCTCCTGCCAAGGCACCACTGCACACGAGCAGCGAGGAAAGGCCCATGTGCCCTGAGGCACTCAGGGCAAGCATTGGGTACTTAGCCAATAGGAGGAGCTCCCTGGAGGTCCCGTGGGATCACACAAAGGAGACCTTGGTTTGTAGGTCCAGGGGTGGGGGGTGGGAGGGAGGGCATGTTGCTTCCTCTGAACCTCACAGCTCACCACATGATGTGACTCACCACCCTGTGGTGACGAGCTCATGGAAGCACCTTTCCTGGCTCCTTCGGTGATGGAGACATATATATATGTAAAGAGAGGGACTAAGGTGCTGAACCGCAACCAAAGTTTATGAGGCAGACATGCAATAATGGCTTAAAGTTAAGGAAAATGTATTTATTACAACACTTTTCATGAGCAAGTTATCATTTTGTCAAACTTTATTAGGGAAAGTAATTAATGGGCTGTAAAAGGTGCCAGTGCATAGCCAGGGAAAGAGCAAGCCCCGTGCAAATTGACACCTGGGAGATTTATGGGCCCCTGTCCCCCATTTATTAATATGGAGAATGCACATGAAGTTGGCTGTAGCCAAGAGGTGTCCTCAGGAAGAGCCGCTTGCAGTGCCTTCATGCGAGGGATGCCCCAAAGGCTCCTCCTCTTCCTCCTTGGGGTCTCTCTGCACACACTCTCTGGCCCAGAGTCCTCTTCTTCAGGCAGGCCAAAGCGTTAAAATTGACACTGTGTTGCTCCTTGCACTGCCCTTTCCCTGCCTTGCAACCAGTGGGTCTGTTGCTGTTGTTATAGCAAACATGGGCATGTGAGCATCACTGCAGAGAACATGCAGAGACTCCATTTGAAGATCTCTCCCTCATCACAGTTGATCAGGAATATGAAGACGAGCAGCAAAGTCAGTCCTCCAGGAATATGCAGGTGACCTTGGAAGGGACACCACATGGAAGAATCCCGACCAAGCCTATTAGGAGGCATGTAGTGGTGATAGGGGATAGGGGTACAGAAACAGTGATCTGTGGGCCTGACAAGACGTCTTGAGAGGTGTGCTGTCTCCCTGGGGCCAAGATCCAAGATGTAACAGAACGGCTGCAAGGAATCATAAAACCCACTGACAAATACCCCTTCCTTTTGGTCCATGTGGGAACCAATGACACTGCAAGCCATAGCCTCCAGAAGATCAAAAGTGATTATGAGGCTCTGGGCAGGAAGTTGAAGCAATTAAATGCATAAATTGTCATCTCATCTGTCCTCCCAGTTGAACGACGTGGCACAGGGAGAGGGAAAAATAGGGGAAGTGAATGGTGCAAACAGGAACGGTTGGATTCTTAGATCACGGTCTGCAGTTTCTTGAAGATGGACCTCTGGCAAGTGATGGGCTGCACCTCACAAAGGTTGGGAGGAATGTTTTTGCCATGAATCTCAAAAACCTCATCAGGAGGGTTTAAACTGACTTATGTGGGGGAGGGAGACAGTGGTTCTGAAGGTAGGAGTCTACCAAGTGCTGTAGATGATTACCCAAATGTCAAGGACCAAATGGAGCAAACAGCACGTGGGAGGAAAAAATCCTTAAATAAGAGACATGGGGGAATGATCAATGGTCTTCAATGTCTGTATACTAATGCACAGAGCATGGGAAATAAACAAGATGAACTTGAGCTCTTGGTACAGCAAACTAAATACGACAAAATAGGCATCACTGAAACCTGGTGGGATGAGTCTCATGATTGGAAGGTAGTAATAGAGGGATACAATCTATTTCAGAGAAATAGACCAAACAGGAAAGGAGGAGGAGTGGCGTTATACGTCAGGGATGTGTATACCTGTGAAGAGATCCAGGATTTAAAACTTCAAAGCCATATTGAGAGTATCTGGGTCAAAATTAAGGGAGAGAAAAATAACCATGATCTCATTGTGGGAGTTTACTATAGACCCCCCCCCAAGCCAAACTGAGGACACAGATGAAGCCTTCCTGGAACAGATGACCAAGCATTCAAAAGGAAGTGAGATAGTAGTAATGGTGGATTTCAACTATCCTGATATTTGTTGGATGTCAAACTCAGCCAAGAGCATAAGGTCAAACAGATTCCTCACTGGCCTTGCAGACAATTTCATTGTCCAGAAAGTGGGAGAAGCAACAAGAGGATCAGCCATTTTAGATCTGATCCTAACCAATAGCGATGACCTGGTTAGTGGGGTAGAAGTGGCAGGATCATTAGGTGGGAGTGACCATGCTCTTCTGGAGTTTATTATACAGTGGAAAGGAGCAACCAAGCATACTAAGACTCAAATTCTAGACTTTAAGAAAGCTGACTTCAGAAAACTCAGGGAAATGCTGGGTGAGATCCCATGGACAGCAATACTAAAAGGGAAGGGAGTTCATGATGGTTAGGAGTTTGTTAAAAGGGATATATTAACTAAAAAGAGATTAAAACACACCAGCATCCATGTGTCCGAATGTCATGAGCAAGCACTGAAAAGAAAAGAGTGATGTCAAGAGGCAGGGAGTTCCAAAGTATAAGTGCTGTCACACCAAAGATCAGTTGATCCAGGGGTGGAATGGAGATCATCTGGCACTTGCAACAGGACCAGTTCTGCAGATGAAAGTGGTAACACAATCCTGCAAACAAACGGGTCCCAAGCTTTTTGTATCACAGCAACACCATGAACATAGCCTGGTGGCAAGCAGCGTGGAGCTCTGGGCAAAGGCCAGACACTCCTGAGCAGAGCAGGGGAGGAGGAAAAGATCCATCCCTGAGGTATACTGCCTTGGAAGGTGGAGGCTCCATGTCAAGGCTTATCTTCACTGGTGGCCCCAAGCTGTTCCTCACACAGAGGAGAGATAATAGTTTTCCTCTGAATTTCCTTCTCTCCATTCATATGCTTATAAATTTCTATCTTGCTTCCATCAGTTTACTTGAAGAATTTCCTTGCCCCCCCTGCCCCGCCCCACCATATGCCCCTTCAACTGCTTCAATCTATGGGGCTTGCACTCTTGCAAGAACCTCCTGAGGAGGAGCTTTGTGCTCTTCAGACCTGGCACCCTGCAGGCCTGGCACGCTTTGAGGTACCCATTAAAATGTGTTTGTTTAGGGAAGCCTCTCTATTGGCAAAGAAACAAGATATGTTTAGCTGTTTTCCATTTTTACTGACTTTTTGTGTATAGTGATAAATTCTGTGCGCCCAGCTTAGGGATTCCTTGATTAAGTGGTTTATACGGTAAATTCTTCCCAGTCCATGGATCACAAATGTTCTCCTTCCCTCACTTCTTGTGCCTTTTCTCCTAGTGGTGATGACCTTTGCCTATTTCCATTGCCCACAATTTCTCTGCTGGGTCCTTAGACTTATCTGGAATGGGGGTGGCGGATGGGGTGTATCCCACTTTGCACTTCCACATTGAATGTCCCCTGCCAGTTATTTTGTTCCTGGTGGGGGCTTCTGTGGGTCTCTTTCATCTCCCCAGTGATGAATGGGTGTCATGTACAAAGACAGCCGCCACACTCCTCACCCCAAACACCAAATGCTTCATGGATACAGTCAACAGTTCTGGTCCCAATAAAGGTATTTTGGTAGAGCTCCTTTCTCGTACAGTTCCCCCCCCAATGTTTCATCTCTTGGCTCTTTAGAGGGGCCAGCCCTCTTCCTGATCCCACAACTAGCGGGGCAGGGGCTTCCACTCCAAGAAGGCTCTCCTGAGTTGGGCAGCCCCCCTGAAATCCTACTCAGAGGACCTAGTCCAACCATTCCTTATTTTCCCCTTGCCTTCAGACAGCTCAAAGCTTCTGCTTTGCTGACTCTAATCCTAGCTGACAGATCTGGGGTTCACAGACCGCCATGTTTGCCTCAGGCCTAATTTAGGCTGGAGATCAGAAATGATCAGGAGCATCCGCACTCCACGGTGCCCTGACAGGACATCTGCACAGGCACCAGCAAGAGTCCTGGCTGGCTGGGGAGGCTCCTCCGCTGATTTCTCCAGGGGCTTTGCTTAGCTGCGAGTGGCCTGGCTGGCGAGAAGTGAAAGAGCTCCACCCCAGGTTGAAAGGGTTCCATCCAAGAGGAGGAGAAGTTCTGTGTCTGGCAGCCCACCCTAGAAACTTGCACTGTTCATGTGTAGCAGAGATGCTGAGCACCTTATCGGGCTGGGTTTCGCCCAGGACATGAATCAGAAAGGCACCCTTCAGCTGTGTGCCACCCCAGGGGGTTCCCCACACTTCCCCCTGCTCTATGCAGGCTCAGACAGAGAGAGCTGTGCCAGGAATAAGCAGGGCAAAAGGTAAGTGTTGCTAATCCCACGCAGTTAGCACAAAGGCAGCCCAGCCTGCCTGCTTCCTGGTGGGTGTAGGATTTGCAGTGTGGGGCAATGGCCTGACTACTGTGTGGAGGCAACTCTGTCCTACTGAATTCCACGTCCCTGGAGGCACTGGCGGAGGAAGCCAGAGCGGCACCCGGGGCGGGGCGTTATGGCGTTTGGCGCATGCACAGATGTTCTGCGACACCTAGTAAAAAGTCTCGCTCGGCGTTGCGGCGGCTGGCTTCCAACTGCTGCCATGACGAGTGAGGCTTTCTTTTTACCAGGTGCCACCACAGCACTTGGCTTGGGAGTCATGGGGGGGGCACCCTGCGATGCTGTGCACATGCACAGACGTCGTGCGATGCTGCATCGCGGGGTGCCCCCCCGTGACTCCCAAGTCGAGCGCCGTGGCAGTGCCCAGGAAAAAGTATCGCTCGGCGCCATGGCGGCTGCATTCCAGCTGCCGCTGCGCTGAGCAAGGCTTTTTACCGGGCGCCGCGGGTGTGTGTGTGTGTGCTGAGTGTCACCCCTTCCAGTGTGGAACCCGGGGCACCCTGCCCCCTTTGCCCCCCTTGCTACGCCCCTGCCTGGAGGGCTCAACCCTCTCGTGCACAACAGTATGTAGAGCCCTGAGGGGGCATATTGAAAAGGGTTCCAGCAGTGGTGGACTTTCGGGTGCTCTGTACGACACCAAAATTTGGTGCCCCCACAGCCTGCCTGCCGTTCTTGCTCTGTGGACTCATTGCAGTGACTGAAGGATACCCTAAAAGACAACAACAACAACAACAACAACAACACAACAACAACAACAACAACAATTTATTATTTATACCCAGCCCATCTGGCTGGGTTTCCCCAGCCACTCTGGGCGGCTTCCAACAAAATATTAAAATACAATAGTTTGTCAAACATTAAAAGCTTCCCTAAACAGGGCTGACTCCACTGCCCCCTCCCCTCCATTGGGGCAGCACACAAAGGCCCTGCACGGTGGCCTCGTAATGGGCACTTCTTGGGTGGCTGAGTTCACCCAGCGCTGGCTGTGAGAGGCTGGCACTCTGCGGCAGCTGCTCAAGGCATGTCTTCATGGGGCAGGCATCTTGCTGGGGTTCTGGGTCCTCTCTGTGCCCCTGCTGCCAACCAGCAGGACCCAGACTAGAGCTGAGCTCAGGAAGCCACCTGGAGGGGCATTGTGTCACCAGGAAAGGCTGTGTTGCTTCAGACTAGGGAGGGCAAGGTCAGGGTTTGGAGAGAGCTGCAGGGAGCACTTCAATGGTGAGCAGGCAAGTGGGCAGGCACAGCCATTCGAGAGCTCTCTGCAGCTTGGGTGGCACTAGAGTGGCATGGGCAGGCAGAGAAAGATGGGCATTGCCAGCAGAGCCATATAGTCATCGCCCATGAGGCGAGGTGGGGCAATGCATTTCAGGGTGGCAGGCTCTAGACAGCTGGGAGGAGCGGCAGCCCCCCAGGAATGCTCTGCTCCCCGCCTCTTGCTCTTTTTGGCTGCCGCCTCCTCCTTTTAACTTCTGCGGCTGGTCATCCCACTGCTGCTCCTTGCTCCTTCCCGCACAGATCTCCCGCTTCCTGCTAGAGGGAGGGCTCCTTCCTTTGCAGCAAGAGGCAGCAGAGTGAGGGGTCTACCTGGGAAAGCCCTTTTCCTTGGCCTGCTTGGCGCAGAGTGAGGGAGACTTCTGCAGCAGCCATTCAACAGCTCCAAGCCAAGGTACTCAATGCAAAGCTCAATCTTGTCTGATGATGTCTTCTTTGGAGGTCTTTAAGGGGAGGCTTGACAGCCATCTGTCAGAAATGCTTTGATGGTGTTTCCTGCTTGGCAGGGGGTTGGACTGGATGGCCCTTGTGGTCTCTTCCAACTCTATGATTCTATGATTCCCCACCAGCATCCTAAAAATGCCTCACAAACTCTTTCTTCCCACCCTTCCTCCCTGCCTTCCCAGTTGCACAGAAGAACCACTTTTCAAGGAAAATAGAAAAAAATTCCTTCAGTAGCACCTTAAAGACCAACTACGTTTTTATTTTGGTATGAGCTTTCATGTGCATGCACACTTCTTCAAGGATCCATGAAGTGGAGGCATCTCACAAAAGAGCACAAGTCCAGCTCCAGGGAGCAAACTGAAGAGAGCTGGTGGGTTAGTTTCCCCAGGGTGACTCTTCTTGGCCAGCTTGTAGGTGGTGATGGGTGGAAAGCCCTCTGGTGCAGGGGGGGGGCAGAAGTCCCTCCACTTGACCTCTGGCAATTGAAATGGGAAGACAACCCCTCACCTCCTGCCACCCCAGCACCTCTCTCCGCCTCCAGGTGAACTAATATCAGTGTACTGGAAGAAGCAAAGGTCACCAGTGTTGAAGCAATGATTCTTCAACATCAACTTCGTTGGACTGGTCATGTTGTGCGGATGTCTGATGATCGTCTTCCAAAGCAACTACTCTATTCCGAACTTAAAAATGGAAAGCGTAATGCTGGTGGTCAACAAAAGAGGTTTAAAGACTGTCTCAAGCAAATCTTTAAAAATGTAGTCTAAACACTGACAACTGGGAAACACTGGCCTGCGAGCGCTCCAGTTGGAGAACAGCCTTTGTCAAAGGTGTCATGTGCTTTGAAGAAACTCGATCTCAGGACGCAAGGGAGAAACGTGCTAAGAGGAAGGCACGCTTGGCAAATCCACACCGTGATCAACTCCCACCTGGAAACCAATGTCCCCACTGTGGAAGGACGTGTGATCGCCAAAGAAGAAGAGTGTTCCCTCTTGTTCTCCCTCTCTCCTTCCTTCCCTCCGAGAGGCCTGGAAGGTGTAGCAGGAAGGCAGCTGGCTGCTCCAGAGGGAGGACGGAGGTGTTGAGCATGACATGCTAAGCCTCCCGTTCAGACATGCATGGCAGCCGCCCGGCTCAACAGTATGTTTATTCCAGCTGGGGCCACTCCCTGCCCGGTTATGTAAGTTGCCAACAGCCTGGCTGCAAAGCGCCTGTGAGAGCAGAGCACTCTGGTGGCAGGACAGCTCCAGCCCAGCCCACCTCTGCCTCCTTCTTCTTCAACTGGAGGCACCAAAGCTGCCACCTCCTGCTTTCCCCACTAACCCTGCAGAGCCCAGCCTTGTGGAAGGGGAACCTGGGCCCTTCCTTTCGGTGGGCGGGGATGCATCTTGCGTGGGGTGGCACCTCCATGGCACCTGCCATGCCTTGGAAGACGCAGTAGAACTATTGTGGCTGGGCAGCTGCAGAGGACCCAAAGGAATGCATGCAGGTGATCCCTGCCCACCTGCCCACATGTCTTGGGAAGGGCACTGAATGGGAGTCTGCTGATTCCATTCAGGTTGCGGCCTGAGGGCTGGGATGGGAGCAGGCCTGAGCTCTTATCGCCCCCACCCTGTCGGAAATGACTCAGCAGTGACTGCAGCCAGGGCCTGGCACATTCCCCCTGCCTGGGACTGCCTTGCCTTGCCTTGCCTTGCCTTGCCTTGCCTTGCCTTGCCTTGCCTTGCCTTGCCTTGCCTTGCCTTGCCTTAGCAGAGGCCCCAGGCTGGGGGGATGCCATGGCACCCACTGCAGCCTCTGCCCTCCTGGGTAGGGGCAGCAGAGCTGGCCAAGAGGGGCCTCCGTTCCACTGGAGGAGGCTAGCTGTAGCAGGCAGGGAATCACCTGCCAGAGACCCTCAGCCCCTTTCCTAGCCACCTTCTCTTGCAAAGGGCTGGCAAGAGCCAAACATATCTTTCTGCTTATTTGCTCTAAACTGGTGCGTGATAGTGACCATGAACTGCTGGTGGGGTTTGGAAGGAGGCCCCTGGCTGCCTGAGAAATCCTACTGGGTTCAGAGGAAGAGGCTGCCCCTCTCTTAGTGAACAGGAGGGCTCTGTCAGGCCAACCAGCACCTTGCCTCGTGGGGGTGGGGTCATAGCTGTCAAGTTCTCCCCCTTTTAAGGGAAATTCCCTTATTCTGAATAGGCTTCCTTGCGAGAAAGGAGAAAATTTGATAGCTATGGGTGGGGTGGGCGTGGGGACGTCCTTCTAGTCTTTGGAGCAAATGGCTTCCTCCCCACCTGCAAGATGGCAAAGGTGCAGGTCAGATCCCCAAGTGGGAAAATGCATCTAGCAGAGGAAGATTGTCAAGACTCCTTTGCTTCTGCAGTATCTCTGCTGGATGATTCTCTTGTTAAAGTGACAGGGAGGGAGCAGGATGGTCAGCCTTTGGCCAGGAATGAGGACACCACCTTTCTTGATGTTGGTGAACAGAAGGCCTTGGGTGGGGGAGTGGAAGAGGCACCACGGCTAGTTTTTCTGGGGGATCATCAGCTCCTCCCTGCCCGCCAGTGTCCTTTACAGGCTACAGAGACACAGCTCTTGTGCAGCTCCTTTCCTAAAGCCAGGAAATCCCGGCCAGGGATGCCCCCAACCTGTCTCTGAAACATTTCTAGCTCCTGGCAGGTTCATTCCCTTTGAAAAAATGGTGAGTAAGGGAGGACACAGCACCAGTGAGAATGTGAGAAGGGCCCCAGCTCCTTGGTATGGCACCTCCTTTGAATGCAGAAGATCTGCCTGCAGTTGGGCTGAGAAAGATTGCTTGCTTGAAACCCTAGAAAGCTGCTGATAGTCAGACAATACAGAGCTAGATGGATGGCTGTTCTGACAGCTCCCTTGTGATGTTCCTTGTTATTAGAGGTTATGTCCCTCTAATATTTAGCAGGGTGTGGAGAAATTAGGAGTTTCCCCCCCCCCAAGGTCGTTGCAGCTTGTTATCTTTAAATTGGACTTGACTCAGAGAGTCCTTCAGATGGAGGACTGAACTCTCTAAAGCCACTTAGCCACTATACTTTCTTCCCCTTTGGAATTCCAAGGATCCAGACAATCGTTCTTCTGGATTCATTTGCTGCCTTTCTCACCTCAGCCCATTAATTCCAGGACTGGGAATTCAATTAGGTTGGCACAACCCTTATGGGCCACCAGCCCCCCCCCCACTTCCTGCCAGTGGACAGTATTGTCTTTCCAAGATTTTTCAAGGGCAGGCATTGGCACACATTTCACACGAACCCCCTGCCCTGTGCAGCTACTGTCGATGGGGGTTTGCAAAGCAGGGAATAAAAAATTGGCCTTTGGGCCAAGCAAAGGCACCTCCCTTCTTCCTGAATGGATCAGGTGCATCCCAGAGTGCCCCCCCCGGAAGACAGACCAGCAACTCAAGCAGCAGGGTGGAAGGCAGTGCCAGGAGCACCAGAGCGGAGTCTGACTCTGCCATCCGTCATCTGCTCAGCCCCAAAAGAAGGAACCGGGATGAGATGTGGCAACTTCTTCCTCCCTGTCGCCACCATTAATCGACATGCCAAGAAGCAGACTTTGCAGAGGGCCTGGGCATCCCAGAGAGGCCTTGCCTCTAATTCCAGATGGCAGGATCAGATCCCCCCAGGTAGCATTTAGCAGACACCCTGAACTGCCTTGCAGCCTGCAGGTGGAAGCAGCCAGCCAGGCTCTTTATGCAGGCGGGTATCAGGGCCATATTGTGGGACTGCATCATTTGCCAGCCTCAGGAGACAAGGCAGAGCCAGAGTGGGAGGGGGCAGCAGGGACAGGGCAGGGGGGGGCAACTGGTGGAATGAGGGAAGGGGTCAGCTAAGGTTCTGCATTTTGCTGAGATGAGTTGGGCTCTTGCCGTGTTATGCAAAAAGAGATCCAGCTGGTGGGTGAAGACATGGGGCACCAACAGCCATCCTTTCTGCCTCTGTGCATCTGGCCAGGCAGGTGTGGCCACTTCCGGGGTGGGGAACGGGGGAGGGGGAAAGACACAGGCCTTGTGTGTGCCAGAGATGGGTGACAGCTGCATGCAGCGGCAGAGGGCAGCTTTTATCTGCCCCTCTGTAGAAAAAAAGCAGCATGGGAGTAATGGCTGACCAGAGATCCTTGGGTGATCTGCAAGCCAAAGACAAAACCTGCAGGAAAAGAAAGAATTATGCAGAGGCAGCAGAAGAAGAAGAATTAAACTGGATTAAACTGGAAGGCAAAAGGCTGAAAGGAAGGACTTCTCCACACTTACCTTTCGTTACTCTTCCCAGGCATGGTCTGTGCTTCAATGAGCCAGGTCCAAGCACCACTTGCCTCTCTCTTTTTGCTCCAGAGCTCCTCCCCCTCCCAGGCTCTCTTTAAAGCTCAATCAAGAAAAACGTCAATCCGTAGAAATCCAAACTGATGTTTGCTCCGATTCAGGTTTAAAGAGAGGGTTTTTGTGGGGAACGAAGAAGGGAAACACAAGAACGCTCAGACACAGACCATTAAAACACGGACCTCTGCCTGGAAAGGTTAAGTACAGATAAGCCCTAAGTGAGGAGCATTAGGAGTTGCCCAGATCATGAGAGGAATAATAGAGTTGGAAGGGACCTAAAGGGTCATCTAGTCCAACCCTTTGCAATGCAGGAATCTCAACTAAACCATCCATCACTGATCTCTGGTTAGAAAAGCCAGACAATGACTTCCCACCTCTGTTCCACATGCCTCTCTCTGATGCTTGTTAGGAATCGTTTCTGAGGGCCTGTCCACACTTTCATTGCTCTGTGCGTCATCTTTGGGTTCACACTTGCCCTTTTTGCTTTGCATTTTGTCTTGGCCCCTTCACCCTGTTCCTCCTCTGTCCACTCTTCAGTTGGACTTATTGTCTAATTGTATCTGCTGCCAACTACACTCAGCTTGCTAGTCTGGGCTGAGCATGTGCAGCCAAATTGTGTCTGTGTGTGCCACCATTTTTAATTCCATAAGGAAGTATTTAATATTGGGAGAAGTTCCATAATTTTGCAAGCCCACACTTTGCAGATTTGTGATTATGCAGATTATATAAAAATTTTATTACGGTCCCAGACCAGTTTTACATACCATACTAAACGAGCATAAAACACAATGGAATTAAATTTGGATTAATAATCAAATATAACAATAAGAAATACGAATATGGCAGCAATTAGAAATGTGGTTTATGCAGATTTGTGATTGAATCCCATCATCAGAATGGGAAAATGAGTGAATTTTTTTTTTTAAAGTGTGTGGGTGTGTGGGTGGGGGAAAGAAAACACAACCATTCAACCTCCAGAGTTTAATTCCCATCCAAGACACAGCTGTTTCCGTCTCTCTCTCTCTCTCTCTCTCTCTCTCTCTCTCTCTCTCTCTCTCTCTCTCTCTCTCTCTCTGTGTGTGTGTGTGTGTGTGTGTGTGTGAGAGAGAGAGAGAGAGAGAGAGAGAGAGAGAGAGAGAGAGAGAAAGTAACTGGGAGGAAATCCCCACAGCCCTCCTGGTGAGCCCCAGAACCTTGTTGTTCAGCAACTGGAAACTCAAATGAGACACTAGTCTTTGGCAGGGGGCATGGAAAGACAGAGGGGAGGTGGGAGAGATCGCCCATGTTTGCAAATGCATTGAAAATCCAAAGATAACCACCAAGATTATTCCAAAAGTGGTACATGACGCAGAGCAAATCTGCCATTGGATTTTCCTTGCACCATGCAGGCCTGGATTTTTGCAGGATTTTTGCCCTTTTTTCATCTTATTTTTTTAATAACCCAAACAAAACAAGTTTTCTTGGATTTGCTGGAAACCATTCCAGCAAATCCAATAAGAAAAATTTAGGAGAAAATGCCAGAAACTATGAGAAGCTTCCAGAACCAAGCTACCTGCAATGTGATCGTCAGTTTGAGGAAGCCACTCCTCTCTCTCGTCTCGATGGGGGTGCCAGTTGCATCGTCCAAGTGACCTCAGCGAGTATTTCCATTTCAAATATTCTGATTATTTCTACTTTTAGTTAAGCATTTTTATTTATAGGCCCATGCTCCTGACCATGGATGGTGGTGGCATGGAAGGAGAGTGGCTCCTCATCCTGGCGGCTGGGCTCTCCCTCCCCTGCCAGAGACCTTCATGCAGGGGATCCCAAGTGAGGAGGGTCCTGCCTGTGGGCTTCCCTTGTGGGTCTCTGGTTGGCCACTGGGGTGGGACTGGGTGGGCTCTTGACCTAATTCAGGGACAGGGGCGTCATTAGGTTCTGATGAGATATTTAGCAGCAGCAGGAAAGAGAAAGAGAAAAGTCAGCCATCTGGTGTGGTGATAGATAGGAGGCTTCTCCCATAACCGATTCATTGAGCATCCATCCATGCTTGAACCGAGAAGATGGTGCCATACATTTGAAGCACATCGTTCCCCTGCCCCCAGTTCACAGAGCTACAGTTCCCAACACTCTGAACAAACTACAGCTCCCAGGATTCTTTGATGGTAATAATATATGGTGCAGATATGACCAAAGTTTATCCCACATTTTAAGTGAATTTTTGTGTCACTTTCCTAACCTGAAAAGGTTTGGCATTTTTTAAAAAGTGGCCTTCTTGTGACGGAGGTTGCCTCCAGACTCTCCATCTTTTGTGGGTGGGATTTAATCACTTATCAGAAATTTAGTTTTGCACAATTATAATAGATTAAAGCACTCAGTTGCAACACCTTTCAAAACTGGACTTTTTGTGGTTAGGAAAGTAACGGGAAATGCATTAAAAAGTGTGAGATAAATGACTGATTGAGGGAAAGAAGGAAAGCCTCCGCAAAAGCAAGTTAGGATGAAAGCTCAGGGAACAGGTTTCTTGGAGAAGCCCAGGCCCAAAGGGCCACTTTAATCCCCCTTAGCTGTGCAAACCTGAATTCCCAGGATGCAATTGAATCTCTCCTGAAAAGCACTCTGCTATGGAGGTGACCCAGCACTGTCATTCCTCAGTGATTTACCGTGAGTTTTCATGACTCAAAAGAACCTTTGGAAACAGTTTGCATTTACCGTATTGGAGGGGAAGAGGCTGCTGTTAGATACAGCCATCCACACACCCCTGCAGAATATGCAGCCATGCTCCTTCCTGTAGCTCTTTTGAAACGTCCCGCATCTCTCCAGGCTCCACCAGGACCACGAGGGGAGCAGGTGTAACACCCTTTGCATGACGTGCAGCTCAGACAACAGGTATATATTGTCCCATGGGGGGAAGTGAGCTCAAGTAGGTCAGATTTGATGAGAAGGAGAAGAGCTGTAGCTCGCAGTGGATGTAGACTGCGGAAAAGACATCTTGAATGGGGTTCAGTTCTTAAGGCCAGAGGAGATAAACTGGATGCCTGCGTGGACAGGTGCTTGAAGCAGGTTTGGTCTGGACTAAGCAAAAGAAGTGCCGCTCCTCTTTAGGGGCTCCCATTTTGGAATGGGCCCCCTGGCATCACAAGGAAAGGGTTCCAGGCTTCTGGAAAACACTGTTAGGAGCAGCGGGATCCTGCCCACGGGAAGCAGCTTATTTACCTGGGACTGTATGTTGGGATCTGCAGTCTTTGCCTTATGGTCCCTCCCCAGAGAGGATGTTCTGAGACCAGGCCAAGGGTGGGGGCAGATTACACAGCCCTCTGGAAGCGAGGCAGCAAACTACGATCTTCCAGTGCAGACTTGTGGGTCACAATGGCAAGCTCTTAGTGCTGAGAAAGAGTCACTCTGCTTGTGCTCAGAGGCACAGTTTCCTTATTCTTTATGTCACATGTTCCAGTCCTTGGCACTGGAACCAGTTTCCAGAGCTGAGGCCTGGTGCGTTCTGGCTCCAGTGACAGGTTTGTTCTTTGGACAGGACTCTTTTTCTGGCCCACTTAGCTGCCCAATTGCTGCTGCTGCCTGGTGATAAAGGAGCCAGTTGCCCTATGGCCCCCCCATGCACCCCCTGCCTAGTGATTGTGCACCTTGCTATATACCTGGGAGCAGTGGCAGCCACTGCAAATCAGCTTGACCTTGGGACCCCCCCCAGCTTTTTTCCACTCTGACCTTTCCCAGCCTGATATAGTACTCCCCCATGCCAACCGCCTGATAGGCCAGGTGTTTGTTTCTAAGCCTCCTGCAACTTCTGTAGGGAGGGGTCTGTGTGGACTCATGTAGCCCCCCAGCCCCACCAGCCTTGGTGAGGAGGGGGTGCTGCTGCCCACACGTGCCTGCTGCAGCCTCCTCGGAAATGTATCCAAGAGAGGGAGTAGAAATTCTCATTTTTGTAGTGCTCCCCTCCATTAATTTTCCAGTTGTAGTACATTACTCATGGATAATTAAGAGTGAGCTATTAATACAACACTTAATATTCAAGTGCAGCCAAGAGGAGAGGCCAATAAGTCAAGCAGTCACATCCTACAAGACATTTGGGCTCTCTGATGAGATTTCTCCCCCCCGGATTTGGCTACCGGAGCATAGTGTGCCTCTTCCATTTACGGGTGGCCCTGAGAACTTCATTTATTGATAGAATACAAATAGGTCATTAAATCAGGGGAAGGGAATGGGAATTGCCAGCCATCGAGGGAGCCAGCACCATTCATAATTGTAGCTATCTAGTGGGAGAGAATTATTTGAGATTCTGCCAGGGAGAGTCTCTTAAAATTAATGAGTCCAAAGTCCATCTTGGAATGAAATGCAGGCTGAGGAGGACCAAGCGGCAAGCAAGAAGAAGCAAATCGCTGGTTTGGATCAGGCCGCAGGACCTGGCTGCCTGGCTGCTCCTTCATATGGGGGTTGGTGCGCTTGGGCTGTCTCTGTGGCTCACATTTTCATCTGCATAGCTGCCAAGTTATCCCTTTTTTTAAGGGATTTTCCATTATGCTGAATAGGCTTTCTCGCGAGAAAAGGGAAAACTTGGCAGCTATGTTCATCTGGCTGGACACTTTGTGGCTGGGAGTCCTCACGCCCCTTCCTGGCTCTTGCCTCCCCCTGAGTAAATTCCAGCAAGGTCAGATTCCCAAGAGGTGGCTACATGGCAGCGAAGGAGGGACTCACCCAGCCCAAGATGCAGGAGAGAGGTCCACACAAGCTTTTCAGCGCCATAATAACAATGCTCTGCAGACTGGTAACAGGAGAGATTTGTCACTTAAGAGCACTTTACGTAAGAGAGCAACTTATTAGCAAGAGTGACTAATGACTCGCAAGCTTTAATTGAGAGCAGGGTGAGGAAGGGGTTTTGCCTTTTCAGATGCTGGTTCATTCAGCTGAAAGGAGATTCTGCTGAAACCTCAGGAAGAACCTTCTGACAGAAGGAGCTGTTGGACAATGGAACAGTCTCCCTTGGGAGGCTGTGGACTCTCCTTCCTTGGTGGTTTTTAAGCAGAGGTTGAATGGCCACTTGTCATTGATGCTTTAGCTGAGGTTCCTGCATTGCAGAGGCTTGGACTAGATGACCCTTGAGGGCCCCTTCCAAGTGTAAAATTCCATGATTTTATTTTTCCTCTACTCAAACAATTGCTAAGCCAGCAGTTTCCCACCAAAGCAGACCTCAGCATGGAAAGGATTCCCCACTCAGGGACACAACTGGGTAGGATTCTTGGTAATAATAATAAGGATGGCCTATTAATAGCTCTCCTCCTCCACCTGGTCTGCCACTGCTCCCCTTGTGGTGGTTGCCGGGGAGGGCCATTTCCTCCCTTCCTGGTGAGCTGAAGGCAGGTGGCAGAGGCTGCCTGCCAGCTCCCTCGCAAGGGCACTAAGGAGTGGGCAGCCGTGCTAAGACTCTCCTCTTGCCCAGCCTGTGCCCTTGTGCTGCTCTCTTCTTGTCCTCCTTTGAACCATACCTTGCTTTCCTTCTCCTCCCCCTCCCCCTCCTCTTTGCCAAAGTACCACTTTTTTAAGCACATGGAAATATTCTCTGCCTTATTGTGAATCTCAGTCAAATCTCTGGACAGGCACAAGCCTGACTAGCTTATTGATGAATTTGCAATAAATCTGCATGGGGTGTGTCCCCAGTTAGAAATCCAGGCTAGTCTCCCCCGCATGGAGCTTTGGGAGACAAAGGTTTTCCAGGGCATACGCTGTGTGCCTAAGGACTGCCTCTGGCCAGCCAGAGTCCTCCTAGTCCCACAAGTGATTGACAACTAAGGTCATCCTCCTTCCGGAGCCGCCACTTGTGCTGGGAGAAAAAGAGGCAAGTCAAACCCAGCCGGCCCCAGCCCAGCATCAGCCCCAACTGAAGCTGAGGGCTGGTCAGCTGTCCACAGATCACAGCAGGGGGCTCCCAGTCACCTGTCATCAACACATGATGGATGGATTGGAGTGGACGCTTCCCCCTTGCCCCCTGTGGATGCTGGCCGGCTGCAGCCTCAAGGCTCCTCGCTTGGCCACCAGGGAGCTGGTGGTGGGCTAGATCTCTCCTTTGAACTGAAACGCCTTTGTTGTTGGCAAAGGCAGCAAAAGAGGAAGGGGGATTCCCGCATCAGGTACCAAAGGCAGCGGCAGGCTCTCCTTGGACCTCTTTTCCCAGTGTGCTGCCTTTCATGGGATGGCAGAGGAGGAGGAGGAGGAGGCAGCCAGGACCCCTCAAACCCGGAGTCATCAGTGCCACAGAGGGGGGTTTGCAAAGGCCATGTGTGTGGCTGCAGCAGTGGCAGTGGGGGGCCTCTTTGGGGATGGAAGAAGTTTCTGGCAGATGAGCCTGTGCTAAACCAGGTTTAGATGTTCCAGCCCCAAAGCAAAGGACAGGCGGACAAAGGCACCCTGTGGGCCTCAGGCTCCGAGGTTGGGGATGAGGAGAAAGCAGGAGTGGGGGGGGGGTCTAGGGGTGGAGCAAGGCCCTCTCTAAATATAGGCCCCAGTAGGAAGAAGCCTGCCTCTCGCCCCCCCCTAAAGCCTCCATATTCCCTCTGCCTGGCAACAGGCTGGCCCTCAAAATACCCTTGCAAATCCCAGCCATAAAAATTCCCCATAGCAGAGCATGCCAGAGGCAGCTTCCAGAGGAGCAGCAGGCTAAATTGAGAGGCATGAGCTCAGAGCCCTCCTCTGAAAAGGCACCATAAAGGGGGCAGAATGTGCATGCAGGGGGGGACCTCTATATGGGACCCCAGCTGTCTGTTTGTTTGTTTATAGAAATACTTACATATTGCTATATCATAAAAAATATATCACAGCAGTGAGCAGTTTACAACAATATAAAAACATGAAACCAGACAACAAACTCCATAGACCACTGTGGGAGGAAGTCTTCTTCATTGCCTGCATAGGCCTGGTGGAATAAAGAAGTTTTCAGCAGGCATTTAAAAGTTGGCACAGTAGGCACCACAAGCTTTTGCCTTTGGCCGTTGCCTGAGGTTGTTTACCCTGGCAACAAATGAGCCCCATCTCTGAGGCTCCACGCAGCAGGGGGGCCAGCAGCACCACCAGATGTTGGCACGCTCCTCCGTGCCAGGCTCTCTTCGCCCTGTGCCCGTTTCTCCACAGCATCTTTTGCAGGATGGAGGACCCTTCTGCTCCTTTGAAGGCAGACTAGCCTACAGGACGTCCCTGCTTCCTGGATGATTCAGTAGCTGTTGCCCTCTGTGCATGTTTTGAACATCTCTCTCACACATACATACAGACACACTCACAGATTCACCCTTTCCTTTGTAAGTGGAAGGCAGGTCCACCCTCAAAGGGCCGGGCAACATGAGGCACATCATCAGCTTCTAGGCCAGGAGAGAGCCTTGCCGGCAGGTGGGGAGGAGGGTGGCTAGAGAAGGAAGGCACCAGGCCTTGCCCTCCCTTGCCCTTGAAGCCCAGCCTCCTACCAACAAGCGGGCTGCTGCATCAGCAACCCCCCCCCCGCACCTGCCCCTCTTCCCCACAAAGCCCCCTTTGTCCAGGTAACCTGACACCCTGAGAGCTGGGGTAGAGGCAGGGGGGTCCCCAGCAGAGGAGCTCAGGGAATTTGGCTCTTGGGCATAACAAAGGCCGGGAGGGGGAGGGGAGGAGGGGGCTGCCAGGCCTTTGCTGTCTGGCCCATTGAAATGCACGCAGACCCCTTCCTCCCACGCAGACCCCCTCCTGCCATTGTGGCATCTCCAGGCATGCTCACAAGCACCTTCCCTCCCTTCCCAGGAGCAGGGAGCGGGGAGGGAAGCCAAGGTCTCTCTGATGTAGTCACAGAGCCCAAGGGGTAGCCATGGCAACCTGTGGGTGGGTGGGGGGGAGAAGCAGCCCCCACAAGATGCATTGTGCAGAACAAGGCTATGGAGAGAGCAGAACAATGTGGGCCTTGTGGGGTTGCAAAGGCAGGGAGTGGGGCAGGGGCGGGCAGGGGCGGGAACGGGAGCAGACCCACTTGCACAGGTTGCAGCTCAGGGGTCCCCATTCCAAGAGTCTCTCAGAGAAAGCTGAATGGGCAGTGCTGGCCAAGGTCTGGAGCAGGACCTTCTGCACTCAAAGCAGGTGCTCAGTCACAGCGCATCATGATTCTCCCTTCCCAAAAGTGACACATCAGCAGAAGGCTGAGCCCGCCTCTCCCTAAATGGTGTGCCTGAACCCCTTGCCAGGAGTTGCCCCACATATGGACTGCGGAAGCCCTTAAACATGCCAACCTAAGGAGGAAATCAGGAAGGAGCCAAGGCAAACTGGAGGCTGGGAGTGCCACTGATGCCAGCCCCAATGTCCCCTTGCCCTCCTGGGATGCAGCTGCTGGAATCGTTCTGGGAACCCACTTGGGCTTGGGCTTCACCTCCATGCAGCACCCAGGCGGGAGCAGCTGCTGGCTCTGCTACAAGTCCTCTTCTTCTTCTTCTTCTTCTTCTTCTTCTTCTTCTTCTTCTTCTTCTTCTTCTTCTTCTTCTTCTTCTTCTTCTTCTTCTTCTTCTTCTTCTTCTTCTTCTATCCTTCGGAGCCGTCTTCCATAAACACGGTTTTAACAATGAGTCCATAAGTGACTGTGGAGGCCAGTTCTGGATCCACCCGTCCTTCCACAGTGGGGACAATATATCTGGGTGGTCACATATCCTGCCTTTGTTCTTGGTCCAGGGAAGGGGCTTCTCTTCCACCAAGGCCGCCTCTAGCAGACCCCAAACCATCAGAAGAGTCTCTGCACAGCCATCACAACAGATTCAGCCTCGGGATAAAATGGAAGGAATGCCACTCGCTTGCTTGCAATTGCTTCCCACCCCCACTAGCCATGTGCCTCCCCCCACCCCACCCCACAGCCTGTCTCTCTCCCTGCCTGAGGCTTAGTTGGGGGGTTCAATGCCTTGCCCCAGGCTGATCCTTGGGGTGGGGTCAACTGGGGGAGAATGCCTTTGAGGATGGGCAAGGGGTGCACCCTCCCCCCCAGCTCTCTCACAGCTTCAGCTGGGGGGGGGGCGTTCTGGGCCAGAGGGTGCCATGGCAGCTCTTTCCATCATGAGCTTGCTTGCCAGACCAAAGCAAAGGGATTCATTCACCTTGGAAATGCACCAGGCCGGAAGGGTCTTGTGATGCACCAATGTCGCAGGGATTCAGGTCAAGCTGGAGCAGCTCCCCAGCCCCCCTGCCACGCAGAGCAAATGTTATCTGTCCTGGAGCTGGTGGGGCAAAGAGTGGCCACAGCTTGGCTAGGCCTGGCCTGGCCTGCCTTTCCACTCCCCCAAGCTGCTCCCAGGCGGTGACAGGCTCTTGCTAAGTGAGGTAATAGGCAATTGATTTTGTTCCGTTTTGCAGTGGGCAGCAATAAATCACACGCCCTGTCAGAGGGTGTTTCGCACGTTTGGAGAGAGTGTGCCAGCAATTAACCAGCAGAGAGCTCAGAGAGGCAGGAGACCGAGCCTCTCTGAAGCAGTGCCCAGGCGCAGACTGCGGCTTGTGGCAGGCCATTCCCATGGGCCTTGAAGAGCTAGAGGGCACTGACAGGGCACAGGAAGCAGTGCCTGTTTCCTAGAAAGAGAGGGGCCACGAGAAGCGAGGCTGGCAGGGTGCCCCTGTCCTCCTCACACACAGGTAGGCCTACTTTGAGCCCTTGACCACCCTGGAGAGCAAGGGCCACCACTGCCTTTGGCTCACACTGAAGGGCTGTAAGTCACAGAGTGTGAGCAGAGCAGACTGTTCGCCAGCTTCTGCTCTGGAGCTTCTGTGACTCTATGGGTATTGTGCAGTTGAGATTCTTGAATTGCAGGGGGTTCGATTAGATGGCCTTTGGGCGTCCCTTCCAACTCTACAATTCGATGGTTCTTTGATTGCCCACTCAGTTGCATTTCCTGGGGCAGCCCTGCATACCCTCCCTGCTTGGGCTTCTCGGTAGCTTGACATGGCATGCTGTGTCAATGGAGCCCTCCCTGCGGCTGGATCAGGCCAAAGTGGGGCCATCCTGGTCAGCATCGTCTTCTGACAGGGACCACACAGATGTCCAAGGAAAGCCTGGAAGCAGGACCTGAGCACAGCAGCAGCACACTCCTTGCTTGGCATCCCCAGCAAGGGGGATTCAGAAGCGTAACTGCCTCCCACGATGAAGGCAGTGAATGGCGGAGTACAGCCATTTATCTTATATATATATAAATGTAAAAATCGTGAAAGTGCGTGTTCCACTTTTCTCCATAACCGCTTGACCGATCGTCCTGAAATTTTGACACAACGATCCAGGCCACTCCCTGAGCGTTGTTAGAATAAAAATCCATCAAATTTCACACCTGGTCAGGTATGAACCTGCTTTTCCACAAAGTAAAACAGCATCCTCAAGTGGAATTCCTCCCACAGTACACCCCCCCTTCCTGTGAAATCTACACCACACCCACAAACCAAAAAATGACACCATCAGCCAAGCAACTGAAACCACCAAGGCGGCCATTATCAGTCCCCTAGGCCCCTGCCAGGCTGCTAGGCCCCCACTAGGCCCGGGGTGGGGAGACGAGGAGTGCCCGGATCGCAGGCCGCAGCATGGCCTTTGTTTTATGTAGGCCCCTGCCAGGCCCCCAGGCCCCCACTAGACCCGGGGTGGGGGGGATAACCCACAGCAATGCACTTGGGGGCATGGCAAGGGGTTTTTACTTTAAAATTCAGCACCACTACAACCACCCCAAATCCCCCACCAAATAACCACAAGACAAAAATAAATACCATCCTTCAAAATGTCATGAGATACGCTGGTCACGGGGGGGATGGGGGACAAACAGAATAGATCATTGACACACTCACAAACCCCGCCTCCGCCACGAGATCCTGTAAAACAGGGGGACTGAGGCTCAGGGGGATCTGAAGGGGGCCTATTACCCTCCATTTGACAGACTAATGCACAGCAACGCATGCAGGACCAGCTAGTGCTTTATGAATTTGTCCAATCCTCTCTTTAGCCACCCAGGTTGGCGGCCATCCCTGCTTCCTGTGGGAGGGAGTTCCACAGTTTAATGGCATGACCAGGTACTTTTGTCTGTTCTGAATCTTTCACTGTACAGCTTCATTGAATGCCCCATGTTTAGTATTATGAATGTGGAAGGAAAGCTTTTCTCTCTCTTCTTTCATGTGACCTCTGACTCCCCTTGTCTCCAAACAAAGAAGCCTTGTGTTGTCACCTCATGCAGGAGTTTCTTCAGCCCCTGGATCCTTCCGGTTGATCTTTTCTGAACCTTTTCTAGCACCACAATATCCCTTTTGAAGTGAGGCAACCGGAACTGTGCACGGCATTCCAAGACTTGTCACTCTGTGGCTTTTATTTGACAACCAGCAGCAGCAGAGTCTCTGTGGATGCTCAGCTTTGGCGTTACTGAACGAGCAGCTTTATGGAGATGGTTAAAAGTGCCCCCATTCCTAGAGAGCACCTACAAGTTCAGGGTTCAGCCTGGAACATGTGATGCAATAATACAGAAAAGGGTGCTCTTGAACATGTGCAGAGTGCACTCCCCTCACCCCACCAAATAATAACATGTAGTCTCCATGCATCAGGCAACCCTGCCCCTCCCTTCAGAGGACTTGAGCTCTGGCTGCTCCCCTCCTCTAGTCAAGGGATTCCCATGGGTCATCAGCCCCTCAGAGACAGCAGTCAGCACCAGGGGCAGAGCATGGGAGAGCGCCAACGCCTCTGAGCCGGCTCTTGTGTCGTGTGTTTGGCAGGAAGAGGCTTGCATTGCCCCACCTGGCAGCACCTTCCTCCCCCCCACCTCATCCTGCCAACTCTCCTGTGCCTTTGGAGAGAGTCACCCGCCTGAACTAGCAGCCAAGCGGGGTCCTTGTGGCACAGGCCCCCATCCTGGCTATGACAGGCACGTCACTTCAAGTTAAATCAGCCCAGCAGCGGCCTGAGAGCGCTTCCACTCCCTGCGGTCACGAGATTTTCTGTGCTCCAGAGATGACATGTTCAACCCCCAAGTGCCCTTCGGAAGCGAAGATGGGAGAAATCAGTGGAACATCTCGACTCCTTGGGAATGGCTGTGGATTGGGGGGGGGGGGAGAGAACACCACCCTTGTGTAATTCAGAAAGCAGAGCAGGATCGATAGGGATGGCAGGCATTCAAGGGAGATTGGCAGCAAAGTTCTGCTTTCAACTCTCAGGCTCATCATGATTAATAATAATAATAATAATAATAATAATAATAATAATAATAATGCATTTGATACATATCTAGTGTCACTTTGAATTATGCTTTTGAATTTTGGTGCTGGAGGAGACTCTTGAGAGTCCCATGGACTGCAAGAAGATCAAACCTATCCATTCTGAAGGAAATCAGCCCTGAGTGCTCACTGGAAGGACAGATCGTGAAGCTGAGGCTCCAATACTTTGGCCACTTCATGAGAAGAGAAGACTCCCTGGAAAAGACCCTGATGTTGGGAAAGATGGAGGGCACAAGGAGAAGGGGACGGCAGAGGATGAGATGGTTGGACAGTGTTCTCGAAGTTACCAACATGAGACCAAACTGCAGGAGGCAGTGAAAGACAGGAGTGCCTGGCGTGCTCTGGTCCATGGGGTCACGAAGAGTCGGACACGATTGAACGACTAAACAACAAACAACAACAACAACAAGTGTCGCTCAGGAGCTGAAGCAGAGATGCCATAACTTCATGGAAGAGTGAAGGGCTGCAAGCCAGAGCCAGTGCAGCTCCCAGGCAGAAATGATTTTGCAGGCCCCTGCAGGCCCACGACCCTCCTTGGAACACGGCAGTTTTGGAAGAGGAGCCATAGAAGTCCCCTTGCCCTTCTCCCTTCTGCGCTGCACTGGGCAGCCCCATGTTGTCTCCTGTTGGCATTGCTGCCCCTCTAGAACCTTCAACTCACAGACTTCAGGCAAAAGTCTCCTGCCACTGTGCGCCTGGGGTAAGCATTTGCTAAGCCTTTAACATTGTGATTACAGGTAAGTAGCCATGTTGGTCTGCCGTAGTTGGGAAAAAAAGGTGCTACTGGAAGGATTTTTTTTTATTTTGTAACATTGTGCTGAGAGATGAATGCAGTTTTACCACACTTCTACATCTATATAAATAAAAATTTAACTTTCCGTTTGTTACTAATCTATGCTCTCCGAAAGTACTTGACCGATTGCTTTGAAATTTTGACACAACGTTGCATTTGCATACGTGAGTGTTTTTATATACAGTACCTAGATTATATAGATGTCATACCTGTGACAGGTAAAAACATGCTTTTTTAGAAAACCAGCGCCATCTGCTGAATGTTAAAGCAACACAGCTGAGGCTGCTGCATCATAATCTCAGGCCTCAGCTGCTGCCATTGGCTAAAGACTATCTGTGACATCACAAAGAATGGCAACCTACTGAATATAAATGTGCGAGCGTGTGGATGTCTGGTCAGCGGGGGCCGGATCCTGTCCCTTTGTCCGCCAGGACCTGATGGGGGAAGGGGAACCGGCCTGGCCCTCCCCAAGATGCGCATGGGGTATGCAAGGGGGATAGAGAGGGGTCAGGGTGGCGAATGCCACCACGTGGGAGAATTATAAGGTCACACAGTGGGGGGACCAGAGAGAGGGGTGTCGTGATATCATGCGGCTGGGGTGGGGAACAGAGCACTGATGGGTTTGGGGCCCATGGGTTTGGGGAGGATGAATGGGTCAGGACAGGGTGGGGGGACTTTTCACAATGCGCATCGGTGGGGGAGTTACTTTCCCATTTAACAGACTGAGCCACAGCAACGCGTGGCCGTGAACAGCTAGTCTGATCATAAATCTTGTGCAGCAGGAAGATGGATGGGAATTTCCCCTCAACTTGG
Source organism: Zootoca vivipara (assembly GCF_963506605.1). NCBI lineage: Eukaryota > Metazoa > Chordata > Lepidosauria > Squamata > Lacertidae > Zootoca > Zootoca vivipara. Next base: position 665,834 of record NC_083292.1, read on the forward strand.
CAGGACTTTATGGGCAATTGACTTGACAGGTATCCATCCACATGTGCCAAGTAGTTGCATTGGCGAGCTTGCTGCATAGTTAACTGAACAACCATCAAACGCATTCAAGTGCATGGAATCAGCCCTTTTTGTTCATGGCCAGCAGAGGGAGCTATTGCTTCAGGAAAGCCACAGCATCTTAGTTTGGGCTCCTCAAAGGGATCTGACTGGCCTAGTTCACACCTGCAGGTCCACCCCCACCCCCACCTGCAGGTCCACAGGCAAACACGGGGTTCCCTTTCTGCTGTATTTCAATTCCTGGGTGTGTGTTGCATCCTGCCACCTGCTGGCAGCAGGCAGGAGCTGTGTGCCTAATCTCTAAAGGAGACTGTTTGAAAGGGGATATTGCAAGTTAAGTCACCTTGATCTTGTCTTTGATTTCCTGGGCTGCTACAGCATTGCTCTGTGTTCTCCCGCTGTGCTACTTAAGTGTAATTATTACTTGGAGAGATCTCAAAGCTCATATTGGGAGTCACTTTCTTTTAACTAACCAGACAGTGAGTTTTCTTCCCAAAGTTGATAATAAATCTGTTTATATTAGTGGCTTTGACCCCCCATTGACATTCCCTGCTGTAGCAAATAGTGTGACCATGTCCTGCAGCTTAGTTGGGGAGTTGCCCCCCACATTTCACTGGGACTCTGCAAGCCCCAGGACAACATCGCCTGCAGAGACCGGGTTCCTTTACCTAACGATGCCCAGGGCTGCACCTGGGGGTAGATGAAAGGAGGTGCTCCACTCTTCAGCTGTGGCTCTTGAGTCAGTGCTGCCGTGCCCACCTCTGCCCCTGTGTGTGTCTGTAACAGAAGATTGTCCTTCAGCACCAGCCACTTAACAGAAACACCACCTGAAGGACCCTCAAACTAGACAGGGAGCGGGTGGTGGTGAGTTCAAGTCTTCACCCCACTCTGCATCCTTCCTCCATGAATCCTCTGCTCCTGTTGACTAAAGGGAGAAGCAGCCCATGGACTTAGGGAAGGGCACCTGCTGAACCCAGGGAGCCAAGCCAGGCCCTGTGACAGAAGGCTGAGGGAACTGGATAGAAGGTTGAGAAAGAGGAAGGGAAACAGGGTTGTGGGCAGTGGAGGGGGGGGTCAGTCTGCATGATGCCCTGAGTCCCTTTGAGTTCTTGAAGTTCTATACCCGGTGTGGGTTAGAATCTAATAGAGGAGGTTGCTGAACTGGTCACACAAGTTTTTTGGGAAGACAATGAGCTTAGCTGGACACTCATCCGCATCTCAAAAAAATGGTCTAGGTTGCAAGATGGGACCTCAACTCAGGGGTTGGCCTTTCCTCCAGCCCCCTCACCTAAATGCTAGAGAGCCAGATAGATGCTTGCTCTTTTGCTGGATCCAAAGCAAGATCTGTTGGGTGTTGATGCTGTGAGCCCCTCCATCTTATGCTCAGGTTATATATGTGTATAAATAAAACCACATATCCAAAAGACAGCAGAGTCTCTGTTGACCTTCATTTCAAGGAAACAGAACCCTGAGTGAGTGCTGCAACCCTTGGAGTCTCTCACGTGACTCGGAGGTCAGGGTGGCCTGAGGAGGAGCAGGGCAAAGCAGCCCCAGACATTTCTGTGCCCATCATCACTTTGGCCTGGACTGCTTATCCCTAGGCCTAGGACCCTTGTACCTACAGGACCGCCTCTCCTGGTATGCCCCACGGAGGACTTACGGTCTGCAAATAATAACAGGTTGGAGATCCCGGGCCCCAGGGAGATTAGGCTGGCCTCGACCAGCCTGGTAAAATGCTCTGCCACAAGAGACCAGGGCCCTGCAGGATCTGACCTCTTTCCACAGGGCTTGCAAGATGGAGTTGTTCTGCCAGGCCTTTGGTCAGGGCTCAGCCTGACTCCGCTTCTCTTTTTGTATAAGAACTAGTAAGAAAGAGGCCTCCCAGCATTCTCACAGGCCCATATAAGATCAGCGTAAACAGTTGGGCCTGATGAACATTTACTGTTCCCAACCCTAATCCTGAGGAAAGCCATCTAATTGGATTTTAATTTGACCCTGACTTGTTTTTAATTTAATTAGGTTGATTTTATACCAATGTTATATATTTGATGTTAGCCGCCCTGAGCCCAGTCTCAGCCGGGGAGGGCAGGATACAAATAAAAGATGATGATGATTTATTATCATCCCTGCCTTCCCCAAGAGACAGAAACTAACAAGAGCAAAATGGCCATCTTCTAGGGAGGGTGTTTTGTATTGGAACTGCTTCACCTCCCTTCAGGGGAGGTGGTTGTTTAGCTGCTTCGCTCCACTCCAAGGCTGGTGTGCTACCTGGGTGCTCTGGGGAGGCCTGCCCCCCCCTTGAAACCAGCCAGTGGGGCAGGGAGAAGAGAACCACTTGATATTCTGGGATGCCCAGAGTGGTGCTGATCTCTGCTGCCATCCATGCTGCCTCTTTGCAGTGGGAGGGAGATCTTCGTTTGCTTGTCTGCCTGGTCTGTGGCTCTGAGATCGGGAGGCGGCAGCGGCAGTTGCTACAGAGAGGAGGGCTGGCTCAGGGCCCAAAGTTCTGTTGTTTCCAGAAACATCTAATTGATGAGGCCATAAAGCAACATTATGTTTTCCCTGACACAACAGTGATGCTCCTTCCCATGGTATTAATTGTCAATAAAAGTTAAATGAGGATGCCAGCTGAGATTGAGTGGCACTCGGGCACTTATGAGGCTTGCGCCATGCCATGCTCATGGCGGTTTGTGGCGGCCGTGATAATGCACAGCTTTAATTCAAGACATCCCAGCTGACTGTGGAGGGCAAGCAAAGAGTCAGTCAAGAGCAGGAAGGGCCTCCCAACCCAGGACACCCTCTGGATCCAAGGCTCCTGAATGTTGGAAGGGCAGAAGAAGGACGCAAGAAGGTGGGCAGGTGGGCAGGTGGATAAGACTCCTTGGCTTCCCTTTTCCTATGCCTTGAGTTATACTAATGTGTGGGGGGGGAGGGGTAGATTCACCTTCTTAGATTTAGCAAAGGTCAGGAATAACTCAATGGTTGAGGTATTAAGGGAAGCTGCCATAGAAGCAGGGGCAGAATTCTACGTGAGCTGGGAATGACAGGCTGGAACAAAGAATCGCAGAGGATGGCTTTTGGCTGTGCTTGGAATCCAAGGTTGCGCTCCTGCAGGAAGCAAGCTGCTCTGGATAAGTGAATGCTCTGAACTCTTGCCACCTAGAGACAGGTTGTAAATATGTGTAAAGAAACCTTATCTCTTTAAAAAAACCTGCAGTCTCCACAGTGGCTAATTTCTGAAAGACACACAACCCTGGCTGAGTGCCAAGTGGAAATTTTGCCTGGCTTCAGGGTGCCATGGTAGGCACAGCAAGGAGGGTCAGCAAATGCTGGAGTCAGCAGGCAGATACTTCCCTCTCAGTCCTGCCTCTCCCCATCAATTCGGGGGGCCACTGCAGTTAAGCCATGCAGTTCCCACGAAAGGGGTGTGTGTGTGTGTGTGTCACGAGGTTCAACAGCACACACGTTGGTCAGGCAAAAGTGGCCTATACAGTGGTACCTCTACTTACAAATAACTCTACTTACGAATTTTTCTACTTACAAATGGAGCTCCGTCCGCCATATTGGATGCGGTTTAGATAGGATTTTTCTACTTACGAATTTTTAGATAGGGTTGCTTCGACTTACGAATTTTTTCTCCCAATGCATTCCTATGGGATTCGACTTACAAATTTTTTCAACTTACAAATGTGTTCGGAACACATTAAATTCGTAAGTAGAGGTACCACTGTAGTTCCTCCAGAGAGAGAGAGAAGTGGGGCTGCAGCCCTCACCTCCCCAGACGTCAATGTGCAAATCCTGGCCCTGTTGCCAGATGGTGGGCCTACTGGTGCTGATTCTAATAACTCCTAAATGGGAGCAAAGAAATGCACTTTGCATTAGCTCAGGGGCACTTTATTCTAGGCTTGAGCCCAGGCATAAGCACCAGGATGCTACGTAGGGCAAGGAGAATCCAACCCTTGCAAATGTTCCGGGTCATCCCAGAGATGTCCATGTGGAACTGCGTAGCAAATGCTCTCCTCCCCAACCTGCTTGTGTTTCTTCGAGGGATTTCCCCCTCCCTCTTTTTCTTGGTCCTTCCTGGAAAGCTGTGCTGGGACGGCACCAGTTGATCACCAGCCAAGAGCCTCTCCACAGATTCACCAGGAGGCATCAACATCTTCCCATTAGGAAGAGGTGACAAAACAGCCCATTTGGGGGTGATTAATTGGCAAGTTAAATTAATCATGAGCCTCAGTCTGTCTGCGTCTGTGACATGAGATATTAACTGTTCCAACAGCCGCATAAAGAAGACCAGAGACCATTACAAAGTGCATTTGTCAAAAAGTCGCTTCCTTGCCTATTGTGGTGGCTGCTGAAAGGTCAAGTGACTTTGTTATTCTTAAGTAGGGAGCAGAGCGAAAACTCTAATGCCTGCAATGCGTTTAATGTGCCAGTTAAGAGGTGGTAATCACCACCAGCTGGCTGGGCCCCTACCCGTGGGCTGCCTCACTGCAAGGACAGCCCTCAAATGTCCCCCATCTGAAGCCCAGCAGCAGCATTGCAGGGCAGGAGGGGCAAAAGTATCCCAGGTGGATTTTATGGAGCCCTGAACGCTGGGGGTGGGAGAGGAAGAGAGACAAAACCAAGGGGGCTTCTGTGCCTTAGTTGGCTTCCCCCTGACCTTGTGGTGCGTCATGTGGGTGTCCTAGCCAAGGAGGAGGAATCCATTGCTTTCCCACCCATTTCTTTGAAGCGTCACCTGGAAATGGGCCACTCCCCTGCTGCCTACAGGGCTGCAGGGCTGGCAGTGCCAAATGCCGGAGCCAGGACCCCCCCCCCTGGCCTTCCAGGCCAGCCTGCCTCTTCCTCCATGCTTCTCCTGCTCCCGTCCTGCTTCAGCAGTGTGACATCATAGAGGAGCTCTGCACCTCACTGCAAGCATCCTTGAACCAGGTGCTGAATCCCATAATCCATTTTCCTTTTTAAAACATTTTTATTAGCTTTTCAAATTTTACAAAATCTTTTAAACAACCAGCAGTTGCTATATTACTTGTATTTTGCCGATTATGTACGTTAATAATTATAAATGATTAAACTGCAATTCTTATCTGCTGCTATACTTAATATCCTGCATATATTTTAATATAATCATGATATTTTTTGAAATATCCCACAAAATATTTCCATTCTTCAAGAATTTTTTCTTCATTCGGTTCTCCAATTCTCACATATGGTCTAGCCACCTCAGCATATTCCATCATCTTCACGAGCAATTCTTCTTCGGTTGGAAATTCTTCTTCTTTCCATTTTTGCATGTAGACTATTCCTGCCACTGTCATAGTATACATAAACAAAGCTCTGGTCCCGTTATACCTAGCAGAAAGGCCTCGGGTTTCTGGGGAATCATCGCTTTAAACTTCTTTTTTAACCATTACAAATCATTCCCCAATAACCCTTTGCCTTGCTGCAGGTCCACCGCCCCAGAACCTCTTTTTAGAGACCGGGTTCAGGCACTTTGCTACCAACCATGCGCTGGCCCTGGCAAAGCCAAAGCTTCCACCCTTGCCCACTGTGCAACCACAAAGCCTGCCGGCCACCCTTCTCCCCCCCCCGTTACAACCCCAGCACTTTGACCAGTCCTCCAGGCCAAAGGCCACTTTGTTTGGGTCTCTCTGCTTCTGCAAAGGGAGAAAAGGTTGACGCTGGCCACCTTGTTACACCCTGTTGGTACCTCTAATGCATCCAGAAACAAACTTGGCCTGCTATTTACCATGTTAATCTAAAATGGAGTTGTTTTAATTTTACTGCTGGCAAAATTGGAATGGTCAACAATCCACCAGTCTGCTTCCCCACCCCTTGGCCACCCAGTGCCAGGGTGCAGTCTGCCACTGCTGCTGCTGTTGCTGCAGTGGAAGCAGTGAGATCTATTAACTGCAAATGCACATGTGCAGCAGCCCAGAAGCAGAAGGCGGCTGCTGCTGCTGCTGCTCCCGCTGCCCCAGTGCAAAAAATGCTCCTCTCTTTTCTCCAGGCAGGAGTGGGACTCAGAAAGACCCCACTTGGAATCTGCATAAGATGGATCTCCTTTGCTAAAGAGTTGTGAGATGCTGCTTCCTCAGGTGCTTCTGCACTTCACACTGGGGGGGGGGGTGTCAGCTTGATGCAGCTTGGCAAACAGCTGTACTGACACCCCCCCCCCCCGAAAAATCACTTGACTGCAATAGCCATATTAGAAGTTACTACATTTTACACGACCCAAGTACTTTCACCCTTGTGGTATTGAATCAACTGTGGCATGCTGAGGATGAGCATGAATGATTCTGGATTAATAAAAAGAGGCCACTAGGCAGCCGCAGAGGCCCTTTGGAGACTGGCCCGTCTTCGCAGGGGCTAACCCTGCCTGCCTGCCTGCCTGCCTGCCTGGTGCGTGCAGCTGGCTTCAAGGTGGTGCAGGATGAGGCTGGAGATCCTGGCTGAGATGTGACTCAGGAGGGCCACCATGGAAACCCCAGCCCAGTAAGACCCCAGAGAGTGTGACTCCTGCTCTTTGCCATCCCTGAGTTATGGAGCTCCGGCACTCATAAAAGATAATCACCCTTCACGGGTGAAGTAGCCTCCATTTATACCACCCTGGCGGAAGGATTGATGGAGTGTGCAATTAAAAGCACAAGATCTGTGGCTGTCTTGGGGGCTTGGCAAGATTTATCATCAAAGGACATTTTCTCAGCACTTGAAACCCTGGAGCATGGCCAGTGGGAGTTTCTGTCTGCCTTGGTCAAGGCTGGATCCTCCCCAGGTTCATCTAGGACAGCAGGTGGGGGGGGGGCAGAGATTGCCAGGAGCTGAGATGCTGGGGAAGGCTTGGCTGGAAGGCACCCAAGAGACCTCAGGGAAGTTGGCCAGAAATGTCTCCCCTTCTCATCTGAACTGTTGCCACAAATAGGAACCACACACACACCGTGAGACGGAGCTTGCTTCTGCCCCAGTGGTGTTCTCACAATGGAGGAGCTGAGATGGGGCCACGGATGGCTTCCCTGAGTCCTATAGCATCCAGCAGTGCCATTCCTTGCTCTGTCCCCCCACCCCACCTCCTCCAAATGGGCTCTCGGGGGTCAGGAGAGCCCTAGAACCGCAACACCAGAGAAGAGAGCATTCTGCTGAGCAAAACTGTGGATGGTAATGATTTGGGCAAGGGCAGCATCTAGATTCTCCTCAAAGAAAGCGAGAGCAAAGGATTCCATTGAACAGGGCTCGTGTGGAAACAGCCTCTCTGGTGGGGCCTTCTTGGCTGCAGGCCTTTAAAGGTAGGTGCTGGTCTGGATGTGGCAAGGCACTCTTTATGGGATGCATACCTGCTGTGTGTTGCCCCCTCCCCTGGATTAGTACTTCCCAACCATCAGAAGCAGGCAAGCATGTGTTTATTTGTGTGAAAGCAGCTTTTAACCCCCCCCCACCTTCCTTCCCTTTTGCCTTCCCTGCCTCCTGTATCTGCCAGGGCAGTTTATTTTTAATACAACTGTTTTGTGCAAGACCTCTTCACTGCAAAAGAGCAGTTTCATTTCATTTTTTTAAAAATACCAGGGACCTGCTGACAGAAGAAAAGTGGAAGGAAGGAGTGTGGTGGTGACAATGGATTGTGTCCCCAGAACCTGCCCCCACAAAACACTCCAGGGCTGCCCCCACTGCCAGATATATGGCAGTTTTGGTTTGGGAGCAAGATGCAGACAGTTGTGCCAACTGCTGAAGCAGCTCAGGCTGGAGAAAAAGGGGATTTGGAAAGTCATGCCAGGCAGCACTTCCGCCCAGGCCTCCTGCCCTATGTGTCCTGGCCATTAGTGTTTGGCCCCACCTCACCGGGGAATAAGGCACTGCATCCGGGGATTGCAGGGTGGGGCCGTTTGCCAAGACCTCCTGTCTCCCCAAGAAAATTGTCAGATTGATGGGCACTTTCTATCAGTATTTTGTTTCTGAAAAGAAGGGCTTGTGAGAAGGGCTGAGAACTCATGCTAGCCTGGAAGTCAGTCACACCCTCTGACACGAAAGCCAACTCCCACCACCCTGTAGGGCTGTGGTGGTGGGAAAGGCACTCTGCACATGTTCAGAGCACTCTAGTGTTTTATTCCACAAGTCACGCAGCTAAGCTCTAGCACCAAAAAGGAATTTTGTAAGTCTGATTTCAAATGAAGCCATGGCTTAGTTGGTCACCTTCATGTTCCGAAAGTCAGAAGGCCATCGAGGGCGACCCTGAATGGGTGCCCTGAACTGAGGAGTGCAGGAGCCAGGCCTCTGGGAAGAAACATCCCTTGCTGCCTTGCTTCCTGCCAGCAACCCCCCAGCATCTTGCCCTGCCTCACCCCATTTCCCCTCTTCCAGCTGGCAGGCTTCTGAGCTGCTCCTGCCTCCACTGCCAAGGCTGCCCTCACCTTCCCAGCACAGCTCAAAGCATGGGATCCAGGCCACTGTCTGCGCCCCATGCTCCTTCCCAAGTGCTCTCTCAACGTTCGCCCAGCGGGACACATGGGGGAGGAGGGATGCCCTCCTGGCCTGCCCTGGCTCTGGGTGCCCAGGGAGGACCCCCCTTGTGTGATGGGAAGGGTGGGGGCGGGCTTCACAAGGAGGTTTCCAGCTCAGCTGTGTCCTATCACCCCCCTGGAAAGGAGCATCCATTAGGCAATTGCTTACATGCTAGGCCTTGGTCAGTAAGTGGAGAGAGAGATTTTATGGTCCCATAAATCACAGAGTGTTCAATCAAACAAGTGCTTTAATTACCTCCACTGCTCGCCACCCCCTGCCCCACGCTGCCCTGCCGCTAATGGCAGCCGCCCACTGGGGAGGGGGCTCCTGGCCATTAGCAGCACGTGTGCCAGGTCAGTTTGTGGAGTGGGGCTTCTGGGGTCCCGCAACCAGGAGTTGAGCCCAAGAGCCTCTCCTGTCCTGTGGTTTCCATTGCTGCCTTGGCTAGTAGCCATTAATAGCCCCCCATGAATTTGTCTAATCCTTTCTTAAAGCCATCCAGGTTGGTAGCCCCCCCCCCCGACTCCCATGTGAGCAAGGTCCATAGTTTAACTACGGTAAGTGCTGTGCCAATGAGTCCTTCCTTTTCTTTGTCCTGACTCTTTCAACGATCAGCTTCTCTGGGTGTTCACAAGTTGGTGTGTGATGGGAAGGCAGAACAGCTATTCTCTCTCCACCTTCTCCAGGCCACGTAACAAGCAAGTGAACAAGCAAGAGGGTCCTTCAGAGCTGTTCACTGTGGGAGCCCAGAAAGGGCCTGGGCCAAGGAAGAGCCCCACAGGCAATGGCTGGTCTTTGCTCTCCCGGCCTGGGGGCACCTCTCCTGCTGCCCGTGTTGTGCGGAGGACGCCTGGGACTCCAATCCGCCTTTGGGCGCCAACTCCTCTCCTTTTCTTTTTGGAAGGATTTAGCTGGTGATTCACTGGGGCCTCATTTTTGGCTGCCTCAGACTTGGCCCCTTCTCCTCTCCAGAGAGCAGCTGTAGAGGAAAGGGCGGGGAGCGGGGCTAAGGATTCCATGGCCTCTCTGGCCTTCTCAGCTCCCTGCTGCAGTTCTCGATGCCAGGCTGCTTGGGTCAGAAAAGCGTCTGTTGGGGAGCCTTTGCATCCATGCCATCATCTCTCCAAAAGGACTACACAGGCCAAGGCTGCAAGTGACCAACCATCCTCCCTCTGGAGGCTGCAGTCCTTGTGGGCTCAGGGGGCTTCCTTTGTGTGGACCCCAAGTGGGCTCCACTATTCGTGCCATCGTGCCCACATTCCACTCAAGGCGTAGGAACCCACAATGAACCCCAGCACTGTTGGGGACCCAGAAGAACCTGCTGTAGTCCTAAGGCAGCCTGAAGTACCTGGTGGGCCCAGCCACACCCTAAGCTCAGCCTTGAGCTCCCCCACCTCAAGAGCAAAGGAGACAGCAGGACTAGTGGGAAGCCCAGAATCCACCTAGGACTGCTCAAGAAGCAAAGGGTCTACTTGGGAGGAGGGAAAAGTCATTATAGGGAAGGGATCCCAATTGCTTTGACTCCCCGGCTAGTGCTCAGGCTGGAGAGTTTCTTCCACCAGGTAACTCTGAACTAGTGCATGGATTTTCCACTTCTGTGCAAAGTTCTGTTACAAATCTGGGGTAAGAGAGTTTAGGGCTGCAAAGGCTGCCATAACTGCTAGAGTTAGTGAATGTTAGAAATAAATAAATGGTAGAATTGCGATAATATTTGGAGTAAGGAAGGCTAAATCAGTTCTGTTCAGGAGATCCCTGATAGCGATGCCATTAAGAACCAAGGAGAACTAAGTGCTGGGCCACTAAAGAGCAACTGACCCTTTGCCTGAGTTGGGAGGGGGAGGTTACAAGAGGTGTGATGCCACACGGGAAAAACCTACCCTTTTGAAATTTGGAGGCTGGGGAAGAAGGGGGAGGACTCCACAAGCTGTTGTGAAGGCCAGAGCCATTTTGGCAGGCTGGCTGAAGGCAGGCTGGAAGAGAGACTCAAGGATGTCTGGGAATGCAGTGTTGGGCTGTGAAGGGCGGACTCCTCCCGAGATGTGAGTGTTGTGAAATCTCTCTCCATTGAAAGCTTCTGGTGTAAATATGTGCAAATAAATCCTATTTCAAAGACTCCACCATGCCTCATTTTCACCAGAGGAACACAGACCCTGGTGCCAAGGGATCTCATGCTCCGTTTGGCAGAGACTGGGGTAGCAGGAGCAGTTCTCAGACTGAGATCCCCAGCAAGAGCCGGAAGCAGCTGCACAAAGCCTCCCTTGGAGATCCAGGCTGCTGCCACACTTGACTCTTCTCCAGAAATGCCCCCTTTGTGCCACACTCATTGTTCTGGAGCATCCAGGCAGCATCCTCTTCTGTTCCAGTGTTTTCTACATGGCCTTTCTGTTGTTTCTCAAAGGTGATTTGGGACAAATAAAGCACAGTAGTAGCATCAGACTATCCAGTAGGAACTGACAGAATGTTGTGCTTCAGAGCTAAAACACTTCCTGTTCACTGCAGCTGACTCTTTTATAACTTGCTGTTGGCCACTGCTAGGAGGGAGGGGGTTCTTATGAATTGCCCCCTGAATAGGCTGTTTTTAATGCACCAGTGTCAGTTTCTGTTCCCACAGGGGAGGCTTTAATTATTGCATTTCTTCCACTTTTTACTCCTTCCCCCACCCCCCCTTTTTTGTAGCAAGCTTGTTAAAGAGCAGTAACACTTGTTGGTGGATTGAGCAGCTCTCCATGACTCCTGCAAGTGAGGGGAAAACAGACCGACTGACTGATGATTTATTATTATTTTTATTTATATTTGTATACTTCATCCGAAGATTGCAGGGCAGTTCACAAATCTGTTCCGCAAATGGCAGACTCGAACTGGGATTTCTTTTTAGTGACCAGCCGGGCGCTTGCAGACTCCAGGGTCCCTCCTGTCTGCTGAAGCTTCTCCTCTTGAAGGTTTTAGCAACTGACATGTGACAGGATCAGAATGTTCCATCTTGAGTTAAAACAATGCCTTTTGAAGGCCGAGGCTTTCCTGTTTGTTCGGCTGCGCACCAGCAAAGGCTGTGGCTCCAGGCTGGGGGATGGACCAGCTCTCCAAAGCACCTGGCTCCCTGAGAGGCTCAGTGGCCCATCCCAGCTGCACTGTTCCATCTAGACCTGGTGGAGCCCGGGGGGGGGGCAGGATGGTGCTGGGAGGCCTGCAGAGGAGGAGGAAAACCTGTGGACCTCTTGGGCCAAGGGCAAGGGAACTCCCTCTCCACTTACATCCCCTTGGCTCTCCCCCAGGCAGGTCCACCCACTTGCTCACAGCATAGATATCATTTTGGAGATGGGCTGTCTGAGGAAAGGAAATGGCAAAGAATGAATGGGCTGCCCTCACGGGGAATTCTGTAAAGCAGGATATTCTCAATTGGCAGAAGGGACATGAGATGAGGCTGGAGGAAGCTGCCTGCACCCTGTCTCCCATCTCTAGTCCAGGCATCTGAGACATTGTGGGCTACCCCCAGTGTGCTTGTCTGAACTCTGGCTGAGCCTAAAATACATGAAAGGAGACAGCATGTAGAAGATCCTCCCCAGAGGAAGAAAAATGCGCCCTGATCTCCTTCCGTCTTCGTGGTCCACAAACACTTCCCAAAGAGGCAGACCTGAAGATTTAGGGCCAACCAAAAAGGCCAGGCGATCTCAGGTGGCCTCAGTCTGGTTTCTTTTGCAAGAAGCCAGAAAATTCTTTCTGTACTTTGGAGCATTTTCTCTCTTGCCTCCCCACTCCACACACACACAAAAAGGTTTAGTTCCAGCTCTTAGTGGGTGGGTGGGTTGAGGGGAGAGAGAGAGGGGGGGGGAGTGTGTCTCTGCTCTGTCATTCACTTTTCAGGCCAAGCAGAGTTCCCCCCCCCCATTACTGGCTTAAGGCATCCTGGGGCAATTTGGAGTGCACCAAAGCCACACAGCTCTGCCTCAGTGGCTGTTTGGACCCTCCTGAAATATATAGTCAAAACATTCTTTTACCACTATCATGTGGAGTGGGCGGGGGGGGGCACTCCCCATTTGAGGCTATTTTAACATTCAGTTCAGTTTTTATCATTTTAAGGTTCACACATTTCTAATTGTTATGAATACCATGGTAAAATTAATAGTTCTATGGTTGATTTATTACATTTAGTAAAATTATGGGCATGTAATGTTTGCCAAGAAAAGACACTGCACAGACTTTAATCATGTAAAGATGATAATTTAGTTGTTACACTTGTTGAAATGATGGGATTAATTTTTTAAAAGTTTGCAAACTGAGGGAGGAAGAGGGGGAAATGTTAATTTAGAGAGACAAGCAAAATGAGGGGGGGAGGGGGAGGAGGGGGAGGAGGGGAGGAGAGGCAACTGGCCACCAGCTCTTGCTGCATTGAGGGGATCACCTGGTTTGTGGTGCTGCGCTGCCTGTCTCCATGGCCCTAAGGGGATGTGCCTCCCCACAGAGAGAGGGCAAGAAACCAGGGAGGAGCCCCCTTTTTTTGCAAAACATAAAATTTAGCATTTTGCTGGCATCAGATGCTGAGGCTGTGCCACTCTTCTGGGCTGGGATAAAGGAGAGGGTTGGGACAGTTCAGCTTTGGGACTGTTTGGAAGCAGGCTTCTCAGGAATTAAAAGGACAGACATCTCCTGCCCCAATAAGGCAAGCAATTGCACTGGTCACTGAGATACCCCCCACCCCAATGAAGGCAGGCCTGCCCTCCATTCTGGCTGCTTCTCCATAAGGCAACTTCTGGAGGGTGAGGGTGGCTGATGGCTGGATGGCCAGCTGGTCATCATTTCTACAGAAAGGCTCAAAGGGATGTGTTGGTGCTTCTGAACAAAAGGATCAAACTCTTCAACAAAACGAATGTTGAGGAGCTCTGTGCACTAACCGAGTCCTGTTGGATGCTCCCAAGGCAGGGCTTGAGGATGGATTCTGTCACTTGCAGTACAGGTTGTCCAGGTGCGGTTGCGCAATGCGGAGATGGATTGCTTTGCTCTGTGCACCAAGAAGACTTGTCCAGCAATAGATACGTTTGCCACTTTGCCCAACTCTACAGGGGGCATGAAGAGGTGGAAGGTCCTGCTTATGGCTCAAGACTGGGGCTCCTGTTGCTGCTTTTGAACTCCTGATTGCTTCTTTAGTGCTGCTACAGCCTTGCATCAGGTGCAAGCAGAATCGGAGTACACATGCCAGAAGGCATTTAATATAGCACTGGATTATTGGGCAGTCGCCCTCCTGGTGGCCAAGAGCCCTGGTCAGAATAAGCCCCGGTCTGCAAAGTTCCTCTGCCATTTTAATTAGAAGCTTCCTCCTGGCTTCTGTGCTAGTTGCTTCCTCTTCAGCATGGACATGGCATGACTGATTAATCACCCTTTAACATTTAAAGTCTGGTTCCCTCTCACTTGTTTCCCTTCCCTTTTTCAATAGCAGAATACTTTTGTTCCATAATAAAAAATGAAAATAATAAGGAGGAACCGGGTAATTAAAGCCCACCTGCTCCATGGGGAGCAGGAATGGAAGAATCAGTTCCTATCCATGTATCCATCCCATACATGTTTACTTAGAAATCATTCCTATTTTGTTCCATGGGATATCCTCTCAGGAAGTTTGCATAGGGTTGCAGTCTAAGGGCCAACTAAGATGCAATTCTTTCATGCTGTTTTCCCCATTGAGAAAAGATGAGTAAAAGGGGATGTATGGAATGGAGAAAGTGGGGAGAGACAAGTTTTCCTGCCTCTCTCATGACACTAGAACTTGTGGACATCCAATGAAGCAGAATGCTGGAAGTTTAAGGACAGAGAAAGGAAGTCCTTCTTCACGCAGTGCAGAGTTAAACAGGGAACAACTCAGTCAGTCACACAGGAGGCTGTGAGGACCTTTAAAAGGGATTGATACAAACTCAGGGAGGAGAGGGCTTTGGAAGGCAGTAACTAGCCATGGTGGAGACAGCAACACTTCCTGCAAACTGCAGGAGGGGAACCACAGCTCTTGTCAGGGGCGTACCCAGGATCAAAACTGGGGGGGGGCAAGCCATGGTCATTCAGGGGCGGGGCCAAGGCACGGGAGGGGAGTGGCCACAAAGTGGGAATGTGGGCGGGGCTACAGGGCCAGCGGGCCCGATGACATTGCTGCCACGGCGGCAGCAGCCACCTTATGCTTCTGGGGCTGGCAGCGGCGGTGGCTACCCTGCTTGGCTGGAGAGGACGGGAGGGTCGGGCAGGCGAGAGGGGGTGGCAGGGCGGGTGAGGGCGAGGCAAGGCACAGCCACAGTCACGACGGCTCCGAGGCATTGCTGCATATCAGCATAATATTTCAACCATGTCGTGGGTTCAAGCCCCACCTTAGGGGGAAATTCCTGCATTGCAGGGGGTTGGACTAGATGACCCTTGTGGTCCCTTCCGACTACAATTCTATGATTCTATTGATATATTACCATAGCATATGCATCATTCTGCTTTCTTGAATTGTCCTAGGCATAGCAGCCAACTCCTAGAGGCCTAGGTGCCTCCCCCGTCCCCCAATTACTGGTAAATACCGTATTTGAAAGAGTCATCCCCCTCCATGTTGATGGGCTTTCTATGTGGGGCTTACCTGCCCCCCCCAAGTATTTTATTAAGGATGGAAGAGGGAGCGAAGGAAGGAAGAAATAGAGAGAGGGATAACTCACATTAGTGGGTGCCTCTGGGTGACGCTGTGATGCTGGAACTCTGCAGCAAGAGGAAGATACCGGTACGCCTGTACAGGAGCCTTGTAAGCAGCTTTCTCTCTGCTTCATTTACAGCAGGCACATCCAACAGGTAGATTGTGATCTACCAGTAGATCACTGGATGTCTGTGGTAGATCACTGCTAGGTCACTGGCACCCCTAAAAAAAAGCTCACCCAAAATTTTCCTCCTCCCTAAAAAAAGCTGAACTATGACCTGAAGCCCTAAACAAAAATGGGCCTCCCTCCCTCCTAATAGAAGCTCAACAAGTTTGACCTAAACCCCCCAAAACAGGGCTTCCCTTCCTTAAAAAAAACTCAACAGCTTTGACCTGAACCCCCCAAAAGGGGGTAGATCACTCCCAGTTTTTAACTCTGTGAGGAGATCAGAGTCTCTTGGGAGGTGGCCACCCCTGATTTACAGTATACAGATGCAGGAGGAGGGGCAGACTGGAACACCACTGCTTTTTACAAACATTACTGTGTCTATCAAAGCTACAGCCCCCCTTTTTTTCTTATTCACTTCCTTTTAGCCTTGCAGAGCCACCTCAGTCAAATTGAATCCTCTGCACCCTCATTAAATCGCCAATAGAACTCTTAATGCGATCCCTGAATGCTCATTAACAACTCTCACTGAAGAACAATAGGGTGAAGTGGTGAGCTATCAAATCTTGCCTGGAAGGGGATATCTGCTCCATTGTCTTAACTGCTTAACTACCGGGAGCCACTTTGCTTTATTTATTTGATGTGTTTTTGTTACAGCTGTGTTCCCGCCCCCCCCAGCAAGCGGAGACCGAGCGGCTCTCACTAAAGCAAAGCCTGTCTCCCGTTTGCCCTTTTCCACTTCAGTTTTTGGAGGGGAAAAGTGCTGGTTATGGTCTGTAAAATACGTTACTTTTTTGCTTGGGGGGCCCCAGCTGCCTCCGCCTGCCTCCGCCTGCCCCCCCGGATACGCCTATGGCTTTTGTGCTTGGGACTTGCATGTGGGTTTTGCACAGCAAAATCCAAGCCACTCCTGGCACAGGATCCTTGCAAAGCATCCATAGGCTTTGTTTGGCCACTGCAAATACTGATGGACAGTGCATAATTCTCCGGAGGGCACAGGCACCCTTTGGATTTAGTCCCATTGTCATTCTTGGTCAAAGCAGGCTTTGCAGGTTTTTGAAGCACTATATAAATCTGCAAACATTATTCCCCTTAGATATTGTGGTGGGGGTGACTATGTGCCCTGCAAACAACCACCCAGCATGAAGTGAAAGCCCCTCCCAGACTGGACTGGAGCTCATTTTTAGATGAGGCAGAGATGGGGTAGAGGAAACAGTCCCCTACTGGAGCCGGGCCCTCACAGCTGCAGACCTGGCTGCCTCTGTGGCATGGGCCTTGTGAGAGCCAGCTTGTTGAAACCATTTAGCCACCATGCCAGAGCATGTCCACCACAGGCCTCCTTCCCAAGACGGGCTAAGCAGTGGCTTCTGCTCCCAGCCACTGTGGGGTGCTAATTCCAGGCACCTAGGAAGCAGGGGGCGCATCTTGGGCGCTTGTCCTTTCCTGCTGCTGCTGGAAAATGCTCTGGGGTAGGTCTCTCTCTCTCCCTCTCTCCCTCTCCCCCGCTCCCCCCTCTCCCCCCCTTCCCTCTCTCCACTTCCCTCTCTCTCTCTGCTTGCTCTTCAGCCCTCGCTGGAGCAGAGGCGCTCGATTTCCCGGCACGCTGCTGGAAACACTTAGCTGATGCATCCCTCTCCGTCAAACGTGTGCCGGCAGGCCCATTTCTCGCTTGCCTGCCACTGTCACCGGGGCTGAGCTGCAGGCCTAACGTCTTCCGACAGAGCCATTCTCAGCGCTGGCAGCTCTTGCATCCAATTCTTCTCCTTTCAGGGGAAAGTTTATTTACTCTGGAGCTGAACTGACAAGCCAGAGCTTTACAAATCATGGCTGGCCCAAATGTTTGTGCAGGGGCAAGGGGGGGGCAGAAGTAACACTGGGAGTTGGTCCCCCTGCAGAGAAGTGGTCAGAGTAGTGACCCTGGCCGGAGGGAGGCTGGGACCTCTCCCAGCCCAGCCCAGAACAGGGTCACCATCTCTTAAAACGTCTGCCGCTTCTGTACCTCTTGCAACAACTGGACAAACCAAGGAGGCGACCATCTCCCCCACCATGGACTCTCATGGCAGGTAGAGCATCACTGGCTCCATTATGCATCTGCCAGGCTTTGGCTGAAGGCAAGAAGGGGGCACTGAAGACCCCCTTCTCTGCCCTGGAAGCTCTGATACATAGAGGCCAATGGTGGCAGCAGGAATCCGGGAAGGATTCTCCCCACATATTGTCTGAGACGATGCCTTGTCTGTAAGGCCTTTCTGGCCATGGGGCTGTCTTGAGATATGTGAGCATATTGCCTCCACCCTCTCTGGGCGTGTCTCTTCCCCAGTGTTTGGGTCGCCTGGCCTGCAGTGGTGGAACCTGGGGCCAGTCTCCAGCTCCCAGCGGCCCCAGCATGGCCAATGGTCAGGGATGGAGGGGGAGTCCAGCCACATCTGGAAAGCCCCCCGGGGTTCACCACCCTACTCAAAGGTTGCTTCGTTGTGTAGCAAAGGCTACTATTCTGCTCAGACTGTCCTGTGTGTGCCTGATCTCAGGAGAAGCTGCCTGACCCAAGTTTGCATGACCCCTGAACCCACGAGACAGTTGTGTGGTGTGAGAAATGGGATAGAAGCATAGAATCGTAGAGTTGGAAGGGACCCCAGGGTCATCTAGTCCAACCCCCTGCAATGCAGGAATCTCAGCTAAAGCATCCAGGACAGATGGTCATCCAACCTCTGCTTAGAAACCTCCAGCAAAGGAGAGGCCACCACCTCCCAATGGTTTCTTACCGCCTCAACAGCTGTCTCTGTGCAGATTCAAGACATGGAGCAGTTTAAGGAGTGGCCAGAGTCATATTCTTTGCATGGAGATGGGTCCAGGTTCCGCTTCTGATGGTGCCTCCAGGGAGAGCTGAGAAAGGCCCGTCTGACCGGAGAGCCACTGCCTGGCAATGCCAAGGGGCTGCTTTGGTATTAGGTTACTCCTCAGGACAGGCCACTAGCAAAGCTGTGCCCAAGGAATCTCGGGGGGGTTCTGGAAGGCTGCAGCCACATCCATGGGCCTATCAGCTTCCCGTTTCCTTCTGTCCTGCACATGTTGCCCCCTGTTAAACTGAAGAGGGCCATGGATGCTGATCGGATGCAGCAAGGAACACAAAAACACCCCCCCCCCTGTGTGCCAGGCTCCCTGGGAGGGAAACCATGGACTATGAGGGGTGGAGGAGGCTAGTGCCCTTGCCCTGGACACCTGGGGTCTGACTTTGGGACTTGGGCTGAGCTGCTGCTGCTGAAGGATCCAGCCCTGCCTGTCCACCGGCTGCCTCAGCCTTCTCAGGCCTCGCAACTGGTACACCTGCAGATTACTGCAAAAACACTGAGCCTAGACCTTTCCATAAGTCGTGGGCATGGGGACTCAAGAGAATCCTTCCACACATGTTGGGGGCTAAGTGAGACCTGCCATTGCCCACAGGTCCAAGGCTGATCCCCAGACCAAGGGTGGGGGCTGCTTCTGGAGAGGAGGAGGGAGCCTGCCCTCCTTTGCTCTCTCCCGTGAGTGCCGAGCAACTGTGTGCTCCAGTGCAACTAGGCCAGCAGAAGAGGAGGCCTCTCCATTTTCTCCTTGGCAACCGATGGTAATTTGGCTCTGGACAAGCGCAGGGGCATGTTTAGAGCACAGAGTTGTAAACAGCGAGGATTCGAGTCCGCCAGCTCTTTTCTGACATCTGAATTGGTCAAAAGACAATTGCCTGTGACAAGGCTGCTTATTTCCCACCCAGCAGACCAGTTCCTGAATCGACTGCACCAAGGCAAGGATCTTGCCGCTTTCAAATCTCATTAAAGTACGTTCCCTACTGTTTCCTGCTGCAGGGTCAGGAGGGCCGATCCCACAGACGGGACTCAAGGGGACGCATTTCTGCTCTGCCAACAGTGCATCTGTGAAGGCCCTTTGTTGAGCACACACACACGCACACACGCACACGCACACACACACACACACACACACACACACACACACTGGTGCAAGATTGGTGTGACCCAAAGCCCTGTTCCTCACTGGATGCAACAGCATCTGGACAGGTTGTTGGCATAGAAGTATACAATTATAGAATTGTAGAGCTGGAAGGGACCCTGAGGGTCATCTAGTCCAGCCCCCTGCAGTGCATGAGCAGCTTGTCTAACAAAGGCAGACATTGATGAGGATAAATCTAACATTGGACTGCAGTGCTGCAAGATTCTTAGCATTAGCTCTAGCCTCTCAGACACGCACTTGCGGAAGGCAGATTTCAGTGCACAATGCCAATTTCATTGCATAAAAAAGCCTGGATGCTGAATCAGGCCAATGGGCCCCTAGGGCAGCATCCTGTTCTCATAGTGGCCAAGCAGATGCCAAGAAGAAGCCAGCAAGCTGGATATGAATGCAGCAGCACTCTGGCCCATGTCACGAGCCCCATAGTGATGTTGGGATGGGAGGGGGCAGAATGAAATAGGGGTGGGATCTGAGTTGGAGGAGGGAGGTCTCTCCTTTCCACCCTGACTTCCATCACTTGGGAAGAGGGAGCAGGGGTGCCAGTCCCACCACAGGGAGGCGGAACTGGAGGAGGCAATGGTAGAACACAGAGCTGGGATAGTTAGGTGCTGCCTTGTCACCTACGGTAGAACCAGGCGACATCTCTGCAAATGGGAGCAGCCCCCCCCCACTCCAATGGCGTATGCCTTTACAATCCTGACATTACCGCAAGGCGCACCACCATGGCTCGTCTTTCTGAATGTCTTGTACTGCACTTTAAGTCCTGATCCTTGTGTCTACTGCTGAGCCTGTATCATTATTTCCTAGAATAAAGATCTATTTCTTATGTCCAAGAAAGTGCCCCTGCTTGTTTCTTTTTTTGAGGCGTGAGCATGAGGGAAAGCCAGGACAGTCCAGTACACAGTATGTGGATGTGGCTCTTCAACCTGCACACAATAAATGACACAATTTGCACACAAAAAATGCATATGCTTTGTGTCAGATGCAAATTTGTGTCCCTTTTGCAAGCAGAGTGGAGGGTGCAAAAATAAATCCATGGCCACACATGAGGAATAAGATGCCTGGCAGACTGAAGGTGAACGGGGAAGCCAGCTTTTGCTCCTGACCTCTCCCCCACTAGGGCTCACCATGCAAAGCATGTGCCATTGTGCCAGGGTGATGGATCAGACAAAGCCAAGTCAAGCGTCTCTTGCAGAGGCCTCAACTTGGTTTCGGCAACTGAAGTGAGGGGGAAGGAAAGTTTGCTGCTCCAGAGAAAGTGGTCCCAGCTGCCACCATGAGCGGGGTGGGTGGGTGGGTAGGTGGGGCACAGCCAGAGTGGTGAGAGCAAGCGTGGAAGTGGAGCTGGAGGTAGAGATGGACATGGAGAGGAGGACCTGCCCTCACCAACTGGGCCCTGCTGCTGCTCAGGGAGGGTCGGGGAGCTTGACAAGCGCTCTGCTTTGGTCTGGCAAGGCTCCATTTCTGGAAGCTGTAAAAGGGGTTTTTTTGCAGCGAGGTGGATGGAAAGAGTTGCCTCATCGCCTCAGCCTCCTTGGCAAGAGAGATGCATGCAGTGTTGTTTCACCAGCAGGCTGAGAGGGGAGAAGGAGGAATTCAAGGAGTGAAAGCAGGATTTGTTTCAACTGTGTGAAACCCCAAATAATTCTTCTCTGGTGGGAAGGAGCCCCCTTCAAGCCGTGCAGGCAGCTGGGGGTGGTGTGGAAGGAGGGAGGGAGGGAGCAAAGCTCTCTTCCTCCTCCTCCTCCTCCTCCTCCTCCTCCTCCTCCTCCTCCTCCTCCTCCTCCTCCTCCTCCTCCTCCTCCTCCTCCTCCTCCTCTCCACCAACACCCGCTTGGCTGGGCTGCTTGAGAGAGCCTCCTTTGGAACTGGCCTTCCGGGACATCTCTGCACGGCTGTTGTTTCCAGTGATAAGGGCTTGTTGTAGCAACTTGACTTCCTGGCCAAATCCCCAAACATCTCTAAACAACCGCCTGGCTCCCTTGCAAGCCCTTTGAAAGTGCATCTGACTGCGACTGATGCTTCTCGCCCCTCTCTCCCTCTCTCCCTCTCAGGGAGCATTTTTGGAGCAGAGTCTCGGACTGTTGGCTGCTTTTAGGGGCCCTGAGCAGAAGGCCAGCCGGGCAGTGAACTTCACAAAACTAGCCCGATTCCCAGCAGGTGTCCTTGGAGAGCCTCAGGCAGCATGGACAGGCACCCTGGGCAGAAGGAAGGATGGCCTGGCGGGGGGGGGGCACCACGGTCAACCACCCATCACCTGGCACACCTCACGGTCAGCCGTACCTCACTGGGGATACAGCAAGGGGTTGAGAACAGCTCCAGGCCTCACCCTCTGCAATTCCCCATAGCATACCCTCTAACACGCCCCTGCCCAATGAAAATAGGGATGACTCCAACAGGGAGAAATGGGCCTGAAGCAAGAAGATGAAGTGCAGGGAGGGGAAGCTGATGTCCCTGCCCCCCCCCCTGCACACAGATTTTGGGATAAAGAAAAGAGAAAGGCGAGAGGGCTGCACCATCCTCTCCCCCCCCCCCGCTTCTATATGTAAAGAAACAAATGGAGCCTCCCCCCCCCAGCCAGTTGGGCATGAGGCTGGGTGTTTGGGCTTAACCCTCACTGAGCCCCTTGGGGGGAGATGCAGGTTCCCCCTGGCTCCCCTCCCCCCCAGCAAACTCTGGGTGGCCCTCCTTCCTCGGGGGACCTGGGGGGCACAGGAGCCTTTGTGCCCTGGCTCTGTGGGAAAGGCCCAGAGTGGCAGGGAATTTTAATGAGCCCCAGAACAAGTTGACACTGTTCGCCCTGGGAGATTCGGGATATTTATTTCTGCCATTTCTATCCCACTCATCTGCCGGAACACTCTGGGTGGGAAATACGTTCAAACCAACAACAGGCAGCCCCAATGCAGAAGTAAACATTAAATGGAAAACAATAAAGCGACCCCATAATTGAGACCATTAAGCCACAGCAAGCGCTCCCCCCCCCCCGGTCTGGGCCCTATTCTGTCAAATGCTGTACACTACTTAGCATCACAGCTCATCTTGCCTTGGGGAATCCTTTGGAAATCCATAGAACATGGTTCTCAGCCTGGCCTCTTGTGACCAGGATCTGGCCTTTGCTACCATGCTCAGAGCTGGCATGGGGGCACAGCCCCCCCTTTCTCAGTGGGTCTCCTTGTGGGGTGGCAGCCCTGGGTGGAAAAACGGGGGGCTGAGAGGAGGAACCAAAAGGGCATGAGGGAGACAGGGCTCGCGAGTGCTATTTGCGTGGCTGCCACACGGGATATCAATTTTTAAGAATAATTGTTCCTGGAGAGCTCTCTGCAGGGAGTGCAAGTGTGTGTGAGAGAGAACGCATGGCTGTGTGCTGAATGGACCCATCCTTTATATCCTGAAGGGGCAGCCTCCCTTTCTCTGCCTCCCACCTTCTGAGATGTGGGCTCCCGGCCCCTCTTTGCCTAGCCTGTGCAGCCGCATTCCTCTGACCCCCTTTTCACGAAGAAATGAGCGGTGTCGCTTGCCTTTGAGTCAATAGCCTCTAATTAGTTTGCTATTAATTAAGGGTGTTAGTTCTATACAAATTAGTTGGCAATATTCCGTCTGCTGCCCCCATCCCGGGAACTGGAGATTTAAATCTTGTTGATTTCTGAACTAACCTGGAAGGATGTCAACTTGGGGGCTGCCTCTGGTGTGGGGCTGGGGGGCATGTGCCGAATTCTGGCAGATGCCATTTGCAGCAGGGCTAATTGACAGCAATTAAGCCATTATCTCCTCTTGCCTGAAGTGACTGAAGTAGGAGATGGGGCTGGCAAGAACAAAGCAGAGGCATGGCGCCTCCTCCTCCTCCTCCTCCTCCTCTTCTGAGAATACCAGGCATGAGCAGAGAGCCAGAAGAGGGGCACGGAAGGCACAGACCCACAGACCAGGTGTGTATGTGTGCCAGGTCAGAAAGAAGACTTGGCACCCTTTGGGCACCCCACGTTCTCATACCCTCCAGCATTTCTCAGAGGAAAATAGAGACACCCTATTCTATATCAGGATGCTTCTCCCGCATTTGATCTCCCTCACACATAGATGTCATCTGCACATTGACATCAGTCATCTTGAGCCAAGTGCAACCTCTCAGCTGAACCTACCTCACAGGATTGTTGTGAAGAAAAAATGTTTGAGGGAAGGGATAACGTGCAACACTTTCAACAGATAAATATGGAACGAAATAAATTTTAGCTATAAGCTGCCTTGAGTCCATGTCAGGGGAAAAGGCAGGATATAATATAATAATAATAATAATAATAATAATAATAATAATAATAATAATAATAAAAACTGTGAGAATGATCAGGAACATAACAGATAGTAAATCCTGTTGAAATCAGTGGGACTTAGTTCTGAGTAAAAATGCTTAGGATTGCAGTGTAAGGCAACACAGGCTTTCCCCTGGGAGTAAGCTCCATTGAATACAGTGGGACTTACTTCTGAGTAAACAGTGTAAGACTCCATTTACAATAAAGGAATCAAGACTCCACGTGTTTCCTACCAAATGGCTGGCTGCTGAAGCATTGCAATGACAGTATTTAAATTGGATTGGTGACATTTTCTTTCAGAATTATAGGAAGGGCTTTGTATGCCAGCTTCACCGTTTTCTTCATTTGGTATTTTATTTTCAGGATAAACACAACTCCATTTTTGCACCTATACTCCCCCCCCCTCTCTGGCATTGCCCTGGGCACAGTATTTTTTTGGGGGGGGGCATCATGGCGCCCTAACCCTTCACGAGTTCTTGCATCCAGCTGGAGGGCACCATGAGAAGGGTGCAAGAGGGCTGTGCAAGCGGCACTCCTTGCAGGGAGGTCGCCATGGACTGTTGCATCCTTCTCATGGTGCCCTCCAGCTGGGGGGGGGGCTGAGAAGGAGGCAAGAGGCACGCACCTTGGCTGGGCTCTACCAAACCCCACAGGATTCTTCCTTGCTCACCTGCCCTCCCCAGACGCAGCTGCCCTTGCTTGTCAGTCTCACCAGTGCCTGGCACTCATTTGCCAGGAGACCCTGGAAGGCCTGGCCAGGATCCCTTCCTTAGACCCCTGTGAGATCCAGATATGGTTGGGCCAGGTATGGCTTGGTGCTGTGCTAGGACGATGCCTGGAGCCAGGAACGTGTCATCAGAACCTTGCCTGCGATTGCTGGGCTCAACGTTTTAATTTTAATTCCTCCTCCGCAGCAAACAGCTTTGGGGAACTCAGCTGGGGAGATTGATAGAGACCATGAATGATTTATAAAGCCTTGGTGGTGGTAATCAATACTGCTTCTTATTACAGCCCTGCACTCCCAAACCCTCTCTTTACAGCTCATTTCTCCAGCCCTTCTAATTTGACCCAAAGTTAATTGATGAGGCAACTGGGGAGAGGCTGCCCTCAGCCCCCCCCCCCCCCCCCGTGATCAAACCCTGCCCATTTTGATCCTCCTCTCCACCTCTTCCTAGAGGTGCGATTCTGTTCTGGGCAAGTCTGCTCAGCACCGGTCAGGATGGTGTTCCCTCCTGTTACTGCTGTTGCCCTCCAGAGGTTGAGCATCCAGCTGTCCTGCAAAGTTCCCAGCATCTGCGTCCAAAAGCCACTGTGTGGGTTGGAGCCACACAGCAGGCTTTGCGACAGGGGGGTGAATTCCTTCTCCAGTTGGGGCGATAAAGAGTCTCCTCCACGCCTGTCTTCCAGGAACGTTGCCATGTCTCCTGAAATGCATGAGGAGCTAGCAAGAGTTCCCCTCTCTCTTACTTTTGGAAATACTGGGGGTCAACCTTGGGGTCACACAGTTTTCTACTTCAGGTTTGGGTCTTGGAGAGGAGAGAGAGAGAGAGAGAGAGAGAGAGAGAGAGAGAGAGAGAGAGAGAGAGAGAGAGAGAGAGAGAGAGAGAGCTGCCTATCTTGACCAGTTTGTGCTTTTCAGAAGAAAGAAGACAAAGGTTGGGGTCTCTTCAAGAAAGTCTTGGGGTGGGTACAGTAAAAATGGCAGGTTTTCCTCTCTGGGCATGGTGAAGCCAGAAGTCTCTGCTCATTTCTGTCTCTCTCTGGCAGGTTGCCTCATTTCCCACCAGGGAAACATGTTGTTGCTTTGAAAACAATCCCCCCAATTCTTATTTGCCACTTTGCTTCTTGAAAAGCAACAATTAAAGCCAGTTTGCCACATGATTCATGCAGAGCCTTTCCAGGTAACCAACACCCCCCCCCCCGGAGACTGAAGCATGCTAAGCCCTATTTAGCACCAAGCAGTAGAATCACAGGATCGTGACCCTGGCGCGTAACCAACAGGCACAACTGGAGCCTTGCTCCTGGACAGGCATCTACCCATCCAAGGGAGGGTAGAAGGGGTTTGCCTGAAAGCAAGCAAAACAACTACAAGGATCAGATTCGGGGTCAAAATCCAAAGTCCACTCCAAATTCCTTCTGTGCTGTGAAGCTGACCTCTGGCCTGCAGGCAAAAGTCTGTAAAGGAAGACCTGGGAGGAATGGGGAGGGCTCTGCATTCTCATCACTGCCCCCCGCCTCCCCCCACCAGAATTCTGAGACTGGAGGGGACAAAAGGGCCAGGGCTCCCCCACCCCACCTGAGCCTGTTCTTTGCCCTTTGGGGCAGCTGGATGCGGCCCTGTCACCCGGCTCACTCTGGCAAGAGGGGAGGCCTCTTTCT
This sequence comes from Zootoca vivipara, assembly GCF_963506605.1. NCBI lineage: Eukaryota > Metazoa > Chordata > Lepidosauria > Squamata > Lacertidae > Zootoca > Zootoca vivipara. The sequence continues at coordinate 691,872 of NC_083292.1, forward strand.
TCCCATTCATGTATTTCATATTATAAAATGACTGTTGTTGCCATGGAAACATAAAGGGAGCAGATCTCATTACCGCGGCCGGCCACAAGATTTTCTCCAAGGAATTTCTTCTTTTCATTATTTTTCTCCAAAGGTCAGTTATCCTCTGAGGCAGGGCGGGAGACTCTGCAAAAGGTGAAGTGTATTCATGGTGAAATTCCCCAGGTGGAATTTACAACCATCCTGCCCCCCTCCCCCGCCACCTTTTTCATACTTGTTGAAAGCTCTTTTAGGCTAATGCTTTTTAACCCTTTCAGCCTGCAGTGCAAGCCAAGTCTGTCCAGTGGAGAAGCTGCTTTTGCTCTCCAGGCTTGCGGAAGAGGAAGAGCGCCAGGGGTTCAAGGGGCCCCTGCTCTGGGTTTCCAAGGCCAAAGTGCTCACTCTTGATCAGGGGTCAGCAAACTAAGGCCCGCGGGCCAGATCAAGCCCAAATGCCTTCAGGATCCGGCCTGCAGACTGTCCGTGGATCAGAGTGGGGATTCTGTTCGTTTGGGCTGCGCCATTTTTTCCTGCACCATTCCATTTCCCCCCTCCCTCCCACACACTGCAGTGGTGCCTCCTTCCTCCCTCCTCCAGGATTCTCCTTGTCCTGCCTAGAGGAGGAAGAGCGCTAGGCTGAGCTGGCTGAGTGCCATTTTAAGCAGCCCCTCTCCGGAGCCAGCCCTTTCGCACCACTCATTTTCCTGCTGCCGCCGCCACCCTCATGCAAACAGAGAGAGAGAGAGAGAAGTCTCAAAGCCATTTCCACATATGTTGACCCATGTCCCTTCTTCTCACGAGGTGCTTGTGAGAGAGAACCTTGATGAAAAGAGCAAGGAGAGCCCCTAAAGGGAAAAAAGGTGGCTTGGAGATACCAAAGGTGGGTCATTGAATTGAAGAGGGTCCCACTCCAACCCTCTGCAATGCAGGAATAGTGGCTAGATAATCCCTGACTGGTGGCCATCCAACCTCTGCTTCAAAACCTCCAAGGAAGGACAGTCCAGCACCTTCCAAGGAAGATCGTTCCACTATTGACCCGCCCTTACTGTCAATAAGTTCTTCCTGATGATCAGTCAGAATCTCCTTTCTTGTCATGTGGATCCACTGATTCAGGTCCTACCCTCAAGCTTGTTTGTAAGAGCCCTTCAGCTATTTGAATGTGTTTGTGGGGTTTAAACAGGCTTCCTGGAAGAGGTGAGGAAGCCCAGGCCTGGGGGCTGGATGTGGCTTGACTGACTGTGCTTCCTCTTTGCCTGCAGGATGAGACAGGGGTCTGGGTGTAAAACCTCTAACGTCTCTCCCTACCCCCCACATTCCCATTGGCTCAAATGTGGCTCATGTGTTAGTCTAGGGTTGCCATGTTTCAAACAGTGAAAATCCAGACAGAAAAGTTGTTGAGTTTTTTGTGCAAAAGTTTTGAGGTATTTTTTATGGGGAAATGGCACTGCTGATGTGGGCTGCCATATGTCCGGATTTTCCCAGACCAATTTCATACCAATTTCTGCCCTGCTGCCAACTGCAGTGTTCCTTATATGTCCAGGAAAATCCAGACACATGGCAACCCTATTAGGAGAGCAAGCTTAAATGGGGGGGGGCAGAACCTCAATTATGTATTTTTATTGTTTTACTTTATTTGAGAAGCAGATGCCCTCCTGCTCCCACTTGGCTACACCCATGACATAGCTTACTCTGCAAAGGAAATGGCTCTGCCCCCTGCCCACCCAAGGGTCCTACTCTGACTTATAAAGCATTTCTGAGAAGAGAAACTGAGCAGGATCAGGCCACAACAAGCGCCACAGACTCAGTGACCATTGTTCTAAGCAGGGAAATGGGCCTAGGCTTTAGGTACTCATGACAAAGCTACACATATCTTTGCTGAAAAGAGAAGAAGGCAGCAACCAAACTCATCTGTTTTTATTTCTCACTTTTAAGATGTTGGCACCCCTGCCCTGCCCTGCCCTGCTCTGCCTCTGTCTGCCCTCGAGGGAGCTTTTGGCAATTAAAAGAATAAAACGAAGAAGCTGTTGCAGATGCTAAAAGGAGCACAAATGATCAAACTACTGACTACAAAGTCATAGCTAGAAAAATAACCTTACACAATATGCTTGTCAAAAGGCCTGGAGGGACTTGCATTTTTGCGAGCAAAATTTGGATGTGTGGTTTCTCCACTCACAGTAGTTGAGTGGGGTGGGGTGGGGTGGCAGCGCTTTCCCGGTGCAACACCCTCCCTCCCCACAGGGGGCCTTGAGCCCCCTGGCCTTTGAGTGTTGGGGCATCTTGGATAGTTGAATTTATATTCTTTTGGGTTTGGTTTGTTAGGGCAAAATTCTGGGTGCGAGAATGCTCAGCCACCCAGCTCATCAGGCAAGGGCCTATGGTCGTTGCGGAGTATAAAAGGAAGGAGTCCAGCCACGATCCGGAGCAAACAGCAAGGTTTATGACTGCGCAGCAGGTTCAATGCCAGACTGAACACCGTGAACAGGGCTGCAAGAACTTTTAAAAGTTCCCACCACCATCCCATAATGCACATCAAAAGCATCATACCTACATCACTTGTGACAGGGTAAAACTTCAGAAAAGGGGAAGGTGCAAGGGGCATTAGCATACAAGTAAACAGGAGGTAAACAATGCACAATATCTCAGGACATTGTTAAGCAAGTACCAGTAAGTATCTGGGAGGGGATCCTTGAGTACCTGGCAGGGAAAAACAATGGGTCCAGGTGTGAGTATTGCCTCTGGCTTCGGAGGGTTGGGAATGGCAGGAGATGGTACCTGAATGGATTATGGATATGCAGAGGAGCACCACCCTGGCTACCTCACCTCTTGCTTAAAGGATTATGGCTGTTCCCTGCATCCCTGAGAGCCCTTGGCCAGAGTAGCAAAAGGGGTTTCATTTAGAAATAAAGATACACGGTATTCATTCATAAAGAAATATGGTTACATAGAGTCTCAGGCAACAGGAAAAGGGTAGGAAAGGGAGCCTTTATTACACAGGGCTTGATCTTGAGGGGGTTTGTGTTGGTGCGATACTAGAGTGGTGTTATAGGATCAAATGGGGTCCCCTTGAGGGCATTTGTGCCAATCTTGATTCCCAAATGAAGCCTCGTTTGGGTGCCCCCCCCTATAAAATTCCCTAACAGGTTGGAAGGTTTTCTCTGGTTTTGTGGATACAATTGTTGAATCCCATCCCGGGGCCACCTTTTAAATAAATGAATAGATGGGTTTTTGTGTGTGTTTTGTGTTGAAATAGATGCCTCAAAATGATCCTTTGTGGTTTTGTTTTATTGTTAGCTGCCTTGATGAAAGGTGGGGCTGAGAATGTTTTAAACAAATAGCTACATAAATAAGAGTCCCAAAGACAGTGATTGTATCTTTGCCTTGGCAATTGGCTGTTTAATTTTTTCTTGTACTCTGTGTCCTCCTGAGTAGGAACAGAAGGATCTGTCAATTTCATTTTCTCATTTTTCCTCTCTTGTATTCAGTTTTCTACATTTGACAGTAATTTACAATTTTTTAAAAAATCATCGTGAAAATTCACCAGCCTTTTAGTGCGAATTTCTCTGAGTAAACACGTTTTTGTATGCAGTTCTGATTAATCTACACATTTCTTCAAAGCAATGCCCCCCCCCTAGTATAAGGCCTTTTTGTTCCCGTCCCCCACTAATATCTTGGTTTTTATGCATACTTTGCAATATATGCATTTCTGTAAACATAGTTTGCTTGGAGAACCACATTGCAAAATTTGGCCAAATGTGAATTTCCATTTGAGTTCACATTTTCTTTCAGAAAGTCCACATTGATAGGTTCAGTTTTAAAAGTGTCCCGAATTGCATTCCCTAGTCCTGAGCCTTGCCCTCCCCTCCTCCTCCTGGGCCCTCTCAGTGGCTATTCATGTTTTTCTAAAATAATTCACTTTTCATACCCCCTTTTGTCCACTTTCCCACACCTGGCAGAGTCAGGAGCTATTTAGGCTTTGTGTTTTAAGAATTTCCATGTTTCCAATGCCTGCAGGGCAGTTTCCACAGATGGGGACAGGGCGGGGGGAGCACCCCCCCCTTTGACTGGAATTGCACCCGAATGAAAATCCCTTCCATGGAAGGAGAAGGAGAAGTCTGGGTGAGGAGCAGCCATTCTCCTCCAAGCCTCAGTCCTAAGCTGCTTTGCACCAGGCAGAAAGAAACCCAGAAGAAAGGGAACAACAGGAAAGAAACAAATTGTGCCATGAGGAAAGGCAGAGGCACAGGCAGGAAAGAAGTTGCGTGTTTCTATCGACAGTCCCAGGGCCCAGTCCAAAGGCTCTGAATGATTTTTGGGGGAAACCCTTTGGGAGCTGTGCCACTCAGCCCCCTGCAAGCAGGGGGAGGGTCCTGTCTAGACCCACCTGGGAGGCAGCCCTGACCTGTCACCAGGGGTGTATTGTGGGTGCAGCACTGCCCTTCTTGACTTGCCGTTTGGGGAGGGCTGGGCGGGACCCCCTTAGCAACAGCGGCCAGGATTCCTATTGCTGGCTCCCCCCAGCCCCCACTTGAAAGGTTGCTTTTTATAATGGGTCAATTTCAGACCATTTGATATTGATATATGAAGATCCTGGGGGATTATAGTAATGTATTTTTCATCCCACTGTGATAGAATCATACAGTATAAGGAAAATGGGTCTGACTGTTAAGTACAAATTGAAAGAGACATGGCCATTTAAGATAAGGAGTTATCTGTATACAAGGAAATGCTATCAGGGAAATAGACCACTGCTTGACAGAAATAAATTTTGCCTTGTGCCCCCACCCCCCATCTGGGCTACTTTCCATTATTCAGCTCCAGCCACACCTTGGCAGGGTCTCCCCTCTGTGTGTGGTGGAATCTGGGGGCAAGTGGATCACCTCAGTTGCTTCCCCAGAGCTTCTTAAAGAACAGGATTGTGGACTGAGCAGCTGCTGAATGATCTGGCGGGATCCAGTCCCAGTTCCACGCTGGCATCTTCATGCACACTGGCGAGACTCTGGAGGTTTATGCCAATTCCAAAGGCTGCGATGCTGAGTCCTGACCTGGAGGAAGGAGGCAGGCAAGGCAGCAGTGGGTGTGAGAGAGAGACGGGGAGCTTTTACAAGGTGAATCCCCTCAAGGCCGATTTCTTTTTTGCATGTGGTCCAAAATTCTTGACCTGTACACATGGCAGGTGTGTATTTTTAGCTGTTGCTGGCCTCTTTGAAATGCACATGATCAGGAGACAAGCGCCCTTGCACCAGGAAAGACAGACATCAGGGCCCTAAGGTGGGGGGAGGGGAAGGCATGGAAAAGTCCTTAGCAGGATTCACCCAAAGCATTTAAATGGGTAAGGAGACTTCTCCTTTGCATTCCGTGCAAAGGGCTTTGTTTTTGTTTGTACATGTTGCTGCTCCCCTGCCTGCCTGCATAATGACACAACACACTTCAGGAAAGGTCGTATCAAATGCTGCTTCTGTGTGGCTGAATCAGTGCTGTGATGAGCAAGAGTATGGAGCTCCCTGCCACCACAGAGAGTTGTCTGTGGGCTGGTGTGTGTGTGTGTGTGTGTGTGTGTGTGTGTGTGTGTGTGTGTGTGTGTGAGAGAGAGAGAGAGAGAGAGAGAGAGAGAGAGAGAGAGAGAGAGAGAGAGAGAGAGAGAGATGACCTGGTGATGTGACCTGCCTACCCAGGTGAGCTCCAGCAACAGAACATGTGCAGGTGGTAGATCCAAAGAGAAGAATTATGTCCTGTGGCACAAGAGGGAACTGCTTGCCAGACCTCAGACCACCACCTGTGTCAACATGGCAGCCTCTAGAAACCCAGGTGACAGCCATTCTGCCTCCCTTCCCACAGGAGCAGCTTCTGGGCCCACCTAGAGGGGCCTGCAGGTAGGAGCAGAGGCGCTGACTTGGGAGTGTGATGCTGTGCGTATGACGTCCTGCCTGTGACGACGTCCCAACAGGATGTCATGTGCGAGATCTGGATGTGGCACCAGGCTGGAGGAGCCAGGAATGCAGCTCCTCTTCCTCTTCCTCCTGCTCTGGCAGCAGCAGGAGGAGGATGCACACGGCTGCTGCTGCTGCTGCTGCTGCATCCCAGGCTCCACCAACCTTTGGCCGGGGTGGGGGATGACAAATATTAAGAGGGCCCCAAAGTGTTTGGCCCCCTAGGAGTCAATGTCCCTGGGTAGGACAACACCATCTGGTCTTGGAAACTAAGCATAGCAGAAAGCTTCTATCCTGGATTACACAGAACTCTTTCTCAGGAAGAAATGGGAAACCGCAATGTGACTTCCAGTAGTGGCTTCTCTGCATCCTTTGCCACAGGCCCAGCAGCCTCCCCTTTTGCCCCCCCCCTCCTTACCAGAGCAAATTCCTGAGTGTTTCCAGGGAGCCATTCAGACAAATCCTTTTCCTGGGACACCTATGCCAGTGCTGTCAACTTTTCCTTCTTTTGCGGGAAATTCCCTTATTCAGCACCCTTACTTTCATATCCGGGAGTTGACAGCCCTATAGGATTCCTCATCTTCAAATCCGGGGGGTGACAGCTATGCAAGAAGCCCAGAAGTTCCCACTACAACCACTACCGAAAGCAGAGGCTGCCCTCCTCTTCTGCTCCTGCCTGGTTTCACGTCCATTGAGACGTGTGTGTGTGTGTGTGTGTGTGTGTGTGTGTGTGTGTGTGTGTCTCCAGTCCTCTGAGGGGCCATCAGCAAGGACTCTCCCTGCCATTTGAGCAACAAGGTCAAATGTCCAGATTTTCCATGGAGGAGCAATTAAGGCTCTGAATTCCAGCAAGTGCAGCAATTTTTCAATTTCTGCCCCAGACGTCAATTCCACCTTTACAATCCCAGTAATGTCTGGGAAAATCCAGGCATATGGCAGCCCTAGGTAAGGAGCTCTGCTCGCCTCCCCCAGCTCAAGGGGGTGGGACTGCTTGGAACTTTACTCCAGCAAACTGCCCGTTTGGATGGCTTCTGCTGTTGGAAGGTTGCCTCGGGGAGGTAGGGGCACCCCACCCCTGCAACTGTGTCGGGAAATCCAGACATGCATCTTGTTCATCCAAAGCAGAAAGAAGAGTGGGGCAGCGGCTGCTGGAGGCAGAGGCACCCTGTCTCTCAATTTTACAACTCTCTCAACAACTTCAAGGCCCCCAGGAATAGGGCAGAGTGACCCCCCTTTCTGCTTTCTGTGGTTTTATCAAGGTTGGCTTGTGTGGGTTCCTACTCCCCAGAAGGGAGGGCCAAAGCTGTGCCAGCCCCCTTCCTTCCTTCCTTCCCTCCCTCTCCAGCAACAGCTGCAGAAGGAGCGAGTGGCAATCCCAAAATAATACTCAGCCTATAATTAGAGTGTGCCAGTTTCTCTGGAGCCCCCTGGGCTTTAGCTGGAATTCTGTGTTGGTGGGGAAGGAGAATGCCAGCCTGGCAGGACACAACCCCCTGACTTTGGGGTGAGCATATCATGTGCTCCCAATTCAGCAGCCCTCTCCAAAGGGAGAGATGCCAACAAGGCCCCCTGGAAGTCCTGGGTGGGCGATGGCAGGAAGCAGCAGCACCTCTGAGCCCTGAGCCACATGGGCAGAGCATTGTGGGAAGGAAGGAAGAGGGGTGGGGGACCCCAGAGCACCACTGCGGAGTCTGTGCAGAGGGGCCACCCTGGGCAGAATGCAGGTCCCGCCTTTTCGGGGGGAGGGGCTTTGGGACATGGACCCTCTCACCATGACATTTCCCATGTACATCAACATCCAGTAAATGTTCTGAAGCCTCAAGTCTGGGAATGAGGGTCAGGTTTTAAAATTCGTAACAACACTTGATGCTAGTCGCGATGAATATATATTTTCTCTCTTCCCCGGCAGGAAACCGATCAGCTCAAGGCCCGATGAGTGTCAGCATCTCTCCCAGACCTTCCCCCAGGACCTCCACACTTACCCAAACACATGTCCTGGAGGCTTTTAACATGCTCTTTCCACAGAGAGGAGCTCCAGACATAACTCCACTGATTCCACACACACCCAGACACACCCGCCCCGCATGCTCAAAAAAGAAGCAGCCAGGTACAAAATAGGAGAGGGGCCACATGCAAAAGGGCTTCAGTCCAGTGGAGGGAGAGAAGCCCCCTCAGAAGGCTTCTTTTGACAGCAATGAGATGGAAAGGCCTTATTTAGTTGGGCAGAACGGCCCCCTCCCCCAGAACTGTCCCCCACCCCCGCCCACCCCCCATAGCTGTCAAGTTCTCCCCCTTTTTAAGGGAAATTCCCTTATGCTGAATAGGCTTCCTCGTGAGAAAAGGGAAAACTTGACAGCTATGCCACCCCCATGCTTTTTAATATCTATATGAAGCTGCTTGGAGAGATCATCAGGGGGTTTGGGCTGGGTGTTCATCAGTATGCGGATGATACCCAGCTCTACCTCTCTTTCAAATCAGAACCAGTGAAGGCGGTGAAGGTCCTGTGTGAGTGCCTGGAGGCGGTTGGAGGATGGATGGTGGCTAACAGATTGAGGTTGAATCCTGACAAGACAGAAGTACTGATTTTGGGGGACAGGGGGCAGGCGGGTGTGGGGGACTCCCTGGTCCTGAATGGGGTAACTGTGCCCCTGAAGGACCAAGTGCGCAGCCTGGGAGTAATTTTGGACTCACAGCTGTCCATGGAGACACGGGTTAATTCTGTGTCCAGGGCGGCTGTCTATCAGCTCCATCTGGTACACAGGCTGAGACCCTACCTGCCCGCAGACTGTCTGCCAGAGTGGTGCATGCTCTGGTTATCTCCCGCTTGGACTATTGCAATGCGCTCTACAAGGGGCTACCTTTGAAGGTGACCCGGAAACTGCAATTGATCCAGAATGCGGCAGCTAGACTAGTGACTGGGAGTGGCCGCCGGGACCATATAACACCGGTCCTGAGAGATCTACATTGGCTCCCAGTACGTTTCCGAGCACAATTCAAAGTGTTGGTACTGACCTTTGAAGCCCTAAACGGCCTCGGTCCAGTATACCTGAAGGAGCGTCTCCCCATCATTCAGCCCGGACACTGAGATCCAGCACCGAGGGCCTTCTAGCGGTTCCCTCATTGCGATAAGTGAGGTTACAGGGAACTAGACAGAGGGCCTTCTCATTAGTGGCGCCTGCCCTGTGGAACGCCCTTCCATCAGATGTCAAAGAAATAAGTAGCTATCCTATTTTTAAAAGACATCTGAGGGCAGCCCTGTTTAGAGAAGTTTTTAATATTTAATGCTGTGTTGTTTTAACACTCAATTGGGAGCCGCCCAGAGTGGCTGGGGAGACTCAGCCAGATGGGTGGGGTACAAATAAAATATTATTATTATTATTATTATTATTATTATTATTATTATTATTATTATTATATCATGCTGGGCTCTTTTTTACAATCCCATTTCTCCCACAGCACTATTGAGGCCTGGGAGACTTTAAAAAATGGGCTCCGAGAGAATTTTGGGGTATACTGAAGGCCCTGTCCTGAAAGATGCACTCCCAAAAGGGTTGACAGAAAACGGACTCCACCATCCTAGATTTTTGGGGTGGGGGTGGGAATCTGTGCTGCTGAGCATTCCTCCCCCAATGTGAGGCTCTTTGGTGGGGCTCCCTTCCTCCTCTGTGGTCCCAGCAGAGAGGCTGGGTCTGCCCCCTTTCGGCCTCTGACTTCCAGGGGGGCTTTTTCTTCTCTAGGACAAACCACAGTTTCTAAAGCAGGGTCCCTCTGGCAAATGAAAAGGATCACCCCATCTGTATGTGAATAGCGCCTGCAAAGACACAACATGGTTTGGGCGGGGGGGGGGGGGGATGGAGAGGAGAGAGAGAAAAAGAAAGGCCGGTAATAAAATGCTATTCAAGGAAGCACAATCTCTGCGAAACAGGGGCCCATTGAGATGACAGCCTGAAACCCATTTGCTAAGCACTGCAATGGGCCCTTTTGTAACCTCTTTCCTTCTGTTGACAGTTACCTTTCAATCTGACAATTGTGCACTAAGTACTGATCTTTATTCAATGTTCTATTCACCCTGCGTATTAATGAGGGGGGGGGGAAGAGAAGAACTTGTAAGAATAGCCTTTAATGGGCTGATAGACAAGGCACCCTTCTTCTCCCTCCGAAGCTCCCCTTATCAGCCTCTCCCAGTCCTGCCGCTCCCCTGACCACCTTCCTGCAGCTCCCCTCCACCAGCTCTTCCCGGGTTCAGATGGCAAAGCTTTCCTTTCCAGGCTCTCGCCGACCTTTTCTAGTGCTGGAGGGTGCAGATGGGGGGGGGGCAAAAAGGGAGCCCACAGAAAGGGTGAGGAGGGTGCCTCCACAGTGCCCCACCATGATGGAGGCCTCGGAGCTTTGGGCAGAGGGGGTGCCTCCTCCGCCAAAGAGGCTCCTTGGGCCTCCCGGGACCTTGCACAAGGGACCAAGTGGTGCAAGCTGAGGCTGGAGCTGCCCCCTGGGAGTGGCAAGGCAGCATTCCAATTCCCACTCGGCCATTGTCATGGACTGGCTGGATGCAGAGGAATGGTTGGCGGCACCGGCTGGGGAACCTTGAAAGGAAGAAGGCTTAGAGCCCGGGGAGTGGGGGTGCGACAGAGGGAGTGGTCAGAGGGAGCAGACTGGGAGGAGGTGATGGAAGCTGAAGAGGTAACAGGGCTTGGTGAGCTGGGATAATCTATGGCAGAGAGAAGTCCAGAATCAGAGGCAGAAGCTGAAGCAGGAGAGGAGGGAGGCTGAGAGGCAGAGATGAGTCCGGCTGGGGAAGAGTGAAAAGTACGGTATCTCCCCCTCCTGCTGCAAAAAGCTCCCCTCCCCCTGTGTCTCTCAGAACTCTCCTTCTTCTTCTTTGGCGATCCCTCGTAGCCGAGTAAGTTTCTCTTCCCTTCCATAAACACGATTTTAACAATGAGTCCGTAAGTGACTGTGGAGGCCAATTCTGGATCCACACGTCCTTCCACAGTGGGGACATTGGTTTCCAGGCGGGAGTTGATCATGGTGTGGATTTGCCAAGCGTGCCTTCCTCTTAGCACGTTTCTCCCTTGCGTCCTGAGATCAAGTGTCTTCAAAGCCCAGGACACCTTTAGTAAAGGCCGTTCTCCAACTGGAGCGCTCGGTCAGGGTTTCCCAGTTTTCAGTGTTTATACTACAAGTTCTCAGAACTAGAAGAGGGCTGAAACAGGTGGGGCAGCAGCAGGCTTCATGCAGTTGGATTCTCTGATTGCTTGGGGAAAGCCTGGGGAGGCCGGGACCTTCAGTCTCAGCATCTGCTTCATGGGGGCAGGACCTACCAGAGATGTGTCACTGTGCTCATGAGGCCTGACCCGCCTGTGCAGATCCTGTGTTTGCTCATAAAGAGTTAATTCCAACTTGCACAGTGTGATTTGCTGCTGGCTCACTCTTAACAGCCATGAAGCTCACTGGATGACCTTGGGGACTGGTCACTGCTTCTCTCAGCCTAATCTAACTCACAGGGTTGTGGTGAGGGTAAAATGGAGGGGGGACTATGTACTCCACATTGAGCTTTTTGGAGGAAAGGTAGGATATCATTCATGATCATGATAATGATCATGATAACAACAGGCCCTCCATGCTCTACCTGTTCCTCCAAACTTCCCCTCCTTGGGCCCTGCTCTGCATCCCTGCCCAGGACTGCCATGTGGGACTGTGCTTCTGCTGCAGGGAGAGAGGGTGAGATCCTGCCTCTGGCCCCTCAGGGGGCCTGGCAGCAGGCCTTCCCCTGCACCTGCTGCAGGCACCTCTGGCTCCTAGGTTTCAGGGGCAACAGCCAAGGCCCCTCCCTCATCCCTCCAGAGCCAATAACATCTGGGGGCGGGGCATGAGACCCACCCACCCCTTTAGTGCAAAGCAGCCCAGGAGGAGGGCGAGTGCTTTTCATGGGTAGCAGGGAGTCAAGCTGAGGCTCACTGGGCTCTGTCTCCTTCGCCATGTAGGCTTTGGGCAGCAGATGAACCAGAGGCAGGGGAGCCACAATGGCACTCTCTGCTCCCCCCTTCTGGACATCAGAGGGACCCCCCCCCACCTTCCAACTTTCTCTCTTGCACTCTCGCCCATGGACAGACCTGTCTTCTTCCTCCATGCATTTATTGGATCCTTTTAAACCCTACATATCCTGTGGCAGTCAGTTCCACCAGCTGATCGTGCATGGTGAGAATACATACCTTTGGTTTATCCAAAACCTGCCACCTTTCCGATCAATGGATGGTGCTGGATTTTGGGGCACCATTAATCAGGATTTTATGTCCTTCTGTGATGCTCTTTTCCAGCTGAATTGAGCCCCACTCCCCTCAGCTCTGTGGTCTTTCTTCACTGAAGGAAGGTGTTAGGACGTTCCATCTTCTGGACACCTTCAGCTGCTTTGGCTGGATGGCCTCCTGTCCACCCCCCTCCCAGGGAAAATGTGAATTTATTGCCTCCTTAATTGGACCCCCCCTCCTACACACACACACACACACACACACACACACACGTGATGGACCAGGAAGGGGCCCCCCCAAGCCCAGTTTGAGTCTCCCTTCTTCCTAGAGCTTGGGGGGAGGGAGCGCCTAACTCATAATTGCATCTTGACGCAAATGCGCCTGCCAATGTGAATACATTAAAAGGCGCCGCGTCAGCAATTGTGGTGGTGGCGAAATGGCATGTAAATGAGGCTCCAGCTTATTGCTCCATTTGGAGGCTGTGAAATGGCACCTTATTGTGTTGTTATAAGATTTCTTGCTTAGTTAACAGAAAATCCTCACAATTAAGACTGAACTCATATTAATTCCCATTAGAGGAAGGGAGGTGACCTCAGCCCCCAGTTCTCTCCCTCCTGCCTCAGGCTCTTGGGGGGGGGGGTAGAGTCACAAAGGCCAGGAGGGTATGTGGCTGGCTGTACCAGGGAGCAGAACCCTGGAAGCGGGTGCCCTCTGTGACCTTCCTACAGGGAGGCAGTGTGGCTAAGTGGCTACAGCATGGATTTGAGCAGAGGGGGGCATTTGCGGCTCTTGGATGAGTGACTTTAGGGACATCAGAAGTTGCCTTGTGCCCTGGTCAGTCCCCTATCTATCCGAGGCAGTTCTGCCTTCACTGGTTGGCAGAAGAGCTGCCAGGGTGTCAGACAGGGGGGGGGGTCTCTCCCAGCCCTACCTGGAGATGCCATCTGGGGATTGAACTCGGGACCTTTGCTGGCAAGGTAGGCACTGTGCCACTGTGCCACGAGCCTTTGTGTCAGCCTCAGTTGCCTATCAACAAGGGGGGAGACCCATCAAGAGTACATCTGAAACAGCAGCAACAATGACAATCCTTTTCACCACCTTCAGCCCCTTGGAAGATAAAGGTAAATGTAATAAATGAAATAATAAAATAAATATTGCCAAAATGCATACAAGGTATTGCTTCAAAAGAAAAAAGAAAAATACTTCAAATTAAGCAAATAAATAAATTCAGTTAGAGTCTGTATTGGAGTTTGCTCACATGTAAGGCCTCTGGGGGGGGGGGCGGTGGTTCAGGATGGACTCCTGTGAAACGCGACTGGCTGAAGCCCCACCAGGTGTTTGGGGTTGGCTTGAGTCCCTTGAGCAAGCTGGGAGTCCCCTGCAAGGCAAGAGAGGAGACCTACCGTATAACCTCAAGGGCTGGTGACCTTTGGAAGGACTGGAAGCTCAATTTTAAACAACAGCAATATCATGAAGAGGGAGAGGTGGCACAACCATCAAAGCTTCCTTTGTCCCTCTTTAAGGACCCCTCCCTGCCGATTCTTCTGTCAACTATGGAGTTCAGCCAAGGAACCCTCCACCAGGAGAAGGTGCCCATCACACAAAAGCACTCTGCTCCTCAGCTGGTGGGGCTCAGCAGGCAGCCCAGAGCTCCACCCCCTGCAGGCCCCTCTTGCATCCCTTCCATGGGCTTCTCCTGTTCTCCTGGAGGCATCAGTGAGGGGCTCGGCTGGCTCCTTGCCCAGATGGCTTCGGTGAGCACCCTGTGTCTGACTGCAGAAGGATAAACACTTTCCTTGTACAAACAGTAATTGTAGAAAGAGGCCTGTGGATAAATTATTATCATGACCCTCATTCCAGTGTGAAAAATTCTCCAGAGGGGAAAAGTCAAAATTTGCATTTAAATGGAAAGCATTTGGTGATGTGCAAGACTTGGGGATGCTCTGGCAAGATGGTGGGCTGGCCAGTTTGGCACTCCAGGGAGCCATGCGTTACAAGGTCCACCCAGTGGACATCTAGCCTGGCCTTGGAGCCCAAGCAAGAGGTGGGGGAGAGGAGCTTCAGGTCCTTCCCTCAGGCCAGATCATGCAGTGGGGACTGGAAGCCCCGTGGAGTCCTCCTGCTCCTCACTCACCCCCTGGCCATTAAGCAGCAGCCTGTTTTCATAGTGCTCCATGAGAAGCCCACAAGCAGGACCCGAGGGCACCGGCTGCACTGAAACTGGCATTAGAATCATAGAACTGTAGAGTTGGAAGGGACCCCAAGGGTCATCTAGTCCAACCCTTTTCAATGCAGGAAGCGCAGATAAAGAATCCTTCACAGATGGCCATCCAACCTCTGTTTAAAATCCTTCAGGGAAGGAGAGTCCACCACCTCCTGACAGTGGAGGGGAAAAACAGCCCCTGGGTGTTGTGGGCCATTGGCCACCTTCTCCCTGATTCTGCTTTAAAGGCATCCCCAGATCTTGTGGGAGCAGCACTGTGTCAAGCGGTGCCTCCCTCCCACCTGTCCTGTATCTTCTAACATTTGGCTTCATGGATGGTTTCATGCAAAACATCTCCACAGGTGCAAAACATCTCCACAAGGTGCATGGTTTTATACACCTGCTTGTCTTTCCCCTCTAAACTAAGAAGTCCCAAATTTTGCAACCTCTCCTCAGAAGGGAGCAGCTCCAGACTGGATGAAGACTCCTGGCTCCATGATGAAGGCTGGGAGATCTTCCAGGCAGAAACTCCGCCCCCAGGAGCTAATGATGAACAAGGGGTGGAGCTCCACAAGGTACCATTAGCATGCCTCACCCCTCTTCTCAAAAGGGGTGGGGCTTGGGAATCTTTCCACTGTTCCCCCCTATTGCCTGCACCTGTGAGCTGATTGGTCCCCCACCTCCTGTTGTTTCCTGGCACAAGGCACTCCCAATATCCCCTCTGCACACATTGGCAAAATTGGACATACCTTTGCACAGCTATTTCCCCAACTGCTTTCACCCTCTACCTGCAAAGCTTGATTTGGAAAAGGTCCCCAGTCCAGCTCTCTGCAACCTGTTACCTCCCACCCCAATGCTTACCCTGAGGTGAGGAAAGAGGACTCTGAACATCCTCAGAGGCACTGTGGCTTCCTCTACCCTAGCACTCAGGGCCAACAGGCAAAACAAGTTATGGGCATGGGCCCTGCCTATGCCATTTGGAGAGTGGATAAAAATACCCTTTGAAAGGTTAGCTGGTCCCTCCTGTGCACAGTTAATGGAATTGCATGGATTTAAAATGTAGCAGTGGAAGCAATTAGCAGTATAAAAATGTTGCTGGAACTTGCTTTGCTTGGACAGAGGATAAAAAGTGGGAATCTGTGGGCTGGGAGGCAATTCTGTCAACCCCGCCAGCCACTGTGCTCACTGCCAGGGGGTGCTGAAGCCCAGCTCTCTTCTGGCCCTTGGCATGAGTCTACAAGCAAGGGAGAGCCCTTGGCTCAGCCAGTCCCAGCCAGGAGATTTTATTGAAACATGGGGCTAGGGACTGTTTTTGACACAGCAACCAAACTTTGACAGCTGGGTGGAAAAACCCACCAGTCAATCACCTGACATCATGATGACAGTGGAGAATGGAAGGTGGGTTGTCCCACCCACCCAAAGTCCCTTGCCCTGGGCTTTGCAAGCACCTGGCAGCCATCTGGGGCTAGCTGTGCACTTGGGCTCCCAAGTCACCCTGCCAATCCAGCAGTGTTGAGTTGGTGAGCAGTAACTTCAGCCCTGCTTGCGCGTCAATGACGCGTCACCCGCGTGGAGTAAATAAGACACAAGGACATGTGGTTTTAGGTTAATGGGTAAATAAAGGCCACAACTTTATTGGTTATATAGCATGTGAGTGGTATTGGCTTAGGCATTGGACGGGAACACAACACGTGACTCCACCCGACCGGTGTGGAGACACTTAAAGGTTAACGAACAGTGGGAGGAGCTTGTTGATGCAAATACAACTGGAAGCTTCCCCTGACATCACCAGGGGTCGTGCCATGGCACTAACCCAAGTAGGGCATCGGATGGGATCCACGACCGCCGGATCCCCTTAATGGGATCCCCTTAGGAGGTAGGTGATGGCCTTAACCTGACCTCCGACACACAACACAGATACATCACATATTGAATAATCCAATGCCTAACCGCCACCCGAGCCCAAAGAGGCTCACTGCCAATACCCTCACAGCTGCAACCAATCCCTAATGCTCTTGGTGATATCTGCCAACCATACATCATTTCCTTGATCGGAAAGGTGAACGCCATCATTGCGAAACAGAGCCACCTCGCTGAACCGGTGTCAGGGTGCTCGATCACACGACCATTCAAATAACGCAGCTTGCGTGCGACCACACGATTAATGAGTTTCCTGGATTTGTTGATAGCCACAGGGTTGAAACTATCACACCAAACTCTCCTTTTTAGCAGGGCGGACCAAAACAATGTTGTTTGGGGGAATAAGGCCATGAGGTCATCAAAGTCTCTCTTTATGCTAGATAATAAGTCCACGTTCTTTCTGTAAGCCAGATCATTTCCCCCAAGCTGAACAATAATGATGTTGGGAGGGCCGCAATGTGCTGCTTTCGCCTTCACCAATGGCATAAGCTCATCCCAACGCATGCCACGTCTTGAAATCCAGGAAACATGAACTTTCACAGGCAAATCCAGGTTATTGCCGCTGCCACAACTGCAGGATCGCACACGGGCCCAATGGACAATACTGTGCCCACAGATCCAGATTTGCACAATAGATGGGGCTGAGGAAGAAGAGAATGAAAAGATAGGTAAGTGGTTGTGCTTTAAAGGTTTTTCTTAACGTAAACTTTATATGCATTTGACTTCCATCGTCCTAACTCTTTTATTCTATCTGTCGGCAGGCCTAGGTGAGCAGCCGTTGTGGCAGCCCCGATCCTGAAAGAGTGGGCTGCGTATTCATTGGCGGGAAGACCACAAGCGTTAATCGCCTTACACAAAACACGTGTGAACTGATGTCTCTGTAAATGGGAACCATCCTGATGTACCAATAAAGGGCCTTGGGAGCTAGGGAGGCAGTTTGAGTCTTGGATGACAAGGGAGTCAAATGGGTGCTAAAGGAGTAAAAGGAGATTGCAGAATGATTTTTTTGCATCTGTCTTCGCAATGGAGAATATAGGGCAGATCCCAGGGCCTGAACTAACAACTTTCACAGGAAGGGAGTCTGGGGAACTGAGGCTAATATTGATGACAAGTTCTACAGTAGTGCTTATTGACAAATTAAAAGTGGGCAAATCACTGGGTCCAACCGGCATCCACCAAAGAGTTCTTAAAGTCAAATGTGAAATTGCTTATATCGTAACAAAAATGTGCACCTTATCCCTAAGACCAGCCTGTGTGCCAAAGTACTGGAAAGGAGCAATGTGGGTCCCATCTGTGCAAAAGGAAATTGCAGGCCAGTTAGCCTAATGTCTGCCCTGGGTTGGGGTCTGCCAGAAGTGAGCTTAGTAGTCATGGGATCAGAGGAGAGGTCCTCCTTGGAGTTTGTAACTGCTTAAAGAACAGGAGGCAGAGAGATGGAATAAATGGAGGAATGGAAGATCCACCAAGGCTTGATATGGCAACCGGCGCTTTTTATCCAGTTCATAAATGATCTGGAGTTTGGAGTGAGTGGTGAGGCAGCCAAGTTTGCTGATGATGCCCAATTGTTCAAAGAAAAAGGATCTCTGCAAAGTGGGTGAATGGGCAGTAAATTGACTAGTGTGGTTCAGAGCAAATATAAAGTGATGCCCCTCAGGTCAACCACCCCTTTATACCTATGCTTTGGGGTCAGGCTGGCTAGGAAGGAGCTATTTAGGTAATGTCATGGTCGTAGCCCAGGGGGGCAGCTGCCCCCCCATCAAGTAAATCAATAAAGATAACTAACTGATATTCTGCCCCCCTTAACATGAATCCTGCTATGCATATGGTTCTTTCTTCTTCTTTGGCGATCACGAGACATTGGCCTGGAATGTAGCTGCTTTGAAAATGGCAGGGTTCATGCTGGGATCATTAAGAAAGTGGCTGATGCTTTTATGATGACTGGCCAGAAAAGAGGTCTTGGGGTCAAGGTGAAAAGCCTGATAATGTTGACTCAGGCTGTAGCTGTGGTGGCTAAAGCGGATATAAAATCCCAGCTCTGTCTGGATTCCTGCACATCTTGCCCCTCTAATCAGCCCCAGCTGCAGGAGGGATGCTTGTGGAATTGCAGGGCAGGGCCAGAGAGCCTCTGCAAAGGCACCAATTGAGGGTGGATTGAAACGGGACCTGATTAAGGAAATTGCCCACACCTGTTGACTTTTTTTTAAAAAATAAATAAATAAATCCCTGCAGACATAAACATGACCATTTCCAGACACTTGTGGGGTTAAATGTGCCCCATACTTTCAAAAGAAGAGCCCAGGGAGGGGGTCTGCCAAAGCATTGCTGAGACTCAGAGGAAAGGAATGGGTGAAGTAAAGAAAAGGGCCTGGGGATCATAGCTGCCAAGTTTTCCCTTTTCTCACGAGGAAGCCTATTCAGCATAAGGGAATTTCCCTTTAAAAAAGGGATAACTTGGCAGCTATGCTGGGGATTCAGCCTACCTGGGAGTTATGCCCCCTGACCTAGAACTCTTAGCACTCACTCCAGGTTGGGGGAAGCAGCACTGGACACCAGGGCAAGGCGCTCTGCACATTCTCCTACGTGTATCACTTTCAGTGGGCAGCTAAGACTCATGTTTAGCTTGAGGCTAACTACTTCCCCTAGATCCTCTTCCCATGAGTGGCTGTCGATTTAGTGTCTAAATTTTTTAATTATAATCTTAAACTTTTTTTTTTAATTGTTAATATTTGTCCTTGTGAGATGTGAATTGTGTTATATTATTTGTGGCTTGAACGAGTCTGCTGTTTTATTAGTTTTATTTTGTTGTGTTTTATGATGGGCGTAAAGTCGAATAAACATCCTGATGATGATGATGTCGAGCCAAGTACTACTCCCCCTTCATTTGATTCTTCCTGCTTAAATGCAGAACTTTGATTTATTTTATTTTTTTGTAAAACTTTTAAAATTTCATTTTATAATATATAAAACAGAGTTAACAACCATAATCTTTGCCTTTTCTTTTTCCTGTAGAAATTCCTAACTAGAAATGGTTAGTTTTGGCCCACTTCTCTATCCAACTTAAGGCCTCGTTCTGTCTGCCTAGGTATCGGATACCCCATCCAGCCTGAGGTCCTTTGCAGCTCTGATGGGCCTCACTCCTCCTTGCAAATCATTGATAAACACTGGGACCAGGACAGAGCCCTTTGGCACCCCATCCATCCCTTCTCTATGTGGGATGAAATCCACTGGGAGCAGTCAAGTACAACATTACCTGTTTTGCTAGAGTGGTCATGCAGGGGATGTTGGTCCAGACAGTCAACCTTCCTGTTACACCTGGCCTGGAGCATCCTTCCTTGCATGTGACTAGTAGGTGGGCGTGACCCTTCCAGACCTAGTAAAAGGCCAAGTCACGCATCCACCTTCCTCTCTTCGATCTTCTTTTTCGTCCTGCAAATTTCCTGATTCACCTGGACTGGACTGCTGGCTGCCAGCCAACACTTCCCCCAGGTTATCTCCCATATGGGGTAAACCTGTTTGTACATGTTTGTAACTTTAAGCCTTAAGCCTGCCTTCCGGGATCACACTGTGCTCGGCCTGATCGTGAGTAAAACTACTTTTTGTTACTTATGAATAAGACTGTGGTGTCTTTTTTTCTTTTAGGAGGGATCAAAGGGGTCTTACCAGGAATAATAGAATATATCTCAATCTGGGCAAGCCAGATTGAATTGTTCTGCTGCATAAGAAGGGGAATGTAACTCTGCTATATAAAGAAACTTGCAAGCGCGAGTTAGGAAGGATATTAATAATCAATATATTCTCTCCTGCCACTGTAATGGTGTAGGTAGCTTCCTCACGATTAAGCGGCTCCAAACCCCATCCTTGTTTTTTACAGGGTTTTATTATATACATATGTACAAGACAGAGCATCAAAAAGCATGACTGTACTAATCTGATTCAGAATCCGGAAGCGCCCCCCTTTCAATTTCCGCCAGCATAACATCCGGGGCATCCTGAACCTCCTCCGTTGGTCCCTCCTCTTCCCCCCCCCTCTTGTTGGGGTGAGGGTGCTGGTGGAGCACCCTCTCCGCTAGAGCTACTCAGTTGAGGGACTGGTGCTGTGGCTCTTGGAGCCTCCTCCTCTTGATTGCTTGGGTCCGCCCTCTGCAACTCTCCCCCTGGAGCTCCCGTCTTCCCAACATCCCTAAGGGTTTGCATCTCCTTCTTCCTCCGAGAGCCCTCGCTCCGATCCACCAGGCTCTTCGCTGGCCCCTGGTGGTTCCCTGACAGCCACCCTCAACATTCCCACACTCTACAGGCTGGTGAGGACCCATCAATGAGCATCCTTTGGGTACAGCCCATCCGTTTGCTACTGATGCCCAGTCCACCTCCCAGTAGCAGACGCAGAGGGAGGCAGTGGCCTCGGGTGTCAGGTGCTAAGTTGTGCCCTTATGCTGGAGGACAGAGCAGTGGGGCTGTTGCTGGGCGCCCTGTAGCCCCAACATTATGGGTGGGCTTTGTAGGACTGCCGTTTCATTGTATTGTGTTTTGAGATGCCGTCACACATCCTGGGACCTCATGCGGAAGGGCAGGTAAGAAATATCACCAGCCAATGGCTGGGGCACTTGCCTTAGGTGCAGAAGGGGGTGCTGCCCCATTGCCAGGTCTGGGATAAGATCCAGCCCCGTCCACTGCCTTGGAAGGAATGGCAGGCAATCAAAATGGTTTTGGCCCACGTAGCACACACAACACAAGCCTGTCTTTGGGGGGGGGGGACTGGGACTTTGTTGACTGCCTTGCTGAAACTGAGGTGTGCAGTGCCCAAAATGTCCCCTAGCTCTACCAGGCTAGAAGCACTTCCCAAAGGGAGAGAAGTCTCATTTGGCTTGACTTGTTTGTGATCCGTTCTAGAACCTTTCCTGGTACCAACATCAAACTGGCTGTCCGATGAGTTGCCTGGATCCCTAACCCACCCCACATTTTTGAAGACAGGGACAGCCTTTTCCCACCTCCAGTCTAGCAGTGCTTCACCTTTTCAAAAATGAGACACTGATATTACAGCTATTATTTATTTATTTTTTAAAAATAGGTCTATCTATACCACAAAGGAAATGCTAAAACTGTTCACACCATGAAAATGCAACAATACTTGGTGAAAACCAACAGTCAGCAGTAAATATGTCCCAGTCCGCATACACACCAAAAATGTGAAGAACTTTGCTTCCGCAAAGAATACTGGGAACTATAATTTGTAAAGGTGCTGGGCACTGTAGCTCTGTGAGGGGTAAACTACAGTTCCCAGGGGTCTTTGGGGGAAGAGGAAAAGATATGTCTTCCACTGATGGTCAGAATGCGCCATAGTTGGTGCTTGCCTGATCTCAACTGGGAGAGCGTTCCCCCTTGTGTGTGAGTGTGTTTGTGTCATAGGGGAGAAGCTCCTCCCCCCCCTCGCCTGGTGTCCCAGCAGATGGGTTGCTTGCTGTAGGTTGTGGCACAGTCTAAAGGGCCCAATATGCAAACCATAGTGACCTGCCTGTGCCTGGTCTTTCTGCAAGCTCCTTTTGCTACCCCAGGATGCCATGCACCAGGCCCTGAAGACCTTGAAAGTGGCCAGGTGTTCTCAAGCCACCTCCCTCTCTGCATCCTTTGAGCTGCTTTTGCCTGGTTGAGCAGTTTCCTCTGTGGCAGAGAAGAGTAAGGCAGTCAGCATCTAGCTTGCTCTGCCTTCACTCTGCCGTCCACTAACATTTCTCCATCTTCTCCTCATAGTGGGTCAACCACTTCATTGTTCTGCCTCTTGCTCTGGGCAAAACCAAAGAACCCCTCTTGTTGTTATTGACATCTGTTGCAAACCTCAGCTCATTCTGGTCTCTAGCCCTCCTGAGTGGATCTCCCTGCAAGCCTGACACTTTGCCCCTCCTTCATTTTCCCATCCATCTCCCTTTGAAATCAGAGCTTACCCCTGAGTTGTTTATGTTAGTTGTTGCTCACTAGGATGGCTGGCCTCTGTGCTTTCAGTAAATCTCACTTTGAAGAAACTCCTGTCCATCCTTTTTTGCATGTGCATTGTCTTGTAAACCACTTAGAGGTATTTTGCTCTAGCAAGTGGTATGCACATTTTGTGAAATGAAATGAAATGCACCCTGTGCTCCTTTTAACCTGTTGAACAAAAGACTGGATGTGACATGGGGATGTTTCTGATTAAGGAGCACTTCCTCACATGGTGCTCCAGGAGAGGAGTTGTTGAGGAAATGGCAGAGGAACTTGCTCAAGGGCGCAGCTGAAAGGCATACCTGGTTTTGCCAAAGCCAAAGCTCTCTGTGCCATGGGATGGAAGTTTAGTTTTGATACCAAACTATACTCAGAAAAGAACATCATACATCCATACCATAAACTTAAAGCATTTGTGTGCCACTTTTACAGTCATAACTTTCCCCAAAGAATCCTGGAAAATGTAGTTTGTGTGGTTTGTGAAGAAGCTGTGATGGTCCTGTTTCCCCTTAAGAGGTCCCAAAATAAACATGCCACAAATTTTTGGGGGTATGTGTTCCCCAAAAGAAGGGGATGTTACAGAGCTAGAGAGGCCCAGAAGCTGTTGAAGAACCACATGCCAGGAGTCTGTCCCTTGGACCACCTTTGTGCTTGCTGGCCTCTGGCTGACGTGTGTTTTCTCTGCTTAGGCAGAGGCTGGATTTCTGAGCAATTATTATCCCACAAGTGGGTGGGCCGCAACACTGGTGCCCGCCCGAGCTCTCCTGTGGGGATGCTGTGGTGGGTTTAGGAGCATCTTCTCTCTAAGAGGGTTTCCAGGAATTGGGAACTGAACTGTTTCACGAGAACTGCTTGGAACACTCTGCACTCTGGCTCTGTCCTTGGGTTGGGTCAGATCTGTCCCAGACCCAAATGGCTCAGTCTAAGTACCAGAGAATCTGCAGCCAAATCACAAATACATGATCACAAATAGGGAACTCTATGATATCATATCTTCTAAACTTTTGTGGTGGGAAGAGGAATAATAGAAATGTAATATTTACTTCTTCCTGCCATTACACACTCTTCTTCTTACCTGCAGTGGGCTAGGGTGTCTCTGAGCTTTCCTCCAGGGAGCGCAATCCATTTTCAACTGGACTATGGACTTTTGTAACTTTAAAGGATTATTACCTGCCTAATTCTTGTAGCTGTATCCATTGAATCCTGGCAAGACTTTTCATGTGAGTAAACCTTCTATTTTTCTTGTTTACCGTACTTAAACAGTCTTTCTTTGTGCTTTCTTTGTTAAGAGGGAAACATAAAAAGCGAGAAGATAATCCAGTTCTGCCCAAGCATCCTTGGATATCATTATTGTTCTAGAAGGTTATGCAGCCTTGTCCCAAATAGCTCCTAGAGACAAGCTGCACATAGATTGTGATTTTAACTGCTGAAATAGGAACAGTCATACCTTGGGTTGCGAACGTGATTCGTACAGGAGGCACGTTCACAACCTGCAGCGTTTACAACACGCAGCACTGCGTCTGCGCACGCACGTGGTGCGATTTGTCGCTTCTGTGCATGCATGTGATGTCATACTGCGCTTCTGCACGAGTGCTGAAACCTGGAAGTAACCTGTTCTGGTACTTCCGGGTGCGGTGCGGAGCACAACCCAAAAACGCGCAACCCACAACGTTTGCAACCTGAGGTATGACTGTATTTGCATTCTCAAAAAAGGGAAAAGAGAGGACCCAAACAATTACCGCCCAGTCAGCCTGACATCAATACCAGGAAAGATTCTAGAGCAGATCATTAAACAAACGGTCTGTGAGCACCTAGAAAGTAACACTGTGATCACTAAAAGTCAGCATGGGTTTCTGAAAAATAAGTCATGTCAGACTAATCTGATCTCATTTTTTGACAGAATTACGAGCCTGGTAGATGAAGGGAACGCTGTGGATATAGCCTATCTTGATTTCAGCAAGGCCTTTGACAAGGTGCCCCATGATATTCTTGTAAAGAAGCTGGTAAAATGCGGGCTAGACAATGCTACCATTGAGTGGATTTGTAACTGGCTGACGACCGAACCCGAAGGGTGCTCATCAATGGCTCCTCCTCATCCTGGAGAGAAGTGACTAGTGGGGTGCCAGAGGGTTCTGTCTTAGGCCCAGTCTTATTCAACATCTTTATCAATGACTTGGATGATGGGCTTGAGGGCATCCTGAGCAAGTTTGCAGATGACACTAAATTGGGAGGTTGTGGCTAATACCCCAGAGGACAGGATCACACTTCAAAATGACCTTAACAGATTAGACAACCGGGCCAAAGCAAACAAGATGAATTTTAACAGTGAGACATGTAAAGTACTACACTTGGGCAACAAAAAATGAAAAGCACAAATACAGGATGGGTGACACCTGGCTTGAGAGCAGTACATGTGAAAAGGATCTAGGAGTCTTGGTAGACCACAAACTTGACATGAGTCAACAGTGTGATGTAGCAGCTAAAAAGCCAATGCAATTCTGGGCTGTATCAATAGGAGTATAGCATCTAGATCAAGGGAAGTAATAGCACCACTGTATTTCAGACCTCACCTGAAATACTGTGTCCAGTTCTGGGCACCACAGTTCAAGAAGGATACTGACAAGTTGGAACGTGTCCGGAAGAGGGCAGCCAAAATGGTCAAAGGCCTGGAAACAATGCTTTATGAGGAACGGTTTAAGGAGCTGGGCATGTTTAGCCTGGAGAAGAGAAGGTTAAGGGGTGAGATGATAGCCATGTTCAAATATATAAAAGGAGGGAGGAGGGAGAAAGGTTGTTTTCTGCTGCTCCAGAGAAGCGGACACGGAGCAATGGATTCAAACTACAAGAAAGAAGATTCCACCTAAACATTAGGAATAACTTCCTGACAGTAAGAGCTGTTCAGCAGTGGAATTTGCTCCCAAGGAGTGTGGTGGAGTCTCCTTCTTTGGAGGTCTTTAAGCGGAGGTTTGACAGCCATCTGTCAGGAATGCTTTGATGGTATTTCCTGCTTGGCAGGGGGTTGGACTGGATGGCCCTTGTGGTCTCTTCCAACTCTATGATTCAAACAAGTGAGAAAAAATGGAAGGGAAATTACTAAATAAAACATCCTCGCCTACTCATCAAAATCCATCCCTCAAAATTTATTTATTTATTTATTTTGTATTCCGCCCTATACCCGCAGGTATCAGGACAGTTCACAAGATGAAATCACAATATAAAAACACAAGATACATAATAAAAGCAAAAATAAAAGCAAGAACAACACAATAATCCCCCTCTCCAACACATTTTAAAATGGAATTGATGTTAATCAGCCAAAGACCTGGTTAAAGAGGAACATTTTTCCTGGCACCTAAAGGTGTATAATGAAGGTGCCGGCCAAACCTCCTGCAGAGAGCATTCCACAAATGTTCTCATGTTGCCACCCTCCAGACCTCTCATGGAGGAGGGCTCAGAGGATGATCTCCGGGTCCGGATGGGTTCATATGGAGAGAGGCAGTCCTTGGGGTATTGTAGTTCTGAGCCTTTGAAGCTTTGTAGGTCCAAACCAGCACTTTGACTTGGGCGCGGAAACTAATTTGTAGCCAGTGAAGTCGGGCCAGGATCAGCATTATATGCTCAAACAGTTTTGTCCCAGTGAGCAATCTGGCTGCCAAAATTTGCACCAGCTGAAGTTTCTAAACTCTCCTCAGAGGCTTCTCTACATATAACACATTGCAGCAATCCAACCTGCAGGTTACCAGAGCATAGTTAGGCTATCCCTGTCCAGATAGAGCTGAAGCTGATGGAAGCCACTCTGTGCCACCAAGACCACCCGGGTGCTGGGCAGCTGCAGTCCCCTGAGGCTGTAGTCTGTCAGGGTCCCACCCGAGGTCTTCTGGAGAGAGGCAGTAGGCAAGTCCTACAGGACTCCCACCAGTTCCAAGAGTTGGACCCGCTGTCTGTGGCATGGCAGAAGAGGAGATGCCGAGATCCTACCCTATCCCCAGGTATGCACTTGGATAGGGTTGGTTGCATTAGGAAATAGGGGAGGGGACACACACAGTTTACTCGGGGACAGTTTTGGTTATTTGGGGATGTTGGCTTCATTTTAAGAGAATGCATCAAATCTCCTGAGTCAGGTCACCTGGCTTCCATGGCCTCAACCACCCTGTCTTAGAGCACAGGGGTAAAAGTCCTCTGTCTCTCTGTGTGGCCTCTGTGATGTGGGGCACCAGGTGGGTCAAGGCATCACCTGCTTTTGCCATTCCCAGATGGAGTCCTCCTAGGCAGCCTTGACCCTGGAATGCTCATTGTGATCCAAGAGATAAACTTGCTTCTTGATTGAAAATTATTGTGTCTCTTCTCTTCTCTTCTCTTCTCTCCTCTCCTCTCCTCTCCTCTCCTCTTCTCCATCATCTTCAGGAGGCAGCTGGACCAGGAGGGGCTCGGTCCCTGAAATGCTCAGGTTCTGTGGGTGGGTGTTGAGCTATCTAGGCAGGGGGCATGACTCTGGCATTCAGGATGGTGCCCAAGGCGCATGTCCGCTCACAGGAGCTGGTGTGCCTGTCTCTTGATGCTTTGCCAGAGGGTGTCCAAATGCCAAACTGGCTTGAAACTGGCCCCCAAGCAGAGCTCAGGAACGCTCTGTGAGGGGAGGGAGGACAGCTGAGGCTAATTTGGAGCACTGCCTCTCCTGCGCTGGGCTGCCTGCCTGCCAAGTGTGGGGGCTGGTGTTCTCGGCTGGTCCAGGAGACCTCATGAGATGTTGTGGAAACCAGATGTGGGGGGCGGAAAGGAGGGGGCAGCAGCACTGGGTGTCTGTTCACAATTATGCCTGATTTTGCGTGATGACATTGAGATGGTAGGCAAACATGAAAGAACCTTTGTGGGGACAGCAGAAGGACCCTCGTGCAGCTGGCCAGCATTTTAATAAGCCATGACAGCTGTGCTTGGAGCTCCTAGGGGCACCACATGGAAGCGGTTGAACTGGGGGGGGGAACTGCCTGGTGCTCCCCTGGCCCACAGAGAGAGGTGTCTCTTGGGCTGCAGTTGCAACCTCACCTTCCTGGTCCACAGAGAGCAAATTAAATGGGGCCCCAACCCAGGCAGCCACCATTGTAGCTGTCTTGAGAATTTCAGGAGGCAACAGGGGCTGGGGGTTGCCCAAAGGGGCCACACTCCAGATATGCACCGGCTGAGATGAGGTGCCTGGAGGAGTCAAAGGGGGGAAGAAAGGCTGTGCATAGTGCCAGGAGGCCCCAATACATGGCAACGTTGTGGTTTCAAAGAAAGAGGGAAAGATGAGAGCAATCAGGAAACACAGCAGAGCAGCATTAAAAAAAAGACCTTGGAGGGCTCCTTAGGGCCTGCTTGTACTCCCCCTCCCCCCAATGCCTTCAAGGTCTCTTGCTTTCAGCCCATGGAGACCTCGCTTTCCTTCCACCATAGTGGCTGCTCCTGGGTCTCTTCTTCAGGCCTCAGCCTTTGGTCTCCCCTCCAATTTCCTGCCATTCTGATATATCCCCTCTGGTTCCTGCCAGGCCTTGGGTGGGGGGTCCTCTCCCAGTCAAACTCACCTTCTCCTTCCCTCACAGAAGCTGCCTGTTCAGTGTGTCACTTGAGTGCCTCCAAGCAGGTAGAGGCAGGGAGAAAGAAAACCAGGAGTGGAAGGATGGAAATGACCTTCCCTCAACTCCTAGAGCTCCTGGGAATGTGGAGTCCATTCTTCACTTTGCATTGTGGTGCCTGAAGTGGGCAGTATGTCTAAGGCACCAAAACTGGGGGTGGGGGGGTGGGGGAGACTTGTTTTGCCTGCAGTCCCCTATCAAGATGCACTTGGGATTGAGAAACATCAGCTCTGTCTGTGCAAGAGTGCAAAAGATCAAAGGGAATCCCCAGGACAAGGCTCCCCCCCAACCAAACCAAACCAAACCAAACGCTGCAGTAATCCATTGACTCAAGTCTATTTCAGATTCCACTTTCACAGAGCTCCATATGCTCAGATTTAATTAGAGCAATTAACAAGTAATCAGATTAGCAAAGTGCTGTCTTTGAGATAAAAGGATTTCTCCTCTAGTAATTGCCCTCAACTAGAGGAAGGAAGCAGGGAGGTTGGGGGGAGGGGAGCAGGGAGTCAGCGCAAAGGGGGGGCGGCCTCTTTGGGGGCACCTTCACAGCGGCAGTCCATTCTGCTCGCTTTGCACCCCCAACTGCCCAGCCTCCAGAGCCAAGTGCTCCTTCAGCATAGATGTGAACCTTCCAGGTCCCCTTGGAGCTGTGAAACCAACTTGGGCAGAATCTTCTCCTTACTCAATTTTTAAGGATTTCTTCTCTCCTGCAAGACCAGAAAAGGAAATGTGATGCCAACAGACTAGAAGGACGAGCAGCTTCTGAGCAGTTGCTTCCATGGCCCTGTTGTGGCCTTCCACAAAAACATCTTGCTTCCTCCCCCTCCCCCATAAATGGTACAAAAGGGTGTCAGGATCCCATCAGAGCAGGACTCCAGGGAGAAGCCAGGTGGCCTGAAGTAACTGGTCAAAGGTGGCAGCAGGTCCAGTGAGAAGCCAGTGGTCTGTACTGACTTGGAGGGAGGAAGAGGAGGAGGAGGAGGAGTAAGAAGAATATTTACTTACTTACTTACTTACTTACTTACTTACTTACTTACTTACTTACTTACTTACTTATTTTAGAGCATTTGTGCCCTGCTCTCCAGTCAGAAAGGACCAACTAAACCGAGACAGCTCCTGCCTGCAGGCTTGCAATCCCCCAAAAAGGAAACAACACACGAGGGGAAAGAGAAAGGGAGGGAAGAGGAAAACACACACACTTCTGCCTAGACATTTTGTTCCTGCCAATTCTCCAGAGTGCTCAGGGCAGCATCTTGTTCCCACCTAAAAGAAACTGGCAGTGCCATTTGGTTGAAAACCAGGAGAAGCTGCTCCACTTTCCTGCTCCATTGGTGTTAGAGTCAGAACAAGACACCCTCTTGATAAGGCTAGTGGGGAAATGGAGCAGCTCATGGGCCTGGGGTGGGAAGCCCCTGGAATTCCAGCACCATGGAGTTCTGTGGAACTCTGGAACTCCCTCCCACAGGAGGTGCTGATGGCTGCCAACCTAGATGGCTTTAGAAGATGACTGGGCAAATTCATGGGCTACTAGCCACAATGGCTATGTTCAGTCTCCACTGTCAGAGGCTGTAGTGGTTCTGAACGCCAGTTGCTGGAAACTGCAGGAGTTGTCCTTGAAGGTCTGCTGGTGGCCTTCCCTTTGGCCATCTGGCCGACCACTGAGAGAACAGGATGCTGGACTAGATGCCCTTGGCCTGATCCAGCAGGCTCTTCTCATGTCCTTATGTGCTGCGTTAACTGCTACGTCAGCCAGAGCTGAGCTGTACCAGAGATTTCCTGAAGGAGTCAGACCAGACTCTGTTTGGCAGGTGGCTTGTGGTATTCACAGATAGCGCAAGGAAGGATTAAGCATGGCGTGTGCCTTTGGGCACGTGTGTGGTTGGACCAGGCTGAGCCCTGCCTGTTGGCAGGGCCTGAGCACCAGCTGAAGGCGGACTTCTTGCCAAGCTTGGATTATCATCCTGATCTGGTTAGCCACTACTTGGCTCTTCCAGCCGGGGGGGGGGGGGAGGCCTCAGCCTTGCAGCAGAGCTTCCAAGCCAGCATGAGTCCCCCATCTTCCTCCCCCTCTCCTTCTCCCTCAAAGAGGATTCGCTGCTGTTATTGGCACAGGCAGAAAGAGCAGTAAATACGTTCAGAGGGCTCTTATTTAAAGCACACCATGCAGAAAAATATTAGCAAAATAAACTATTTTGCTCATAAAAGGCTAAAGAGTTTGGAGTGTCAATGTTTGTAAAAGTCTTTTCTAAAGATGCTGTATTTTGAATTGCACAGACATTGGGGGAGAAGCAAGGTGGCAAAAGTGCATTCTGCATTGTATATCCATCGGCAGAAAACAGCATAAAACTCCTGCAGTGGTGAGGTGGTGGGGATGGCAGAATCCGCTTAGAAGACCCCCTTCCAGGCTGGATGATTACAGCCCCTTTGTAAAGGAGGGCCCACCAAGACGAGCTCTTCTTACACGTCCCATCCATTATTTAGAGAAAACGTGCCAGCAGGATCATTGCCCCCCTCCCACCGCAACACTTGGTAAGGGAAGAAACCTACAGCTGGTGAAGGGCATTGTTCTCCCTGTAATGAGTCTGGGCTCTGTGTTGGGATGGGGACACACACACAATGGCTTCACAATGACATTATGGCACAGTAAGAAGGCATTAGCTAATGGAGATGACCTCCAGGGTAGAATGTCCCCCTCTCCGACTAATTGATTCAAGATAATTACATTGAGTTTCTGCCTCAAACTGGTTCTAAGAGGGGACCTTCTGGTGCCACACAGACCTCTCAGCTTCCAGAGGTTGAGGACATCCCTCGAGAGTCAAGGAGGCAGAAGGCAAATCCCAGGCAGGGGAGCAAATCACCAACACGCTTGTGAAGGGGAGACGGGGGCAAGTTGGGCCAGGCCAAAGGGGGCCCACCTGGCCTCTCCTCTCATTTGATGCAGGGCCTCGGGGAATCGGGACAGGAGAGCAGCAGCCCTTCCCTTCCCACAATCCTTAGCCTTCATTCCAAGGCAAACATACCCACTGATCCTGGCAGAATCAGATATGCAGCCACTTTTCTCACAACTGTTCCCACTGGGTCAACATCTTCACTAAGCTGCTCACTTGGACCCCAAGGTCTTGTTTCTGCTCATGTCAGGGAAGGCTAAGGTGGCCTCTCCAAAGGTTGCTATGGAAGACTATGACTCCCATCTGTGGAAATGTTCAGGGAGGCAGGAGAGGATATATTGTTTAATTATATCCTTCCCAACTTGTGTTAACAAGTTCTACAATTTAGCAGAGTAACATTCCCTTTTTAAACTTACACAGCGGATAACGTTTTTGCCAGGCTTGCTTAAGCCTCTAAAATGAGTTTCCTGGTAATTCCCCTTTATTCCTGCCTAAAAAGAATAGACACGACACAGTCTTATATAAAAAGTATAAAATAGTTTACTCACTCATTCTGTTCACAGAAGGATTCCAGAAGGCATACTTAAGTTACAAAATATATACACTTGGACTCCGGGATTGGAGTGAAGCAGCAGTGGAAGAAGACTGGAAGAAATTTAAAATTTATTTAAAGAATAAGCGTATAATATATTAGAATCAGTGGAAGTGAGGGAGATACAAAGAGGTTGTAGATAATACAATGGTGTGAAATAAGTATTGTTAGAAGTTAATGATAATTTAATTAAGAAGTAAGATATAGATAGAGTGTAAAAGGATAAGATGTAAAAGATAGAGGAATAAGGTAATATTAAAGTAATAATTAGAGATTATATAAGATTTAGAGTTTACTAAGGAGGATTTGGGGACCCAGGTGGCGCTGTGGTTAAACCACTGAGCCTAGGGCTTGCCGATCAGAAGGTTGGCGGTTCAAATCCCTGTGACGGGGTGAGCTCCTGTTGCTTGGTCCCAGCTCCTGCCAACCTAGCAGTTCGAAAGCACGTCAAAATGCAAGTAGATAAATAGGAACCACTACATCGGGAAGGTAAATGGCGTTTCCATGTGCTGCTCTGGTTTGCCAGAAGTGGCTTTTTCATGCTGGCCACATGACCTGGAAGCTATACGCCGGCTCCCTCGGCCAATAATGTGAGATGAGCGCGCAACCCCAGAGTCGGTCACGACTGGACCTAATGGTCAGGGGTCCCTTTACCTTTACGGAGGATTTATAGAATCGCAGAAGGAGGTGGAATGAGGAAGTCAATAGATTAGAAATAAGGGTTATAAGTTAGAATTTTTGTTTTTGTATTTTTATTTTGTATTTTTTGTGTTTTGTATTTTCTTTTTGTGTTTTGTAGTTTTGTATGTTTTGTTGTTTGAAAAAATCTTTAATAAATACATTTAAAAAACAAAAACAAAATATATACACTTGGAATCTATCCCATAAGGAGATAGTTCCTTTGTCCTCTCTTGGCTGGAAGCTGGAAGCCAAGAGAACTCTCAGAGAACTCTTAACGCTTCTTTTACGAAAGCAAAATGGAGGAGAGATGTGGTGGCCAGTCCTGTGCTTTTGTTATCTGCACAGGAAAAGTCACGCCCACCTCTGGTCACATGTAGAGGAAGTTTGTTCCAGCACAGGAGGAAACAGGAAGTTTATTAACTGGCTGGACAAACATCCCTCTTCATGTCTAAACATGTCCACTCTAGGAATGTTGTATTTGACTGCTCTGTGTTTCATACCCCACACCATCATCTCTGACCATTGGTCATGTTGGCTGTGGCTGAGGAGAATTATAGTCTAACAATGTCTGGAGGGCATCCCACTGGCTTACCTGAAACGTGTGTGTTTGTGTGTGGTCCCAACAGACATCACTTTAAACTTGCTTACATTGAACTGCATTTGCCATTTTATTACCCATTCAATAGAGATCCTTTTGGAGCACCTCACAAACCCTGTTTGTTTTTACTGTTTTGTTCCATCGCCTCACAGCTCAACCCCCAATTCCTGGTCATTTATGAACAGGTTTAAAACCGGGGTCACCAAACGTACCAGACTTTGGGCCAGTGCCTGCAGTGCCGATCGCGCAGTGGGCCGGAGGGCGTGGGAGCGTGTGCCCATACGCGTGCGCACATGCTATTTCCGGCGCACTTCCAGGTCGCAGGAGCACCGGAATTAGCTTGTGTGCATGCGCACAGGCCTCCTCCAACCTGGAAGTGCACCGGCAATGACCCTTGCGCATGCACGCGAGCTATTTCCGGTCCTCCTGCGACCCGGAAGTGGGCAGCCACGCTGGTAAGAGCAGGCGGCGGGGGTTGCTGTGGGCCGAATATATGAGTCATTCGGGCCATATCCGGCCTGCGGGCCATAGTTTGGGGATCCCTGGGTTTAAAAGGACAGGTTCCCATACAGATCCTTGAGGAACCTTGGTTCTTACACCCCTCCATTATGAGAACAGTCATTTCTGTCCTTTAACCAGTTACTCAGCCAGAAGAGGACCTCTCCTCTTATTCAAGGACTGCTTACTTTACTCAGGAGTCTTTGGTGAGGTACCTTGTCAAAAGCTTTTTAAAAAGTACACAATGTCAACTGGATCATTTCTAAAAATATGTTTACTGACACTCTCGGAGAACTCTTAACATTTAGCTTCAGCAAGACTTGTTCTTCTATATTCTTGGTAATATTATCTTTAACAATGCTTTCCACCAGTTTCCCCTGAACAGATATTAATTGCCATGTAATTTTCTGGATCCTTCTGGCTCTCTTGTTTAAATTTGGTGTAATAAACACAAGTCCCACTTTCTGAACACAATATGTTTCCAGAAAATTGTTTTGTTAGGCGAGTGTTTGCATAATGAGCTGACGGTTTCCATTATTTCCTATGGGAACATTTCTAATCTGTGGCTTGTCCGATCTGCCAGGCTGTCCACCTCTACCCAAATACATACACAAGCAGAAGCTCTTACTTGGAAATAAGACAGAAAACATTGTTCTTGGAAATAATGGTACAGGCTCAGCAGGTGGCACAGTGCTGAGAAGGCACAATTCAGGAGTTCCAGAGCAGGGCAATAAGTTCACAACAGGAAGAAAGAAACGAGGAGGTCCCAACAAGTTTACACACCCCGTCTGCCAAGCTTTAAAGGCGAGGCATGATGCGCCCCTTGCAAGGCTTGCTTGCCTTATAGGAATGCTGGGATCACACACGTGTGCTCCTATGGGGTGGGTGAGTCTGCTCTGACCCTGTGCAGGTGGTGTCCGGTTCTCGATGCCAAGGCTGCTCCCTCCTGTTCAGGCTCATGTTCAGTCACTGCCTCCTCTGGTTCAGCCTGTCCCCTTGGCTGCTCCAAGCCCTCCTGAACCTTCCCACAGGAAAGTTGTGTGGTGGTGGAGGGGAGAGCTGGCATCCCTGCTCCCTCATCGGAAGCGGCTGAAGTTGTGATGGAGAGGGGAGACTCCTCTTTCTCCAACGCAGGTCCCCACCGTTCAGCCTCCCCTTCTGTTGCTTTCTACTGCTCCTTCTCCTCCAAACCCAATAGCAACAGCACTGGAGAGTGAGTGTGCGTTGCTGGTGACTCAGGCCTCCATCTAGGGCCAGGAGCTCCTGGGAAGAACAAACTTGATAAAGTGTGAAGTCCAGAAATAAAGCTAAACAAGGCACGGGGGATGGAGTTGTCCAGCCTTATTACCTTGTAAATTGTCCCTGTGATAAGATTCATAAAAAGACTGACGTGGCCTTGTTGGCAGCTGGATGGTCTTTAAAGCTCGTCAGGGCTACCACCTGAAAATGCTCTTTTTAAATATTTATTGAATTTTAGAACAAATAATGATACAAATCTCATTCATCATGTTATTTACAATTATTCTCCCTCCCCTCCTCTGGACTTCCCTCAACTCCCCCTCTGCTGAGTTATTTACCGTAGTTTTATTTATAGTATTCTGCTTTTCCTACACAAAAGCAGGGCCGGCTCTAGGTAAGGTCCCGGTGGCGCAGCGTGCCAGGGCGCCGGGCCGGGAGGCTGGGCGCTGCACGGGCGGGGGCGCCGGAGCGATCTCCGCGCCTCAGTGCCAGGGCGCCCGACCTGCTCCAGACTGCCCTGCACAAAAGTAAAACCCCTTATCATTTTTCTGAAATATCTGTTACTCAAATGAAATTGTGAAAGTTTATTCAGATCCTGCCAGTGAATACAGCCCATTCTGTTGTTTCTGCAAATTAACTGCAAATGGTTCCCAGTCTCTTTTGAAGTCCTTTTTGTCCTTCTCTCATAGTTTATCTGTTAGATGCCCCTTTTGGGAAACCTGCAAGCAGGATCTGAGCACGGGAGCAGCCCTTTCCCTTCCTGCGGTTTCCAGCAACTGGCATTCAGAAGCATCAGTGCCTCCGGCCGACCGTGGAGGCAGAGCCGAGCCACCCCCCCCCCCCAATGAATGTGTCTCGTCTTCTGATGAAGACATGTGGATTGGTGCGCACACATTTTGTTTGGAGTTGATGTGATTTCAAAATTTGTAGAGAACAAAATTAGGAAAAAAGGGTTTTAAGTGCTTATGCTCACAATGTTAAGTAAATAAACCAGAAAATAACACTTGTAACTGTAAGTATCATATTTTTCCTTCTTTTAATAAGAAGGGGGGTTGACAAAAAAAATTTCGCACTGGGTGCCACCTACCTTGCTATGCCATTGGGTTGACAAGTCTGGGAGACGGGGGGGGGCGGGGCGCTGGAGGGATCTTTGCACCATGGCGCCAGATATGCTTAAGACGGCCCTGAGCCCTGGTTAACTCCACATTCCAGCGGGCCACCAGGGAATCAGCTGAAAGGCCATCAACATGGGATAAAACATCCCCTACCACTCTCTGGAATTGGTCCCACCTCCCTGCAGAGGGGAAGGGTCACGGAGAAGTCCAGTTGCACCAGGAAGGGAACTGACCATGGCACTTCTTTAGTTTCGC
Source organism: Zootoca vivipara (assembly GCF_963506605.1). NCBI lineage: Eukaryota > Metazoa > Chordata > Lepidosauria > Squamata > Lacertidae > Zootoca > Zootoca vivipara. Next base: position 727,630 of record NC_083292.1, read on the forward strand.
TTTTGCTTAGTGTCAGATAACCAACATCCATAGAGGTGAACACCAGCTCTAAGGCATGTCTGCGGCTATGAGTTGGGCCAGATTTATTCAGGGACAGCCCCATGGAGGCCATGCTTTCCACGAAGTCCCGAGCGGCCCCTTGTAAGGTCATGCCAGCGTGGATGTTAAAACTCCCTAGGACAACCAAACTAGGTGTCTCCAGGAGAACATCCGCCACGACCTGAAGCAGCTCGGGCAGGGAATCCTTGGTGCAGCGGGGAGGTCGGTACACCAAAAGGAATCCTGTACTGCCCCTATTGCCCAACTTCCAGAACATGCACTCAGAAAACTCCGTCTTACCAATAGGACGCCTGGTGCAAACTAATGACTTCCTAAAAATCACTGCAACCCCCCCTCCCTGCCCACAAGGCCTGGGTTGCTGTGCGTAAGAGAAACCTGGTGGACAAGCAGCAGCAAGGACAGGCCCATCTGCTTCATCCAACCAAGTTTCTGTTACAAGGTAAAGCCCTCCATCCACGATCAAGTCATGGATGGCAGTGGTCTTATGAATCATTGACCTGGCATTGCATAGCAGCACCTTCAGGTCGTGTGGGTATCCCTTGCTAATTCCAGTATACATCCAGTCAGGACCAGACCCGGAGGCAGGGATAGTACTCAAACAATGACTAAGCCTGCCTCCTCGGTAATGACATGGTCTGGTCTTAGCGTAACTCCTCCTCCTACCCGTGATACACCCCCCCTGTGGAACCTGCCCCAGCCATTTTGTTGGCTGGGACCCACTCCCAGGCAGCCCTGACCCCTCCACTTAAAATCAAATTAAAACCTATACAAAAGAATAATAATAATAATAATAATAATAATAATAATAAAACAATAAAAACTAAAAACAGTAAGTTTCAAACACCAAAATTAAACAAATTCCCACACCCAACTAAACATCCACCCCACCCCACACACCTGAGGCCTCCTTAGAGCCTTATAAGCTGTGGTGGTGAGTAGGGGGCCCTCCCCTAGACCCAAGGTGGGAAATGGGCTTTGAGGGGGAGCGGTCCTCCCCAATACTCACAGGCAGAGGAGCAGCAGCAGTTTAGTTCAGGAAATGCAGATCTGGGAAACTCATCGCAATGTTGACTCAACTCATTTCCCTCCCTGCCTCCCAGGCCCTCCCCGCCACTTTCTGTGCTGCTCTGTCCTGGGGCCTCTGGGCATGGCAATTCCCAGCCCCTTCTTTGGGGCTTTGTTGATGTCAAGAAAGCTGATCTTCTTCTTGGGTCAGCTGAGCACAGCTGGAATGGTTTTAAAGGCAAAATTCCACGGCTCAGATTCCTGGAGAGGAATTCCTGAGCTGTTGCCACAGATTACCTTGATGGTGGCTCCCCCCTTCTGGGCTGGTGAAGTGGCGCTTTTGTACTCGACTAAGTCAAAGGTAAGCTCCCTCTGTGCAGCCAGAGGACTCCCACAGCTCCTGGCCCAGACTCAACCACCTCCTTCCAAATCTCCCCACTCAGATATTTAAACTGCTTACAAAATTCTCTGTCTGTGTTTGTGCTTCATGGCACAGCCAACACCATTGGAATGGCAATGCCCATCAACTTTTGGGCCCCTCGGCCCCCTCAAATATTTTATTGGCCCCTAGGAGTTGGCTCCTATGCTGGGCCTCCTTTGTTAATGCGCAGCTCCCAGCCCAGTTGGGGCCCAGAAGGATGTTCCAAGTCTCTGTGCAAACCATAGACCCAGCCAAGGCAGCCCAGCCCAGCTCAGCCCAAGGGAGTGGTAATACTAGAACCCAATGGAACCTGATTGTTGGACAAAGGACTTCCTCACACTGGGAATGATGCAAGTGTGGAATTTGCTGCCCTAAGAGGTAGTGACAGTCACCAGCAGGAATGGCATCAGAAGGCGAGTAGACAAAATTCCTGGAGGACAAGGCTATTGGTGGCTAATGTCTGCCTCAATTATGGGGGGGAAGGATGCCTCTGACATGGTAATCCCCAGTGGGAAGAGGAGTGCTGTTGGGGTGCTGAGCAGGGTTGCCATATTTTGAAAAGTGACAATCTGGATACAAAAGTTGTTGAGCAAAATCTAAAAAAATTGAAGACTTGTTCTGCAAAACCAATGCAGCCAGGGGCACTTCCTTGCCTGCCTCCCCGCCCCGCCCCCCCGGACACAGAGCCTGCAGCACATGCATGCTTCTCAGAGCTGCCCAAAATGGGGCGGGGTGTAGAGGGAAAACCAGGGGTCAGCACACTTTTTCTGGAGGGGGCCAGTCCACTGTTCTCTCAGACCTTGTGGGGGGCTGGACTATATTTTTTGGGGGGGGGATGAATGAATGAATTCCTATGCCCTACAAATAACCCAGAGATGCATTTTAAATAAAAGGACACATTCTACTCATGTAAAAACACGCTGATCCCGGACCGTCTGCAGGCTGGATTGAGAAGGCGATTGGGCCAGATTTGGCCTCTGGGCCTTGTTTGCTTACCCATGGGCAAGAGCACCACCAGATGAGTGAAGTGCTGGGTGTCTGGCGAAGCAGGTCCCACCTGTGGCTCCCTCTGGGCATGCAGAGCTCTGCAGATATCCAGCCAATCCTTATTCCCATCATGCCAATTTGGTTGTGTGAATCTGGAAATCCTGGGCAGGGGGAGGGATTTCATGGCACCTTTCAACTGCAGGAGTGCACATTTGTGTGTGCATGCATGCACATGAATTTGGGCTCCCTCTCCCGCCAAGACATTAGATCTGGAACACATTTTTTCCTTTCCTTTGGGGTTCAGCCTTTCCCATCCTGGTGGAGCTCTCCAGTTGTTTTGGACTATAACAGACTGCAACTCCCATGAGCCTCAGTTAGCAAGGCCAAGGATCAGGGGATCAGAAATGTATCCAAAATGTATTAGGAAGCATTTTTCAAATGTGCATTCTGAGAGAAAATACCTTTAGAAATGCATATACTGAGAGCTAATGTGTTGTTTTATTTTTTATGCATTTTTAAATTGATATTCAACAAAAAAATAAAAATGATACATGTTAGTACAAACTATATAAAAAGGAAAACAAAATCTAGCTGCAACAAATGCAGTTTAAACTTTCTGGGAAGGCAAGGCACATAATCAACTTCCTCATTAAGGAATAGTACCTAGGTAAGTACATCAAGAAAACATCTGAACCAATTTCTAAAATGAGTAAAACCAATTGTCCTGAAATGGAAAAATGGGCAACAACACTGGAAAGACTATAAACAAGGTGTGAACATTGACTCAAGTCATCCAAATCTGCTTTAAGGTTGGTGAAGGAGACCATCCATGTTCCTGAACATTAACCTACATCATAAAATCTATACCAAAATAAAGTTATCATTTTTTTAAATATATTTTTACTTTGGCCTCTAAGAATTCTTAATTTGAATGGCTCAAACCTTTGCATACCAGTAATCCAGATTAGCTGCTGATAAATCCCTCCCACATTTTCCAATTGTGCATCCTGCTGCAATAGGAAATTGTAGAAGTAACTCTATGCACTATGCACAATAGTGTCATCCACGGCAACCCACAGATGCCCACTTGGATTGGAAGGAGGCTCCATTGTGCTCGGTGAGGGGACTTTCTCCTGGGTGTGTGTTTAGGGGCTGACCCCTAACCTCCCAGGTTCACTTCCAGCAGGCCTCTAGTTACAGGATCCTGGGGGCCAGAGGTTGGGGGCCCACCTGAGGTCCTGGAGAGGCGCTGCAGGAGGGGACAGGACAGCGCTGGGTTTATGGGCCAAGGAGGCGCACAGATGGTGCCCTCTGAGGACCACGTGAAATGCCTCCTTTAGCCTTATGGTGTGTAGGGTTTTTTCTTTTGTTTTTAATGACTTGGTGAGGCAGCCCAACACGAGTGCCATTTCTCCCACTGGTCCTGTAGTTCCTCTGGGCATAGATGTGAATGGCCTCCCCCCCCCCCCCCGGTGGCTCCTTGCAAGGCAGACTTGGTTCCTCTGAAGGGGGAAGGGGCTGCTTTTCCTGTAATGTGAATCAGGCACACACATGCAGTCATGTCCTCCTGGGGCTTATGATGCCATGCTCTGGAGGGGCTCGGCATTTGAGAGGGGATTGTGGGGCGGCTTCCTTGCAGGGCCAGCCAAAGGATTTGGACTGCCGAAGCTCCGCTGAAATGTTTATTTATAACTTTGACTGTCTGGCAGAAAGCTGGCCAAGGGAAACACACAGAGGGGTCTCCAACCAGCCCAGTGCAGATGGGGCCAAGAGCTGTTGTAGAGGGGTGTGTGTGTGTGTGTGTGTGTGTGTGTGTGTGTGTGTGTGTGTGTGTGTAAGATTCAACAGGAGTGAAACTATCAGGTTGCTCTAAGAGCTGTAAGTTGCCTTTTCTGGGCAGCGTGACTGGCTCACCCTGAAGATGCAGTCATCTTTGGGCAACTAGTTTGTGAGTGAGATAGGTGCTGATAGGGCAGCCTTACAAAGTGGTGCCGTGCCAAAGAAACCCCACCACCTAGCGCCCCCCCCCTCAGTTGTCCAAAGGCCTGCCATTGGGTCTTGTGGGTTTGTGTCCAGAGCACTTTAAGGGTGCAGGTATGCCCCTGGGTGTGTGTGTGTTGAGGGGGGTTGTCTTAGTAGGTACTTAGTTATCCACAGACTTGATACATGGAATTAAACTGAATTTGTGGAATTTATATCCCACCTTTATCTGCATGGAGCTCAAGATAGCATACTTGTCTCTCTCTCATCTCATTTAATCCCCACAGCAACCCTGTGAGGTAGGCTAGGCTGAGAGGCAGGGACTGGCCTAAGGGTCACCCAGGGAGCTTCATGACCAAATGTAGAACTCAAACCCTGGTTTCTCATGTCCTAGTCCAGCACTCTGACCACTACAACACCACCAGCTCTTTCCTACCTTACACCTTGGGGGCCATGTCAGTGTTTTAGGCCTTTGGGGAGGGGAGGGAATTATCCCCCAGTTCAGCTGAAAAGGCACATCTGAGTGTCTTACAGGGAGCAAAGGGAGGCCAGCCTGAAAAAGGCCTGAGCAGCTGGAAGTTCTGCCCCCTCCACCGCCACCTGTCCGCCTGTCCATTTGCAGCCATGCTCCCGGCACACACCCACACCCACCCACCCACTTTCCACTTGGCTCAGAGAATGGGTGCTCTTTGTTTCCTGCTTAACTGCCATGGACGGGCAGGAGCCTGTTTTTGAGGATGAGTAAATGACACCTTCAGAGCCTCCTGTTTATCTACAATTTCCCCTACCAGTGCGATTTTCACAGCAGAGCCATCAATGAGTTTAATTTACATAATGGTTTATCATAGACTCCAATACTCCACACATGCTTCATTAAGCGCCAGTGGCTACTTCCTCCTCCTTGCATGCTTGTTCTCTGGCACCGCTTCTCCTTCTCTTAATAGCGACAGAGGAAACAGCAGGGCAAAACTACCACGCTCCTTGCATGTTGCACAACTGCAACACCAAGGGCTAATTGCCTCCTCCTCACTAGCCAGTGGGCTAGTCGAGCTTGGACTGGCATGCAAAGAGTTCACAATTTGCTCATTATGATATTACGCATGGCCTGGAGCCAGGGGCGTAGCAAGGGGGGTGAAGGGGGCGGTGCGCCCCGGGTTCTACACTGGAGGGGGTGACACTCAGTGTGTGCCCCCTCCCGCAACTCCCAAGCCAAGCGCCGCGGCGGCACCCGGTGAAAAGAAAGCCTTGCTCAGCACCGCGGCAGCTGGAAGCCAGCCGCCACAGCGCCGAGCGAGAATTTTTACCGGGCGCTGCCACGGCACCCGTGTCTGGAGCTCCAGTGTCTGGAGCTAGGCTGAAATTCCTCCAGAGCCATTTCCCCCTCCACCCCCTTAGGAAAAGGCTACTTGATGGAGGAAAGGGCTATGGATGGCTCCTATTCACGATGGCTCTGCTCTGTCTCCACAGTCAGAGGCCAGCCATGCTTCTGAATCCCAGTTGCTGGAAACCTCAGGGGGGAGAGTTGCTCTTCACATCCGCAGGTTGCCTACTAAGGCATCTTGTTGGCCCCTATGGGAACAGGATTTGACTCTTCTTATGTTCTTACTTTGCAAAATTTCCTCAGAAATCACACTTTGGCCTGGGAGCCTGGCAGAAAGGTGTCAATGGTGGTCAACACAGTTGTTGTTGTTGTTGTTGTTGTTGTTGTTGTTGTTGTTGTTGTTGCCAGCCTGGGAAGGACAGAAGCCTTAGGGGGGAAGAAATATACTGTTGGGAAAATAAATTCCCCTTCCTGGAGAAAGTTGGGGACCCTCACCCCAATTTATTGCTCACAAATGCAGTGGAGCGTTTTGGGGAAACCGTTCATGCCCTGCTCTTTGATAGACAGTTTGCTGAGCACTTGAGAGGTCATCAGAGGGTCACTCCCAGCACCTCCAGCCAAAAATAGGGGTTTCATTAGTTGTGGGGAAAGAGCTCTACGAAGGTTGACATGCCAGTTCACACTTGTGGTGCCTCAGGGAGCTTTGTATTGTCTGCCCAGGCTGGCAGCCTTTCCCAGCCTGGGATGGATCAGCCCACTGCCATCCCAGGAGGGTTTTGCATGCCTGAGTTGTCTCCCATTTCAAAACAAAACAACATCTTAAGGAATCTGCAGAGTTCTATGAATGTAAAAACTATGTTCTCACAAGGAGTCCTGAGGGCTGCCCTTTTGTTTTCTTTTAAAAAATGTTTTATAAAAATGTTTCATAGCTGCTTGGAGTAGCTAGTAAGTTCACTGCTGTTTGGGTAAAAAGCCTTTATAAAGGTTCCCAAGGAAGCAGCTGTACATCACAAGCATGGAGCCCCTCCTGGGGGACTTGGCCAGGCTGTGGGTGCCCCCCCTTTTTCCTGCAGTTTCCCAGGAAGGCTCTACCCTCCAGGACATAGAGTCGCTTTCTGGGAGCATTATAAAAGACTTAAAGGAACTTAAAAATATTTGTTCTTATATATTAAAAAATGTCACCATCAAAAAGCTGCCAAGTAATGAAAGGCAATTAAACCAATAAGATGGCATTTTTAGCCCAGTAGTTCTTGGGCATGCATGCAACAACGAAACGTGAGTCTAATAATCGTGCTCATTTTAAAAGACTTGGAACACAGGAGCTGCTCCCAGGAATTGTGAAAGGAGAAGGCAGAATGCACCCGTGAGCCAGCCCCTAAGTCCTGCTGTCAGATCCATGCATGGATCAGTGCATAGATAGGTGGACTCATCCAGGTATCTACATTCTGATTTGTGCATGGGTGAAAACTAATGCAGCTCCTTGGCTTTGTTGAATTGAATCAAGGAAGGGATTCAGAGTAAACCTGCTAAAATAATGGCCCTAACTTACATCGTATTCACTCCTTTCGGTTGGGTTTACTCTAAAGAAATCTTAGTTGAATGCCACCCAACACCAGGGCCCTCCTGCACAGCTCTTACTCAGAGGAAGGGCAGGGCCTCCTCCCTAAGGTGGGGCAGAGGGGCCCCTTCAGGGTGATGCTCTTCACCTGAGGGTGGGTGGGTGGGTTGCCTGGGCTTATCTGCCTCTTGTGCCCTTGCTGGGAACATCACAGTGACTCTCCCGGCCCCATCCCTCAAAATAGCCAAGCAGCTCCCAGCCTGGGCTTTGGTGGGGTCTCCTCCTAAGACCCCTAACCCAGCAAGCTCAGCGGAATGTCAGACACACGGTGATTTGTTTTTCTAGAGGAAGAGGCACCCCCCTCCTACAGCCCCAAGTGCCAGAGGGCTTTGTGCCTCTCTCGCTTTGGCACATGGAGCATGAAGTATGTGTGTATGGGGGGGGGAAATCTCATGGAGCCAGAAACGTCCACCTGAGGAAGAGACACTCTCTGGCAATGGAGCCGTAGCAGGAAGGGGGCAGAGCTTCACGGCATCTCCCGCACTTGCTCACAAAAGCCACACAGCAGTTGGGTGGAGCATCAAACACCAATTTTTTGGAATCCTCACCATGGCCCAGAGGCCCCACTGGGCTAAGATGCTCAGAGTGACAGACACAAAAGTGGCGTCCCCGGATTTGGCCGCCCCTGAAGTGGTAGAGATAAACCACCCTGAGCATGTACAGAGGGCCCTCCCCTCATCATGGAGCAATAGGAGAGGACCCACCCAACCGGCTCACTCTTTCCCCACTGTCCCAAGGCGGCAGGAACAGCTCCAGTCATCTTTCTGTGCCTCCACCGTCAGAGAGCCACAGATGCCATCATGGCGAGACACAATGAACTCGGGGCTGGGGGAGGGAGGCCTGGATTTGGGGAAAGAAGCCCCACAGGTAAGGGGGGGGTCTGCAGTTCGGCCACCCCACCCATGAACAGGGTCCTTCTGAGGAGTGGGAAGCCAGCCCTTCCGTGTGAGGTAACACACACCTAACACACACCTACCTCACAGGTTCTAGTTACAGGTAGGTAGCCGTGTTGGTCTGCCATAGTCGGAACACTATAAAAAAATTCCTTCCAGTAGCACCTTAGAGACCAACTAAGTTTGTCATTGGTATGAGCTTTCATGTGCATGCACACTTCTTCAGATACACATGAGACATTCAACATCTTTATCAATGACTTGGATGATGGGCTTGAGGGCATCCTGAGCAAGTTTGCAGATGACACCAAATTGGGAGGGGTGGCTAATACCCCAGAGGACAGGATCACACTTCAAAATGACCTTAACAGATTAGACAACTGGGCCAAAGCAAGCAAGATGAATTTTAACAGGGAGAAATGTAAAGTACTACACTTGGGCAAAAAAAATGAAAGGCACAAATACAGGATGGGAGACACCTGGCTTGAGAGCAGTACATGTGAAAAGGATCTAGGAGTCCTGGTAGACCACAAACTTGACATGAGTCAAGAGTGTGATGTAGCAGCTAAAAAAGCCAATGCAATTCTGGGCTGCATCAATAGGAGTATAGCGTCTAGATCAAGGGAAGTAATAGTACCACTGTATTCTGCTCTGGTCAGACCTCACCTGGAGTACTGTGTCCATTTCTGGGCACCACAGTTCAAGAAGGATACTGACGAGCTGGAATGTGTCCAGAGGAGGGCAACCAAAATGGTCAAAGGCCTGGAAACAATGCCTTATGAGGAACGGCTTAGGGAGCTGGGTATGTTTAGCCTGGAGAAGAGAAGGTTAAGGGGTGATATGATAGCCATGTTCAAATATATGAAAGGATGTCATATGCTCCAGAGAAGCGGACACGGAGCAATGGATTCAAACTTCAAGAAAGAAGATTCCACCTAAACATTAGGAAGAACTTCCTGACAGTAAGCGCTGTTCGGCAGTGGAATTTGCTACCAAGGAGTGTAGTGGAGTCCCCTTCTTTGGAGGTCTTTAAGCAGAGGCTTGACAGCCATATGTCAGGAATGCTTTGATGGTGTTTCCTGCTTGGCAGGGGGTTGGACTGGATGGCCCTTGTGGTCTCTTCCAACTCTATGATTCTATGACAAACTTAGTTGGTCTCTAAGGTGCTACTGGAAGGAATTTTTTTATTTTGTTTCGACTACCTCACAGGGTTGTTGTGAGGCTAAATGGAGAGGAGGAGGAGAACCATGTACTGTACACCACTTCGAGCTCCTTGGAAGAAAAAGTGGTATAGAAATGTAACAAACAAACAAACAAACAAATAACAGGGCAGCCATGTGAGTCCATACATAGCCCTGTCAGAGACCTGGTGCTGTGGGGGGCATCTGGGATTAAAAGGGCCATTCACGGGGGAAGGGCTGGAACTCAGGGTCTACCCTCTCTGGCATCCTCCGCCATGGGGTGGAAATTTGGCAGGTTTGAGCAGAAACCCTCCAGGGGAGGTTGCGGGAGGGGAGAGAGAAAGTGCTGGCATTGCTGGACGGGAGATGAGTTGCTTTCAACACTCATGCAAATGAAACTGAAACACTTTCTCCTTAGATCTCCAGATCAGCTGCCCATCTTTTCAACATTGAGTTTTTCTCAGAATTGTACACCCAAAAAAATTCAGAGGGGAGATGTGGAGACTCGCTTGCCCCCAGAATATAGTCCAAGGTGGGACTTGCTTGTTTGTACAGTGCTATTTGCCAAGGGGGGGGGGAGGAGCCTGCCAGTCTCATCACCCACATTTCAAAAACAGATTAATTACTTAAACAAATATTGTCTCATGTAGCCTGTAAATACACTCACAGGGAGGCATCCCCCCTTAGCTGGGGTGAGCACAATGACGTAGCTTAATTGATTGTCTTGGAATAACTTCCTTTGTGGAAGCTTCAGTCAAGGACCCGCTGGTGTTCCCTCCCTCTCCCCTGTGGCAAAGAGGATGATGTGCCATTGGCAGAGCCCCTTTTCTATCAAGGGGGTCTTTGCAAAACCTTCCACCCTTGGCCAGTTTCAGCAAGAGCTGGGAAAGAGTGGAATCTCCCCAGTGGCAACTGGGAGGCCGAGTGAAGGTGGATTTGGATCAAGCTTCCCAGGCAAATGGAGAGGGCAAGGAAACCAGAGCATTGCAGTGGTAGTGGCTCACGATGACATTTTGGCCAGTCAGCAGCAGCAGCAAGGTGGGTCAGAGCAACAGGTATACAAGCAGCCCGATTCTGTCAGGTTTCCTTGCCTCAGGCTTCACCCACAAGCAGATCAAGGCTGTCCTTTAAACTATATTGTTCCAGCCTCATGCAAACCTAGAATGTTTGACTTTAATGAGTGCATTAAGTAAAGGTAAAGGGACCCCTGACCATTAGGTCCAGTCGTGACCGACTCTGGGGTTGCGGCACTCATCTCACGTTATTGGCCGAGGGAGCCAGCATACAGTTTCCAGGATGCTGACTGTGATCACTAAAAGTCAGCGTGGGTTTCTGAAAAATAAGTCATGTCAGACTAATCTGATCTCATTTCTTGACACAATTACAAGCCTGGTAGATGAAGGGAACGCTGTGGATATAGCCTATCTTGATTTCAACAAGGCCTTTGACAAGGTGCCCCATGATATTCTTGTAAAGAAGCTGGTAAAATGCGGGCTAGACAATGCTACCATTCAGTGGATTTGTAACTGGCTGACTGACCGACCAAACCCAAAGGGTGCTCATCAATGGCTCCTCTTCATCTTGGAGAGAAGTGACTAGTGGTGTGCCACAGGGTTTTGTCTTGGGCCCAGTCTTATTCAACATCTTTATCAATGACTTGGATGATGGGCTTGAGGGCATCCTGAGCAAGTTTGCAGATGACACCAAATTGGGAAGGGTGGCTAATACCCCAGAGGACAGGATCACACTTCAAAATGACCTTAACAGATTAGACAACTGGGCCAAAGCAAACAAGATGAATTTTAACAGGGAGAAATGTAAAGTTCTAAAATAATAATAATAATGAAAGGCACAAATACAGGATGGGTGACACCTGGCTTGAGAGCAGTACATGTGAAAAGGATCAAGGAGTCTTGGTAGACCACAAACTTGACATTAGTCAACAGTGTGATGTAGCATCTAAAAAAGCCAATGCAATTCTGGGCTGCATCAATAGGAGTATAGCATCTAGATCAAGGGAAGTAATAGTACCACTGTATTCTGCTCTGGTCAGACTTCACCTGGAGTACTGTGTCCAGTTCTGGGCACCACAGTTCAAGAAGGATACTGACAAATTGGAACGTGTCCAGAAGAGGGCAACCAAAATGGTCAAAGGCCTGGAAACAATGCCTTATGAGGAACGGCTTAGGGAGCTGGGTATGTTTAGCCTGGAGAAGAGCAGGTTAAGGGGTGATATGATAGCCATGTTCAAATATATGAAAAGATGTCATATAGAGGAGGGAGAAAGGTTGTTTTCTGCTGCTCCAGAGAAGCGGACACGGAGCAATGGATTCAAACTACAAGAAAGAAGATTCCACCTAAACATTAGGAAGAACTTCCTGACAGTAAAAGCTGTTCGACTGGAATTTGCTGCCAAGGAGTGTGGTGGAGTCTCCTTCTTTGGAGGTCTTTAAGCAGAGGCTTGACAGCCATCTGTCAGGAATGCTTTGATTGTGTTTCCTGCTTGGCAGGGGGTTGGACTGGATGGCCCTTGTGGTCTCTTCCAACTCTATGATTCTATGATTCATGTGGCCAGCATGACAAAGCCGCTTCTGGCGAACCAGAGCAGCACACAGAAACGCCGTTTACCTTCCTGCTGTAGCAGTACCTTTTTATCTACTTGCTCTTTTGACGTGCTTTCGAACTGCTAGGTTGGCAGGAGCTGGGACCGAGCAACAGGAGCTCACCCCATCACGGGGATTCGAACCGCTGACCTTTTGATCGGCAAGCCCTAGGCTCTGTGGTTTAACCCACAGAGCCACCCGCGTCCCCATGCATTAAGTACTCTATGGTTAAACCATAGAGTAGACTGTCTTGCCAGGCCTATCCTATATTAACACATTCCACCTTGAGAGGAAATGGGTCACCAAGCCTTCGTTATCTCTCCCTCTTGGTGTAAGAAGCTCTGGGTGTGTCTAACCAGCCTCTTTTCTTTCAGTCCAGAATGGAGTTTGAAACTAGCATTTTTCCTATACCAATAGTTTAGAAACTTTTACCATTTCCAGCTAAGCAACATTTTGACTGCCTGTGTGTCTTATTTGACTGCTGTGTGGAAAAGCACATGAATCTAACCTTTGAAGAATTTGGCAAGTAAACCGTTATCGAATGTGTGGTCTATCTCTATGCTTGGGAAGTGGGATAGCTTGGAAAGAGCTTTTAAAAGGGGACATTTTGGGGACTCACTGGAAGGGCAAATTTTAAAGGTTTTACAGCTTCTATTTCCATGCTTTTCCTTGCTGCATGTTTTGTGATGTTAAATCTCTGCTAGAGTTCTCTTGCCAAAGAGCACTTGCCCCAAACTTGGTTCTTGGCTTGCAGCATTCCACCATAAACTAGTGTTTGGATGATGTTGGTGATGTCAAGAAGGCATAATAGCCAACCTCTGGTGCTCATTGCCCTAGGACATTGCAGTGGTGGCATTCAAAACCAATGAAGTGAAGAGGAGCGTCTATTGTGCCCCCCAGGCAAGCAACCAACAAGGCCAGAGGTTGGAATCCACTTGCCAGGTGGGAGGCAGCAGCTCTTTCCTGCTGTCACTCCCCCTTACTGGATCAGGACTTCAGGGGTCCTTTGCAAAGGCAGTCTTGGCTTGAACAATGACAGTGAAGCTGCCCTTTGGCAGTGAGGCGCAGGCTTCCTTCCTCCTGGTTTTGCCTTTGGGGCTGTTTCTTGGGCAGAGCAGAGGCTTCTTGCCACCCAAAGGAGCCTGTCTAGCTAGATCTGGCTACAAGGGCAGAGGATCTGGCTGGAAAGGAAAGAAGGGGACGTGTTTGGCTTCACAAGGCCCCTTTCCATGGGCACCTGCTGCTCCCCATCCTATCTCCATTTGCTCCACTGCCTCCAGAGAAGGATGGAAATGTGGAGGATTTATTTCCTTATTAAACTTCTATACCACCTTCCCTCCAAGGAGCTCAAGGGGACATGATTCTCCCTCTCTCCCATGTTACCCTTGCAGTTGGTCAGGCTGAGAGATGGTGCCTAGCCCTAGGCTACCCAGCAAACGTCATGGTAGTGCGCGGATTTGAGCCCCCAGCCAGGGTCTAACCAGACCTCTCTGCAGGGTCCACCCCCAAGCGCAAGGTCCCTTCTGGCTCCCAATTTGCTTCTCTCCCCTCCCCCCTTCTGACAAGGTGGCACAGGTGCTGGTGGTGGTTTGGCTGAAGCGCTCCGCCTTGTGCTGCATTTGAGGAAGTCAGGCATGGAATTATCCCATTATATGGAAATGATACAGTTTCTCTCTGATCTTCTCCCAGCTTAGCATTTCATCTCACTGAGGCCAAATGCAGCATGACTAAGTAGGCAAGGAAGGGGAGCTGAGGCCTTTTGTTACTTAAGATGTGAATGAGACCTTCCTGGGGGAAGTCGGTGTCATGTTTGCAAGCAGGGAAGCCATCAATTATCCGTGGTTGGCCTGTGGGTCTGTGTGTGTGCACAGTGTGGGTGGGGTGGGGTGGGGGATCCGCATGCACTGTGAGGCTCTGCATCCCATGACACCATGAGGAGAAGGTTTTGCATGAGAGAAGCCCGTGAGATGGCTCTTCCCATTCCTTCCCAAAGAGCTCTCCCTGTCAAGGAGATGTTCAGGGGACCAGTGTGGTGTAGTGGTTAAGAGCGGTAGACTCGTAATCTGGGGAAAAGGGGTCACGTCTCCACTCCTCCACATGCAGCTGCTGGGTGACCTTGGGCTAGTCACACTTCTCTGAAGTCTCTCAGTCCCACCCACCTCACAGGGTGTCTGTTGTGAGGGAAGAAGGGAAAGGAGCAAACAAGATGAATTTTAACAGGGATAAATGTAAAGTTCTACACTTGGGCAAAAAATAATAAAGAAAGGCACAAATACAGGATGGGAGACACCTGGCTTGAGAACAGTACATGTGAAAAGGATCTAGGAGTCTTGGTAGACAGCAAACTTGACATGAGTCAACAGTGTGATGCAGCAGCTAAAAAAGCCAATGCAATTCTGGGCTGCATCAATAGGAGTATAGCATCTAGATCAAGGGAAGTAATAGTACCACTGTATTCTGCCCTGGTCAGACCTCACCTGGAGTACTGTGTCCAGTTCTGGGCACCACAGTTCAAAAAGGATACTGACAAGCTGGAACGTGTCCAGAAGAGGGCAACCAAAATGGTCAAAGGCCTGGAAACGATGCCTTATGAGGAACGGCTTAGGGAGCTGGGTATGTTTAGCCTGGAGAAGAGAAGGTTAAGGGGTGATATGATAGCCATGTTCAAATATATGAAAAGATGTCATATAGAGGAGGGAGAAAGGTTGTTTTCTGCTGCTCCAGAGAAGCGGACACGGAGCAATGGATTCAAACTACAAGAAAGAAGATTCCACCTAAACATTAGGAAGAACTTCCTGACAGTAAGAGCTGTTTGACAGTGGAATTTGCTGCCAAGGAGTGTGGTGGAGTCTCCTTCTTTGGAGGTCTTTAAGCGGAGGCTTGACAGGCATATGTCAAGAATGCTTTGATGGTGTTTCCTGCTTGGCAGGGGGTTGGACTGGATGGCCCTTGTGGTCTCTTCCAACTCTATGATTCTATGATTCTATTCTATGAGAATGTTAGCCCCTTTGAGACTCCTTAGGGTAGTGATAAAGCAGGATATCAAATCCAAATTCTTCTTCAGAGAGGACGAGAGGAGTCAATGGCTGGGGTGGGGTGGGGTGGGGTGGGGGAGAGATGAGAGCAGCCACAGCTGGGATGGAGACATGTAGGAGCCTGGTATAGCTGTCAACCCTCCCTCTTTTTTTGCGGGAAACTCCCTCATTCCAGTGCCACTTCCCGCTGCTGTCCTGGAGTGTTAGATATACCGTAGACTGTCCCCAGGACAGGTGAAGCTGCTGCTGATCCCTTATTTTCAAATTCGAAAGTTGACAGCTATGAGCCTGGAAGATGCCCCTCCCCCATGGGCAGCAGGTGGGAACTGGCACTGAAAACACCCCTCCGTCCTCTGCAGGTGTGTAGGCCCAGTCCCATGCAAAGAGCACCATTTCTCTGGCTGGCTGCTTGCCATTTTTCTTACACCCCTCCCAGACTGGAGCATTTACTTTCTTTACTTTCTTTATCCACTAAGGGAGGGTCTTTCATCCTAATTTCTCAGAGGGTAACATCACAGTTTCTGCAAAGTGCTTCCAGTAAGCAGACCCAGAAACATCTCTGGGTAATTTGCTTGAGCCCCCAGGAAGCCTTTGCTTCTCCTTGTAGATTCCACTTGGGTGCAGCTCCCCTCCCCCGCCTCCGACTGCCTGGGCTGGCTGCTTTTCCTTCTTAGCCAAGAGGAGCCGCCATGTCCGTGGAAAGCACTCTGGGTCAGCCTCCCCTTGTGCTGGCCGCCTCCCTGCCCCCCCCCTATGGAGGCCAAGGAACGTGATGGATGCAGCTGGCAGGAGGCAGCCCCTCCGGCCTGGCAAGGCATGTTTCCTGCCCGGGTGATGAACTGTCGCCTCCCAGCCCCAATCCAGTATCTGGGCAGGCATAAAGCAGAATCCTCTTGGCTGGTGGGGTGGCGTGGCTGGATGCAGCAGACAGCCAAGACACTTTTATCTGTCTGAGAAGTGATTGCAGTTTATGAATCAGGCAGCTCCAACCACTTTGAAATTAGTCTTATTTGGTCAAAAGCATTGGAGAGAAACACCAGAGCCATCCATTAGTTGCTGCTAACCTTTTCAACTCTATCTGCTTGTTTTCATACAGACAGACGCTTGCCTCTTCCAGCACAGGCGGCTCAGCACAGCATCACTGGCTTCAATTTTGGCTGGGTCCTGTCCTCTCACTCAGCTCCTCTGGAATGGTGGCTTCATCCTCTGAAAATGGCGACAGCCTCCGTGCCCCTCAGCCCTCCACAGATCAACCTGCCCCCATTGCTACATGCCCCAAGCTGCAGGAAGAGGCTTGTGGCGCTGAGAGTTCCAGATGTCTCAAGGAAGGTGGGCGACCCCTTTGCAAGTAGACCTGCAGAGACTTCCTGCCAGGATACAATGCTGCAGAGGAGGGAGGACCCCTCTGGAGAGAGAGAGAGAGAGAGAGAGAGAGAGAGAGAGAGAGAGAGAGAGAGAGAGAGAGAGAGAGAGAGAGAGCCATCAGTGGCTCCTGCCAGTCCTGATGCTGAGATGTTGCCTCTGGGATCTGAAGCCACCTCCCTCTGGATGCCAGTTGCTGAGGAGCCATAGCTGCCAAGTTTTCGCTTTTCTCGCGAGGAAGCCTATTCAGCATAAGGGAAAATCCCTGTAAAAAAGGGATAACTTGGCAGCTATGTGAGGAGCACATGGCAGCGGCGGCAGCGGGGTGTGGGTGTGTGCAGCGCCGTCTTAAGTGCTCCCGGCGCCGTGGTGTGCCGGATACCTCCGGCGCCCTCCCGCCCCGTTCCGGCGCCCTCCCCCCCGTTTCCCAGCGCGGTGGGCGGGTGGGCGCTGCACGCAGCATGGGTGTAACAGGCGCTGCTGCGCGGCAGGCGGGCGGGCAGGCACAGCTGCGCGGCGGACGGGTCGGCCAGCGGGTGGGCGCAGCTCGCGGCGCCCTCCTGGCGGGCCGGCACCATGGTGCCCTGCGCCACCCAGCCTGCACGTAGGGCCGGGCCTGGGTGAGTGGTGCAGCTGCTCTTGCACTCAGCTCCTGCCACTTGCTGGCTTCCCAGAGGTCTCTGTCTGGTTGGCTACTGCCAGCGGCTGGGCAGGGAATTCCAGAGCCTAGGAAAGCCCCACTGGCAGCTGCCCCTCATAGTTCGTGGCCTTGGTGTCCTTCAGCTGGGGAGCTCTTGTTTCTTTCTTGTGGCTTAGTTCATGATTCTTAGCTATTTTCAAATATATGAAAGGATGTCATATGGAGGAGGGAGAAAGATTGTTTTCTGCTGCTCCAGAGAAGCGGACACGGAGCAATGGATTCAAACTTCAAGAAAGAAGATTCCACCTAAACATTAGGAAGAACTTCCTGACAGTAAGAGCTGTTCGGCAGTGGAATTTGCTGCCAAGGAGTGTGGTGGAGTCTCCTTCTTTGGAGGTCTTTAAGCAGAGGCTTGACAGCCATATGTCAAGAATGCTTTGATGGTGTTTCCTGCTTGGCAGGGGGTTGGACTGCATGGCCCTTGTGGAACAGGAAGGTGGACGTCTGGTAAAAGCAAGAATAAATGAATAAGCAATAATTGGAAGGGGCGAAAGCTTCATGGGTACACCTGTGCTCTTAAGGCAGGACCCTCTTGCTCTGCTGCAAGCAAGGGAGTGGACCATGGATAAAAATATGGTAGAGTCCAAAAGGGGGTGTTTCACATTGGCTGACCTCACTCCCCCGCCCCAGCAGGGATCTCTGGCTGACCTCCCCCAGAAGGGGCAAGCAGTTGCCTGCTGCACACAGGCTCCTGGGCTCTGAAGACTGTCAGCTCTGCTCCTGCGCTGGCTATCAAGCTCACGTCAGAGCTCTCCCTGCTGCCGCTGCCACCTTCTCAAACTTTTGGAGCAGCAACTTTCCCCCACCTCCTGAGTGTATTTCGTTGGCTCCCTCCCCTCCCCACTGCTCTTCTCTCTTTCAAACCAACAACTGACACATTACTAATAAAAGAAAGAATCCACAGAATAAACTTCAGCGCATTAATTATTGAGAGACATAATCCAAATTTATTTAATGAATTAATAATGGGCCATGGGGGTATTTTAATAATGAAATACCTCTAGTTGTGTTTCAATAATTATGTCAGGCTTTCATAATTACACTGCTGCAGCGAAAATAAAAATCAAACCCAATTAGAGGGGAGCAATGGCATCCCTGGAGCTGGCGGTGCCACTGCGGCACGGAGGGGCTTACAGGGCCACCAGGAAAAATCAATGTTGGTTTACACCTCCCTGGCTGCCTGCTGCTCCATCTCACCCACAGAAGGAGAGCCAGCACCAGTCAAAGAGGCCTCAGAAGCAGCTCCTCAAAAGGCAGAGGACACCTGAGGTCACACCTAGGTCTCTTGGCAGTGCATGAAAGCTGCTAGGGTTGATGGTCGACCAGCCAGGGAGTCAAGCAGATTCTTCCAGACCCATCATCCATTGGGCTCCATCCCAACCCTCCAGGCCATAACAACAGGCCAACCAGACGCCTGTTGTGGGAAACCCTTAAACAGCAGCCGAGCACAAGAGCACTTTTCCCTCCTGTTATTCCCAGCAATGGGCATTCAGAAGCATTTACTGCCTCTCCAAGTGGCTGAGTGGTTTTCTGCTTAACCTGTGCTTCCTAGGCACAAGTCAAGTAGTTTCCCCCTTGCCCCACATCTTTACCAGGGAAAACCTGCTCTTTAGTGCTAAATCGGGGGGGGGGGGTCAATCCAGAGAAACCCCGAATTGCTGATTGCTCTGATATAGCAGTAAAGAGCAATTTTCATCAGTTGTGGGGACCGGGGGCAGTGGGACAAGAGGAAGTTTGGATGAGCCCAGAGTGAAAACAACATATAGCCATAGTCTTTCTATGTGGAGGAAGAGCAGCAGTAGCAGTGGAGGGGGCTGTTGACAAGTTGGAATATGTGCACAGGAGAGTTGGGATGTAATCCATTGGTGCTGTCAAGTGCAACGTTCCTTGTTTCCCTAGAGTGGGCACAGGCTGGGGGACATCCAGCCAGTGTAACTTCCTGTCCCACTCACTGGTCTGGGACAGGGGCTGCCCCCTGTGACAATCGTTGCATGAATGCCTTGGGGTGGCTTTGCCTTTTGCCTCTGCAATGGCTTGAAATGGAGGCAAATGGCCCCATCTTCTGAGTGTTGGGGGCATGTCAAAAGTCAGCGGGTAGCAGCACCTCAGCCTGCATTGTTCCATTAGCGGGGCTGGAAATTACGTTTTCTCTTTCTTGCCTTATCCCCACCCTGCCAACCCCCAACCCCAACCCATTTCTCCCTCTTTTTTGAGGCAAAAACACCCAGGAAGATGTGTCGCTTCCGCCTCTCCTTCCCTCTCCTTCCTCCTGAAAATTTTGCTAATTAAGTCACAATCCCCCAGCTGTGGCAAAGGCAGATCCCTCCCAGCCACATTGGGATTCCTTGTGACCTCCGAGGGTAAAGCACTCATGCTGCCCTTGAAGACAAAAAGAAAAAGTCTTGTTTGAGGTGAAGGCGGTATCTATCCAATTTTCAGTTGCCGTCACATCGAAATGAGAAATCTGAGGCAGAGCCAGGCACAAATAGCTGATAACAGACTTTCAGGTGAACCTCTTCACTTATCACTTCTGGGGTCACCTTTGCTTCTAAAGACTTGTTTTGCTTCAAAAAAGATTGCTTAGGACATTTAACTGTGTAGTGGTGTGATAAGAGAACCCAGCGGGCCTCCAATTTTAGGCTGCAGCGGAGACACTGAAGTCTCATTGAGCTGGGATTTGGGAGTCTGTGGCGCCAGGTGTATTCGCCAAAAGGGGATAGGCGGAGGAGAACTCCAGATCACAGGAGGCCTTCTGCTACAGGAGGGCTTCCTTCAGAATATGGGGACCTTGCCCAAATGAGAACAAGAAGCAACATAAACTTGTGCATGGGAAGGAGACCCAAGTGGTTGGAGAAAGGGGGGGGGGTTAGGAGCATATCATCAAAACAATACCAACTGTCATTACACTATTAAAAAATATGCATACAGCAGGAAGGCCTCTTGGGTGATGAGGGGTTAAAGGTGTGCTAAAGGAGGAAAAGGAAACTGCTGAGAAGCTGGATGGATTTTACTGCAGAAGCTGCAGGGCAGAGACCATTGCCTGTGCGAACACTTTCAGGAAGCGAGTCTGAGGAAAGGAGGCAAAGAGTCATGACAAGAGATGAAATTCTAGGCTTCATTGGCAAATTAAAAATTGACAAATTGCCAAGTCCAGATGGCATCCACCCAAGAGCGTAAGGGACTAAAACAAATAGGGGGGGCTGGAGATGGAAGTTCTAGGACTTACTGCGACAACTTTAAAATGAATAAATCACAAGGTCTGGATGGTATTCACTTGAGACTATTTAAAGACCTCTGATGTGGAATTCCAGATCTTCTTACCAAAAAATGTAACTTGTCCCTAAGATCAGCCTCCACACTTGAAGACTGGAAAGTGGGCAGTATAACACCACTTTTTAAAAACACCCAACAGAGTTCTTTGAGAGAGTTAATACGGATGTGGACCGGGTGTCCTGGGAGATGTTGTGTTCCGGGACTTTCAAAAAGGCTTTGACAAAGCTTCTCACCAAACATTCCTGAGCTCACTTTGGAGGCATGGAATGGGTCAGAAACTGGTTAAGAAACAGGAAGCAGGATCAATGGGCAGTTCTTCTTAGCCAAGAAACTGGAGTCTCTCCTGGAACTGATGCTTTATGACATCTTGCATTTGATCTGGAGTAAGGGTGAGCAGGGAGATGTCATGGTTTTTTGATTATGCCAAATTGTTCAGGGTGTTTAAAACAAAAAGGGCAAATGAAAATGGGTTAAATGGGAATAAAAATGGCAAATGTGGCTCAATGCAAACAAGTATAAAGGGATAGACAGTGGGGCAACAAAAAAAAAATGAAATTCTAGCTTTACATCTACTCTGAGGAGGTCTGAGCTGGCAGTGGCTGTTCAGGAAAGGGATCTTAGGATAAATAACTTGACGAAAATGTCAACATGGGATTTATGCACACTTACCTTTCCTCTGCTCGTTCCAGGCATGCTCTGCACTTTAATGCTCCATGTCCTAACGCCACCCCCTTTTTTGCCCTGCAGCATTCCCTGTGAAAACTTGCTCTTTAAAGCTCAATCAGAGCAAACTTCAATCTGTGAAAAACCAAAATTACTGTTTGCTCCAATTCAGCTTTAAATAGTAGGTCTTCATGGGGAGGGGGGGGCACTCAGATATGTTGCCCAGGTCGATGTGGATAAGCCCACTGTTTTCGCCAGGGAAAACTGCTCTGTGGGGCTGAGTTGGAGCAATTTGGGTTTTCTACAGATTGATGTTTGCTCCAATATAGCACTAAAGAGGTTTTCCCTGGGAAAGGAGCAGGGAAAGCGGGGAACTCCTCAGATCCATGTTTTCTAGGCATAGGACAAGCAGAAGTGTGGATGAGCCCAGTGAAAGACAAGTCCCTTTTCCTGCATCCTGTGGTACTTTTGAAACTGGACATGCGGCAGGAGAGAGGACCTGGGATCTTCAGCCTGCAAGGGGTCTGGCCTTGGTCACTGAGCTCTTGTCCTTCTCTCCTTTCCTTTGGGGTCAGTGTAACTGACAACCCTTTCTAGTGACCCTACTCCCATCCAGGGGTCCTTTACCTTTACCTTTTTACTCCCAAATAGAGAGGGCTGGAAGTATTTGAAGCCACCATCCAGTGAAATAAAACAACTGGCATTGAGTGCAGGAGAGAGAGAATGAGATTTGGGAAGGGTGCAACGAAGGCAGGCAATAGCACCTGGCCAAGCCCACCTCTGCACCTGCCGCCACTGTTCTTTGCACAAGGGACACTTGTGTGTTGGGTGCTGTGCTTGAAACTTCACCCTGAAAGGCTCTTCTTCTCGGCCCCCAGGTGGCCCTCAGCCATTGCAGCTTCCCATTTAAATAGACAAATCCTGCCAAGACTATGGCAAGGGTGGGGGTGGGGGGCTGTAATTGAAATGCCTCCACCCGGCCCTTATCTCCAGCATCCCAGGGTGCAAGGCCATAATAAGCAGCCCCTTCCTGACAGGAGGAGTTATTGAGGTGACTCCCAAGCTATGACAGTTTAATCAGATCTTGAAAATCAAGCACATTATATTTTGCACCTGCTCAGGGGAAGAAATGGATGGTGCAAAAGAGGGGGGGAAGGGGGGTTAGAATGTGTAATTCACCTCAGGAAGAAGAGGCACCCAGTCCGGAAGGAAGACGAAGGAAGAGCACCTTGGAGGCAGAGAGAAGCCTGCCATGGCCACATTATGTTGTCATCATCATCATCATCTCTATTCTGCCTTTTCCCCAGACCAGGACGCAAGGTGGCTTACACAAATTAAAACAACACAGATAAAATACCAAAAGATGGAAACATAAAAGATAATCATTCAAAAGTAATTAAACTGAATTAAAGCAATATAAGAAACAAATCTACTAAAACACAGATAATAATACAGCACAGCACTATTAAGCCTTTTCCTTAAAACAGTTTGTTGCTAAAATCCTGTCAGAAGAAGAATCTTCACCCACCAGTGGAAGGGCAAAAACGAGGGAGACAGGACTTGTCCACCCTTTGCCTGTCCTGCGCCTAGGAAGCACGGCTCTGAGAGGTTTTCCACTTTCCTCTATGAATTGAAGCAAAAGTCAAGGCGCAGAAAACCTGATTGACATTTGCTCTGATTCAGTGACAAAGAGTGTTTTCCCAGGGAGAAACAGTTGGGCAAGTGGAGTTGTGGATGAGGCTGCAGTCTAGCTTCTCTTGGAAGGGAGTTCCCCTGTTGCCAGGGAGCAGCCACCAAGAAGGCCCTCTCCCACGTCCCCCATCAAGGGCAGCAACTGAGAGAAGAACTCACAGGGTGATCTCAAAGCCTGGGCAGGTTTATATGGGAGAATATGGTCAATATCATATCAACAACCTCAGATATGCTGATGATGGCAGAAAGTGAGGAGGAATTAAAGAACCTTTTAAGGAGGGTGAAAGAGGAGAGCACAAAATGTGGTCTGAAGCTTAACATCAAAAAAACTAAGATCATGGGCACTGGTCCCATCACCTCCTGGCAAATAGAAGGGGAAGAAATGGAGGCAGTGAGAGATTTTACTTTCTTGGATTCCATGATCACTGCAGATGGTGACAGCAGTCACGAAATTAAAAGGTGCCTGCTTCTTGGGAGGAAAGCAATGACAAACCTAGACAGCATCTTAAAAAGCAGAGACATCACCTTGCCGACAAAGGTCCGTATACAGTGGTACCTCTACTTACGAATTTAATGCGTTCCGAACGCACATTTGTAAGTTGAAAAAAATTGTAAGTCAAATCCCATAAGAATGCATTGGGAGAAAAAAATTGGCAAGTTGAAGCAACCCTATCTAAAAATTTGTAAGTAGAAAAAATCCTATCTAAACTTCATCCAAGATGGCGGATGGAGCTCCATTCGTAAGTAGAAACATTCGTAAGTAGAGTTATTCGTAAGTAGAGGTACCACTGTAGTTAAAGCTATGGTTTCCTCAGTAGTGATGCATGGAAGTGAGAGCTGGACCATAAAGAAGGCTGATTGCCAAAGAATTGATGCTTTTGAATTTTGGTGCTGGAGGAGACTCTTGAGAGTCCCATGGACTGCAAGAAGATCAAACCTATCCATTCTGAAGGAAATCAGCCCTGAGTGCTCACTGGAAGGACAGATCCTGAAGCTGAGGCTACAATACTTTGGCCACCTCATGAGAAGAGAAATCTCCCTGGAAAAGACCCTGATGCTGGGAAAGATGGAGGGCACAAGCAGGGCAGTCTTGAGCAGGTCGCGCGCCCTGGTGCTGAGGGGCGGAGATCGCTCCAGTGCCCCCGCCCTCGCAGGGTGCAGCATGGTTTCTGCGCGACTTCGCCGCCCGGCGCCCGGCCTACTGGCCCGGCGCCCTGACGCACCGCACCACCGGGGGTCTACCTAGAGCCGGCCCTGGGCACAAGGAGAAGGGGACGACAGAGGACAAGATGGTTGCACAGTGTTCTCGAAGCTACGAACATAAGTCTGACCAAACTGCGGGAGGCAGTGCAAGACAGGAGTGCCTGGCGTGCTCTGGTCCATGGGGTCACGAAGAGTCGGACACGACTAAACGACACAACAACCACAACAACAACAACAACAACAACATGGTCCTTCAGATCGTCTGGGCCTTAGCCTACGATTTCACAGGATGGTTTTGAGGGGGGGAGAGTTTGTCCTGAGCTTTTGAACAATCTCCCCTTCCCTTCCTTTCCCTTCCCTTTCCTTGAAGCCAACATGTTTCCTATCAACATGACCAAAGAGGGAGGCCTGCTCACTGGCTTCCTGTTTCCTCAACCTTTGGGGTTGGAATGTTGGAATTTTTCCAAAGTTCCCCCGAATCCTCCTCCCTTGCCACTGGGGTGGCTGCCGGAGTTTGCAGACCAAGCGAGGGGAAGCCCAGAGGCCAAGGTGAACTGTGTGCTTGGTTCTCTCCTGCTGGGCCTAGAAATGGGAATGGCTCCTGGATGAAGCCCTGGGCAGGAGGACAACTGTCGTGGCTACTTCTGTGCCCTGGTGGGAAGCCACAGAGGAAGGAGCCTGTGCTGAAGGCAGCTTCAGAACAAATGGGAACCTTGGCAAAACAGCACCAACAAAACATTCAGGACCACATGCAAACCTCCTCCTCCTCTTTTGCTAGCCTTGGAGACATAAGATATGACAGATCGGTTTGGGTATTATTATAAAGGTAAAGGGACCCCTGACCATTAGGTCCAGTCGTGACCAACTCTGGGGTTGCGGTGCTCATCTCGCTTTATTGGCCGAGGGAGCTGGCATACAGCTTCCAGGTCATGTGGCCAGCATGACAAAGCCGCTTCTGGCGAACCAGAGCAGGACACGGAAATGCTGGAAACGCCATTTGCCTTCCCACTGTAGCCGTACCTATTTATCTACTTGCACTTTGATGTGCTTTCAAACTGCTAGGTTGGCAGGAAGGGTATTATTATAATGATATATTAAAGTTCTATAATCCACTTCCTATGAAGACGACAGAGTGGTTTACAATATAAAAACACAAAAATACATACCACAATAACTAACAAAAACAATACCCCTCACCGCTGTTTAAAAGGCCATCAGTTCTTTTAATTAGCCAAAGGCCTGGGAGAAAAGGAATGTTTCTGCCTAGTGCCTAAAGATCACAAAAGTTGGTTTAAAATATGTTTCGGAAAACCCTAACCTATAAGAAGGAGGAGATGTCTACTCATTCCTAGTCCAGAGGAGGGGGGGGTGCATGGCAAACGTGCCCATCTTCTCCTTGCATTAATTTGCATCTAGGTGGTGGAGCAGGAGCGACAGTTTAGGAATTATGTCGCCTGCTGACAGATGAGCTCCATCACTGCAGCCACCATCCTTCTCATAATTATATGTCCAAGCACCAGCCTGATTTTAATTGGGAGAGAAGAAGATGGACCCCAGTTTCCTGCAGGCACACCAACAATAATGGCTTCCGCTCCTTTGATGGAAGAGGGGGGCTGCCTTAAACAGCGGGGGAATCATTTTTGAGCCAAGAGGCACAAATGAGGCAGACTGCTGAACCAGCTTTCCTCCCCCTGGTCTCCCAGAACCCAAAGAGGTATGGAGAGGGTGGAGCAGAGGCAGACAAGGCGACAGAGCCTCAGATTGCTTAGGAAGGACCTGGGGCACGAGGAGGAAGGCAGGGACCTTCACTCCCCACAACTGCCTCATAGGGGCAAGTTTCACCCGGAAGAGTTGTTGTGCTCACTAGGCCTGGCCTCCTGGGCTGGCTTGTTTCTTTGAATAACCATGTGAGTTACTGCTGGCCTGCTCCGAACACCCACCCTGTCACCACAGCTCAGCTGTAAAGTAGGGTGAATGGAACATCTAGATGGTTGGGTTTTGGGGTTTTTTAAAAAGTGCTTTCAAAATGTGTGTACAAATACAGCCTGAGGATTTTGACCGACCCCATCCTGGTTCCCATAGCCATATTTTAAGTTGCAGAAACAAGAGAAAGAGTCTATTGGGCTTGGAAGAGTTGGAAGGTTTCAGCAAGGGCTGAATCTCAGGAGCACAGCCCGGGGGGGGGGGAGGACCTAATGGCTCAGATGCACTATTCCAATTTCAAAACGATTAAATTAGGGCTGCACTTAAATTCAAATCCAGGGTTCGCATTAACAATTCTAATGTCCCAGATCTATTGATTAGCTGGCTGCACCCATTTGGAGAAGGCTGTAATTAAACCTCAAAAGCCAAGCTCTTTCACGAGGAAGGGGGCAGCATAAATGCACATGGGGGGAGGGGGATGGTTCCTGGCACTTGGGCTTCATCATCCCGGCTAATGGGGATGGAAAAGACCCCACCCTGCATGTGCTCCAGGGTGGGTCACCCCCTCCAGCTCCCATCTAGGAAGGGAATGAGGGCCCGGAGCCCCTTATTACCCAGCATGCACTGAGGGCAGCCACAATGCAGGGGCACTAAGAAAAAAGAGGTGTTCCTTTAAAGAACTGGACATGAGAGAGAGGTGGGGGGAGAGAGGGAACATGGAAACAGTAGCCATAATGGGGGAAATCATAACTGGGTGAGGCTTCCTTACACCCCATTGTGCATCCTTTTTCTGTCCTCTTTTTATTACTATTTCCCATTGAAGCCAGTGGGATGTGCTACTAACATAGATCGAAATAATGTGATGAAATCAGATCTTGTCCTGTGTTGCATAGGACATACTTGCATGTACATTTCAGCATACATATAAGTTTCGCATCCAGGGGCTGCAACTCCCCCCCACATTGAGGGGCCCCCACATCTTTGCCTTTGCTTGTCCCTGCCCCTACCCGGTTCTTGGGCTGTCAGGTGGAGGCTGGGGCTGGAGTGTGTGGAGGGCACCCAGCAGCAGTGGGGGGTTATGTTCCCCTCAATATTGGAGGGCACAGCCCCCTTCCCCAAAATATGGGGGGGGGGCTTGAAGCCCCTTCTGCCCCCTATATCCAGTGCCCCTGTTTGCATCATTTCAAAAAGCAAGATTTTCCTTTACAGCTCAGTATTGCTTTGAATTTGAATTACATATCAGTGGGGGGGGGCACCATAATCTCGTCAGTGCTTAGGGCCTCTAAAGGTCTTGATCTGGGCCTAGTGGTGCCCCCCACTTGCCCAATGCTGTTGTAGGGGCTCCCCGCATCCCCTGTGTGGCCAGGGATGTTGGGCTCCAGTAGGCTCTTCTGGAGCAGATCCCATGAGATGCTGGACTGAGACAAAGGGCCACAGGCTAGCAGGCCCAGATCTTCCAGGAACAAGCTATTTTAAAAAAATATAAATAACAGCACAGATTAAAAATAAAACAATGCCAAGATCTCATTTGAGACCAGCCGCTGTGGTCCCCCAATCTCAGGTTCAACATGCAGCTTCCAGCACCAGGCCTTCTGGATCTGAATATCAGAAGATAAAGGAGATGGCTTGATGTCAAGTGAACAGCAGGCCCCTCCAGAGAATTTATGGACTATTTCTTAATATTGTACACTTTCTTCTCTCCCCCACCCCCAACCACTAGCCCTGCTTATACACATTTATCAGCACTTTGTTCCTGAGATGTGTGGCATTGCCTATTAGAAAACCAAACCAAACCAAACCCTGGACGTGTGGCCAGTGTGGTGTAGTGGTTAAGAGCGGGAGACTCGTAATCCCCAAGTGATGGATGCATATAATAAATAAATAAATAAACAAACAAACAAACAAACAAGCAATGAAGCTGAACACCTTCAAGTGCCCTGGAGTGATGGTGGCCATCATTGGCCCCAACTGAGCCCCCATTTGTATGGGAGTCCTGTCTGTTGCATTGCAGAAATTGGGGGGGGGGCTTTTTAGAACGACGAGGGGCAGGCCTGGAGTGCATTAGAGCAAATTGCCTGGGTAGGATGGAAGCCACAGAAGGTGTGATGCAAGCAGAGGCGCCCCTTTGTGGGGAGGGCAGAGCTCCTGTGCAGCGGCTCCTGCCCCCAGGTGAAAGGTGAATGGCTGTTCCTGGCTGGCAGGCTGTCAGCAGCACTTGAGGCACACCTGGCTGGGAAGGGGGGAAGTGCCTCCCGCAGGGTGGCTGAGCCCAGATTTATTTCTGTGGTGACAAGCTTGGCTTACGGCTGCACATGTGAACCCACCTTCCAGATCTCTGCCAGACAGACTTTGGTGGTCCCAGGCCCTGCAAATGAAAAGCAGCACCTGCAAGCCAGAAGAAGAGGAGCCCAAGAACAGGGATGCACCCAAGGGCCACCCGAGGGAGGGAGAGCAGCTCCCAGCTTCCATGGAGCAAAAGCAGGGCATGCTGCAGGCATCCTGCTTCCCCCACCCCAGTCATTTGGGCGTCTATTAGAAAATGGCAGAAGGCTCCCAATGGTTTCCATTGGGCAAGGCGGGGGGGGGGGGTCTCCACTTCTTCTTTGTCCACCTTTGATCTTGGCTGAAATCTGCGAGACTCTAATATCCAAGGGGCTTTTTAAAAAAGAGCCGGAAAAGAAGGGAAAAGAAGCTGTAGGGGCATGGTGGGGGCTGGTGGGGGCAGGGCAGGAAGCGTTGGGGAAATTAAAATTCAGCTCCAGCAGAAGGCTGCACTGCTTCAGCATGGCTGTTCTCCCTCCATCGATCGGTTCCAGCATTTGACTTTCAACCATGACAAAACTGTGGGCAAATTAATTGTTCTCCAGGATATTAGGCATCAGAGTCTATTAATCCTCTCTGGAGTCAGATGCACTATGAATACTAATGCAAACCATGGTGGGGGGAGGCGGGGGACGCGGCAATCATGTCGTTCGGAGGCTGACTTGATGCTGCTGCTTTTTTGGGAGGGGGGAGATGGCTGGTGGAAGGAGGGGGGGCAGTGAAGCCCTTCTGTGCTCGTCAGCCATTTGCTGCTGTTTCAGTGAGATCTCTGGCGGATTAATATTGGGAAGCAGGGGGAGGAGGAGGAGGAGGAGGAGGAGGAGGAGGAGGAGGAGGAGGAGGAGGAGGAGGAGGAGGGCATCAGATGCTAGATATTCCCAGAGTTAAGAAAGAAGCACTCCAAACCTTGAAAGTGCAGGGTGCCCCCAAACCTGGAAACACACACATACCCCTCCCCCACTGGCTTTTCTGTCAGAAAGAGGGGTGGGTGGGGAGAGGAGTGGTTTTAACTAGCCAAGCATGTTTTGTATCAGGATTCTAACCCGGGACAGGGAAGTGATGGTCAAATTCCTGCCTAATGTCACCCAAGCGCAGGTCCACCTCCAGCCCTCGCCACTTGGCCCACGTGGGGAAACAAAGAACTGTTTTCCTGCATTACTTCTGTTGATTTAAATTTTGGTGTAAGTCTTTGGAGAGGACTCTTTTATCCTTCATTTCCACTCCCCTGGTAACCCCCCCCCAAAAAAAATGGCTTCTGTGCTCCTTAAAATAAGATGAAGGACGTGGTTGGATGAGCAGCCTCCCTCTAAGCTGAGTTGACTTCAGCAGCACAAGGGGCATTGCGGTCAGTGGCAACCTTGTGGGCTGCCCACCAGGGCAACTCCGCTTCATGCTGCCGCTTAGCCCTGAAAAGGCTGAAAGGAGGTGGCAGGTATTGGCCAAGGCAAGGAAGGTGGCAGCTGCAAGGAGGCAGCCGCAGTGGCCCATCAGGGCTGCCAACAGCCAAGTATGTGCTAGGCCAGTGGAGTCTTTCCTCCATGTCTTTTCCTGCAGGGTGGGGTGGGGGTTCAGAAGAGAAAGGGTGGGTATACTTAAAAGCCACCAACATCTACTTTTGAGGACAAAGTGGCTTGCGGAAGACAAGAACAAAACTCACAGAAGCAATTCTAAAAACTTTATTGAAATAAATTAGTTGGCAAATGAAGCATCAGAGCAGAAGAGTATCTTAGCCCCCAAAAGTGAAGGCCTGAACGTCCCTGGGGAAAGCTATTGTGAAGGGAGGAGGCCTTGGCAGAGTTCTAAGCAGCCCCAGGAAAGGCCCTGCTTCTCCTTCTGGAGTCCAGTCTCCCCTGCACATGATATGGAACCTGCAGCAGCACAGCCTTCCGAGCAGATTATGTGGGTGCCTAAATGGAAGGAGGCAAGGAGCCATTCCACAGCCCCTGCCCCAAATTAGGCCTGCAAATGAGCCACCAGCCAGTTCTGCAGACATCTTGTGAGAGACGGCATAGGAAGATGCCACCTTGCAGCAATTGCTGGTCAAGCTGCCTCATTCTGCTCTAGCCAGAGTTTCTGGACCTTCTTCAAGGGCCGCCTAAAGCCGAATGCATTACAGCAGTCTGATTGGGAAATCAGCATAGCAGGAATGAATGTAGGTGGATCTTCATCCCTGGATCCAGCAAGTCCACCGCATCCCTGGGCCAAGCTGTGAACCTGGTCCTTTGAGAGAATGTGACCCCACGAAGGCTCCCACGACTTGTCTGATTAGGCCCATTAAATGCACAGGCTGCTCCAGCACAGTGCATAGACACAAACCCCTGGGAGGGGGAATGGGCTTATCACCTACTTCCCAGACCCATTTAAAACTCAATGCATATTTAACATGTTAGTGCAAACCTGTAAGAGGGTGTCACATGGAGGCAAAGAAAACAAGGACTGGGTGGGGGCCGTGATGAGGGTGTGCCGTGTGATACCAGACAGCACATTCCTCTCCGTGACTCATGGGCAACGTGCCAAGATGGTTGTGTGGTTGACTGCCATGACATCAGCCAAGGCTCTCAGCCAAGAAAGCAGAAAGCCCTTTGGAATTCTTCCTGGAAGCCGCTTTGAGATGTCCCTCCAGGAGGATCTTCTGGCAGCCATCCTCTGCCGCCATTATTATTATTATTATTATTATTATTATTATTATTATTATTATTATTATATCCTCTGGAGAACTGCTGGAGGCTAAGGAAATGACAGATGGTCCAGCAATGGAGAAATGGCCATGAAGAAAGCAACTCTGTCATGGGATGAGAACAAAACAACAGTCCACAAGGCCCTAGAAGAGAGCAGGGCCTGGGAGCTCTTGGGACCCTCTTGGTCCCACCTCCATTGTCCCATTGCCTCCACAACCTCAGTAGAATTGGAGCAGCCCCATCTAAGGAGAGCACAGCTACTACCCAACCCTTGAGCAGAGCAGATATTTATGGCTGTGTAAACACAGCACAGGCGCCTTCCGCATGATTTGGAGCTAAATGCAGTGTTACTTAATTAATGCACATGCAGCACCGATTAGAGTCCACGGGAAATTGGGATCCTCCCGGGGCCTCTGTAGATGGATGGGTGGAAAGACAAAGGCCTGCAAGGCTGGCCAGGAGAAAAAGAGAGACACCCCCCCCCCCCCGGATCTGAGGAGCACCCAGGGGGAGCCTTGACCAGGCACAGCAGCAGGAGGAAAGCTGTAGCTGCTGCACGCCTAGAGGGGCAGCCACAGGAAACCTCCCTCTGAGATGCAGTGGGGCTGGGAGGATCCCTTTCCTTGATGGGGTGAGGCAGCTTGAGATGTGCCTGCTTCCTGAACATCGGAGCCAACTCCTAGGGGGCTGCCTGCCCCCCCCCAAAAAAAGTTGATGGGCATTGCCAAAACGATGTGCAAGCACCGTGTCATGTGGTCAGTTGTGTGTGGTGGGGCTTACCTCCACCCCCCTCCAATATTCTATTCAAGTTGGCACCTCTGTTCCTGAAGCACTCCAGGAGAAGCAGCATGCCAGCGCCCTTCCTCCTCCTCCTCCTCCTCCTCCTCCTCCTCCTCCCCCCCCCCGGAGGTGGGGGCTGTCTTTCCTGGGTGCCTTCGAAGAGGCTGGGCTCCCTCTCCAGGTGGGCTAACCCTTTTTGCTTAAATGGGCAGTGCGTTCACCAGGGACAATGGATCAGACTGTGAGCTCATCAAGGTGCCCCTGGGGGAAAAGAAGGAACCTTTTCAAGCCAGAGGCCTTGTGGAGAGGAAGAGCATTTTGTAGGAATGAGAAAGAAAGGTCTATCAGTGCAATTCAGAAATGCATGGGGGGGGGAGAAAGGGGGAGATCTCTGGGGGCTGAAGGCTAGTACAGCTGCAACAACAAAGAAAACATATGGAGAGTATTGGGGGGGCACACAATGATCCCCCTCGTGCCTCTGTCTGTGGCCAGTTGTTGATTTACAACTGTTTTTTCTTCTATTCCCCCTGGGGGGTGGGCTGTGAACTGGGCAAAGCATTTGAGATGCCCATTTCCTTCTTTGGAGAACTTTGGAAAGGAGAAACTCCCAGGCTGGCTGCTCCCAGTCTCTGAGAGTGTCTGCAGCCTCCGACCTTGGCCCAAATAGGACATCCCCTGGGAAAGCTGAGAGTAGGTGGTGGAGATTCTCACACTACGGACTCTGCTGTGAAAGGGAAAGCCTTGGGGAGGAACAAGACCAAGGAAAAAGTTGCTCCACAAAATTAAAGAGCCCCGAAGTCCATCCATTGTATTGCCCAGAGGAGTTGGTACCTGGAACCTGGAACCTGGTGGTGGGTTCTCTGCTCCTCATCCAAGTGGGAGAAAAACTCACAAAGACCACTCAAAACACCAGAGGGTTGAGATGCCTCCTTCTGACCTTGAGCTAACCTGGTCCCTGCACACACCTCTGGTTCCTTGACTTAAGGGAGGAAAGACCAAACGCATAGGTGAATATTGCAATCCTTGCATTCACTCAGATCACATTCCCAGTGTGCTCCCTCCTGTTCTATGCATGGGCAGCACATTGGGTAAGTTTGTAGGAGTCCCTTGCTCAGCCTTTGCAGAGAGAGAGAGGTCTACTTTGAGATGAATCATCATCATCAGCTTTGCTTAGCATGAGCTGCTCCAGAACTCAGACATAGGGCAGGCAAGGCCCATTTTGCAGCTGCATCTTAGCTAAGGCCTCATCCACATTTCCGCTCCTCCTATACCTAGACGACATGGGTCCAAGTCATTTTCTGCTCGTCCCGTCCTTTCTAGTAGTAGCAGGTGTGCCCTAAGTGTGCTTTGGGAGGGGAGCCGCAGTGGGCAGCCTCCACGCCCCTTCCCCCACCTCCCTCGTGGGCAGGCCCTGTATGCCCACCCCAGGTAGGGTTTGTGTATGTGCCGCCACTGCTTTCTAGGCATGGGGCTGAGGGGTTTAGCATTTGCCCTGCTCTTTCCTTGGGAATCGGAACAAACGGCCATCCGCAGAAAACCCACTTGCCATTTGTTCTGATTCAGTGGAAAGTGGCAGGACAAAGAGAGGTGTGGACAAGCCCTAATCTGGGGGGAAATCATTGTTTTGCCTCTCTTCTAAACTTTTTATAAAATTCTGATTTCTTCTCATTGGGTGCATAGAATCCCACCAGAATTACTTTTACAACAGTTATTGTTATCTCCATAACAATAATTCTGCCTTTACCATCTTTAAAAATCTGCTTCGGATCTAATTTAGCATTTACATATAGGACCACTCCTCTTTCCTTTCTTTCTTTCTTTCTTTCTTTCTTTCTTTCTTTCTTTCTTTCTTTCTTTCTTTCTTTCTTATCAGATGTTATAAATTCCAGTCTTGAAAACCCAAACTGAACTGCCCTTTGGGAACTGGCCAGTGTGAAGGCAGAGTTGGACAACTGCATTTCATATATCAGGGCTTAAAAGCAGAAGGGGAGAAGCTGCACACCTGTGAAACCTCCCTTCTTTGGGAAGCAAGGAGGCAAACAAAAAGCTCCCCCAGCCCCTCCTGGTGGAGCTCTGCCCCACATCTCCTCTCTTCCCCCTGCGCTATGCCTGGAGTAGGCCTGGCTTTTATTAAGCCCATTTGGAGGTTCAGCTCAGGCCTTGACAGCTGACCACACTTGCTCAAAAGAAATAAGAAAACTCTTGTCGGGATTCCCCCGCCCCACCCCGCCCGTCCTTAGATGTGTAATGGGTTTCTTATGTACCAGCAAAGAAAATCTCTCTCAACTGGATCACCTATTTTCTTGTCAAAAACTCTTCGGACAAAAGCTAATCATGAATAAAATGCCTTGCCATTTTTCAAAAGAGTTCCCCTATTTGAAGTCAGAATGTTTTGTGTGAGAGAGAGAGAGTTTAAAGGAGTCTAGAGAATCTGAAGATAATGCAGACCAGAGAAGGGGTGAAGGCAAAGCTCTTGGGCCCCCTCTGCTCCCCAAGAGAACAGCAGCAGGAGCTCTGCTTCCTTGGGAGGCTCTGGCTCCCTCGCAGGGCACCTCATTCTTTGTTTCCAGGCCTTTGACCATTTTGGTTGCCCTCCTCTGGACACGTTCCAACTTGTCAGTATCCTTTTTGAACTGTGGTGCCCAGAACTGGACACAGTACTCCAGGTGAGGTCTGACCAGAGCAGAATACAGTGGTACTATTACTTCCCTTGATCTAGATGCTATACTCCTATTAATGCAGCCCAGAATTGCATTGGCTTTTTTAGCTGCTGCATCACACTGTTGACTCATGTCAAGTTTGTGGTCTACCAAGACTCCTAGATCCTTTTCACATGTACTGCTCTCAAGCCAGGTGTCTCCCATCCTGTATTTGTGCCTTTCATTTTTTTTGCCCAAGTGTAGTACTTTACATTTCTCCCTGTTAAAATTCATCTTGAGGCAGAGTGTGACTTTCAGCTTGGATAGTTGAACAGACACTCTGCCCTCTGCCCTCTTCCAGTCCGCACCTTCTCCTTAATGCAACCCTTATTTCAGATCAGCTGTTTTCAGTTTAGAGGAATTCAAAAACGAATCTCCCTTCCCACATCTGGAGTTGAGAAGAGTGAGGCTCTTTCTTCCTAATAGCAGAGATACAGAAGGAAGCAAATCGATTGAGCTGAGTTGTAGCCCTTGGACAATAATGGATCACACAGTTGACACCAAAGTAATCTTTCTTGACTACCCTGTGCTTGACAAAGAGATGGGGCAAATTATCCTTGATTGTTTTAATTATTCAAACTCTTGATTTGTCTGACAGTTACAAAGCATGGCAAGTGGGAGGGAGCGGACGAAGCAAATCTCTGATGCGGATGGGGAAGAGAATCAGGAAATCATCCCCATCCCAAGAGTGTTGTGTTTGTGTGTGTGTGTATGCTGGCCCAATACATTTTGGCACCTAAGGCGAACCACAACATGCCTCTGCCCTCCCCCCTCCAGGGAAGAAGGAGTGAGTGAATATCTACATTGGGAACAAGGGAGGAATAAAGATCTCTGGGGAGGTGGGGAAGGGTAGGAGGAGACCAGCAGTGCCTCCTGTTCACCAAGAGGCCACTGTGGCGCTAGCATTGGGGGAGGCTGCCAGGGGGTGGCGCTGCCACCATGGCAGCAGCAGCAGGAGCAGCAGCACAGCGATGCCTTCCTTGGAGGCTGAATCTAAGGCCCCTGTGGAGCCTGTCACCTGAGGCAGTCACCTCACTTTGCCACATGGGTGGGTGGCCCTGTGTATGTGCACACACAGAGAGCAATGATCCTGCCAAGCTCCATGTGGGGAGGTGCTGGTTTTCTGGCTCCTTAGCATCATTTGATGGTGCAGAAGGTGGTGGTGACTGGGGATCACCGTGGAGTGGAATCTCACACCCCAATTATCAGTGCAAAAGCACCAGCTGTGTCATAGTTTTTTTGGGGGGTCCCCTCTAGTGGGGGAGGGTGATGCACCTAACCTGATTTTTCCCTATGACAGAAAGCTTCACCTTGGAGCATGATATCTGAGAACTCCCTGCCATCCTCCCTAGTTTGGCTCCCCAGTGGCTGGCTTGGAGATGGAAGCTCCCTGTCTTGTGGGAGGCCCCATGAAATAGTCCTGTGTGACTTAGAAGCTTGCTTGCAGCAGACTCTGGCTGGCTCCAGTGTTTTCCCAGGTGCTCTGCAATTATTAGAAGAGGCCGCAACATGTTCAGTGCCCCCCTCCCCTGAAAGATGAGAGAAGGTAGGGTCTGTTGGTGACAATGTCTCTGTGCTTCTCTCCTTGCCCGCTCCCAACCATTTCCCAGCCCTCCGAAATAAAAGCTCTTCCAAGGGCAGATTTAATGAAAGCCATAATTATCTGGCTCTCCCTCCTTTCCTGGGCAGTTGCTCAGGACAATGGGGCACATTGAGCACCAGTGGCATTTGGACTGAGCAGGCTGAGCAGATAAGAGGCCTCACTTGTGCTGACCATCTGTGGAGCTGCATCTTGGATATCTGGCTTGGAGCAAAAGGGGGGGGGAGGAGAGGAGGTAGGGAGCTCCTTTGCAAGAGATCCTAATACCAAGTTCTGGATACCCCCTAATCAGAGCCTTGGCCCTGATGCATGAAGGAGCTTCTATGTCTGCAGCTAGCAGTCTTTTTCCAGGGCGAAACGGAGGAGAGGTTCAGTGCTTGTGAGCTGGGTTGCTGGGCAGGGCGAAGCTTTGGAAAAAGATGGTTGGTCCTTTCTGGCAGCCTCCTTCCCTTCTGGACTTTTATGGGTATGTCCGTAGCAAAAGGAAGAACAAGGAAACAGTGGGGTCACTTAGAGGAGAAGATGGTGAAATGCGAACAGGGGACAGAGAAAGGGCAGAACTCCTCAATGCCTTCTTTGCCTCAGTCTTCTCCAAAAAAGAAAACAATGCCCGACCTGAAGAATTATGGAGCAGATGATTCAGCAGGGGAAACACAGCCCAGAATAAGTAAGGAGGTAATACAAGAATAATTGGCGAATTTAGATGTATTCAAGTCTCCAGGGCCAGATGAACTACATCCAAGAATATTAAAAGAACTGGCAGAGGTGATTTCAGAACCACTGGCAGTAATCTTTGAGAATTCCTGGAGAACAGGCAAAGTCCCAGCAGACTGGAGGAGGGCAAATGTTGTCCCTATTTTCAAAAAGGGAAAAAGAGAGGATCCAAACAATTACTGCCCAGTCAGCCTGACATCAATACCAGGAAAGATTCTAGAGCAAATCATTAAGCAAACGGTCTGTGAGCACCTAAAAAGGAACGTTGTGATCACTAAAAGTCAGCATGGGTTTCTGAAAAATAGGTCATGTCAGACTAATCTGATTTCATTTTTTGACAGAATTACAAGCCTGGTAGATGAAGGGAACGCTGTGGATGTAGCCTATCTTGATTTCAGCAAGGCCTTTGACAAGGTGCCCCATGATATTCTTGTAAAGAAGCTGGTAAAATGCGGGCTAGACAATGCTACCATTCAGTGGATTTGTAACTGGCTGACTGACCGAACCCAAAGGGTGCTCATCAATGGCTCCTCCTCATCCTGGAGAGAAGTGACTAGTGGGGTGCCACAGGGTCCTGTCTTGGGCCCAGTCTTATTCAACATCTTTATCAATGACTTGGATGATGGGCTTGAGGGCATCCTGAGCAAGTTTGCAGATGACACCAAATTGGGAGGGGTGGCTAATACCCCAGAGGACAGGATCACACTTCAAAATGACCTTAACAGATTAGACAACTGGGCCAAAGCAAACAAGATGAATTTTAACAAGGAGAAATGTAAAGTACTACACTTGGGCAAAAAAATAATAATGAAAGGCACAAATACAAGATGGGTGACACCTGGCTTGAGAGCAGTACATGTGAAAAGGATCTAGGAGTCCTGGTAGACCACAAACTTGACATGAGTCAACAGTGTGATGCAGTAGCTAAAAAAGCCAATGCAATTCTGGGCTGCATTAATAGGAGTATAGCATCTAGATCAAGGGAAGTAGTAGTACCACTGTATTCCGCTCTGGTCAGACCGCAGTTCAAGAAGGGTACTGACAAGATGGAACGTGTCCAGAGGAGGGCAACCAAAATGGTCAAAGACTTGGAAACAATGCCTTACGAGGAACGGCTTAGGGAGCTGGGCATGTATAGCTTGGGGAAGAGAAGGTTAAGGGGTGATATATAGCCATGTTCAAATATTTAAAAGAATGTCATATAGAGGAGGGAGAAAGGTTGTTTTCTGCTGCTCCAGAGAAGTGGACACGGAGCAATGGATTCAAACTACAAGAAAGAAGATTCCACCTAAACATTAGGAAGAACTTCTTGACAGTAAGAGCTGTTCGACAGTGGAATTTGCTGCCAAGGAGTGTGGTGGAGTCTCCTTCTTTGGAGGTCTTTAAGCAGAGGCTTGACAGCCATATGTCAAGAATGCTTTGATGGTGTTTCCTACTTGGCAGGGGGTTGGACTGGATGGCCCTTGTGGTCTCTTCCAACTCTATGATTCTATGATTCTATGGACGTGGCTGGGTGTCAGAAGGAAAGCACCTTAAATATGGCAATCAAGAGCATCCAATCCGTTGCCACTGTGTTCTGTGAAAATCAGCCAGGCACTGTGTGCGTACAGATCTGCATGTGTTTATGGGCTGCCTGTCACCCACCGTTACGCAGGAAATGGCAGGGGTGGC
This sequence comes from Zootoca vivipara, assembly GCF_963506605.1. Classification (NCBI taxonomy): domain Eukaryota; kingdom Metazoa; phylum Chordata; class Lepidosauria; order Squamata; family Lacertidae; genus Zootoca; species Zootoca vivipara. The sequence goes on from NC_083292.1 coordinate 766,014, forward strand.
CAGGCCAAGAAGGTGCACCGCATGTGAGGCAGGGCGGGAGGAAACCTCAGTCGGAGACACACATCAGGAAACCAGCTCAAGATCCCGTTTTGCCTGTGATGGGAAATATTTTGGATCAAAAGGGATTTATTTTAAACAGAGTTATGAAAGGGTTTGGTGGTTCCTTGCAAAGGAGGCTGCGTACATAGCATACTTTCAAAGCCCATTCAAAGTGCATTTCCCGGCCGCCCTCAAATAATTCCAAGCACTATTGTTTGTTAGGGATTGTTGGGGATTTTAACTCTGTGAGGGGTGAACTACAGCGCCCAGGGGATTCTCTGAAGGAAAGAGGGTGCTTGGGATGTGTCAAAGACACTGATGCGGCTACTCTAGAGTAACGACTGTCCCTCACATCCACCCCCCTCCCAGGCCCCCCTTCCCCCCTCCCTAGGGGCTCCGAGGGTGCCGGGGACGACTGAAAACCTAAAAAGTCCGTGTTGTCAGAGTCCATGGGTGTAAAAATCTCCCCCCAATCCAGCGATCGTTCCCCCTCCCCCTGAGAAGACGGGAAGCCCAAGAAGTCCGTGGCGTCAGAGCTGGTGGGAGTAAAAATGTGCTGCCAGTCCTCTCCTGCCTCTGACGTGGTCGACCTCGGAGAAACCCACAACTCTTCTTCAGGATCCTCAAATTCCGCTTCCCACCTCCATGGAGAGCTGCTTTCTGCGACCCCTTCCTCCGGCCCCTCCCCTTCTCCCTCCCTTTCCATGTGCCAGGGCTTGGGCCTGTGGGGGAAAAGGGCGTGGAATTCTTCCACTAAGAATTCCTCTTGTACTTCCGTGGCTGGTATCCACTCACTGTGGGATGGCGGAGTGTCTTCCCATGCCATGAGATACTCCAGCCCTCTCACACCTCTCCTTGAATCCAGAATCTCAGTGGCCACGTTGAGTTGCTGGGTGTCTCCCCTCCCCCCCTCCCTCGGGGGGCTGATCGCTGTCTCTGAACCTGGTGCTTTCCCTGTAAGGCGACAGCAGCGATCTATGAAACACTGGGTGCACCTTCATGTCTTCCGGCAGTTCCAGCCTGAAGGCTACCGGATTGACCTGTTGCGTGACCGTGAAGGGGCCCAGCCTTCTGGGCGCCAACTTTTTGCACCGCCCTCTGGTGGGAAGGCCCTCCGAGGACAACCAAACCTTGTCCCCCACCCTGATGACCTCCCCCGGTCGTCTGTGGCAATCTGCCCCCTTCTTGTATGCTTCCTTGGCCCTCTCCAAGTGCTCCCTGAGCTGCTGGTGCACCGTCTCCAGTTCCTCCGCCCAATCCTCTGCCTGTGGGCCCTCCTCCTCCTCCTCCCCCTCCCTCTCTGGGAAAGATCTGAGGTCGCGCCCGTAGTTGGCCTTAAAGGGCGACACCCCTGTGGAGACGTGCACTGCATTGTTGTAGGCAAATTCTGCCAGTGGCAGGCGATCCACCCAGTCCGTTTGCCTCTGGCTGATGTAGCATCTCAGGTACTGCTGCAGAATGGCGTTGACCCTCTCCGCCTGTCCATTGGTCTGCGGGTGCCGAGCCGTCGACAAGCTGACCTCCACCTGCAGGAGGTTCATGAGCCGCCGCCAGAACCTGGAAACAAATTGGCGGCCTCGGTCCGAAATAACCCTTAAGGGTAACCCATGCAGTCTGAATACGTGGTCCACAAACAGTTTGGCTGTCTCTTCTGCAGAGACCACCCTGGCACATGGTATAAAATGGCACATTTTGGACATGAGGTCCACCACCACCAACACTGCGGTCTTGCCCCTGGAAGAAGGCAGGTCTGTGATGAAGTCCATGGACACTACTTCCCACGGCCTGTGCGGTGTGGCTAATGGCTCCAGCAACCCTGCTGGTGCTGCTCTGACTACCTTTGCTCGCTGGCAGGTGTCACAGCCCCTTACATAGTCCCGAATATCCTCCCGCACCCCTGGCCACCAGAAGTGTCTCATGACTAAGTGAGTGGTTTTGTCCTTTCCAAAATGACCCGCCGTTGGGTTGTCGTGCATCTGCTTGAGGACCTTACCTCTGAGCTGTGCGGTGGGCAGGTACAGGGCTCCCCTGTAAAAAAGCAACCCCCTTCGTTCTGCAAAGTCGTTTGCTTGCTCCCTCCCCCTTCGCAGATCTCTGAAGATGTGGGTGGCGAACTCATCTGCTGCCATCAGTGCTGTGAGTTCTGCCTCGCTCACCACTACTCTAGAGTAACGACTCCTCGCAGCATAGTCCTTTTAGACTTTTATTAAGTGCTGATTATTTACAGTGCTCAGAGCGATCTATATACATGCTTTCGGTCAGGTGTCAGTACCTCCGAATGGAGGTTGGCGCCTTTTCTTCCAGCAAAGAAGCTTGGGGAGACCCAGCCTCTTCCCCCTACGTTTTTTGCGCAATTCCGGAGTCGGGGGGATTGGCCTTCCCCCCGGGCTCCCCCCTTCCTGTCCCACCTGGGTCAGTGGCTCCGCAACCTTGCCTGAGCCTCGGACACCACTTCCTGATTCTCCGCTGGAGGCAGAGCTCTCCCTGCTCTCCCCAGTGCTTGGGGATGGGCTGGACCTTAAGATGGGAGGGACCTCTCGGTATCCCCTGTCCCTCACAGGATGTGCTTTAAATGTACCCTATGCAGAGTGTATCCTGCCATGCAAGGACATGGCAGGGTTAGGGTTATCTTAGCAGGCTGAAATTAAAAAAAAAAACAAGTTACAATGCAAAACTCAGAAGAATATATCAGTAATAAAAGTTTGATTACTTATTGCAGCACATGAGAGGATCTGAGTTCCTTGCATTGTTTCTATCTACTATGCTCTAGGTCTATGCTCTTTTTTTATAAAAAAAAATCAAATTATTTTGTGGCTCTTTCTGGTGCTCTGAGCATGTGCTTAGCCCACCTATTGAGTAATCAAGCACTGGGGGAAAGAGTTTGAAATATTCTTGTTTATTGGCTTTTGAGAGTAAATGGAGCTGTGGAGGGGAAAGAGTTGACGGCTGGGAGAAAGCCGATTGGTTGTGGCAATGCAAGGAGAAAGCGATGTTTCTAGTCCCTGGGATTAAGGCACCAGGTCTCTTTCACACTCAGCAACTCTGCAGCTAACACTTTGTCAAATGCTTGTGCAACTGCCTTGACATGAGTGATATTTGAGGAGTCCAGCCTTTGCAAATTCCAAGGCAAATGGTCTTGATCTGCACTTGCTGGGCTAATGGGCAGATCATAACTTTAATGATTCACTCTATTTCACACTTCCCTAATATACCAGTAAAGTCTTCAGCTCAAAAAATATATCAAAATAAATTTAGAAATGCATTATTCAGCTATGATATGTCTAAAATATTTATTTATTTTGCATGCATATTTCAATTTGTGCATATGTTAAAACCTTGCAAATTAATGTGGAAATAGCAACAAGAGTTATGCAGATGTGACAGACATTGGCTGTAAATAAATGGATGTTTCCCTTTCTCCCTTCTCATGAAGGTGAGATTTTTTTGCAGGATGGGGGAGCCTTCCCAAGGCTCCTCATCTTGTGCTCTGTTGCTCTGGTGGGGAGGGTGTATTAGTTAAAGAAGGGACCATTATGATGACTCATTCTGAATCTGACCAGGCACGGGTTAGAGCTCAATGTTGAGCCTAACAAGCGGTGGTAGCGACGGCGAAGAAGACTTTCTTCACCGCCTCTATTGCATCTGCAGAAAACAGCAGCAGGAGACAGTGGAACCACCTGCTCCACCGGGGCCCAGTACAGGCCACATGATCTCCTGCAACAATTTTGCAAAGTTTTTTTGCAGATAAAATCGCTCAGATTCAGGAAGAGGTAGACTCCACCGTGGGAGCAGGGCCAGAGCAGGGGAGTGCTAAAGATCTGTCTAGTCAAGTTGTGTGGGATCAATTCCAATCTGTTACCTCCGAGGATGTGGACAGGCTGCTTGGACGAGTGAAACCAACCATCTGTCTCCTTGATCCTTGCCCATCCTGGCTTATAAAAGCTAGCTGGGAAGGGATGGCTTCGCGGGTTGGTAAATGCTTCTCTCCGTGAGGGAGCCTTCCCAGACCCCCCTGAAAGAGGTGGTTATTAAACCACTTCTTTAAAAAAAACCACATATTTAGATGCGGCCAATATGGCCAACTATCGCCCAGTGTCAAATCTTCCATTCTTGGGCAAGGTGATTGAGCGAGTGGTTGCTGAACAACTCCAGGCACGCCTGGAAGAAGCTGACCATTTGGATCCCTTCCAGTCGTGATTCAGGCCTCATCATGGGACTGAAACTGCCTTGGTTGCACTGGTTGATGATCTCCGGCAGGCTAGGGACAAAGGTGAGAGCTGTTTGCTAGTTCTGCTGGATCTCTCAGCGGCTTTTGACACCATCGACCATAACATCCTTCTGGACTATCTAGAGGGCTTGGGAGCTGGGGGCACTGTCATACAGTGGTTCCGCTCCTTCCTCCTGGGCCGTGTTCAGAAAGTGGTGGTGGGGAATGAGTGTTCAGACCCCTGGGCTCTCACTTGTGGGGTGCCTCAGGGCTCTGTCCTCTCCCCCATGCTTTTGAACATCTACATGCAGCTGCTGGGAAAGATCATCAGGGGGTTTGGGCTGGGTGTTCATCAGTATGCGGCTGATACCCCTCTTTCAAATCAGAACCAGTGAAGGTGGTGAAGGTCCTTTTGAGTGCCTGGAGGTGGTTGGAGAGTGGGTGGCAGCTAACAGATTGAGGTTGAATCCTGACAAGACTGAAGTACTGTTTGTGGGGGACAGGAGGTGGGCAGGTGTGGAGGACTCCCTGGTTCTGAATGGGGTAATTGTGCCCCTGAAGGACCAGACGCGAAGCCTGGGAGTCATTTTGGACTCACAGCTGTCCATGGAGGCGCAGGTCAATTCTGTGTCCAGGGCAGCTGTCTATCAGCTCCATCTGGTACGCAGACTGAGACCCTACCTGCCTGCAGACTGTCTCGCCAGCGTGGTGCATGCTCTAGTTATCTCCCGCTTGGACTACTGCAATGCGCTCTACGTGGGGCTACCTTTGAAGGTGACACAGAAGCTACAACTAATCCAGAATGCGGCAGCTAGACTGGTGACTGGGAGCGGCCGCCGAGACCACATAAAACCGGTCTTGAAAGATCTACATTGGCTCCCAGTACGTTTCCGAGCACAATTCACAGTGTTGGTGCTGACCTTTAAAGCCCTAAATGGCCTTGGTCCAGTATACCTGAAGGAGCATCTCCACCTCCATCGCTCTACCCAGACACTGAGGTCCAGTGCCGAGGGCCTTCTGGCGGTTCCCTCGTTGCGAGAAGCCAAGTTTCAGGGAACCAGGCAGAGGGCCTTCTCGGTAGTGGCGCCCGCCCTGTGGAACGCCCTCCCATTAGATGTCAAAGAGAAAAACAGCTACCAGATTTTTAGAAGACATCTGAAGGCAGCCCTGTTTAGAGAGGCTTTTAATGTTTAATCGATTATTTTATTTTATTTTTCTGTTGGAAGCCGCCCAGAGTGGCTGGGGAAACCCAGCCAGATGGGCGGGGTATAAATAATATATTATTATTATTATTATTATTATTATTATTATTATTAAATAGAATTCCTTTGTGGCACAAATTACCAATAATGTTTAACTCTGCAAAAATGCCCAACAAAAAGAACCTGAATGCTTAGGGACACAAATAAGTGGCTCAGGCTCCATATGTGTCAGTGAGGAGAAGAAATTGGAACTGCAGAGGCCTCACGGAGGCATGGCAGGAGGTGCCCATGGAGAGGTAGGGAAGCTGCCCTCAAGGGATTGGCAAAAGGGGAATGGCAGCAATGCAAGGTGCAGGAGACCCCAAGGAGATGCTCCTAGAAGGGAAGCTCAGGGAGGCTCTGGAGTCTGAAGCAGCAGTGGGCAGAGAGTGGTAGGGGATGTTTTATCCCATGTCGATGGCCTTTCAGCTGATTCCCTGGTGGCCCGCTGGAATGCGGAGTTAACCAGTGCTATTGACTGTCTGGCTCCGAAGCGCCCTCTCAGATTGCATGGAGCCCGGACAGCCCCGTGGTTCTCCCCGGCGCTGAGGGCGATGAAACAGTCGTTGAGACGGCTAGAGCGCCGGTGGCGGAAAACTCATTTTGAATCAGACCGGACACGGGCTAGAGCTCAACTTCGAGCCTACCAAGTGGCAATGGCGACGGCAAAGAGGACCTTCTTCGCCGTCTCCATCGCATCTGCAGAAAACAGCAGCAGGAGACTCTTCCAGGTGGTTCGCAATTTAGCGGAACCACCTGCTCCATCCGGGCCCAGTACGGGCCACATGATCTCCTGCAATGATTTTGCAAAGTTTTTTGCAGATAAAGTCGCTCAGATTCGGGAAGAGGTAGACTCCACCGTGGGAGCAGGGCCGGGGCGGGGGAGTGCTAGAGTCCTGTCTAGTCAAGTTTTGTGGGATCAATTTCAATCTGTTACCTCCGAGGATGTGGACAGGCTGCTTCGACGAGTGAAACCAACCACCTGTCTCCTTGATCCTTGCCCATCCTGGCTTATAAAAGCTAGCCGGGAAGGGCTGGGCGATGGGCTTCGCGGGTTGGTAAATGCTTCTCTCCATGAAGGAGCCTTCCCAGACCCGCTGAAAGAGGCGGTTATTAAACCGCTTCTTAAAAAACCATCTTTAGATCCGGCCAATATGGCCAACTATCGCCCAGTCTCAAATCTTCCATTCTTGGGCAAGGTGATTGAGCGAGTGGTTGCCGAACAACTTCAGGCACGCCTGGAAGAAGCGGACCATTTGGATCCCTTCCAGTCAGGATTCAGGCCTCATCATGGGACTGAAACTGCCTTGGTCGCACTGGTCGATGATCTCCGGCGGGCTAGGGACAAAGGTAACAGCTGTTTCCTTGTTCTGCTGGATCTCTCAGCGGCTTTTGACACCATCGACCATAACATCCTTCTGGACCGTCTAGAGGGCTTGGGAGCTGGGGGCACTGTCATGCAGTGGTTCCGCTCCTTCCTCCTGGGCCGTGTTCAGAAAGTGGTGGTGGGGGATGAGTGTTCAGACCCCTGGGCTCTCACTTGTGGGGTGCCTCAGGGTTCTGTCCTCTCCCCCATGCTTTTTAACATCTATATGCAGCCGCTGGGAGAGATCATCAGGGGGTTTGGGCTGGGTGTCCATCAGTATGCTGATGATACCCAGCTCTACCTCTCTTTTAAATCAGAACCAGTGAAGGCGGTGAAGGTCCTGTGTGAGTGCTTGGAGGCGGTTGGAGGATGGATGGCGGCTAACAGATTGAGATTGAATCCTGACAAGACAGAAGTACTGTTTGTGGGGGACAGGAGGCGGGTGGGTGTGGAGGACTCCCTGGTCCTGAATGGGGTAACTGTGCCCCTGAAAGACCAGGTGCGCAGCCTGGGAGTCATTTTAGACACACAGCTGTCCATGGACCTTTAAAGCCCTAAACGGCCTCGGTCCGGTATACCTGAAGGAGCGTCTCCACCCCCATCGTACTGCCCGGACACTGAGGTCCAGCTCCGAGGGCCTTCTGGCGGTTCCCTCACTACGAGAAGCCAAGTTACAGGGAACCAGGCAGAGGGCCTTCTCGGTAGTGGCACCCGCCCTGTGGAATGCCCTCCCACTAGAGGTCAAAGAGAACAACAATTACCAGACCTTTAGAAGGCATCTCAAGGCAGCCCTGTTTAGGGAAGCTTTTAATGTCTGATGGATTTCTGTATTTTAATGTTTGATGGATTTTTGTATTTTAGAATTTGTTTTGTTGGAAGCCGCCCAGAGTGGCTGGGGGAACCCGGCCAGATGGGCGGGGTATAAATAATAAATTATTATTATTATTATTATTAACAGATAATGTGAAGGATATGGAGTATCTCAGCCAGGGCAGTCTCGAGCAGGTCGCGCGCCCTGGCACTGAGGGGCGGAGATCGCTCCGGCGCCCCCGCCCTCGCAGGGTGTAGCACGGCTTCCACGCGGCTTTGCCACGCAGCACCCAGTCTACCAGCACGGCGCCCTAGCACCCTGTGACACCGGGACTCTACCTAGAGCCGGCCCTGATCTCAGCTGAAAGCATCTCAGACCTGAGAGCTTTCAGGTTCATCTCCATCACACACCCCACCGCACCTGTGCCCTAATCCAAAGAATGAAATCTGCCTGTGGAAAAAGGATTGTGCGCCAAGAGAATTCCATGCATGGGGGGGGGCGGCAGTGAGTGTGTGGAGAGAACCGGTCTGAACCAGCAAGCTAGGAATGCTCATGGAGGGGCCCTCACATATCTGGAGGGTGGGGATTCACCTGGGCACCACCTTGTACAGTGGGAACCCCAGGCTGCTGAAAGGAAGCATTATGGTAACAGGAACAGAAGAAATGCACAAAAACGTTTGTTTGTTTGTGTGTGTGTGTGTGTGTGTGTGTGTGTGTGTGTGTGTGTGTGAGAGAGAGAGAGAGAGAGAGAGAGAGAGAGAGAGAGAGAGAGAGAGAGAGAGAGAGAGAGAGAAGTCCTACAGTCAAACTTGCTATAAAAATGGAACAGAAGAATGGCACAATTCTCTTTAGCGCATCTTCCAACATTTAAGAAAATTTATCTTAACATTAGAAACATCAATCAAAACAAATAAAAGAGGGAGGAGTTCAAAACCACCTATAAATTATTGTAATATTTGCAAGGAGAACCACATTTTAGGTAAACATGTACAATGTAAAGGTTCTGTCTGCAGGGATGGGAAGGGTCATTTGGCAGCCTCCTGAAATGGGGCACTTTCTTGGCTCTCGCTGGGTTTCTTCCCCACCCTCATGATCTAACTTTGATTCACAAAGGAGCAAATGCCACCAGTGTTTTGCTCAGTCCTAGAGAGGGTCCTCAGCAGCCTGATGTTGCCTGGAACATGGCATGGCTGCAACCAGCTACTCAGTGCCTGAGCAAACGTTTGGCAGGGCCAATTCTCGCTCCCACAGCCACGGGTAAGACAGGTTTGCATTTGTTTTCATTAGTGGCTTGCTAAAGTATTTATTAGCCATTACATCTCAATTGCAAATTGATGAGGTTTCCATATCTCCGTATGCAAATATAATACGTCTGGCTCGAATATTGATGGACTGGCAGGAGATCGGGCTAATTCTCATAATCCCTGGGAGCCCATCCTGGAGTTATTTGCATTGGAGTCTCCCTAAGAAAGACCACCCACTTTTTCCTGCAGTGCTTCGGCCTTTGGATGTGGCCAGGCAGGAGCAGAGTCCGAGGAGGAGGAGGAGGAGGAGGAGGAGGAGGAGGAGGTGGAGGAGGTGGAGGAGGAGGAGGAGAACACTGGAGCCCTTTGACAGAGCAGCCGAGGCCCAAGAGCTGTTCCCCGGCAGCTTTGAGAGGAGCTTTAGAGAAAGAAGCAGATTTGAGTCCAGCTGTGTAAATGTTTTCAGTTTCACTGCTGAGGCCCTGATTTTGAGCTCATGCCAAGACAAGCTGTGCTCGAGTTGTTTTTGGCAACGCCTCCCGGCTGAGGAATGTCAGCATCACTTTCAAAATATGATGGTTTGTAATTTGGACCACAGGATGAAAACTGAGCTGCTGCTGGGTGCCTTGCTATTATCTCATTACCAGCCCCCTGTCTCCCCTCCCCCTCTTACCTTGGCAGCCTAGCCCCACTGCAGGCCATCTGATGGCCACATCCCCCTGGGCACATGCCTCAAGCTGCATGCACCCATCTGCATAAGGGAAACCAGTGGTCCTTCCTGCACACACCCCTCCCCCTCCGTGGGAGAGCAGCTCTGGAGAAGGTGGGTTGCTTCACTGTGCACAGCACAAGGGCCTTTGCTAGGCCCACTCGAGGCATCTGTGCAATTATCCTGGGAACTATAGTTTCAGGTGCTGGGAATTGTAGGCCTGTGAGGGGTAAACTATAGTCCTCAGGGTTCTTGTGGGTGGAGGAGATGTGCTTTTGATGTGCAATAATTTTTCAACCCATCTGTTCATTCCTGGCTGTGCTGACTGTAGGCTCATCCACACTGGAGCTGAATGTAGATTTGAAGGTACCTATAGGCTTGTGCCTATAGGTGTTTGGGGTTCTTTTGGTGGCATCCACGCAACATCTTCCTCATCCAAGTGGCAGCCTGCAATTCTGTGGGATAACCAGCCTCATATAACAAACATGCTTATCCTAATTAATGCATGAAGGGGTTAATGCCATAGAGTAAGCTGTCTTGCCAGGCTTAGGTAGGTCACTCCCCCTCACCTGGGGAAAAAGGTAATCAAGCCTCAGTCTACCGGAGAAGCTCAGCATGTAAATAGATCTGAGCTGAGATCTGAGCTGCTTTATATATATATTTTTTCCCTTGCCACCAACAAATCCCTTCACCCGCTCCACATGGGCACACCTGGAGTGAGCAGGGCTTTCTACAAGGGTGGCAACATTTTGCTGGGTGCATTCTATCCCTCCCCAGGCAAAGGAAAGGATGCAGGTGGCCCTTCTTGGCCCATTGTTGGTGAAAGCACATTCCCTGTGCTTTGATTTTTAAAACAGCTCCTTTGCACAGAAGTGCTTTTGCACAAAACAGCTGTATTAAAATTAAATTTCCCCTTGCAGGCACAGAAGGTGGAAAAGGAAGTGGCAGCATTTGGTGCAAACAATTTCAGGATCTTGCCTGTCTTGGAGGAATACCATTTTTTCACTGTTATTTCATGCAAATCTGGTATATCAAGAAATATGTGTTTCAAAAACAATAAAAATGTACGCATGTCAAGTTAAACAAGTCCCCATGTGCATGCACACAACGGACATCAGCGTGGGCAGGGACGTACTCACGGAGGGGACACAGCGTCAAAAAATCCTATCAAGTACTACCTACTATCAGGGAAGGGAATACCCCGGGTTAAACCTGGCAGCGCTCATGGGGGGATGATGAAGGCCCACCAATGTCCATATGGGAACAGTGACCCAGGTGTGCACAAATGCCCTGGTGTAGCATAGTGTCCATGAGGTATTTGGGCCCTGTAAATGGTGACATCAAAGTTATTTGTACCGGAGCCAGAAGTCCACGGGCGTTTTTTGTACACAGAGATGATCCCCACAGAAGAAAGGAGGAGGATTATATTCCCTGCTGCATACCTTCGTTTTTCTCACTTTACTTGTACAGTGGTACCTCTACTTATGAATGTGCGTTCGGAACACATTGAATTCGTAAGTCAAAAAAAAATTGTAAGTCAAATCCCATCGGAATGCACTGGGAGAAAAAATTCGTAAGTCGAAGCAACCCTATCTAAAAATTCGTAAGTAGAAAAAATCCTATCTAAACCACATCCAAGATGGCAGACGGAGCTCCATTCGTAAGTAGAAACATTCGTAAGTAGAGTTATTCGTATGTAGAGGTACCACTGTATGTGGTTTGACAATCAAGGAAATTTCCAAGAAATCCTGGGAGAGCTTCCCTGAAGGAGTCAGGGGCGTAGCCAGGATCAAAACTAGGGGGGGGGGGCAAGCCATGGTCGTTCAGGGGCGGGGCCAAGGCACAGAAGGGGAGGGGCCACAAAGTGGGCGGGGCTAAAGGGCCAACGGGCCTGATGACATCGTGGTGGTGGCAGCAGCGGCCACCTTGTGCTTCTGGGGCTGGTAGCGTTGGCGGCTACCCTGCTTGGCTGGAGAGGACGGGAGGGTCGGGCAGGCGAGAGGGGGTGGCAGGGCGGGCGAGGGCGAGGCAAGACACGGCCGCAGCCACGACGGCTCCGAGGCGTTGCTGCATATCAGCATAATATTTCAACCATGGTTCAAGCCCCACCTTAGGAAAAAAATCCTGCATTGCAGGGGGTTGGACTAGATGACCCTTGTGGTCCCTTCCGACTACAATTCTATGATTCTATTGATATATTACCATAGCATATGCATCATTCTGCTTTCTTGATTTGTCCTACTCCTAGGCATAGCATCCAACTCCTAGAGGCCTAGGTGCCCCCCCCAATTACTGGTAAATACCGTATTTGAAAGAGTCATCCCTCCATGTTGATGGGCTTTCTGTGTGGGGCTTATCTGCCCCCCCCCGTATTTTATTAAGGATGGAAGAGGGAGGGAAGGAAGGAAGAAATAGAGAGATAACTCATATTTGTGGGTGTCTCTGGATGACGCTGTGATGCTGGAACTCTGAAGCAAGAGGACAGGAGGGTCGGGCAGGCGAGAGGGGGTGGAAGGGCGGGCGAGGGCGGGGCAAGGCATGGCCGCAGCTCCGACAGCTCCGAGGCGTTGCTGCATATCAGCATAATATTTCAACCATGGTTCAAGCCCCACCTTAGGAAAAAAATCCTGCATTGCAGCGGGTTGGACTAGATGACCCTTGTGGTCCCTTAGAATCATAGAATCATAGAATCATAGAATCATAGAGTTGGAAGAGACCACAAGGGCCATCCAGTCCAACCCCCTGCCAAGCAGGAAACACCATCAAAGCATTCCTGACAGATGGCTGTCAAGCATTCCTGACAGATGGCCTTCCGACTACAATTCTACGATTCTATTGATATATTACCATACCATATGCATCGTTCTGCTTTCTTGAATTGTCCTACTCCTAGGCATAGCAGCCAACTCCTAGAGGCCTAGGTGCCTCTCCCCCCCCCAATTACTGGTAAATACCGTATTTGAAAGAGTCATCCCCCCATGTTGATGGGCTTTCTATGTGGGGCTTATCTGCCCCCCCCCGTATTTTATTAAGGATGGAAGAGGGAGGGAAGGAAGGAAGAAATAGAGAGAGGGATAACTCATATTTGTGGGTGCCTCTGGGTGACGCTGTGATGCTGGAACTCTGCATGTACAGAAGCCTTGTAAGCAGCTTTCTCTCTGCTTGATTTACAGCAGGCACGTCCAACAGGTAGATTGTGATCTACCAGTAGATCACTGGGTGTCTGTGGTAGATCACTGGTAGGTCACTGGCACCCCTAAAAAAAGCTCACCCAAAATTTTCCTCCTCCCTCAAAAAAATTGAACTATGACCTGAAGCCCTAAACAAAAATGGGCCTCCCTCCCTCCTAAAAGAAGCTCAACAAGTTTGACCTAAACCCCCCAAAACAGGGCTTCCCTTCCTTTAAAAAAAACAACTCAACAGCTTTGACCTGAACCCCCCAAAAGGGGGTAGATCACCCCCAGTTTTAAACTCTGAGTAGATCAGAGTCTCTTGGGAGGTGGCCACCCCTGATTTACAGTATACAGATGCAGGAGGAGGGGCAGACTGGAACACCAATGCTTTTTATAAACATCACTGTGTCTGTCAAAGTTACAGCCCCCCCTTTCTTATTCACTTCCTTTTAGCCTTGCAGAGCCACCTTAGTCAAATTGAATCCTCTGAGTCTACACCCTCATTAAATCGCCAATAGAACTCTTAATGCTCCTGAATGCTCATTAACAAGTCCCACTTAAGAACAATAGGGTGAAATGGTCAGCTATCAAACTTGCCTGGGGATATATGCTCCATTGTCTTAACTGCTTAACTACTGGTAGCCACTTTGCTTTATTTATTTGATGTGTTTTTGTTACTGCTGTGTCCCCCCCCCCCAGCAAGCGGAGACTTAGCTGCTCTTGCTAAAGCAAAGCCTTTTCCACTTCAGTTTTTGGAGGGGAAAAGTGCTGGTTATGGTCTGTAAAATACATTAATTTTTTTGCTTCTGGGGGGGGCAGCTGCCCCCTCCTGCCCCCCCTGCCTACGCCCATGGAAGGAGTTATCCAGAATCCTTTCTTTGAATTCCCTAGTCCTCCCATAGAGCCACAGCTTGCAGAATCCCTTGGGTGGGTGGGGTGGTGAACTAGGATGTCAGTTGCATTTGAAAGTGGTTTGTCTTTGTGAGATGCAGGCAGGCTCCGAGGATCAGGGAGCCAGAGGGGTCCTGATGTTGCTTGCTCCTTCTGCACTGGAGATGACCGTCACTTGGGAATAGACCCAAGGAGGAGGGATAAGGGAGGCTTGCTCCCTGGAGTACACAGCCAGCTCTGCTTTTAATTCAGGCAGGGGGGATTTTCACCACTGTGCTCCCTCATTTGTGGCAGCAGGAGGTGGGGACTTGGAGCAAACGGATCTGCGTTATCCTCTGGGCTGGCTGTGGAGAAACTAACTTCTGAATGGAGAGATCCCAGCCTCCGTGCTGCATCTGTGCTTAGGTTCATAAGCCATGCCAGAGCGATCGTCTTCCCATCCACCCCACTGGGATAAGCCTCTGAATGTGCTCTTGTTCACGAAGCAAATATGCAAGGAGTGAGGCAGCCTCTATAAATAGCGCTAGGCATATGGGAATGCTGGATCCGAGAGGTGGGTGATGGCCCTGTGACAGCTGCCCTTTGCTCTTTGAAAAGGCAGCGGGAAATGGGATCCCACACCCTGTGTAATGGTGTTGGTTGCTTCCTCATGAGTAAGCAGCTCCGAAGCCTGTGCTTGGTTTTTACAGGGTTTATTATATACATATGTACAACACAGAGCATCAAAAAGCATGATTGTACTATTCCAATTCAGAATCCGGAAGCACCTCCCTTCGTGACTTTCGCCAACACAGCCCCCTGGGCACCCTAAACCTCCTCTGTTGGTCCCTCCTCTTTCCCCCCCTTCTCTGTTGGGGTGAGGGTGCTGGTGGAGCGCCTTCTCCACTAGAGCTGCTCAGTTGAGGGACCGGCACTGTAGCTTCTGGAGCCTCCCCCTCTTGAGTGCTTTGGTCTGACTTCTGCAGCCCTCTCTCTGGAAACCTCGTCTCCTCAACATCCCTAAGGGTCTGCACCTCCTCCTGAGCCCCTTCCAGAGGAAGCTGCCAGGCGCTAGGCTCTGGGGCTCCAGCATAATCCGGGAACCCCTGTCCCGATCCACCAGGCTCCCCGCTGACACCTGGTGGTCCCTTGACACCCACTCCCTCCCCTAAGGCCCCTCCCTCCGGGGGAAAAGCCCGCTGGGTGGGCCGGACTGGAATGTACCTAAAACCCTCGTCCTCACTGTCGGAGGGATCAGAAAGAGCTCCGTCCGAGCCCCACACCCGTGAAGACTGAAACCCCAGAAAATCCATGGGGTCCTCATCCATGGAAGCAAATACGTCTCTAAAGTCTCAGTATGCATGTTTGGGTTTGTGAGGAAACATGTTTGGGTTTGTGAGGGTTTGTGACCTGTTCCGCTGGGATCCAAGAGATCTCCGATTCTGGGGCCCCCTCCCATGCCACCAGATACTGCAATTGGTCCCTGTGCCACCTGGAGTCTAGAATTTCCATCACTTCATTAAGAAATTCCCCCTCCTCCACTGTGGGTGCCTGGGGGCTGTCGGGTTCTTCCTGCTGATACCTATGCGGGGCGTAAAACGGGGATAGCAAAGACCTATGAAAGATGGGGTGCATGTGCATGGTGTCAGGCAATCTAAGCCGGTAGGCCACTGGATTTACCTGCTCCAGGACTTCAAAGGGCCCGATCCAGCGTTGTGACAACTTTTTACACCTTCCTTGTTGAGGAAATCCCTGGGAAGAGAGCCACACCTTATCCCCCAGTTGGATCTCCTCCCCCTCCCTTCTGTGTGCATCTGCCCCCCGTTTGTAAGCCTCCTTTGCCCACTCCATCAGCATCTGATGAAGCGCCACCATTTCCTGCACAAAGTTCTCCGCTGCCGGTACGGAAAGCTCCTCCCCCTCCCTCCCTGGGAAAGCTCTGGGATGCAGTCTGTAGTTGGCCATGAAAGGTGACACTCCTGTAGATGCGTGGTCCGCATTGTTGTAGGTAAACTCTGCTAGCGCTAGCTTGTCCACCCAGTCTGTTTGCCTCTGGTTTACATAACACCTCAGATACTGTTGTAAAAGAGCATTAACCCTTTCTACCTGCCCATTGGTTTGGGAGTGTCTAGCAGTGGCGAAGCTCACATTTACGTGCAGAAGGTCCATGAGCTTCCGTCAAAACCTGGAAGTAAACTGGCTCCCCCTGTCACTTATTACCCTTGAAGGCATACCATGCAGCTTGAACACGTGTTGTACAAACAGTTGAGCCGCTCCTCCACCAAGATGGTTTTGCTGCAAGTTACAAAGTGTGCCATTTTGGTGAGTAAATCTACCACCACCAAAATTGCTGTCTTTTTATGAGACAGCGGCAGATTCATGATGAAGTCAATGGACATTGCTTTCCATGGTCTACTGGGGGTCGGCAGGGGTTCTAACAGCCCTGCTGGTGCCATTCTCTAGTTCTTTGCCCTTTCACACACCCCGCACCCCCTGACATAATCCAGCACATCCTGATGCAGTTTGGGTCACCAAAAGTCCTTGGTGACCAGGTGCATGGTTTTATGTCGGCCAAAGTGCCCCGCCGTGGGATTGTTGTGTGCTTGCCGGAGGACCTCTGATCTCAGCCCCTCCTCCGGGACATACAGCACTCCCCTGTAATACAACAACTCCCCCTTCTCCTCAAAGCCTTTATCCAGACCCTCCCCCTTTTGCAGAGCGTGCATATGGGTCTGCTTGGGTCAAGGTCTGCAGTTCTGAGTCCTGAAGCAGGGTTGCTCTGCAGACCCATTGCTCTGGTCGAAACACCTTCCTCGCTTTCGGCGGACCCTCATCCTGCAGGTACTCTGGTTTCCTGGATAACATTTCAGCTCTCACGCTCTGCTCGCCCGGAATGTGCTCAATCCTGAAATTAAAACCAGTGAAGAATTGCACCCACCTGATTTGTCTCTGATTAAGGATCCTGGCAGTTCTCCAATATTCCAGGTTCATGTGATTCATGCAAACCTGAATTTAGTGTTGCGCCCCAATCAGGAAGTGTTTCCACTTTTGGAACGCGGTGTAGATTCCGAAAAGTTCCTTATTCCAAATTGTGTAGTTCTGTTCCAATTTGTTGAGTTTCCTGGAGAAGAAAGTGCATGGCTGCAGGTCTCCCCCCTCCCCCTGCTGCATCAAAATGGCGCCCACTGTGCTGTCACTCGCATCAGTTTCCACTCTGATGGGGAGTCTGGGGTCTATCACCCGCTTAAACTTCTCAAAAGCCTCTTGCGCCTCTGCTGTCCACCTGAAAGGTTTCTTGCCCCTCAAGCAGTCGGTGATGGGGGCTGTCAGTTGCGCAAAGTTCTTGATAAACCTTCTGTAGAAATTGGAGAAACAGATGAATCTTTGGACATCCTTCTTGGTTTTGGGACTCTGCCAGTCTAGGACTGTACGCACCTTGCTGTTGTCTATGGCGATCCCCTCACCAGATAGGCGATCCCCTCACCCAGGAATTCCACTTCCTTGGCGTGGAACTGGCACTTCTCCAAATCTGCATACAACTGATGCTGCTGTAGCTTCTGTAGTACTTCCTTAACATGTGTCACATGTTCTTTCTCATTTTGAGAGTAAGTGAGAATGTCATTCAGGAGACACACGCAGCTTTTGTACAGGAGGGGTCCTAACACGTGATGCATAAAGGTTTGGAAACAATGCATTCCGCTTCTATAAACCGAATGGCATCATGAGATACTCAAAACTGCCCAGAGGCGTGTACATGGTAGTTTTCCATTCATCCCCTTCCCTGATCCTGATGAGGTTGTACGCTCCACGTAAGTCCAGTTTGGTGAAAACCTTGCTCTTTTGCACCCTTTCCAACAGGTCGTTAATGTGAGGCTTTGTGATGCTGTTCAGGGCGTGGTAATCCACCACCAGGCCCCCGCTTGTCCACAAAGAACACTGGGGACCCCTCTGCGGCCCTTGACTCTCTGATAAACCCTTGCATCAGGTTCTTGTCAATGAACTCTTTCAAAGCCTCCATTTCAGCATCTGACATCGAGTACAGTTTGCCTGCAGTCAGTTTACCCCTGGGATGAGGTCAATGGCACAGGCATAGGGGTGGTTGGGGGGGGGTAGCTTGTCTGCCTCCCGCTCGCTGAAAACTCCCTGGTACTTGGAATGTACTGAGGGGACGCATTGCCCCTCTAGCAATGCCACCAATGTCACCCTAATTCCCTGCTCAGATTGCTGTCCCTTGCCCAGGCAGTGGTCCACACAATGAGCCGACGTAAAGGTAACGGAGCGCTGGTGCCAAGAGATCACCGAATCATGGCGCACCAGCCAACTCATGCCTAGGATGACTGCTGGTCCTGATAGGCCCACTATGTGGAACGCGATGGTCTCCTCATGCCTCCCCACCCTCATTCTCATGAGTGGAGTCTCGTGAGACACTGCGCCCCCTAGGAGTGGTCTGCCGCCGATAGTCATGACTTGCGAGGGGAAATCAAGTGGCAATAGGTGCAGCTGATGCTCTAGCGGAAACCTGCGATTGAAGAAATTTGCCAAGGCTACACTGTCCATTAAAGCCAAGAGCTTGAGGGGGTGCCCGTTGGGGAGCTCCAGCATGACCCGTACTACAATGGTTGCCTCTGGTTCCGTGGGTTGGGGTACTTTTACCGGCTGTTTGCCTGGCCGCTCCCCCCTTCCTGCAGCCAGACCACCTCGCTTCCCAGAACCGTAGCCTGCTCCCCCTCACTTTGCAGAACGGTAGCCCCCACTATTCCTTGCCACTCCCTCCGACATGGGCACCCCTTGACCAGGTGGCCTATCTCATTACAAAGGAAGCATCTTCAGGAGTCCTCCCCCCCTGGCCTCCACCTTCTTGTGCGTGCCTGCGTTTGAAAAGGCTTTCACGCCTGCGGAACCAATCTCCACTGGCTCTTCTCCTCCCGCTCTCTGCGTTGCGCCCACCCCTTTCCCTGGAATGTTAGGAATGCGAGGCACCAGCCAGCGCATTGCACACGTTTCTCCCCTTTCCCGCGCCCTTGCTTCCTGCCGCACTCCAATTGCCAGGGCATCACATACGAGCGCGTCCATTGAGTCCGTTTTTCCCTGCACGTGAGAGTTTGTCCTTAACTTCTGCACTTAGCCCATTCTTAAACAGAGCGACTGTGGATCCAGTATTCAAGTCCCACCCAAGCTTGTGCACCAACATGGCAAATTTGGACCAGAAATCACGCACTGTCAGGTTCCCCTGGTGCAACTCCAGTACAGTGGTACCTCTACTTACGAATTTAATGCGTTCCGAACGCACATTCGTAAGTCAAAAAAATTGTACGTTGAATCCCATAGGAATGCATTGGGAGAAAAAAATCGTAAGTAGAAGCAACCCTATCTAAAAATTCGAAGTAGAAAAAATCCTATCTAAACTGCATCCAAGATGGCGGACGGAGCTCCATTCGTAAGTAGAAACATTTGTAAGTAGAGTTATTCGTAAGTAAAGGTACCACTGTATTAGTTGGGCTGATATCTCCTCCTCTGCATCACTCTGAAACATTGCATCCATAGCCCCCCAAAACTGCACCAAATTCCTCATGGCTGTGCTTTTGCTGGCAATCAGCGGGTGCACCCAGTCCCTCGCAGGACCCTCTAGGTGTGATATCACAAATGCAAATTTGTCTGCATCAG
The DNA here is from genome assembly GCF_963506605.1 of Zootoca vivipara. Taxonomy (NCBI): domain Eukaryota; kingdom Metazoa; phylum Chordata; class Lepidosauria; order Squamata; family Lacertidae; genus Zootoca; species Zootoca vivipara. The sequence goes on from NC_083292.1 coordinate 785,338, forward strand.
ACACCAAGTCCCATACTTGCAGCTCTAGAGCGTAAGTGACACCTGTCTTGAACCCCTGAGTCTCCCCCTGGAACTTACTCAGGGTCGCCGGTACCTTCCTGGCGGTCTGTGCTGCGTGCTCCGCTTCTTCCGGCTGCTTGGCTTCATCCAGCCTTGCTATGAGATCTGCTACCTGAGCTTGCAAGAGGATGTTCTGGTTCCACAGCTCCTGCAGGCTGGGGCCCCCGCCACTGGCTCCTACCCCTGCCGCAGCTCCCTGTTTCTGGACCACCTGTTCTTCCTCCATTCTTTCAGGCGCTCTCTAGGTTCGTGAGGAGTGTTGAAGGCTTCCGGATTGCTGTAGTGGTGTTGGTTGCTTCCTCACAAATAAGCAGCTCCAAACCCAGTGCTTGGTTTTTACAGGGTTTTATTGTATAGGTACATATGTACAAGACAGAGCATCAAAAAGCATGACTGTACTATTCCGATTCAGAATCTGGAAGCAGCCACTTTCTAGCGTGGGGATTTGGTGGGAGGGGATGTGGTGTGCATGGAGGGAGATGAGAAAAGCAGGGGGTGCGGGGAGCCTTGTATGTGAAGAGGTGTTTGGGCACCCGTTGTTGGTGACAACACAAATAGGGGTGCAAGGCTGTCCCATGCTAGCGCTGCAGCTCCTATGTGCTTCTGCCTGGCACTGCCACCTTCTCCACCTACACCTGCCCTCTTTTTTGCTCTTCAAAATATGGCAACCCTATCTTAATATATATATTTTTCTCACTTACCTGGAGATTTAAGCCCTCCACTTAAATGGAGGGGGGCAGGCAAACATGAAGGGGTCAAGTCAGACCTGGAGATCTGGCTACCCTAACCCATAGCTGTCAAGTTTTCCTTTTCTCGTGAGGAAGCATAAGGGAATTTCCTTTAAAAAGGGGAAAACTTTTTATGCCCTAACCCTGGCAAGTGGTAGGCTGAAGGCACACAACGATGGATCCAGGGATCATCCCCCTTATGTCGTGCTGGGTTTATGGCCCCCACGCCTCTTCATGGGTCAGGCAGCCTTGGCAGCTGCCTGGCCATATCTGGCACTTGCAGATTCTCCCTCTTGTCAAGCTGAAGGGCAGCAGCTCATCTGGGACTGCCCAGTCATTCTATTCCTATGTGCAGAGCCCCCTTCCCAACAGGGAGGAGGCCCCTGCTGAGAGTATGTGTGAGAGTCGATATTGTCAGTCAAAAACAATGATAACCCATGAAATAAAAATGTGGAGACATTTACTTATTTATTTGTGTGTTTATGGAGTTTTCAGAAATAACAGTGTACAAACAACAGAAACAAAGAGCAACAACTGCATGAAGCACACTCTTCCGATGCCTTGAGGGTTCAGAACACGCTGCAGCATAGACATCACAGAGAAATAGATTTTGCCAAGGGACATTTTCGGAAGCCAGAGTCACAGATCGATAAGGCAGCCTCACCACACAGAGACTAGTGTCGTTGCAAATCTATTGATGCTTGGTTCTAATCCTAACCATTTGAATCTCCATACACAGTTCGGAAATTCTGTTAAATTCAGCAAATTTAACCATAGACCTAAGGCTGTAGAACCAAAGCTTCTCTGTTGCCAGCAATCAAGGAGGCAAACCTGAGGCAAAATGGGAAGCATAGAATCAAAGAGTTGGAAAGGCCCCTAAGGGTCATCTACTCCAACCCTGCAGCCTTGGCATTATTAGCACCACACGCTAACCAACTGAGCAATCCAGGTGCTGCTGCCCTGCACCAAAGTATCCCTCACCTGGGATACCTGAGCTCTTGCGACATCTCAAGGAGCACAGGAGATACCATTACTGTAAATGTTGGTGAGATCTCGTGAGATGCTAGTGAGATCTAGCTGGAAGCCAGCAGTGGTGGAGAGGGGCACTGCCGGGGGTGCTGCTTCTTGGGGTCCTGCCTCCTAAGGCTGCTGCCTCAGCCCACCTCATGGATGGGTTATGTGGGAATGTTCAGGGAGGCAGGAGAGGATATATTGTTTATTAATATCCAGAAGAAGAAGAAGAAGAAGAAGAAGAAGAAGAAGAAGAAGAAGAAGAAGAAGAAGAAGAAGAAGAAGTGGAGGTGTTTGGATTTGATTTCCCACTTTATCACTACCCAAAGGAGTCTCAAAGCGGCTAACATTCTCCTTTCCCTTCCTCCCCCACAACAAACACTCTGTGAGGTGAGTGGGGCTGAGACACTTCAAAGAAGTGTGACTAGCCCAAGGTCACCCAGCAGCTGCATGTGGAGGAGCGGAGACGCGAACCCGGTTCACCAGATTACGAGTGTACCGCTCTTAACCACTACAGCACACTAGCTCTCGTTAGTAAGTTCTATAACTTAGCAGAGTTTTAACATTCCCCTTTAAACACACAGCGGGTAGTTGGTTGCAAGCTTGTTTAAGTTACTCAATATACATTCTTGGTAAGGTCCCTTAAAGGTAAAGGACCCCTGGCAGTTAAGTCCAGTTGTGAATAACTCTGGGGTTGCAGCGCTCATCTTGCTTTACTGGCCGAGGGAGCCGACATTTGTCCGCCAACAGTTTTCCCAGGTCATGTAGCCAGCATGACTAAGCCACTTCTGGCAAAACCAGAGCAGTGCACGGAAACACCGTTTACCTTCCTGCTGTAGCAGTACCTATTTATCTACTTGCACTTTGACATGCTTTTGAACTGCTAGGTGGGCAGGAGATGGGACTGAGCAACGGGAGCTCACCCCATCGTGGGGATTCGAACCGCTGACCTTCTGCCACAATCTTATTTAAAGAAATAAAAGCAGCTTACATCATCAGTTCACAGTTGGATCCCCGAAGGGAGACTTAGTTACATATATGTACATGTGAGTCTATCCCATATGGAGATAGTCTCTTTGTCCTCTGTTGGCTGAAACCCAACAGGACATTGCTAGCTAAAAAGCTGCTCCAATGACGAGAGGAAGATGGCTGCATGCCTAGTGCTTTTGTTACTTACACAGGTAAGGTCACGCCCATATCTAGTCACATGCAAGAGGTTTTTTTAGGGGTCCCGCGAAGGCTACGTGGACCCCCGGTACCTCAGGGGGATTACCCTGGGGGAAGTGTACCCGGCGGTGCCCTGGATGCTCTCCTGCGCTCGGGATTTTGTCTGTAAATCCAGAAACAGGATCGGAGCTGTGGGCACGAAGGGGAGGTAATGCAAACCCTGCAACACAAAGTCTCAAGCTTCAGATGAAAGCGGTAAGCTTCCTGAAATAAAAGCCGAATTTCGGAACTATAATTGGGACAATTAAATTTAATCTTTGGATTACCTAATTCGGGAAGGCTGAGGGCGTAAAGAGGGAGTCCGTCCCAGCAGCGGGGAGAAGATGGTGTATGGCGACACGATGCAGGAATGAAAAGAAAGAAACTGTATCCGACTAGCGAGTGCTACACAAAGACCCCAGTAGCTTTGTAACTTTGTATAGAGTACTGGGGCAAGGACCTTCTTGAGACACAATCTTCAAAATTCTAAGTTGGAAAAGAAGTTTCCGTCTGCCCTGCCTGTGGATCTGTGGACCAAGGGGGCAAATTCGTTACTTTGTTGCGCTCCTCCATTTTGGACTATATTAATGTGTACTTCAAACAGGCTAAGGTTAGCAGCTTAAAGATATCTTTTTTTCTGTGGATTTGCTTCTGAGCAACGAGAGGAGTTAAAATCCCCTCGTTGGATATTTTTACATCCTGACAATCCCGTCTTGTTGCTTAAAAGAAATATCGGACTGGGAACGTCTCTCCCTCCCCCCCCCCCGCTTGTATAAATGGAGAGGATTTTTATTTAGCACCAGATTTGTCTCTGGATCCAAGTCTTAAGAACTTTTGCATTTTGGAGGATCTGCCTTGTTGTTTGGTGGAGATATCGGTCTGGAAATAACCCCCTTTCTTGCTCATCTAGACGGGAAGGGGAAATGTGGTGGATGTAATCGTCTCCATTTTGTGCAGCAGACCAGTTCCATTTTGTGCAGTGGTCCCTGGATCTAAGCCGACAAGTGGCTGAAGCTAAAACTGGAACTTTCTCTATAACTGGTGGAGATCATCTGAACTGCAGCATAAAATACTGTATTTTTCTTCCAGCACTGGGCTGACACCCGGTGGCCAGAAGAAGAATTACAACTGTAGCACAGCTATTTTGAACTTAATTTGTGTGGCTATAAGAGTTAGTCCACCAGATTTAGACCATCTCAGACCTTTTGAATATTTTCTTTAAAGCTGGTATCCTGGGTCTAATTTCCTTTACCTACCTACCTATTTATCTATCCAATTACTTACCCCCTACCCCATTCCCCCCACCCTATCCCCCTTTTTCTTTTTTCTCTTTTATACAGGTATACAGAAGGGCGGGAACGGCGAAGAAAGGAACCACGGGGCTACCAGAGAGATGCTTGTCGAGACAGGAGAACGGGAAAGAAGGGAAAGAAATAAAAGACTATGACAATCTAATGGCAGAAAATAGAAAAGAATTCAAACAAAATGAACAATATATTGACAAAAAATTGACGGAGGTACAAGAGATGCTTGATAAAAAAATTGAAGGACTAGTAGGAGAAGTCAAAGACCTTTCTGTAAGGTCCAAAATGATGGAAGATTCATTAAAGAAAACTTAGAAAAATCTTAAAGAGGCAAAGAAAGAGACTGAAAAAATGAAAGATGAAATGTCAGATATTAACAAACTTCAGGAAGAATTGCTGGACAACATTGCAATGTTAGAAATGAGGCAAAAGCAATTAAATTTGAAATTTAGAGGTATCCCAGAGGAGGTCAATGAAGATATAAGAATGAAATTCGTAACTAATTTGGCGACCTGGCTGGAGCTGAAGGAAGAAGAGGTGGACAATAAAATAGGAAACGCTTTCAGAATAAAAGTCAGGTCAGCCAAAGTAAAGGCCAAGAAATTACCAGGTGATAGTCTGGTCATGTTCAATTCAATGGATATGAAAAACACGATTTTATGAATGAGTTATGGTAACAATTTACGTATTGATGGGAAGACAATCATCGTTTTTAAAGAGATCCCAACAAGATTCTTAAAAAAGAGGGATATATATAAAGAACTAGCGGGATTATTGAAGAAGAATGGGATCCCCTACAGATGGGAATATCCTCAAGGAATTGCTTTCTACTACAAAAACAAAAGATTTATGCTGACTAATTTCTCATGAACTGGACAAGTTTGCCAGGAAATATGATAAATTCATGGGGAAAATAGATCAGACGAGACCAGCCCTAGAACAAGAAGAGAAAGAGACAAAAGACGGACCAGACGAAGAGGAAGAAGGAGAAGAGGAGGAAGTTCAACCAGAGAGTGACAACGAACCCCAATCTTAAATTATATAAAGTGTAATTAAATTCTTATTATTGAGATGACATTGAAAGTTTTATCATGGAATGTAAATGGTCTTAATGACAAAAATAAACGAAATAAAATTGAACATATTTTGAAAAAACGAAATCTGTTTATATTTATAATTTGTTTGCAGGAAACCCATATTGTAAAAAAACATAGAAGAATTTTGGTAAATAAAAGATTGGGGAATGAATTTGTGGCGTCAGATGTAAATAAGAAGTGGGGAGTTGTGATGTATATCAAGGAGAAATATGAATCCAAGGTATTATACAAAGATGAGGAAGGAAGGATACTGATAGTTCAAGTTACTTTGCAAGGGAAAAGAATTGTATTAGTTGGTATATATGCCCCAAATGAGAGAAAAGCCTAATTCTATTCAAAAATTAAAGGAGAGAATAATGGATTATTTGGATGCAAAACATCCTTCTGGGAGATTGCAATGGAGTTGATATGCCAGAATTAGATAGATCAGTGAAAAGAAGGGATAAATATGAAGGCAAGTTACCAAAAACCTTTTTTTGACTTGGTGGATATCACAGGCTTAACAGACATTTTGTCAGGAGTATGGGCAGGAGTCAGGCTCTGGGGCCTGTAGTGCTTTGCAGGACTGGGGCATGCCTCAACTTGTGCTGGAGAAGCAAGGCGTGGCCACACAGGTGAAGTCCTCAGCTTGTGCTGGAGAGGCAAGGAGTAATCACCCAGGTGAGGCCACTTGAGATCTCACTGCACCTGGTGGCAGGAGCTGGGAGGGATAAAAGCCCAGCATTTCCCTCCAGCTCTTTGCCACAGCAACGCTATCCCTGCCTGGTTGCATCTGGCCTCCTGTTCCTTGGACCCTTGCCTTGTTGCTGCTGTGCTTCTTGGACCCCTGCCTCGCCTTCGCCTTGCTCCTGCCCCGTGGACCTTCGCCTTGCTTCTTGTTCCTGGATCCTTCGCCTTGCTCCTTGCTCCTTGGACCCTTGCTTCGCCTTCGCCTTGCTCTTGCCCCGTGGACCTTCACCTTGCTTCTTGTTCCTGGACCCTCGCTTTGCCTTCGCCTTGCTTCATGCCCCGTGGACCTTCGCCTCTGCCTTCAACCCTGCTTCTTCACCACCATCTTGCCTCTGGTCCTGACGCCCGCCGACCGGACCGTGACAGTTTGCTGTGGCCAAACCTCGTCCCGGCCAGGGTGCAAGATGGACGGAGCCCGGCCTATGGACCTCACCGCTGTGCTACAGAGCCTCCACACACAGGTAGCTACACTCCAGGGGGAGGTTCGAGCACTCCGAGCGGCCCCTGCTGCAGCCCCAGCCCGACGGGCTCCCCCCGTCCCATCGCCAGAGAGGTTTGGGGGAGAGCGTGGTGCCCTGCGGGGTTTTGTAAATCAGTGTCGGTTGTTGTTCGCCACCTGTGCTGCGGACTTTCCAACTCAACGGAGCCAGGTGTGCTTTATGGTGGGTCTGCTCACGGGCCCGGCCCTTGCTTGGGTTACACCATACCTTGAGGCCGATGACCCTCTGCTGGGGCATTTGGACAATTTCATTGCCGCCCTGGAAGGCATGTTCGGGGAGCCGAATCGTGTCCAAACGGCTGAGATGGCCCTGCAAAAACTCCGGCAGGGGGCCCGCCCGGTTGCTGAATATGCCGCCGAGTTCCAGCGCAGGGCTGTGGACACTCAGTGGAATGAGGCAGCCCGCCGGTTTCATTTTCGTCAGGGACTGCGCTCCCGCATAAAGGACGAACTGGCACGGGTGACCTCCCCGGCAGCCCTGACAGACTTTATCACGTTGTGTATTAATATTGACACCCGCCTGTCGGAGAGGGATTCCGAACGCAGGTCAAGGGACCCTCCGGGGGCTAGCGCTGCGGTGGAGCTGGAAGAGGAGCCCATGCAACTAGGCGCAGCCCGCCGTTCCCTCTCTAGCCAAGAGAAGAGTCGGAGGCGGACCCTGGGACTATGCTTGTATTGTGGGGAAAGGGGCCATTTTGCTGCAGAATGCCCGGCAAAGAGGTCTGCGTCGGGAAACGCCAGGCCCCGGCTGAACTAGGAGGGGTTCAGCCGGGACCCAGTCTTCATGCCCCTCACTTCCTGCTCCCTGTTTGCTTCCTCCTCCCCCAGGGGGGCATGCTGACCCTGGAGGCAATGATCGATTCTGGGGCCTCTGGCATTTTCATGGACATAAAGTTCGCCAAAAAATACCAAGTCCCGTCAGTGGCGAAAGCCTCGCCTGTTCCCATGGTTGGGTTGGATGGAACTCCCCTCGCTTCCGGCCCCATTACCAATGAGACTTGCCCGCTGGCCATGTTAGTGGCGCCCCGACATCAGGAACTATTAGTCTTCGACCTGGTCCAGACGCCTCATTTCCCGGTGGTCCTGGGTAGTCCCTGGTTGATCCGGCATGATCCCACCATTTCATGGGCGCGACGGACGCTGTCTTTTTCATCACCCTTCTGCCAAGACGTTTGCGCTCAACCTCCAGTGCTACCCCCATTGCCGCCACCAGCGCCGGCGACGTCTCACCAGCTGACCCTTACTTCTTCCACCTTACAGGGGACTGTCCCTGGAGGAACAGGGTCTCCGGATGTCCAGCCAGTCCCGGAGCCCTACCGGGACCTGGTGGATGTGTTTGAGAAGAAAGGGGCCAAAACTTTGCCTCCCCATCAGGCTTATGATTGCCCTATTGATCTGCAGCCGGGAGCAGAGATCCCCTTTGGCCGCATTTATGCCTTGTCTGCTCCTGAACTTGGGGCCCTCCGAGAGTACCTGGACGATAATCTGGCCAGGGGGTTCATTCGCCCCTCTACTTCCCCTGCTGGGGGCCCCATCTTCTTCGTCAAGAAGAAGGATGGTGGGTTGCGTCCGTGCATCGATTACCAGAAGCTGAACGAGGTGACCATCAAGAATCGCTACCCTCTACCCTTAATTCCAGAATTGTTTGAGCGGCTGCAGGGCGCCAAGGTCTTTACGAAATTAGATTTACGTGGGGCATACAACCTTGTTGGGATCCGGAAAGGAGACGAGTGGAAGACCGCGTTCCGGACTCGGTACGGTCATTTTGAGTACCGGGTCATGCCTTTCGGACTGTGTAACGCGCCAGCTACGTTCCAACACTTTGTGAATGACGTCCTGCGCGACTTGCTAGATCGGTTTGTAGTCGCATATTTGGATGACATCTTGATTTTCTCCGCATCCCTAGAGGAGCACCACCAGCATGTCCGCCTGGTCCTGCAGCGACTTCGGCAGCACAGGCTGTACACCAAGCTGGAGAAGTGCGCCTTTCACCAGGAGCGCATGGAGTTCCTGGGATACATCATCTCTCCTACAGGTCTCCAGATGGATCCCAGAAAGGTGCAGGCAGTACTGGATTGGGGTCCTCCCAAAGACATTAAGGGGGTCCAACGGTTCATTGGGTTTGCCAATTTCTATCGCCGCTTCATTCGGGGCTTTTCACACGTGGTTGCTCCCATTTGCGCCCTGGTCCGAAAGGATGCAACGTTCCAGTGGACACCGGCTGCACAAGAGGCTTTTGAATTCTTGAAGGAGGCTTTTACATCTGCTCCCATTCTGGCCCATCCAGACACCCAGCTCCCTTTTGTGCTCGAGGCGGATGCCTCAGATAGGGCAATCGGGGCCGTGTTATCGCAACGTCAGGGGGCACAGAAGTTGCTTCCTCCCTGTGCCTTCTTTTCCCGTCAACTCACGCCTGCGGGACGAAACTATGATATTTGGGATCAGGAACTCCTTGCAATTAGAGTGGCGTTCGAGGAATGGCGCCACCTGCTGGAAGGGGCTCTGCATCCAGTTCAGGTCCTCACAGATCATCGGAACCTTGAGCATTTTCAGGCCATGAAATGCCTAAAGCCACGCCAAGCACGTTGGGCCTTGTTCTTCACACGCTTTAATTTCCAGATCGCCTACCGCCCCGCGGCTCAGAATGGGAAAGCGGACGCGCTTTCCCGTAGGGACTCGGACTCCGGGGATGATGCTTCGGAGCCGGCACCCATGTTGTCCCCGGCCAATTTTCTCCACGGAACTTGGGAGCAGGATTTTCAGGCGCAGGTTCGTCTGGCGAGCCGTCAGGACCCGTTCACTAAAGACTGGTTGGATACCGACCCAGTGCCTTCAGGGCCGGGGGGTGCGCCGCTTGAGGTTCGGGATGGGTGCACGTACCACCGCGGCCGGCTCTACATTCCGGAGGGGCCGCTCCACTCAGGTTTTGGAACAGTGCCATGACGCACGGACCGCTGGACACGGGGGATACGCGAAGACCCTGCGGTTGCTGACCTGCGCATTCTGGTGGCCAAGGGTTCGGGCAGACATTAAACGATATGTACGGTCCTGTGAGACTTGTGCCCGAACCAAGGTCCCACGGCAGAGGCCTCTGGGGCTTCTTCAGCCGTTACCCACCCCCCACAGGCCATGGTCAACGCTTTCCATGGACTTCATCATGGACCTCCCTGCGTCCAAAGGACATTCAGTTATTCTGGTAGTCGTGGATTCGCTCACCAAGATGGCACATTTCATCCCGACTCGAACCCTTCCCACTGCCCCACAGACGGCCCACTTGTTCCTTGAGCATGTGTTTCAGCTACATGGGCTACCGGACGCAGTGATCTCTGACAGAGGCCCCCAGTTCACATCCCGGTTCTGGGCGGCCTTCCTTAAAGAACTGGGTATCGAGAGACTCCTCTCTTCTGCGTACCACCCTCAGACAGACGGTCAGACAGAAAGGGTTAATCAAGTTCTTGAGCAATACCTCCGCTGCTTCCTGAGATACCATCAGGACGACTGGTTGGACCTACTTCCACTGGCTAAGTTTGCCTATAATAACTCCTGCCATGCCTCCACAGGGCAGAGCCCTTTCTATGCCAACTTTGGGTACCATCCACGCAATCACCCCTGCACCCCCGCGGCGTCCCTCGTGCCTTCCGCCAATGATCGGGTCTCCCACATCCAGGAGACACAAGCCGACCTGGTGCAGCACCTAGAGAGAGCCAAGGCAGACTACAAGTTGCAAGCAGATCGGAGGCGACAGCAAGGGCCTGCGTTCCAAGTCGGAGACAAGGTCTGGCTGTCCCTGGAACACCATCGCACGAAACGTCCTTCGGCTAAGCTGGACTACAAGTACCAGGGACCTTTCACCATTCTGCAGCAGGTCAACCCGGTCGCCTACAAGTTGGAACTTCCCCCCTCTCTGAAAATCCACCCCGTGTTCCATGTCTCCCTGCTGAAACCTTTCCACTCGGATCACTTTCCAGGCCGCACTACCCCACCACCACCACTGGTCCAGGTCGATGGCCATGAGGAGTTTGAGGTTGCCCAGGTCTTGGACTCAAGGCGGTTTCGGGGAAAGCTCTAATACCTAATCGACTGGGTGGGCTACGGGCCGGAGGAGCGATCTTGGGAACCAGCTGACTTCGTGCACGCACCCGCCAAGGTTCGGGCCTTCCATCGGAAGTTCCCAAATAAGCCTCGGCCATGACCGGGGGTGGAATCCCGTTTTCCTATGGGGGGGAGTACTGTCAGGAGTATGGGCAGGAGTCAGGCTCTGGGGCCTGTAGTGCTTTGCAGGACTGGGGCATGCCTCAACTTGTGCTGGAGAAGCAAGGCGTGGCCACACAGGTGAAGTCCTCAGCTTGTGCTGGAGAGGCAAGGAGTAATCACCCAGGTGAGGCCACTTGAGATCTCACTGCACCTGGTGGCAGGAGCTGGGAGGGATAAAAGCCCAGCATTTCCCTTCAGCTCTATGCCACAGCAACGCTATCCCTACCTGGTTGCATCTGGCCTCCTGTTCCTTGGACCCTTGCCTTGTTGCTGCTGTGCTTCTTGGACCCCTGCCTCGCCTTCGCCTTGCTCCTGCCCCGTGGACCTTCGCCTTGCTTCTTGTTCCTGGACCCTCGCTTTGCCTTCGCCTTGCTTCGTGCCCCGTGGACCTTCGCCTCTGCCTTTGACCCTGCTTCTTCACCACCATCTTGCCTCTGGTCCTGACGCCCGCCGACCGGACCGTGACACATTTGGAGATTCAAAAATCCAACAGTTAAACAATTCACATTCTTCATGGAGGAATTTGGACGGGTGGCGGGATTTAAAATTAACAAGACAAAGACAAAAATACTTGTGAAAAACATGCCCAGAGAGGAGAGTGAAGAGTTGGAAAAGAAAATTGGAATTGCGGTAACAAAAAAAGTGAAGTATTTAGGCATTTGGCTGACAGAATTTATTTAAATTTATTTAAAGATAATTATGAAAATACCTGGAAAGAAATTTAAAAAGATTTGGAAAATTGTTGTTGTTGTTGTTGTTTAGTCGTGTCCGACCCTTTGTGACCCCATGGACCATAGCACGCCAGGCACTCCTGTCTTGCACTGCCTCCCACAGTTTGGTCAAACTCATGTTCGTAGCTTTGAGATTGGAAAGGTTTAAAATTCTCATTTATGGGAAGAATTTCCGTGATCAAAATGAATGTTCTCCCTAGGATGTTGCTTCTTTTTCAGAATATCCCAATAATAAAAGGAATTGGACAATTTAAGGATCGGCAAAAAATATTATCGAGATTTGTTTGGCTAGGGAAGAAACCAAGGATCAAATTAGGGATTATATTACGAAGCTTCCTGCCTCTGTTGGCTTAAAGATTGGATTTTGTTAGAAAATACGGACATTCTAGATCTAGAAGGATATCAAAATAGATTTGGGTGGCACGCCTAGAAAATACAGACATTCTAGATCTAGAAGGATATCAAAATAGATTTGGGTGGCACGCCTACCTATGGCATGAAAAGGTGAAAGCACACAGAAGTTTTTCTAACCATGTATTCAGAAGGTCAATTTATGAAGTGTGGGAACGAAGTAAAGCCTTATTAGAGAAGAAAATGCCGTGGTGGGTTTCCCCGGTCAACATGTTGTCAATACAAAAACTTAATATGGAAGGGAAGAAATCATTGTCAAAACAAAAGCAGAGTATAAATTAAAAACGTATGAACAAATTCAGGATCGATTGGCAGGATGGTTACAATATCATCAAACAAATGATTTGTTTAATAAAGATAAAAGAAATATGGGCTTTGAAGAAATCTAAATTCCAAATTGAATTGCTAGGAAGTAATCAAAAATTGCTGTCAAAATGTATAAATTATTTTAGATTGGTGCACTATGGATGAGGCGGTGAAAGAATCAATGATTAAATGGGCCATTGATTTTGGGCACAATATAGAATTTGATGCATGGACAAAATTATGGAAGGAGAATTTAAAATTTACGGCTTGTACAGTTTTAAAAGAAAATGTTATGAAAATGGTTTATCGTTGGTACTTGACACCTGTAAAGTTAGCGAAAATGTATAGATTACAAAATAAGGCATGCTGGAAGTGTAAAACATAAAATGGTGAATTTTTCCACATGTGGTAGGGGTGTACTAAGATTAAAATATTTTGGGAATCGGTGTATAATGAATTAAAAAGGATATTTAGGTACACTTTCCCCCAAAAAACCTGAAGCCTTCTTATTGGGGCTGATGGATAAAGAGATTGCAAAATCAGACCAAAGGTTCTTCATGTATGCCACTGTGGCGGCCAGAACACTAATTGCCCCAAAGTAGAAATCACAAGAGATACCTTCAATACCAGAGTGGCAAACGAATCATAGAATCATAGAGTTGGAAGAGACCACAAGGGCCATCCAGTCCAACCCAATGCCAAGCAGGAAACACCATCAAAGCATTCTTGACATATGGCTGTCAAGCCTCTGCTTAAAGACCTCCAAAGAAGGAGACTCCACCACACTCCTTGGTAGCAAATTCCACTTGATTTTATGGAAATGGCCAAACTGACCCACAGAATCTGGGACCAGGATGATGAGAAATTTCATAAAGAGTGGGGTAAATTTGTAGACTATGCTAAAGATAATTATAAAGGAATGAAAGCACTAGCGGCTATGAGATAAATCCTATATCTTTGTTTTTAAGTAAAATTGGACAATACACGAGAAGATTGAATTAATTTACCTGCTGGGGGAGGAGGGAAGTCAGAGCTGGGGAAAGCTATATAGTGTATAGTTGTCAATTATGAATTGTATAAATTGTTAAAATTTGAAAAAGAAATCAATAAAAAAAATTGGTCAAAGAAGAAGTTTTTGACTGGCTGGAACAAACATCCCCTTTGCATGTCCACTCTAGGCAAACAAGGAATGTTGTACTTGACTGCTACTTATGTATCACATCCCACAGGTCAGACCTGACGGTGGTCTAATCTTTGCCTGTGACATCAGAGCAGTCAAGCCAATGGGAGCCTGGCTAATGTGATGCCATCTCAGTGTGTCAAAGAAGCAGCTTTAGAGGAAAGAGGACCAGGAGGCTGTGTGGGGTGGGCAGGGCTGGCTGTTTGCTGGCTGTTTGCAGAAATGCCATGGGGAAAGGAGGCGACTGTGGAACTGCTTCAGTGGGCAGGGGGAAAGCCCATTGCATGAGAAGTGGGGTGGGGGCAGGCAGGGGCTCTTGCTTTTTGCAAAAGGAGCTGAGCTGGAGGTAGGCAAAGGGCAGGTGGCGATGGACAGCTCTCCCAGCCCAGCCTGCTGAGATATGTATATGTGTCTCTAGGTATGTACACAAATACCCCCCCCCGGCTGATAAGGTTTATGGCAACAGTGCCAAATATTATTGTGCCAATTCAATGCCTTGATGCACCCCATAATCCTCACCCCATCCCCACATTGGATGGCATCACACAACTGGGATTTTGTAGAATGATAGCAATAACAACAATAATCTTAAATCAGAAGAATTTTTGGCAAGCAAATCCACACATTCCAGCACCAAAGGGCCACCTTCTGTGGCAGCTCCTTCCTTGGCAGGCCTCACCTGCTCCTTGTGCCCCCCCCCCCGCTGTTCCCTGAGTCCCAGCACCCCACATTCTGTCTTTAAGGTGCACTTGCGCTTCATGGATGAATTAAGTCATCCTCTCTTTGGTTATGTGCCTCATCCCTGAGAGGAGCTGTGAAATCTCAGCTGCGTTTCCCCTCTCCTGCGCATGAGACGGCATCTTCTCCCAGGCCTCTCTCCCGGCATCTGTCTTGTGCGCAGAGTGGGGAATGTGCCCATGAGCTGAGCTAGGCAAAGCAATTGCATGACATGCTCCATCATGTAGGACCAAATCAGGCGCTCCCTCCATAAATCCACAGCCAAATCACTTTGTTGCCACATACAAATCTCACACTGGGTGCAGCTAAAGGAGGAGATAATCAGGCGGTGGCTGAGATGTTTATCACAAATGGTTACAGGCTTCTCTGCCGTTAGCAAAAGCAGGTGGTGGGTGCGCACAGGAGTAGCACAGAGCCTGTGGCAGTTTCAGATCATAGAACCACCAGATACCTGCCAGGTGAGTGCCAATACAAATGTGAGATCCTCTCTCCCTTGAGCAGCCTCTTGGCTCTCTCTCCACCCTTGTTTGTTCCCATTCCTTCCTGCCAGCAACAGTGCATGGATCCTCTAGCAAGAGGTTTCCTCGTAGATGCTCTCTTCCTCGCCCCCCCCTCACCTTTTCCTTGAGTGCCCCTGCACCAGCCTGCTCTCAGACTGGTGAGAAAAAGAATCACTCCCTCCTAGGGAATGCTGGGCAAAATGTAGGGACTGCCTTCCTGGGAATAGGGGTGACATGCTGCTCTCCCCACTGCTCCCCTTCCATCCCTCATTGCTGGGGGCGGGGGCTGGGGCTGGAGGGGAAATGGAAGGCAAGAGCGGAAGGTTAGGGATATATGTGCATGTGGGAAAGAGTGGGGGAGAGGGAGAGAATTAAAATGGTAGAAAGCGTATCTGTATGCTTTTGCTTGATTGCTTTCCCTTCCCCAGCCTGGTGCCCTCCACCTAGCAACAGCATCTCCCATCAGATGCAACCAGCAAAGTCAATGGTCAGGGGTGAGGGGAGCTGAAGTCCAGCGTCATGCCAGATAGCCCCCAATTAGGGGAGGCAGTGGCTGGCACCAGAAATAGTCTTTGCCCTTCAAACCAATCCCTTCACTGATCATGCAGTGAGGTTGACACCAGGGAGCAGTTAAGGGCCTCACATCATGCGCCCCACAGAGTCACACACAAAACCCACAGACAGAACAGTCAAATGTGTGAAATGTCCTCTCTTTCACACATTCTTTCCCTGTGAACAAAACCTTGATCACACTTCCACCAAAATAGGACTGGATTCAAATGATAGGCGTTGTCAAAAGTTGAGAATGGAGGACAACTTCTAAAGCGCATTCCTGGACTCCTAAGCTCCCAGCCAGGGTGGCCATGTATCTACTGCACTGACTCTGAAGGCCAGTTTTGTGTGCAGGTGGGGGGGATGAGGAAAGCACTGCTGCTGCTGCTGTGCACATGGGCTGTTTGTGGGCTTCCTGCAAAGAGAATGCTGGACGAGGTGGGCCCCCTTTGGCCTGATCCAGCTGCTGCAGGGCTCATCGGAGGTGAGGGAGGCCCTTGGCTTCATGCCTTTGGCCTGACCCAGCCTCAGGATTCTCCTTATGCTCTTCACTGATCACAACTGGAATCCAAGTGGCCGTGAAGCTGAGACCTGCTGCCCCTGGCGGAGCCTCAGAGGGCTTGTCTGCTCTGTCTTACCCCACAGATATTGACACCTACAGCTTGGATGGAGGAAGAGAAGGAAAGTGTTTGACATGGGCTGGTTGGGCTGCTGCTCTGTGCTGCATGAGTTTCCATAACCTCAGCTGGCTCCGTCTCTCCCACCCCCCAACAAAATGCCCCAGGTGTTTGGAACTCTGAAGTAGTGAGTTTCCCAAAGACCCTTGGAGCTGTACTTCTGTCTGCCACCCTGCAGATGACATTGCTTGCCCATGGCTCATTTCACCAGAGAGACAAGATGGAATCACCCATCACTAAGAAAAAGTATTATGGCAAACTGTCAGATCCTTCTTGGACTATCTCTGGGGAAGATAGTTAACCTCCTTCAGAAAAAGAACGTGTCCCACTACCACTACCAATGATGAGAGACGATGGCAGTGTCAGACTAGGACCTTAGGAGACAGGGGTTCAAATCCCCACTCAGCCAGGAAGCTCACTGGGTGGCCTTGGGGCCAGCCCCTGCCTCTCAGCCTAACCTACTTCAAAGGGTGGTTGGGGTGGTGTTAGATGAGAGGGGATCTATGTATGCCATGTTGTGCTCCTTGGAGGTGAGATATAAACACAAAAAGAAATAATAGCACAAATAGGAAGTTCTGGCTGACACTTTTCCTAAGCCTGCCTCTTGGTAGTGGGAAACCCCTGCTTCTAATTCTGCAGCAGTGGCTTAAGGGGAACCCCCCTCTGCCTCTTGCATCTGATCTGAGATCCGGGAAAAGGCTTCTAGGACAGGGAGTGCCCCTCTTACAGCTGCACACGAGTAAGCTGCCCCTTTTCTCTGTTCTTGATCAGAAGAGCAGCCTTAATAAATTCCACAGAAAGGGGGAACAAGCCTGGTTTCCTTAAAAGTGATGTTATCCATAATTATCTATGACACAACATGCTACATATTAGTTATTTTTCCCTTAGCAGATGATCAGAGCACAGCCAAGCATTGCAGCCCAGGTAATTGAATGTCTTTTTTAAACAATGTGCCAAGTGATCGTCTCCTGACAACTTCCAGGACGAATCCCTCCCAGGTATCATTGGGAACCTTGTTTTCCAAAAAGAGGAAGACTGAACGGTTGAGTGTCTCCAAGGCAGACTTGGAGCCCAGCTGGACTACAACTCCCATCCGCCACAGTGAGCACGACCAGGCTCCCATCATATGTCCCTGCTAGCAGTGGGGCTGATGGGAGTTGCAGTCCTAAAATATGGAGGGCACAAAGTTGGCCTGGACTGCTCACCTGTGATGGGTGTTCACTCCCTGTGCCTGGAGTTGGGGGGCTGGGGGTCCATCTGCAGTGGCTCCATGGGATGGGCATCATTCTGATGTGGAGTAAGGGTGCTGTTTATATCACCCACTATGAAGAACACACAGTACTTGAGTCGGTAGCTTTGAAGCCCACAGATGTTTCCAATGGTGCCCACAGTCTACCCTCCTTGCTGAAGAGGTACAACCTACAGCAGCAGCCTAGGAAGAGCGAGGACTTTGCAGGGCCCATGGCAGCTCACCTGTGCCCAAAGCCGAGGATCCCTGATTGCAGGGGATGCCACCGAGGGCTGTTCCAACTAGGGGGAACGGTGAAATGGAGTCCCCAGTGTTATTGCAGCCATGGAGAAAGCCAGAACATTTTGACACTTAGAACCAGGCCCCAGCAAAACCAAAAACAAGTCAACAAAGTTAGCAACTGAGAGGGAGTGTTTGAATCCTGCTTGTGGGTTTCCTGTGAGAAATCTGGTGAGCCACTGTGAGAAGAGGATGCTGGACTAGAAGGGCAACTCACCCCACTTGCTATTCATGGTATTCAGAAGCACCACTGTCCCCATTGCTCAGGGAGACCCTGCTTCCTTCTGGGCTGGGCTTGTGTGTGGAGGCATATTTTATGAGTGACATCTTCTCATGAAACTGAAGTTCCACTTTTATTCTGCCCACCATCAATGTGTGCCCTTTGTCACAAACAACTTTTCTGGATTCTTCCTTGCATTTGCCTTCTGTCAGTGAGAGACCAGATGTCTCGGGGGCTCTGGCTGGATATGTCACACGACCCCCTCCTCTGCACGTGGGCACGCTGGGCTGTATCCAAAGGGCAGTGTGGCTTGTGGAAGGGAGGAGCTTCAAAATGAGTTGTTATGGTGTGGGAGAGCAAAGCTAGAAATCTGGCTACCTTTCAGAAATGGATCCTGACACTAGAAAGTCCAGAGAATAGGTGGGTGAGTAGCTCAGCTCCTTGCACCAGGAGAAAGCTAATGTAGGTCTTCTCCCCTGAAGAAAAATGATTGAATTTACAAGCCCTGGTATGCAGAGTTTGTTGAAGGGTATACGTCACTTCCTGAAGGCGTCAGTGTTTGTTGATAATCCATTATCCAGGAACTGTTCTCAGTCCCATAATCCCCAACTAATAGCTAGTAACAAGAACTAAACCAACCATGCAACAATGTTTAGTCAGTCAACACATGAAATACTGCCCCGTCTGTAGTTTCAGCTTTCCTTGGCTCCCCCAAGCCACACTTGCAGCTGGAGCCAGGACTCGGAGGGCCCACCCACTGTCACCCCAACCTCCTTCCCTCTTCCTCCTCCTCTATCTTCAGGACACACAGCTGAAGACCATTGCTCCACTAGATTGGTATTGATAGCTCACCCTCCCCCCCAAGAGATTCCCAAAATTTAAGGGCTTCTTGGTTTTGTATAGTTGTCATGTCCTCTCCTGGAATGATCATGTTGCAGTGCCCTGGCCCTACTCCCAGAGCAGCCTTTCCTGAGAAGAGGGAACAGATCCTCCTTTCTTTAACTGATAGGTCAGGACAAGCAAGAATCTCTCCCCACCCCCTGCCCATGCCACGCCCCACAGAGTTGCCTGGGCAGTTGGGGGGGGAGAGAACCCCATCTTCTTGTTCAACTGCCTGTTCAACGCATCCTCCGCAGCTCAGCAGGAAAGCCTGGCAAACTGAGCTCAGAGGCCTTACCCTGGAAGGATAAGCCATCTTCCTCCATCGTGGCTGTTGCCATCCTTGCAGGGAGAGTGCTGGCTCCTCCTGGACTTCCAAGAGGGTGCAAAGGGCTCCAAAAGCCATGACTTGTATAAAGAATCCCTTCCATTCTCTGCAGAACTACTGGCTCAGTAGCACAGCTGCTTTGCATGCAGAAGGTCCCAGTTTCAAAGCCTTTTCCAGCTCCTGCAGGTAACACCACTGACTAGGTGGACCAATGGCCTGGCGTGGTGTATGCAGCTCCTTAAGACCCAAAGGGAGAGATGGGATTTCATTTTTAAAAAATTATGATTTTCAATTTTATACATTTCAATAATTTTACAATCATTTTTACATTTCAAAACTTGACTTCCTTCCCCCTCTTTCTGCAGTTCTTTAAATTTATTTTCAATATATTCTGCATATCCAAATTAACTTAATTTGCTCATTTATTCATCTACTTTAAATATATACAGTACTCTGATAAAACTGCAGGTTATTACAATAATCCTTTCAATGTTCTTATCTGTTTACAGTTAGTTTGTAAATATTCAATAAACTATTTCCATCTATAAATGTTTTTTATTCCTTTTTTACCTTTTTAAATACTTTGTGGTGGGGTGGGTGGGAGGGATGTTTAGTCGGGTTTGGGAAATTGTTTAATTTTGGCACATTTGTAATTTTTATTGTTTTTGGTTTTTATTGTTTTACTGTGTTTTTTGTGTGTGTTTATATAGGTTTTATTTTGTTCTTAGGGGGAGGGGTCAGGGCTGCCTTGGAGTGGGTCCCAGCCAACAAAATGGCTGGGGCAGGTTCCACCGGGGTGGGGTGTGTGTGTGTGCACTGGGACAACTGATCTCGGTGATCACGGGTAGGAGGAGGAGTTACGCTAAGACCAGACCATGTCATTACCGAGGAGGCAGGCTTAGTCGTTGTCTGAGGACTATCCCTGCCTCTGGGTCTGGTCCTGACTGGATGAATACTGGAATCAGCAAGGGATACCCACATGACCTGAAGTTGGGCAATAAGGGCAGTACAGGATTCCTTCTGGTGTACCGACCTCCCCGCTGTACCAAGGATTCCCTGCCTGAGCTGCTTCAGGTCGTGGCGGATGTTCTCAGAGCATGAACACAGCGACAACCCTTATAGCATGGTCCAGTGTGGCTTCCTTGCACAAATGTTGAAAATGGACCACACTCGTTCAGGAGTGTCTTTTTGTATCTGTGACCTAGGCCCGTGACCCCACATTCCCAGGCTGGGGAGAATACCTGCTGGCTGTTCTTGAAGTGCAGACACTCTCGCTGCACTGAGTCCAGAATCACTGCAGAGTCTGTCCAGGGATGGAATTTCCAAAGGTGATTAATCCACAAAGCCCCCATTAATACCTTACAGCAATGTGCTCAGCAGCCAGAGCCTTCCCCACGCTGCTTGGGATAGCAACAACTGAGATTTGCTTGCAAGGGATGGCAAGGCAAATCATTTCTCTCCTTCTCTCCCTCTCCCTCTCTCCCTCTCCCTCTCTCCAGCCACTGATCTGCCTGCAAATCCTGAAGGAGGAAGAGCGGGAGAGGGTGCTGGGAGGAGGGAGGGAGGTGGGGGGTGTCTGGGGATGGATGGAGAGGAGGCTGCATTTGCAGCAAGAGAAGGAGAAGAAACTCCTTTGCTGGAAAGTCTATGAGCTCATTTACATACTGCTAGCTTAATTCTCCTAGGGTATGCAAATATATGCAAACAGCAATCCAGAGAGAGTCAGAAATAGAAGGGAACATTAAAATCACCCTACTTGAATATTGTTTTATGCAAACGATCTACGTGCGCAGTGTGTCATTTATTTAAATAGAAGCAATGTCAGCATGCCAGTTATTTACCCTTCCAACAATCTTAGCAGGCCTTTTTCTTCCTCCCCCTTTTTTAAATAACAAAAAAGGTATTGAAAACTTATCTCAAATAGGTGCCAGGAATGCAAGCAGAGGGAAAATGTTAAATGCCTTAAGAAATGCTTGGAAAGAAGGGAGGGGGTAGAGACATGCTTCTATCGCCAGACAGTTTGGGTCAAAATGATATAAAAGTACAAAGAATCGACCCATAGACTTTGACACAGTTCTTCTCCTACCACTGCTAATAGTAATAATACCAATGCCATTCTTGCAAAGACAGGAGAAATAAGACTGTATTAATTGCAAGAATAAAACGTCCATATTCACATCGTGTCCATTTACCACACTTTATTCCCGCATCTTAACCTGCAAGATGAGCACCTGTAGACAGGTGAGCCCCTTGCAGGAGCTCTCAACAGGTAGGAGCGTGTGCGGGGAGTGGGTGGGAAACATCAAGGCAGCAGGAGCCCTTGACCACCCCCAGGCGGACAGGGGAGGTTCATGGGGTTTCTGCTGCTCTTAAAACCTTCCTCCACCTCTTCCTTCTAGCTGGTTGTTCAGCCATTATCCGTCTCCTTATTATGCAACTTTGTTACCAGTCCTAATTTTAACAACATCCTCACAACCCCTTCAATAAAATTAAGAGTGCAAATAATTCTTTTTTTAAAAAAAGAAAGAAATTGCATTTAATATACATATCCAGAATTGTATTGATCTTAACATGAGCATTCCCTCAGGAGGAGTGAGCACCCTCACGCCTGGCCATGGCCAGGGGAGGAGGCTGTGAGCAGAAGGAGCCCAGGTTGGGCTTGGAGGGTCCCCAGTTCAGAACGCCCAAGTGGGTTGAGCTGGAGCTGGAGGGAGCCTGTGCTTGCCTCTCAGGATAGATGCCAGACCTGGTCCGTGGGGGCTGGAGGGCTGGCTTCCACCCACCCACCAATCACAGGGGCTGACGGGTCACACTGCAGGCCCCTTCTGCACCTGACGAGGGCACTGTGGTCTGAGAATGAACACACACTTCATGATAGCTCAGCACTCCTGGTTCAAGCCTCAGCATCCTTCAGATTTGGCCTGCTTTCAGGCAGTCCTTTCCAGACTGCTCCACAGCAACACTCTTTGACACGTGGAAGCTGGTGGCTTTGCTCGGATGCCCACATCCCACATGTGGGGGATGAACTTTAGGCGCCTCCCTAGCATAGCTGCCAAGTTATCCCTTTTTCAAAGGGATTTTCCCTTATGCTGAATAGGCTTCCTCACGAGAAAAGGGAAAACTTGGCAGCTATGCTCCCTAGGGTGGTGTGTGAGGGAAGTGCAGCCTGTGGGTGCTGCAAGGGCCCTGCGAAATGGAGGGAGTTTCCAGTGAAAGATGGACACCCTGTAAAACTCCTCTGAAGGATAGACTTTCTAAGATGCAAAGAGCCAGAATGAGCTATAGAGTGGTGGGTGGGTGTGGGGACACACACACACACACAGCTCAGGGCTCAGCAAAGGAGTTTTCTTCTCTCCTTCATCTCTCTCCGCACCTCTGGCCAAACCATCCTCACACATCTGGTGAAGGCAGAAGGACAGGGATTGTGTGTGCTTTGTGGGGGGGGGGGGGGAGAGTCAAGACAACTTCTCCCATGGGATCAGGAAGGGCAGCCAGATGAGATGACAGCTTCCCCCCAAAATGGGCTCATTGGAGGCGGTTTATGTGTCTTTCAGGAAGTCTTCCAAGGAGCTCCTCATGGGAGCTCAGAGGGGACGGGGCAGTTCTTTCTACTGAGGTTCCCACAGTTTGCACATCGGCATTTAGCACCCCCCCCAAAGCCAGAATGATGTCCCCACTGATTTGTAAAGCAGCATCTTCAAGGGACGGGGCTTTTCACAAGCAGCACCCAGGAGTGAGTCTCAAGGGTGTGAAAAGCAACTGGGAGAAGGGAGAGAGAGACCAGCAAGGGCCTCTTGCTTTGTCCCATTTTTAAATGTTGTTCTGCTTTTACTCTATTTTTATGGTGACTTTATATTAATCATTAGTATTAGCCCATCACCCATTCCCATCACCCCCACCCCCCACCCTCTGAATATACATAAGGGTCTGGTGACTTCTGTTTCAGTGTATCTGATGAAGTGTGCATGCACACGAAAGCTCATACCAAAATAAAAACTTAGTTGGTCTTTAAGGTGCTACTGAAGGAATTTTTTTATTTTATTACTAACCTGACAGTTCTGCTCATTTTGAAAGAACCCCTGGATGAAGGGGTGGGACGGTTTTGGAGCACAGAAGCCCATCCTCAGCAGGAGCCCCCTCCCTTTCTCTCCCTAGCTCTGCTTTTCCATTCCTTTACTTCTAGGCTGCCCTCCTCTTCCTTCTTGCATCTTAAGAGGTGTCTGTTGCAGCATACCCTCCAGGTGTCCTATTTTAAGCGGAACATCCTGGATTGACGGAAGCTGCACTGGCTTCTGATCATAGCTGTCAAGTTCTCCCTTTTTTAAAGGGAAATTCCCTTATGTTGAATAGGCTTCCTCACGAGAAAAGGGAAAACTTGACAGCTATGCTTCTGATCCCAATCCAGATGCCCTGTTTTGGCTCACATGCTTTGGCCGCGCCAGAGCACAGGACCAAAAGACAGGAGTTTTCTCGTTCCACCCTGTGGCATGAATCATTTGTCTCACACCAGATGGCAGGACCAAAAAACAGAAGGAAAACTTACCTTGACCCAGCATGATGCCAATCTTATTCCTTTTTCTGCCACAGCACTTCCGGAAGAGAAAGGTACAAGGGAGGGGGCAGTGGCAGGAAGCAGGTGAGCAACAGAATGAGCTCTCCTGCTTCTACCGGATAAGAGCAAACAGGGCTGTACAGAAAGGTGGCTGGGGACGTAACCTGCACCATAAACCCCTTTCAAATGCAAACCTGCTCTCATAGGGAGATTGAAGATGGTGGGCAACTCAAAGAGAGGGTTCAAAGGGACAACTTTTTTGCTGCTGAAATGTAACACACAAATCTGCCATGAGCAGGTTTCACAGGAGGCCCAGGTAAGTCGGGGGGAGGGGGGCTTTGCTGCTGCTGCTGCTGCCCCACCCTACCCCGGAAGGCTTGAACAGCTACCGGTCTGGAGCTGAGGACCTGGTTTGGCACAGCACTTTGCTGGCAGCAGCCCCTCGTTAATTTTAAATGTTACCATCCAGCTGCCAGACTATTTGAGTGATTACGGCTGGGGAGGAAATGTCTGTACAAGGCGTCTTTCAATCAACCTCAGAACCCTATTTTATCAGTATTCTAGTAAAAGCTCATTAGAGAGACTGCCTCTCTCCCTTCCTCCCTCTCCCTTCCCCCTTTAAAAAGCCACCAGTGAGTGAAGCTGAAGTTGCTTCTATTGGCCTCCCATAGGGAGGGGTGTTGAGACTTGCACCTTTTAGGAGGCCAGGTAAACCAGCAATACAGAAGTTGGAGGAAGCGGACTTGTGTGGTGCCAAAACCTGCCTCCCATTTTTTGAAACACTCCCTTCCTTGCAAAAGAGGTGTCCATGTTTCTGTGCTGTTCTCTTATCATTGCAAGAGGGCAGGGGTAATTTGTGTGACTGTCTTTCTAGGAAGCATTTCCCAACACTCCTTGCAGGCTCCCTGGCTGTCCACCTTTCCTTATCTGAAAAAGCCTCGTGATCAAACAGCTGCCTCAGTAGGAGCTTCCCAGGAAGGCTGCAAAGTGTCATGGAGGAGAGACCTATCAGTGGCTTCTAGTCATGATGGAGGCTCTGCTTGGCATCCATAGTTGGGCGCAGAAATGCTTCTGAATCTCAGTTACTGGAAACCACAGGAGGAGAGAGCATTGATCTTCTGCTTGAATCCTGCTTGTGGGTTTCCCAACTGATTGGCCACAGTGAGAACAGGATGCTGGACTGGATGGACCACTGGCCTGATCCTGCAGGCTCTTCTGGATAAAGAGTGAAGGCTGCTGCTGAGGTGATTTGTAGAATGAAAGGACACATCACCATATTATTAGTAGTAGTAGTGGCAGTAGTAGTAGTAGTAGTACCTCACCCATCTGACTGGGTTTCCCCATCCACTTTGGGCTGCTTCCAGCAAAATATAAAAACATAATAAAATGTCAAACATTAAAAACTTTCTGATAAAGGGCTGCCTTTCAGATGTCTTCTAAAAGATGTGTAGTTATTTATCTCCTTGACATCTGGTGGGAGGGTGTTCCACAGGGCAGGCACTACTACTGAGAAGGCCCTCTGCCTGGTTCCCAGTAGCTTTGCTTCTCACAGTGAGGGAACTGCTAGAAGACCCTCAGAGCTGGACCTCAGTTTGTGCTCGGAAATGTACTGGGAGCCAATGTAGGTCTTTCATGACCGGTGTTATGAGGTCTCAGCGGCCGCACCCAATCTCCAGTCTAGCTGCCGCATTCAAAGACCCCCTCAGCCAAAAGTACAGTAAGCACAACAAAATGCCTGCAGTCGACTTCTGGTCTACCACCAGCGCTGATCGGTGAGGAATCCTCGAGCTCCGAGGTTCCTGGCACTGTGGGGGGGGGGAGCCGTGAGAGCAACGCGGACTCCCAAAAGAACCCCAGATTGAGCTTTCTGGGGGCGTGAGAGCTCGGATGTGCCCCAAAGTGACTTCTCTGCCCCCTGGTAAGCTCTTTTTAAGAGCTCCAAGAGCGAGCAGAGTGAGAGTCGCGGGCGCCATTTTCGAGTATACTGCTACCCTCACAGAGCGAAGCTCCGAGCCAGCAGCAGAGGAGCAGTGGATATATATATATATATATATATATATATATATATATATATATATATAGGATTTGAAGACATTGGACACCGTGAGTAACAGAAAGAAATTTAAGGGGGGAAATTTTTTAATTGAAAAGAATTGGCCACGGGAGGAGATTTAAACAGGAAGTCGATCTCCCCCATTGAGAGAACTGTGATGCAGTTAATTTGCCTGTTGCCGGAAAGACTGAAAGGAACTTATCAATTACCAAGGATTGGGCCCAATACCTTCCCCCTGAAGCAGGATAAAGGGGAGAAAGGCTGAATCCACTAAAATCTCTGTAATTTTTTTTTAAAAATTAATTTGGACTGGGGAAAGTCCCCCTGGAAGCTGGAGTCGGGTCCCTGGAGGGATCAGCAAGCCGCCATTATGATATCACCTCTTTGAAGCTGAGAACTGTCAATTTTGAAGAGAGCGCAAAATATAAGGCTGCTGTCAGAGGGTTGTTGTGGCTACTCTAGAGTAACTCCGCTTTAGTCCAGTTTGTCTTTGTCCAGTTCCCGCCTTTTACCTCCTTCTTCGTGGGTGCCACTGCATTTGAAAATTCCCTTGAGAGCGTGGGAACCAAGGACGTGCATTCTTCCCTCCCGCTCTCTCCTTCCAGCGCGCTTCCTGTCTCACCCCCACTCCGAGCGCAACTTTGCTGAGCTCATCCATGCTTTGAGGACATGGTCCTCTGGACAGTTCGTCCTTCACTTCTGCATGTAAGCCCTTGTAAAACATGGTCTGCACTGGCTCAGAAGTCAAGTCCCATCCCAGCCTGTGAATCAACATGGCAAACTTCGCCCAGTAGTCCCTGACTGACTTGGAACCTTGCTGGAGCGCAAATAATTCCTCTTTGGTACAGTCCACTTGTGCCTCACTGGAAAACATCACATCCATCCCTTGATTGAACAAGTCTAGATCGGCTAGCGCTGGATTGTTTCCTGCTATGATGGGGTGGACCCAATCCCACGTGGAGCCCTCCAAATGCTCTATGATGAACACTATGCATTGCTGGTCATCAGCGAATTCCCCTTTCTGTAACTTGAGGGCACAATTAACCTCCATTTTAAATCCTAAGTAATGCTGAGGGTCCCCATTGAACTTGCTGACTAGAGCCGGTACTTTTTTGCTGAACGCGCTTTGAGGTCGGTCCCCCAACCTCCATTCCTCCAGCCGTTCCTGGAGCTTTTCCGCGTGTTGCATAAGGTCCTGTTCTCTTTTCTTGCAGTCCTCCAATTCCTCCTCCAGCTTCTCCGCTGCGCGCCTTACATCCTGCGCCTCTCTCTGCGCGATTTGGGCTGCCATGTCTGCCGCCTTCAACAACGCTTGTGTCTCCTTAGCCATCTCCAAAGTAGCCGCAAAGATTGCCGGATTGCTGTCAGGGGGTCGTCGTGGCTACTCTAGAGTAACTCCGCTTGAGTCCAGTTTGTCTTTAAAAGACTTTTATTGTGCATGGTATTTACAGTGCAGTGATAGCTTAAAACATGACCTCTCAGTCCGAACCAGAATCCGGCAGGAGGAGGAGTTTGGATTTGATATCCCGCTTTATCACTACCCAAAGGAGTCTCAAAGCGGCTAACAATCTCCTTTCCCCTCCTCCCCCACAACAGACACCCTGTGAGGTGAGTGGGGCTGAGAGACTTCAAAGAAGTGTGACTAGCCCAAGGTCACCCAGCAGCTGCATGTGGAGGAGCGGAGACACGAACCCGGTTCCCTAGATTACTAGTCTACCGCTCTTAACCACTACACCACACTGGCTCTCTTACAAAGAGAGATAAGAGATAAGGGGCAATGGTGTACGTCTGTTCCTACGCCAGCAAAGTAGTTGGGGCTCCCCAAAACGCCTCCCTCTTGACCTGCATCACTGTGCTCTCCTTAACTCTTGTGCCGGAAGGAGCGATGCCCTCTCAGCCTCCTCCTGGTCAGGGCGGTGTAATGGCTCTCCAGCATCCTGGAGCCCTTGCCTACATCTCTCCTCCCCTGAGCTTTCCCATCATTCCGCACGCTGGCTTCTCTCTCCCTCCGAGTCTCTCCCCTCCCCCCTGGCTGCTTCAGACCCACTGCTGCTCCCTGTGCTTGGCGAGTGGGACGTTAGGGAGTCACCCTTACATCCGGGTTTAAGAAGTTTGATAAATGCTCTTTTCACAAATGGTCACAAGATTTTTAAGATATGAAGAAGAATTAAAAATGAGAGTATAACCAGTTCGGCTATAAACTTGGTCCCTGATGTTTTTGGAAATAAGATCTGCGCCACTTCCTGCTCTGTTCTGTTCTCATGAAATCTGAGATGAGCAGGATGTCTGTAGCCACAACATCACCTGACTGCCTGGACTTTCAGAAGGAACTTTAGGAATTGCTTTTGGACTTGAGAAATGAATTGCGGCAAAATAATATATTGTTGTGTGAAAATAATATACAGTTGCGTGAAATTACCGTAATATTTAAATTTATGGAAAATTCTTGGTAATAAATTTTAGGCTAAGGGGAGAAATAGAAGATAGAAGGATGGGAAAATAAATTTTGATTTGGATAAACTGATTAATTATTGGTGAAGAATACATGATGCTTTTAGAATAGAATATTTGTGTGATAATGATAAATGTGTTAGAATGATTTAAGATATAAAATGGAAATTGCTTAATTGGAATTTTAAAATGGACCCAGTGAGGGGGGAATTGAGAAAGTAAACAATGTTAAGTAAAAAATGTAAGAATTAATTTTTTTTAAAAAAATTGTTTTTTGTTTTTGTGATTTTGTAATATTGGAAAATGAATAAAAATATTTGAAAAAAACAAACAAAATACCTGCAGTCCATCCAAGATAATTTTCCTTAAATGTAATTTCTCTTCTCATTAATTGATGGAGAATGATGGGGCAGGTGGGTGGCAGGAATGGAGGATGCAAGAAAAATGTCCAGCCCAGCACTATTGATTATGGTGTTACATGGGCTCACTTGGAACCTCCTATAAGGCTGATACACGAGGGTGTGTTACATTTTTTCAAATTCTGAAAATGAGAGGTGTAACATGACTTGGGAATTCAAAAGATATTTAGGTTAAACTCATATAATTTAGTTTAGCTTGGTAGTAAAATGTGTGTAAAATTGCATAGAAATCATTAAAAATGATAGCCAAGTCCTTGCTATTTATTACTTACTTACTTACTTACTTACTTACTTACTTACTTACTTACTTACTTACTTACATTGGTTGACATTTTCAGAAGGTAAAATTAAAATTCTTTGGTTTTCCAAAAGCAGTTTATGTACTTCTTCATCAAACACAGACTTACCAAGCTAAATGTTGTGCAGTCACAAAAATAATAGCAGATTATGTGAATTCCTCACACCTAAAAACATATTTTTAAGACCCCGCACTGAAGAAATTTGCAAAAATTAAGTTTCACCCCCTAAAATCACCCCTACTGATACGTTTCACCTTCATGGCCTCTTCATTGGGGCCATGTGGTGTTAAAAACAAGGAACTTGCCACCATCCCCCACCCAGGCTTCAGGGAGAGGTGAGCATGCTGCTCTGAGATGCAAGTCGATGGGGCCCCCGTCCCCCACCCCACTCTCTGTGCCAGCCCTGGGGATTGCAGCAACCCAGTTGTGGGTCTGGGAAGGAGATGGCAGGAACTTGGTTCCCTCTTGGCCTCGCTGTACGCTGGGGGGTGCTTCAGCTGGGAACCTGGGTGTTTATTCAGGGCGATCTTCGCTGCCGTAACCTTCCTGAACTACCGAATTCCTTTTAATTATGACTGACAGGTCATGGAAATTTGGGCCCTTGAT
Source organism: Zootoca vivipara (assembly GCF_963506605.1). Classification (NCBI taxonomy): domain Eukaryota; kingdom Metazoa; phylum Chordata; class Lepidosauria; order Squamata; family Lacertidae; genus Zootoca; species Zootoca vivipara. Next base: position 814,656 of record NC_083292.1, read on the forward strand.
TGGCAGCTGAAGCTGCTCGCTTCCTTCCCACAATTCTTCTGTTCCCTTCCCATCACAGACATAATGTTGGCTACTTTTCTGGGATAAATAGCAGCCCTCCCCCCAGCCCACTCCCCTCCTTTGGCAAGAGTTCAACGCTTCATTCTTTTTGGAGGGGGCCCTTGGCAGCCGGAATCTGAAAGGCAGCCCCCCTCCTCTTTCTCTCCCCTGCACTCAGCTCAGGAGGGAACCCTTTTGTGACTGAACAGACAAAGCCCCCTTCGCTGGCAGCTCTTTCTGGATTTCATTTGAAAACCATTTTCACCCCTTTGGAGTGAAATATCCTGGTTCTCCCCCCTCTCCCGCCTTTTCCACTTAATTTCTTATGCTTAGCTGGCCCCTTACCTCCCCTAATATTTTAAGTCGTTGGAAAAACTCAAGGCACCTCCGGCTGAATCAAAAGGCATCAAGACTTTTGGGGTGGCTCTGAGTCCCCCCCCCCCGCCCAACAATTCCTATGGGCCACATATAGTTCCTGCCTGCCTTATACTTTTGGACACAAGTTCAGCTCTCAAGCCTGCCTTTCTTTCTTTCTTTCTTTCTTTCTTTCTTTCTTTCTTTCTTTCTTTCTTTCTTTCTTTCTTTCTTTCTTTTCTCCAAGCCAAGGAGATACCGGTAAGTAACTACACAACCTTTAGGAGACATCTGAAGGCAGCCCTGGACAGGGGAGTTTTTTAAAAAAATGTTTAATGGGTGACATCTAAATAATAAAATTATTATTATTATTGAATAGGGCATCCCTATTTTCATCGGATAAACGTTGGAGGGTATGTGAAAGAACTAAGCAGATATCCACCTAAGCACTTCCGGAGATGGGGCAAACTGATTTTGTTTGCACTATAATTTGTGGCTGTGGCACAAAATCCACACCCTGAATGCATGTTAGGGATACTGGAGAAACTGTTTGGGCCTCAGATTGTTATGCAAATCGAAACACAGCTATCCATTTTCACAAACGGTAGCTCCAAATTTTGCAATATGGTTCTCCAACAAAGAAGCAGAGGGGGAAGCAAGTGTTGAATTGCATGTCTAAGGGCTCATCCAGACTTGCCCTTGTCCCATGCATAGAAAGCACAGGGCTGAGCAGTTTCCCCCTTGCCCCACTCCTTTCCTAGGGAAAACCCACCCTTCAGCTTTAAATCAGGGCAAACATCAAGATAGAAGTTCCTACTCCCTGAAAGTTCTATGCAGTGATGGCCTTTCCAACTCTACAAATCTACAATTCTTTGATTTCACAGCCATTTGGTGGACCTTTATAACATACATAGACAAGTGTCCTCATCTGAACATTGGATCTGCCAGATGTGCTTTATATGGAAATCCCTGTGACTTTTACCTCTACTATCCTCATGGAACCTGCCCCAGCCTTTGCACACGTCTGGCATTTCATCAACTCCACTTTGATGGCGCTGAAAAAACCTTTGCTGGACTTCCCTTTCTTTGCCCTGCCTCCATGTTTCAGTCATGCATTCTTCTCTCATTTCATTCTAGGAAGGAAGGAAGGAAGGAAGGAAGGAAGGAAGGAAGGAAGGAAGGAAGGAAGGAAGGAAGGAAGGAAGGAAGGAAGGAAGGAAGGAAGGAAGGGCTTTAATGCAAATTTTGAACAAACAAACAATTTCCAACATACAGAAGTGGGCCAAACTAAGCTGAAAACAGAAACTGAGATGAAGTGAAATTGACAGATTCATCGATCCCTAATGAAAAAGAAAATATTCCAAGGCTCCCTGCTCCCTGCCATTGCAATCCAGCTCATTTTCTTGACATGTTACCATGGAGTCTTACTTTTATCTGGAAATTTTGCAAGCTCTCTGACTGTCACACACACACTCAATCTCTGATGCATCACAATCACATTAAGGGCACAACATCCAGAGAATACAGGGGCTGAGATGGGCCAGGAGGCGGTCAGTTATGATCCTGATGTGTGTCCAAGTCATATTTGACATTTGAAACCAATTTGTCACAATGTTTTTAGCAGCAGCTCATGTTTTCTAGTGCTTACATCTGGCATAAACTGGGTCCCCCTCCACCCCATAAAAAGGGACCCCAGAGCCTCAAAAGCTTCCACAGGCTTGTAGTTTGGTTATTGATGGAGACTTGAGTTCTCCATTCTGTCAGTGCTTGGGAAGAACAGAGACTCCTCAGCATTTGGGCATTCAGACACAGGGTTGGACCTTCTGAAAATGCCCCAGGGGAGAAATGCTCAGTTGCCGCTCCCAATTGGATGGTGAAGCCGCCTCTCCTCCTTTGGCGAATGCATCAAAAGTGCCTCTGTGGCTTGAGTGGCAGCTGCAATATGGCTGTCTAAACTCAAGGACAAAATTTACAGCTGTAAATTCTTCTCACTTCAGGGTGGTTAATTATCTTAATTACTTTTATTATCTTTTATCTTTCAGGATCCTAAATTGCTTATTTCTGCTTGTGTCGCCACAGGGTGTTGTTTTTTTCTTTTTATTGGTGCACAGCAAGTGAAGGCAGCAAGTATATCCATTTGGGTGTGCGTGTGATGTGTCTGCCTGGGACACTTGAATGGGAGAGCTTTGATTTATCACGAGGCTCCTCCTTGGGATTCTAATTGTGCTTTAAAAAGAGGGAAGGAAAGAAGGAAAGAAAGAGGGAAAACAAACTTTGGTGAAATATTGACTAGAGCGACAATAAGTGTCTCTCCTCATACCCCCACCCCCACTTGTCTTGCCCCCTGCCAGAAGCAGGAGCCCAAGGAGATGAGTTATGGCCACCACAAATCTCACTTCATCCATTCTGGAGGAAAATTCAGCAGTTGTTTCATCCAAAGTAAATTGGCTAGTCTAAAACCAGTCTAAATGTGGACAAGGACCTCTGAAGGGGATTGTCAGGGGATGGTGAAAGACACACACACACACACACACACCACATCAGACACACACACCCTCACTTCTCTTTAAGTCTGGTGGAATAGTGATGGGGCATCCATACTTAAACAGAATTAAAACTGGCTTATCAGCTGCTTCCCCTTCCCAGGAAACTCCTGAAACAGGTGAGGGAAGAATTCTGTCCACTCCAGGTCACATTTTAATGCAAATCTACCTCATTTGCACTCTTACAACAGTATGTGAACAGAAACACAGCTGCACTTCCAAATTTGCACTTTTCTAAACTCGACTGATGCACACTGTGGGAACCACCCATCTGTCAATCACATGAGGTCAGGAACCCCATTTGTGAGAGCACATCCTTTCCAAGGCATTTAGCCTCTACAGAGGTTAAGAGAGCAAATGCCCCCTCCCCTCTGGCAAGGAAAGCCCCCTTCTCTCTCCCTTCCCGTTTCCAAGTGAAAATGCAATGGAACTGCTCTGATGCAATATGAGAGGCACAGTCAGGACTTCCTTGCTAAATGGCATTTCTCTAGACGGAAGGTATTTATGGGGTCACCAGGGGCAAGCAGGGACTGAATCAGATTGCCCAGGGCTGCACACACTGACCCATTTGCGGCACAGAAATGTAGTTTTTTTCAGTCCGGAATTGACCATTCTCATCTCCAGCATGCTGGTTTCACTCTAGATTTTTTTAAAAAATAATAATCTTTTTTATTGATTTTCAAAAATATAAACATACAACATAAAGGTAAAGGTAAAGGGACCCCTGACTGTTAGGTCCAGTCGCGGACGACTCTGGGGTTGCAGCACTCATCTTGCTTTACTGGCTGAGGGAGTACAGCTTCTGGGTCACGTGGCCAGCATAACTAAGCCGCTTCTGGCGAACCAGAGCAGTGCACAGAAACGTCATATATCAAGATTACTCTGAATCTCCTGACTTCCCCCCATTCCTTCCATGGGTCCTTTTGATTCTATTTTCAACTGTGTATCAGTACTTCTCCAATTATTCATCTTCCTAAGTTATCTATACGCTCTGTTACATTACGAATGTATTTAAAATCCTGCTAATGTTTTACCTGTTTGCAATAATTTTGTATACATTATAAAACATTTCCCTTTTTTAAAAATTTCTTGTCTTATTGATTCCTGAGCTTCCCAGTTAGTTTTGCCATTTTGGCGTAGTTCATCAGCTTGATTTGCCATTCTTCTCTGGTCAGGGCTGTCTCTTCTTTCCATCTCTGGGCTAGTAACATCCGGGCAGCCATTGTAGCATACATGAACAGTTTCCTCTGGTCCTTTGGAATCTCGGTACCTATAATTCCTAATATAAAAGCTTCTGGTTTTTTTACCAAAAGTTATTTTGAACATTTTTTTCATTTCATTATATATCATTTCCCAGAATGTTTTAGTTGTATTACAGGTCCACCACATATGATAAAAGGTACCTTCTTTTTCTTTACATTTCCAGCAAATACTGACTGGTACTTGTTCTATACATTTTTGCTAGTTTTACCAGGGACAAATAAAACTGGTACATCATCTTCATATAATTTTCTTTCAATAAAGAACATGCCATAAATTTCACTCTAGATTCTCAATCCTGCCGTAAACAAGGCCAATACATGTTTGAAAACCCTCCCCTGGATGTTTGCCTTTTCCTCCTTTCACATTTTCCCCAGGGGAATGAAAAAGGAATTGGTTTCTCTGATCTTGCTATAAAGCCTCATTGGGCTGATGTGGATCCCGTCCCCATTGCTGGAAGCGCCTACATCCAGTGCAGGATCAATCCGCCATGAGCGTTTATTTTCTGCATAAAACCAGTTTCTCAAGAAGCGCTTTTCAGAGGCTTGAAATATGCAGTAGATCTAGATCGGGTGTGGACTACGTAGAAAAAACAAGTCCTCAGTCACCACTGGTTCCAGAATACAGTAAATTGTTGTGTGCACGCAGCCTGGGAATCATGTTTCACGGAGTGGCCAGTGGGTGCTCCAACTCTCCACCTCTATTAATCTGGTCAGCCTCTGACTCTGCTTTTATTTTGGAAGGCTTAGTCAGATAATTTTGTCAGTGAAAGTTGAGATTCTTTGGGGTTCAGGCCTTTCCCCCACCCACCTGGGATGGGGGATCAGGGCTTCCAGAGGGCTTGAGAGCCAGCTAGCAGATGTCATTCTGCAAGACACCAGCAACTCCTGGCCTGCCCAGCCTGGCTTAAGAAAACACACAGCCTCCTCCAGGCATGTCTCCCTCTGCTGCCCTTGCAACCACCATTTTTCTTTCTTTTCTAACACCCCCCCCCCTTAAAACCCCAAACCTCTCCCCTTTTTCTTTTTGTTTTGAAAGGCGGCTCAGTTCCTTGGAGAGTAAAAGACCAGTGAAGCAGCAGATTGGGGAGGGGGTGGCAAAGGAAGGAATAGCAATAACAGGCATTCTGTTTTTTTTTTAATATAATTTTTATTAGATTTTAACAAGAAATACAAGAAAAAAGAAAAAGGCACAAAAAAGAAAAATACATAAAAAAACGACAAAAAAAAAACAAAAAAAACCAAAAAACAAAAACAGATTCATACTTCCTCATTTCCCCTTCTTGAGTTCTTATTGTTAAAAATAGTTCTCGCATTTTCCCATTCTAACTTCACATTCTTTTTTCTAAATTTCAACTTTTTCATCTTTTTCATTGCTATTATCCATTCTCCTTGTACTTTAACCTCTTTTCTCTTAACATCCTCTCTCCAAAATTATTATTATCTAATCCCTAATCTCTTTCCCTTACCCAAAAATATATAAGATTAACATCCTAATTTATTACCCATTTACTTCCACCCACACAACAAAGTTCCCACCCCCCCTTCCCTGGAATCGAAGTCTCCAGATGAATCAGCCAGGTTCTTCATACAATCCTTAATACATTCCGAGATCAGACCATATTATTTCAGACAATACCAAATAATCCAAGACCTCTCAACCCACCCCTAGTCTGTCCCATACCAACTTTTGCCGAACTCTTGCCCCCCTCTTCTGTAATCCCATCACTTTGTATCTTTGCACCTTTTCATCCTCTTTCTGCCCCCCAACTGTTTGTGTCCTCCCCTCTCTCACCGGGGAGCTGATTTTCCCAACCTCTTTTTTGGGGTGCTTTTTTGCTTTTACCCTCTCCTGTTTCACTTCTCTCACCAGTGAAACAGTGTTTTCTCCTACTTTCCCTCCCTGTTCCACCCCTCCCACCAGTAGAACAGTGTTCTTTTCAGGAAATAAATCCATTGGTTCAGCATATTGTCCTTCAGTATTATCTTTCTCCTCTTCTATGTTTTTTACATACGTCACTCCAGCACAGTCCTGGTCTTCCAATCTTTTTTCTTCTCCCTTCTCCTGATCTTCTATATCTGTTGGATCCTGTGTTTTACAGTCAAAAACAAATGTCTCGACAGTCTCTTCTCTCAGAAAGTTTACATCAAGCTTGGAGATGCTCACTTGCTTAGTAAGATCCAAAATTGTTGCCAATATTAAGTCCCACTGTGTGACTTCCTGTCCACTCTCTGGAACCTTCTCTCCTATTCCTTTGTCTAAAACCTCCTCCATCTTTGTACAGACCGGCCGTGGAGTTGAAATTTTAGTCCAATATATATAAAAAGTGAACAAATAGGCAAAAAGCCAAGAATCCAGTCCCACTTGGTCAGAATCTCTCTCTTTACTCCTTCTTTTCCTCAGAGTCAATACTGAGCAGCCTCAAGGCAAAACAAATCCTCTTTCACTGTTTACAGCTCTCAGTCTCTCACATTCAGCCAGACACATTCCTTTGTATTGTGACGTTAATCAGCAAACTGACTGATCTTTCCTTTGACCCGACTCCAGGCTCGCAGGGGGCTTTTCTCATGCTGGATCTCAGTCTTTTGCAGAGATAAATACACCACTTACTTTTTCCTTTACTCTGCCTCAGGAAAAAGCTCTTTTTACAGCATTTCTGGGTTTTCTAGCTTGCTGCGATCTTTAGTTACTCAATCGGGGGGAGATGACTTCCCTTTTTAATCTCCGCCTCCCACTGCCAAATTCTTGTTTCAAATTGATTGGTTTCAACTTACTTCGTCCAGATCGTAACTTTTTCAGGAAGAATCCACCGCCTGCAGGTTGGAGGCTCGGAGCTTCGCTTCTTGGAGGTAACGATGGTATGCCTAAAATGGCTCCCGCGACTGCCACTCGGCTGGCTCTCAGGGGCTCTTGCGGGCTTCCTGGGCAGCTGAGGAGTCGCTTCTGGAGCTCCGCCAGGCAAAATTTGCCCCCTGCCCCCTGGACCAGGGGTATTTACGGGGATCCGCGTGCCCCCGCGGATTTCCCCCCCCCCTCCGCGATGCCAGAAACCTCGCAGCGCGAGGTTTCTGCGCCTCCATTTTCCAGCGCGGCAGACCGGAAGTCTCAGCAATAACAGGCATTCTGGAGGCCTTCCAGAGAAACCTCCCTAAATGTGCCAAAGTGTTTCCCCCTCCCCAGAGGTTGCTTTGCAAGGCCATTCCTCCCCCAGAGGCTGTTCAGGGGGCCGGGAGGAAGCACCTTCTCCAAGGCAAGATTTGCCTAAATGTTCCATGCGACACTTTTTTAGGGAAACGAAAGCTTCTGATCTTGCAGCAGCACTGTGCTGCTCATGTCTTGCTTGGGGTCTTCCCAGAGGTGCCCAGTAACCAACTGTGAGAACAGAATGCTCAACTAGATGGGCCCCGTTGGTGCAGAGGGAGAGGGAGAGAGATTTGAATGGGCAAACAAAAGTAGATTCTCTCTTTCCCCCTCTCCTCCCACCCCTTTCCTGATGGTGGGGGGCGGGAGCATATGAGGGAGGAACCAATCAGTCCATTTCAGTTTCTCTCAGTTTCTCTTTTTTTCAGATTTTAGGTTTACTTCACTTCCCTTCTACACAAGTTTGAATTTTTTTAAGGTTTGCAGGAAAAGTTGCATGCATATTTGTATACAAGCTTGCCTAATACTGTACAGTATACACATTTTTGCAAACCGTTTCCCTCAATGTAATGCAGGGTTCCTCAAACGTTTTAAACAGGGGGCCAGTTCACTGTCCCTCAGACACTGTTGGGGGCCGGGCACCAGCCAAAAACGTTCCATTTTAGCCAGGCTTTTGGTTGAGATGTTATTGGGTTGTTGTTTTTATTTTGAATGAGTGTGTGTGTGTGTGTGTGTGTGTGTGTGTGTAGTGTATAGTGGTTTTAGATTTAGATTTTGTTCTGTGAACTGCCCTGAGACCTCATGAGTATAGGGCGGTATATAAATTCAATTATGGCTGCTTGTCGGGAGAAGCTGCCCGTTCTCTCCAGCTTCGCCCAGGGCCCATGGGATCCCGCTCTGTGGGGAGTAGAGCACTCTTGAGCTGCCATGGCGACCCAGGCACCACGTGGCTCCTGCCTCTCCGCAGGAGGTGCCCAAGGACTAAGCGGTGTGGCTCCACCTGCAACAAGGCAGTGGAATGGACAGTCCAGAGCCAAAGGGTCTGTGGTACCAAAGCCCAGCTGGCGTCTCTGCCTTAGTGGGGAGTGGGCAACTACGGGAAGGGGGAGGTGTCAAGAGCAAAGTTCCACGGAACGCTCAGAACACAGAAGAAGGGAGGGAGAGACGCAGAGGAGCCCCGCTGCCTTAGCAGGATACTACAAATCCCAGCATGCAATGCAGCCGCAGAGAGTATGATTAGTCTGGGCGCGGAGTTGCTGCCAAATGCTATTGTTGCATTCAGTCAGAACGCTTTGCCATCGCTGTTTGCCCCTGCTGGGCGGGCCGACTTCAAAACCCTGGTAGAACAGTTCTGGCCCGCAGACCATAGTTTGAGGACCCCTGATGTAATGTATTGCTGTATGCTATTTTCACTCATGCATGCATAATACATACAAATAAGTAAATATTAACACTTTGTTTTCCTCTGCTTTTTTTGTTGGAGAGCCATATTACAAAATTTCGAGAAGTGCGAATTTTAGAGAAAAGCTGTGTTTCGGTTTGCATATAAATCTACCCTCTGCCCTTCCTTGCACATTCTCAATCCTGTGCACCTCCCCAAAGCTATAGTGCCCCAAACCCTTGCTGTGTCCACTTGATCTGCCCCTCTGGGTCTGGGTGGATCCCTAAAAGAGCACAGTCCCCCTCGCTGATCAGGCTACCCAGGCAAGCAGAATATTAGGCCTTCCATTTGTTTCTGCTTGTGCACACATGGACTGGGGTGGGGGTGGGGAGAGAGATGTCCCCTGCACAGGTGTGCACACCTTAGCTAGAGACAAATGAGGAATTGGTGCAAAGCTGGTTGGAGAAAAAATGCATATCAAACCGTAGTATTTTATTTAAAAGTACAGAAAGAGTGTGTGTGTGCATGCGTGCATGCATGCACACGCACACGCACCCACAAACACACATCCATGTGTACATGGATTAAAAACCCAGCTCTAGAAACACAGTAAGCAGGCATGTGGACAAAATGCTGCCCATAATCAGTTTCCCACTTTTGACAACCAGAGCTCCCGAGAGGAAAAGCCTATAAAAACTACAAATGGGGGGACCCTCTTTACAGAGACAGCAGAAGTGTCGCTTCATTGCCTCCACATGCTATTAGCAAACAAAAAGCCCAAGTGAAAATAAGCACCCTAGAAGGCCCTCCCAGTTTTCCCAGTGACCGTCCCCCTTTGTTCATACTAGTTGGCCTTTCTGAAATGTTTCCTCCCCACAAGCACAGTTCCATTTATCCATGTTTCTGCACCCATGGTGGTGGGGTGACAAATATGGCTTGTTACTTTGCCCCGCTGGCTGCAAGAGCAGCTTAGGCTGGGGCAGTTTATTTCCTTTCCTAGAAGGCAACTCTCGATTTTTCCTTAGCCAGCAGCTGCTTCCTAGAATGGAAGGAGATTCTCTGTCCTCTATGTAGCAGCAGCAGCTCCTGTGGAAGAAGAATGGGCAGGATTCTGCTCTGAAAGGCTGCAGCAGGCAAGCACACCCAGACGTGGCCTTTGGCTCCCAGTCAAGTTGCAGGCTGCCTTTCTGGATGGAAGTGGACCCCTTGGCACAGCAGAGCCCCCACAGCCAGACTTGATCTACATTTAGGAAACAAGGAAGAGGAGAAGGAAGTCCCAGGAAGCCACAGTGGGCGGCCTGCCTGCCTGCCTGTCAAAGCCTCCCCCTCCCCCCATCTTTTAATGCAGTGCATTTTTTAAAAGGCCCATAATTAGCATCCTGCCTCCTCCTCCTACTGCCTTTATAAGCATTCGACACGCAGCACTTCCAGACACTTTTTAATAGAATCGCTTAAAACAATTAATTACCAGAGTTTTCATTCAAGCTGCAGTGAAGAAGATATGCCGGCAATAAAAGGCATTTATTCCTTGGTTTCTGGAGGCCTGTTTGTTATTAACATGTAAATTAAATCATCTCAGATGTTCCATTTTTAATCTGGGGATGTGAAGTGTGGGGCCAACGGCAGCCCAAAACAGCCTGATTCCATTACAGGCACATTCATTAGGAACTGGCGGCATTATTGGAGATCATTTTTCTTTGATGCATTTTTTAAACCAATTATCAGGATAATTTGCTCATTTCCCACCAATTTGTTTGGCCCATGCCAGTGGCTTGTGATTCTCCTACCCTGCCCAAAGCCCACCAAAGCTGCTCTTCAGGGCCCTGGCTTCAACATGGCAGGTGTGGAGGAAGGCAGGCAGGCAGGCAGGGGGAAACAGACAGACGGACAGGGTCTTCATGCAGGAGGGAAGGAAGGTACGGGGTCCGGGACGAAAGCGCAGTGGAGCCTCTTCTGCCTGCCCGTCCCCTTCCAGGCTGCTCTGTGGTTTGCTGTCAACACTTTTAACAGGGTGATGTGTGTATGTGTAAAGGAGTTGTGTGGGCCATTTCGCTTGCCGGAAAAGTGGCTTTGAACTGGCTTCTGAATGAACTGACCTGCTTCCTGAACAAATGTCTGCATCTCTTCAGAACTTCTCTGCTGCAGCATAGGTAAAGGGGGTAGGGGGGTAAAGGGGGAGAGACACCTGGCTCTGGGATGAAGCTGCAGAAGTACAGATCCCACTGCAAGGAACTTTTTTGGATAGAGCAGCTCTCCTCTCTTGCAGAGCTTGGAACAGAATGAATTTGGGGAGAAACAGATTCTCCTTGCTTACACAATTTCAAACCTACTATGGTGTGCTTCCCCATCTCCAAATAGTGAGAGTTTCCAGGAGTTCCCACACTTTCCCAGGTTCGGTTTCCTTGGAATGAAGGACAATGGAGACTGTGGCATCTTTAGAATATATGGTTTTATTTGGACATATTTAAATCCTGAGCCTAGAATGGAGGGGTCACAGCATTTAGAAAAATAAAGTATCTTTCTTGATTTTCAACTTATGAAAACACAACAGCACAATAAATTTGGCAGCCACAGCTCCATACAGGGTAAAGGATACAGGGTTCGCATATGGCAGATAACCCTTAAAGATCTCAGACCACAAGAACTGAACAGCTTCTAAGTGCCACCATATGTGTATGGAAGTCCCTGTGCCCTCGCATCATCTCCAAAAATTAGGAGTGGCTCCACTCAAGATATGGGCTAACCATACAGGTGTGAAACACCACCTGTGCAGGAGTGTTACAGATGACTCTTATCTGAACAGAAACAATTTTTAATGGCTTCTTGGACCAAAGTGAATGCCACTGCTCATTGGTAATATCAAATTGAAAATCAGGTTCCCAAGGGATCTTGGCAATGGCAAGATTGCTATATTTTGCCTGGTCACCAATCACTTGGATGATGCTGGGACATTTGCTATAATAATTTCTGTGGTTGACAGTTTTCTGCAAGCCTGAGTGGCAGCATTTGATTTCCATAAGAAAAACAACCAATTAAAATGAAACCAGGACTATTTGAGACTGGGGAAGTTTGGCGATAAGGGGCTCACAGCATTAGCACCCGAACAGACCTTGCCATTTGGTTTCCAGGGGAGCTCCAAAGTCCAGCACAGAGCAAAACATGCCTCTGCCTCTCTCCAGCTTCCTCAGCCAAAACTTGCACACATAACATACCATTTGTCTCTATGGCAACAGGGTAACCTCCGTCTAATGTAAATGCAAATGCCAGTACTTAACTGGCTAGCTAAGGAACCTTGACAAAGGAACTGATTTGACTGGTTTCCTCTTATAGATTCTACCTTCATCTATACAGGATCACAGGTTTGGAAGTGACACACAGTTATCATCCAGACAGACCCCTAAATCCACAACAGCACACTATATTTGGCCTTCTCCCCCCCCAGAATCTGCTTCCAGTTAGCACTGGCGGAGGAAGAGGAGTGGGGGGCGCGCAGCGCCCCCGGGACGCGTGCCAGCCCCACCCCGCCTGCTTCCCTCTCGCCCCTGTGCTGGAGCATGAAGCTCCACCACTGCCAGTCAGCTGCCACCCCACCTGGCTGCACCCATGGGAGAGTTGGGGCAGCCCAGAGCCCTTTATAGGCCTGGCTCAGACCCTCAGCCACTTGCTACCCCATTCCGAATCTGCTTCCAATTCACAGCTATTCCAGCTAGCACTGAAAGAACAGCATTGTAATTTTTTGTAACTTTAAGGATTGGTACCTAGCCATTGATATATGGGGTGCCACAGGGCAGTTCCCAGTGTTATATCTAACTATCTATCTATCTAACTAACTTTTTTGCTTAATTTTGATTACAAAATTTATGCAGGAGTATTGGCTAAATTTAATATTAAAAGATATAATTCATGAGAATCAGGCAGGATTTGTGAAAGGGAGGCAGATGAAAGATAATGTAAGGAATATAATAAATATTTTTGAATGTTTGGAAAATGGTAGGGGAAAACAGGCTGCAATCATGTCAATTGATGCTGAAAAAGCATTTGATAATGTATTGTGGAAAAGGAAATGCAAGAAAGCAAAATGGCTGTCCAACGAGGCCTTACAAATAGCGGGGGAGAGGAGGCAAGCAAAATGTGAGGGAGATAGTGAAAGATCCAGGAAACTGAATGCAGATTTCCAAAAAAATAGCAAGGAGAGACAAGAGGGACTTCTTAAACAAGCAATGCAAAGAAATAGAGGGAAACAATAGAATGGGGAAAACCAGAGATCTGTTCAAGAAAATTGGAGATATGAAAGGAACATTTCGTACAAAGATTACCATAATAAAGGACAAAAGTGGTAAGGACCTAACAGAAGCAGAAGACATCAAGAAGAGGTGGCAAGAATATACAGAGGAATTATACCAGAAAGATATGGAGGTCTCGTACACCCCAGGTAGTGTGGTTGCTGACCTTGAGCCAGACATCCTGGAGAGTGAAGTCAAATGGGCATTAGAAAGCACTGCTAATAACAAGGCCAGTGGAAGTGATGATATTCCAGCTGAACTATTTAAAATTTTAAAAGATGATGCTGTTAAGGTGCTACACCCAATATGCCAGCAAGTTTGGAAAACTCAGCAATGGCCAGAGGATTGGAGAAGATCAGTCTACATCCCAATCCCAAAGAAGGGCAGTGCCAAAGAATGCTCCAACTACCGCACAATTGCGCTCATTTCACACGCTAGTAAGGTTATGCTTAAAATTCTACAAGGCAGGCTTAGGCAGTATGTGGACCGAGAACTCCCAGAAGTGCAAGCTGGATTTCGAAGGGGCAGAGGAACCAGAGACCAAATAGCAAACATGCGCTGGATTATGGAGAAAGCTAAAGAGTTCCAGAAAAACATCTACTTCTGCTTCATTGACTATGGAAAAGCCTTTGACTGTGTCGACCACAGCAAACTATGGCAAGTTCTTAAAAAAATGGGAGCGCCTGATCACCTCATCTGTCTCCTGAGAAATCTTTATGTGGGACAAGAAGCTACAGTTAGAACTGGATACGGAACAACTGGTTGGTTCAAAATTGGGAAAGGAGTACCACAAGGTTGCATATTGTCTCCCTGCTTATTTAACTTATATGCAGAATTCATCATGCGAAAGGCTGGACTAGATGAATCCCAAGCCAGAATTAAGATTGCCGGAAGAAATATCAACAACCTCAGATATGCAGAAAACACAACCTTGATGGCAGAAAGTGAGGAGGAATTAAAGAACCTTTTAATGAGGGTGAAAGAGGAGAGTGCAAAATATGGTCTGAAGCTCAACATCAAAAAAACCAAGATCATGGCCACTGGTTCCATCACCTCCTGGCAAATAGAAGGGGAAGAAATGGAGGCAGTGAGAGATTTTACTTTCTTGGGCTCCTTGATCACTGCAGATGGTGACAGCAGTCACGAAATTAAAAGACGCCTGCTTCTTGGGAGAAAAGCAATGACAAACCTAGACAGCATCTTAAAAAGGAGAGACATCACCTTGCCGACAAAGGTCCAAATAGTTAAAGCTATGGTTTTCCCAGTAGTGATGTATGGAAGTGAGAGCTGGACCATAAAGAAGGCTAATCACCAAAGAATTGATGCTTTTGAATTTTGGTGTTGGAGGAGACTCTTGAGAGTCCCATGGACTGCAAGAAGATCAAACCTATCCATTTTGAAGGAAATCAGCCCTGAGTGCTCCCTGGAAGGACAGATCCTGAAGCTGAGGCTACAATACTTTGGCCACCTCATGAGAAGAGAAGACTCCCTGGAAAAGATCCTGATGTTGGGAAGGAGAAGGGGATGACAGAGGATGAGATGGTTGGACACTGTTCTCGAAGCTACGAATATGAGTTTGACCAAACTGTGGGAGGCAGTGGAAGACAGGAGTGCCTGGCGTGCTCTGGTCCATGGGGTCACGAAGAGTCGGACACGACTAAACGACTAAACAACAACAACAACAATGTATTGTGGATGTTTTTTAGGAAGAATCTTAAAAGAATTAGAGATAGGGGAAAGGTTTGGAAGGGCAATTGGAACTATATATCAAAATCAGAGAGCAAAATTAGTTATAAATGGGAAAATTACAGGAGATATAAAAATATCAAAAGGCACAAGACAGGGGTGTCCCCTGTCACCATTGTTATTTATAATTGTATTGTAAAAATTATTGAAAAATATTAGAGAAGATGAGGGGATCGATGGCATCAAGATTGGAATCAAAATATACAAAGTAAGAGCATTTGCTGATGACATAATCATCACCACTGAGAATCCACTAAAAAGCATTCCAAATGCACTTAAAAAAATTAATGAATATGGGAAATTAGCAAGCTTCAAAATAAATTATAAGAAAAGTTGCATATTAGGAAAGAATTTGGAAAATAAGGAAAAAAATAAGTTACAGGAAATCAGGCATTGAAATCAGGGGGGGGAAAGAAACAGAATACAAATAACAATCAATAGTATCGATTTGTATCAAGAAAATTATGAAAAAACTTGGAAAGAGATTAAGCAGAAATTGGAAAATTGGTCTAATTTAAAATTATCATTATTAAGTATCAGTCATAAAAATGAACGTTTTACCAAGGATGGTATACCTCTTCCAAAACTTACCAATTTTGGGAGGTGCAAGATGTTTCAAAGACTGGAAAAAGGATATATCAAAATTTATATGGAACAGCAAAAAACCAAAAATAAAGTATAAATTATTGATAGGAAAAAAGGAGCGAGGAGGGTTTAGTCTGCCAGATATGGAGTTGTATCATGATGCGGCCGGTTTAATGTGGATTAAGGATTGGATAGAATTGAAAAATACCGAGGTGTTGGACTTGGAAGGAGTGGCTTTAGGATTTGGATGGCACATATATTTGCTGGAAAAAAGATGAAAGTACATAAAAACTTCATGAATAATGTTATAAGGAAATCCTTGTACAAAATATGGTGGAAACATTGAGGCATATTGGAGCCAAAAACACCATGGTGGGTATCACCTATGGAGATAGTAGCAGTGAAGAGAGTGAATATGGGAGAAAATTGGCCAACATATAAAGAATTATTAGAGGAGGCTGATGGGAAATTAAAAGAATATAATGAAATCAAATCTTATTTCAATGTTTGGTTACAATATTTTCAAATCAATCAAAGATTTCAAAAGGATAATAAACTTGGCTTTGAAAAAGAAATTTCCAAATTAGATAAAATATTATTAGAGGGGGAAAATAAATATATTAAAAAATTATACGAGCTGTTACTAGAATGGGAAACAATAGATGAACAGACAAAGGAAGTTATGATTAGATGGGCGCAAGATGTGGGGAAGTAATTATGTATGAAAAATGGGAAAAATTATGGAAACAGGATTTAAATTTTATCTCAAATTATGAGTTGAAAGAAAATGTGCTCAAAATGCAATATAGGTGGTACCTAACACTGGTGAAACAGCAGTTCAAAAGCACATCAAAGTGCAAGTAGATAAATAGGTACCCCTACAGCGGGAAGGTAAACAGCGATTCCGTGTGCTGCTCTGGTTCGCCAGAAGCGGCTTTGTCATGCTAGCCACATGACCCGGAAGCTGTATGCCGGCTCCCTCGGCCAATAAAGCGAGATGAGCGCCGCAACCCCAGAGTCGGTAACGACTGGACCTAATGGTCAGGGTTCCCTTTACCTTTAACACCGGTGAAATTGGCAAAAATGTACAAAGGCAGCAGCAATATATGTTGGAGGTGTCAGGAAGAAGTCGGTACTTATCTGTATGTATGGTGGCATTGTAAAAAAAATTAAGAGCTTTTGGGAAGAAATCTATAAAGAATTGAAAAAAATAGTTAAATATTCTTTCAAGAAAGAACCAGAAATATTTCTATTAGGAATGCTAGGCGAAGAAATTAAGGCCAGAGATAAATGCTTGATGATGTATGCAACGGTAGCTGGTAGACTCCTTATCGCGAAAAATTGGAAGAGCGACAAAGTACCTAGTAAAGAGGATTGGCTAGTCAAATTGATAACATATCAAAATTTAGCAATAAAAGCCGGAGAAATAAAGGGGTTCAGTGAGGAGAGAATGGATAAAGATTGGGAAATGTTAAAACAATATTTAATGAAACAGGTAGAAAGAGTCATTCTCATAGCAGATGTGTGAAGGGCCCAAAAAATATCTAAAGGAAAGAAAACTTAGTAAAGAGTATGCATTGTAACAAAGATATATAAACCGAAATATAGGGGAAGGCTGGAAGTCACACGAGGTGGAGGGGGGTGGAGGTGTTATTTTGTATGTGCGTTTCTTCTTTTTTCTGTTCGCTTTTTGTTTTTCAAACATGATTACGGTATTTTGTATTTGGAGGAAATTCTATTTGTTTCATTTCTTTGCTTTTGAGTTTGGTTCATGCCAGAAAATATGTCTTGAGTTGTTTGATCAGTTTTGTTTGATTTGTAATTTGTAATTTATAATTTCAATAAAGTTTCTTTTAAAAATTTAAAAAACAAAACAAAACAAAACCTTCTAAGCAATTAAGTGGTTAAATCACAGGAAGAGCTATATAATGCCACCTGAAGAAACAACCTTCTAGTCATCTTCAAATTAACATGGTATTCATCCAGTGTCACTCTTTGTGTCTTTTGTTTCTTTATTAAAATTGCATATCAAAAAAATAATAACTAATTTTAATTAAGAAAAGAACCCTAAGTATTGTACATAAAAATAATATGAAAGTAAATCAATAATACACAGGTAACATTAGCACAGTTTTGAAAAGAAATTATATGCCTTGCTGAAATTAAAACAAAAACAAAAAACTTAGATTGTTGCCCGGGGCTGCTTATAGGGAGAGGCTAGAACACCTCCACTGACTACACAATTCAAACTGTGTTGGTTATGACCTATAAACCCTACACAGCTTAGGTCCAGGCTTTCTGAAAGACCCTATTCCCTCATAAGAACTTGCCCCAGGCTCTGAGACCTTTGGGGAAAGCCCTTCTCTCTGTCTCAGTCTCACCACCCTCTCAGGCAGGCTGGGTGGGGAAGCAGGAGAGGGCCTTTTTGGTGGTGGCTACTGCCAGGCAACTTTGAAACTCCCTCCCAGGAGAAGCTGGACGGGCTCCCTCCTTGCTGTCCTTCTGCCAACAGTTGGAGACTTTTATTGTTTCAGCAGGCTTTTGGAACTGAATGCTTTTAATGAAAGGGCTGGTGTTGTGCTGTTTCTACTGTAATTACTGGTATAGTTTAGATTTTTAAGTGTATATATAAAATGTTAATTCTATCAATGTTTAATCATTTTTAATAATGTTTCTTTCTCTGTTTTTTAGCAGTTTGTACTTTTATCTGCAAGGTTCCTTGAGTCCCTGCCAGGGGAAAAATAAAAAAATTCCAGTGTGCAGATGCAGTGTGCCACCACGAGTCTATCATTCCCACCAGGTAGACGCTTGATCTGTCTAGCAATACAGGGCAGATGCCTAAGTGATATGTGAAGCTCACTTAGGCATCTGCTCTGTATTGCTAGACAGATCAAGCGTCTACCTGGTGGGGATGATAGACTCCTGGCTGCATATTGCATCTCTCGTGGAGCCTTCAAGAAACCTAGAGAGACCCAGAGTTGATGTGGGTATTCTCTGAATGCATGAATGATATGCCTCCAAACAGCTCAGAATCTTGCAATTCTTCTAACTCTTAACTCTTAGCTCTCTCTTTTTGGGGGAGGAGGTGTTGTAAATTTATGACATACAGCTGCATTTTGTTTTTATCTCGTTTTTATCTTACTTTTGGGAAATTATAATATTTTAAAATAAACAATGTGCTTGCTTTCCTCTTCCATCACTGTTCCTGCCTTATCTTTTAAATCTCTGCCTAACATTTAAAAATGATTGGGTACACAACCAATTAATGTAACAACATTATCTCTGGTATTAAATACTCTTGATTTGGAGGTTTATTACAAACAGGCAAGGCATGGACATTGGTAAATTAAGAGATTGTATTATTGCCTTTAACAATCAATTGTCCTTAATCAATAATTTTTAAAATTATTATTTTTAAAAAATAAATTTTATTTTCAAATTTCCAGCTGAAATTTCTGGATTGCCTAGAAATGCACACATTTTCATTGCAGGTGTAATTGGTTGTTTACTTACAATTACTTACAAGCTTGTTGCATCTTGGTAAACAAATGAATGGAAATAAACAAGTTTTAAAGGTGTGGGAGAGGGAGGCAAAGCAGCCCCATATGAGAGAGGGGACAGTGAACTAGACCAGAGGTAATAATCCAGCAAATAGTAGGATTGCCCCATGGAAATCAAGAGCCCAGAGCTGGCTTCCATGGGATTCTGCCTCATTCACATGGCCATTGTAAGATTGCCCCCCTTTTTTTAAGGCTGCCACCCCAGAAGGCAGCCCCTTGCTCACTCTCTGGCACAGTCCCTTCATGTTCTGCTTCCTTCTGGCTGGGCTGGGCGGTTCTTGCTGGCAGATGCAGCGTTGTAGCTGACAGGCATGATGGATGTATCAGACAAGCAAGGGCTTCCCAACCAAACACTGTGCATTACAATCCAGGCAACGGGAGCAATTTAAATGTTGTTAGAGCTATTAATGATCTGTGCAAAAGCTGCTATGATAAGCAAGGAGCAAATTATCCCTGCAATTTGGGGTGCTGGATTTTTCTTACCTCTGCAGCCCTTGCCAGGGCCTGCCCTGAGCTCCGGAGGCAGGCACTGCCACCTTCTTCTTTGCATGCTTGTGCCGGCATAACCTTGAAGGATGCCTCCTGCCTTGATGCCGGTGGTCCATGGGCTGGCTCCTCCAGGCAGAAACAACCCTGGGGAGGGGATCTGGCTCCCTGAGGATCATCCTCCTTCCCCTGGAGGCTGAGCTGTCGCAGTCAGAAGCCGGGTGCTTCCCAGAGAGCCTGTAAACTGGCAGGTTTCATCTTCCTATGAATGCCCAAAGTGGAGTAAATTCTGAGCCTTACCCTGAGCTGCTCATTTTGACTGGCCTCAGACAGGGTTACCTGTTAACCACAGCTGGATCCTTTTGACGGAAGGAGCTGCCAGAAATTGAACTGAAGGCCTTCTGTGTGCAGGGACTCTTGTAATGCCTTCCATTTATGGCCCGCCTTCCTTGGAAGAGCTCAGAGTGGGTCTTCTAGACAGCCCCTCCCAATCACCAGAAACCCACTGACCCCTTTTCTTGGCCCACTTTCTGTGTAACAATCCAGTACTCTCCACCCCACCCACATGAAGGACACCTAAGCAGGGACTGGTCCTTCCCCAGTTGCTTTTCATGTGAAAAGTTGAAAGTCCAAAGAAGCGACAAAGAGCCCTGCAGCTGGATCAGCCAAAAGCTCCACCTAGTTCAGCATCTTCCTCCTCCAAGTGGCCAACCAAATGCCTCTGAGAAGTTCAATGGGAGGCCACCTCTTTGGGGAGGCCCCAGGTTCAATCCCTGGCATCTCCATGAGTAGGAGACGCCTTGCTTGCACCCGAAGCCCTGGAGAGCTGCTGCCAGTCAGTGCAGGCAATGGAAGCTTGTTTTCAATGCAGAGTGTGTTTTTGACTTTGGTTTTAAACACAGAGTGGGGGTTGTTTTATTTGAAAAATGTGCCTGTTATGTTTTTAATTATTTACTTGGTTTTATCCTGTATTTTATTCTGTGAGATGCCCTGAGAGCTTATGATGAAGGGCAGTATATAAATCAATCAAACAAACAAACAAACAAATGAATGAATGAATGAATGAATGAATGAATGAATGAATGAATGCTGAGCTCAAAGGACCAAAGGCCTGACTCAGGGTATGGTCATTTCTCACGTTCCTCCTGGTGCTCACCCCTCCCTCCCTCCTTCCTTGTTGCTTCTCAGCAGCTGGTATTTAGAGCCCAGCCTTCATTGATTCATTTGGATTTATATACAACCTGATCCCGACCTGATGGCTGAAGGTAGAGAACAGCAATATTTAATCATTTTGTTTATGGAGTGAATGTCCATTAAAGGGTGAACAGCGAAAAGAGGACACTTAACAGCTGGGGGGCGGGGGACAGATCTTAAAGTACAGGATTTTTTGTTCCTGGGGGTGACCTGTCTTCCTCTCCATGGGTGCATCTTCTGCTGTGTGTGTTTTGCATCCCACAAAATATGTTGCAAATTATTTCCCTTCCCGTCTGGATGGTGAGCTGCAGCATTGTGGAACCTGCAGAAGGCGCCTGCCTCTCCTGGGTGAGCTCCAAAAGAGCCCAGCGTTTCCCAGGCTCCCTTTCAAGCAGTGCTGCGTCTCCTGTCTTGTCAAGTCTCCTGCCAGTTATTTCAAGCCAATCTAATGCTGACGGGCCTGCTCACCCCCCACCCCACCCCACCCCACCCCGCTCTGTGCTTTCGACACTGGTAGGAGCCCCATTCAAAGGAAGTCACCCACCAAAGAGTGATCAGTCTATTTTAAGTCTGGCTCATTGGCTTACTGCAAAATTATGCATCTTATATCCAGGTAAAGCCACCACAAATTCCCATCTGACGGTTTAGATGATGCCTGTCACAGTTCTGAGAGTCAGAACACAGACACAATGTGGCTATTAAGAAGTTGGAAGGGTGGGGGGGCAGGCGGAGATAAGGCAGGAGGCTCCCGCCAGCCTGGGCCTTTAGGGAGAGAGTTCTCAGCCTAGGCCCCAATCCCTTTGTCCCCACAGGAGCAGGGGTTCATGCTGGCAGGAAGCTCCGAAAGTGATACTCTGTGTGTGTGAAGGTGGAGGGGCCCATCTAGAGAGGGTTGGGCTGCAGGGGAGGGCCGTGTGAAGAAGGGTTGAGAGCACATAAAATCTCTTTTGCTATTTCTGAAAAGCATTGAAACACACATATAGGCAATGGTTACACACACACATACACACATACACTTTGTGTGCAATGTTCATCTTCTATATGGATTTCCTCCCCTTTTCTTTGGTAGAATAAATTTTTGTATCAGCTTTTTCAATGTTAGTTCCTTGGTGCCCTTTCAGGTAATAATAATGATAGTAATAATTTATTTTGTGGGTTAATGAAAGGCCCAAATAGGACAGAAACAATGGGTCTTGCCAACCTGCTAGTGCCCCACCCCCAGATGCTCTGGCAAGGTGAACTTGGCCTGTAGGCGGGGCCTCCTGTTCAAAGGTCATGTCAGTGTTCCCAGCTACCTGGTATTTGCCCTGTGTAACATAACATGCTGAGAAAGATGGAGGGCACAAAGAGAAGGGGACGACAGAGGACGAGATGGTTGGACAGTGTTCTCAAGTGCCTGGCGTGCTCTGTTCCATGGGGTCACGAAGAGTCGAACACGACTAAACAACAACAACATAGCGCTTGTTGTGACATGATGACTCATGGCTGCTGTCCATATTAAAGGGTCAGGCACATGGATCAGTGGGGTGCAATTCTGAGCCTTCCTCTGCAACACACCACAGTGAGCCTTGTGGACTTCTTGATGGTGCTGGTTGATCTGCCGATGGACCTGATGGGTTGGTGGCCTGGCCTCAAAGGAGAATGTACCTTGCACCCAGGGTGTATCTTGGGAGGCAGCCATGCTTCTGAGCCCCAGATGCTGGAAACTACAGGATGGGAGTGGGGACTGCTTTGGGGCTCAGGGGTCCTGCTTATGGGATTCCTCCCTAGGTGTCCACTGTGGGTCTGATCCAGCAGGCTCTTCTTATGTTCTGATAAGTCAGTAGCCCTTGTTGACTCTTTCCAACCATAGTCCTCCATGACGTCAGTATCCAACATCTTCCTATTCATCGCCAATATTTGACCAAAAAAATGAAAGGCACAAATACAGGATGGGAGACACCTGGCTTGAGAGCGGTACATGTGAAAAAGATCTAGGAGTCTTGGTAGACCACAAACTTGACATGAGTCAACAGTGTGATGCAGCAGCTAAAAAAGCCAATGCAATTCTGGGCTGCCTCAATAGGAGTATAGCATCTAGATCAGGCATCCCCAAACTTCGGCCCTCCAGATGTTTTGGACTACAATTCCCATCATCCCTGACCACTGGTCCTGTTAGCTAGGGATCATGGGAGTTGTAGGCCAAAACATCTGGAGGGCCGCAGTTTGGGGGTGCCTGATCTAGATCAAGGGAAGTAATAGTACCACTGTATTCTGCTCTGGTCAGACCTCACCTGGAGTACTGTGTCCAGTTCTGGGCACCACAGTTCAAAAAGGATACTGACAAGTTGGAACGTGTCCAGAGGAGGGCAACCAAAATGGTCAAAGGCCTGGAAACGATGCCTTATGAGGAACGGCTGAGGGAGCTGGGTATGTTTAGCCTGGAGAAGAGAAGGTTAAGGGGTGATATGATAGCCATGTTCAAATATATAAAAGGATGTCATATAGAAGGTTGTTTTCTGCTGCTCCAGAGAAGCGGACATGGAGCAATGGATTCAATCTACAAGAAAGAAGATTCCACCTAAACATTAGGAAGAACTTCCTGACAGTAAGAGCTGTTCGACAGTAGAATTTGCTGCCAAGGGGTTTGGTGGAGTCTCCTTCTTTGGAGGTCTTTAAGCGGAGGCTTGACGGCCATATGTCAGGAATGCTTTGATGGTGTTTCTTGCTTGGCAGGGGGTTGGACTGGATGGCCCTTGTGGTCTCTTCCAACTCTATGATCCTATGACCATATCTGTAGCTAAGAGAGTACTCTGCTGTGGACCCAAGAAACAGCTCTTTTCTGCAAAAGCCACCAAAAATGTCCCCACATATGTTGTTTGCCCATCTCCCAGGAAGGGACTCTGAGCTCTGACTACTAACCCCCTCCCCGTACCCCTCCAAAGCAAAGTAACAAAGGACTGGTACCTGGGAGGTACGACATAACCCTCATGGCGAGAAGCCACGGAGTGTCTTCTCCTCCATGATAACTCCCATCCTTCCTACCCAACACAGCCAATGGTCTCTTTTTAGAAAGTTAAAAACAGACATCAATTAACAATTTGAAGGATGTACTGCCTCCACAGCAGGCATTTAAAGTTGGCTTGCTGAATCTCTAGTGGCAGAGTGTTCCACAGGCTCAATTTCTCATTGTTGTCCAATGAGCCTCACCAGCTTGGGGACTGACCAAGGATGCTCTGGCAGATGACCTCAGTGATCAAGCTGGGATCTAAGGCTTCAGGCAATCCCTGAGCTACCCTGGACCTAAGTTGCTTAACTGCAGGCGGGGGAGGTGGGGTTGGAGCAAGGGAAAGATACCCAGCCCTCTGATGAGGTATTTATTTGTCACAAACAATAGTGTCATTAACATGTATGGCACTTTTGGAAACAGAAGGGGAAAGGGCCTGCTCCAAGGCATTTGTCTCCTGTGAATATTCCATGCAGGTTTGCTGGGGGAAGCGGGAAGGAAACCAAATGCCCAGCCCAAGACAGGCCATCTCCTCTTGGCAAGCATGACTGAAGAGCACCTGCCTCGGCAGATGGACCTAGCCCAGGGGTTTGCAGCCTCCCTGACTGCTGTGGGTCTCTTTGCAAGGGGATCAGGATGAATTGGCCACCACCTGCAGGGCGCTGAGTGAAGCTGGGCTCTGAGGACTGCATTTCTGCCACTTTTTAAAGAGAGGTCTGAGCACTTGGAGTGAAGTCAATGTGTTGTGCTGAGTGCTCTGTTTGGCAAAGCAAAGAGAGTAGGGGAGGGGAGAAAAGAAAAGAAAAGAAAAGAAAAGAAAAAGAGGATTAAATGGGAATGTTACCTTTACTCTTGTCAAATCCCTAGTAGAAACATTGCTTAATGCCCTTAAAAAAGGCCCATTACCACAGGGCAGCGAGTCAAAGAGCCCAGCTGCCCTCCTGCTCAGTTATCTCATTCCCGGATAATGGAATGACCCCTCGCCTGCCCAGGCGCTGCCACACTATAATAGCATGAGCCGTGCGAATAAAGCGGTTATTTTTGGAATCCAATTGAAAGCGCGCCGGAGCCAGCGTGTGACAGGGGAAGGGTTGAACAAGATGCAATGTTCTAGAGGAAGAAGAGGACAAAATTGAATTTGGGGGAAGGTGCTGCCGGCAGTGAACTGTGGAAGAGGCTGGAGTGTGTGGCTGATGCGGTGGAGAGGGGCTGCCATGGGCTGCTTGCAGGAGGTTTCGAACAAGAGCAGAAAGCAGAGAGGCACAGGGACAGCACACAGGAAACTAGCAAAGGGTTTCTGACTCCTGGTGGTGTCACACCAAGAACCACCAAGAGGTTTGTGGCACCTTGGAGGCCAATAAATTGACGCTGGCACCATCCGCTGTCAAAGGCTCAAGCAGCCAAGGACAACCTCAGATGCAGGAAGCAAACTTTCAGCTGGCAGGAATGTGCAGGAGAAAAGGGTCAGGTGGGAGCTGAATAGCCAGGAGGGGCAGCAGTTGCATCCTTGACCACAAGAGATTAATGCATGTTACAAAGACACACCTTCCTGGGCTCATCTAGACTTCCGCTTCCCCTGGAGAAGCCTGCTCTTTAGCACTGAATCAGAGCAAATGTCAACGGGGTTTTCTGTGAATTGATGGTTGCTCCAATTCAGTACTAAAGAGCAGGTTTTCCCAGGGACAACCAGAAAACAAGCAGAAAATCACTCAGACCCACGATTTCTAGGCAGGGGAAGTATGGATGAGCCCTAACCTCTACAGCAGCAGCTCGGCGATAATTTACTCAGGCTTTCTTATTGTTACATCTTACTGTAGGACCCCGGTTAGGACCCCTGCTTTGCACACCCAGACATTATTGAAGGTCACCCCAGGGTATGGTCATGGTATGGAGGGGGCATTTGGCTCTGCCCTCCCCCTCCCTGGGGTCCATCCTTCTGCATTTGGCTTGGCCTTCTCCAGTCATGCACCTGGTCCATCTAGCTCAGTTTGACTATGCTTCCCAGGGTTTTTGACGGGGGTCATTCCTAGGTGGAGATGCTGCCACTCAGCAAAGGCCTTGACTTGAAGGTCATAGTAACATGCCCAGCAGTGCTCTGTGGCACCTGGACAGGTAGCCAAAATATAGCAAAGGTTCTGACCTCCTTTGCCTGCTTTGCCTGGTCCTTGGACCTAGTCGGAACAACGAGTCCTTGAGGGGGAAAAAAACTTTGCAGAATACTGCTTTTATTATAAGAACTCCTCGAACCATGCCCAACACCAAACGCAACCAGCTACCCATCCTCAAACACCACTAACATTGACCACTCTATATATACAGGTACAATTAGGTGAGAGGTTGCATGAGTCATTGTAGGCCGCTGACTCCTGCTGACTTAGTTCTTTTAGCATTAAAGAAACAGTGGCCAATTTTTAGGTGTGACAGGTAGGACCTGAAGCAGGACTCAGGAGCTCCATCAGCTGCCTCAAGTGAATAGCATAGCTCCTCCTGGCACCTGGCCAGGCAGAAGGTTGTGTGTTGCTTTGATTTAAAGGATGGGAACAGTTTCCAAGTGTCACAAGGGCCAGCAGGCAGGCAGGCAGGCAGGCATACACTTGGGGACAGGCAGGAGTGGGGAGGTGGCTCCAGGGCCCTGCATAGCTCCTTGCGCCTCCAAAGGCTGGAAATAGTGGAAGGGTCCCCCCGCAAGAGTAATAATAAACATGCAAGTCAATTGCCTTCCTTTGCATAATTTGTTTAGGCTGAATAATTTTTGTGACTTCCCCCGAGAATACAAGTCAACCCCCCTGCTGCTTTGGCCACTGATTTTCACATCTGAGCCATATTTAACAATGTGCCTAATTCATTTGGGGGGGGGCAGCTGCAGAGAATGGCAAGGGTTCTCCCTCCTACAGTGCTTGCAGGGCAGAGAGAAGCTGCCTCTTTTGAAATTTCCCCCGAAAGGGTACCTTGCCAACCTTCATTTGCTTCATTGCAGGCATGGGATGGGACTGAAGAAAGTTGCTGCCCTGATTCTCAGGGTGTGAAATAAGACTCAGAAGATACCTTGGTGTGGCACGGGCCAGGGGGGCATTGTGTCACCCTGGATGGCAAACTAGGGTGTGTGTGGTGCTTGGGGTGGGAGATGCCGCAGCTGAGAAAAAGGGAAGATGCTTTGCTGGGAGATGGGACAGCCCTTTGGGGAGGAAGCGGCTTGGCAGGCTGTGACTCTGTAAGCTTAGCCAGCCTCTCCTCTGGATTCTCCTCCTCCTGTACACCTGCACTGGCGATGAGGGGGGGGCACTCTGTGCATGCTCAGTGTCATTCTTCTTTGTATCACTTCACACATTCAAGGTCAGAGCCTTCACCGATCACAGGGCCACGATTCACAGCTTTAAACTACTGTCTGTTGGGATGCCAGCTCCACAAGGGCAGCCCCGTCTCCCTCCAAGCAATGTTTTGTCACCTCAACAACCCTCCAAGGTAGGTTAGCCTGAAAAGACTTGCTGAAAGGTCATCCAGTAAGCTTCATGGCTGCCTTGAACCCAGGGCTTCTGCACCAGTGCTCTGGGCTTTATTCACTACATTGGACCAGCCGTCACCAGGCTGAAGGATCCTTGTGATCTTTCTGGGATTTGCTTAAAGGTGTTTGCAAAAAAAGATGCTAATTCCTTTGAGCCTGTCTGATAATTATGCATTTTCTTGATGTAGCACATGCAACAGAATAAATGTTGCAGATTCAAAGCAATTGTATCCTCGCTTTATGTGTCAAGGATTTCTGACACATATGTGGGTTTTGGGTGGAATTAAGCATCCCCCCCCCATTTCATATCATGTGGTGGCTCTTCCAGTGTCAATCATTTCCCTGGAGACAGATGTCAAGCAACCTGTCTATGATGGGGCGAGGATGACGGGGGGGGGGAACCAAGCAGCAAGCCCCACCTGCAGGCACCCGACAAAGACACCCTTGTGGATTTTTGCTGAGAGGTCCCATCATGGGAGTATTTGACAAAAGCCCTGGGCACAAAATGCTGCTCAGCCTTCACTCCTTGCCTCAGCTCCCCCTCCTGCCCTGGAACCTCATCCAAGCCTTTCTTTCTGGAACAGCACAGAGTGTTTGGGGGCTGCCTTCTGAGAGCAGGATGGCATTGGATCAGACCTTTTTGCAGAGCCAGTGGGGTGGTCAGATGAGGACGGAAAAGACCCCCGTTCACATCCCCAGTTGGCTGCGAAGGTCAGAGGGCAACCTTCATCTATAATATGCATTTATTCATATTTATGGCATGCTTCATCCAATAAATCATCATAAATATCATACCAAATATCAATTACCAAAGAGAGAGAGAGAGAATAATAACATAACAATAAAGTTATGCCACAATAAACTTAAAGGGACAATCAGCTGGCATTTTTATTGTAGCCTGATTTTATAGTTTTAACCAATTTTTAGTTTTTTGTACTGTATTGTTGTAAACCACTTAGAGACTATTATAGTTTAGTGGTATATAAACTGCAGCAGCAGCAGCAACAACAACAGAAGAATCAAACTTGCATTCAAACCAGCACATTCAAACTACACACAAGGTCAGCATCCCACCCCACCCCCACAGACCAGGCACCCCCAGACTTGGCCCTCCAGCTGTTTTGGGACTATAACTCCCATCATCCCTATCTAACAGGACCAGTGGTCAGGGATGATGGGAATTGTAGTCCCAAAACAGCTGGAGGGAGCGGAGTTTGGGGATGCCTGCTATAGACAGTGCTTTTTTTCTTTAAAAATGTTTAGGGGTAGTCTCATTTTAACTCAAGAAAATCACCATTTTATAGTACAAATCGGAGAAAATAAATACAGTAAATGGAAAAAAGTACAAAGATTCACAAAATGTTTAGGGGTATGTGTACCCCTGCGTCCCTCCAGAAAAAAAGCACTGACTATAGACAGTGCAGGGACCTAAAAGAAGAGCCCAAAAGGCCTGCAGGGAGAGAAGTCTTCACTTGGTGTCAAAAGTACAACCACATGACAGCCCCCATATAAGTTGGAAGCCACGCTGAGTGGCTGGGGCAATCTAGCCAGGAAGAAGAAGAAGAAGAAGAAGAAGAAGAAGAAGAAGAAGAAGAAGAAGAAGAAGAAGAAGAAGAAGAAGAAGAAGAAGAAGAAGAAGCCAGGCTTGCTTGGGGTGAGCATTCCATGCCTGGAAGGCCACCACCCAAAAGCCCCCTCCTCCCCTCGGGAGAGGGCATAGGCAAAAGGGTCTCTTCCAATGGCTTTGGGAAACAGGTTAAATGCACCCGGAAGGAGGTGTCCTGTTAGGTCATCACTCCATCCCTTGCTAATGCAGAAGGAGTTCTTTGGCTGCCACTGGCTGCTGCCTGGTTGGCATTGACCTGCAATGGGGGCTTCTCGGTGGCTGCTCCCCATTTGTGGAATGCCCTCTCTCTGGTGGGGTGCATCTCTCATGCTCCTTATTGACTTTGAGGAGGGATTTAAAAGCCTTCCCACTCACACAGGCATTTGGTATGTTTTCATTTAATTTGTACAGTAATTGCATTTTAGGGAAATCACTGATGTGTTTGCCAACCTGGGCTTCTTTGGTGGTGGTGGGGGCTGGGTAGGAAAATTAGGGTGGTAGCACTGAACTAAGTTTGTTCTCAGGGTGGGCCTGCTGAAATTAATTGAACACAGCTACCTTAAGCGCGGCATGCGGGTGGCGCTGTGGGTTAAACCACAGAGCCTAGGGCTTGCCGATCAGAAGGTCAGCGGGTGAGCTCCCATTGCTCGGTCCCAGCTCCTGCCCACCTAACAGTTCAAAAGCAAGTCAAAGTGCAAGTAGATAAATAAGTACCACTCTGGCGGGAAGGTAAACGGCATTTCCGTGTGCTGCTCTGGTTCTCCAGAAGTGACTTTGCCATGCTGGCCACATGACCTGGAAGCTGTACGCCGGCTCCCTTGGCCAATAACACGAGATGAGCACGCAACCCCAAAGTCGGTCACGACTGGATCTAATGGTCAGGGGTTCCTTTACCTTAAGACCATTAACCCTCCTGGGTCTACTCTGAGTTAGAGCTGAATCGCACCCTTAATTAATTAAGGTTGTGCTTAGGTGGTGCCCAGAGGCAGCCTGTAGCAGTCCAAGGAGCGCCTTTGTCCTTCCTTGACATGCTCTTGCCAGGGGAAGTAGCCAGGGAAGGTCAAATTCCTGTGAGAGCATCTTGGATCAAGTTTTGCCCCCCCCCTCGTCCCCACCGCAGGCGAATGGGGAGGGGAATGCGAGTAAAGAGGATATTGGCTGGGGAGACAGAAAATTATAAGCCCCCCTCCCAGCTCAGTCTGGCTCTTCCAAGAGGGTTTCAAATGCTGCCTGGCTCGGCTCTCTTTTGCAGCAGATTGTAATCTTCCCCTGTCGTATGAGGGTGATTTTCATCAGGATTTGCTTCATTTCAGCCAGTCGTGGGCAAGCGGGGGGGGGCGGGGGTGTTCAGCAGACAAAGTCTCCCTGCTTCCTCTGTTGCTGCTCTTCTTTCACTCCACTGGAGGAGAGAAAGAATCTCCCCCCCCTCCGCCCAATATCCGTCTCCTCCCTCGGTCTACAGCTATTGTGCATATGCAAATACAGCCAGCCCGTGCCATCTATATATAGCTAGGATTTTTTTGCTACACTTTGCACATTCTCTGCTATTTTTTAAAAGGCAGCCCCCCCTCCCCGCCTGCCCCCCCAACCTCTGCCTCCCTCTCTCTCTCACACACACACAGACACACAATCCCCCCCCCATATAAATTTCCCCTCCCCCTGCAGCCGGCCCCGTCGCATGCAACATTGATTGTCTGTTATATTACATTTATTAAGGAGTGATAACTTGTAATAATTGGATGTTAAATTAAGGAACTCTTTCCTAGTTATTGCCGTCTCAATTATAATTGTCATTTGCTGGCAGTTATGATGATATATGAGGGTTGTATTTTACTCAGCCGACCATGACCCGGTGAGTAATATTCCCTCCGCTCGAGGGGCAGCGAGGCGCTCGGTGCCTCCCAGCGCCAGAGCTGCCTGGAATATTAAGTTTCGGGCTGGGGAGGAGGAGGAGGAGGAGGAGGAGAGGAGGGACAGGACCCTTCTCTGCAGGATGCTGCTGCAGCTGCGCTGGCCTTGCCTGAGGGTCCCACGGACTGCAGCTAGCAAGTGGCGAGGCTGCAAGGCTAGAAGCACGTGGGGAAAGGAGACGGGGTTGCCTTGGACACCAAGCCGCGCGTTCGAATTCTGCTGCTGCCACACCCAGCAGTGCTGATAGGCAGGAGGTGGCGGAAAGTATATGCGGGAGGGCTTGCGTTCACCCGCGCAGTAAACTTTTTGTTAACATTAAAATTTAAAAATATAACAAAAAGGGGCAAAATTTCATAGCAGACAGTGCTGGAGTCGAATACAACACCAATTCCAGCAGAGAGAAAAGAAAATGGTGGTTGTTTTCTTACACTCACGTCAAGAGAATCCCCTGCAAACTTAGCAAATGAAGGAAAGAGGGTTTTGGTGTTTGTTTCATGAAAATGTGCACACCGCTTGACCATCAATAAACAAACAATCCTCAATGGCATTTACAAAAAAGATAAAGCAGTAAAAATCAACTATATGGAGAATTAACAATAATCTACAACTTTTAGAAAGTGGAAATTAGTCTAATCTAAAAACATATTAAAACTCACTTCAACTTTCTGAATTATCTAAGCAAAAATGTGCCCCGTGAAGGTGCTTGCCAGATATCAGCAGAATTAACAGCAGAGTTCTCCGTGCATCCGCAGTACTAATAATTCCAACAAAATAAGAGAAGCCTAAATCCACCAAAGCGAAAAACCTCACAGGATCCACACCTCTGTTAGCCATGGCACCATCCTTTGCAATTGAAATAAAGTCATGCCAGATGGCACAGGGTGAGCTCCTGTTGCTCGGTCCCAGCTCCTGCCAACCTAGCAGTTCGAAAGCACCTCAAAGTGCAAGTAGATAAATAGGAACCGCTACAGCGGGAAGGTAAACGGCGTTTCCATGCGCTGCTCTGGTTCGGCAGAAGCGGCTTTGTCATGCTGGTCACCTGACCTGGAAGCTGTACGCCAGCTCCCTTGGCCAATAACGCGAGATGAGCGCCGAAACCCCAGAGTCGGTCACAACTGGACCTAATGGTCAGGGGTCCCTTTACCTTTACCTTTACATGCCATGTTGCAAAAAAATAAAAAATAAATTTGGACTTGTGCTACATCCTCTAGGGAGTTTCAATTTATGGGAAATATTTTCTAGAAGTGCAATTTCCAGACTTTTGAATATCAATAATCTAAGTTATTTTATTGAAGGCTTTTTTTAAAAAAAAATCATTCTTATTTTTCTGACATAAACTCACCTCTTTTAATGCTTTGCAACATGAAATACCAAAAGAAACACACAGTCTGCAAACCAGTTCCAAATTAAAATGCAACACATTCAATGCAAATGACACAACAGCAGCAGCATGAAATTGAGGCCGTTTGTAGGATTCTTGTGGGTGAAGGAGGAAGTGCTTCCTGTGTATAGTCTACATACAGCCCAGATGTCTAAGCAGCAAGAACCACTGTAGCCCCACAGAGGGGCAGAGAGGAGCCTCGGAGGCTGTTGAGAAGCTGACTGAGCTGGCAGAGGCTCTCCAAGAATTCAGAGAGGGGCTTTCCCAGCCTTACCTGTAAATGCTGCTGGGGATTGAACCTGGGACCTTCTGCAGGTGCTTGACTCCTGAGCTGCAGCCCCCAAGATCCGGGGGGGGGGGGGTTGCCTTGCCCTGCTTTCAAAAGCATAGGGAGTGGCCTTCTGCTAAGTCCATCTGCAGTCATACCTTGGAAGTCGAACAGAATCCGTTCCAGAAGTCCGTTTAATTCCCAAAACGTTTGGAAACCAAAGTGCGGCTTCTGATTGGCTGCAGGAAGCTCCTGCGGCCAATCGGAAGCCATGGAAGCCCCATTCCAAAAATAGTTCACAAACTGGTTTGTGGCATTCGGCTGTCAATACATTCGAGAACTAAGCTGTTTGAAAAACAAGGTATGGCTGTACTTGGTGTGGCTCTCCAGGACTAGGGTTGGACAGGAGTCTTTTCCCTGGAGAAGCTGCCAGGGATAGAACCCAAAACCTTCAGCATGCAAAGCAGATGCTCTGCCCCTGAGCTGCAGCCAGTGCTAAGAAGGAAGCCCACAGGTGCCCCTCCCCAGACTAGGCATAGGGGAGCCTTGAGGTTACAAAGTTGCAGGGAGCCGACTAGATGATCCTCCGCTGAGAGGGTCAGCTGTGACCTGGGGACTCCAGGATCTTCTGATGCAGGAGGGGGATAAGTTAACCTTTTCCCAGTCTAAGAATAATAGAACGGAAGGGATCCCCCCAAAATCAACTAGTCCAACCCGCTGCAATGCAGGAGCCACAGCTACAGAATCCCTGGCAGATGGCTATCCAACCTCTGCTTAAAAACGTTCAACACAACACTAAAGTCTCACATTGAATAATACCAATCTATAGAAAGAACTGAAAATAGAGATGACGTTTGTACTATTGTACTTAATAAAAACATTTTTTTTTAAAAAAAACAACCTCCAATGAGAGGGAGAGCACCACCTTCCCAAGGAGTCTGTTCCCCTGTCAAACAGCTCTTACCTACCATTTATGTACGTAGTTGGAATCTCCTTTCTTTTAACTTGAATCCATTGGTTCTGGCCCTCCCATCTGGAGCAGCAGAAAACAAGCTTGCTCCCTCTTCCATGGGACAGCCCTTCAGGTATTTGAAGATGGTGATTCAATCACCTCTCCATCTCCTCTTCTCCAGGCTAAATGACCCCAACTTCCTCAACCATCCCTCACCAATAAGCCTGGGTTTCCAGGCCCTTGAGCCTCTTGGTCACCTCCCTCTGCATACCTCCCAGAGTGTCTTACTGTCTTACTGTTTGGAAAATTACAGAGGATACCCCCTCAATATTGGCCAAGACAGGGGTTGTCAACCTGGTCCCTACCGCCCACTAGTGGGTGTTTCAGGATTCTAGGTGGGCGGTCAGGGTTCTACGGCACAAGCTGAATCCTCCATCCATCGAGCACTGGGGGGGGGGGGGGCGGAAAGGAAATTTTTACCATCAAGAAAGATGCATAGTGGCTGGTAGGTATAAAAAGGTTAACTACCCCTGGCCTAGGACAAAAAAAGCCCCCAATGGCAAAAACCAATCAATTCACTGAGATGCCCCCCACCCATCCGAGGCAGTTTATCTGTACAAAAAGAAAACTGCAAGTGGCTGAAATTTGGGGATAGCCTTTACTGTGAAGATAACAAAAACCTACCCCCCCTCCTTGTTTTTGGCCTATTTCTATGCAAAATCTGCACTGCGGCTGTTGAAGA
Source organism: Zootoca vivipara (assembly GCF_963506605.1). Taxonomy (NCBI): domain Eukaryota; kingdom Metazoa; phylum Chordata; class Lepidosauria; order Squamata; family Lacertidae; genus Zootoca; species Zootoca vivipara. The sequence goes on from NC_083292.1 coordinate 848,576, forward strand.
TGTTTGGGCAAGAATAGAAATTTTTGTAAAAGGGGCGCATATTGAGAGGGCAATGGAACAGATGCCTGTCAAAGCCAATGCTCCATTTATGAAAATAATATAGGGTGGTGTACTTTTCAGAAAGTTTTCTCCCTCTTCCCACCCCCACCTTCCAATCATCTCATGTTGTGCCATAAATCTGTTAACTTTGGCAAGGGCCTCAAAACTTTTCTAGGAACAGCTTTTGGGGAAATGGTTCCTTGCAGCCCTCATGCTGCCAAGCCAGTCCCACAATTTATTTAATTCTGTTTGCCAGGGGCTCTTCCCCATAAAATGAAAACAAAAGCAAAACAAATCTTAAGGCAATGTACAGTATAAGGGTTTTTCTTTCTTTCTATAAACAACAGAAACAAAGCAACAAATTCCTAACGAATTGCTAAAGCTCACACAAAGGCCAGGGTGAAGCGAAGTGGGTCCCCTCACAAGGAACTGTGGCTCCTGTTGGACCAGGTGGTGCTTTGCAGCCCAAGCAGAGGAAGGCTCTGCCCTCTTCCAGGGTGCTGGCCCTTGTCTCTGTCTTACCAGTGTTGCCAGGCAGAATTGGCATGTAATGCTAGGTAAAGAAGGGTCTCAGGTTACAGCATTCCGTGTGGTAGGACAGTGGGGGAATTTGTGTGAGACAGTTTGAAGAAGAAGAATTGGAACTGTGGACAAGACTGAAGACTTGGTCAAAAATTGCAAGAGCTTGCAAACAGCTGAACTCAGGACTTTTTACACAGCAAGGCCCTCTCTGAGCGGGGGGAGGGGGGAGAATACTACCTGTAATATTTGTAAACAGTGTGTATATGAAGAGTGTGTATTGGTGTTATCATGGCAAGGATTACTCTGCTAAACGGCTGTTTTCTGCAGGGAGCATAACTGATTGACTGAGCTTCTGCAGCTCATACACCCAGCACCCAACAAAGGAACCATCTTTGGGTGTTCCTGACTTGCTGGTGTTTGCTGTTGGGATACAATGGGGAAGTTGATCTAGTTTATGCACTAGTTTAGGCACAAAGAACAACCAGTGTGTGGAACACTAACAGCAGCTGAAATAAAATTGAAAGAAGGTTCGGGACACTTTTGCAAACAACAAAATAAAATAGATTCCACAAAGGAACATTTTGAAACTAAGAGTCACATGTACATAAGGCAACATACATAGACCACATAGAGGCAAGTGTCGTTGGGGGCCTCTGCAGCATGATATTGTTATTTAGAAAGCATATAAATGTAAAGTAGGGCTTTTGAAGTACAGTGGAACCTCGGTTTATGAACACCTCGGTTTACGAATTTTCGGTTTACGAACGCCGCGGACCCATCTGGAACGGATTAATTCACTTTCCATTACTTTCAATGGGAAAGTTCGCTTCAGTTTATGAACGCTTCAGTTTATGAACAGACTTCCGGAACCAATTGTGTTCATAAACCGAGGTACCACTGTAAAGTAAGTTGGCCTCAAAATTGTCAGTCACTTGCCCAACCAGGTTCCCAGGGAGGGATCGTCTGAGGAAGAAGCATGCGTGCCATGAACTGGGGACATGGAAAAGCCTGCTCCAGTCCCAAGGCAGTGTTTGAAAATATTGTCTGCCATCCCAAACACCCCCTCCAATTTTCATCCCGAACCCCCTCTTGACCCCCTCTAATGCTCCCCCTTTGCCCCCTGAAACAAGCCCCTCATATTTTCCTGGGCCTTTGGTGGTTTATCACCTTCAACTGTCCTAATCTCTCTCTCTCTCTCTCTCTCTCTCTCTCTCTCTCTCTCTCTCTCTCTCTCTCTCTCTCCAACCCCATTGTGAGATGCTGGTTATAGAGCAAAATCCAAATGTTGAACTAAAAAAAATAGTCATTTTGATCCGCCATTCCTAGGAACCTCCAGGTTTTGAGGCAGCCTACCTCAAAATGTCCATTGCTGGGCAGGGCAGGGGATCAGGATGACAGATATCTTTTTTCTCTCCAAATAATATTTATTGATTTTCTAACATTCCAAACTACAAAAATTCACAAAAAAACCCACAAAAATTTAAAAAAGGAATAAAAACATAAAAAAGAAAAACATATCAAATCTAACATTTTAATTAACATTGTTGTTGTTGTTTAGTCGTTTAGTCGTGTCCGACTCTTCGTAACCCCATAAATACAATTAACATTGTAGACTTCCTCGATTCCCCTCGCACTGGGTCCATTCTTAACTCCAAATTAAGCAATTTTCATTTATTATCTTAAATCATTCTATTTTCATTGTCTCACAACTATTTCTAGTCTTCAGTCCATCGACTATGTTCCACCCGTAATTTATCTTAATCCAAATTTATTTTCCCATCCATATATCCTCTATTTCTCCCCTTAGCCTCAAATTTATACCGCAAAAATGTTCCATACATTCAAATATTCTTTCTTTTATCGTAATAACATTTAAACACTTAGATCTAATTCAGCCCCCCCCCTCCCCTGGACTCAGGGTCTCCCAGATGAATCAGCCAGTTCCATAGATCGTTCCAGTTTCAGGCCATCTTGATCAGTCAGAAAATAACATCCATTATTACTCCTCACCCCACTCCTGCTCTTTCACCACCTATCCAACACTCTCCCTTCTTCATCCCCTGCTGCCTCCCCAATTTCCTAGCTGTTGCACAATACCATTCAACTACATTTCCACTTCCCAGCTATGTCTCAATTTTGATACCCCTTAAGTTCTGGTCCCAGCATGGATCCTGTCCTCCCTCTCTCACTGGGAGGGCATTATTCCATGCTGGTTCTTCCTTGAAGGCTCTTTGAATCAAGCATGAGTCCTGTTCCCCCCCTCTCACTGAGGGAACAATGTTCCATGCAGCTTCTTCATCATCTTTAAATTCAATTACATTGTCCATGGCTGATGATTGTTCATCTTGCTTCTCTTCATACTTTGTTGAGATTAGTCCTTTCTCACTTTCCGCACAGTTCTGTCTTCTTTTTTAAATCTGTATAACATTCTGACGCAGTTCATCCCTAAAATCCAAAAGCAATTCCAAAAGTTCCTTTTGAAAGTCAATAAAGTCAGATGATGTTGTGTCTATTGACATCCTGGTCGTCTCCAATTTCATGGGAACAGCACAGATTACAGCAGGAAATGGCACAGTTCGTATTTCCAATATTCAGAAACAGAAATTATGCCTGATCTGGTTACAAACTCTCATTTTAAATTCTTCTTCATATCTTAAAACTCATATATTGATTTATGAAAAAAGCCTCTGTCAAACTTCTTATTCCCAACTTTATATTTTACGCTCTCTTTAATGTTGACAGTTTTCAGCCTCAAAGAGGTAAACAAATTTCATCCTATTGTGATGTCATAATGGCAGCTCGCTGATCCCTCCAGGGACCCGACTCCAGCTTCCAGGGGGACTTTCCCCAAACCAAATTAAAGAACCTTTACAGGGATTTTGCAAAGTTCAACCTTTCTCCCCTTTACCCTGCCTTAGCGGTAAAGTTTTAAGTCCGGTTTTTGGTGATTAAAAACTTCCTGTCAACTTCCCGGCTTCGGGCAAGTTAACTGCGTCTCAATTTGCTCAGTAGGGGGAATCAACTTCCTCTTTTAATTTCCTCCCGTTTCCAAATCTTTTCAATTATTTTTTTTAAAAAAATCCTTTTCCTTTACTCACGGTGTCCAATGTTTTCAAATCCTTTAAATCTGGAAAAATCCACCACTCCACAGGCTGCCAGCTCAGAGCTTCACTTTGCGAGGGTAGCAGATTGACTCAAGGCACCACTTGTTCTTGGCTCCCTTAATAGGGCTTACCGGGGGGCAGAGGAGACAGAAAAATGTGCAGCTGAGTCCCCATGTCTCCAGAATGCTTGATTTGGAGCTCTTTCGGGGGTCTGCGGCGCTCTCACGGCGATAGAGAATCTCGGAGCTCGAGATTCTCTCGCTGGTCAGCAATGGCGGTAGACCAGAAGTCCAGGATGACAGATATCTTGAAACCCAATGGAGATGCTGCAGCAAGAATGGAGTCTATTCTTATCTTCTTCACAAATTGAAATTTGTGATGGTTATACTAGCTGAAAGACTTACAATCACTGAACATTATAGACACAGCTAGTTCAGGTGGATTTTGTCCCTAGCAGACCAGTTCTGCACCATCCATGTGGGAAGTATGTAGCAGCATTCAGCTGCAAGGTTTTGTTCATAGGCTCTCTCTTGGAATTGTGGTGTGAGAAGCAGAAAAAGCATATGATCGTCTAGAGTGGAAATTTCCCAACACCACAAACTGAAGGATTATCTCTGGGAAGAGATATGGCAGGGACTGACTGTGGCATCTGCATATGCTCAACAATTGGATACTTATTCATTAAGGATGAGGCTACAGTGCCCCCTCCCTTATTACCTCCTTTTTTGCAGTGACAGTTACAGTCCTTTACAAAGATGATCAGGCTGAATCTTAGAATTCAAAAATGGGCCCTGCACAAAGCAATTTGCCTAGGATGCCACTTACTAATGGGCAGCCAAAAAGTAAAGTAAAGTAAAGTAAGGATTCAGGTTTAAACTTGATAAACCAGAGATCCTGGGCAGAGTTCTACCCTTGCTCAGAGTAATTAAAATTCCTGTCACTGAAAGCAGTCTATAAGAAAATTTGGCTAAAAGCAGAGTTTGCAATAAAGGGTATAATGAAACTGAAGCCTTGAAACATGGCTGAAGGAGATAGCACAGCATGGGCGTAGGCAGGGGGCAGGAGGGGGCAGCTGCCCCCCCGCTAGAAGCAAAAAAATATTGTATTTTACAGACCATAACCAGCACTTTTCCCCTCCAAAAACTGAAGTGGAAAGGGCTTTGCTTTAGTGAGAGCAGCTCTCCACTTGCTGGGGGTGGGGGGTGGGGGGCGGGAACACAGCTGTAACAAAAACACATCAAATAAATAAAGCAAATTGGCTACCGGTAGTTAAGCAGTTAAGACAATGGAGCAGAATATCCCTTCAGGCAAGGTTTGATAGCTGACCAATTCACCCTATTGTTCTTCAGTGGGAGTTGTTAATGAGCATTCAGGGATCGCATTAAGAGTTCTATTGGTGATTTAATGAGGGTGCATTGACTAAGGTGGTTCTGCAAGGCTAAAAGGAAGTGAATAAGAAAAGGGGGGCTGTAGCTTTGATAGACACAGTGATGTTTATAAAACAAAGGCCATGCTCCTCCTCCTCCTCCTCCTCTTCTTCTTAAAAAGTAACAGTCGTTAAATTGTTATTAAGGGGGGGAGGCAGGGACAGGACGGGACAAAAAAAAATCATTTGGCAACTTGGCAAATGTCCATGGGAACCCAGGAAGGTGCCTTGTAGAAAATGAGACCATTGGTCCATCTAGCTCAGCATTGTCCAGACTGATGGCCAGCAAGAGCTCTCCAGGGTTACAGGTTGAGGGCCTTCGCAGCCCAACCTAGAAAGGCTCCTACATGGAAATGTTGTGCTTTGCTCCTGAACAATATTGCCTTCCCTTCAGACAGGCAGCATGGGACTTATCCTAGGACTAGAACTCTGTGGTAGGTCACTGCAGAGGCCACTTCCCCCAGAGATTTTCCTTTTGGCTGGGTCCATTTTGGGGATGAGAATAAAGACTAAGCAACCAGATGGCAATGTGGGGAGCAGGTATTGGGGAGAGATGGATTAGTCATCTCAAAACAGGCACTAGAACAACATATCCTGACCCTTATCACACACACACACATATATACTATCTGGCCCTGCACACGTTGCTGTGCGTTAGTCTGTCAAATGGAGGGTAATTGGCCCCCTTCAGATCCCCCTGAGCCTCAGAGTCCCCCTGTTTTACAGGATCTCGTGGTGGAGGCAGGGTTTGTGGGTGTGGCACGTTGTTGTGGCTAATCCCTGTGACTGCCCCAACGTGTCCTGATCCATGATCTATTCTGTTTGTTCCCCCCCCTCCATGACCGGCGTATCTCATGATGTTTTGAAGGATGGCATTTATTTTTGTCTTGTGGTTATTTGGTGGGGGGGGTAGTGGTGCTAAATTTTAAAGTAAAAACCCCTAGCCGTGCCCCCAAGTGCGTTGCTGTGGGTTATCCCTCCCCGGACCTAGTGGGGTCCTGGCAGGGGCCTACATAAAACAAAGGCCGTGCTGTGGCCTGTGATCCATGCGCTTGTCCTCTCCCCCTCCCTGGCCTAGTGGGAGCCTGGCAGCCTGGCAGGGGCCTACATAAAACAAAGGCCATGCTGCGGCCCTGCGATCCGGGCACTCCCCCCTCCCCCCCAGGCCTAGTGGGAGCCTCGCGGCCTGGCAGGGGCCTACATAAAACAAAGGCCGTGCTGCAACCTGTGATCTGGGCACTCGCCCTCCCCCCCCCGGGCCTAGTGGTCTGATAATGGCCGCCTTGGTGGTTTCAGTTGCTTGGTTGATGGTGTCATTATTTGGTTTGTGGGTGTGGTGTAGATTTCACAGGAAGGGAGAGGGTGTACTGTGGGAGGAATTCCACCTGAGGGCGCTGTTTTACTTTGTGGAAAAGCAGGTTTCACCTGCCCAGGTGTGAAATTTGAGGGATTTTTTTTCTAACAACGCTTGGGGAGTGGCCTGGATCGTTGTGTCAAAATTTCAGGATGATCGGTCAAGCGGTTACGGAGAAAAGTGGAACACACACTTTCACGATTACACACACACACACACACACACACTGAGGTGCTACATAAATCCAAGATGGACTTAAGATGTAGATCACTGAGGCTTGTTTTATTTTGTTTAAGAAAATGTATAAACTACTTGATTTTAGTGAAATGTCAAAGCAGTTTTGCAAGAAATATTAGAATTTTCAATAACGAACAATTACAAATGTTTGAAAATAACTACTATTAACTGGGTTGTTTAGTTCCTCTGGAAAAATCACAGGGATTGTTGCAAAGGCTTCAGTAATCATAGCAGTTATGATTCACTAATCAAGCACCTAGATATGGCACAGAGATTAAAATACAGTGTAGGGCAGCCTCTCCCACAGCCTTATAGTTTAATAGAAATGGTACAAAAGGAAAAGGGGGTTGGGGAGGGAAGAGGAAAAGAAGCAACAAACTCAGCTCTCATTGCCATCTGTTCCATATTATCAAGGATCCAGGCCTTCCCCCCTTGGCTAGCGGCAGAGGTCAGAGGGCATTTTGTCTCCTTCAGCCCTGTATTCAGAGGGCAACGGGCAGATGGAGTTGATTTCTCTTTGGATAAACACTTGCTTGGTGTTCTATACTGTTTTGCTTCCTCAAGAAGAAGAGGTTAGAGCAGTGGTTCTCAAAGTGGGTGGTAGCGCCCCCTGGGGAGTGGAATTATCTAGGGGGCAGTAAGAGGCAAGGGGGCAGCAGAGGGGTGCTGAAGGTACAAATAGGTATCAAACTTCTGAAAAGCTGGTATCATGGGATCAAGTTACTCAGGCTTTTTTTTATTTAATTAAAATAGTTTTAATCGGAATTTCAGTAAATGTGCAATTAATTGGTACTGTCTCGAACTTAGAAACATAGAATCATAGAGTTGGAAGAGACCACAAGGGCCATCCAGTCCAACCCCCTGCCAAGCAGGAAACACCATCAAAGCATTCCTGACAGATGGCTGTCAAGCCTCCACTTAAAGACCTCCAAAGAAGGAGACTCCACCACACTCCTTGGCAGCAAATTCCACTGTCAAACAGCTCTTACTGTCAGGAAGTTCTTCCTAATGTTTAGGTGGAATCTTCTTTCTTGTAGCTTAAATCCATTGCTCCGTGTCTGCTTCCCTGGAGCAGCAGAAAACAAACTTTCACCCTCTTCTATATGACATCCTTTTATATATTTGAACATGGCTATCAAATCACCCCTTAACGGTTACCTTCTCTTCTCCAGGCTAAACATACCCAGCTCCCTAAGCCGTTCCTCATAAGGCATTGTTTCCAGGCTGTCAGGGCGGTTGCTGGCTACCCTCGAGCAACGACACTCCAAACCATCTTGTCTTTAATACTTTTATTGTGAAAGTTATGTACAGTGCAAGAGCTTCATGGAAACATCTGAAGGCAGCCCTGTTTAGGGAGGCTTTTAATGTTTAATAGATTATTTTATTTCATTTTTCTGTTGGAAGCCGCCCAGAGTGGCTGGGGAAATAATTATTTATTTATTATTATTATTATTATTATTATTATTATTATTATTATTATTATATCTACCCAGTACTATCAGATTCTCCCAATGGCCCTTTTCGGCTCCTCCCCCAGCAGAATAGTTTGGGGACCCCAAATCTCCTCCCCCTGTGTTTGCAAGCCGCTGATCGCCTTAGTTCTGGGGTGAATTTGAAGGGACGCCCCTCTGCTGTTTCCCCGCTAGAACTCTCTGCTGGCCCCTCCTTCCTTGCTGGTATCACAGGATGCTGCCAGAGCCCGGCCCCGCTCCGCTCCACTCACTTCCTCCTTCCTGTCTCCTGTCCCACCGCTGTTGTCAGAGCTGTTTGAAGAGCTGGATTTGATGAGGGGTGGTTGTTGCCTATAAGCCCACCCCCTTACACAGGCCTTTGACCATTTTGGTTGCCCTCCTCTGGACACGTTCCAGCTTGTCAGTACCCTTCTTGAACTGTGGTGCCAGGAAATGGACACAGTACTCCATGTGAGGTCTGACCAGAGCAGAATACAGTGGTACTATTATTTCCCTTGATCTAGATGCTATACTCCAGGGGTCAGCAAACTTTTTCAGCAGGGGGCCGGTCCACTGTCCCTCAGACCTTGTGGGGGGCTGGACTATATTTTGGGGGGGAAATGTGAACGAATTCCTATGCCCCACAAATAACCCAGAGATGCATTTTAAATAAAAGGATACATTCTACTCATGTAAAAACATGCTGATTCCTGGACCGTCCGCGGGCCGGATTTAGAAGGTGATTGGGCCGCATCCGGCCCCCGGGCCTTAGTTAGGGGCCCCTGCTATACTCCTATTGATGCAGCCCAGAATTGCATTGGCTATATTTAGCTGCTGCATCACACTGTTGACTCATGTCAAGTTTGTGGTCTACCAAGGCTCCTAGATCCTTTTCACAAGTACTGCTCTCAAGCCAGGTGTCACCCATCCTGTATTTGTGCCTTTCATTATTTTATTTTATTTTATTTTATTTTATTTTATTGCCCAGTGTAGTACTTTACATTTCTCCCTGTTTAAATTCATCTTGTTTGCTTTGGCCCAGTTGTCTAATCTGTTAAGGTCATTTTGAAGTGTGATCCTGTCCTCTGGGGTATTAGCCACCCCTCCCAATTTGGTGTCATCTGCAAAGTTGCTCAGGATGCCCTCAAGCACATCATCCAAGTCATTGATAAAGATGTTGAATAAGCCTGGGCCCAAGACAGAACCCTGTGGCACCCCACTAGTCACTTCTCTCCAGGATGAAGAGGAGCCACTGATGAGCACCCTTTGTGTTCAGTCAGTCAGCCAGTTACAAATCCACTGAATGGTAGCATTGTCTAGTCCACATTTTACCAGCTTCTTTACAAGGATATCATGGGGCACCTTGTCAAAGGCCTTGCTGAAATCAAGATAGGCTATATCCACAGCATTCCCTTCATCTACCAGGCTTGTAATTCTGTCAAAAAATGAAATCAGATTAGTCTGACATGACTTATTTTTCAGAAACCCATGCTGACTTTTAGTGATCACAGTGTTCCTTTCTAGGTGCTCACAGACCATTTGCTTAATGATCTGCTCTAGAAACTTTCCTGGTATTGATGTCAGGCTGACTGGGCGGTAATTGTTTGGGTCCTCTCTTTCCCCCTTTTTGAAAATAGGGACAACATTTGCCCTCCTCCAGTCTGCTGGGACTTCGCCTGTTCTCCAGGAATTCTCAAAGATTACTGCCAGTGGTTCTGAAATCACCTCTGCCAGTTCTTTTAATATTCTTGGATGTAGTTCATCTGGCCCTGGAGGCTTGAATACATCTAAACTAGCCAAGTATTCTTGTACTACCTCCTTACTTATTCTGGGCTGTGTTTCCCCTGCTGAATCATCTGCTCCATATTCTTCAGGTCGGGCATTGTTTTCTTTTTTGGAGAAGACTGAGGCAAAGAAGGTATTGAGGAGTTCTGCCCTTTCTCTGTCCCCTGTTCGCATTTCACCATCTTCTCCTCAAAGTGACCCCACTGTTTCCTTGTTCTTCCTTTTGCTACGGACATACCCATAAAAGCCCTTTTTGTTGCTTTTAACCTCTCTAGCAAGCCTGAGTTCATTCTGTGCTTTAGCTTTTCTGACTTTGTCTCTACACATTTATTGTGTTATTTTCTTCCTCCGTACAAACCACTTTTCTAAACAATGTTCTTTATTGCACAGGGTAGGGGGCACTAGGCCTGAGTTTATGGAACCAAGGGGGCAGTGTTTCCCCCCCCCCCAAAAAAAGTTTGGCAACTACTGAGTTAGATGCTGTGCACATGATACCTTTTCAGCTCTCTAAAAAGAAGCAAAGGGAGCTGGTTCCAAAAGGTCTTCAGTTGGTAGCACCCACCAGGATTCAGTTCCAGATGGAGGTTTATTTATTTATTTATTTATTTAAAGCTAAGTTATGACAAATGTCCCTGAGGTGGTGGTGATGGAGCTATGCTTGGTGCATGCAAAATGGTGAGCTTTTTTTCTTTTAAGAGTGAAGCAATGCCAGAAGTAGGCATTGATTTGGGGAAAATGTTGATGATGGAGAAATTTTCTCACCCAGTGAAGCTATCTGAAGGGCTCGTGAAGGGCTGAGGGAATCAGAGTTACCTTTTCCTTTGAGAGAGGGAGGGATCTCACGTTTGCTTGCATCAGTTGAGAGAATAACTTCCGGAAGACCTGAACCCAACGAGAATGCGTTTGACTGCAGTGAAAGGCAGGGCGATGGTGGTGGCAGCGGGTGAGACCTCAGCCTTTCCGCGCAACTCCTTTGAAAGAGGACGTGTCATTCCTGAGAGCCTCCATCCCTTCTGTAGCCCTTGAACTGCTGGGAGAGGAATGGGAAGGCCGCAAGGAAGTGCAGAGCTGAATGCGAAGTCTCCAAACTGAAAAATATGTGAGGAAAACACTGCCGGAATGAGAGGGGCCTTCTGCCAAACACCCAGTTTAGCAGAAAATGTGGGACGGCACATTAATTTAACAATTCTCCCCCAGAAAAGCTTTGTCTGCCACCCAGCACGTAGCTCCCCCTGGCCCCATCTCTCTCTCTCTCTCTCTCTCTTCCCCCATCTCTCCCCCCCCCAACACTTCTGTCCCCACATCCCCACAGCCAGGCACCACCGTACTGGAACAGGCAGCTCGAAAGTAAACAGTGTCTGAAACCTATTCTCATTAGGCTAATTTACGAATAAATTACCATATTCAATGGCCTTATTTTTACTGCTTGTTAACAGGCCCATGATAGGATGATAATTATGGGATTTTAAGTGGCTAATGGCAGCTGGGGCTTGAAAAGCCGTTTTTACGAATCTGTTTATGGCAGAGAAGGTGACAAGGGGGTGGAGCAGTAGACGCTGGCATCTCATGTCAGGAAGACAGCTTTAATTGTTGAGTATTTATTAGAGAGGAGGGAAGACTGTAATTTAAAAATGAAACTTTGAAGAAACAAAAAGGAAATTAATTAGCCTGCCGGTGCTGGGGTAGCTGGCGTTTCAGGAGGCCACTGAAATGCTCCTGTGTTTGTGCATCACTTTTGGGACTCCACTGGGCTGATCCTGCCACCCCCTCCTCCTCCCTCGGCTGGTTTGGCTTCCTGTGCCTGCTGCAGCAAAATTGTGTGTGTGTGTAGCTGCAAGGCAACTGGGGCTAGAAGCAGCCCATAATCCTGCTTCATAATCCTTGAAGATTCTGGAACTAGATTTTGTGGTTTGGGTGGCATCGAACAACTGGTGCTTTCCACATATAGGCAGTGTCTTAATCCATTATAGGTTAAAAATGCTATCTTCATCTTCTGGGCTGTGCCTCTTGTAAACAGCCATTGGCTGGGTAGCTGTGATGTTCAAGCAACTTTCTAACAGCTCAGGACAAAGTTGTCAACTATAGAACGCAAAAAAGCAAAAGTACCGAAGGGTCTGAGAAAACTCACACAAGTGTTGAGGAGGAATAGTTTGCAACAGAGGAGCTTCTGCAGCTCTGGAGCCACCAGCACTGAGCAGGTGATTGGATGGGTCAGGTGACTTTTGCGGATCCTGAAGCTCCATGGTTCTCTGAGGGAAGGGGAAGCAAAGCAGCATCGAGGTCACAGTGATTCATGGCCAGCTAAAACCCACAGGCCAACCTGACACAGCCAATCCAGACCTGGATGGGGGTGCATCCATTTCCTTCCATGCCTTTCTTGTTCCTGCCATGCCAAGGGCTTGGGGCAAGTTGCAGGGGAGCTGGGTGGAGTTTTGCTGATCTCACCACTCCAGCATGATCTTGACCTAATGCTGTGGCTTCTAAACTCCCCCACCCCCCCACCTTGACCACTTGAAAGCTGCTGAGGGTCTTTGAGGAGCACTTAATGATTTTTCTGCCCATTGTAGCTATTGTAATTCCATAGAATTCAAATTGTAATACAATAAAATACACTTATATAAGGAGTAGAAGAAGCAATTAAAAACCATAGCCGACATTCAGTATGATGAATGTGCCATTTCCTACCTTCAACCAAAAATCCACAAATACGCCACAGACCATCGGAATGAAACTCGCAGAGTGAGAAGGGCAACCCCTCCTCAAGTACAAGAGGAAATCTTTTCCCCCTGCTCTTTATATGCAAAGTTCTTCTATTTTAGGCACCCTCCTCATGGCTCTGCTGTCTGCGGCTGATGGAAGTTGTAGGCCAAAAGATCTGGAGGGCCCTCGGTTGGGGAGCCTGCTCTGTATTGCGGTGCATTTGCATTTCTGCCTTTGCAAATAATTTCCTATGTCTTTGTCATGACCTCTTCCCTTGTTTATCAGAGTTTGTAGACAGAACGCAACATGTGCTTGGATTAACAATGGCATGTAATTCTTTCCAGAGATGGAAAGAAGATAAAGTCCCTACCAGAGAAGAATGGCAGATCAAATTAATGGATTATGCCGAAATGGCTAAAATGACTGGAAGAATCAGAAATCAGGAAGACCTAAATTTTAATAAGGAATGGGGGAAAATGTATAACTTATCTTAAAGATAATTGTAAACAGTTAAAATAGTTAGTAAGATTGGAATATCACTTATAGTTTAATGGTGAATTTTTGATACAATGGAGATATAAAAGATTTGGATTATTATAAAAGATGCAGGTGGAAATGTCTAACAGTAGGACCCACAAAGGGGAGGAGGGAAGTCCAAGAGATTCCTTGGAATCTTGTTTTTATGTTGTATGTTGGACATGTGACTATAAAATTTTAATCTGAAAAACCAAATAAATATTATATATATTAAAAATTGCATGTAATTTTGAAATTAAGATTCTTATGCTTATTGTTTTATTATTATTCATAATTTATCTATTCAGGGTGGTCATTGGGGCTTTTCACTGTTTTTTTAAGACTGAGGGAGCTACATGCATTATGTCAATGCATACTTCTTATGCATACTTTTCAATGTAGTTTTTTATTTTCATTTAAAATCCACAACTTCCAATATTGCCCTCGCCATCTCTCTCCTCACCACACTGAGGCACATGGAGCTGCCTTCTAAAGAGGCAGTTTTAGGGTAGTGTGACGGTTTCAGCCTCCCTGGGTGCCATGCTGCAGGGGCTGCCGCAAGAGTGCTGGAGAACAGAGAGAGAGAGAGAGAGAGAGAGAGAGAGAGAGAGAGAGAGAGAGAGAGAGAGAGAGAGAGAGAGAGAGAGACTTGGAGCTGCCATTAGGGAGCCAGGGACCCTATGCATGCAAAGCAGATGCTCTGTCATTGGGGTGTGAGTACATGACATTATACAATTATAATTAGGTTACTCCAAGCATCATTTTGAAATTTGGCCTTCCCTATCTTTGGCTTCCAGTTTTTTGGTTCTGCCATCCCACCTTCTCTGTCCTGCTTAAATTAATTCTGGTTACTCTTAAATACATTCTCTACAAACTTTCAATTGCACAGGTAAGCTATAATGATCAACCACAGATCCACTGGCAACAAAATGCAGCTGTGTTTAATAGTATCTATTACTTCAAATTAGCATCACTTTATCCCTCTCTTCAGGCACACTAGTTTGCCAGTGAGCTGGGTTTGAGACGCGTCTGCTGTAAGACCAGGGGTTGTTTAATGTGCTCAAATCTGTTTGAATGCCTTGTCTTTGTTTTTACCTAGATATTTGGTGATAACTGGAATTTTTTTGTTTTCTTATTGTAGTTTTGCTTGTTTACCCCATGACAAAATTGCTAGGTTGTAATTTATTGGGCCTGCTTGTATGATTTTTTAATTTGGGATAAATTGTTCTCTGTTTATTTTTATTACATAACTAGCTGGCCCAGCCACGCGTTGCTGTGGTTCTTTCCTGTAATTCCCCCCACTCTGCCCGGACACATGACTTATCCTGCCCCCTCCTCCCCCCACCCCCTGGTTCATCCCTGTAATTGCCCCCACCCTGTCCCGACCCATGAGCTATCGAGCCCCCTCTTCCCCCACCCCCTGTCTGTTTTTTGTTTGTTTTTTAAATATATTTTTATTAATTTTCCAATTAAAACCAATTATATCACATTCATTATTTCAAATTATACACATATATATCAATCAAACCGAATGTTATGCCAAATCATCTAGAAAATTTTTTTGGGTTCCCATGCTTCAAGAAATTGGGGATTCCTCGCAACCGTCCACTGCCGTCTTTTTTCTAAAGTTCAAATCGTCTCTCCGAGTTCATAATAATCCAGATCTTTCCCTTACAGTCACATAGATGTTTTCCTCTTTCAACCGATTATTTCCCAGCTGCTGAGATAAATGTCAAACAAAGTTTCACAAATGTTCTTTCTCCTGTGTGAGTTAATCAGTCGAGCCTCCCCATAAATCTTCTTGGTCTGGAGCGTCCCTATTGCGTCGACTCTCAACACGAAGCAGCGCCATCTTAAAAAAACTCAAATCACTTTCGTTTTCTCTCATAGATTAACGATCTTTATAAAATTTACAGCTTTTCCAGGCAGAAGAACCAGACCTCACACCATGCATAGACTCTTGGTAAATTAATGGATCTCCTTGCCCTATAGCTGAACTTAGCTTCAGGTCGCTGCTCCAATTCAAAGTGCGTCACAACTCATAAATCCTCCGAACGCGTCCAGGCACTCCTCCCATCCAACTAGAGGGGGGCTTTTCTCGTCAGCAACTCCTCATCTTCAAAAAATATACTCAATAACAACAGTTTATAAAGTTCAACTCACACAGTCTTTTGCTTCTCTTTCACTCCAAACAAGCCAGGACATCACGTCTGGGAAGGTATGAAGTAACTCATATGAAAAAAAATAAAAAATAAAGACTCGCTTCCCTTATCGCTCCGTCCCCATCAATCCTTCTTCCAGATGAAATACAGCCTTTAACTCCTCACCCTCAGCAGCATAGATTTCTCGGCAGTAAACAGCGCTTCTGCCCCTCCTTCTGAAGTATGTCCATAGATTTAAGCCTAATTATCTTCTTTAATCATGGAAATCCCCGCCATGCAGATTAGCGTCCGGGAGTCCTGGCCCTCGTAAGTGCTTCAGCCCAAGCTCCCCCCACTCCATAAACAGTCGGAGTGGGTCTGGGGGCATCGCGGGCCAGCGGCCCCTCTCCGTAACCCCTGGAGAGGGTAGGGGGTTGCCATTTACTCCCCTAGCAACCGCCAAATTCCTTACGAAGGTCAGAGGGATGGAAAACAGGTCCGCCATTCCTGCAGGCGGAAACCGGAACCCCCCCACCCCCTGTCTGAGCCCTCTGTTGTCTCCAGGGAGTGTTGCTCCCTCCCCCCAGTATTTCCATACTTGGACCCCCACCCTTGGAGATGGAACTGTCAGCTTTTGGGTTCTATTTCCCAGCATGCACTTTTGTCTGAACCCTCTGTTGTCCCTGGGGAGTGTTGGCCCCTCCCCCTGTATCTCCATACATTGGCTACTGCACACACATCATGAGCATATAATTTTGAACTAAGAACATGAGAAGCAGAAGTTTAATTTTAATTTTGGAGTTGTCATTTATTTTGGTGGGTATTGTAAGATTTGGGCATTGTTGTGTGTTTTGTGGTTTGTTTGTTTGTTTTGGTTATTTGGATTTTCTAATTTCGGAGTAGGTGTTTTGAATGTAGGATGTGGTGTTGGTTGGAGGACTTAAACTGGGGAGAGAAAGTGCATGGTGGTGTGTTTTTTTAAAAAGATGCAGGGGCTGGCAATCAGTCATAGTATAAAGCCTAGGTTAAAAGGGGCACAACTGCCCTTACTTAAAATGGCCACCATAGCCTCGCATGTGACACAATGCCCACTAAATTTAAAAGCAAAAACCCCTTGCCATGTCCCTAAGTGCGTGTTAGGGGAAATGATGAACGACTGCCTAATGCTGCCAGGCGTTTATTAATGCAGCCGCCAGGAGAGGCTTTGGGCTTGGGCTTTGGAGGTGGAATGGCCGTTTTGGCAGTCGGCCTACTCAGTTTTCCCTGTCCCACCCCACCCCCCACTGCTTTGGCTGACTCAGGGTACCCCCCCAATGGCTATGTGTTTCCCCCCTCCCTTTGTTGTGCCTCATCCCTGTGCTCCCCCCATTGTGAAAGGCCCTATTCTGTTTGTTTTTCCCTGCTTGGCAATGCTGCAGCCTATTGAAAAAGCTGGGCCTTGTTGCTGCAAAAGGACTGTTTTCAGTTGGTTGCTGTGGAATTTTGTGATGTCATCTGGCAATGCAGCTGCTGGAGTCTTCAGAGCTTCTGGTGGTGACATCTAAGTTGGGCACAACTCTTTTTTTCTGTGTTTAATCATTATTTTAGGTGTGAAAGGTGTGGTTTTTTCATAATTTTTTATGCAAGATCCCTCCCTGATGGGCAAGGTACGTTCTGCCCAAATTTGGGTCAATTCGGTTCAGCGGTTATGGAGAAAGGCTGTTTCATCAGCATGTGCATATATATAGATTCCGCCTCTGGGATTGAAAATATTCCGTGAAGGGTGGGCTATAAACACTGTAAACAAAATAACTAATATTAACAGTCTGAATTTAAAGGCAGCCATTGTGGGTCGTAAGAAGAAATTACAAAATCTACATTTGGGGAATACCTTTATGAGGCCAACCACCAAAATGTCACAGAATAATATGCAAGCTTTTTGTCACGGTCCAGGCTGCTTACGAGCAAAGTCCCAGCAAGGAGCGTTGGGACCAGGGGCAAGATGGTAGGCACAAACGTCCGAAGAGCAGAGGTCCAAGGGTCAAGAAGCACAAGGGAAGAAGTCACAGTCCGAGGGTCTAAGCACAAAATCACAGTCCGAGGGTCAGAGCACAAGTCCCAGTCCAGGGGTCAGAGAACGAAGTCACAGTCCAAGGGTCAAGGCACAAAGTCTCAGTCAAAAGGTAAGGAGGCACACGGTGAGGCAGAGAGTGTGTTGCTGTGGCAAAGAGCTGAGGGGAAATGCTGGCCTTATATCCCCTGCCAGCTCTTGCCATCAGGTGCAGCGAATACCAAGTGGCCTCACCTGTGTGGCCATGCCCTGCCTCTCCGGAACAAGCCGAAGAGGATCCCAGTCCTGCAAAGCCCCGCTGGTCCCAGGGCCCGGCTCCTGCACAAACTCCTGACAGTACTCCCCCCCAAAGGGAAATGGGGTTCCACCCCCAGTCATGGCCCTGGCTTATCTGGGAACCTCCGATGGAAGGCCCAAACCTTGGCGGGCCCGTGCACAAAGTCGTCTGGTTCCCAAGATCGCTTCTCCGGCCCATAGCCCACCCAGTCAATTAGGTATTGGAGCTTCCCACAGAGCCACCTCGAGTCCAGGACCTGGGCAACCTAGAACTCCTCATGGCCGTCAACCTGGACCGGTGGTAGCGGTAGGGTAATGCGGCCTGGAAAATGGTCCGCGTGGCAAGGTTTCAGCAGGGTTACGTGGAACACGGGGTGGATCTTCAGAGAGGGGGGAAGCTCCAATTTGTAGGCAACCGGGTTGACCTGCTGCAGGATGGTGAAAGGTCCCTGGTACTTGTAGTCCAGCTTAGCCAAGGGACGTTCTGTGTGGTGGTGTTCCAAGGACAGCCAGACCTTGTCCCCAACCTGGAACGCAGGCCCTTGCTGGCGCCTCCAATCTGCTTGCACCTTGTAGTCTGCCTTAGTTCTCTCTAGGTGCTGTACCAGGTCAACTTGTGTCTCCTGGATGTGGGAGACCCGATCATTGGTGGAAGGCACAAGAGAAGCTGCGGGGGTGCAGGGAGTCCGAGTCCTTCCAGGAATGTGCGTCAGCCTTCCCATTCTGAGCACTGGGGCGGTAGGTGATCTGGAAATTAAAGTGTGTGAAGAACAAGGCCCCTTGGCGTGGTTTAAGACATTTCATGGCCTAGAAATGTTCGAGGTTCCGATGATCTGTGAGGACCTGAACTGGGTGCAGAGCCCCTTCCAGCAGGTGGCACCATTCCTCGAACGCCACTCTAATTGCAAGGAGTTCCCGATCCCAAATATCATAGTTTTGTTCCGCAGAAGTGAGTTGACGGGAAAAGAAGGCACAGGGATGAAGCAACTGCTGCGCCCCCTGTCACTGCAATAACACAGCCCCGATTGCCCTGTCCGAGGCATCTGCCTCGAGCACAAAAGGGAGCTGGGCGTCCGGATGGGCCAGAATGGGAGCAGATGTGAAAGCCTCCTTCAAGAGGTCAAAAGCCTCTTGCGCAGCCGGCGTCCACTGGAATGCTGCATCCCTTCGGACCAGGGTGCAAATGGGGGCAACCACGTGTGAAAAGCCCTGAATGAAGCGGCGATAGAAATTGGCAAACCAAATGAACCATTGGACCCCCTTAATATCTTTGGGAGGACTCCAATCCAGCACCGCCTGCACCTTTCTGGGATCCATCTGGAGACCTGCAGGAGAGATGATGTATCCCAGGAACTCCATGCGCTCCTGGTGAAAGGCACACTTTTCCAGCTTGGCATACAGCCGATGCTGCTGAAGTCACTGCAGGACCAGGCGGACATGCTGGCGATGCTCCTCTTGGGATGCGGAGAATATCAAGATATCATCCAAATATGCAACCACTAACCGGTCCAGCAAGTCACGCAGGACGTCGTTCACAAAGTGCTGGAACGTGGCTGGTGCATTGCACAGTCCGAAAGGCATGACCCGGTACTCGAAATGGCTGTACCGGGTCTGGAATGCAGTTTTCCACTCGTCTCCCTCCTGGATCCTAACCAAGTTGTACGCCCCACACAAGTCTAATTTCGTAAAGACCTTCACACCCTGCAAGCGCTCGAACAGCTCTGGAATTAAGGGTAGGGGGTAGCGATTCTTGATGGTCACCTTATTCAGCTTCCGGTAATCGATGCACGGATGCAGCCCACCATCCTTCTTCTTGACAAAGAAGATGGGGACCCCAGCAGGGGAAGTAGAAGGACGAATGAACCCCCTGGCCAGATTATCGTGCAGGTACTCTCGGAGGGCCCCAAGTTCAGGGGCCGACAAGGCATAAATGCGGCCAAAGGGGATCTCTGCTCCCGGCTGCAAGTCAATGAGGCAATCATAAGTTTGATGGGGGGGGCCTTTCTTCTCAAACACGTCCACCAAGTCCGGGTAGGACTCCAGGATTAAATGGACATCCACCTGTAAGGTGGAAGAACTAAGGGCCGGCCTGTGAGGCGTCCCCGGCCCCAGTGGCAACGGAGGTAGCACTGGGGTTTGAGCACAGACATCTCGGCAGAAGGATGACGAAAAAGACAGCGTCCGCTGCACCCATGAAATGGCGGGGTCATGCCGGATCAACCAGGGACTACCCAGGACCACCGGGAAATGGGGCATCTGGACCAAGTCAAAGACTAATAGTTCCTGATGTCGGGGCGCCACTAACATGGGCAGCAGGCAGATCTCACGGGTAACGGGGCCGGAAGCAAGGGGAGTTCCATCCAACCCAACCACTGGAACAGATGAGGCTTTTGCCACCAACAGTACTTGGCATTTTTTGGAAAAAATTATGTCCATGAAAATGCCAGAGACTCCAGAGTTGATCATTGCCTCCAGGGTCAGCATGCCCCCCTGGGGAAGGAGGAAGCAAACAGGGAGCAGGAAGTGGGGTACATGAAGACTGGGTCCCGGCTGAACCCCTCCTAGTTCAGCCAGGGCCTGGCGTTTCCCGGCGCGGACCTCTTCAGCGGGCACTCTGCTGCGAAATGGCCCCTTTCCCCACAATACAAGCATAGTCCCAGGGTCCGCCTCCGCCTCTTCTCTTGGCTAGAGAGGGAACGGCGGGCTGCGCCTAGTTGCATGGGCTCCTCTTCCAACCTCACCACAGCGCTAGCCCCCGGAGGATCCCTTGACCTGTGTTTGGAATCCCTCTCAGACAGGCAGGTGTCAATATTAATACACAACGTGATAAAATCTGTCAGGGCTGCCGGGGAGGTCACCCGCGCCAGTTCGTCTTTGATGCGGGGATGAAGTCCCTGACAAAAATGGAACCAGCGAGCTGCCTCATTTCAGAGTGTCCGCAGCCCAGTGCTGGAACTCGGCGGCATATTCAGTAACCGGGCGGGCCCCCTGCTGGAGTTTCTGCAGGGCCATCTCAGCTGTCTGAGCATGATTGGGCTCCCTGAACATGCCTTCCAGGGTGGCAATGAAATTGTCCAAATGCCCCAGCAGGGGGTCGTCAGCCTCAAGATACGGCATAACCCACAAAAGTGCCAGGCCTGCGAGCAGACTAACCATAAAGCATACCTGGCTCCGTGGAGTGGGAAAATCCATGGCACAGGTGGCAAACAACAACTGGCACTGGTTTACAAAGCCCCGCAGGGCGCCACACTCCCCCCTGAACCACTCCGGCGATGGGACGGGGGAGCATGTTGGACTGGAACCACAGCAGGGGCTGCTCGAAGTGCTCGAACCTCTCCCTGAAGTGTAGCTACCGGCGTGTGGAGGCTCAGCAGTGAGGTCTATAGGCCGGGCTCTGTCCATCTTGCACCCTGGCCGGGATGGGGTTTGGCCACAGCAAATTATCATGGTCCGGGCTGCTTACGAGCAAAGTCCCAGCAAGGAGCATTGGGACCGGGGCCAAGATGGTAGGCAGAAACATCCGAAGAGCAGAGGTCCAAGGGTCAAGAAGCACAAGGGAAGAAGTCACAGTCCGAAGGTCAAAGCACAAAGTCACAGTCTGAGGGTCTAAGCACAAAGTCACAGTCTGAGGGTCAAAGCACAAGTCACAGACTGGGGGTCAGAGCACAAAGCCACAGTCCAAGGGTCAAGGCACGAAGTCTCAGTCAAAAGGTAAGGAGGCACGGTCTGGATCAAAGAGTGGATAACTTTGGGAAAGCCGGAGATCTTAGACCTAGAGGGAGTAGGAAATAGATTTGGTTGGCACTCTTATTTGCTCCATGAAAAAGTCAAAAACCACAAGGGATTCTTAAATCATTTAATAAGAAAATCCTTGTATTTGATTTGGGCAAAATAGAAGGGCATTTTGGAACCCAAGATTCCCCTGTGGGCGTCACCAATAAATGCTGTCACAGTTAAGAAACTGAACATGGAAGAAAAAGTTACCACTTACCATGAGATATTAGAAAATGTGCAAAATGAGATTAAAAAAATACGAAGAAATTAAGGAAAATTTTTCGACTTGGCTGCAATACTTTCAGGTGAATCAGAGGTTCTTAGAGGATAAAAAATTGGGAATTGCAAAGGAAAAGTCTAAATTTGAGAAAGAATTAATAGAAAATGATAAAAAGCTCATTGCTCGAATGTACGATCTGTTATTAGAATGGGAGCTCAAGGAGGAGCAAACTAAACCATCTATGATTAAATGGGCCCAGGATTTGGGACACAATGTTTATATGGAACAATGGGAAAGGCTGTGGCAGAAGGATTTGAAATTTACCGCCTGTTACAACCTGCGGGAAAATATTCTCAAAATGATTTACAGGTGGTATCAAACACCAGACAAAATATCAAAGATGTATAAAAACAAATCACCAAAGTGTTGGAGGTGCGAGAAGGAGATAGGGACTCAAATGCACATGTGGTGGAAATGCCCAGAAATAAATAAGTTTTGGAATAACACCTATGAAGAGTTAAAGAAAATGTTGAAGTGTAAGATCATAAAGAAACCAGAAATGTTTTTATTGAATATAATACCAGAGGACATCAAAGATGCAAGTAGAATATTACTTATGTATGGTATTGTAGCTGCGAGGGTCCTTATCGCTAGAAAATAGAAAAATAAAGATGCACCAAATATAATAGATTGGCAAATCCTAATGAAGGAATATTCACAGCTAGCTAAAACCACTGGGAAAATTAGAGGTCAAACAAAGCAAAAAGTAAAAAAGGAGTGGAGGATCTTTGAAGATTACATAAATTCAACCAAATAGCCAAATCCTGATAGCAGACTAGAATTGAACCATATTGAAATTTAAAAGGACAAGGAAATGTTGATATGAAACTTAAGTGTGAACTTAAATGGGTGTATATAACTCACACAGGATATGATTGGAAGAACGCTGTTCTTTTTTTTCTTTCTTTTTTTTCCTCCCCCCCTCTTATTCGTAGATTTCCTTTCCTACCTAATCTTTGTCTTTGTTTTAATCTTTTTTTTCTTTTTTATTTCCTTTATACTTGATATTTCTTTTTTCTTTTCTTTTTTCCAAATGTGGAATTCTTTATATGTAAAAGGGAAATGTACCAATTTCCTTTATGTTTTTGTAAATTTGTATGGCTTTTAACAATTGAAATAAATAAAAAGTATTTTTTTTAAAAAAAAAAAAGGTAAGGAGGCACATGGCAAGGCAGAGAGTGTGTTGCTGTGGCAAAGAGCTGAGGGGAAATGCTGGCCTTATATCCCCTGTCGGCTCTTGCCACCAGGTGCAGCGAATACTAAGTGGCCTCAACTGTGTGGCCACGCCCTGCCTCTCCGGAACAAGCCGAAGAGGATCCCAGTCCTGCAAAGCCCCGCTGGTCCCAGGGCCCGGCTCCTGCACAAACTCCTGACAGTGGCCTCACCTGTGCGGCTGCACCCTGCCTCTCCGGAACAAGCTGAAGAGGATCCCAGTCCTGCAAAGCATTGCTGGTCCCAGGGCCTGGCTCCTGCACAAACTCCTGACACTTTTCAGCTCTCCAGAATTCTCCATGAAAACCAACCAGTGGGGGGGGGGACAATGGTGGTTCCTGGTGAAGGCACCAGGGGTGTGCATCTGGTCACAGACTCAAGATGGAATGGGGGGGGGCATGGTCACAGATGGTTAGGTCTGAGGCCGTTCATGAGATGGTTGGACAGGAGAAGAAGAACCCAGTGGTTGATCTTCCATTTATGAAGATGTGAAATCCAACTGTTTCCCAGGTCTATTTCCATCCCGAGGCAAAGGACAATGTTTCCTTTGGTTCCTTAGTAGGCAGAAAAACAGAAAGAAAGAAAGAAAGAAAGAAAGAAAGAAAGAAAGAAAGAAAGAAAGAAAGAAAGAGAAAAACTTGGCAGTTTTTATATTAACAAAACTGGAGATTACTTTTAGGTGATGCATGGTGGATTAAAAGCAAAAACACAGGAGACTTCCGGTTTGCCGCGCTGGCGAAGAGGCGCAGAGACCTCGAGCTCTGAGGTCTCTGGCATTGTGGGGGGGGGGAATCCGCGGATTCCCGTAAAAACCCCGAGTAGAGCATCCCGGGGGCATAGCAGCCCGGCGGAGCTCTAAACATGACTACTCCGCTGCCCGGGAAGCTCAGCAGAGCCCCTGAGAGCCAGCGGAGTGGCAGTCGCGGGAGCCATTTTGGGCACCATCATCACCTCCATGAAGCGAAGCTCCGAGCCTACAGCCTGCAAGCAGCGGATTCTTCCTGTTAAAGTAAAGACTTGGACTAAGTAAGTCAAAATTTATTGATTGGGACCAAGAATTTGGTGCTGGGAGGAGGCTTAAAAAGGAAGTCAGCCCCCCCCCCCAATGAGTATTGAATGATGCAGTAAGCTATGGAAAATCCAGAAATACATCTTTAAAGAACTTTCCCCTGATGCAGAGTAAGGGGAAAAGCTAAAATGTATTTAATCTCTGCAAAAGACTGAGATTTAACAAGGGAGAACCCCCCTGTGAACTTGGAACCGGGTCAAAGGAAGGCTCGGCTAGACGCTTTGTGTCACAGTTGAAAAGAATGTGTCTGTCTGAGAGCGAGAGACTGAGAGCTGCAGACAGATGAAGAGGATTTGTTTCAAAATAAATTCTAAGGCTGCTCAGTACTGACTTTGATTTTGAGTTGGATGGTTAAGAGAACAAGAAAAGAATGGGATCCAGACCAAACAGGATTTTATCTTTTTTACACTGGATAATACAAAATAAGGACAACAACACTTCCGTCTGTTACAAACATGGAGGAGGATAGTAACAGCAGACTGGGAGAGAAGGTTCTGGATAGAGATAAGGAAGACACACAGTGGGATTTGATGATACTGAAAACAATCTTGGAACTGACAGAGGAGATTCGCATTTCTAAACTGGATATATGGCTTATGGATGAGAGGACTGAGGAATTACCAGTATCGAATATTGAAATAGATGAATCATCTGAACTTAAAAAGGAAGAAAAGGGAGAAGAAGAACGACCAGAAGAAGACATATGCTGTGATGTGACTTTTGGAGAAATTCCAGAAAGGATGGAGGAGAATTATAACTTTGAAGGACAATTTGCTGAACCAATAGATTTGATACCTGAGATAGAGGAAGAGGAAGAAGAAATCACTGTTCCACCGGTGGGAGAGGTGGAACAGGGAGGGAATCAAAAAGAAACCACTGTTTCACTGGTCGGAGAGGTGAAACAGGGAAGGGTTGGGACTCAAAAGCCCCCCCCCCAAGGGAAAAACAAAAAGGCTATTACCCCCAGTGAGAGAGGGGCAGAAGCAAGTAGGTGGGGGGGGGCAGAAAGAGAATGAGACTGGAAACAAAGTGTGGGAAATACAGAAGAGGGGGGAAAGGGTTCGGTAAAATTTAGATTGGGACAGAACAGGAGTGGGGTGAGGGAGAATTGTATTAATTTGTATTGATTGATAAAAAATGGTCTGAATTCGGAATGTATTAAGGACTGGCTGAAATCTCTGGAGACACCGATTCCAAGGGAAGGGGGATAGATGTAATTTTTTGGGTGGGAATAATAAGGGGGTAAAAGATTTTGATAGCTAAGTTTGAATATTTTTGGGTAGAGGGTAGTGAATATTAGACAATATCTCGGTCATATGTGTATGCTGAGTATGAAACCACTGATGGAATTGTTTTTGCAAAAGTTTTCTGGAACGATACAAACAGAATGTTTTGGATACTGATCCCTTTCCACCAGAGGTAGTGGTGTGTTATTTGCTAGTTCTAACAAAGACTGATGTTTTACTTATTTTCAAATCTTACTTTGCATAAAACAGTGCAAACCTTCTGGAAGAAACCCCTTTAAAATAGCTTTTTCTTTGAAAGGATTTATCTAAAAAGGATGGTTGTTTAAGCTTTTCAGTGGCATCCTCAGTTTGGTGGCTGCAAAACAAATTCACTCTAGCAATATTTGCCAAAGACTGCCATGACTAGAAATTGAGCCTGTGGCCATGGGTGCCTTGGTGCACTGCCCCCTTCCTCCCTTACAGCTTCTGCGCAGGCCCCGTCCATCTGCCGCTTCCCCCTGCGCTTAGCATGCCAGGCTCAGAGCACAAGAGCCCACCAGACTGACAGTGGAATGGAAATGGTGGAGGAGAAGGCGATTAGCCTTTGATCCCAGCTGGGCCCCTGCATGATGCAGTGCTGGAATGCCCAGGCAGCTCTTTAATGCAGGATAATTTGATTAGATCAGTGACAGCCTGCTGCTGTGGGCAAGATAAACCTTCCAAAGTCAGGGCAGGGCGGAGGGAGGGAGGGAGGGAGGGAGGGAGAGGGAGAGAGAGGGAGAGAGAGAGAGAGAGAGAGAGAGAGAGAGAGAGAGAGAGACATCCCCCCTCTCCTCTGAAGCTTCTCTCCTCCTTCCTTTCCATTCTGTTGGGCTTCCGCTTTTCCCCACTTGGCCTTCCAAATCAACTCTGAAATTCTGCCTTTGCTGGGTCTCTGCCCTGCACCCCTCTCCCCACCCGGCCAGCTTCTGGCCTTTTCTTTGACCCCTCAGCCTCTGACCCTTCTGATGGGAAAGAGGAATAGCTGGGCGAAAAAAAGAAAGAGGCCCAAGGCCAAATGGATGAGGTGGGGAGCACCATGCAGAGCCAGAATCATCCCTGGTGCCACTGAGAGCTTTTCATCTGCCATTACCGTATTTAATTCTCAACCACGAGGTTTCG
The DNA here is from genome assembly GCF_963506605.1 of Zootoca vivipara. Classification (NCBI taxonomy): domain Eukaryota; kingdom Metazoa; phylum Chordata; class Lepidosauria; order Squamata; family Lacertidae; genus Zootoca; species Zootoca vivipara. The sequence goes on from NC_083292.1 coordinate 874,899, forward strand.
TGGAGCTCAGTCTCTGCAGAGATGCTCAGCCTGTGCTTGCATGTTCTAAGAGCCCATGTGACATAGTGGTCATTGGGCCTGTCCACACTTACCTTTCCTCCGCTCTTTCCAGGCATGGACTGTTCAAGCACCCTTTTCTTTTTGCTCCAGAGCTTCCCCCCAAAAAACTGAAATAATGTTTTCTCTAATTCAGCTTTAAAGAGTGAGTTTTCGCAGAGAAAGGTGGGGGGGGGGCGGTGGACCAAACTTTAGATATGGAGTGTTAAAGTGTGGATCTGTGCCTGGAAAGAGAAGGGCAAAAGAGAAATGTGTACTAGGACTTGGGAGAGATCTGGGTTCAAATGCCTCACTCAGCCACGAAGCTCCCTGGGTGATATTGGGCTATTCATAGACTCACTCAGCCTAACCTACCTCACAGGGTTGTTGTGGGAAATAAATGAGGAGGAAACCAGGTACGTCCCCTTGGAGAAAAGAAGGTGGGATATAGATGCAATCAACCAATGAGCGCTTGTGTCCCCAAAAGCTTTGGGGCTTTGGGTGGCTCCTGGGGCTCATTCTGCATGGAGTGGGGGATATTCAGTGTTGTTTCAGGGCTCATCCACACATCTGCTTGACCCACGCTTTCTAGGCCTGGGTCCGAGTGATTTCCCCCTTGCCCTGCTCCTTGCCAATGGAAAATCCACTCTTTCACAATGGTAATCCAGGGAGAACTGGAACTGCTGTTTGCCCAGACTGAGTGTTTTTCCCTAGGGAAAGCTGCAGGGCAAGAGAAAGTGTGGACAAGCCCCAAGACAACTTTTCTTTGGATGAAGCCTCTCCGTATTTTATGCATGTATTGCTTTCTTAAACATTTTATGTATTTCTTTACCATAAATCGATTCAGGACACCTATTGATGTGAGAAACAAATATATAAACATAACATACTAACTAAGCTAAGCATTGTGCTCTCCGAAAACCTTTTCAGACAGTGCAGCAAAGTCATAAGCAAACTCTCACACATAAATCAGCAGATAGTGGTGATGACTGCAAAGTGAGGTGGCCGGGAGCAGCATAGAAAAGGGAAGCTTTTGGGGTGGGGGGTGGGGAGGCTGCTGTGGGATGGACAGGGGGAGATGCTTGGTCAAGCAAACAACACTTAGGGCAGGCATACCCAAACTGCGGCCCTCTAGATGTTTTGGCCTACAACTCCCATGGTCCCTAACTTACAGGACCAGTGGACAGGGAAGATGGGAATTGTAGTTCAAAACTGAAACTGCTCTTTAGTACTCAATTGGAGCAATTCAGTTCCTCCCCCCAGGTTGCCATTTGCTCCTGGGGAAGGAGCGGGGCAAGGGGGAAACCCTCGAAGTTGTGCTTGCTAGGCACGGAACAAGTGGGAGCATGGATAAGCCCAGGATTTGTGGGATGTGAAACACAAGAGCAGTCAAGTACAACATCCCTAAAGTGGACATAGAATGGGATGTCTGGACCAGCCAGTCGGAACTTCCTGTTTCTCCTAAGCTGGGCAGACTTCCTCTACATGAGACTAGAGGTGGGTGTGGCCTCACCTGTGCAGGTAACAAAAGCATAGGACCGGCCGCCATATCTCTCTCTTTGACCACATTCCTCAAGGAAGCAACATCTGCTTAGCCTAAGATGCCCTCTTGGCTTCCAGCCAAGAAAGGACAAAGGGACAAAGGGATTGTCTCGATATGGGATAGTTTCCAGGTGTATGTTACTTTTCTAAGCTAAGTTTGCCTTCTCGGATCCAATTGTGAAGAGAACGTGTGAGTAAACTCTTTTTATACTTTTATAGAAGACTGTGTCGTGTCTTATCTTTTATGAGGGAATAAAGGGAAAATACCAGAACAGTTATTATAGAGGCTTTAGCGAACCTGAGCAAATGCATCTGCTGTAAGTTTAAAAAGGGGAATGTTAACACAAGTTGGAAAGGCTATAATCAAACAATATATCCTCTCCTGCATCCCTGAACATTCCCACAGGATTAGTTTCCACATCCAAGGCAGTCTCCTCTTTTTGTGCTGTGGAACCCAGAACTCGGCTGCTAGCTTTCTGGAGAAGGGCAGTTCTTTCTTTTCTTTTTCTGGGGGGGACGCAGGGGCACGCATACCTCTGAACATTTTGTGAATCTAAGTTTGGCCTCATTGAGGGGCAGTATTTCAATATGAGTAGGAAAATGAGAGTACCCCTAAACATTTTTTAGGGGGGGGAAGCACTGGAGAATAATAGAATCATAGAGTTGGAAGAGACCACAAGGGCCATCCAGTCCAACCCCCTGCCAAGCAGGAAACACCATCAAAGCATTCTTGACATATGGCTGTCAAGCCTCTGCTTAAAGACCTCCAAAGAAGGAGTCTCCACCACACTCCTTGGGAGCAAATTCCACTGTCGAACAGCTCTTACTGTCAGGAAGTTCTTCCTAATGTTTAGGTGGAATCTTCTTTCTTGTAGCTTGAATCCATTGCTCCGTGTCCGCTTCTCTGGAGCAGCAGAAAACAACCTTTCACCCTCCTCTATATGACATCCTTTTATATATTTGAACATGGCTATCAAATCACCCCTTAACCTTCTCTTCTCCAGGCTAAACATACCCAGCTCCCTAAGCTGTTCCTCATGAGGCATCGTTTCCAGGCCTTTGACCATTTTGGTTGCCCTCTTCTGGACACGTTCCAGCTTGTCAGTATCCTTCTTGAACTGTGGTGCCCAGAACTGGACACAGTACTCCAGGTGAGGTCTGACCAGAGCAGAATACAGTGGTACTATTACTTCCCTTGATCTAGACGCTATACTCCTATTGATGCAGCCCAGAATTGCATTGGCTTTTTTAGCTGCTACATCACACTCTTGACTCATGTCAAGTTTGTGGTCTACCAAGACTCCTAGATCCTTTTCACATGTACTGCTCTCAAGCCAGGTGTCACCCATCCTGTATTTGTGCTTTTCATTTTTTCATTTTTTTTTGCCCAAGTGTAGTACTTTACATTTCTCCCTGTTAAAATTCATCTAATCTGTTGTCGAATCTGTTAAGGTCATTCTGGTGTGATTCTGTCCTCTGGGGTATTAGCCACCCCTCCCAATTTGGTGTCATCTGCAAACTTGCTCAGGATGCCCTCAAGCCCATCATCCAAGTCATTGATAAAGATGTTGAATAAGAGTGGGCCCAAGACAGAACCCTGTGGCTCCCCACTAGTCACTTCTCTCCAGGATGAAGAAGGGTATGAGGCTTCCTTTTCTTGGTGTTGAAATCCTTGAAAAATGACTAGTAGGTAAACAACCAGGAGGGGCCTCCTGCCTCCCAGGGAAAACTTTTCACTTTTTCCTCAGCCTTTTTCCATTTTTCAACCAGGGGCTGATTTGCGTTCCAGGGGCCTTATCCACACATCCTCCTCTTCTGCTGCTCTCCACTCCCAAAAAGCCACTTTAGCACTGACTTGGAGCAAATGGCAATTCAGGTTTTCCTCGAGTTGCCATTTGCTCCTATCTATCACAGAAGAATGGGGCTTTCCCTTGGAAAGGTCCAAGGGGAAAGCTGCTCGCACCTCTGCTTCCTAGGCATGGCACAGGCATGAGTGCGGACGATGCTTCTCTCATGGGCTGGCTGGCTTGCCACTGCAGCCTTTCATGCTCAGCGCTCCGAAGCCAGGGATTCTCTTTCCAAAGTGCTGACAGGCCTGCACATGCCGCCGTGCCTGGCCCTGGAGTGCTCGGCGCAGTTGTTAACTTGTTAGACAGCAGCTAGATTGCAATCATAAATAAATGATTTGCTGTCTCCTTACATTCAGACATGTAGCTTTTAAAGTGTAGCTGTCATCCCAGCATCAGATTTAGTCAAATGCTGCGTAACTGCAAAATTATCCTCCCTTGCCTTTTCTCCCTCTCTTCTTATTCTCTGTATAACAGACAGTTAAATTGGATTTTCAAATTTGAAGTGCATATTCCGCCCCCCTCCCAAATCCCCTAGAGGGTTGCTATTTTTTTAAATATTATTTCTAAAGCAACTCACTAATGTTTATCATTACCACACAGAAATTTCACTATTCTTAAGGGGCACCTTAGAAAGTTGGTGGAGGGAAAGGATGCAATTGTGTCTCAAAATGAAATCAATTTCACAGCTGATTTGCAGTTTATTTACATGTTAGCATTTGATTTTCTGAAGATTTATAACCCACCCACCCACATGCTTCTGTATCCCTTGACTGCTTTCTAAACAAGCAGGCTTGGCAAGGGAGGAGGAAGAGGAGTGGGAAGAGAGAGGGTGTGTGCTTGGGGTGGCACTTTCTCCGGGATTACGGTAATGCAGCAAGCTTCCTCTTGCACCTCCTGGCTGATGGACAACACACCCAACCTGATAAGTCATGGGTGTTTCCATCTGCTTTACAGGGCTAAGTCTGCTTCAGTCACCCACCACCCCGGTGGGTGATGTTTGCTGGGCAAGGGAAGCAGGAATAAAAGCAGTGCTGCTGTTGCCTCTTTGAGATTGCCTAGCCGCTTGGATTGTGAATTAAGCTCTAAGGAGTATTGTTTAAAATTGGCGTTTTAAAATCAATGTTGTATTTTAAGCATTGCAACCCACCCTGGGACCTTAGGTTGAAGGGCGAGTAATAAATTGTTGTTGTTGTTTGGTTGTAGAACTGTGCTGCAAAATGCCAAGGCTATACAGTACTATAATTTCCCTAGCTTTAGCAAAGCGGTAAAAACATGCCCTTTGTTTTGTGAAATTCCAGCCCAAGCAATGAGACCTGCCCAGACCATCGCCTGAGGTTCACTTCAAAGAGCAGCGAAAAGGTTTCCTTCAGTGTGGTCTTTTAAGATTTTGTTCTGTTGATTTTTGTTTTTTTGTTTTTACAGACACTTTGGAAACTGCAAAGCTGAAAAGTGGCCCCTCAGTAAAGAAGACCACTGCTGCTTCTAAACATCACCATCTTCATCCAAAGCAAATGTGTGCTCTGCTCTCTCCTGAGAAAGAGAGTTGCTGGCTTCTCCAGAGGCCTCGGAAACAGCCCAGCCCTGGGGTGGCCTCTCCCCACAGCCCTGCCTGCTGGGGGTGGCTGGCTTCTGCTTGCCACCTGAAACGTTGCCTGCAAGGGCTGGGTCTAACTACACACGCTGGGGCCCAGCCCAGGATTGGTTTGCTATTACATTTGTATCCCAACTTTCCTCCAAGGAGCTCATGGCGACATACATCGTTCTCTTCCCCACCCCCATTTTATCCCCACAGGAACCCTGTGGTAGGCTGAGAGAGGCAGGGACTGGCCCAAGGCCACTTGGCCCAAGGCTGCTTTTCCTCAGGGAACCTGCTCTTCACTTCTGAATCAAAGCAAACTCAGTCGGGTTTTTTGTGGTAAAGAGCAGGTGTCCCCAGGGCAAGTAGAAAAGTGTTCGGACCCATGCCCGTTAAATACAATTGTTTAATTGACACTGACATGGCGAATGCCTATGTGTATTGCTGAAAAAGTTTAAAATTAAAGTTAGTTCTAAGCTGCTGCTGAGCCTGTGCTAGATGTGTACAGGATATGGAGTTATTGGGGTGTATCATCTACTGTTTATTCTGTTTTTGAAGAAAGATCTGCAAATAAAGCATTAATGAAACTTATGGGCCATGGCAATGTTTTACAGTGTTTCCAAAAGAAGTCAGTTTTTATGCATCCAGTCGCTTCAAGCTGTGCAATATTAATATCTGCAATATTATTATTTTATCATTTATTAAATTTGTATACCGCCCTATCCCCATAAATCTCAGGGTGGTTCACAACATAAAATCACAATATAAAAAAACAGAAAATACAAATAAAAACAAAGACAACCCAATAATAACCCCCCCCCCCACACAATAATGCTTAGAAAGTATGGGACAAGCAGAAAACCTCTTGGGCGGAAGGAAGAGTGGACAAGCCCTCAGTGAGCTCATGGCTGAGAAGGGGATTGAAGCCTGGTCTGTCCCAGGGCCTTCTTCAGCACACAGAGATGGGAAACCTCCAGAGGCCAGGGGTGGGCGAGGCCAGGGGCCAAGGCAAGTGAAGCAGCCAATGCAGCTCTGACTGTTGTCACTGGGGCACATTCCAGCCACGCAAAAGCCCCTTCTCCTGCCAGGAAGACAAGAGGCTTTCTTGCCCCTTGAGGGCACCTTCCAGCCAGAGAAAAGCCCTCCTGGAGGGGGCAGAGCAGGGCTGCAGAGGAGGTGGGGCCTGAGGAGGCTTGAAGGGCAGGCTTTGACCCCTGGGCTGGGGGTGAAGGGCACCTTGACGTTCAAGGGCTGCCCCCTGTTGTGCAGGGCATGCAAACACCCCATGGCAGGGCATGCTGAAGGGGGAAGAGCCTAAATGGCCCTCGCTACCAATGGGGTGGGGGGAAGGGGTTCCCCACCCAGAGAGGAGGTATGCTTCCAGTTCCATGCTGGGGGAGAGTGAGGCTCAGCCAAGGCAAGCTGGATGATTACGAAATTGCCATCATCCCTGAAAGATCACCAGACACATCCCAGAGCAAAAGTTATTCTTCAGCCTCACCTGTCGGAGCAGAAGCAGCAGAACCATTTGCCCCCGCGGAGTTTTCTTTCTCGAGGGTTTCCACCCACCCCTTAACGCAGAAAGCCAAGCCCCGACTCTGCACCTCAGTCATGGGGGAAAGACACATCTTTGGCGATGGACGGTGACTGTGCAAATGCCATGGATAATTAATGCCTTCCTTAATTCAGAAACATCAAAGGGGCCTCTGTTTAATTCAACATCCTCCGAGTGTTGCAGGATGACAGAAGAGTGAGGGCAGCAGTGGCAGCGGAGAGCATCAAGCAGGCCTCCAAAATCCATCCTGCTTCTGGGCTGTGTGGGGCGACAGGTGTGCCTCCCGCGGCATTAATTAGGCAAGGGGCTGCCATGCCTGTGCCAGAGGGGGCTGCTCACCCAGCCGGGCGCCAGAACCACCCCAACAGCCTGGAAATGCTTGACAAGGGTTCTGCAGGCAGTGGGGATGGGAGAGACGTGAGATCTGGGCAGTTCCCCGCAGCAAGGCAGTCTCCTGGAAAATGCTGGTGTGCTGGTACTCTTCTTGACCACCCAACCCTTTCTAGGAATATACAACAAATGGATCCATTCTGTCATTTGTATTGAAGTAAACCTCTGGAATGTATTTTCTATAGCTAAGCATTTAGCTCTCTCTTCAGTATATTGCATTTTATTTTATTGTGATGGCTAGTGGTTAATGCAAATAAAGTTTCTGTGTATGTATGCACCTGTAATATACAACAAATGTTGTATGTTCAATGCAATGTGTCCAGTGCAGACATGGTGGCTTCAGTCTGAAGCTACTTCACCTCCCAGCTCATCCCTGCTTTGCTCAACATCCAGCCTGGGGAAGAGTTCTGGCAGACTGAAAAGCCGGCTCACTCTTTGGTGATGTTTAGGTTGGTTGTCATAAAGGGACTTTCCCACTATTTCAGAGGAAAGTGGTGGCTTAGCCGTTAGCCTCACATGTCTGCTTAGCTTTTTTGGTGGGGGAGCTTATTCCCTTGCCCTGCAGCAGACCTGACAAGCACCAGCCCAGGATATGATGCCACAGATGCCATGGCGCAACTGGGGGTGCTTCATTACTGCCCGCCCCCACCTCACCCCTCCACCATGCCCCTCAACTTGCCCCCCCCCGCTCCTCAACCAGGCAGCCCCTAGTTGGGGTGCCACAGAGGATGCCTCTAAGCAGCAGCAGGCTGAACAGAGCCTGCCCACCACCACCAACCTGCCGTCAACGCATCACCCAGACCTGTGGCAGTCAGGATGTCCAAGGGAGAAATCTCTAAGCAGAGCCAAGGCAGGGCCCTGCAGGGCTCAGTTGCAGAAGACGGGAAAGAGTGGCCCTCAGGCTCCCTGGGTGACCTTAGGTTATCCCTTTTTTTAAAGGGATATTCCATTATGCTGAATAGGCTTCCTCGCGAGAAAAGGGAAAACTTGGCAGCTATGCCTTAGGCCAGCCACTGCCTCTCCATCTGACTTGCCCCACAGGGTTCTTGTGGGGATTAAATGAGGAGGATGAGAACTACCTAGGCCACCTTGAGCTCCTTGGAGGAAAAGGCTATACATGAATAAATAAAAGGGAAGGGAAGGCCTCTGACCAAGTGCAGAGTGCACTGCCTTCGGTGCCACGTGACCACCTGCAACCAAGGCCAAAGGATGTTGCTTCCTGCTGGGCTTTAGCATTGGTGAAGCTTCACCGACATATGCTGGAGGAGGCTTTCCAACAGCCTGACCGTCCGCATCCCCAATTTGGGGAGCGGGAGACTGAGGCCAAGGGAGAGGTGGGTTTCCTTAAGGCCACCCAGGGCCTCCTCTGCTTACGCTCTTCACCACCATGGCAGCTCTGTTACTTAAGCTAATTAAACTGCTGATAATTAATTATAATAATAGGTGTTCTTATCAGCACTCCTAATGTCATCCGACCCAGGGAGGAAAGCAGAAGCCTTGGCTGAGATCCAGCTGTGGGATCCAAGGGAGGCCCCTCCTCACCTGCTTCCCCTTGGTGCCTGTGGCCTTCTAGCCAGGGCTGGTCCAGAAAGTGGGCCTGTTCAAGGGGTGCAGCGAAAGGCAGGCAGGCAGGCGGGCAGGCGAGGCTTTGCCAGAGGAGGGGCTGCATTTGCAGGGCTCACGTCAATGCATAATTCAGAGACTCCCCTGCTTTATCCTTCCATTTTATCCCATCAGCTGCATTTTCTAGGGGTGGGGGCTGCAGGGGGTGAGTTCACCCCCTCCTCTCCCACCTTGCTGTTGCTGGCTTATTTATTTATAGTTATTCATTCATTCCTTCTCTCTCTTTCTCTCCTCTCTACCTACCTCTCTCTCTCTCTACCTACCTCTCTCTCTCTCCCTGCCACCCCCTCGTCGTCCCCCCCACCCGGTGCTGAGGGAGGGGATTCTGACAGGGACAAGTGACAGCTCACTAATTATTCCCTTCCTGCCGCGGCTGCTCCTTGTTTTGGACGTGTTGCTCATTTTCCTCTGGCGCTCGCCGCTGAATAATGCATGGGGGTCCCGATCAGTATTCAAGCGGGGGACCCTCGGGAGCTGCCAGACTAACTAGCTGATAACTGATGCAGTTTGTAACCGGGGCCTTCGGGGAGTTGCAAGGAAAAGTAGCCAAGAACAAATTTAACACTTCTGTCTCATTCCGGCTTCAGAACGTCAAGGAGGAGCCGCGCAGCAGAGGAGGGAGCAGGAGGAGGGCAGAGGAGGAGGAGGAGGAGGAGGAGGAGGAGGAGGAGGAGGAGGAGGAGGAGGCTCGCCCCAGGCGCTGCTGCTGCTGCTGCTGCTAGAGGAGCCTGGTTCAATTGGGGTGGGGGGGGGAAGGCGGAGGGCAGGGAGGAAGGCCCAGCCCCTGCAGTGGGGAAGAGGTCTAGCGTTGCTGGAGTTGGGGATCTCGGGGTGCTCCGTTGCCCCACAGGGTCTCGCTCGCCCCAACAACAGGTTCTGTGACCTAGTGTGGTATCGCCCGTGGCCATGAAACTCCCCAGATGTTGAGATCCTGACCTACCTCACTGGGTTGTTGTGGGGATTAATGTGGAGCTGGGAGACCCACACCTGCCAGCTTGAGCTCCTTGGAGAAAAAGCTGGGGTAGAAATGCAACAAGAGAAACCAGTAAGGGTCCCACTTGCCCACCCCGTTTCCGCCTGCTGCAATTACAGCCCCTCTCCTCCCCTCTCCCCAGATGCAATGAAACCCAAATATTCCTGCAGACCCTCCAAGTGCCCCTATTTTACAGGAACAGTCCCGGATTTACAGAAGCCATCCCAGTTTCTGATTTGATCCCAGAATGCCCCTATTTTCCTTAGGATGTCCGTATTTTCATTGGAGAAATGTAGGAGGATATGGATTTATATGACCCCTGAGCCAAGGAGATAACTATACAACCTTTAGAAGACATCTGAAGTCAGCCCTGTATAGGGAAGTTTCTAATTCCTCCCAGTCAGATGGGAAGGGTATAAATAATAAAATTATTATTATTATTATTATTGTTAGTCTTAATTTTAGAGTTGTGGGTTTGAAGCCCATTTGGGGTGAAAGATTCCTGCTCTGCAGTGGGTTGGACTGGATGATCCTTGGGGTCCCTGCCAACTCTGAAATTCTGTGATTCTATGATTCTGTGGAATAGGGTGACCCTATTTTCATCAAAGAAATGTTGGAGGGTATGCTTCCTGCAGCACATACTTTGCCACTCAGGAAGGATGAAGCAAATGCAGAGTTTTCCTTCAAGCCGCAAGGACCCCCAGCAAGTGCAGCCAAGGAGGGCTCACTGGAGCTCTGAAACCATTTTAGGCCTGATCTAGGACTGCTGCTTCTAGCTCTAAGCCCCACAAACGTCTTGCAGAATAAGGCTTTGAGGAGACAGACTGAGCTCCTAATACTTTGCATAAAGATCAGCCCATCATGTAATCTAGTTACCAGCAAACGTTGAGCAACACCTCCTGCTCAAGAATGGTTCCCACACAGACAACGAGTAAAACAGGAAACAAACAAGGACAACCAGTTCAGTCACTGCTCACTAGGATTTTCTTTTCCTACTTTCAATTAAGAATAATAAAAACAACAACCAGGAAGTTCTAGGAAGAGAACATAGAACAACAGAAATATTGGAATTACCGTATAGGAATTGCTCATCTGCTCCTTCATGGATCACTGCCTTGTCGTGGTGAAGGGTCTTGAATAACTCAGAGAAGCTATGAGCTATGCCATGCAGGCCCACCCAAGATGGACAGGTCGTAGTGGAGAGTTTTGACTAAATGTGATCCACCTGGAGCAGGAACTGGCAACCCACTCCAGTATCTCTGCCAAGAAAACTCCATGGACAAAGACAACAGGCATATAAAAACAGGCATATAAAAGTAGGGAATGAAGAGATAAAAGGAACAACTGGCAAGTTTGGCCTTGGAGTTCAAAGCAAAGCAGGGCAAAGGCTAATAGAGTTCTGTCAAGAGAACAAGCTGGTCATCACAAACACTCTTTTCCAACAACACAAGAGACAAATCACCAGATGGGCAACATCGAAATCAGATTGATTATATTCTCTGCAGCCAAAGATGGAGAAGCTCTATACAGTCAGCAAAAACAAGACCTGGAGCTGACTGTGGCTCAGATCATCAGCTTCTTATAGCAAAATTCCAGCTTAAACTGAAGAAAGTACTGTAGGAAAAACCACTGGGCCAGTAAGACACAATCTAAATCAAATCCCTTATGAATACACAGTGGAAGTGAGGAACAGGTTTAAGGATTTATATTTGGTGGACAGAGTGCCTGAAGAACTATGGATGGAGGCTCGTAACATTATACAGGAGGCAGCAACGAAAACCATCCCAATGAAAAGGAAATGCAAGAAAGCAAAGTGGCTGTCCAATGAGGCCTTACAAATAGGGGGGGAGAGAAGGCAAGCAAAATGTGAGGGAGATAGTGAAAGATACAGGAAATTAAATGCAGAATTCCAAAAAATAGCAAGGAGAGAGCCTTCTTAAATGAGCAATGCAAAGAATAGAGGAAAACAACAGAATGGAAAAACCAGAGATCTGTTCAAGAAAATTGGAGATATGAAAGGAATATTTCGCACAAAGATTACCGTAATAAAGGACAAAAGTGGAAAGTACCTAACAGAAGCAGAAGACATCAAGAAGAGGTGACAAGAATACACAGAGGAATTATACCAGAAAGATATGGAGGTCTCGTACACCCCAAGTAGTGTGGTTGCTGACCTTGAGCCAGACATCCTGGAGAGTGAAGTCAAACGGGCCTTAGAAAGCATTGCTAATAACAAGGCCAGTGGAAGTGACTTCAGATGCCTTCTAAAGGTTGTATAGTTTGAAATTGAAATACTTTATTGTCACTTGTACAACTTGTATACCGTGAGATTACACGAGCACCCCCACTCAGCTCTCTTAGTCTTAATTCCCCTCGTTTACTGATGTGCACACCCACCAAACCCAAAAGTAAGTTGCCCTGTTGTTATCTCTTCATTCAGCCCACAGATAGAAGCTGTTCTTTACCCTGTTGGTGCGACTAATCATGCTTCTATATCTTCTGCCTGAGGGCAGGGGATCAAAAAAGTGCTGGCCAGGGTGTGAATCATCCCTGAGAATTCCCCTCACTCTCCTGAGGCAACGGTCTTCTGCGATGTCATCCAGCGGATTCACACGGCAGCCCATAATATCTTGTGCTGTATTCACCACCCTCTGTAGGCACTTCCTATCCGTTGATGTCAAGCCAGCGTACCACACCGTGATGCAGTATGAAAGGACACTTTCTATTGTGGACCAGTAGAAGGAGATCATTAAATGTCACTTATAGTTACTTATCTCCTTGTCTCCCAGGGGTGTTGCATAACTCTATACCCTCCAACAATTCTCCAATGAAAATAGGGGTATCCTAAAGAAAAGTGACATTCTGGGATCAAATCAGAAACGGGGACAGCTTCTTTAAATCCAGAACTGTCCCTGGAAAACAGGACACTTGGAGGGTCTGATGTGTGCCGCTTGCTTAAATTGTAATGTTGTCTGAAGCAGCATTTATGTATTCTGTCACTTTTGTTTCATGCAATACACCAATCTTCCTTTGTTCCTTTTGTGTGGGAAATTCTTGTGGGCAAAAGGTTAAGAGTAAACACATATTCACAATGAACAAACACCAAAATTGTAGCAAAAGTTCCTAAACCTCTTGGTTGCTAGACACACATGTGGGTCCAAACACATGCATTGTAACAGCTGGGGCTGCTGGGAGTCAGAACCTGAGCACATCCCTAGGACCACAGACCTTCCTCACTCCCCTTGTAGGGAAGAGTCCAGATTTGGTGAAAAGAGCATTGAATAAATCTTTTACTTCTAGCCCAGGAATGGGGGTGAGTGGGTGTAACATTTTTCTATTAAGCTGAAGCTTTTGCAGCCCCCCCCCTTTCCGAGGTGTCTATTTAAGTGAAACTGGCAAGTGAGAGGGCACCTTTGTGTTTCATAGCACAGGAGATGGAAGCCTCCAGAGCTTCCATACTGGTGGATGCTCAGGAGAAACAAATGGGGCGGATTTTGCACGGCTTCCTCCTTGTCTGTAGACATGAAGGAGGGAAGTTGGAGCAGACAATTAATTAGATTAAAACAAGCCAGGCTGTTAAGGCTCCCAAGTTACATAAAGAGCCCTCCAGGGATAAAGCAGTTAATGAAAAGAGAGGGAGGGAGGGAGAATCCCTCTGGAAATATGAAAAACTATCTCTTGCACTATGCAGACCTCTAAGAAGACCAAAAGCAGCCAGGCTGGGAGGGGCCTCTGGGGATGGAGGGACGGACGGACGGACGGACCTGTCACTTTGAGTTCCGTCAGTTTTCGCGTGGTTTTTTTCCCCAATCTCACCCCATTTCTATATCAATTTGCAAATTTTTATTTAAAAAGTAAGCAAGAATAGTATTTGTATGAATTTTCATACACATTTTCCTAATATATGCATTTTTATTCACAGTTTCCCCTAACGTGCACATTTTTTGCAATTCCCCCATATTGTGTGTGTGTGTGTGTGTGTGTGTGTGTGATGTCACTTTCATGAATTTGGGGGAGGAGTGGTGGCCTGGGAGAGGTCAACGTTCTCTCTTGCAGCCCCTACATTGTCCCCCCCCCCGCCCCCAGTACACCTGGCACCTTAATTATATCATTTCCATTGTATCCTGGTGACACACCACTTTGACTGCTGAGAGATGCATTGAGGGACGCATCCTGTTTTCTTGATTGTAATCTGCTTTAATATGTAGTATTGTATACTCATCCACACTTCTGCTTGTTTTCTGCCTTGAAAGCATGGGTCCGAGTGGTTTTCCCCTTTCCCCGCTCCTTCCCCAGGCAACATCTGCTCTTTGGTGCTAAATCAGAGCAAAGGTCAATCTGGAGAAAACCTGAATTGTTGTTTGCTGTAGCTGAGTGCAAAAGAGTGGCTTTTCCCAGAGGGGAAGCGGTGCAACAAGAGGAAGGGTGGATGAGCCCTTAGAAAGGTTTCAAAATGGAATACATTTGCACTTGAGCCATTTGTGCACAAATGAACATACATGCAAATGATACTTTTTTTGGCCACGGCAAGGTGGTACCCCACCATGGTGACATCACAGTGGACATGTGCCACAGCAGTGCAATCCCCCCTCCTGTCTGCCCCTCAGGACAGTCACTTAGCTTCCCAGGGTTCATTCACTTCAACCAGAGCCCTACCCATTATTTTGTGAAAATCTAGGACAGTGGTAGCTTGGTTATCAAACCCTGGAAATCCGAAAGTAAGTGTTCCAGTTTTTGAACATTTTTCAGAAGCTGAAAGTCTGATGTGGCTGTCGGCTATTGTTTCCGGGGCGCCTGCACCAATCAGAAGCTGCGCCTTGGTTTTCGAACATTTTGAAAGTCAAACAGACTTCCAGAATGGGTTAAATTTGGTGCTTTTGTTTTTGCTATTTATTTTGTGTTTTTGTTTTTGAGGCTTTTTTGGTTAATTTGTTTTTGTGACTGTGTGGAACCCAGTTCAGCTGCTGATTGAGTGAGTGAGTGACTGTGGAAATGGATAAAAAAAATTTTAAAAATTTTTTTTATCATCTACAATACTGTCTTATTTATTTTATAGTACAGTACACTGATTATTGCTTTCATTTTATGGATCAATTGTCTTGTTAGATAGTAAAATTCATATTAAATTGCTGTTTTAGGGGTTGTTTTTAAAGGTCTGGAACAGAATAATCCATTTTGCATTACTTTCTATGGGAAAGTGTGCCTTGGTTTTGGAATGCTTTGGTTTTGGAACAGACTTCCAGACCGGATTAAGTTTGAGAACCAAGGTACCACTGTATACTGGGAAACCTGTATCTCAAAAATTTAAAAGTTGTCTGTGCATACACACGTAAGCAAATACCTGTGCACCTGCCCACAATGTGTCAGGAGTGTGGGCAGGAGTCAGGCTCTGGGGCCTGTAGTGCTTTGCAGGACTGGGGCCTGCCTCAGCTTGTGCTGGAGAAGCAAGGAGTGGCCACTCAGGTGAGGCCACTTGATATCTCACTGCACCTGGTGGCAAGAGCTGGGAGGGATAAAAGCTCATCATTTCCCTTCAGCTCTTTGCCACAGCAACGCGATCCCTGCCTTGTTGCATCTGGCCTCCTGCTCCTTGCACCTTCGCCTTGCTCCTTGACCCTTGGACCTTCGCCTTGCCGACGCTTGCTCCTCGACTCCCAGACCTTTGCCTCCACCTTGCTCCTTGACCCTCGGGCCCTTGCCTCCGTGACACCCTGCTTCCCAACCTTTGGTTCCTTGACCCTGCGACTGCCTTCTGCTGGACCCTCAGCCCTGCACCATCTGGACCCCATTCCTGCTTCCACACCATCATCTTGCCCCTGGTCCTGACGTCCTCAGGTGGGCCTGCTACCTCCCGCCGACCAGACTGTGACACAATGCACCTGGCCTGCCAAGTCCAGGCAAACCTGAGTGTGTGGAGAGCAGCAATACTATTGGTACAGCACACACAGATGGACAATGTTTTTTGTTTTTGTTTTAAATTTTAAAAAATAATTTTCCAACAATACAACTATTCACACATTAATGATAAACAGTACGTTAACCATTGGGTTCCTTTTCACCCTTCCACAGTTTCCTCTAATTCCCAATTGCTGCTGCATGTTATAATCTATACCACCTTTTTCTCATTTTGTTCCCAAGATCCCTTTTACTGCTAACTTTACTCTAAACCTACTAGCTGTTTTACCTGTTTACAATAATTCTTCATATAATCTACAAACATTTTCCAATCCTCCTTAAAAGATGTTTCGTCTTGTTCTCTAATTCCACTGGTTAGACTCACTCCCGGTAATTCTGCATACTCCGTCATCTTCAACTGCCACTCCTTTTTCATGGGAACTGCCCCCTCCCACCGTTTTTGAGCGTGTAGAATTCATTGAATTCTTTGGTGCATCTGACTCAATTATTCCCACAGACAAACAATGGTGAAGCAATGTGCACAGAAGTGCTCTTGGGGGGGGGCAGGAGTGCTTAGCGTGCACCCACCCACCCCAGGCTTCTTATGGTACCTCTGCCCTTGTTTGTGGGGCGATAGCTCAGTGTTAAAGCCCCTGCTTTGTTTGCAAAATGGTCCAGTTCAATTCTTGGCATCTCTAAGGAAGGCTGGAGGAAAACACCAGCCTGGAGCTCTGGAGAACTGAGCCAGGTGGATCTGGCTTCTGACTTCATCTGCAACAGCTCCTGGGATTCTCTGGCCTCCATGCTGGTGTGAGCAGGCGGTGCAATAACAAGGGTGGTGGCTGTGCAAAGCCTGGGGCTGTTCCAACTTCCAGAGTGCTATTTGCAGCCTCCCCTCAAGCACATACAACCACCTATCCATGGAAGCAAAATGAATGCTTTGTAAGGGGGTGTCCCTGCATTGCAGAGAGCTGGACTAGATGACCCTTTGGTCCATGAGTCTAAGATATGAGGTAGAAGGAAAGGTTTTAAGGTGGGAGGAGAGCAGAGGTACAGAGCATCTGCCAAGAGGAAGGACCCTTGCAGGGTGAGGGTCAATGCCTGCTTGCAGAGCTGATCCAGGCTGGGCATGGGGGGAGGTGCACCGGAGGGCACACCTTACCCATAGAATTTTCCTTCTCTGGGACCAGCCAGTGACCCAGAGTAGAGGTCCGGGGCATCCCAGTGCTCCTTTCACAGCTGCCACCTCTTGGTGCCCATGAGGTCAGCACTGCCTCTAGCCTGCTCAGATTCCACCTGGCTGGGCAGTGGGTGCCATCCATCCCTCAGGTTTTCATTTTCTGCTCCTTTGTTCTGCTGCTATTTGTGCTCGTTCTCTGCAGTTGATGCCAGCTCTGATGCTCACTCACCCGGTCGCTCCATTTTGCAGAGAACGTCTTGCCGGCTGCTGCTGCTGCTGGCATCTTCCCAAATGACAGCCCAATCTCCAGTGGGTCAGACAGCGCCAAACAGGGCTCCAAGCAGGAGGCAGCCAAGTGGAAGCAATTTTCCCATGGAAGGTGGGGGTTGGCAGGGTGGGTGGGTCAAAGAGCCGCTCAACAAATTGAAGGCCTGTTTATTTTCATGATCAAGCTGGGCCATTGGAGTTGGTACATTTAAGCAGAATTCTCAAGCTATGGAGAGGAGGAGGAGGAGGAGAAATAACAGAATCATACAATTGTAGAGTTGCCCAGGTCAGAGTCTTCCCCTTGAAGCAAACTCAGCAATATGCAGGAGACAGCAGTGGCCTGCTTTATAGGGCTGTTGGGAGGATCACAACAAGGTAATGTATCTGAAGCACTTTGAGCTGGTGTTTGAATTTGCGGGCATCGCCAGGGAGTCCCCAGTCATCGCCTTTTGTGATGGCCCAGCATGATCATTTTTTAAAGCTATGGGGTCACAATTTGAATAAAATCAGAGGAGAGTCAGGAAGTAGGGCCCCTGCGTAGTACTTATGCCCCATAAGCACTACTAGAGTTTGAAGGCTGAAAAGCACTTTAGAAAACTTATAATGCTGCTGCTGCTGCTGCTGCTGCTGCTACTGTTTAATGAACAAACCCAGCTTTTGCTAGGGACAGTAGCCACTGGCCCACATCGTTGTTGTGCTTGTGCACCAAGTCAATGAGCTTCTCTTGTTTGTTCCCCTGCTCTGGGAGGCCTGAGGGCCAAGTCAGGGTCCTCAGCATCCTTCTTTCTGACTGCTTAGCCACGGTGGTCATATGTTCTTAGCAAGAGCAACTTCTTGGCATTTACCTTAGAACTTCACACCCTCCAATACTACTACTACTACTACTACTAATAATAATAATAATAATACCCCTCCCATCTGACTGGGTAGCCCCAGCCATTCTGGATGGCTTCCAACACTAACACTAACAACAACAACAACATTACACATTAGAACTTCCCTATAGAAAGGCTGAGGCCAGTGCTTTAAAGCTCCGTGTCTGAGCAGCATTTTGTTTTGTTTTTGTTTTTTGGTCCTGGCACTTTCCCTGGAGGAACCTGCATTTTACCTTTGAATTGGAGCAAATGGCAATTCGTGGATAAACTGAATTCAGTTTGCTTTGATTCAGTGGTGGAAAAAAATCCCAACTGCTCAGACATGGAGCTTTAAAGGCCAGAACATGGCACGAAAGGAGGTCTGGATGAGCCCTGAATCGGTGTCAAATATTCTGATAATATTTGGCAAAATGTTTGACATCAAAATTGACACGGGAGAATAAAGAGGGCAGCACATTCAGTCCATCAGGGAAAGTGGCCCCCAGGGGCCCTCCCCACCCGTGGAAAGAGGCTGGGAGGGGATCCTGTTCTTGACTCATGCTTTCCGAAGGTTGTGCCTGAAAAGGCTCCATCAAGGGGGACCTTGTGTGAGGACAGCCTGCCTCCTGCCAAGATAGAGGTAATAAATAAGTTCCTTGGCTGGTTTTATTGTCCCCTTCCACCCTGGTAGTTGCCCAAGCCAAGCCCCATCTGATTCAACAGGGTTATTAATAAATCCCAGATGTGGTTCATGAGTGGCAGAAAACACAGTAATTAAGTGCAGCCGTAACTTAAGAGCAGAGAACGAGGCGTGTGTTTCTCACTGACTTGCCTAATCCCCATGCCGTATATTCAGCTGCCTACCTCTCCAATTTGGCTGGGTCACAAAGGTCTCCAAGCAAACCTTCAGATGTTTAGATGGACTCACTTTCAAGCACTGGGCAAGAGGAGGGTGAGGATTGATCTGAACCAAACAGATACATTCAGTTGTGGCTCTTCTCTGATTTTTCCCTATCCTATTCTTTCAAACAAGCTCAAGAACATATAGAGTATTTGATTGTACTACCTGCAAACTTTAAATGAATAAAACTACTTTGAATGAATTCACATCTCCAGGGCCTGATGAACTGCACCCAAGGGTATTAAAGGAGTTTGTGAGTGTACTCTCAGAGCCTCTGTCTATAATCTTTGAGAATTCTTGGAGAACAGGTGAGGCAGACTGGAGGCTGGCAAATGTTTTCCTAATCTTCAAGGGGGGGGGAGGATACAGGTAACTATTGACTGGTCAGCTCGACGTTGATACCAGTAAAGGTCCTAATTAAACAGTTGGTCTGTGAGTACTTAGAAAAGGATACTGTGATTACGAAGTCCCAGCATGGATTT
This sequence comes from Zootoca vivipara, assembly GCF_963506605.1. NCBI lineage: Eukaryota > Metazoa > Chordata > Lepidosauria > Squamata > Lacertidae > Zootoca > Zootoca vivipara. The sequence continues at coordinate 894,023 of NC_083292.1, forward strand.
CTCCAAATCAAGTCACACCAGATGAATCTCATTTTTAAAAAATAGAGTTAAAAGCTTAGTGAACCAGGGGAATGCTGTGGGTGTGATGTATATTATTTTCAGTAAGGCTTTTGACAAAGCCCCCTTGACATTCTTGCAGAGAAGCTGGTAAAATATGGGCTGCACAAGGTAACTGTTAGGTGGATTTGCTGCGGCCGGCATTGCTGCTGCGCCTATCACTATGTCTTATTTTCGGGGTATGGCTTATATTCTTTGAATGCTTAAAAATCCTGCTACGGCTTATTTTATGGCTACATCTTATTTTCGGAGAAACAGGGTATGCATGTCCCGACATGTGTAGAAGCAACTTCCAGTGCCGCTCTGCTCGATTTCCGGTGCCCGTACATGGGCAGAGTGGCACCCGAAATCAGTTCTGCGCATGTCCAGACACGTGCAGAAAGAGCCTCCCTGGCAGGTAGGAAATCTGGGGGATTTGCGGGATTTTTCTCTATTCAGGATAACAGCGGGAAATGGGATTAAATACGGGGGTTTCCCGCGAAAAACGGGAGACCTGGCAGCTATGCCAGAAGCACAGCCTAAAGGGCCCGCTAACAGCTCACAGCCACTGCTCCAGATGGCATCGCAGAGGTTGGGTTCACATTTTAATACTTCCTGAACCAGTCTGTGAACCCAAATGCAGCTATCCCACCTTGCAAGTCACATGTCTCCACATTTTGTGGTGCAGTTGTCGAGCCAGAAGAGAGCAGGGGAGGGGATGCTAAGTGTCCAGTGGAGGATACTCTGCTGGGGTGGGTGCAGGGGGAAGGGTCCATGGCAGAGCAAATGCTCGGAGTTGATGGGGGGGGTCAAAACGGGAGCTGGACCATGGCTGCCTGCAGGAGCCTCCTTCACTCAAGACTGAGAGCCAGGATTTATCCCTTTGGAAACGGCTGTAAAATCTTGGCCCTTTCCTTGTATGGCAAGCACATCCATGGTTAAATTATGGAAAGCTCCCGGCAAGGATGTTCATCTTTGGGGACTCTCCTTCCTCAGAGAAGCCAAGCGCCAAGAGGAGAGCCCAGAGTCGGATTAAACTGCTTGGATGCAGCCCCTCCTGGCTGCTGTTTTCTTTGGCTCCAATTCCTCCCCCCTCCTTCCCTCCCTGCCCCCCTCCTCAATTTCCCCTTGCCGTCCTCCCAAGCCCAAGGATCAGTTTTCAGACATCCGTGCCCCACCGCCCTGCCCTGCACTAGACTATTTAGTCTGGTTTTCTTGACCCTGTCTGACTGCGGAGGAATGAGCGCTCAGCTTCTTCCCCCCACTTCTTCCTCTCCTCTGCGGTTGCCACAGTTGCTGCCGCCGCTGCCACAATCACACTTTTTCTTTTAAATATTAACTGCCCCTACCCCCACATCTAAAACACCAGAGTCTTACTCTGAGGTAAGACAGTCCTCTGCCATGGCTGGCCTGCTCCGAAGACAGCAGAGAGCAAGAATGCCTCCTGGGCTCTGGCATCACCATTGCTCAGAACTCTCATGGAGCTCCTGGGGGGCTGCAGAGCTTGGAGGCTTTAAAAGAGGATTATCAGTGGTTCTTGGCCATGAGCTAAGTAGAACCACCAGGTTCAGAAGCCGCCTGCCTGTGAATACCAGGTTGTAGGGGCAATCTTAAGGGCAGGGCTGTTGCTTCTGCCCTTCCTGGAAACATCTGGTTAGTTAGGGTTGCCATATTTTGAAGAGCAAAAAAGAGGACACATTTGCCAACTGGATTGCTATGACAACTCTACCCATGAAAAAAGGATGTGTCCTGGAAAAAGAGGACACATGGCAACCCTAGCTGCAGCTGGGAACAGGGGGCTGGACCCTATTCTGGCCTGATCTGGCAGGAGTCCAGGACTCATGCTTGGTTTCCAGCTGTGGCCATTTAGTTTCAGGCGGCTAATCCCAGGGCTTTTCCCCCCAGCGGGAAATCAGTTCTGGTCCCTCTCAGGTGGGCGTCATTGCAGGGGCGTCTTAGCCATAGAGGCTAGTGGCGCAAGGCGCCACGGTGCCAAGTTCTAGAGGGCGCCTCCACCATGCTGTGCCGTGCCCAGAGCCTCCTCCCTGTCAGAGGAGCCGCCCTCAAGCCCCACTGGCAGCGCCGCCCTCTCCCGCCTCCACCATGCCACGCTGCACCTGGAGCCTCCTCCTTGCCAGAGGTGACCAAGTGGGGCTCTTGCCAGGCTCACCCTGCAAGGCCTTTTCTCCTTGCCCAAGCCCTGATGGCATAAGGCCAACTTGGCTGGAAGCAGGAGGAAACCTGTTGGGAGAAGGTCTGCAAGTAGCAGGTGTGACCTAGGTGCCTTCTCAGTTTTAAAACTTTAGCCCTTGTTTTAGAAGAGATTTGGACCACTGTTACCATGGCACCCAGTTTGGCCCTAATTGACACAGCAGTTCTGTCATGTCATGTGATGGATTCAGTCTTTAAAAGCTTAGGGTGCTTTAAACAAAACCACTCCCACCCCATAAATTCACTTCCCCACACCTTGGTGCTCTTTTTAGTCCTTGCTTCCTATTGCAGAGGGAGCTGCTGAGGGGGGAGCCTGCCCCATTTTGTGTGGGGATTGTATGTGCCATGCTGAGTCAGCAGAAAACAAGGCTTGCTTCTCAGAAGACACATCTTTGCCTATTCACCACTTAATTTCCCTTTAATTACCAGTCCCCAAGTAAAAGCAGCTAATTGCTCGTCATGGATTGTAATGTACCATATTGCCATACGGTTGCAAACTCCTCAATGGGGGGGGGGGGATTCCAGAATGGGCAATTGCATGAGTCCTGTTGTAACAAAATGACAAGCAGTCTTGTGGCTTCTAAACTAGAATAGAAACTTTTAAATAGAATAAATATAATAGAAGCTTTAAAAGAGCTAGAAGAGTCCATTCGATGTGCGAGGTGTGGGGCCAAATTGGAATAAAATATCCCTGGAGTTAAGCTGGGAACACATTTCTCAGAGGGTTAATTCACAACTTATTTACTGTACTTTTTTTAAAAAGCACCCACCTTGCAATTTTCAGAGTTTTCTTAAAGTCTGAAATAATGAAACTTGACTTAAAATTTCAGTTTGCATTGGGGGGAAGCCACACAATTGAAGAGTGCCTTAGGCTGAGAAGTAAACACCCCAAATATCACTCTTAGCAAGAGAGGCATGGGCAGCTGGAAGGATCCTTCAAGCAGCAGGATTTCCAGATCTGCCTGTAGTCCTGGATTTGAAACTGGGGCTTCCTAAAGGAAAGTCCAGGCTCCTTCCAAGGCTGCCTTTGGGCTGGCTCCGGTTTCTCCCAGCCCAGCCAGGGCATGTCAGCTGATTTCACCCTCCCTCCCTCCCTCTATCACTGGGAAGGCTCTTCCTGCTGCCCTAAAAATTCCACTCCCCTCAAGGCCAAAACTCTGCAGCCTGGACAATCTAAGACATCCCATGGGGCTGCCATTCTGTGGTGAAAACATTGAGGATATTTTGCTTTTTAAAAAAAACCCACAGCTCTGAGAAAGTGGCCCACTGCTGAGGTGTGTTAGGTCCACCTAGGATTGCCAATGGTAATGGAGGCTGTCTGTCCAGAAACAGATCAACTTTCTGATGGGGAGACAGCAAGGGGAGTCGGCAAAGTGAAGGAGCAAGATGCCAGCCTGGCTCCAGTTCCTTCCATGCCCTGTTCCTTATAGAACTAGTCTGCTGCACCACAATATGACCTAAAGTTGCAGCTTTGTAAGGAACAGTGTGGGTGGAGAGAGAGAGAGAGAGAAAGAGAGAGAACAAGAGAGTTCAATGGATCTTGAGATGATTGCCCAATGTGGCACCAGCTCCAGATCTGAATGCTGTTGAAATGTAATAAACAGGGTTGGCAGGTAAACAGGGCAAGTGTGTGTTGTGGTCGTTTTGTTCAGGGAGGAAGGAGAGGACCAGTCTGTGGAGGAACAGTCCTGTTGACCAGAGGCTCCTTCCTGGTTTCTACTGGCAGCCGCGGCGACCCCCTAACTCTGACCCTGCAACCTCGAAATCCTCCCAAGTGGAACAGTCTGGAAGCTATTACAATAAACACCTCAGCTGCAACCTGCCGTTCATTAGCATATGAGCTGGTTTTAATTTTGATGAAGTATGCAAATGTATGCAAAATGAAATTCATCTCATAATGACACAAGGCAATTAAACAATTTTTATGCTTAAATATTCTGTTTAATGAAATCAAACAGACCCTCTGCATGTCGCTGTGTGTACGTGTCGTGTGACACATTTGCCTCCATGTGCAAAAACAAGCAGATACCTAGATTTGAAACTGGATGCAACTTTCCAGAAATGTAGGGACAGAGCACTTTGCATCCATGTTGGGGTGCTGGGCTGGCTGGAGAGGGTTAAACTTCTATACCCGCTCCTTCAATTTTCTTGTCACCACTAGTGCCAAAAATTGTGGGATCCTGGGATGGGGGTGTGCCAGGCCGGTGTGTCCTTCTGGGCACTCCTTTAGAGCAGGATCAGCACAAAACCATTCTGAGCAAGAAGGTCAAGTCATAGCTGCAATAGGAATTTTGCAGACTCATTTGATAAAGAAGACAAAACACCCTCAAACCTACAGAATACCCCTGCTTCCTTCTAGAGGTTGGTGTGGGTGGCACAGCTCCCTGTCCCATGTGGCGTGCGCCCCCTAACCACCAAAGCGAGCCCCAGGGAGGCTCTCCCCTTGCAGAGAAAGAGCCCATCCAGCCTTCCAGGTTTGCTAGCACTGCATGGAGTTGTTTTACGAGACGCAGGCACCCAGTGGAGCGAGTGAACTTGGACACCAGTCGGCCTGCACTTCAACACTCCATTTGAAGCTTCTAGCAGGCTCATTAAAGCCCTTCCTCTGTGTTTTCATTGCAGCCCTGCAAAGTTATCCAGCATAGTTGCTTTGGGGGGGGGGCGGTCGAGAGCCAAACTCCTAGGGTTCTTGGACAACAACACTCTGTGTGGCCAGGATGGGAGGTGGGCCTGTGTGTGCCTTGAGAGGCAGCTTGGAAGGGCAGAAAAAATATAATGGCAAAGGACAGCTGCCCGCCCCTTCCCCCAACACATACACACAGGGCTCAAACACTGATAAATCTTAGGTGTGGGGAGAAGATGGAGAAAGCAGGAAGAGAAGCAGAGAAAGCAGAGAAAATTTGAAACAGGGCAATAGCTTGTTCTCTTGAAAAAAGAATCTCAAAGATAAGTTAGGAGGAAGCCTTTCCTATACACTGGGGGTATCTCTGTGTAAGAGCAGCGGCAACAGCGTAGGGACTCAGCTATACAGCTGCAAATAAAACATTTTAAGTGTGCTGTAAAGTGCATCATACAAATGTGACACTAGGTGGCGATGGTGAGCTATGGTAAATTCAATCTATTTTTCAAAACATTTTTAAAGCATTTTTTATATGTGTTTAGATTCCACTTGAGTCAGCTGCTCTTGGGCGGCAGCTGGTGGTGGCGGCATCAGTGGGAGGCAATGGCAGCCCCTGGCTGTTTTCCTTTGTTGGGAGACAGAGCTGTGGTTGCCATGTTCCCTGTTCTCTACACTCCATAAAGTGGAGGAGACAAGGAGGAGACCGCTGTCTCACTGCCAGTGCTGACGTCAGAGTCGACTGCTACTCTACTTGGCTTCTGTTTGTGAATGGGGGGGGCAGGGGAGGAGCGCCTTGTCCTTTACTTCAAGCAGCAAAATGTGTTAGAGGCAGGATACGAAGGGCCGCCCCGCCCTTATGCCCAATGCTGCTTGCAGCCAGGCCCTTGTGCCGTCTGGGTGACATGAAGGCTTTCCAGCAGGAGTGCAGACCATTCAACATGCAAAACTGTGGGTCTGCACCTGGGATTGGCATACCTGCCAGCCCTAAATCTGTGCAGAGAAGGGAGAATCAGCCAGACATCTCTGTTTCACAAAAATACGCACACACAATTTGTTCTACAGTATGTATATGTTCCACTCTTCCATGGCATTCCAAGGAAGTATCCCGTTGAGGTCCGATTGGGCCAGATCCCCACCAGCTTGGCTTCAAGTACCAGGTACACCTTGACCCTGAGATCCTTTCCACATGCCCTGCTGGCAAGACAGGTGCCCCCCCCCCCAATTTGTGCCTTGGGATGTTCCTGCCTGGGATGTAAGTGCAGAACCTGGCATTTGGGGCCCATTTCTCCAATCTGGTAAGGTCATCTTGGATCCTGATTCTATCTTCTGAGGTATGAGCTACCCCTCCCAGTTTGGTGTAGCCTGCCTGCCTGGTGCCCTCGCCATCCCATGTGTGGAATACAAAGAGGCAACTTTCCCTTTTGCAGTAGCTGCAACAGGGGTTGGTTGGGAGGTGGGTTTGAGTGGGGTGGGTGGGTGTTGCTATGGTGCAATACTCAAAGCTGCCCTCTCAGGATTTGTTTTCATCAACATGAATTACGTCTGAACTTTCTAAACTAAGAAACTTTCCCTTGCAAACCATTCCAATGACTCACCACTTGGCTGGTGTCTCGGAGCTGCTCTGGCGGGGGAGGCTGCCTTCTCCACTCCAGCCGCCTTGAGTCATTGCAAGGACCTTTCTCCTCCAAGGTCCTGCCTCGGCTTGCTTTCCACATTGGCTTCATTCTCCTGCCCTTCACTTCCCACCATAAATGCAAGAGACCTCTGTACCAAGGGCAGGAACTGTCTCAGAGGCATCATTGAGAGTGGAGATAGAAAGTGGGCTGAAAGGGTGTCCTGTTGCCAGTTGCACTGGATTGGGTCAGAATGTCTTTGACCTAGAAAAAGATGCTGACCTTTTCCACCTAGTAGCCAAAGCACCAGTTTTCCAGAATAGCCCCCCCCCCATCTCGCTTTTTGTGGCTCAGACACGCAGACAGGTCAGTATCCATGCAATTCTGTGCCCCACTTATATCAGCCTCCCTGGGATTGCTGAAGCCTGGATAAGACACACACACACACTTCCAAGTATCTGTTTGTCACATTCACACCTTGTAGCTGAACACCAAAATCACCTCCTGTGTGAGGAGGAGGCCAAGTGCAGGCTCTGGCGCGCTCAGGGCTCCTGCCATGACGCCTGCCACCCGAGAGGGAGAGAGAGCCTTACATCCAAGCATGTGGTTTTTCCCTCAGTGGGAATCTCACATTCCCCCTTTCGAGAGGAATCTCACATTTCTGCCCCTTCAGCTCCAGGAGGCTCTTTCTTTTCCAAGATGTGGAGCTTGCATGAAACATAATCTACATGTTTAAACCGGGGGGGGGGAGAGATGACCCAGCAAAGTTCACTTCTCTTCTTATAACTTAATAGAGCAAAACTCTCCCTGTGTTTGTTAGCAGTAATGGTTGCCCAGTTCCATTACATTCAGGGTCCCAGTTTCAAAATGGACGAATTGTGGTAATTGAATGCTGCACCAGAGAATTTCAGGTGGGTTATTTTTCTCTAGACTATTATTATAACAAATAAGAAATAGGGGGAGGAAATTGCCACTGATACTTTCCCCAGATTTCAGTTCAAGGGTGCTTTTCCTTGATAGACATGGAAAAGGTTAGTAACCAGAGGCTGAGGGGCTACCATGAAATTATCAGCCGAAACCTTCAAGAACAGGATGAGGCCTGTGCTAGCCTGTGCAATGGCAGGCAGGGGCTGGTGGGGACTGGCTTAGGCTGAACTTCTCCCATCGCTCAGTCTTTTTTGGAGTCCTCAGTGACCACAGATCAGTTCCCTTGATAGCTGTCAGTAGAGCATGATGGGCAGAGGAGTGATGGGGAGCCAGGGAGAGCTTCAGAGCTAAGGGCGCATGAGGAGGAAGTCCAAGGAAGCACTCCTGGGTTTGTCCTGTGTGGGGTCCCAAGCGGAGCTGCTTCCTTGCAGAAGAAACAAACTCCTCCCTCCCAGCGGTGGGGAAATGGACACCCACCCGCACATATGCCAAGTGGTAAAGGGTTATGGGGGTAACAAGCAAGGCTTCTATGGGGGGTGGGAGGGCAGGAGAAAGGCAGTTTGGTTTGCACTGTGGGCAAAAGAGCACTATCTGCAGCCCCAAAGCGCAACCAGCCTCTGAATTTTGCCAGGCAGCTCTCTACCTAAGGAATGCAGGCAAAATTGAGTGGGGTGGGTTGAAAGCAGCAGGCAGGGGGGTGGGAAAAGATGCTACACAGAATGCTTATACAGTATTAGGTGAAATGGCATACATGGCCATTCACACTGATAAAATGCTGGATTTTCATGCAGAAATCTCATTTTAAAAAAATACAGGCTGACGAGGAAATGTGGAGAATTTCACTTAAGGGTGGAAAAGTTGAAATGATAGATTTGCCTTCCCTTTTTCGCAACCTTCACCCCTCCTCCACAGGAGTGCCAGCTTGGCCCTACAACCATGGGTGCCCGGGGCCGTGGGTGCCATGCAGCATGGCCCCAGCCCCTTCATGGGGAACTTTGTGGGCCTGAGGGAGTTGGCATCTATGCCCCTCCAGCAACTCTGCCTGCCCCCTCCACCACAGGCAGACACAGACCATTTGGGGACCACCTCACCCCAGGAAACCTGAGAAGGAGGATCCTTGGACCTTCTTTCAGAGCCTGGGAACGGAGAAGCCACCATTAGAAGGACATTTGCCAGCTTGGTGCCCATCAGCTCCAGCATCCTGGGGCTTGGTTGTCTGAGGCTGCTAGGAGCTGCTGTCCAAATTAGCCAGAGGGCACCAGGTTGGGGGGGGGGTTGCATGGCACCTTTCTGCCTATTGACTGTTCAGGTTTGATTTTAGATGCAAATTAATTATGAATAATATTGACTTCTTCCGATTTAATTTGCCTTGGGAGCTGTTACGGCTGGAAGGAGGTCTATAAGTATTGCCAGTAAATATAAATTTAAATCTGTTTCTGAAGGTCTGGAAAGGGCCCTTGGCGCTGGTGCAACGGAACCCACCCTTTGCACAAGTAAGAGCTCTGCAGTCTGGCACAGCTCCGGAAGAAATTTGCCAAGTGTGCCTGCCGCTTGGCTCTGGCCTCCTGCTTCACAGAAGCCCCACTAAGCACCCACAAAAGCCCCCCATCCCAGGGATATTGCTTCTCAGGGCCAGGGCAGTCTCGAGCAGGTCGGCCACCCTGGCACTGAGGGGCAGAGATCGCTCCGGCGCCCCCGCCCTCGCAGGGTGCAGCATGGTACCGGCCCGCCACTCTAGCACACCGCGCCACCGGGGGTCTACCTAGAGCCAGCCCTGCTCCGGGCCGTCTTAACCATATCTGGCGCCCTGGTGCCAAGATCCCTCCGGCAGCTGAGAGGTGCGGAGGAGGCAGCCCCAGGCTCCCGCTCTCTGCACGCCTCCGGAGAACAGCCTGAAGCCGCTCAGGAACTGAGAGGCGTGGAGGAGGCAGCCCCAGGCTCCCGCTCCTCGCGCGAAGCTCTGCAGGCGCATGGGGAGCGCGAGCCTGGGGCCGCCATGCTGCGCCTCTCAGCTGTTCAGGCGGCCCCAGGCCAGTGCTCCCCGCGCACCTCCAGAGAGCTGCCTGAAGCCGCTCAACAGCAGAGGCACGCGGAGGCAGACACTAGCGTCCAGCGCCCCTTCCACACCCATGATGGCCAGGCGCCCTGGCGCCTTGCGCCACCCAGCCCGGGCCTAGGGACGGCCCTGCTGCTTCTGCAGCAGCAGCAAGGCAGCTGGGCCAAGTGCTTGAGAAAGATGCCTCTGTGCTGATTCTGCCATCCGCCCTCCTTGAAATTCCTCAAACTTACCAAGAGGAACACAGGCTGCTCTGGTGCAGCACCCTGTGCAAGAGCGCTGAGAACACACCAGACCCCCACCAGGCCTCATAGCACAGCCATGAGGTCACTGCAATAAGATCTTGGAGGAATTTTCTGAAAAAGAGCAACTCTCTTCCCTCCTCTCTCTTTGCAGGAACATTAACCCTTGAGGGCCTGACAGGACAGTGAAAGGATGGGCTTTGTCAGAGAGGAACCATGGGAGTCAAGCGTACAGCTCCCCACTTGTTTGAATTTGGCTTTAATAATAATAATAATTCCTGTTACCTCTTTTCCACTTTCAGGTTGATGGTGCCCTGAGGAACGCCAGGCTGGAGAAAGGGCATGTGGGTCTTGGAGTTGGCAGAGAGTAGCGGGAAAGAGTTCAAACTGTGGGTCGGAAGGTCCCCAGTTCAAAGCTTGTCTCTGCCACCTGCTCACTCCATGGCAAGCCACTCTGAGTCACCCTAAATCACCATCACCACCATCCTGACTCACCTTACAGGTTGTTGTAAGGATTATATCTAGCTAATGGATGCAAAGCAGTTTGAACACTTGAAAGCACAATGCGATGGTTTGTTCTCATTTTCATAAAGCTATGGAGACCTGGGTTCAAATCCTCACTTAGCCAGGAAGCTCTCTGGGTGAACTTGAGTCTACAGCAATCTCTCTGCTGCCCTCACAGGAATCTTGTGAGGCACAAATCGAAGGGAACCACACAGAAGGAAAGGCAGACTAAAGGGAGATAAATCTATCTGAGGAGGGCCCTTCCATGTAGGTTGACATAGGCTGGTGCTCTGCCATACGTTAAGGAGGAGGAAGGGAAAATACCTGAGAGGCTCCCTGTGGGCCCCAGGTGCCTCCAGAGCTCCAGCATGTCTCTTCTCATCAGCAGGTGCACACCTTGGGCTCATCTGCACTTACCTTTCCTCTGCTCTTTCCAGGCATGGTCCATGCTTTAAAGTTTGAGCATGCCACCCTTTTGTAGCTTCCCCTGCAAAACCTCGCTCTTTAAAGCTCAATTGGAGCAAACGTCAATCAGAGGAGGGGGGCAAAGCTGTCAAGTTCTCCCTTTTTTAAGGGGAAATTCCCTTATGCTGAATAGGCTTCCTCATGAGAAAAGGGAAAACTTGACAGCTAGGGAGGGGGGACCTGCTCAGAAACAGAGCTTTTCAGTGTGGTCTAGTGCCTGGAAGCAGCAGGGCAAATGTGGACAAGCCCTTAGACCTCTTTGCTTATACTCCTGACACATAGCTTGCCCCAGACTCTGCAAACCTCTTTCCCCCTTGGAAACGTTCACCATCCCTTTTAGTTCAGCTGCAAACTCGCCTCCTAATTCACCACTGGTAATACTCAACCCCCTTATTCCTGCTCTAGTTAGCATCTTACTCCCATCTCTGGTTACCTTTAGAGGTGTAGAAGTCCAGGTTCATGAGTTTGTGTGAAACCAGTTAATATGTCTACCTCAGGTTCCCTGTCTCCAGCGCCCTAGCGCCGCCCAATCAGCACAAAAGGGAAGCTTTTAATTTTTATTAATTTTATTTTTCATTTTCTCATTTTACAAATATTTTAACGAAAAAGCAAAGTCTTTACATAATCAATCTGCATTTCCCTCAACTTCCCTCCCCTCCCCTCCTTTCTGTGGTTACTAAGTTTACCATATTGGTCTGAATATAAGACGCACCTTCAAATAAGACGCACCTTTATTTGCGGGTGTGGCCTGCCTCTAGGCACTACTGCCCTGAGCGGGGGGGGGGGGGCAGCCGACACTGGCGCTCGGCACTCCACTCCCCAAGCGCCAGCGCTCGTTTTTGAGCACACTGCACAGCTGCCTTCCGACACTCCTGCCTCCCAGCACTACTTCCCCAAGCCAGCACTGGGGGAGGCTTGGGAGCAGCAGGCGGGCTGTGTGCTGTTGCCCTGTGCTCCCAGGCTGCTTCTGGGGGGGGGCACCGCTTTGTCGGCAGCCTCCCCCCCTTCCCCCTTCCTTACGATGGCTCAGTGGAGGCTTGAGTGATGCGATTGGGACGGGCGCCATTGTCCCGTCCCACCCCGACGGCCCTCGTGGGCAGCTGTTTCAGCAGCGATACTGTAAGGTCGTGAATATATGCCGCACTTTAGCTTTTCACAATTGTAATTTGAGGGGAAAGTGCGGCTTACTGTATATTTGGGCCAATACTGTATATTTATTTGTTACTGCATATCAAGTTCAAGCCTATTTACTAATTTTCCCTTTGTATTCCCTTTTAATTATTTCTTACGGCACACGTTTATGTCAATCCTGCTAATGTTTTAAGTTGTTTACAATACATCTTCAAATAGTCAATAAATTTTCCCCATTCTATTTTTTAAAAGGCTCTCTTCTTGGTTTCTTATTCTTCCGGTAAGTTTCACAATTTCTGCATCCTCCATCCATTTTAGTTGCCAGTCCTCCTTCGTTGGGACTGTTTCTTCTTCCCATCTCTGGGCATAAATCATTCAGGAAGCCATTGTGACATGCATAAATATTTTTTTCTGTTCTTTAGGTACCTCTCCACCAATTATACCTAAAATAAAAGCTTCTGTTTTTTTAACAAAAGTTATCTTCAACATTTTTTTCAACACATTATAAATCATTTCCCAGAAAGCTTCTGCTACCTTATGTGACCACCACGTATGGGAAAAGGTACCCCCCCCTCTTTACATTTCCAAGAGGTACCTGATTCTGACTTATATATTTTCGCTAATTTCCTGGGAGCCAGATACCATGCCAAAGGAGACAAAGTCTTCTCCCCCTCTGTGCTGCTCAAAGGGAGGAGTTAGCTGCTGAGGATGGGCTCCAAGGGTCACTCTGGAGAAGTTGTTCCATGTGCTCAAAAGCTAAGCGTTTAGAACACAGAAAACATTTTCATGAGAATGGTGTGAAAGTTCTGTTACGTACAATGAAACTTCAAGGAAAACGCAACTTGAGTCATTCTGAAAGAAGAAATTGGAGCACTCCAAATGGTTTGCCCAGAAAATAGTAATCATAATAATAAATAATAAATTTTATTTATACCCCGCCCTCCCCAGCCAAGACCAGGCTCAGGGTGGCTAACACTGGATATAAAACAACTGATTAAAATACAGCTTAAAAACGAGATTAAATACAACATTGAAATGCAGCCATTTCAATAGGAACTCAAATCAAAAACTGTTGAGGGGGGGAATGTCAAATCTTGGCCAGGCCAACTATCCAGACTGGTCCTACGTGGGCCAGAAAAAAGCCAGGGAAGTCCCCAAATATGAGTTCCATCACAGAAAGAAAAACGGGGAGGGGATCAAGTTGATTCCAGGCCAAGGCCAGGTGGAACAACTCTGTCTTACAGGTCCTGCGGAAAGAAATCAAATCCCGTGTGCCCTGGTCTCATGAGACAGTGTGTTCCACCAGGTCAGAGCCAGTGTTGAAAAGGCCCTGGCTCTGGTTGAGGCTAATCTGACTTCCTTAGGGCCCAGGACCTCTAGGGTATTGCTATTTATGGACCTTAAGGTCCTTCGCAGGGCATACCTGGAGAGGCGGTCCCGTAGGTACGAGGGTCCTAGGCCGTGAAGGGCTTTAAAGGTCAAAACCAGCACCTTAAATCTGACCCTGTACTCCACCAGGAGCCAGTGCAGCTGGAAAAGCACTGAGTGAATATGCTCCCATGGCAGGGACCCCGTGAGGAGCCTCGCTGTAGCATTCTGCAGCCGCTGGAGTTTCTGGGACAGCTTCAAGGGCAGCTCCACATAGAGCGAATTACAGTAGTCAAGCCTGGAGGTGACCATCGCGTGGATCACTGTGGCCAGATTGGGGCGGGAGAGGTAAGGGACCAACTGCTTAATGCCACGAAGATGGAAAAATGCCGCCTTAGTTGTTGCTGTAACCTGCAAATCCATGGAAAGGGAGGCATCAAGGATTACACCCAGACTCTTAATGGAAGGCACTGGCAGTAATTGCGCCCCCGCAAGAGAAGGGAGTTGGTCCCTCATCCCCATGCCATCCCAACCCAGCCAGAGGACCTCTGTCTTCAAAGGATTTAGTTTCAATTGGCTCCCACGAAACCATCCAGCCACAGCCTCCAAGCATCTGGTCAGTGTGTCCGGGACTGAGTTGGTGTGGCCATCCATCAGCAGATAGAGCTGAGTGTCATCAGCATATTGGTGACAACCCAGCCCAAAGCTCCAGACAATCCTGGCAAGGGGGTGCATAAAGATGTTAAAAAGCATCGGGGAGAGGATTGTGCCCTGCGGCACTCCACACACCAAGGAGTGGCGCAATGACATCTCCCTCCCTAGTGCCACCTTCTGTCCCCGACCAGAGATAAAAGAGCACAGCCATTGTGGGGCTATCTGCACATGGAGATCTGCACTGATTGTCGCAATGCATCCATTATTATTATTAGATAATTGCAAGATTATGGTACAGTCTCAGAAGTGGGCATGGCTGTGACTATCATGAAGGGAAGCTGCACTTCTGAAATGAAAGCTTTTCTCTTCCCTGCCCTCTGCCTCCTTTTGCATGCTCTTCCTTGTTTGCTTGATGTTCCTGGATTCTCTGAGGGGTCTAACACACCATGCTTGAGCTGCTAGACAAAGAGGATGCAATTCCAGGTTCATTTCATGTTGCTGCAAGACAGGAGTAAAACTGTTTCCCTCCCTGACCTTGTTGCAGCCACTTGCACAATCTGTGGAGAAAATGGCACTTCTAAATCAATTGTCCTCTGTTCTTCCCTCTTCTGAAAGGACATTTTAAAAAAGGGAATGGAAGTGAATAGGGATTGCAAGATGTTCTGAATCCCATGCTCCCTGGGCCTGGCAGGATGGTACTTAGTCTTAAGAACCTTTGCAATAGGTGCAAAGGTTACCTATTGACCAAGTTGTGTTGGTGGGTGGGTGGGGCTTTGAAGGCAATGCATCTCATTCCTTATCAAAACTTCAAAGCTGTGTGTAGAATGCAAGATTTTCTGAGGCTCAAAGGCACCGTGATGGAAACCAGAGTGCATGGAAACGCTGTTTACCTTCCCGGCAGAGTGGTACCTATTTATCTACTTGCACTTTGACGTGCTTTCAAACTGCTAGGTTGGCAGGAGCTGGTACAGAGCAATGGGAGCTCACCCTGCCGCAGGGATTTGAACCGCTGACCATTCTGATTGGCAAGCCCAAGAGGCTCAGAGGTTTAGACCCCAGCACCACCCACATTCCTAGGGGGCCCTAATAATGAAACCTGGATCTGTGGAATAGGCAGCTTTGGATTCTTGCCCCTGGGGTGCGCTTGACCTCCTCCTCCACCACCATAGCATGAAGCCTCTGCTTTTTGCATGAAAGGGATGTTCTCTGGGTGATCTGGGATCCCTCCAGTCATGTCCCTGTGAAGGAGGAGGGGTTGGGCTGGCTTTTATTTGTGATGTTTTATATTTTTCATAAAATTTATAGACTGCTTGACAGTTAAAAAATCTCAAAGTGGTTCACAAAGTGGTTTTAAAATATTTATATACCACTATTTTGTTTTTTTAAATATCAAAGCAGTTTACCACAAATATATGTATAACCATACAGGAGAAACCACATTAAGAAGTTAAAAGCAGCTTCCTGCTGAGGCTGGGAGTGGGGTGGGTTGCAGACCAGCTGAGATCCCTTCCAAGGCCAGAGGTGGACTTTGCGGGGGGGGGGGGCATTTTAGTTCCAGGATGGGGCATCTGCCTGGCAGGCAGCAGGTCCCAGGACTCAGGTTCAATCCCTTTCTGTATCTCCCTGGTAGAGATGAGAAAGGGCCCATGCCTGGAGAAGTGCTGCCAGCCCACAACTATGGTAGCTGGGCAACTTCCTGCATTGCCAGGCCTTGCCTTCTTCCCTCTTTCCGGAGGGGCGAATGCTGCCAAGCCAGCCCTTCCTCACTGGAGCCTTGTGGGAAAAGGCAATGCCTTGTGGGGAAACCTTGGCCCCTGAGCTGTGGTTCAGTGAGCCTGCCTAATGATATTCCTGGGGGAGCAGCTGGTCAGGCATCATAAACCCCAGCAATTTGCCCCAGAAGTAGGGGAGGCTGATGCAAATGTGCCGAAGGCCCCAGCCTGAGCAAGCTGTTTGCTGGCTGTGCTTGGAGAGACAGGGATAATAAGGCCTGCCCTTCACAAAGGCGTCCCGGCATGGGTCACTGGTGACAAAGCGGATCCCTGCCAGCATCCAGCCTTTCCCCTTCCAGCGCTGGGGCCTGTGTTCCAGCCCCCTCCCCCTTACAGGATGGCATCCCCTCCCCTATTTCCCAGCACCACATCTTCTCCAGAAAAGGGGAGGTGAAGGCTCCTGATCAGGGTCCCTGATCTTGACATGCCCATTCCTCTGAGGACCCAGTGCAGGAGCTGCTCTGCAGGGGTGTTGTGCAGATTAAATGGGGTCCAGATGGCAAAGCCCCGTCTGACCGCAGGGGCCTTTGGAAAATGCCGCCTATGGGAACCCAACAAAAACCAGTCCTAACCAGTTTTGTTGGTAGGCAAAGGGGGGGCTGGATCCATGGGGCAGAAAGGTGCATTTGGTCATGCTAGGCTGGTGGCTGCCATCTAGGTAGAAGCCTCAAGGACATCCGTGACCCACGAGGTCTTTCAGACCCCTGGTATCAGAAGGAGGAAGGTACTGGCCACCATCTCCCCTCCAATGTTAACCAGGCTGGTGGCTGCCATCTAGGTAGAAGCCTCAAGGACATCCGTGACCCACGAGGTCTTTCAGACCCCTGGTATCAGAAGGAGGAAGGTACTGGCCACCATCTCCCCTCCAATGTTAACCAGGCTGGTGGCTGCCATCTAGGTAGAAGCCTCAAGGACATCCGTGACCCACGAGGTCTTTCAGACCCCTGGTATCAGAAGGAGGAAGGTACTGGCCACCATCTCCCCTCCAATGTTAACCAGGCTGGTGGCTGCCATCTAGGTAGAAGCCTCAAGGACATCCGTGACCCACGAGGTCTTTCAGACCCCTGGTATCAGAAGGAGGAAGGTACTGGCCACCATCTCCCCTCCAATGTTAACCAGGCTGGTGGCTGCCATCTAGGTAGAAGCCTCAAGGACATCCGTGACCCACGAGGTCTTTCAGACCCCTGGTATCAGAAGGAGGAAGGTACTGGCCACCATCTCCCCTCCAATGTTAACCAGGCTGGTGGCTGCCATCTAGGTAGAAGCCTCAAGGACATCCGTGACCCACGAGGTCTTTCAGACCCCTGGTATCAGAAGGAGGAAGGTACTGGCCACCATCTCCCCTCCAATGTTAACCAAACCAGCAAAAGATAGCGAGGACAAATGGACCTCAGGACAACTTTGGACACACAGGGCTCAAAGAGGAGATCTCTAGAAAGATGGGGAGGCATCTGGAACAGGGATCGGGGAGGATCTCGTTTTGTCTGCTTTGTCAAGCAAACCAATCTGATTCACAGAGCCTGGGCTTTTATGGGGGTTGGAATGGAGTTAAATCAGATTTTGCACTTCTCCAAATTGTGAAATAAAGTTCCAGTTTAAAAAATCTGCATGCTGCTTTTAAAAATGCATTTTGAAAGCATATATTCATGAAAAATGCAAAAATAAGCATTCAATTATGCCTATATTAGGAAAAAATGCATACAAATGCATATTTTATGGGAAATGTGGTTTTCTGCCCATAGTTGTTGTTGTTGTTTATAAAAAAAAGGGAACAGAATTCTGATTGAATTCTTGAATCCTTGTCTATAAGGGAACAGAATTCTGATTGAACGCACATGAAATTGACCCAGGATCGAAATTGACTGCTCTGTTTATGCCTCAAGTGAATGAGCTTAACGGACCAGGAGGTGGCGGTGATCAGGGCTGGGTGAACCTTTGGGAGCATCTGAGTCTTGAAGACCCTCCTCTGTTTCTGAGACATTGAGATGTTGTGGCGATGCCTGTCTGCTTCACACAGCCACCAGGAGCCTCTCCTGCCTGGGGCAAGAAGCAGCCCTGGTTTGGGTTCAATAACGACTCAGGACTCATCCACACTTCTGTTTGTCCCATGATTTCTAGGCACAGCTCCAAGAGGTGTTTATTCTGCCTCACTGCTTTCCCTCGAGGAACCTACTGCTGAATTAGAACAAAGTCAGCCGAGTTTTCTGCAGATTGATTTCTGTCCATCAGTAAACAACAGGGAAAGCGGCAGGGCAAAAGAAAACCCTCTCTGACCCGTGCCTAGGAACCATAGGACAAATGGAATCAACCATGGAGCAAGCAGAAGTAGGGAGGGGCCCTCTGTTCCAGCTGGGCAGAGGCTTTGCTATGGACAGCCATGACTGCAGCTTGGGAAGATGCATTTCCAAATCCCTCAAACTTGAGTGCTGCCCGAGTTTGGCATTTGAAGAAAACACAAGGACAAAGCCCCCAAGGAAAAAGAGGGGCAGTGCACCCTATAGCCTCACACTTGCCCTGAAGATCACAGAAGTACAGAATAAGAAAAGCCGGGTCCAGTTGGTCCAGTCTTCCAACAGCAGCAGCAGCAGCAGCAGCATCCAGCAGGGTGGGGTTGCCTCTATGTGCATAGCTGCCAAGTTTTCCCTTTTCTCGCGAGGAAGCCTATTCAGCATAAGGGAAAATCCCTTTAAAAAAGGGATAACTTGGCAGCTATGTCTATGTGCCCTGGACACAGCATGGATCCACACACCACACACACACCTGAAATGGAACTTGTACAAAACCCTTTGAGAAGGACAACTCTAGTGACTCACACAAATGACATGTTCCGAAGGCAAACTTAAAGAGATAACAGAAGCAGAAATTCTCTAGGGCAGGGAGCAGGCAATCGAGTTTCCCTAGGAATAGGCAACAGGTGGAGTGTTTAGAGCTGAAGGCCTGCCCAGGGAACTTGTGGAGAGGCCAACGAAGGCCCCATCAATAATAATAATAATAATAATTTATTATTTATACCCCGCCCATCTGGCTGGGTTCCCCTAGCCACTTTCACTTTTGCATGGCACCAGCTCAGAAGTGGAGGCAGGACCCTGGGAGGGGAAGAGGGCTGCTGCACCAGCTGTTCACATGGGGATATTGTCCATGGTGCAAAGAGCCCCTTGGCCAGCCAAATGGTGACTTAAACTGCTGGCCAGGCAGCTCTAGGTCACTCTGACCTGGTCCTTAGAGGTGGACTGGCAAGGCAAGGCAGTCTGCGAGGGGCCTTAGCTCAGTGCAGAGCAGATGCTTGGTTTGCAGGAGGTCCCAGGTCCAATCCCACCCCACCCTGGCAGGCAATTAAAAGGGGCACAGCCACCTCACTTAGCTTATGCAGGTATTCTGACCTGGTCTCTCCACCAGCGAGCAGCTCAGAGGGAAGAACTAGACCCAAGAGGGAGGTCCAAGTGGAACCCTCTTGAGACACCTGTTTCCTGCTGAGTTGGCAGCTGCATCTATACCACCACACACACACGCCCGGTGCTTGCCCTGAAATGTCTCACAGAGCCCCGCAAAGCTCTAATTCACTGTTCCGGGTTTTCTGGAGGTCCAGCCTGGGTTTCTTCAACTAAGAACCTGGTGGAGGTGGCAGGGAGTTGCTTGTTCTCTTTCTGAAGCACTTCAGTTCCTTCCAAAGGGCCAAGAAAACAACTGAGGGCTGCCTGCCTGGGCCCGCTTGGCCATCCTCTGAAATGGGCAGCCTTCCCCTCTGCTTCATATACTGTTCACAGATCCTGTCTTGGATGGGAGCCAGAGGCAATCAGGACTTTCAAAGACATGCTAAGTGCATTCAGCAGAGGAATTTAATTAGCCTCTTCCCATCCTCAAGAAGTATTTAAAGAGAAAAGAAAAGCACCAACCCATTTGGCATTTTTCATTCTAGACTTCTTTTCTGCATGTGCCGCAGCATCTCTGTCATCCAGAGCAAGTCTGTAATTGTACCTCTGGCTCAGAGAGAGACCTGAGCCAATGGAGGAGGATGCTTCCCCTTAGAGAGGATTCTCACAGGAGCCATGGGAAACAGCCAGAGTCCCTTGAAACAGGATGGCCAGGAATCATGGCTGCATTGACATGGGCATCATTTTGATTGATGAGATGGCTTGCAAGAAGGTGAAATGAGAGCCACGAGTTTAGCTGGCTTTTAACAAATATTAGACAAAATTCGTGGAAGCTCAGGACCCATCACTTCCTGCAGAGCTCTTCTCTGGTGGCGCTGGATGGAGTCTCCTGATACCAGGTGCTGGGTGGAAGCAGCAAGAAAACACGATTGCCTTGTTGGAAATGATAAGCTGGGCTAGATGAACCATTGCATACCCTCCACCATTTCACCAATGAAAAGAGCTTGCCGATCAGGTCGGCAGTTCGAATCCCCGCGATGGGGTGAGCTCCCGTTGCTCGGTCCCTGCTCCTGCCAACCTAGCAGTTCGAAAGCATGTCAAAATGCGAGTAGATAAATAGGTACCGCTCTGGCGGGAAGGCAAATGGCGTTTCCGTGTGCTGCTCTGGTTTGCCAGAAGCGGCTTAGTCATGCTGGCCACATGACCTGGAAGCTGTACGCCGGCTCCCTCAGCCAGTAAAGCGAGATGAGCGCCGCAACCCTAGAATCATCTACGACTACACCAAACGGTCAGAGGTCCCTTTACCTTTACCTTTAAGGAACAGTGGGACATTCTGGGATCAAATCAGAAACTGGAATGACTTCTGTGAATCTGGGGCAGTCCCTGGAAAATAGGGACAATTGGAGGGTCTGCTATTGGGATTCTTAGGTGACACCAAGCCTCTTGGGGCAGAAGAACCTTCTGCAGGCACCACAAACTGCTGGGCCATCTCCCTTTTCCAGTCTCTCCCCAACCCTCCGTTTGCATATTTAACAATTCTTTGGAAATCTTAGGAAGTTGCCACAGGGTGGGAGAGGCATGTTCAGCTGCCTCAAAGGTTTCATCTTCTGAAAAACCCACAGCTGACCAGCCCTGCTGTTGCTTCATGGCGTTAGCATGATGGAGAACAAGATTGCTTCCCAGGACACTGAAGGGTTAAACGGGACATGTTCCCCCCCCCCCTAAAAAGCTCCCAGCCTAGAAGAGGAATGTGACCATTGCTGTTTCCCTGCACAGTCTGTGCAGTGATATATTTAAATCTCCATTTAGCAAAAATACTGTAGGTCAAACTCCAGACCCATTCCCCAATTATATTTTCCTGTATTAGATGAAATATGTTTCTAATTTGGCTCAGGGTTTGTTTTATTAGGCCTGGAAGAGCTGGGTGACCCTGCCTCAGAATAACCTTTTCAGAACACTTGATCCTAGGCCTCAGCAAACAGAAGTTGATAAAGCAAAAAAGGAGAGGGCCCGACTCTCTTGCAGGGCAGACAAGGAGCCCAAAGGAACTCCAAGCATGCTCAGGAACTCTATCTGATCTTTTCTGATCTGCTGGATAGTCACCCCCCCCCCAATTAGTGATTATTATTATTATTATTATTACATGATGCATTTTGAATTTTTGCCTTCCTTGTGGCTTATCTGATCTGCTTTTTCCCTAGCAAGGGTTTTATTCTCCTTTGCTTCTTTGGCAGTTCTGAGCTCTTTTCTCCCAAGCAGTTTCTAAGAGCTTTGAAGCTCCCATTCACCTGCCTCTGTGTCAGTTTCCATCACCCTGGGGGGTGGGCCGCTATCCACGTGGTTATCGTGCCCGCTGACAAATCCACGGAGGAGCTGGAGAATGCAGCAAGAGGCCCCTGCGGCAAATTTGCCCCCGAATGCCAGCAAACAGGGCGGCAGCACCTTCTCCCTGCCCCAAAGACTTCCATGCCATTTTTAAACACAGATGTGGCATTGCAAAGAGATGGTTGTGTGGAGCCAGGAGAGGAAGGAAGCCCTTTCAGAGCCTCTTAGCAAAGACTGCTGGATGGGCACACAGTGAGATGAAAGAGGATGGCAAAGCGGGGGAAAGGAAGGTTTCACTCAGAGGGAAGTAAGTGTCCAGAAGGAGCACCATGGCAATATGCTTGTTCAAATGAACACAAGAGAGGTTGCAAGGTAGTTAAAGCTGTTTGTTTATTTGCTTAAGAACAGAGGGAGAGCTTGCTGGTTGAGGCCAGTGGCCCATCTAGTTCAGCCACTTGTTCTCACCATGGCCAACCAGGTGCCCCCATCAGGGGTGTGGGGGTGTGGGGGGTGGTTCGCCCTAGGTGTCATCCCTGAGGGGGTGACAAAATGGCACACTGCGAGGGGTGGCACTTACCGTGGGGCCTGGCCTGCTTTGCATCCGAGCCACGTGTCTCTCCTGGGAGTGACGTGGTGGCTTGGGGCCCTGTGCTGCCCGAAACGGCAGCATGAGACTTGTGTCTGGCAGGCAGACTCTGTGGGCAGCTCACCGCAGCACCCCCCTGGGCGGATCACCCCACCCCCAATGCTCCAGGGGCTGGAGCAGCTAGCTACGCCCCTGGCCCCCATGGGAAACCTGTCTCAGAACCAGAGCATGAGAACACTTTCTCCTCCTCCCATGGCTTCCAGCAACTGGTTTTCAGGGCTCATCCACACTTCTGCTTTTCTCGAGTGATTTTTCCACTCAATCTGAGCTTTCTGGGTATGAGTCTAGGCAGTTTCCCTCTTGCCCTGCTCCTTCCCCATGGAAAACGTGCTCTTTAGTGCTAAATTGGAGCAAAGGCCAATCTGGAGAAAACCCAAATTGCTCCAACTGAGGGCTAAAGAGTGATCTCCCACCCACACCCAGTGGGACATGCGGAAGTGTGGAGAAACCCTCTGAAGCATGGCTGCCTCTGACTGTGCATGTGGATAAAAAAGCAGGCATGGCAAGGAAGGTCACATTTCCATTCCTTCCTCTGCCCATTTTGCCTGTGGCCCCACCCACCACTGGCATAAGGCCCCTGGAAGATTGTCAAGAAGGGAACGTGGCCCTCAAGCTGATAAAGGTTCCCCACCTCTGATCCAGAGGCCATCTGGAAGAAGCAGTGTGTGGCTTCCCACGAGGGAACCCAGATAGATTTGGGGGGGGGGGAGAGAGAGAGAGAGAGAGAGAGAGAGAGAGAGAGAGAGAGAGCTGCAACCTGCTTCCTGTCCGTCACTCCCCGTCTCCTGTGGAGCTGAGACAAAGGCAGCCTCATCTGGGCCTCCTGGCACAAACCTCTAGCGTCCATTTCTGTTGCAGGAGACCTCCCAACCACAGGAGGAGGAGGAACGTGATTGCTAGGCAAAACATACATAAAGCCAAAGATTTCAGCTTGAAACTGGGGGGGGGGAGGGGGCGGTGGAGGGGCCAGTGGCTGACTGGGCCTTTTCCCAGCAGCCCAGCCAAGTGGTACTTCCTGGCCCTGGCTCAGGCGGATTCCAAAGAGCAGCTCTGCTTGGTACGAGAAGGAAGTCCAGCTCTCAGGCTGAGCCGGTTTCGCCTGGTACCTGCAGTTTGGGCTCTTTGTTCCATCAGCTCGTTCCAGATGAACAGCTGGACATTTCTTGGAGATGCTCCACAATTCCACAAACAGTGTGATCCACAGCACTTTCCTTCCTCTGCCTTTTGGATGTACTTCCCTACCCCCAAATTGCATTTCAGATGTGGCTGCTGTCAGAAATCGGGATGGGATCCATGGTGGCCTTCGGCTTTTCCTGTGAAGCAGAAATGTGCTGCTTGATGTAGAGCAAGAGGGTCCCTCGCTGGCCTCAGCTAGAAAGGCCGCCTTGGGGTAGGACAGCAAAGGCAACATCTCCAGGCATAAGGTTTGTTGAGCCACAAATCCACAAAGAGTGACTCCTCAGCATGGTATCAACCCCGCCTGTTCAGCTTGGGGTTAGATTTCTGACCAACATGTCTCCCCCACATCCCACCCTGCAAAATAAAAAATGTTCCTTGCCATGAGAATTTCCTATCTTAGGTCTCTGTCCCTCCTCATAGAATAACAGTTTCTGGAGTTCTCTAAACAAAAAAACCCCAGCCAGTTCCCAGGCGACCTGCTAAGTGGGGTCTCTGGATCCACAAGCTTGAGACATCACCCATCCCTACCCTGGAGCGGGTAAGAAACGGACTTCAGAGGCCCCCCTTCTTCTTCTTCTTCTTCTTCTTCTTCTTCTTCTTCTTCTTCTTCTTCTTCTTCTTCTTCTTCTTCTTCTTCTTCTTCTTCTTCTTCTTCTTCTCCTCCTCCTCCTCCTCCTCCTCCTCCTCCTCCTCCTCCTCCTAGGCCCCCCAGTCAGGGAAGGGGGCTCTTCTTTTCCTTCCTCTCCTATTTCAGTTGAAACATCAGCTTTTCAAACTGGCCAATACATCAGGAAGCCCACTCCTGTTAGGAAGCCGTGGAGCTGAGGGGCTTTAGCTGTGGGCTTCTGGGTCATCAGCACACCCAGCCTTCATGCCATCCAGGCAGAAGGACACTCACCTAAAGAAGCTTCTCCACAAGAGCCCCAGCTCCCCCTTGGCAATGCCCCCTTCCCTCTGCAAGACACTCTGAAATACTTTCAAGACAGAGGCCATGGGGTGGGGTGGGGTGGGGGTTGCTGAAGCTTTTGCCCCAGGCCCCAGACCTGTAATTTTCTAATTTTCCTTTGCTTTTAGGGTGGCTGAGCAATCTGGAAAGCTGGTGGGATGGACTCAGGCAGCCACCATGCTAATTTCCCAAGTACCTATGCAGATTCGTATGCCACCAGGAGTCCTGGCAGTGCCCTGGCCTGCTTTGTACACGGAACCCAGTGGCAAAATTTCCACTCCTCTTTCAGTCTGAAACCCCACCCTGAGTCTTTTTGCAGGGGCAGGCGAGGGGAGAGCTTCAGTGCTATTTATTCTCTGTCTTTCCACAAATTTTTAAGGTGACTCTTGGAATCGAGAGAATTAATTAAATCTTGTAATAGTTAATAAACAACCAGAAAAACAATGACATCAGACAAAAGCCCTAAAGCAGATGGCATGGCACCAGTGCAAGGCTGCGGCCATTAAATTCTGAAAGTGGACATAGCTTTGCAAAGGCCTTGCTTGTCCACACATTGCCCCATCTTCCATTGCCCTCCCCTAATTAGGTGACAACCTTTTCCTCAGCGGAGGGTGCTGAGTGACTGCCACTTAACTCAGAGGTTCCCCACTCCCACCCCAGAAGTGGAGGATTGCAAAAATGTGCCCCTGGAGGGAGCCCCCCCCCCGGTCCCTTTTTCCTTGGCTAATTCTCGTGCCCTTCATCTTTGCACCAGGTCTCCTGGTGTGGATATAGATCTCTCTATATCCATGTATTTCTTTACTGGCAACCTTGACTGTAAGAGGCAGCCACAGGCTGCCATCTCCATCTAATCTTGTTCTCCTTTGAAGGAAGGCGTTTCCCCTCCCTGTCTGAAAGTAGAGCCACAAACAAACAAACAAACAAACAAACAAACAAACAAACAAACAGGAGAGAGGTGGACTAAGGGGAGAGGGGCATTTCTAGCAGGAGAAAATGAGGCAACAAGGATGTCTGTGAAGCACCATGTAATCTTAGCTGTGTTGGACCATGCAGGGCTGTTCTGAAATACAATGTGCAGGGTTTGTTGCCTTCTGCCCACCTCTTACACTACTGCACCCCCCACATCACACTCTCTGTGTACCCCACCCTTGACAACAGTCACATTTGCACTGAGAGAGAAGGGTGTTCTTAGTTTTAAATTACTTAATTCAGGCAAGAATTGTGTTGACTCATATCAAGTGTGGGCTGTGGAACAATAAAGGCACTTAAAGAGCAGTATTTTGAGCTCTTGGCATTTTCCAGGGATATTCGTGATGCATCTTTGCACACACTCTCAGATGGGGTGAGCTACAGAGCTGAGAATAGTTCCAGGTTGTATTCAGACAACTCTTTCTGTAGGTTGTAAGCCTGGTTGTGGGGCAGGACTGCATCAGGTCTACGTAGAGCCCAGCCCAGCAGCCTCTTGCTCTTAAAATAGGAAAAGGAGATGGTGCACCTCCTGGGACATCCTTCCTCTTCCTCTTCGTCTTGTGCTACAAAACTGAACCTTCCATTTCTACCCCACCCAATAGTCTTTAATTGTTCCTTTTTAAAAAAAACAACGCAACAAATTATCAGCTTGTGAAAGGAGATGAGTTACCATTTTGCACAAATGTTTGGTTGTCAAAACCTCCAGATTTCTGCTTTCCCAGGACACTTTCAGTTGCCAAAAGCTATCAAAGGAGAGAAATTGAATTCCTGCTGAGCGAGCAACAAGGAGGGCTGTTTCCCTGTCATGGTTTCATTGGTTATTGCTCCTCAACTGCATGCAAATGGCAGGACACCCTTTCTTTCTTTCTTTCTTTCTTTCTTTCTTTCTTTCTTTCTTTCTTTCTTTCTTTCTTTCTTTCTTTCTTTCTTTCTTTCTTTCTTCCCTTCCTTTGCTGCATGCCTAAGCCTCCCTGCGTCTCCCTGCTTTCTCTGAGTTATTAGCTCGACTTTTTATTGGGTCTGCCTCGTCAGATGTCGAAGTATTTCATCCATCAAGTCAGACTCTTTTTAACACTAATACTGAATTTATAGAAGTGGTTAAATGAAGTGTTGACAATATGGACCACGTGTTTCTGATTAGCGCTGCAATTTAAAGAGAGAGGAAGCCAACTCTTTTGAGCCACTGAAATAGGGCTTGGTGAGTGAGAGAGCTTCCCTTTTCCCTTTCAGAGCTGATGGGGGCAAGGCGGAAGACAGGTTCCCCCCAGAGCACTAACAGATGCTGGTCCTGGAACTTGCCATGGATTGAGGGCTGGCCCGCGTAGAGGCAAGGAGGGCTCTCCTCCAAATGCTTTGTGGTGCCTCTGTGGCCACTAAGCCCCATGCTGTGTCAGAGTTCTCTCCTTTCTATTGCCCGGATTGGGCCTAGCTGCCAATTTGTTTTCTTTTTTTGCTAGCAGCCAAGGCATCTTTCAAACCCTTTAAAAAGATCCCCGCCCGGCCACTTCCACTGACAGTGCCGGATTTAGGGTGGTGCAGGCGGTTCCCTCGAACGGGATGCTGAGCTGAAGAGGCACAAAATGGAAAAGTTCCATAATTGAGAAGATCCATTTTGGGGCGCTAAATTTTGGCCTTGCATAGGGTGCCATATTATGAAAGATTACCAAAGTCCACCTCTGTCACTGATTCTACTGGGAGAGCCTTGCTAACCCCAAAAAGCCTTGTGGCACCTTGAATGGAGAACACAGTCCTTGCTGTGGCACAACAAGCATCTCAAACACTTAGTCCCCAATAAATGCTCGGTTCTTTTGTCCTCCTCTCTAGCAGTTCTCTGCAGTATAGAGTGTGGATACATTTTTATTTTTAACAACATTTTTGGATTCCGCCCAGCTGGATCCCAGCCCAGTGGTGGTGTAACCAGAGCTTAGTGGAATGTCTACGCCACAAGGTCCTTTCAGTGGCTTCGGAGAGGAAGCCCTTGGAAAGGAGGCAGAGGGCGGGGACAACTTCAGCACTGACCAAGAGGTGAAAGGGTTAATTGCACCCTAACCTTTCTGACAAGCTTGTGGTGGCCATGTGGTTAGACCACTTAACTATGTGCTCAGTGCCGCTGCAGTAACAAATGATTTTGACAAATTGGAAAGAGCTCTGAGGAGGAGAGCAGCAGCAACATGCTGAAAGCCAAGCCTGAGAGCACAGCCTGGAAGAGCAACCAGGGATATTTATCCTAGGGGGCAACATTAAGCCATGGAGAAGATATGTTGGATGTGACCAAATATTTTTAAAAGGCCAGATAGAGAACAGCCACAGTTGCCTGCCCATCTTTCAAGGACAGCACAAGATGCAATGTTTTTGGGAGGTAGAGTTGGGTGGAGCCACACAGAATTTTCTGCAGAGAACTTAAGAGGACCGGGCCACTTCCAGGTCATCAAAAGGGGGGCATAAAATTTACATAAATTTTGCACATGCGAATTTATCTGTATCAATGTGCATTTAGAAATAATTGCAGTGATTTGTGGAGCGATAGAGTGCATCTCACCACAGCACAGAGGCTTGTAACCAGGTGAGCTGGGTGCCCTCGCAGCTCAGCCTATTATCCAGGTGATGCTAACTGTGGATGGGCTACAAATACACACATACAAACATGGACATGTACACACCCACACACCCCTCTTCCTTCTTAGGGTGCTTTACCTTTATTTGGATCTGGACCAGACAGCCCTTCAAACAAAGGACTCTCTTCCACAAAGTAGGACACATGGCCACCCTGGGACTCAGAAGCTTTGCAGAGAGAGTTGCTGCTGATCCCCAGAGAGCCTGTGTGGGTCTGGCTAGGAAAAGGCAATCTTTAGGGTGAAAACTTGGACAGGGTGCAAGAAAGCACAACAATGTCTGGGCATCTCCAAGAGTTCTCCCTACTAGGTTGCAATCTTGGGTCTTTCCCCTGTAACTCTAAACCTTAAAGGTAAAGTTAAAGGGACCCCTGACCATTAGGTCCAGTCACAGACGACTCTGGGGTTGCGGCGCTCATCTCACGTTATTGGCTGAGGGAGCTGGCGTACAGCTTCCAGGTCATGTGGCCAGCATGACAAAGCCGCTTCTGGCGAACCAGAGCAGCACATGGAAACGCCGTTTACCTTCCCGCTGTAGCAGTACCTATTTATCTACTTGCACTTTGACGTGCTTTCGAACTGCTAGGTTGGCAGGAGCTGGGACCGAGCAATGGGAGCTCACCCCGTTGCAGGGATTCAAACCACCGACCTTCTGATCAGCAAGCCCTAGGCTCAGTGGTTTAAACCACTGTGCCACCTTAGCTGTGTTTAATTCCCGCCCCATCTTTCCCAAGAAGTGAACCACTTTTTGAAAAACAACCCAACTCCTTCCTAATGGACTATGCTGTGTGTATGTCAAGAAGGAAAAGCACCCCAGAGTTTGAGCTGGTGGGGCCTGGGCTTGGGGAGTTGACAAAGAGAAGACCTGCCAGCACTGCTCTCTCTCCCCTTGCTGGCTGAGTGAGGGGGGTGTTGGATTCAAGAGAGCACATGGCTGCCTATCATTAAAGTGGTACATGATTGCGTTAGAGAAGGGGTTCCCCAACCTTTTCCACTCCCCACCCCAGTTCCATAAACACATAAAGCCAGTGCCCCCTAACCTACCCTATTAAAATACCATTTAGAATAGTGGTTTGCACAACCCACTAAGGAATAAAATAACACAATATAATTCAAAACACTAACCATTAATTGCACATTTATTCAAAATCCAGTCGAAACTATTTCCCCCCGACTATTCCGACTGAGCTACCGGTATTTAGTTTAGTTAATTCAACAAAACTTGATCCAGTGATGCCAGCTTTTTGAAGTCTGATAGTTATTTACACCTCCTGCACCCCCTGCCCTGCCCTCTTGGCCTCTCTGCACCCCCCCCCCAGGTAATCCCACTGCTCCTCAGGTGCCTCTGGCCACCTCTGATCAGGCCACCTCCAGGAGTTGACATCAGTTCAGTTCTGCTCCTGCTGAAATGGACCATGAGTCCATCTGCTCAAATTGGTTGAAGATCAAGGAGGCTCTAGACCAGGCATCCCCAAACTCCGGCCCTCCCATGGGAGTTGTAGGCCAAAACATCTGGAGGGCCGCAGTTTGGGGATGTGTGCTCTAGATCCCCCAAAAGGGGTAAGAGAAAAGGTTTGTTTGTTTTCAAGGGAAAGGAGTTTTTCATCTAGGCTCCTCCTACTTTGTGGCCTCCGGTGTTTTGAACCAGCAAAGCTTCCATCCACTGCAGCCAGTGCAGCCCAAGACCATGACCAGGGGTCATGATAGCCAGCCCCTACAAAAGGAAGAAGCCTCAGTCAAAAACGATGAAGAAGACGAAGAAGATTGGCTAAACAAAATATTGAACTATGTGGGACAAATTAGTACAAAAAAGGTAACTGTGTAATGCATATTTTCTAAGCCTTGTGTACAGATCATCACATTAGTATAACTTCTAAAAGTCACTTGTAATAAGATGAAGAAGTTTTTAAAATTGGATTGTTAAGTATATAAGGTTTTATGGACGTGCTGAACAATCATATTATAATGGAATCAGAAGGTGGAGTGGAGGGAAGTAGACCAAAAAATAATGGTTTAAAATTTTGGTTATGATTATTATTATTTATTTTCTTTTTCTTTGTTATTATTGGAAAATTTATAAAATGTTAAAAAAAAAAGACCAGGGGGGATGTCAGGGGTTGGGATCCTGGAGAGTGGTAGGTGAGGAAAGACACTGGGGCCAAGCCAGGTGAGGAAAACTAGCTTGGCCCAAGAGTCTCTCCTGTTTGCAAGGAACCCCAAGCCGGTATGCATTTGGGTCCAGAGGTGCTGTGATTGGGGCTGTGCGAATTCTATCTGTAGCACCTGACATCCATCCCCCCCTCAGTGAATCAGGTGGTTGGTGGGGCTATTGAGAGCATTACTCCTCCTTGCACCAGGAGATGCAAGGGGGAGGGGCACCCTGGTGTCAGTGCGCCCAGGCAGGAGAGGCAGAGAGGAGCCGGTGCACCATCTTGTTTTCCAAACATGCTGCTGCTCTCAGAGCATGTTGATGGGGCCGTTGCCATGGCAAATAATGCAGCCCAGGCTGGGAAGCCTCTCTTGGTGTGTTCAGGGCTGTCAAGCAGGCCTCTTTTCCATCCTCTCTCCTCTGACGGAAACAACTGGAGCCCTTCCCCAGAAATGGCATTTCTTCTGCAAAAGCTCTCTCTCTCTGTGTGTGTACTGGCCTCATCAGGAAGCTCCCAGGAAATGCTGCTCTGGAGGAGGGCTGGATGGAGCTGGGAAGTTCAAGGGGACCAAGGTGTGTGGCTGTGGTGTGGCCATGCCAAAGTCCCTCTCCAGGGAGAATACAGTCTTCTCCACAAACATGACAGCCACCAATTTAAACATGGGGCATCTTTTTTCCTCCTTTTGGCTAGTTTGCTTTTCACTCCCTCCCCCCTTGCATTTCTTTTGTTCTTTTGTTTTGCTTTTAAGCATTTGTTGCATTTGTACTTTTAATGGATCATATTCTACGTTTTTATGCCTTCCCACGTACCTAGAAGCACAGGAAATAGTTTATCATTATATTGTTCTTGCTTTTTTTAAAAAATGGTGGCCTTTAAGGAAAGCAGTTTGCACAATGTAGGGCCCTGCTTGGTGGGTGGCCACAGGCAGCTTTGCAGATGCTCGTCACGTTTTCGGCTTTTGTTCTGTGAGAGATGGCCAGGATGCATGCAGAATGGCATGGAGCCTGTGCAGGGGGGGGGGGCAGAATGGCAGCAGGGCACACCTCGTGTGATGTGATGGGGACCACCCAATTAGGTGCTGGTGCCAGTCATGTGATGGCAGTCCATTTGCCAGCAGCAACACACTCCCAGTCCCCCATGGAGGCCCCAGCAGTGTGTGTGTGTATTTGTGTGCTGGACCTCAAAGAAAGCTATTCTGAACGCCCGAAATAGCGTAGCAATGTCTGCGTAGTTTTGCAACAAATGGAACCGTCTCAAAAACTCCAAAGAACCAAGAGACTCCCCTCCCCACATCTTTCTACAATGGTGAAAACTGAAAAACTTTATTCTCCATGGCCACAATTCACCTTACTTAGCCACCAAAAGCCAACCTTTTGCCTTTCTGTTTTTCTTTCCAAGTTGTGGGGCAGTCACTCAGGATGGCCCCTCTCTATATGTCCACAGCCTTTACATAAGTGTTCATTCCTCTGTTCCATCCTATTTCTGCATTAATTTGAGATCTGTTGTTTTGTTTTTTGCTTTCCTTGTTCCTTTCATATCTCCAATTTTCTTGAACAGATCTCTGATTTTTCCCATTCTGTTGTTTTCCTCTATTTCTTTGCATTGCTCGTTTAAGAAGGCCCTCTTGTCTCTCCTTGCTATTTTTTGGAAATCTGCATTCAATTTCCTGTATCTTTCACTATCTCCCTCACATTTTGCTTGCCTTCTCTCTCCCGCTATTTGTAAGGCCTCATTGGACAGCCACTTTGCTTTCTTGCATTTCCTTTTCATTGGGATGGTTTTCGTTGCTGCCTCCTGTATAATGTTACGAGCCTCCATCCATAGTTCTTCAGACACTCTGTCCACCAAATCTACATCCTTAAACCTGTTCCTTACTTCCACTGTGTATTCATAAGGGATTTGATTTAGATTGTGTCTTACAGGCCCAGTGGATTTTCCTACTTTCTTCAGTTTAAGCTGGAATTTTGCTGTAAGAAGCTGATGATCTGAGCCACAATCTGCTCCAGGTCTTGTTTTTGCTGACATTATAGAGCTTCTCCATCTTTGGCTGCAGAGAATATAATCAATCTGATTTTGATGTTGCCCATCTGGTGAGTCGTCTCTTGTGTTGTTGGAAAAGAGCGTTTGTGATGACCAGCTTGTTCTCTTGACAGAACTCTATTAGCCTTTGCCCTGCTTCATTTTGAACTCCAAGGCCAAACTTGCCAGTTGTTCCTTTTATCTCATGATTCCCTACTTTAGCATTCCAATCCCCTATAATGAGAAGAACATCCTTCTTTGGTGTCATTTCTAGAAGGTGTTGTAAGTCTTCATAGAACTGGTCAATTTTACTTTCTTCAGCACTGGTAGTTGGTGCATAAACTTGGATTACTGTGATGTTAAAAGGTCTGCCTTGGATTTGTATCGAGATCATTCTATCATTTTTGAAATTGCATCCCAGTATAGCTTTCGCTACTCTTTTGTTGACTATGAGGGCCACTCCATTTCTTCTACGGGATTCTTGCCCACAGTAGTAGATATGATGGTCATCTGAACTGAATTCGTCCATTCCCGTCCATTTTAGTTCACTGATGCCGAGGATGTCAATATTTATTCTTGCCATCTCATTTTTGACCACATCCAGCTTACCAAGGTTCATGGTTCTTACATTCCAGGTTCCTATGCAATATTTTTCTTTACAGCATTGGACTTTCCTTTCACTTCCAGGCATATCTGCAACTGAGCGACCTTTCGGCTTTGGCCCAGCCGCTTCATCAGCTCTGAATCTACTTGTACTTGTCCTCCGCTCTTCCTCAGTAGCATGTTGGACGCCTTCCAACCTAAGGGGCTCATCTTCCAGCGTCATAACTTTTATATGCTTGTGGTCTTTGTCCATGGAGTTTTATTGGCAGGGATACTGGAGTGGCTTGCCAGTTCCTTCTCCAGGTGGATCACGTTTAGTCAAAACTCTCCACTATGACCTGTCCATCTTGGGTGGCCCTGCATGGCATAGCTCATAGTTTCTCTGAGTTATTCAAGCCCCTTCACCACGACAAAGCAGTGATCTAACACCCCCTGAAGGCAGGACAGAAGTTTGCTTTCCCTGTGGTCATGGGAACTGGACGTGGAGCAAGCTCCAACGCAAGAGTAGGACTACCAGGTTTAATCCCCTTTGTGTTTCATGTGACAGAGATATTTAGACCAGAAGGAGCCGTGGCTCCTTTTGCCACAACTATGACACACATCTCGATGAAGCTGCTGGGTGCCGTCATCAGGCGGTTTGGGCTCAGTGTTATCATCAGCAGGACAGCTGGTGATGTGCAGCTCTTCCTCTCTCTCTCTCCCTACCTTCTGAACCAGGTGTAGCTGTGTCTATGCTGAACCCGTGCATGGGCTGGACGAGGGCCCAGGAAACTGAAGTTGAATCCTGATAAAATGGTGCTTCTGCTGGCAGGTGGTTCTTCTGTCTGGGAACTGGGTGTCTGGCCTGTTCTAGATAGTTGTCCCCCACCCAATGAAGGAGAAAACATGCAGTCTGGTGGCCCTTCTCCTGGCTCCACCATTGTCACAGGAAGCCCAGGTGGCTACTTATAGCTATGGCTGGTTTGCCAGCTATGGCTGTTCCTGGATCAAGATCACTGGGCAAGAGTTTTGCATGCTCCAGGAACATCCTGCTTTTCATATTGTAATGCGCTCTATGTGAAGACAGCCCAGAAACTATGGCTAGTACAGCCGGCCTTTGGGTGCAATGCCATCTGATGCCTATTCTGCATTATGGGTCCAATTCAAGGTGCTGATGCTCACTTATAAAGGCCTCCAGTCAGTCAGCTGGGGCTCTCACATCAGCTGATAGGGCCCTTGCTGCTATGCCACAACTGTGGAACTCCCTGCCCTTGGGGCCAGATAAACAGCCACATCACAGAGGAGCTTCCACTGCCTTGTCATAACACATGGGGGGGCCTCATTTAAATCCGCCCTGCAGTCTAGGGTTGCCTGGGGGGCCCTTCCTGTGGACTCTCTTTAGCCACCACATATCTTGTCAGGGGGCTGTTTTATTTTTGTGTGCTGGAAACTGCTTTGGGACCATGTTGTATAAAAATGCATGTTATAAAATAAAAGTAACGTGTGGAGTCCAACTGAGGCAATGTCTGGACAAACTACCCTGGTCTGTGGGGCCTCCTGCGTGAAAAGGAAGTGGGGGGGGGCACACTTCCCAAACGTCCCAAGGCAGTGCTAAGACAATAGACCCAAAGCACATTCACAACTGCACATAGGGAGAGAAAAATGCATTTTAAAGCACACACGTCCAAGTGCATATTTACATGCCCTTGGGGGGGGGGCCGCTGCAGATGAATGTAGAAATAGGATGAGCTTGGGTGGGTGGGGTGAGCAGCACATCTGGATGTGGCCCAGATGCGCTTTGGGGCTTCCACCAGCCAAGTCGTTGGATGCTGCCGGCGCCCCTCCCGCAGGCGGGGGGGGGGAGGCGAGCGGGGTCCTAGGCGCTTCCCCCCCCCCGCTCCCGAAGTGCCTCCAGCCAAGCCCGTTCGAACCCCGCAGCCGCCAGGGGCGCTTCCTACCCCCCTCGCCCTCGCCCTGCTTTCATTCTTTGGCTGGGGGTTCAGCAGGGGCACCCGCGTGGCTTGCCCCGCGTGGCGGAGACCCTGGAGCATCTCCTGCGCACCTGGCCGGCCCCAAGTGGCAGCAGCGGGCGGAGGAGGAGCCGGCCGGCCGGCGGGGCCCTGTCCCCTCCCCGCCCCGGGATTAAAAGGCTTTTGCAACCAAGTAATGCGAGAAGGATTCCCGCATTCCTCGCCGGTGACTCAGGCGAGGCCTCGCTCGGGAGGACGGAGGAGGGGAAGGAGAGAGGGAGCGCGCGAGGCAGGAGGAAGATGCTGCTGGCACGGAGGGCGGGATTGCAAAGGGGGCAGGACTGGGAGGACTCATCCTGCAGCAGACCTGGGGGTGGGGAGCCTCGGGGTCCAGGAAAGGCCAGCCTCATCTTGGCCCCAGCTTTTCTACCAAGAAAGCTACCCCATTTTATCCCACCCCGTCCCCACCCACATTTGGCGGGGTGGGGGGCACAGACCGGCCGGCCTTGTTCACGACTAGACAGTCTAGACTTCTGACGTGGGAGATGGTTGCCCGTGGGCAAAGAGTGCAAGGGTGTGCTCGCCACGGTGCAGCGGGGAGGCACTTCCACCCTGCCGCCCTCTAGGAAGATCCTGCTGCAGTGTGGCGTAATGGTTAGAGTGCTGAACTTGGACCTGGGAGATCAGGGTTCAAATCCCCACTCAGCCATGAAGCTCACTGGGTGACCTTGCACCGTCACTCCTTGGTTGAGAGGAGGAAATGGGGAGGAGTCGAACCATACAGACCACCTTGAGATCCTTGGAAGATAAAGGTGGTATATACATGTAATAAATACAAATAAAATAAAATAAAGGCTAGACATACTTGCTCTTGAGTTTTGTCCAGAGGATTGCATATCTGGGTGGACAAAGTGGCTCTCATGACAAAATTGGGATTGGTTCCTGTGGACCACTCTGTCCTTGACTGGCAGTGGCTCTGGGGTGGGGGTGGGGGTGGGGGCAGGGTCTCCGACGGAGAAAGCGTCCATTTCTATCTTTGCACCAGCTTCCGGATCCTCCCAGCCAGAAACACCTGCTGGGGACTGAGCCCACCATCTCTGCACCCAAAGGACTTGAGCTACCACTCATGGTGGCTTGGCCCCTTAAAACAGAAAGCTACCAGGAAGCCTGACACCACCAGTGGGCAACTCACAGCCCCCAGCCCCTTTTATGTGGCCCTTCTACACCTCCTGAAGCTGCCCCACACTTGCCCAATATATTTCCTTCCTGTTTGTTTGTGTTTCCTTTTCCTTACTTTCCTGACTTTCTAAAGTCCCTCTTGTGGGATGTGAAACACAAGAGCAGTCAAGTACAACATCCCTAGAGTGAACATAGAATGGGATGGAACTTCCTGTTCCTCCTGAGATGGGCGTGAGTCTGACCTGTGCAGGTAGCAAAAGCACCTGGTCTGGTGGCCATCTCTCTTTTTTGAACCAAGCCACATCTGCTTAGGCAGAGATGCTCTCTCCCTATGGAGCACTCTCCCAGTGTATATATCCCCTCATATTTCTTTGTAGTTTTAGATTTAGAACAATTGGAAGAGGCAGCATATTATTTGATAAAAGTAAATGGCTGCTTTGTTTTGGTTTTGTTTCTCTGCTTTCCCCCTGGTGGTATTTGTTCATCCAGAACATTTGTGCTCGTGGCCCACCTGTCATGGGCTCAGCCTCCAGCCACTGCCAGCTTGCAGGGGACCCCCCATGAGCCACCCTCATGGGAATGTGGCCCTCAACAGCAACAACAAAAAAGCCTGCCCAGGGGTGAGGAAGCTTTGGCCCTCCAAATATTGCTGAACTATAACTCATGTCATCCCTGGTTTGCTGAGGCTGATGAGAGTTGTAGTTCAGCAACATCTGAAGGACCAAACTTCCCACCGCTCCACCCAGCCAATATCCTCTACTCCTGCCTCCTGCAATCTGGTAATAGCCAGATCCATCAGTCCCTGTCAGCACTACCAGCATTCAGGGACTATGGAGTTGTAGCCAAGAACATCTGGGAAAGACTGGTCTCCTCTGAGTTGCTGCAGCTCATGCAGAGAGGCCCTTCCGACTCCCACCCTGACCCCATTTTATCTAGGTTGAGTATATCCTTTCTCACTCTTCCAAGGAAACCATCAGATACAACATCCTTGTAGCAGCGGCAAAACCAGTCCTTTTTTCTGGAGGTACTCAAGGGTACACAGTACAGGCACCCCCCTTCAAATGTTAAAAGTGTGGCACTTGCTGTAACAACTTCATGGTTAGTACTGGCACCTCCCCTCCCCTTAAATAAAAAAAAGCACTGAGCAAAACCTTTTCAAAAACAAGGACCCCATTGGTCACCTTACCTTTAAAAATAAGCCCACTCCAGCCTGGAAGTTCTAAGATCCTCCTCCCACAGATCAATCCAATATTTGGGGGTCATTTTCAACACCACCCCCCAAAGGCACAGAAAATGCCTGGAGATGCTGAGCCTGTGGTTTCTTTGCCCGCAGAGGGTGTGCTGTGCCACTGGGCATACTGGGCATCCCTGTGTAACATGCCCATCTTGCAATTATGGGAAAGCTAGAAGGCCAGGCAAAAGCATTGGAGGTGGGCAGCAAGATACAGATAGATGTATCGCTGGCCTCCTGCTAAACATGAGCCTTTTAAAGAATCATCTGAAACCACTCAAAGCCCCATTATTTTAATTTCCCCCTGTGCTCACCATCACTAAAAAAGGAATGAGTGCTTCAGGATTGCCTCAGAGTTTCCAGACACGGGCGGCCTTGGATCCCATGAAAGGAATGGAGGTCTAGCTAACCCAAGGAATCCTCTCCCTTGGACAGCCTTGCAGGGAACACATCTGCGTCCGATTAGAGGGAGAAACATTTCCTAACTTGGGCTGCTTTTCCCTGCGAGGGAGTTTCCTGCCAAACTCTGGGGCCCAGGAATGTTCAGGAGAGGTGGTCGAAAATGGGGCTTGTAAGTGGAGCCCCTGACAGGGGCCTCACTGCAGATTCATGGGGGGGGATTTGCTCCCCCAAGGGAACTAAGTCCCCCAAAGACTCCACAGATAGCATCACTCATGAGAAGAGCAGAGCACTGGCTGAGCATGAAACAGGCCATGACCACACAGAGGCTTCTCAACAGATATCCCAGGGAAAGCAGCCCAAGTCCCTCAAATACCCCAGAGCCTGGAAATCCACTCCCTTCTGAGAGTCTTTGTTTCCTATAGAAGGAGAGGGGAGCAGGATTTGAGCACAGGAGCAGCTTGTATCTAGAAGCATTGCTCCCACCAGTTGTGACACAGAGTATAGCCGACATGGCTAGTGTCCTCCATGAATCTGTCTAATCCTTTTAAAGCCATCTAGATTGTTGACCCCCACTGCCTCCTGGGGGAGGGAGTTCCATAGTTTAAATATGTGCTGCCCAAGCAGCCCCCGTGCCCTCATGCTGTAGCTCACAGGGCAGTTCCAGGGGCATGAGGGAAGCACCCAGCCACCGGCTCCCTATGCTTGGCCCTGGGACATTTCTTTGAGCCCGCCTTCATCTTCATCATCACCAAAGGTCTCTTATGCCTTTCTGTCTTTTGAGTGGGTGGCTGTTTGGGCCTCCCTTCCTCCTTCCCCTTTTAAATTTCATTTCTTTCTAAGCGGAGGGTTCCTGCCTCTGCATCTCACTCTTTGGCTTCCCCATCTGTTTGGAAAGCTCAGTCCTGCTGAAATCCAGCTGCTCCAATCCGTTCTGTCCAGTCGCTGATCTTATTAGCAGTCTTTAGTCTTGACCTGGCTGAACACGTGGGGGGGGGCAGCTCTGTAGTCCTTCTAGGCACGGCCTTGTTGTTGGAGGGGCTTAATCTGTACCCACAAATTCTGGTCCAGCCACTTGGCACAACCCAGAGTCTGAACTTAGCCTCTAACTCCCAAAGCGCAAGGGCTCTGCAGCCAGCCTTCTTCACATACAAACAGGCATTTCAGATGTGTTTATTCTGCATTCTGCAAACAGCTGGTGATATTTTGACACTTGCCAGCTTGGACTGGACCTTCAGGGAGCCGCCTTCATCCCCCTCTCCTTTCTATTGCTGGGATTTTCCCTTCTGTCAGATGTTTTTGGAGGTACTTCTTAGCTTTTTTTATTTTCCTTTGTACAAACCATCCCTCTCCCCCCCCCCTCCCAGCCAGGAGAATGCAAGAACCAGTGGAGGAATCTTTCTGCTAGAAATGCTTGACCTTTATCTCTTGGTCTTTTAGCTACATTTCATAGCTGCTTGAGATCTTGAAGGAGAATGCAAGCGGAGAGGAGAGTTTGAATGGGGTGGTACTGGAGTGGATTAAGAGGAAAATAATGCTCCAGTGTGGACAGGCCTTTCTTCTCTCCTGCACCAGATTCCAGGATCCAATTCTAGGGGAGCAGATGTCAGCTAAATGGTAGCAAAACTTCCTAAGGCCACAAGAGATGGAACAGGCCATCTCCAGGGAGAATCACAGAATCATGGAATTGTAGACTTGGAAAGGACCCCCCCCCCCCCGGGACCATCTAGTCCAATTCTGGGTTTTTTCCCTTTTGCTGGAGGCCTCAAAGGGCAGGCTGGGCAGCCCCTGTCAGGAATGCGGAGTGGCTGCAAGACGCCTGAACTGATGAGGGGCTTGGACAAGATGCCAGCCACCCTCCACAACCCCTTCCGACTAGGACCATGGAAGGAATCTAGGAGAGAAGGAATCTAGGAGCATTTGCTTCCCAGCAGCAAATCCTGCCTGTCTCCTCCAAGCTGAGGGTGGGGGGGGGAGCCTATTCCTCAATTATGGAGCCTCCTCTGCCTCCCTCGACCATTTTTTCTGGCCTCCAAGACCCCACCAATTTTGGTGGTGGTGGCAAAAATAAAAAATAAAAGTTGATAAGATGAGTCAGATTTGGGCAGGGGAGTGGGGCCAGAGACCTACCCCTGCTCTTGGATCTTCAAGAGCAGCCTGGTGCAAAAAATCACTTTCTCCAGGAAGACCTAGCAGCCCCACACCAGGAGGAGCAATCCGAGTCCCATGCAGGCAGTACCCCACCTCTGGAGGTGCTCAGCCCGCACTTTACTGAAGGGAAGGGGTGGGGGACTTCGATTCCAGCCACCCCTCTAAGATGGAGCTGGGCTCCTCCTCCTCAGCCTCTCCAATTTCCAAGGGACTCAGTGCAAAGCTGTGAATCTTGAGGCTGCCTCCTGGCTAGAAGCCAATATTTTTCTTCCTTCCTTTCAGAGGGGAAGCTAACAGAGATCAATACCCGCCTGCAAATGACATTGCCCCCCCCATTAGCCCTTCGCAGAATCATCAATCCAAGATGTCATTACAGGGTGTCAGCTTGGGGGGGGGGGCTGCCTGGGTTCATGCGTGGAGCAACTTGAAGGGGGGGGCAATCTAGAGCTGGCCAAGACCCAAATGCCACAAATGCCATGTGTGGGATGTAATCCACTGGGGGCAGTCAACTACAACATTACCTGTTTTGCTAGAGTGGCCATGCAGGGGATGTTGGTCCAGCCAGTCGAACTTCCTGTTACACCTTCCTTGCATGTGACTACCGTAGTAGGTGGGCGTGACCCTTCCAGACCTGGTAAAAGGCCAAGTCACGCAGCCACTTTTTCGTCCTGCAAATTTCCTGATTCACCTGGACTGGACTGCTGGCTGCCAGCCAACAGTTCCCCCAGGTTATCTCCCATATGGGGTAAACCTGTTTGTACATGTTTGTAACTTTAAGCCTTAAGCCTGCCTTCAGGGATCACACTGTGCTCAGCCTGATCGTGAGTAAAACTACTTTTTGTTACTTATGAATAAGACTGTGGTGTCTTTATTCTTTTAGCAGCTAGCTAACATGTGCTTGACTCTGTCACTGTTGACATTTGTTTGGGGTGAGAATAATCAGCAGAATCAAGCCCCGAACCCACAAATAGGGGGACCAGCAGGCCAAGAGGGTGGTTGAGAGGTGGGACCTCAAGCTCTGGGTGTGTCCCTTCCCCTAGTGCCATTTTGGGTGTGCAAGATCTGCTCTGGGGGTTCCTTCTCCATTCAGAGAAGACAGAATTTTGTAAAACAACAACAACAACAACAACAACAACAACCCATATTAGGCTCATTAATTGTTGGCACTTCATTGGGATAAAAATGCTAAGCCGGTCCAAGTGTGGAGAGAAATCCAGTTACAAATGTAGGTCCATATCTGCTTGCTTCCACCACCTGGTTTACTTGTACCTTGTACATCCGAAGTGGGCTCTCTAGGCGGAAGTGTCACTTGATAGTCCCCCCCCCTTTCCCATCAACTCCAATCCCCCTTCATATCAGGCAGATGCCTGTGCTTAACACAGGGTTTTTTTTTTTAAGTCAATTTTTTTATTTGTGTCAATTTGCATATTAATAGCTTGCATATTAAACAAGTGCTCCAGAGACTGGGTGAGCTAATGACTCTGGCAGTCTCCACTATTTTAACTCAATTTTGTCTCATCCAGATTTCATTGACTTTGGGGATTGGTATTCAGTTTTCATTGAAATTATCCAAGCCAGACCTAATTTGTGCTGCCCTTCCATTAATCCAATTAATTAGCCCTATTGATGTGAGCTGCTTTGTAATGCTGCTTTGTTCAGTGATGGGCAGCTTTGTCGACAACTTTGTGTCACAGTGCACCCCTTTCCCACCAGAAAAGGGGGCGTTTTACTCCCCGGACACCGTGAGGTGGGTGGAGGTGGGGAGGTCCAGAGATGCAAGGGCTGAAGCCCACCTGCAAGGCCAGAGAGACTAAGCGCATGCATGCAGCACCCGTGATGGGGACACCCCACACCACCCCTCCCTTGCTGACTGCCCCCCTCTCTCCCTCTCTCTCTCTCTCTCTCTCTCCCCCCCCCCCTTTTTCGCTCCTTGCTGAAGCTCTCCAGCCAGCCTGGCCTATCATACCTCGGGCATTGATTTGTGACCTCCACTGCTTGGAAGTCTCTCTTCTCTGAGGGAATTCATTAACCTTTCCCCCAGTGCAAAGCTGGAAAGAAAATCTTTATATTTTCTAAGCAAAGCAAACAAACCCAGCTAATGATTATTTGTGCAACAACTGCCTGCCCCTCCCTTGTGTGAGTTCATGGGAGCTTTTGGGGCGGGGGCTGCCCATCTGAAGATGTGGACCTTTTGCCCCCGGAGGCAAAGGGATAAATGGTCTTTCTGCCCCGCATTCCCCTTTCAAAAGCCCAAGCACATGGGCAGCTGAATGGTACTCAGTGCTGGCAACCAGGCACTGGAGGGCAGCAGGCAGAGCTGCCTGTGGAGGGGGGGGGCGTCTTGGCCTTTCTGTACTGGTTGCTGCTGCCCCCTGCCCCCACCCCCTGCAGCCACCTGGGGTGGTGGGTGGGCAGGAGACACCTTCCCCATGAGGAAGGGGAAACAGAGGCAGTGGCTGAGCAGAAGGTGCCCAAGAAGCCCTTGAGAAGGAAGGCCAGTGGAGAGGAACTCTTTGCCCTGATGCAGCAGAGGAGTTCACAGATCCAAAGCTGGATCCCCCATCTGCTGGTCCAACCCTCCAATGGGCTGACTGCTGTTTTCAGTTGTTATACATCATTAATCTCAGAATAGCCCACCCTTTTGGTTAATGAGAGTAGTTAATGAAGATCTAGAAAATTTCCAGCATGGCAAAGCTCACAATATATTTAGGGGAAAGGGAAGGCTCAACTTTAATGAGCTTGAAAATAATTGGTCATGCCTTTGCTCATTATTGGAACAATTACAACCTTATTTCACTGCCTGTTCTCAGAGTTGTATTTTTCTGTTTCTCTCCTTGTTTATAGCCTTCCCAGGGTGAGGGGCCAAAGGCATTGACTCCTGTTTCCCACATGGGGAGAGCCTTGAAATAAGCGACCCATATAGGCTTCCCCCTTTGGGCTTCACAGAAGAAAGGTGAGGAAAGATATGGGATGAGAGAGTAAGAAACGTTATGTGGCATTTGAGGTTTCCTTTTCTTTACTGAATTGGAACCAGCTTTTTATAGGATTAAACATAAAAGTTAAAATCACAGATGAAGAAAACTGTACAGAGCCTCCTCTGGTGAGAAAAGGTTGCAATGTTTGAGGCTTTTAAGTTTAGAGAAGAAGCAAGGAAGGGAAGAAGTTTGCAAAATGATGCGCATCATGGAGAAAGTGGAGAGAGAGAAGGTCTTCTCCCTCTCTCACAACACAAGAATTCACAGACATCCAAGGAAGCTGAGTGTTGGAAGGTTCTGCACAGAGCAAAGAAAGGACTTCTTCGCTCAGCACTTAGTTAAGCTATGGAGGCAGCAATAGCCACCAACTTGGATTGGACAAATCCATGGAGGAGGAGAAGGCTATCAATAGCTCTTGGCCAGGATGGCTCTGCTCTGCCTCCACAGTCAGAGGCAGAAACGCTTCTGAATACCAGTTGCTGGAAACCGCAGGAGGGGAGAGGGTTCTGGGGTTCGAGTCCTGCTTGGGGGATTCCCATCTGGTTGGCAGCTGTGCAGCTGGACGAGACCGGCTGTTGGCCTGATCCAGCAGCAGGCTCTTCTCATGTTCTGATGGCACCAGACATGATCTGCTAAGCAGAGCTCCTATCTGCACAAGGCCTCCCAGAAATGAGCAAGGAGCTGAGCAAAACCAATGGGGGGGGGCCTATCCTGCCCAGGGTTTATTTATTTCATTTATTCACTGCCTTACACAGAGGAGCTTCAAAGTGACTTACAGTGAAGAGATAAAATACAAAAGTTGCACAGAATATATTAAAACAGCAAGACAGGAGAACACTGGCGCCCTGCCTTCTTTACAACTTCATACGCTGCTTCATCAGCACCTCACAGCTACCGGGAACAACGCTGAACTTACCTTTTTCTTGAATCTTCTTGAACTTATTTAAAAAACAAGAAAAAACGAAAAACTGAGTCAAGAATTTGTAAGTACCTAGTAAAATCTGATATTGCAAGTTCACTTTATTTTAGGTAGTTTGTAAGTTTTCATGGCACTTTGTAAGTA
Source organism: Zootoca vivipara (assembly GCF_963506605.1). Lineage (NCBI taxonomy): Eukaryota > Metazoa > Chordata > Lepidosauria > Squamata > Lacertidae > Zootoca > Zootoca vivipara. The sequence goes on from NC_083292.1 coordinate 937,389, forward strand.
ATTGTCTCTTTCTCACAAATTTGATAAATGGTGTAAAATTATTTCTGAACAACTGTGTGACTATTTGTCACCAATATGCTGTACGAGTTGCACTAGCACCTGAGAGCAGCAGCAGAAATTCTTCGCCAGGCACTGGGAAGCTCTGCCCTGTGGCCTCTCTTGACCAGCAGGGTGTCCAGCAAAGGAGACTCTTTCCCATAGAATCAAAGCACACAATTTCCCTGAAAGATGCCTGGGAACTGTAATGTGCTCAGGGTGCTGGGAATTGTAGCACCATGCGGGGGGGGGGATTACTGAAAATTATTTCATGGTGGTGAGGAATGCACTTTTAATGTAGAATGTGTAGGCATATTGCCCGGAGATGCCAGAGATGGAAGCGGTGGCATTCTACCATACCCTCCAACATTTCTTCGATGCAAATAGGGACGTCCTATTCCATAATGATAATTTTACTATTTATACCCCACACATCTTACTGGGTTGCACCAGCCACTCTAGGTAGCTTTCAACATATATAAAACATAATTAAACATTAAAAAACTTCCCTATACAGAATTGCCTTTAGCAGCCTGGGAGTCGGATAACTGCAAACCCTTCAACATTTCTCCAATGAAAATAGGGACATCCTAAGGAAAAGTGGAACATTCCAGGATCAAATCAGAAACCGGGACGGCTTTTCTAAAACAGGGACGTTTCTGGAAAATAGGGACACTTGGAGGGTCTGATTCTACATGCAAAGCAGCTTTTCTCCCTCCCTCCCTGAATCGCTCCTCCCCTAAAGAACACAGCATTTTTCTCTGGAACAAAGGAAATGGCCTTATGTTGCTTCACCTTCTGCTGCACTGCCTGCTCTGGTCCAGTGCTATGCAGCACTCGGGGATCCTTTAAGCTTCAGATGCCAGAGGACCTTCTGCATGCAATGCAGCTGTCCTACCATTTGGATATGGGCCTTCTGGACTCTAACCTTAGCTCCAGTAAACTCTTGTGGGCAAAGATATCTGCCCCAACCCCTGTGCTCTGGAGGTGGACTCATCCTCCATCCTCTGTGTCCTCCCTGAACCCTTGGGAGTCTGCAGGGAGCTTTGAGCCCCTTTCCCTCTCTGCCCAGGAAAGAAAACTTGGTGGATCAGGAGGAGGAATACAGTGGTACCTCAGGTTAAGAACTTAATTCGTTCCGGAGGTCCGTTCTTAACCTGAAGCACCACTTTAGCTAATGGGGCCTCCTGCTGCTGCCGCTGCACGATTTCTGTTCTCGCCCTGAAGCAAAGTTCTTAACCCGAGGTACTATTTCTGGGTTAGCAGAGTCTGTAACCTGAAGCGTTTGTAACCCGAGGTACCACTGTAATCCTTTCCTTTACCCTCAGCATTTGGTGGCCTCCTTGGATGATATAAAATGTGTGTGTTTAGGAAAAAATGTAGCTAAGTTGACTTTATTTGTTTTGTTATTCCTTGATGATCTCATTTGGTCCATTTTATGCCTCATTAAAGTCCATGTGAAAATGCTGCAGGGAACTGAAAGTTTTCTCCAAGGGGGGTTGTGCCTTGTGGCAACTGCCCCAGCCATTTATTGCCCCCCCAGCATGTCTCGTCCTTGGATATAGCTGGGCTGGGAGGGGCCAATGGCCTCCCCAGTCTGCGAGGGTTGCCTCTCCTGCCTCCCCTCTCCCATCTCATCCATCACTCACCCAGGGCCTCTTATTTTCCTTTTCTCTGAAAGAAGCTATAAAATTCCCCAGACCGTGTGTGTGAGAGAGTGGGGGGGGGGGTATGGTGCACACTTTACAAATTACCATTGAAAAATGAATTGCCTTGACAAAATCTAATGTTTTGTGACACAGCACAAATACGCATTTCATTCTTGAGGAGAAGGCAAAGGAGCTCATTGGAAATATTAAATTAAGCAGTGTAACAGCTGAGAATAATTTGGTTTTCTGCTCTGTTGCTTGTGATTTGGTATGGAGTTTGAGGAGGCAGCCTGGTCCCTGTTTAGCGTGGAAGGCAGTGCATGCTCCCTCACCACAAAGCTTCCCTGCTTGCACACCAGAGGCGCATGCTGCTGTCTGGTGCCACGTAGAGGGCCCTGAAGTGTGGGGAAGTCCCAGCATTCTGCAAGGTGGAAGAGACCAGCTGTCCTTGGGGGGTGGAGAAATGTCACAGGCTTCCCGAAAAAGCCTCACGCAGAGAGTTGGACTAGATGGCCCTGAGGGGCCCTTCCAACTACCTCTCCACCCACATTAGCCCCAAGTTACACTACTAGAGGAGCAGGACATGTGAAAAGAGAAGCGGACAAGGAGCAATGGATTCAAACTACAAGAAAGAAGATTCCACCTAAACATTAGGAAGAACTTCCTGACAGTAAGAGCTGTTCGACAGTGGAATTTGCTGCCAAGAAGTGTGGTAGAGTCTCCTTCTTTGGAGGTCTTTAAGCGGAGGCTTGACAGCCATCTGTCAGGAATGCTTTGATGGTGTTTCCTGCTTGGCAGGGGTTGGACTGCATGGCCCTTGTGGTCTCTTCCAACTCTATGATTCTATGATTCTATGATTCTAGGACCTTCCGAGAGACATTTCACTCACATTATTGGACTTTTCTCTTGAAATTCCTCAGAGATTCCAGCCTGAGCAGGAAACTCTGGATTTGCTTTGAATTGCACTTTAGGCAGCACCCAGGCACAACCAAGGGACTGAATCCCCATGCACTCTTACCCCAAACCCTTCCCGTTTCTCTCAAGATCCCTTCCATGGGTTGCTTCCGCAATCCTGACAAGTTCTGCCACATGCAGAGCGGATGCTCGGCCACTGAGTAATGACCCTTGCCCATTTCTTATCAAAAAAGTGGTTTTATCTTGCCAACCAGGAGCAATGCCTTTTTGGTTCCTCCAGTGAATCTCTTTCCATTTTTCCTCATTTTGTTAGCCTGGGCCCAGTTCTCCAAGAAAGATCACCCCTTCTAAAACCTGCTTTTTGAAAGATTATGAAGCAAAAGTTTAGCTTTGAAGGAGGAGGGGGGAAATGGTGGGTTGTTTTCTTTAGAGAGAGCTATTCTCTGAATGTCTCCATTTAGAAGCCAAAGGGATTTTGTAACCGAGTAGAAAAACAAGCCGCGTGTCAAAGCTGTGGACTGCCTCCAGAAGGAGTGTAAGATTTGACAGGAGAGAAAATATGTTTTGGAAAGTTTGCTTGCTACCCATTTTTTTGAAGCTGCGTTGAAAGGGCTGTTGAGCCCCTCACAGATGCCCAAATGGCCATGAGAAGAGAAGCACGTTTTCAGAAGGATTCCTAGGGGGTGGGGGCTGAGAAGAAGAACCCATCCTGGTTGCCAGGGGGCTGCCTCTCCTGTGAGCTAGTCCTATTAATGTCTAAGCCAATGACCACAAATGCTTGACAACGGGAGAGCCCAGAAGGCTCCCATGAGGATACCTACGGGGAGGTCTTTTTTAGAATAAGGCAGGTTGTAGGGAGAGGTTCTGTGCTGTGGCCCTCCATCCCGTCTGGTCAAGGAGCCAGTCTAAAGAGATCAGGCCCCTTGCCAGAAGTGCCCAGGCCACCTCAGAAGACTCTCCAAAGTGTTTGGGGCAGCTGGTGGCAGGGCTTTTAAAAACAAAACCCAAATCCCCATGTGAGCTCAGAGGCGCATTTCCTCAGCCAACCCAATGGCACTCCACAGGCTGCTTCTGGTGTCTCCCTTTCTTAAGAATTGAAGCTGGAAAAGTTCCCAGACTGTACATCTGTTGGTATAATTTACACCTCGGAGGACAAGCAAGTGAGGGGGGGGAGAGAGAAGAGGCCTTCAAAGTATTTCACTTTCCATCTGTGCAACTGCCTTCCTTTGAAATCTCCTCCTGCCTCCATTCCAAAAATCTGAGCCCACCCCAAGTCCTCCTCCTTCCTAACCCAACCACACACACACACACACACACACACACACACACACACACACACCCATCACCACTTGCCCAGGCATATTGCATCTCCATTGAGCCATGGGGGCTGGCGATGGGAGCTTTTGTACAGGCCAGCTGGTGTGACCCTCTTGATTATAACCCTCAACTTCCAATACAAAATTTATAATGAAATGATCGAATGCTGATGCGTTGCATGACGACAACACCTGTGATAGCAGTGATTATGTTTCTGTCACTGATTTGTGGCATAGCTCAGCTCTTGAGGGCACCATCCTGTGCTATTAAGGCCCTTTTATACAGAGCATTCACAGCACAATTATCCCAAAGTGTATGATTGTAACTGGACTGTGACATGGAATGTAAACAGGGATTTCAGAGAGATTAACAGGCAAATTAGGAGTTACCAAGGGCCAAAGAAAGAAGGATAATTTTGTAACAGTTGGGTTCGTTTTTATCTCATTTGTGGGTAAGGAGGAACATGGTCCAGAACCCTCTCTTGCTTATGAGTGGATTTGGTTAAAACATTAAACGTAATGCAAACTGAATGTTTGGATCAGTTTCCCTTGACATAGAAGGATTTTATGATTCTGCTTTTGATTTCAATTATGATTACTGAATCTGGATTACTTGCCCACTTTACAGCCCCAAGTATAATTTTCCAAGCTATTATACACCTCTGACTTGTTTTGTATTGTTTGCTTAAAGAAATTGTTATTATATTGCTTTACAGTTTATTCTCTATAAGAATGACTATTCGTTTGATAATATACTGTAGCTGAGAACTATTTGTATATCTGAAAAGCTAATAAAAATTATTTACAAAAAGAAACAGTGAGATTCTGCAGAGCTCTCATTCTCCAGGTGGGAGAGTTTTCTGGGCTGGCTGCAGATGGATGGACTAGAGGCCAACAGCTGCAGAACCGAAAGATGAGCAGTGAAAACAATCAGGCACGAGACTTCCAGGAAATTGAATCCAAATTGACTCCCAACATGTTTGGAGATGAAACTGGCTCTTCCCAGCAGCTCCTTCCTGAGGCTCTTTTGAGGTGATCAGGTCTTCTCATATTTAGTGAAAGTGTCACGTGATTAGTGTCACATGATGGGGATCCTGGCTCTTCATTTTTGACACTGAAGGCAAGGAAGGGAAATTCTGTCACTTTCAGTTTCTCATTTTTCAGATCTTAAGTTCAGTTCCATATTTCCACATCAGTTTGCAATTTTTAGAAATAGTCTCTGTAAAACGTCACCCATGTTTAATGCAAATTTCTCCTAATACAGTATGCATGTGTTTATATGCCACTTGGCCTTATATACTCATTTTTGCAAAGCAATTTCCCCTAAAATGATGTGGTTTTGTATGTCACATGCATTTTTATGAACACTTTAACCTGAGTACATATAGGCTATTTTGTTCTCTTTACATGGCTGGAGAATAGAATTGCACATTTTGAAGGGTGGTTCTGTGTTTTAGTTCTCTCTCTCTCTCTCTCTCTCTCTCTCTCTCTCTCTCTCTCTCTCTCTCTCTCTGTGTGTGTGTGTGTGTGTGTGTGTGTGTGTGTGTCTTTTGAGAGTTGCAAATTGGGTAGGATTACCTTTAAATGTGAATGGGAAACTAATTTTTCTCCATCCCTAACTGACGGGACTTTTTACACTAGTAGGCTCTATTTGAAATCACAAAAGTGGATAGAGAAGAAAAGGCTGGAGATTTCACCGGAAGGGGACCACCAGCAAGCAGCCCGACTGGGAGGCTCCACAGCTGAGCTGCGTCTTTCTGGAGGCGGAGGGAGAGTTTGTGGGTCAACAGAAAGGAGCTGGCACAACCAGGCAGATGGAAGCCAACTCCCATGGTGCTGAAGTTTTTGATTTGTCTGATAGTTTAGAGTCCATTAATTTTAGAGAGATGCTGAGATCTTCTTTAGACTGAACAATTTTGATTTACTGAAATGGGAATTCACTGCTTGAAATGGACATATGTGCTTGTTTTAAACCCCACTGCATTAATATTTCTTCTGAAGTGCATATTAGCTGATTCCTTCCTTCCCTCCTCTTTTTTCTGGCCTTGGAGTTATATTTTTTAATGCAAGAATAATAATGTTAAATATGTATTGGAGCAGTGTTACACTAAATTTCCTTGCTTGAATTCAGCTCAGAAGAGCTTACAAAAATGGATTCCACCTTCTCCTGGAAAAAGGGAGAGGAGGCCCGCCTGCTCAGAGTCAGCAGAGGCTTCTCCATCCCGTAAATAAGCAAATGTCCTTGCTCTGATACATAACCGCTGGCCACCTCCACCATCTTGACATCCAGCCCTTCTCTGACTCCTTGCGAAGCCCCCTCCCTTTTAAAATGAAAGCTGGAGGAAGAGATTTGCATTTTGTTACAAAGAAGAGCCGAGGAGGCGGATGGCGGAAGGTTGGGTATTCTGAGGATGTGCTTGTCTTGGGGGCGTTGATGATCACACCCGAGAATAAATACTGTAGAAGCCCTTTCAATGATTATTATTTTTTAAGGGAGAAGTAGGAGCAGTAGATCAGATACTCCATAAAGCAGAAACCCATTGTTGCCTGGGCAGGCATTTCTCAGGGGGCTTGTGAATCAGGGCCTTTCCAGGAGGAGGGCAGGAAATAAATAGAAGCCCGCACCGCACCCCTAACCTGCAGGCTGCGGATGCGGCCAGTGGGTGGGGAGCTCCAGGAAGTGTTCCTTGTTGGTTCCACCCAGCCTTGGAGGTCAGGCTCAGGCAGAGCCTGCGGGGAGGGCAGCTGGGGGCTCCTGCCTCGCACTCCTTGGTGTGGGAATGTGGATGAGGAGATATTGTTTAATATATCCTATCCTAGCTTGTGTTAACAAGCCCCAAACTTAGCAGAGTTACATTCCCCTTTAATGCACAGCAGAAACGGTTGCTCAGGCTTGCTGAAGCCTCTAGAATAATATTTCCTGGTACTTTCCCCCTGAATCCCTCTTAAAAGAAAATACACGACACAATGCTCTTTAAAAGTGAAAGAGTTTACTTACAAGACATCCTGAGTTAACAGCACAATCTCAGAAAGGCAGGCTAGCTTAGATGAACACAATTGGTTCCGGAAGTCTGTTCATAAACTGAAGCGTTCATAAACTGAAGCAAACTTTCCCATTGAAAGTAATGGAAAGTGGATTAATCCGTTCCAGACGGGTCCGCGGAGTACTCAACCTGAAGTGTACTTAACCCGAAGCATGTTTGTGGACTTAAACTATCATCCCTGGTCCTTGACCATTCTGGCTGGGACTGATAGGTGTTGGCAACCAACATCTGTTAAGCTGCAGATTCCCCATCTCTGAAGTTTAAAGGCAAATAGCTCTGTGAACCCTAAAGATAGGCCTACTCAAGTAGTCCTGAATATGAAACCAATATTCTTCAACTCTTTCGGCACCTTTTGTTCCTTCTAAGGGTTCATGTCGGCGAGTCTTACAATGAGGCATCTTGCACTTTAAAGCCTATAATAATACATCTTGTCATCTATTTACTCCATTCTTTTGGGATCGCTACAGGATTGTTCCCATACGTTTTCTTTGTCATATTGAAACTGGCATATATAGTGAATGCTATTGCTTTAGAATTTCAAATGCAACTTTATGGTACTGGTTGGGTAATCCACCTGACATTGACCTCCCTCAGGCATGTTGTCTGCTAGAAACGCTTCCTGGTCTCTTCTAAGCCCCCTTTGACCAAGATATCCCCTGAGGGCATGCAGTTTAACTGGCCATGGAACCTCTGTAACTTTTTTCATCTTCTGTGGCCATTAACAATTCCTGTTTGGGCAGCATAGGTTGACCAACTTAGTTTATTGGGGTGGGGGTGGCTTTTTGTGTGAGTTTAGCAAGCATTTTTATGGACGATTCTGAATTATTCTGCTATTTCAGTGTTTACTCCATTCTTTTGGGATCGCTACAGGATTGTATTTTAATATTTTGTTGGAAGCCGCCCAGAGTGGCTGGGGAAACCCAGCCAGATGGGCGGGGTATAAATAATATATTATTATTATTATTATTATTATTATTATTATTATTATTATGGGTGTAATTGGTTCCGAAAGTCTGTTCATAAACTGGAGCGTTCATAAACTGAAGCGAACTTTCCCATTGAAAGTAATGAAAAATGAATTAATCTGTTCCAGATGGGTCCGCGGTGTTCATAAACTGAAAATTCATAAACTGAGGTGTTCATAAACCGAGGTTCCACTGTACAGTATTTACAGGTAGAGTCCATGCCTTATGGGCCATGGATCCCTTTTGTTCTCTCTAGGCTGGAAGCCTTGAGGGAACATTCCTTACTAGAGATGTTGCTTCTCTGAAGTCGAAATCCAAAAGAGAAAGAAATGGCTGCTGGCCAATGAATTTACCTGGCAGCTTACCCATCTCATTTGCATGCAGAGGAAGTCCATCCCAGATCAAAAACAGGAAACTGACCTGGTCAGGTGTTCCTCCATGTGGTCACTCTAGGAAATGTTGTGACTTGACTGCACCTGCTTTACACCCCCAGGATCTGCTCCATTGGAAGGTTCTCTTCTGCTGCCCTCTGTCCAGCAGTGCTCTCCTTCTGCCTGCGTGCCCCTTTCAGGTGCGGGCTGCAGGTGGCTTTGTCAGACTGGGAAAATAAGGGGATCACAGAACTGTAGAGTTGGAAAGGATCACAAGGGTCATCTAGTCCAACCCCCTGCAATGGAGGAAACTTTTGCCCAACGTGGGACTCGGCCCTGAGGTTGAGTCTTATGCTCTATCGACTGAGCTATCCCACATTCTCAAGAGCAAGGGTCCCCAAACTAAGGCCCGGGGGCCGGATGCGGCCCAATCGCCTTCTAAATCTGGCCCGCGGATGGTCCGGGAATCAGCATGTTTTTACACGAGTAGAATGTGTTCTTTTATTTAAAATGCATCTCTGGGTTATTTGTGAGGCATAGGAATTAATTCATAATTTTTTCCAAAATATAGTCCGGCCCCCCACAAGGTCTGAGGGACAGTGGACCGGCCCCCTGCTCAAGAGTTAAGTTTCTTCATTTTGTTGAAAGAGTATCTGTGTTAGGAGTGGGGGGAAGTTTTGTTTTGTTTGTCCTTTAAGGCAAACCTACCTAAAATGTGCACTTCCTGAACCAAGCACATCTCTCTTCAAAATTTGCACTTGTTTGAATTGCGCTATGCAGTTCTCCAACTCAAAAAATGTGCACAAAAATGTGTATATTGGTCAAAAGTGTGCCTACCAATGCATATTTTGGCATTAAGCCATACACACGCACACACGCACAATTTATTACCTGCTCTGCAGCCTAAGGTCCCAGGGTGGGTTACAGCATTAAAAATAATTTCAAAAACAATTAAAAAGAACTGTGTGTGTGTATGTAAAAAAATATACAAAAGTGCACTATATTAGGGGAAATTACTTGCAAATGCGTATAACACAGAGATCACACACAAAATAATTGCATATGGGAGAAATGCAAATTAAAATACAGAAGAATTTTCATCGGGAGTTTTAATGCAAAGTGGTGAACTGAACTTAAAACAAATGAGAAACTGAGAGAAACTGAAAGGGAGCAATTTGTCCATCCCTGATCCCTGTGCAGGTATGCTCCAAAGGGGCGAATACAGAAGGTTTTGGAAGGTAAAGCACAACAGTTTCTCCCATGCCATGTCTGATTTTATGATCACCCACTAAGAGCTGTTTGGCAGTGGAATGGACTCCCTTGGGAGGTGGTGGACTCACCTTCATTTGCGGTTTTTAAGCAGAGGTTGGCTGACCATCTGTCTTGGATGCTTCAGTTGAGATTCCTGCATTGCAGGGGGTTGGACTAGAGGACCCTTGGAGTCCCTCCCAACTCTAGCACTCTATGATTCTATGACACACACCCCACCCCATCCGGTTATCTGTTTCCTACACTAAGAAGCCCCAGGTGCTTCTGCCTTTTGCCAAATACGGTAGAAGGGGCAATGTCCTTGTCGAGATAGTATTCCAAATGTGGCCAGACCACATGTGTGTGCATGTACTCAGCTAAGTTTTACTCAGAGTAGGCCTTTTCAGATGAATAGGCCTACCAGTAACTTATGTGAGGTATCAGCAGTCAAATCCAACAATGAATACTCTAAATAGTTAGTAGGTTTAAGGGCCATTGACCACAGAGCTGTATTGCTGATAGGCAGAGACCATAGAAATGCAATTGGCAGAGAAGGCTCTGTGTTGTGTCATTTTCCCTCGCCTCCAGAGGAGGAAGGAGCACCTAGTAATTTTCTGTTCTCCTCTCTGTCTGTCTTCAACCAGTGATGGGAGCAGCCATGCCTTCCGCTTGCTCCAGTTCAGGCACATTAATATGGAATGGTCTAGATGCAAGGCAGGCACTCTGGTTGTATGACATCCCTCCCTTCTTGCGCTACCCTTGCAGTGGGGGGGGGGGGGGGTTAGGTGTGATTTCTGCAAACTGTACAATACAATGCTATTTGTGGCACAACCTCCCAGGGCTCGTGGATGGAGCTAAGGAGTGTAATTCTGCTTGAAGAATGAATTTTTGCATCCCTTTCCCTGGCAATTGCAACAGCCAGGTGAAGCTGAATTGGAACCCTTTTCTGAGCATCTGTAAAATTCCAGATTCAGGTAGGTTGGTCTGATGCAGTCTGTTGGTCTCTGATGCACTCTGTTGGTCTCTGATGCAGTTGATATATATAGTCCAGTAGCACCTTAGAGACCAACTGAGTTTGTTCTTGGTATACTCTTTCGTGTGCATGCACACTTCTTCAGAAGAAGGTGCTACTGGACATTTTTTAAAAAAAATATTGTAAAATTCCAGTGCTCCTTGCAAGCTCCTGCTCCCATCATGCATTGCCCTTCCTCCTTCCCATGAGAGGTTACTGAGAGGATTGAGGGCTTTCGTGCACAGGAGCTGCTAAGCAGCAGGTCTCAGTTTCTATCACTGTCTTTCCTACCTGGCAAGATTTTGTTGCAGAACCTCAGCCTGTGGTTTTAGGAAAGAAATGGAAACCCAAACTGGCCAATAAATGAACCAGAAAAACATCTCGAAATAATTCCGTGCATGATGCAAATCATTCAAATATATAAAATTTGCACAATACATAAATAGAAAAAAGGAAAAAAATGTAGAAAAGACGTTTGGTTCAATACTTAGCGTTTCCCCCGTAATTCCTTCATATGAGTAGATTCTGATCCAGTAGGTAAGGAAAGGTCTCCAGTTCTCCCAGAATGAAGAATACATATATTCCCCTATAGCCGCTCAGCATGTGCAATGTTTGCTGTGTCTGTCTGCTAGGTGCTCTAAAGCCAGCCCTCCACTGTGGGGGGAGAGAGTGTTCCCACTTTGCCCTCACCCCTGCTGTGTGTTGCAAGTCAAAGAAGCAACTTAACCCTGCCTGATATACTTGCCTGAATTGGATTTCCTTCTCTTCCTCTTTCGTTCCCTCCACTGGCTTCTAGCTCCCCCTGGCAGCTGCCTTCAGGCTCAGGCTCCCATGCCTGCTTTACACCCACAGAGGCCAGGGCATGGCATCCCCATTATTCGTTAAAGGGCACCGTTCCTAGTTTGGGACACTTTTAACACACACACACACACACACACACACACACACACACACACCCTTGAGAATGCCCATCGCAATGAAGCTGAGTCGGCCTCTTCCTCTGCCTTCTCCTGGCCACTGAGCTCCTACATCTCTCCATCAGCCACAAGGCCAAGGAAAGGAAAGTGGCAGGGGAGTCGACTTGGGCCCCAATTTATGGGTGCCCAGAACATGCGCCATTACAGCATGACATCACGTAGTGATGTGACATCATGATGTCACGCACCCCACGGCCTCAAAACTTGACTTACAGTGGCACTGGAAGTCAGGTTCCTTGGTCTTGTGAGGCCTCGGACATGACTTCTGGTGCTTTGTCGGGGGCCCTAGAGTGCTGGTGCTGAGCACCCACAACAAAAACATTTTGGATGCTGGGGCCCCCAGGGGCCCCATAGTTGGTACCCCTGAAAAGCAGCTTTCAAGCAAAGTGTGGTGGGGCTGTTCTGCAAGCACTGAACTTCTTTCCTCCTGAAGTCTACATAGGAACAGAAGCAGAGCCTGCTGGAGTAGGCCAATGGGGGCCCATCTAGTCCAGCGCCTCACAGTGACCTACCAGCTTTCCCCGCCCCCATGGGAAGCCTCTGACACTGGGGTAGAATACAGCCATTGGTAGCCTTTGTCTCCATGAATTTGTCTAGGCCCCTTTTTAATCTATCCAAGTTGGTGGCCATCACTACTACACCTTGTGGCAGTGAGTTCCAGGGTTCAATTATATGCACGTGAAGAAGTCTTCCCTTCTGTCTGTTCTGACTCTCTCAACATTCAGCTTCAATGGATGATCCCAGGCTCTAGTAAAATAAGGGAGGGGGGGAAACATCTAGCATAATTTCTCTCAAACCTAAAACGCCCCCAATACTGTACTGTGACATTTCCTCACAGGGGAGTCTCTCCATCTCCCTGATCATTTTGGTTGCCCTTTTCTGAACTTTTTCCAACTCTGCAACACTTTTTGAGGTGAGGTGGCCAGAATTGAATTTGTTATTCCAAGTGTGGCCACACACCATAGTTGTGTATAAAGGCATTAATGAAATGGGCAGTTTTATTTTATTTTTTCTTCCTTTAAAAATATTATTAAAGAAAAGGATTTTTTAAACATTACAAATTACCAATAACATAACCGATTACATTTTTTCCTCCTCTCTCCCCCCCCCCCCATCCATCCCTCTCCCACCCTCCAAGGACTTCCCTCAGCTCCCCTCTCTGGTTTGCTGGTGTTGTGTATTAAAGTAATAGCACAGCCAAGTATGTATTGTAATATAGAGTTTATTGTATTGTATTACAGAGTTTATTTGAATGTACAAGTTCCAGCGGGAACGTCTATCATTTGCTGGTTCAGGGTGCAGGATTTGGATCCTCTGCCAGATTGGTTTCTGTGGGAGGGAATCCATGCCATTGGTTCCCGCCAAAATGTTTATTTTCCCTGCTAGTCCTCTGTTATTATATAAGCCCCAGTTTTCCCCATTCCTCTGTTCTGGCTCTTACCTGTTCTTTGAAGTGAAAAGATGTTGTACCAGATCCTCACCTCCAGCTTCTTATCTGCACCGGGCTGAAATCACAGAATACCCACTACACAACATTCTGGCGACGAAAGTGGGATCCGGCTTGCTGTGAATTGATGTCAGAGGTCGGTATCCGGAGTCAGAAGAAGAGGAGAAGTCATAGACGCTCCTGAGTACACCACGGCAGGGAGTAAAATCATTCAGCCATTTAATTCGGGAACTGCAGAAGCCTGGGATTCATATCTCCAATGTTTCGGTTTCGCTGCTGCCACGCAAGGAATCACCAACGGCGACAGGAAAAAGGCAGTCTTCCTGAGTTGCTGCGGGGCTGAGGTTTTTGAGTTGGCCCGAGGCTTGGTGGCTCCTCTCATGCTAGAAACAGCGACACTGAAGCAGATCATAGACCAGCTCACGAGGCACCTTGCCCCCAGAGCAACCACGACAACACACCACATAGAGTTCCATAATAGGAGGCAGAAGGATGGTGAATCGGTCTCCATATCCCTTGCAGAGCTGAAGGCACTGTCATTTCGTGGCTCTTGAGGAAGCACTGCTTGATCAGTTCATTAGAAGCCTGAGCAGCAGTAAAGCTTGATGTCAGATCGCCGCTAGGGAAGAGGTGGATCTAGCAATGGCTGTGCGCGAGGCCATAGCTACTGAGACCACAGAGGGGGAGAAGCAAAAAACCCCACAACAAAGCGCCAGGCCAGCAACAGAGGCAGCTCACACTTTGAGCAGCCAGGAGTCCAGCCCGTCCCAGAGTCCATCCCACGGAGTTGGATCCCTGAGGCTTGGTTCATCTGGAACAAAAGGAAAAAAGCTAGAATGCCTGGGTTGTGGTGGGGCGCATGAACGTCGGAACTGCCGATTCCGGAATGCCATGTGCGCGCATGCAATAAAACGGGCCACATCGCTCGGGTATGCAGGTCGGCTACCGGAGGAACCTCGGGATCCCCGCAACTGTCCCGGCGACAGGCAAGTTCATCGGCGCACATGTTGGATGACTGCAACTACCTCACCGAGATAGAGGACAAGACCGTCCAGTTCCCTGCTCAGGGGAAAGCATCAGTCCGGGTCAGCATCGAGGGTCACCCTTGCCAGATGGAGGTGGATTCTGGTTCGGGGTTTACGATCGTCTTAGGCGAGACAGCGAGGTCGTTTTTCTCAGGGGTAAGTTCATGGCTGCCAAGTATCCCGTATTTCCCGGGAAACCCCCGTTTTTCCTTACCGTTTCCCAGAGGTCTCCCGTTCCAGCTACTCTCCTGTTAATTTCCCTTATTTTGGTTCCTGTCGGCGGCCATTTTTCTGGTTCGTTTTGCCCATCTATGGGCACCGAAAATGGCTGGCGCCAGCACCAGATCTCATGTCTATGCATGTCTGGAAGTGTGTAGACGCAACTTCCGGTGTTGCGCAGCTGCCGATCCCGGATTCCTCCGCAAGAGACTTGGCAGGTATGGGTAAGTTTCCTCCATTGGAACCTTTCCCTGCCACATTACAATCTTATTCAGCCGGCCGAATACACATCCTTGGAATGTGTTCCATCAATGTTAACTTTAAAGACAAAAAGGCTGTACTTAAGCTGGTGATCGCCAAAGCAAAGCGCACCATCCTGTCACGGTCCGGTCAGCGGGCGTCAGGACCAGAGGCAAGATGGTGGTGAAGAAGCAGGGTCGAGGAGCAAGGCAGAGGCGAAGGTCCACGGAGCACGAAGCAAGGCGAAGGCGAAGCAAGGGTCCAAGGAGCAAGAAGCAAGGCGAAGGGTCCAGGAACAAGAAGCAAGGCAAAGGTCCACGGGGCAAGAGCAAGGCGAAGGCGAAGCAAGGGTCCAAGGAGCAAGAAGCAAGGCGGAGGATCCAGGAACAAGAAGCAAGACAGCAGCAAGGCAAGGGTCCAAGGAGCAGGAGGCCAGATGCAACCAGGCAGGGATAGCGTTGCTGTGGCAAAGAGCTGAAGGGAAATGCTGGGCTTTTATCCCTCCCAGCTCCTGCCACCAGGTGCAGTGAGATCTCAAGTGGCCTTAGATCCCCAAGCCAAACTGAGGACACAGATGATGCCTTCCTGGAACAGATGGCCAAGCATTCCAAAGGAAGTGAGATAGTAGTAATGGGGGATTTCAACTATCCTGATATTTGTTGGATGTCAAACTCAGCCAAGAGCATAAGGTCGAACAGATTCCTCACTGGCCTTGCAGACAACTTCATTGTCCAGAAAGTGGGAGAAGCAACAAGAGGATCAGCCATTTTAGATCTGGTCCTAACCAATAGTGATGACTTGGTTAGTGGGGTAGAAGTGGCAGGATCATTAGGTGGGAGTGACCATGCTCTTCTGGAGTTTATTATCCAGCGGAAAGGAGCAACCAAGCATTCTAAGGTCCAAATTCTAGACTTTAAGAAAGCCGACTTCAGAAAACTTAGGGAAACGCTGGGTGAAATCCCATGGACAGTAATACTAAAAGGGAAGGGAGTTCATGATGGTTGGGAGTTTGTTAAAAGGGAGATATTAAAAGCACAACTTCAGGCAATACCAATGAGACGGAAACATGGAAGGTGCCTAAAGAAGCCAGGCTGGCTATCTAAAGAACTTTTGACTGAGTTAAGATTTAAAAGGGATATGTACAAAAAATGGAAAAGGGGGGAAATCTCCAGAGAGGAATTCAAACATATAGCCAGTACGTGTAGAGACAAAGTCAGAAAAGCTAAAGCACAGAATGAACTCAGGCTCGCTAGAGAGGTTAAAAGCAACAAAAAGGGCTTTTATGGGTATGTCCGTAGCAAAAGGAAAAACAAGGAAACAGTGGGGTCACTCAGAGGAGAAGATGGTGAAATGCAAACAGGGGACAGAGAAAGGGCAGAACTCCTCAATGCCTTCTTTGCCTCAGTCTTCTCCAAGAAAGAAAACAACGCCCGACCTGAAGAATATGGAGCAGATGATTCAGCAGGGGAAACACAGCCCAGAATAAGTAAGGAGGTAGTACAAGAATACTTGGCTAGTTTAGATGTATTCAAGTCTCCAGGGCCAGATGAACTACATCCAAGAGTATTAAAAGAACTGGCAGAGGTGATTTCAGAACCACTGGCAATAATCTTTGAAAATTCCTGGAGAACAGGCGAAGTTCCAGCAGACTGGAGGAGGGCAAATGTTGTCCCTATTTTCAAAAAGGGGAAAAGAGAGGACCCAAACAATTACCGCCCAGTCAGCCTGACATCAATACCAGGAAAGATTCTAGAGCAGATCATTAAGCAAACAGTCTGTGAGCACCTAGAAAGAAACTCTGTGATCACTAAAAGTCAGCATGGGTTCCTGAAAAATAAGTCATGTCAGACTAATCTGATCTCATTTTTTGACAGAATTACAAGCCTGGTAGATGAAGGGAACGCTGTGGATGTAGCCTATCTTGATTTCAGCAAGGCCTTTGACAAGGTGCCCCATGATATTCTTGTAAAGAAGCTGGTAAAATGTGGGCTAGACAATGCTACCATTCAGTGGATTTGTAACTGGCTTACTGACCGAACCCAAAGGGTGCTCATCAATGGCTCCTCCTCATCCTGGAGAGTAGTGACTAGTGGGGTGCCACAGGGTTCTGTCTTGGGCCCAGTCTTGTTCAACATCTTTATCAATGACTTGGATGATGGGCTTGAGGGCATCCTGAGCAAGTTTGCAGATGACACCAAATTGGGAGGGGTGGCTAACACCCCAGAGGACAGGATCACACTTCAGAATGACCTTAACAGATTAGACAACTGGGCCAAAGCAAACAAGATGAATTTTAACAAGGAGAAATGTAAAGTACTACACTTGGGCAAAAAAAATGAAAGGCACAAATACAGGATGGGAGACACCTGGCTTGAGAGCAGTACATGTGAAAAGGATCTAGGAGTCTTGGTAGACCACAAACTTGACATGAGTCAGCAGTGTGATGCAGCAGCTAAAAAAGCCAATGCAATTCTGGGCTGCATCAATAGGAGTATAGCATCTAGATCAAGGGAAGTAATAGTACCACTGTATTCTGCTCTGGTCAGACCTCACATGGAGTACTGTGTCCAGTTCTGGGCACCACAGTTCAAGAAGGATACTGATAAGCTGGAACGTGTCCAGAAGAGGGCAACCAAAATGGTCAAAGGCCTGGAAACGATGCCTTATGAGGAACGGCTTAGAGAGCTGGGTATGTTTAGCCTGGAGAAGAGAAGGTTAAGGGGTGATATGATAACCATGTTCAAATATATAAAAGGATGTCATATAGAGGAGGGAGAAAGGTTGTTTTCTGCTGCTCCAGAGAAGCGGACACGGAGCAACGGATTCAAACTACAAGAAAGAAAATTCCACCTAAACATTAGGAAGAACTTCCTGACAGTAAGAGCTGTTCGGCAGTGGAATTTGCTGCCAAGGAGTGTGGTGGAGTCTCCTTCTTTGGAGGTCTTTAAGCAGAGGCTTGACAGCCATCTGTCAGGAATGCTTTGATGGTGTTTCCTGCTTGGCAGGGGGTTGGACTGGATGGCCCTTGTGGTCTCTTCCAACTCTATGATTCTATCTGAGATTCTATCTATCTGAGATTCTATCTATCTGAGGCCTCACCTGGGTGACTACTCCTTGCCTCTCCAGCACAAGCTGAGGTCTTCACCTGTGTGGCCACGCCTTGCTTCCCCAGTACAAGCTGAGGCAGGCCCCAGTCCTGCAAGGCACTACAGGCCCCAGAGCCTGACTCCTGCCCATACTCCTGACACAGCCTCTTGGGAACAGACTGGTTTCCTGCTTTAGGGCTGGGCATCTCTGGGCTGAACGCAATAACAATAGCCCCAGAAACATTTGATAAGCTTTATGGGAAGTTCGCATCATTATTTGATGACAGTCTGGGGTGCTATAAAGGGCCTCCCATTAACTTCAAGTTGGACCAAGGGGTGGCTCCAGTTCGCCTCAAGCCAAGACATGTGCCATTCGCTTTGCAGCCCAAGATAGAGGCAGAACTCGACAAGCTAGGCCAGCAAGGGGTATTGGCACCAGTTGACTCAGCAAGATGGGAAACCCCAATAGTGACCCTGCTAAAAGCAAATGGGGAAGTGCGCATCTGTGCAGACTATAAATACACAATAAATAAGGCAATTTGGGGAAATTCTTACCCCATTCCAACTACTGGCAAAATTGGCTGGAGGCAAAATATTTGCAAAGATCGATCTCGCTCAGCATAGCTGCCAAGTTTTCCCTTTTCTCGCGAGGAAGCCTATTCAGCATAAGGGAAAATCCCTTAAAATAAGGGATAACTTGGCAGCTATGTCGCTCAGGCGTACCAGCAGCTACCTGTAACACCACAAACAGCAGAAGCTCAAACTATTGTAACCCACAAAGGGGCATTTAAGGTGAACCGATTGCAATTTGGAGTAAGTGTGGCCCCAGGAATATTTCAGGGCATTATGGAGAGGTTATTAAGGGGGGTGCCCATTTTTAATGCAGCAGCATGAGCTATCCCTTCATAAGGGGTGCGTACTCTGGGGGGACAGGGTAGTCATCCCTAACCCACTTAGGAACCGCATTCTAGAAACCTTGCATATGGGGCACCCGGGAATGGTCAGAATGAAATCCCTGGCCTGCTGTTATGTGTGGTGGCCAGGGATGGATAGGGAGATAGAAATGTGGGTATGCACATGCAAGGCATGCCAAGAGGTTCGACCTGAGGTTCCCCGGGCACCTATTCATTGGTGGGAACAGTCCAGAGCACCATGGAACCGTCTTCACATAGACTTTGTGGGGCCATACCTAGGTAAAATGTTTTTGGTTGTGGTCGATGCATACTCGAAATGGTTGGAAGTAGCATTAGTCCCCAGTCCCACTTTGGCAGCCATTATCAAGGTATTAAGGCAGCTGTTTGCCACGCATGGTCTGCCAGGAACGTTGGTGTCAGACAATGGGGCAGCATTCGTGTCAAGTGAGTTCAGAGGTTTCCTCACTGACAATTTCATACGAGGAGTGGCCTCTGCCCCTTTTCATTCCCCGTCTAATGGTCAAGCAGAACGAATGGTGCGAACTGCAAAGGGGGCTATTTCACGTCTACTGAAAGGTGACTGGGCAGCCCAAATAGCTCATATGCTGTTCTTACAGCATGCCACACCATGCACAGCCACGGGAAAGTCACCAGCTGAACTACTGTTAGGTCGCAGGCTGGTGACAGCCCTGGACTTTGTGCATCCAGATAGGATGGCTTCCCGTTCGGCACGGGAGCCACCACAACCCAAAGGAGACAGAACGAGATACTTTAATCCAGAGGATCTAGTTTGGGTGAGGAATTATGCCAGAGGTCCAACTTGGGTTCCGGGGGTCATTTCGCGGGCCAGCGGTCCCGTGTCATATTATGTCACGTTGTCACAGGATCAGGTCTGGCGTAGGCATGTGGATCAGCTGAGACGCAGGATACCCAGCAGGAGTGATGGCGAGGGACGAAACACCCGCATTAAATGAAGAGTTGCCA
Source organism: Zootoca vivipara (assembly GCF_963506605.1). Taxonomy (NCBI): domain Eukaryota; kingdom Metazoa; phylum Chordata; class Lepidosauria; order Squamata; family Lacertidae; genus Zootoca; species Zootoca vivipara. The sequence continues at coordinate 956,837 of NC_083292.1, forward strand.
CCCCTGAGTCAGGTGGAGACGCCTGCACTGATTAATGACCCACCAGGGCAGTCGGAAGGTGAGCTCCCTGCTGGGAATATGGAGCTGGCAGAAGATAATGAGTTGGGGGGGTCATTAGAAGGGGCAGCTGTAGCCGATGCTCCCGAGGAGACTCCTTAGCCTCCAACCCCTAGGGTCACAACACCGGAAGTGAGACGATCTAGTAGAAGTCGCAGGAAGCCACAGTCCCTGAAAGACTTCGTGTGTAATTCTCACTAAGTATGTGGTGTGTGTGTGTGTGTGTGTGTGTTGTGTATTAAAGTAATAGCACAGCCAAGTATGTATTGTAATATAGAGTTTATTGTATTGTATTACAGAGTTTATTTGAATGTACAAGTTCCAGCGGGAACGTCTATCATTTGCTGGTTCAGGGTACAGGATTTGGATCCTCTGCCGGATTGGTTTCCACGGGAGGGAATCTGTGCCATTGGTTCCTGCCAAAATGTATCTTTTCCCTGCTAGTCCTCTGTATTATATAAGCCCCAGTTTCCCCCATTCCTCTGTTCTGGCCCTTACCTGTTCTTTGAAGTAAAGAGATATTGTACCAGATCCTCGCCTCCAGCTTCTTATCTGTACCGGGCTGAAATCACTGAATACCCACTACACAACAGTTTGTGCATATTATTCTCTGCATATTATAAAATTGTACATATCGTTGCCTTATCTATCATGTCAAAACAAAAAATAAAATAAAAATCCTTCCAGTAGCACCTTTGAGACCAACTAAGTTTGTCATAGGTGTGAGCTTTCGTGTGCGTGCACACTTCTTCAGATACACACTGAAACGGAAGTCCCCAGACCCTTATGTATAGTCAGAAGGTGGGGAGGGGTATTCCTCAGAAGGATGGGGGAATGTATGATTGGCTGATAGGAGTGGTAAACCTGTTGACGACTGTTAACGACTGCAATTGGTCTTGCAGGAAAAAGCAAGGGGTGAGATGGCATAAGAAAGCTTTATCATGTATAATGAGATAAGAATCCAATGTCCTTATTCAGACCAGGTCTCTCCATGGTTTTAAGCTTGGTAATGAGTTGCAATTCAGAAACTTCTCTTTCCAGTCTGTTTCTGAAATTTTCCTGTAATAAAACAGCTACTTTGAGATCTTGTATAGAATGTCCTGGGAGATTGACGTGTTCTCCTACTGGTTTCTCTGTCTTGTGATTCTGATGTCAGATTTATGTCCATTTATCCTTTGGCGTAGGGTTTGGCCTGTCCAATATAGAGAGCTGAAGGGCACTGTTGGCATTTGATGGCATACACAGTGTTAGAAGATGAGCAATTAAATAGTCCTGAGATGGTATGTTGGATGTTGTTGGGGCCAGTAATGGTGTTGTCCGGGTGTATGTGGCAGCAAAGTTGGCATCTGGGTTTATTACAGGCTCTGGTACCCGTGTCCATGTTAAGTCTGGTGGTGGCATTATTGTGGACTGATGTTTGCTATCCAGGGGCCTCCGCTGGATATGTTCAAATTCTTCTGGATATACCTATGTTGTAGTTTAGTCGTTTAGTCGTGTCCGACTCTTCGTGATCCCATGGACCAGAGCACGCCGGGCACTCCTGTCTTCGCCAGGCACTCCTGTCTCTATATACCTATAGAGAACATAGCTGCCAAGTTTTCCCTTTTCTCGCGAGGAAGCCTATTCAGCATAAGGGAAAATCCCTTAAAAAAAGGGATAACTTGGCAGCTATGTATAGAGAAGCCCTTTGGATCTTTGCTAGGTAGCTCCCCCAGCCCACTCAGATCCGAGCAAGAACTTAGCAGGAGCCCCTCCAGAGGCAAGGCAGGTGGCCCTTACCCACAGCTCTGCTTCTCCTGCAGCCCCATGAATGCATATTCACTTGGCCAACCATTGTAGGCCAATGGAAGCCTTGGGTTCAAATCACTCCTTGGGCACACCAGGCACCTCCCCCTCCCAACCAGGGATTCAGGTGAGTTTCGTTGCATGATTGTGATGAGGATGGCAAAGCATTTGGGAAAGAACTTCAGCAGTAAAATGCTTCCTAATTTCTGTCCTTTTCACTGGCGGAGGAAGAGGGGGGCGGGGGGAGCGCACCGCCCCCCGCAGCACGATCCCGGTGGGGTGCCATCGCGCCTGCCCGCACTGGTCACCACACCCCTGCAGGTGGTGCGCCATGCCCCCGCCTGCTCTCCGCCCCCCACCCCACCCCCATGCTGGAGCATGAAGCTCCGCCACTGGTCCTGATGGCCTGTTGTGGACATAGCTTTTCTGGGCAACGAGAGAGAGAGAGAGAGAGAGAGAGAGAGAGAGAGAGAGAGAGAGAGAGAGAGAGAGAAGCTCATTTGTGCCAACATCTCTACCCAAAGTGGACATTCTTGCAAATAAGACTCATCCTAATAATCATACTAATAATATCCATCTCATTTCTTCTGAAGAAGAAAAAACACAAAGCCACTTGCAAGCAAAGATGCCTTATCACCCATCATCTTGGATTACGGCCTGAGACATAAAAATGATCTGACTGATGCAGCTAATGACGGATGGCGTGTCAAGCAGGGAAACGACGCAAAAGGACCCAATTTTCTAAAGAGCATTGTTACTGAACCTGACGAGGGAAGATGATGCCCTTTTATCTTGTGTTGATTGATAGCTAAAAAGAGGGATCTCTTCCTCGCAAGGACCAGGGCAAGTTGGTGGAATTACCAGGCAGAGAGAGAAAGAGAAGTCAAGCCGGCACCTCTGTTATTGCGGAGGGGATGGAGGGGGGGTGCGGGTACTTTCCACGTCCCAAGCACTCCATCTTCCTTGCTAAGCAAGCAGGAGCGGCAACTTCATTGAGGGGCTCAGCAGTTCTGAAGACTCAGCTTGACATTCAGAGCTGCTAAACCAGCCCTGCCCTTCTATAGCTGGCAGGTCAACCGGCCATAATTGGACAAGAAAAGCTGGCGTATTTTATTTTATTTCACTCGCTTCATTTCCTTCCTGCCACCCACTAAGATGGGTTGTAGAGTGCAAGAGGGTCTTGATGCAATGCACACCTGCTTGCTGGATATCTGAACTTCCTGTTTTGCGTGGCATGTGGTTGAGGTTGAAGTGACATCATCATAGGGTGTGTTGCTGATCTTTTCCGTCTGAATCTACCGTAGGTCTCGTGGATCTTGAGGTAGTGATTGTGGTGATTGCGACAAGTGCTTCACACTGCCATGTGTACCTCATAGGAGTCATCATGCTGACCCCAGTTTGACAACCTTTGACCCAACCCCCACAGCTCATGTGCCAAGGCCTGCCCTCTCTTTTCTCTTGAAATGTTGTAGTTGTTTAGTCGTTTAGTCGTGTCAGACTCTTCATGACCCCATGGACCAGAGTACGCCAGGCACTGGTCTTCCACTGTCTTCCACTGCTTCTCGCAGTTTGGTCAGACTCATGTTGGTGGCTTTGACACTGTCCAACCACCGCTTCCTCTGTCATCCCCTTCTCCTTGTGCCCTCCATCTTTCCCAACATCAGGGTCTTTTCCAGGGAGTCTTCTCTTCTCATGAGGTGGCCAAAGTATTGGAGCCTCAGCTTCAGGATCTGTCCTTCCAGTGAGCACTCAGGGCTGATTTCCTTCAGAATGGAGAGGTTTGATCTTCTTGCAGTCCATGGGACTCTCTCTAGTCTCTCTCTAATCCTCATACCTGGTCTGAAGGCATATGAGTCCTCCCCATGGCTGATGCTAAGCAGGTTTGGCTCTGGCCACTGTTTGGATAGAAGACCACCTAGGAACCTCCCATGAATGTCACTTTGGGTTCCAGGATGGGAGGTGGATGGAAGGAACTAAGCCCTAAAGTGATATCCCACAGGTTGTCTTCTCCTCTATGGATCTGCCCATACACACTACTGAAAGCTCTGCAACATGTTCCATCTCCATCAGAAATGGTGGAAAGAGGAGATACAATACCATATATTCTCTATGGTGGAACAAGGGTACTCTCAATGACTGTGCCCCAGAAGAGTTGGTCATGGATGGTCACAGTGGATGTGTCCTACCTCCAGGGCTTCCGGCAGAGGAAATTCCCACCACTACCTGAAGATGGTGTTGGGATTCAGCGTGTGTCCTTCTGTGTGCAAGGAAAGTGCTGGACCCCTGAGCTATGTCCCCCTGAGCATCCTCCAGATTTTAATTTTTAGTTGTTGGTTGAAATCTGGAGATGAGAGGAAAGAAGGCCCACCTTTGTGAAAATGAGCCAAACCACATGTTTTCTATATTTGCATTATTCAATTTTTAAATTTGAAAGCTATGCTGATATTCTCAGTGGGACCTGCTACCATGTGCTTGTGCCTCGAGAACTGCAAAGTCATGGCTGCTCTCCTGTTCCCATGTGGCAGAGAGCCTGGGAGGCTATGTGGCATCTCAAAGGGTCTATGAGAAGCCTCCACCCCTAAAAGGGAAAGGGGCTGCTCTTATCCCCTGCCTTGGGTGGCTGCTCCTCCTTCCTATTTGATGAGCAGCTAAACCTCAGCTATGTGTCTGGGAGGACAATGGCTCTGACAGCAGGGGAAATCGTCAGGTCAGACTTTATTAAGGCGGCAGCATCAAAATGACACACTCCAACATATTGCTATTAGAGGCTGCAAGACGATTTACCTCATTAGTGTAAAAGGTAGCTAGCAATCTTCTTGATCAACAGTGGCAATTTATTTTAAAGTGTCCATTTTGCTGGTGTCACAGAAAGACTTTTATTTATAATCTTATTTTCAATTTCAACAAAGAAGGATTCACTCACGCTTCATGCTGACTTTCTTTCTCTTTTCTGAGTGCCTGTATGTGCGCACATGCAGACAATAACCGCTTATAAAAAATTAAAAACCCCACACTTCCCCCCACCCCACCATGACAATTCACACCCCCTCCGTAATGGTGTTGACATATGGAAATGAATCAAAATGTAATAGGCATAATTACAAGCATTGTGGGGAAGTAACAATTAGTGTCTCTTCCAAGGAGACTTGTAATCAAAAGACACCAATAGAAGAAGAGGAGGAATGAGGAGACAATCGGTGCAATTTGTGGTGCAAAAACAGGAGAGTTTTCCAGGAAAAACGCAAGTTGCTGGAGAAATGGAGGGTTTGGTTCTGAAGATGCTGTTGGGTTAAGCAGGAGGGAAGGAGGCTGGCCTGTGAGGTCTTGAACTGGAGGCTCTGGGGATGCAATCTGGGTGATGGAGTCACCTGATGTTCTCTGACATTGTGGCACTTTGCAGGAGGAGGGAATGCTGGACCCAATTCCTGTGGCTCTACAGCACCACCACTGCAGCGGGCCAGAGGATGTACTGCAGCCAATAAGCCCCCACCTGGCTCTTCATTCTGAGCAGCTCAGCACAACTGAGTTCCAGTGCTGAGCCTCTTACTCAGACTCTGAGGAGAAGGAAACCTAGAACAAGGATAAGATCTGAACAAGACACTGCTGCTGCTGGTGGTGGTGATCCAAGAATAGCCAGCCAAGGTGGGCCAACTCTGCTGGAAAGAGAAACATGGAACTCAGCCGTCCCCTGGAACTGCTCGCCACAAGATAATGGTGCGGGTCACTGGTGGACTGTTAAAAGGATGAGCCATGCTCATGGATAAAATGAGTAAAATGCAGAAGCAAGGAAGGGAGTGGCCGCCTCCATCACCCTCACCCCCATTTGTGTTCCTCTAAGGGCTGTTGGGCAGGACCCTCCTGGGGATCATATCCTCTCCTGTACTCTGGCCAGCTGTAACTCAGCCAAGTCACACTGGGCCTTAGAAACATGGCATGGAATAGGTTTCTCTTGACCAAGACTTAAACCAAATGGAAACAATTTATTAGAAAGGAGAGCCATTGCTTTGAATCATGGGAGCCATCTCCTAGGGGTCATGGGGGCTTCGGCCCCCGCAATAAAATATTTGAGGGGGCCAGACCCCCACAAATTTGGTGGGCATTCCCATTCAAATTTTGTGTATGCACTATGTCATGTGATCGATTGTGTGGGGTGGGGCTTACCTGCCCTCCCATTTTATTCAAGTTGACACCCCAGCTTGTAACATTGACTCCTCTTCAAAATTTCAAAGAGAGTAAAAACAAGCACATTTAAATGCCAGTAAAAACAATCTCTTATTCATTCCAGGCTATGAGGAGATTGCTTTGGGGTGATGATCAGTATCCCTGTGGCCTCTGGAAGAGAATTGGGGAGCTGGGGAGGGAGCTCTCAAAAGTAAGCCTACCTGTGCACCCATCTCAATAGGGTGGCCGTATCTGCTACAGAAAACAGCCCTCTGTGTCAAGGGGGGACGAGTCCAACTATGGTTCAAAGAATAAAGAAGGTAGAGAAGAGGGAGCAGCGCAAGGCAGGGGTTGGAGTCGCTCATCCATAGGGAACACCTAGGCTGGACACTGAGCAGGTGCACATAGCAAAGCTCTCCTGGCCACAGTGTTCCACATGAGGATGAGATATCTTGTGTTTCTATACGGGGGGAGGGGTCCTTCTTGAGGCCCTGAAAGGGGCCATTATCATAACCATTCCTGTGTTTTCTCCGATGCTGCAGAGCCTGTTCTCCTGCCTGATGTAACAGCATTAGAACACAGGAAGAGCCATGCTAGACCAGGCCAAAGGGACAGCTTCTAATCCAGCATCCTCTTCTCACATGGCCAACCAGATGCCAGGGGGCCACCCACAAGCAGGACCCGAGCACAAGATGTGGGATGTGAAACACAAGAGCAGTCAAATACAACATCCCTAGAGTGGACATAAAAGGCGATGTCTGGACCAGCCAGTCGGAACTTTCTTTTTCTCCTAGGCTGGGACAGACTTCCTTTACATGAGACTAGAGGTGGGTGTGGCCTCACCTGTGCAGGTAACAAAAGCATAGGACTGACCGCCATCTGTCTCTCTCTCTGACTACATTCGTCAAGGAAGCAACATCTGCTTAGCCTAAGATGCTCTCTTGGCTTCCAGCTTCCAGCCAAGAGAGGACAAAGGAGCTGTCTTCGTATGGGATAGTTTCCAGGTATATGTTACTTTTCTAAGCTAAGTCTGCCTATTGTGAACAGAATGTGAGTGAGTAAATCTTTTTATACTTTTATAGAAAACAGTGTCATGTCTTATATTTTATTAGGGAATAAAGGGGAAAATACCAGGACAGTTGTTATAGAGGCTTTAGCGAACCTGAGCAAATGCATCCACTGAAAGTTTAAAAGGCGAACGTTAAATGCTAAATTAACACAAGTTGGAAAGGCTATGATCAAATAATATATCCTCTCCTGCATCCCTGAACATTCCCATACAAGAGCCCTCTCCCCTCCTGCAGTTTCCAGTAACTGGCATTCAAAGGCATGGCTGCCTAAAGCCTTGGAGGCAGAGCAGAGCCATCGTGGCTACTAGCCAGTGGTAGCTCTCTCCTCCGTGAACATGTCCAACCCACTTTTAAAGCCATTAAAGCTGGTGGCCATCACTGCCTCCCATCGAAGTGAGTTCCATAGTAATTCTGCGCTGTGTGAATCCTAGAGTTGGAAGGGACCCCCAGGGTCACCTCATCCAACCCCCTACAATGCAAGAAGGACTTTCCTTCATCTGGCCTGAATCTTCCAACATTCCTCTTCACCTAGACATTGGAGTCTAGCATGATTTAGTATTTCTTTCTCTAAACGAAAACATCCCAAATGCTGCAGCCTTTCTTCATAGAGTTGCTCCACCCCTAGATTGTTTGGGTTGCCCTATTCTGGGCTTTTCCCAACTCTACATCATCCTTTTTGAAGTGAGGCACCCAGAATTGTATGGGGGGTTCCAAATGTGGCTGTACCAGGAACTTGTGAGTGGTGAAGCAGGACAGATTTTAAGTAGCCCGCGGAATTCCAGTCTACCGCCATAGCTGATCGGTGAGGGAATCTCAAGCTCCGAGGTTCCCTGGCGCTGTGAGGGAGGGGGAGCCGCGAGAGTGACGTGGACCACCAAAAGAGCCCCAGATTGAGCTTTCTGGGGACGTGGGGACTCAGCTGCACCCTGAAACGTTTCCTCTGCTCCCCGGTAAGCCCTAATAAGGGACCCGAGAGTGAGTGGAGTGGAGACATGGGTGCCTTTGTGAGTCTATCTGCTACCTTCGCAGATAGGGTATGTGTGTGAAGCTCTGTGCCGGCAGCCTGTGGAGCGGTGGATTCTATCCAAATTTACAAGATTTGAAGACATTGGACACCATGAGTAAAATAAAAGAATTATTAATCTGAAGAAATTGGCCATGTGAGGAGATTTAAAAACGGAAGTCGATCTCCCCCATTGAGTGAACTGCAACACAGTTATCTTGCCCGAAGCCAGGAAGATTGACAGGAAGCTTTTAATTCCCAAAGTTTGGACAGAAATCCTTCCCCCGAGACAGGGTAAAGGGGAAAAGGGTTGAATTTAGCAAAACCCATGGAATTTTTTTTTTTACTGTGGACTGGGGAAAGTCCTCCCGTAAGCTGGAGTCGGGTCCCTGGAGGGATTGGCGAGCCGCCATTATGACGTCACAAAAGGAAGGAATGTGTTTACATCTTCGAGGTCATGAACTGTCAGTTTCAAAGAGAGAGCAAAATAAACGACTGCGAACAAGAAGTTTGAGAATTGCTCTTTCTGTAAATGATTATAAGTCTATCAAGCTATGAAGAAGAATTGAAAATGCTAGTTTGCAACCGGCTCACATATAACTTTTGTTTTTGAAGTTTGGAGATATAAACTGCACCACTTCCTGCTTTGTAACCTTGGCTGTAACCCATGAAATTTGAGACCAAGAAGCCAGCAGACATAATGACACCTGACTTTGTCGACTTCCAAGAGGAACTTTTAAAATTGTTATGGGAACTCAGAAGCGAGTTACAACAGAATACAATACAGATTGAAAAGATAAATCAGAAATGCTTGGAAACCGAAAAAAGGATGGAGATACCAGAGAGTCCAGAGGAGAAAGATGAACATTTATTTGTCTTGGACATTGAAAATGATTTTAAAGAAGAAGAGGAAGGGATGGATCAAACTGGAGAAAAAAAATTACCAAGATCCAGCTTGGAACATTGCTCACTCTGTGAGAGGGGGGGGGGAGCAAGACCCATGCTTGGGACAAAAGATTTTTGAAGAATGACTAGTTGGATCATTGTTCTCCCTGTGAGAGAGGGAGAGCAGGACCCATACTGGGGGCAGAACTTAATGGGGCTTAAAACTCTCAAAGGATTGCAAAGTGGTGTTGCAAAAATTGTAAATTTTTGCAAAATTCCTGCTTGGCAGGGGGTTGGACTGGATGGCCCTCGTGGTCTCTTCCAACTCTATGATTCTATGATTCTATGGTAACTCTGGTGGTTGGCATCAGGTAGCAGTTAGAGAATTGGGGGGGCAGCAGAGGGGGAAGAAAGATGTGTGCCTGACAGATTGTGACAAAATGGGAGTGGGGTGAGAAGTAATAATGGATAATATTTTCTGACTGGACAAGATGGCCCAAAACTGGATTGCTGTATGGAACTTGCGAAACCGACTGGGAGATAATGTTGTTATAGTTATTTTCTTTGTAGTTTTTGTCTTTTGGGTTATTTTTTATCTTTTGTATTTTTCTATTTTTCTTTTTAGAAAATGAATAAAGATTATTTTGGGGGGGGGAAAGAGATTTTAAGTAGTCTGCAAATGGTGCAAATATCATGCCAAAGTCGACCAAGCACTCTTTAGAGCATACCATTCTCTTGACCTTGTGGTGGTGAAGGCAATGAAGAAGGCTCACTTCTTTGCCTCCAGTGAAGCTCTGGCCCTTGAGGGAGTTTTCCCAGATCCCTCGGAAGCCTGCTCTGGAGGGAGCTTTTCAGCCACATCACTTGGCTCTGCAGTGATCTTGACACCAATTTGTGCAGAACCATAAGAGGTGTCCAACGCAGCAACGCCACAGCTAGATGTACTTTGTGGGATCACTGGCTTCTCTTTGAAGTTGCCTCCTCCATTTGACCCTGAGAAAAGGCCTGACCTGTTCCGTCCCCTTGCCAAAAAAGAGAGAAATCCCCACTCAAATTCTTCCCTTCCTGATAGGGAGGGAAATCTGGAGAACCTCCCTACAGAAACACCCTCAAATCTGGATTTTGTGTTTTGCTTTGGGGGTTTTGAACAAGCACCTCTGAATGAGAGGCCTGGAAAGTAATAAAAGAGCTTTCCCCCTCAGATATATGAACCGTTCCTTTATGCCACTCACGATGCCGAAGTGGAAACGCACATCTGAATTTGGAATTACATGTTTAATCCTCATTGTAGCCTTTTAAAATATCAGAGGGCAGCATTCTTGCCATCAGGCTGGGCCATGACCTTCTCTTTTTTAAAGAAAGGCTCTCAGTCACTGACGGCTCCCTCCTCTTATCTCCTTCCTCCTCAGAAGCAGACTCCATCGCCATCGCGGCAGCCGCGGTTCCCTTTCACAGCTCGCAAGAATAGACGATTCCTCTCTTTCTTCCCCCTAGCCCCATCTCTTTTGCTGTCGTTCTCTTTCCCAGTCACGTGGCACAAGGTTACGTGGCCCCATACTCTTATCAGCAGAAGGCACATGGTGCTGTGTGGGATCCCGAGCGCAAGTGAGTCTCAGGCGTCAAGCGCTGGGCAGGTGACCCCCCCCCCCGACCTTGAGAGTCAGGTGCCATGGGCTTCCTGGTCCTCCTTTTTGTTAAAAAGCAAACAAACCCAACTCTTTGTTTTGACTTCCTGAAAGCAACTTTTCAGAGAGGGAGAAAAGGATTCTGAAAGGGCAGAGAGCAGTTTGCACACATTTAGCCCAAAAGGAAGAAAGGAAGAAAAAAGAGGGAGGGCGGGAGATCTTTTACTTTTGCTGGTCCTATGATGAAGGGTTTGTGTTTCTCTTCCAGAAAATATCTGGGCCCCCTGCTAGCTTCAAAAAAAAGGAAAGAAACTCCAAAGGAGCAGCCCAGACAGAGGCCTTGTGGTTTGGGGGAAGTCCTTTATTTTCCTCTCTCTTCTCTCCAGCAGAACTACAGAAACAGAGGTTTTGGGTGGATTCTTCCCAATACCCAACCCTCTTTCCATACCAAGAAACCCCCTCTTTCACTGGAACCAGGAAGATCTAGGTTTCCCCACCACCACACAAAGGAACGAGCCCTTTGAATCCATGCGGTGAGGGTGAGGTTCAGAAGAAGAAGCTGCTGAGAGCCCCTGCCATCCCTTGGGACAGAAAGTTTATGGCATGCAAAAGCGGGATTCGGAGCTACTCAGAATATTCACTGGAAGCTCCCCCAAAACCTTTTGGTTGGAGAAGTGCGTGACCAAATTTTAAGAAGGGCAGAATTTGAAGGACAGCTACATTTCAATGAGTGTATCGTTTGTGGATGTGTAAAAGGGAAGATTTGTTTTAAAATGCTAGGTGGAGCAACTCTGTTGGTAGAGCCTGAGACTCTTAATCCCAGGTCAGGCGTGCCAACTCTAGGAGGCCAACATGTCTTCAGCCCTCTCACTGTTGAAAAGGGGGTTAGCCCCCTCAATGTTGGGGGGGGGGGCACGTCACATGTGCCATGAGTCTCATGTCGCAACTTCAGTGGCTGGCTCCTCCAGAGCACTTGGCCTCCTCCAGACAACATGACCTTGTGCATGTGTCATGCACGTGACCTCACACATGCAAAATGTGCACCAGGCCCTTCAATCTTGGGGGCAGGATTTGCCCCCATATCTCCATGTGAGTCAGTTGGTCTCCTGCCACTAATCACAGAATCATAGAATTGTAGAGTTGGAAGGGACCATGAGGGTCATCTAGCCCAACTCCCTGCAATGCAGGAATCTTTTGCCCAAGGTAGGGCTTGAACTCATGACCCATGAATTCCAGCCATGTCAGCTGGAAAACCCCCAGAGAATTTCTGATTTTTTCAGAAGTTTCTGAGATCTTTGGCCCCATTTTTATCTCACTCCAAACTGATTCTGTCACCTTCTGGAGGTGGATGATCTCAGTGAGCCCCCCCCCTCTTCCTTACAGAGGGGAAAGGTCACACAACCAGCTAAAATCTCACCAGAGAATGATTCCTCCATGATGGTGGGTTCACAACAAACCCTATCAACAGAATGTGTCCAATCTGCTCTGTTGCAAAAGCCAGGTAAAGAGTATGTCCAGCCACATGGGTTGGGACCACAATCTATTGGGACAGCCCCATGGAAGCCATGAAGTCTGGAACAAGGAGGGCCATTGGGGGATCACCTGAGCATGAATGTTGGCGTCTCCCATCACCACACCCAAGATTACCTCTGCCAACAGAGTCAGGGAGGCTGCAGTACGATGGGATGGATAGTACCACCCCTGTTCCGTCCCACTGGTCCAGGTCACAAACTCAGACGCAGCGTAGAAAGGAAACTCTTATGGATGCTCATGAGATGCTTCCTTGTCTCCCCACCCCATTTTGGCACAGCCCAATTCATTTCAGCAAAATGATTTTATACTGGCTCTGAATTTAGGATGAGGCTGCTTGAGGTAAAATTGCAGGGCTACAGAATTATGTTTGCTACTGGGCCAGAGAATGAAGCATGAGGTGGAAATATATAGGCAAAGATAAATTTATTTTTGGTGTGTGTGTGTGTTTGTGCTATTCTGCACTCGGCCACCTGTAATGGTGGCGCTGAAGTGCAGCAGTGAGCAGACAAACAGCGCCCCCTTCTGGCAAGTGGGCACAGTGGGCAACACACGGAATAAGGCACCTCGCTGCTGCTGGCTGCTGGGTTTCTGGGTCCTAGAGCCCTGGTGCTTCACAGTGAGCAGTCCCTTGGGTCTTGTTGCCAAGGAATCTGCATCCAAATCTGAGGACTTTTTCACAGGCTTCTACGAGAAAGAAGCAGAGCAAACACACTAATCTGCTGCTCCAACCTCCCATGCCCTGCTGGCTGCGTTTTCACATTTATTTCCTAATGGCCTGCATGTAATTATTCTGTGATTGTAATGATATATAAAATGCACATCAGGGGAGGGAGACTGCTGTGAAGTTGTAACTGTTAGTAGGGCTGTTATTTCAGCACCCTACAGGCACTTGAGCTATGAAGACGGAAGCCAGCTGGGAAGGAAACTGTTGCGCTCGTGGAATCCCTCCAGACACAGGGCAACCTGAAGGGAATTGGCAGCTCTCCCTCGGCCCCCAGCATCTCAGGGACCCCAACAAGCCTGCATCCTCTGGAACACTCAAAACTGAAAAATTGGGCTTGCTCAAGTAGACTGGGTGAGCACTAGAGAGAAATGGTTCTCTGTTGCAGCAACACTTAACACACACACACCCCAAATGCCACTTACCCCCAGTTCTCTTGTGCAGACTTTGATGGTGGTGATTCTCTAGGTATTTCATATCTGACATCAGGCACTTGCCTTCAGCACAAGACAGTACAGTATCTTGGTTCTCAAACGGCAAAAACCCGGAAGTGTTCCAGTTTTTGAACGTTTTTCAGAAGCCGAAAGTCTGATGCAGCTGTCGGCTATTGTTTCCAGGGCACCTGCACCAATCAGAAGCTGCGCCTTGGTTTCCTAACATTTCGAAAGTCAAACGGACTTCTGGAACAGATTAATTTTGGCGCTTTTGTTTTCGCTATTTATTTTGCGTTTTTATTGTTGAGGCTTTTTCACTTAATTTGTTTTTGTGAATCTGTGGAACCCAGTTCAGCTACTGATTGATTGATTGATTGATTGATTGTGTGAATGCGGAAATAGATAAAAGCCCCCCCATCCAAACAATGACTATCATCATTGCAGGTAAGAAAATAAATTAATTTTAATTTTCACCATCTACAATACTATCTTATTTATTTTATAGAACAGTACATTGATTATTGTTTTCATTTTATGGATCAATAGTCTTGTTAGCAGCTGATCATGCAACTGCATTTAGTGAATTTTGTTCTAATTCTATCGCTTATTTAACTGTCCCCTAAACATCCCTTGAAAAATGGGTGAAGCAAACCCAGAAGCAACTGACGCTGTTGGATTTTGATGCTAAAATGTTAATGTCAAATGCTGGAATCTAAACCTACCGTCCAGAAACTGAGGACCTGCTAACTTTGAACTTCCCTGGAATTTCTCTTCTCCCTGATGCTTCTGCTTGCCACAAAGCATCCTCCCCTGCCCACCTTGCCTGATCAGCTAACCATCTCCATGGCTGGACACTGTGGGGTGTGCTTTGCTTCCTGAGATTGTCTCCAACTCTTGCACAACACAATTTCTTCTGCTTCCTTCAGAGTAACAACAGCTTGAGCAAAGCCCACAAACTTGTTGTTACCCAGGTTCCTTCCTGGCCCGGTGACTAATTTTTGAAACCACAAGTAAGGTGTTGTTTTAAAATATTTTCACAAGTTCCCCAGCAGTTTAAAAGTTGAAGAGTAGGTACCAGCAAGACTTTATAAAACCACCTCCAGATTTAGACTGGGGGAGAGAGTGAAGGCTTCTTATGTGAGCATTGATTGAAAGATGGTGAACTGCCAATATGCTTTTCTATCAAACTCATTACTTTTGCCTCTTGCTGCTTAGCTACTTGGAGGAGGTGGATGGAACAGGTCAGGTGGATTTATAGAATTGTCCCTTCTTGGCCATGGACAACTTAGATGGACCCCTCAAAGTAGAGCTGGAGAAATTCTCTGACATATGCAGGAAGAAAGAGGGGAGAGAGCTTCCCTTAATGTCTTCAAGGAAAGGAAGGCAAACCAGGAGAGATGCAGGTGGTGACCACCATATCATGGGACAGGACTGGGAGCCACCCTCTTCCCAGATCAGATGGCCTCCTTCCAGGTCACATGTAAGATGGAGCAAGCTTGTGTTTTGTTGCTTCAGAGGGTAGGACCTCAGAAAGTGGTTGACCCTCCTTCAGTGGAGGTAGTTAAGCAGAGGATGGAGGGCCACTGTCGGTGATTCTTTAGCTGTGATTTCTGCATTGCAGAGGGTTAGGCTAGATGGCTTTTGGGGTTCCTTCCAACCCTACAGTCCTATGGTTCTATGAATCGATGAGGCTACTGCTCACAAAACCACACCAGATGCTGCCTCTTTCCCAACACATATGGTGTGATGACTGAGCATACATGTGCGCCTTCCCTGTCGGTGTTGAACATGCCAAGTATTTTGGTACAGGAAGCATCAGAACAGGGACCCATTTGCAAAGGGTTCCCCCTCCCATTAACACAAGCAACAACTAGGCATTAAAATAACATCCTTGGGCGCCTGTTGCTCAGGCTGCACTTTACCACAGCTGGGAAAACAATTGCCTCAAGCAAAGATCTTGTCTCCAAGTTGCTTATTTTGAAACAGGCAGCAAGTGCTGTGTGCACACAGCAAGGGATAGAACAATTGACACCCCCAAAGCCGCCCCCCCTTTACAAATCAAGGAGCTTCCTCTCCCCTCACCATTTCTCAGACTTTGGAAGAAGCCTAGTAAATCACACAGCATTACATAACCCAGCTCCACAAGGCAATCCAAAACATACCTTTGGGAGGAGGGGGAATAGACAATATTCCTGCATTTCCCTTGCCTGGTGCTGCTGGCCAGTACAGTTGCTCAAGGAGGCTTCTATGCCCTTGCACTGGGAGGGGCTGGCTTTGGGAGAGGGGCAGCGTCTCCTCCCCCAAATATTTTTGCTGCCTGTTCAGCTTCTGAACGAACAGACTGACAGGGGAGCCTCCAAAAATCTTCAATTAAAGAGTGCCCTAGCATTTTGGAATGAAATGCAGTCACCAAGCCAGAGCCCATGGGCTAAGAGGGCTAAGAGGGCCCTGCCCTCTTCAGCTGAGTGATAGACTGAGAAGCAGAGCTGGATAGGCAGCAGAACGAACAAAACAGAATCTTTCTCTTAACACATTTCTCAGCATTTACATAGACTAGGAATCAGGTGAGGAGGACGGAATTTTCCTCCGCTTGTGTCAGTTTCATTCCTTACCTAAAAAGAGGGCTGTAGATGCCCAAAATCTGGAGGAAAGTGGAACTGGGACCCCTGCAGTCCTACCCATCCTTTCCTCAGATCATCTTTATGCATTTCAACATTTATTTATTCCAAGAGAACTAAATCTCCTTATGAGTCTGCATAGGTCGAGATCTATTTTTAGGTTCTTTAGCATCTCTGTATGGCAATGGGAAGATGCTGCCTTTAAATTGTCCTGGAGGTTTCCATCATCCAAGATGCCATCAGTCTCGTGGGACTGGGGCAGAAATGCACTGAAGCTCAAAGCAGCGTGGAATTAAACACACACACACCTGCTCTGGGCATCCATTTTGATCCATCATGGCTGCTCTCCTGTTTGCTGAAGTTGACTGTACCTCAGGCCTCACAGGGCCCAGATGATCAGCATCCATTAGGTCATTGTGAGAAACAGGATCCTGGGATTGGATAGGCCTTTGGTCTGATCCAGCTGCAGAGCTCTTGTTCTGACATTCTCCATTCCTCCCAAGGACGGGCTCCATGGCTTCCTGATCGCTGCCATAGCAAGCACAGGAAGCAGAGAAAGCAGCCCCTTCCTCTTCCCAGCAGTCATTCAGAGGGGCTTCTCAGTAGAAAAAGGCAATGGATGCCTCCAGACTGTCAGTATTTTGTGTGAGGGATTCTTGCACATATAAGGAGAGCAGATTAGAGTGCCACCCTAACAGAGCAGATCCTCTGTGAAAAAGAAACAGTTTTTTTGCTGTTTGGAAAGCAATGGGAAATGCACTGCACCATGTGGAAGGAACAAATGGTTCCCCAGGAAGTCCTATGCAGATCACAAGCCAATCAGAATGAAGGCTCATTGCTGTGTAGCCTCACTGCAAACAAATCAGAATGGATGCTCAATAAAGTAAAGAGGACATAGTCTAACCTCCGTGTAAGCAAAGAAGGATAAATGCTCCATAAACAGGTAGCCTGGGGGAGCCTGATGATTGAGACAAGCAGCTTTGGTGGCTGTGGGTGGAGCCATCAATATTAATAAACATGGTAAAGTAAAGGTAAAGGGACCCCTAACCGTTAGGTCCAGTTGCGGATGACTCTGGGGTTGCGGCGCTCATCTCGCGTTATTGGCTGAGGGAGCCGGCGTACAGCTTCCAGGTCATGTGGCCAGCATGACAAAGCCGCTTCTGGTGAACCAGAGCAGCACACGGAAACGCCGTTTACCTTCCCGCTGTAGCGGTACCTATTTATCTACTTGCACTTTGACGTGCTTTCGAACTGCTAGGTTGGCAGGAGCTGGGACCGAGCAACGGGAGCTCACCTCATCGCAGGGACTTGAACCGCCGACCTTCTGATCGGCAAGCCCCAGGCTCTGTGGTTTAACCCACAGCGCCACCTGCGTCCCTTGGTACATGGGTACCTTGTATATTATTTATCTTGGAATATGTGTACAAAGTTAACATGCAGATTGAAAGCAGAGCTAAGCCCTGAATCCTTGCTGGAACAGCATACTGTACTTTACCCAGGGCTACAAGTGCACTGAGACTCTAAGTGAAGGAGAAGAGGAAAGCTGAGTTTAGTAAGGAGATGCCTGCTTGGTAGGAAAGATCCTAGTTCTGTCTGAGGTGGAGCTACAAAGAGCCCTTGCCTGCTGTTTGTTCTCAGCAGGAGAGACACAGGCCTCCTCTCCCACAGTGAGGATGAGGAAGGAGGATAAAGGAAATGAAGAAGGCAATCCTGTGAGTAGCCGCTGAGTGACGGTCAGCCAGCACAGCTTAAAGGGCAGCCTAGGAAGTCTGGAGGTTCCTCTTCCTCTCTCTGCTTTCCTCCATGCAGACCCAAAAGTCTCTGACACACTGCAGCACTCCCAGCAATTTCTAGGCCTCCTTTCTGGTCACAGCCCACCTAAGACAGCTTACAACATAATCATAACACAATAAATGCAACAGCCTAAAATAACCAAAACCAACCAAGGCATCAGCATTAACAATTTTAAACAGTCACATGGATGAAGGGCTTGTCCACACTTCTGCTCATCCTGTTCCTAGAAAGCAGGGGTCCAAGTGGTTTTCCAATTGTCCCACCAAATATCCCCAGGGATTCCCATGGTTTACCATTGAAGTGGAGGAAATGTTAATCCAATTCAGCAGTAAACAGCTGGTTCTCCTGGGGGGGGGGAAGCAGCAGTGGATGAGACCCAACAGAACAATGAAACAGAACCATATGCAGTATGCCATTTTCTGCGTTTGTAAATTCTGAAACAAACAAACATCTGTAGGAAAAGCCTTCTTTAGGAAAAGGCAGTTTGAAAAGGACAAGCCTTTAAAATCCGCAGTTTGCAGAGGACATGCACACCTCTGAAGAGAGAGAGGCCGACAGTTTGGGAGAAAGGGCAAAAAAAGGCTCCGTTGCCATCATGGCCGCTGGCCAGATTGACTTCACAGGCAGGCTGACAAGCCAGTTCATGGCTCTTCAGATTACTGTGTCCCCAAACTGTTTAAGGCTTTAACAGTTAAAAGCAACATTTTGAACTGGGCTTGAAGCCACATCAGTAATCAGCGCAACTGATATAACATTGGGCGTCACATGCTCCCCTCTCCAGCTCAGCAGCAATTGGTGTCCTGCTCCAGATGGAATTTCTGGACAGTCTTCAAGGGCAGCCCAGTCAGAGTGCAATTCCACCAACTGGAGCGAGCCTCTCTACACTTGGCTCTCTGGGTGATGAGCAAGAGGCTGAGTGGCACCTGCCACAAGCTGGACCTCTCTCTAGCAAAGAGGGGCAGGGAGGCCCGGCAAGCCCCACCTCCTTCCCTCCCCCAGAGGTACTTGGCAGCGCTTCGATTGGCTCAGGTGGGGAAAGGATGTTGAGGCAGCTGCCCCACTGAGGCCCCCCTCAGAGGGTTCCTTCTCTCTCCCCCCCCTGCTGCCGCCAGCCCTCCCCTCTTTATTATTTGTCCTACAACAGCTTGAAACCAAGTAGGGTTAATAGCTCTCCATGTGTCCTGGCGAGATGAAACTACCATTGGGAGACCCAGGACAATTTTTATATAGGATTAGAAAACAAAAAATCAATATTTAATTATCTGTAAGCGTTGTGTGTCACTGCATCTTTAGCTGGCGAAGGCTGAGTGCTGCCGCTGCCTTCATGGACAAAGTTAGCCATTAAAGGATCGCATCTCCTCTCCCCGGACCTTTATGGGTCCCGCTGTAAATAGAGCGCATTATCACCCTGCACACACGGAGCCATTGTTATTTATCTCCACCATCTATATTTACTTATATTTATGGGTGATTTCTCCTGGATATTATATGGCTAGGTTAACTTTAACGGGATTCATTAAAAGGGAAGCTTGAAAACTTTGGAACATCTACCTTTCAGGGAAGGAAGGAAGGAAGGAAGGAAGGAAGGAAGGAAGGAAGGAAGGAAGGAAGGAAGGAAGGAAGGAATTCTGCAGAAAAGAAGTAGTTGCCTATGAGCTGCTGCTGCTGCCCAACCAGGCCAGAGCAAAGCCTCAGGCCACATTTGCACGATATATCTGAAGCGCTATGATACCACTTGAAACAGTCATGGGAATCGTAGCTTAGGGAGGCGAATTAGGCCAGGAAACTGATTGGCAGCCAGAGCAGTTGGACCAGGATTGGTGTCATATGCTCAAACCATCTTGCCCCAGTGAGCAACCTGGCTGCCAAATTCTGCACCAGCTGAAGTTTCCGAACCGCCTTCAGAGGCAGCCCTGCTTATAACGCATTGCAGTAATCCAACCCAGCGGTTACCAGAGCATAGATAACAGGAGTTCAGCTGCCCTGTCCAAATAGGGGCGTAGCTGAGGGAAGCCCCTCCCCATCACTGAGGCCTCAAGTGAGACACATTCCACGGAGATGGGATGGCACTGTTGTGGGTGGAAATTTCAGCCACAAGCCCCGAGAATGGGTTGGCATGCAAGGAGCGAGAAGGTGGCTGTGTTCTACTTCCAGCATCTGAGGCAGTCTATCTCTGAGCACCAGCGGCTGGGGAGCAAGCCTGGAAGAAGGCTCCTGTTTTGCAGGGAGGGCCCCATTGGCCAATGGCCACTGCAGGAAGCCGGATGAAGAGGTACCCAATCCAGCAGGCCGGCTCTTTTGTGCGGCAGATTCCTTTGGTTTAACCTGGTTCAAGGCCAGGCAAAGAGTCACTTTGAGGTGAGCCCAGCGGAACAGAGCCCTCCAGCTTGCCTCCTTGGATGGGGAGGAAAGAAGCACCCATGGCAGGCTGGCTGGGCCAGCTTTGCTCCTTTGCCTAGCCAAACAGCCCGCATTGAAAAGGAAAAAGGAATCCTCCTCAGTGACTGGGAAATGGAGCCAAGGCAGCGATTCGCGGCTCTCCTTTGCTGCAGTCGTTAATTTTTCCCTCTCGCCGCAGAATTACGGATGACTCACAGCCGCTTGCGCCATAAATACGTTCCCGCAGATGCATGGTGGGGGGCAGGGGGGCTGGAACAGGCTGCCTTTGAACGGTTAATTGACTTAATTGCTGTTAGCTGGGCTATTAGCGCACTAGATCCACCCCAGTGACCACAATCCTTCCTTAATGGGGCTCGCTTTATTTGGATGCCAGGCTCCAGTTACCGTTACAGGGGAGATTTCCAGTTGCTGATTACCCGATGAATCTCTAATTGAAGGCACACAGGCGGAGTCGAGCTGCTTGAGGGGGGCATTAATAACCAGCCATTTGGCAAGGAAGCACTCTGAATTCAGGGGGTGAGGATGGGGGGGGTGAGGCAAGTGGCTGTTTCAGGTTGTTGTTGTTGTTGTTGTTGTTGTTGTTGTTGTTGTTGTTGTTGTTGTTGTTGTTGTTGTTTTATATGCCACCATCTGGTCACTCTGGGCAGCTTCCACTATTTATAAAAGCATAGTAAAAAATGAAACCTTAAAAAGCTTCCCCAAACAGGGCTGCCTTCAGGTGTCTTCTAAAAGTCAGATTATTGCCTTGACATCTGATGGGAGGGCATTTCACAGGGCAGGAGCCACTACCGAGAAGATCCTCTGCCTGGTTCCCTGTAACTTCACTTCTTGCAGGGAGGGAGCCACCAGAAGGCCCTCGGAGCTGGACCTGTGTCCAGGCTGAATGATGGGGGTGGAGACTTCAGGTATACTGGGCCGAGGCTATTTAGGACTGTAAAGGTCAGCACCGACACTTTGAATTGTGCTCGGAACCCACTAAGGGAGATAACGACACAATAAAATTCAAAACAGTAACAACCAATTGCCCATTTATTTAAAATCAAATTCACACTATTTAGTTTAATTAATTCAACAAAATTGATGAACTTGATCAAGTGACACCAACTTTTTGACAGCTGATAGTCATTTACACCTCAGTGCCCCCTGCCACCCCCTTAACCTCACCCCTACCCTAGGGAATCCCACTGCCCCCCCAGGGGGTAGTACTGCCCACTTTGGGAGCCACTGAGCTAAAGGAATCAGTTAATCCCCGGATGATGCACGGGCCTTACGGTGAAGTTGCTACAGCCAGGAGCCTCAGATTCTTCCTCTTTTTACATTCTTCCGAGGGGGTGGGAAGGGGCTGAATCCAAAACAAGACCATCAAGGACAAAGTCATCCTCTGTGTTGCACTGATCAAAAGCGGGGAGAGAATATTTAATCATCACGGGCAAAGTCCTTTCTGTTTGTGATTATATGTTGCTGCCATCTCCAGGCCCCCAGTGCAAACACATTAATTGAGTCTCCCTTGATGCAGAGCTGCCCAGAGTGACCGGAGCAACCCAGTAAGATGTTTGGGATATAAATAGTAAAATTATCATTATGGAATAGGCCATCCCTATTTTCATTGGAGAAATATTGAAGGGTATGCCCTCCCTGACCAGCTTTTCAAGGTGTGTTCAGCAGGCAGGATGAAAGGAGGGGCTAGTGGAGCTGAAAGCATCCCCTCCCTTTGTCCCCCTTGAATAGCTTTGTGGCATCAGCCCAGGAAGGGTCACCTACCAGCCAGCTACCCCCAGCCAGAAGGAGGCAGAGCAGGGCCAAGGCCACAGGGGACACGGAGCCTGAACTGGCTAACCCCCTGGTGCAGCTGCTGGTGGAACTGGCTCCAGAGGAGGGGTGAGCAGAGGGTTAGGAACAATCCCAAGACTGACCTGAATTGAGCCCATTTGGTTTAACTGTCATTTATGTGGGATGTAATCCATTGAAACATTCCTAGTTTCCCTAGAGAGGATACAGTGTTATTCAGCCAAGGTAGAATTTCCTGTTCCACCTGGTCTGGAACATCCTCCCCCTGCATGTGACCAGGTAGGTGGGCATGACCCTTGCAGACCCCACAAAAGCTCCAGTCACACAGCCATCCTCCTCTTTTGATGCCATTTCTTCTCTTGGACTGCACTGCTGGCTCTCTGCCAGCAGCACATGGGCCCATCCTTACAAGGATGTAAGCCACACTGTATCTGTAACTACAAGCTAAAGCCTGCCTTCAGAGATCCAACTGTGAACTGAATGTGAGTAAACTTTTCATTACTTATAAGAAAGACTCTTGTGTCTTTATTCTTTTAGGAGGGCATCAAAGGGGAATATACTGGCCCCTTTCATGGATAACTGCCTTGTCATGACAAAGGGGCTTGAACAACTCAGAGAAGCTATGAGCTATGCCGTGCAGGGATACTCAAGATGGACAGGTCATAGTGGAGAGTTTTGACTAAATGTGATCCACCTGGAGAAGGAACTGGCAAGCCACTCCAGTATCCTTGCCAAGAAAACTCCATGGCCAAAGACAACAGACATATAAAAGTTATGACGCTGGAAGATGAGCCCCTCAGGTCGGAAGGTTCCAACATGCTACTGAGGAAGAGTGGAGGACAAGTACAAGTAGATTCAGAGCTGATGAAGCGGCTGGGCCAAAGCCGAAAGGTCGCTCAGTTGCGGACATGCCTGGAAGCGAAAGGAAAGTCCAATGCTGTAAAGAAAAATATTGCATAGGAACCTGGAATGTAAGATCCATGTACAATGGTAAGCTGGATGTGGTCAAAAATGAGATGGCAAGAATAAATATTTACATCCTGGGCATCAGTGAACTAAAATGGACAGGAATTTGGATGACCATCATATCTACTACTGGGGGCAAGAATCCCGTAGAAGAAATGGAGTGGCCCTCATAGTCAACAAAAGAGTAGCGAAAGCTGTACTGGGATGCAATCTCAAAAACGATAGAATGATCTCGATACGAATCCAAGGCAGACCTTTTAACATCACAGTAATCCAAGTTTATGCACCAGCTACCGATGCTGAAGAAAGTGAAATAGACCAGTTCTACGAAGACTTACAACACCTTCTAGAAATGACACCAAAGAAGGATGTTCTTCTCATTACAGGGGATTGGAATGCTAAAGCAGGGAATCACGAGATAAAAGGAACAACTGGCACGTTTGGCCTTAGAGTTCAAAACGAAGCAGGGCAAAGGCTTCTGTCAAAGAGTTCTGTCAAGAGAACAAGCTGGTCATCACAAACACTCTTTTCCAACAACACAAGAGACGACTCTACACATGGATATCACCAAATGGGCAGCATCGAAATCAGATTGATTATATTCTCTGCAGCCAAAGATGGAGAAGCTCTATACAGTCAGCAAAAACAAGACCTGAAGCAGACTTTGGCTCAGACCATCAGCTTCTTATAGTAGCAAAATTCCAGCTTAAACTGAAGAAAGTAGGAAAAACCACTGGGCCAGTAAGAAATCCCTTATGAATACACAGTGGAAGTGAGGATTTATATTTGGTGGACAGAGTGCCTGAAAAACTATGGATGGAGGCTCGTAACATTATACAGGAGGCAGCAACGAAAACCATCCCAATGAAAAGGAAATGCAAGAAAGCAAAGTGGCTGTCGAATAAGGCCTTACAAATAGCGGGGGAGAGAAGGCAAGCAAAATGTGAGGGAGATAGGGAAAGATACAGGAAACTGAATGCAGATTTCCAAAAAAAATAGCAAGGAGAGACAAGAGGGCCTTCTTAAACTAGCAATGCAAAGAAATCTCTTTGAAGGAGCCTCCCCCTACCCTTCCCTCTTTTCAGTGCCCCATATTTTCTCACTATGGGGTCAGCAACAGGGAGGAAGGAACCACTGCATTGTGCTATTCTGGATGCTGTGGGATGCTGGCAGTGAGTGTGTGTGTAAGTGGGGGGGGGAGTATCTTGGATGAATCAGCAGAGGAAAAGACACTGAATTTTAGTGAAATGTGAGGTTATTTTAAAACTACATACAGTACTGTACATGGTTTGTGCAACATGCAAAGGCCCAGAGCCCCTGCAGTCAATTTTGAAAGAACCCCAGAGCTAAGAGTGGCTTTGAATGCATATTCATGAACACCCTTTGGGGGGTGCTAGCCCCCTTGACCTGCAGAGAATCACCAACAACACCAGTGTGGGTGGATTTTGTCTGGGGCTTTTGATAACTACCTAATAGAAGCTGAGCAGTTAAGGTGCTCCCTAACATGGCCTCTCTTGGCTTTCTTCCTCCCGGGCACTTGTTAAAACCACAGGCACTTTGGTGGTGAAAATATGGCAACCCTAGAGAACACCCCCCACTCCAAAAATAAGCATTGCACATATCCCAGGGCCTCTAATGTACGAAGGGTGTCAGGAGTATGGGCAGGAGTCAGGCTCTGGGGCCTGTAGTGCTTTGCAGGACTGGGGCCTGCCTCAGCTTGTGCTGGAGAAGCAAGGAGTGGCCGCTCAGGTGAGGCCACTTGATATCTCACTGCACCTGGTGGCAAGAGCTGGGAGGGATAAAAGCTCAGCATTTCCCTTCAGCTCTTTGCCACAGCAACACGATCCCTGCCTTGTTGCATCTGGCCTCCTGTTCCTTGATCCTTTGCCTTGCTCCTTGACCCTTGGACCTTTGCCTTGCCTTGCCGACGCCTTGCTCCTCGACTCCCAGACCTTCGCCTCCGCCTTGCTCCTTGACCCTCGGACCCTCGCCTCTGTGACGCCCTGCTTCCCAATCTTCGGTTCCTTGACCCTGCGACTGCCTGCTGCTGGACTCTCAGCCCTTCACCATCTGGACCCCGTTCCTGCTTCCACACCACCATCTTGCCCCCGGTCCTGACATCCTGCTACCTCCCGCCAACCACACCATGACAAAGGGCTCATTGGAAGAGCAAGCATGAGCACACACACTCCTTCATTGGTGGTTCTTAAGCAGAGGTTGGATGGCCATCTGTCATTGATGCTTTAGGTGAGACTCAGGACAGGATGCTCAGGTATTCTTGTGCGGTATCCCTCCTTTTATAATAATAATAATAATAATAATAATAATAATAATAATAATAATAATAATTTATTTGTATCCCTCTCTCCCCGGCCAAAGCCAGGCTCAGAGTGGCTAGCAAGTAAAAATAGCACAGTGTACATAAAATCACACAGTCCATTAATTAAAATACATTCTAAAATCAATTCAGAATCAAATGAATGGCAACCATTGGGTTAGAGTTCTATGAGGATTACAGAAGGAGAGAGGGGGGTCAGACTGTGCCTTGGCCAAAGGCCTGGCAGAACACCTCTGCCTTGCAGGCCCTGCGGAACGATGTCAAGTCCCGCAGGGCCCTAGTCTCTTGTGACAGAGTGTTCCATCAGATCGGGGCCACGGCCCAAAAAGCCCTGGCTCTGGTCGAGGCCAGCCTAACCTCCCTGTGGCCCGGCATCTCCAAGATTTTTTTTTATTTGAAGACCATAAGGCCCTCCGTGGGACATACCAGGAGAGGCGGTCCCATAGGTACGGGAGTCCTAGGCTGTATAGGGCTTTAAAGGTTAAAACCAGCACCTTAAACCTGATCCTGTGCTCCACCGGGAGCCAGTGCAGCTGGTCTAGCTCTTACAGGAGCTCATCTCTCATTCTGCCCAGTGAGTCCAGGGGTATGGCACTCTTGATGGGATTGGGAGGAGCAAAGTTCTCCAACAAATGCGCACTTGCACATTTACTCTGATTTTACTCAAAGACGGGCTCTTTATCTACAGATCATCTGAACTGCAAAACACAATGATTGCTTCAATCAAGATGCAATGAGCCTTGTAACTTGAAAATAATAAATTCCATTGCACAACCACTATTCAGCTTTATCACTGCAGAAGCTTGTTCAGTACCTCCTAAGTTACAGGAGGGATTTAAAGACAGATAATGGAGCCAGTGGTGAGGTTGCAGGCAATTTCTGGCCAAAAGGCAGCAGTTTACAGAACCTTCTTCCCTGCCATCTGGCATTGGTCAGTGTGAGCAGGAGAGGTTGGTGGTTTGAGGGCAAGTGCAGCAGAAAGTGATGTGCAAACAGAAGAAGCGAAACATTACAGGGCTGCAGGGGCATAGAGAGGGCTTAGTTCAGCCTTTACCAACCTGGTGTCCGCTACCGTAAGTGTTTTGGACTCCAACTCTCATCAGATGGTTCCTACAGATCATCCGGTTGTGCTGGCTGGGGCCGATGAGTGTTGTAGTCCAAACATCTAGAGAGAGGCAGACAGGCGAAGTCCTAAGCAAGCATGATAAGATTTGGAATGACTGAAGAGAAAAAAATTAAGACTGATTCAGATGTTCAGAGATACGCAGGGTACCGTCCTCCTTGCTCAGTGGACTTGTCGCACCTCAGAAGGCTCATGGTGGAATTGCTTGTTAGAAAGGTCACTCAGGTAAAAAATACCAGGTGTGGAAATCCTAGCCCGTCAGGGAGGCAGCCCTGCCCTCTTCCTTTCCACAGCTGTGAGAAGGGTGGGGCCAAGCTGAGGGGTGGGGAAAATATCAGCGCTCATCATTGTCTTTTATGATATGTTTGTAATTGAATAACCCCCCATTTCCCTTGGCCCCACATCCATTTCATAGTAAAGGTCAGGTGGATTTCTGTTCACGCCAATGAGCTTTGAATTATAGATGGTGGAATTGGGCAGCTACATACATATTCATTGGCTGGAACAATTAGCATTTAAGCTACATTAAGAGCAAGAAGTGTGAAGGCGAGTGCTTGCCTCAGCTCACAGAAGCAGATCTGTCTGTTCTTGTTCGGTGAATCCCTAGGTAGAATCACTCCTTAGAGGAATTGATATTTGAGAAGCAACATCAGGTTGTATTTCAAGGTGTGTTGAACGGATCTGGGAGGGGGGGCACTCCAAGAGACAACTGAGTCCCAAAAACTAGAGAGTCCCAGTCAGTATCAATTTTGTGCAGTCTCTGTTATGAGCCCTGAATCCTGGTCAGGGCTCTGGGAGTCTTCTTCTTCTTCGACTGGCAGGCAGGATGAGGCCCGCAGAGGCCAGCTCACACCAGTGACTGGCCTCAGGAACTCATAGATCTTCCTGGACCTAGATTTAAGCATGGGCACCATGAAACATTTGTGATAGGAATAGGAAAAGTCAGATTTCAGCAGCAGGAAATTGTGGGACAGGGCACTGACTGGAAACAAAGCAGGTCATCCACCCTGACAACTTTTGCCGGCACAAAAACAGTATTGAAAGTGGGATCATGTATAACTGTCCCAGAACCATCAAGAGCACAAATAATCAGAAATGTGCCATAAATAACTACATCCTAAGCAGTCTCTTTAATTTGCATACATTTACCTGTGGACAAAAGCATTCTGGAGCAAGAAGCTTAGCTGTTGCAGCAGAACATCAGCTAAGAAGAGGCATTCCATTCTGTGTGAGAGAGGAGGGTCAAGGGCGCTTCATTGTACTTGTATTTAAAATAGTGCATATCCTGCCTGCCTCTCTCCTCGCTCTAATTAATTCAGGGGCAACTTCCAGTAAGTTAATAGTTTTAAATCTACCTATTTAATTGCTTGAATGATACAATGGGCAGGGCCCCGTTTCCCAGCACGGCTGTCTAGTGGGCACAGCGCGTAGCGCGGCTGCCACAGGCGCAGCAACACGGCGCCCCCTGGCGGCCCGGCGCCACCCAGCCTTGCCTTAGAGCCGGCCAATATCCAATTATCATCTTGGGAAAAGTTACAGCATGCTGTGTGTTGAAGGAGAACTACATGAAAATGATGTATCGGTGGTATTTAACACCTATAACATTAGCAAAGACGTATAGAAATGCTTCAAATGTATGCTGGAAATGGCACATTCTAACACATGGGTGTACGTGCAAGATAACTAAAGCATTATGGGAAATGATTTATAATGAGTTGAAAAAAAATGTTTAAAATAATTGTGGAAAAACTTTTTAGGTGCAGAGATACCAAAGAAGCAGAAACGATTATTTATGAATGCATTGACAGCAGCATGGATACTACTGGCCCAGAGATGGAAAGAAGATAAAGTCCCGGCCAGAGACGAAAGGCTGATGAAGATGATAGACTATACCAAAATGGTGAAAATGGCTGGGAAGAAAAGAACTTTAAGAAGGAATGGGGAAAATTTGCAATGTATTTAAGAGAACACTATAGACAACTAAAAACTTTGGCAGGATTTGACTAACGCTTGTAATGTATTAAAAACTAAGGTAAAAATGGATTATTTAAGAAAAATAGAGAAAATAAGTGAAGCAGTTAAAAAGATTGATTTTTTTAAAATTCCAAATTATTCACTCTATTTTTTAAAATATTTTTATTGATTTTACAGAATTGATTACAAAAACAAACACAATACCCAACACAACAATACAAAATAACATGAAACAAACAAACAAAAATACTAATCTAATATAAATTCAATTTTAATCATTGTCATGTGGACTTCCCTGTATCCCCCCTATCTGATCTCCATTTCCAATCCTCTTTAGCAATTTATTCTATCATACCTGTAATTATATACATTTTATTATCTCTTAACCCTATTTATGAATTATTCACTTTCCTGCCTCTCCCCCTCCCCCCGGGACCTCCCCCTGCCCCCCAGAAGAAACAAAATATTTTCTCCGTCAGACTATACGTCTTCCAAATATCTCCATATTTTCCAAAAGTTAATTTTAATCTCACAATAAAATTTATTTATTTTTAACTAATCATAATTTTCCACCCCCTCCGCAGCTGCAGATTCAATTTCATCCTTTAACAAAAAAACCCCATAAAATCTTAACCTATCCAGTCCAAGTTCTAACCAAAATTATCAATCCATCCAAAAATACAATTCAATTTTTTCACCCCACTCCCCTTCTCCAATGGTTCAATGCCCCCTCATCAAATTTCTCTCCCTGCCACCTCCCAAACCACCCTCTACTTTTGCCCTCAATATTGCCATTTTCAGGCCTCCTTCACTTCTCAGCCAAAATTCATCTTCTCTGTATGAAAACGCAGTCCTTCAGTATTTCTTTAATCTTTGTGTCCTCCTCTCCAAAATCCATATCTTTCTCCTTCCCATCATTTCCCCTCTCCTCTTCCAACTCCTCCTCTTCATTCTTTTCCTGTAAATCCATAATGCATTCCCTGAATTTCTGCCTTTCATAAATACATGTCTTCATTTCCTGTCTGTTTTGCACCATTATGTTCAACATAGCCTGGTAAAAATCCTCTGTTATGTCTTCCATCTCTCTGGTTTGAAGGTCATGACAGGTGAAAAACAGGAAATGGGGAGGAGGCTTCTCTCCAACTCAGAATCGAAAGTTATTTCGCAGCTGGATAGGGAGCTCATTGTGATGTCACAATGTTTTTCCGCGGCATTGAACCAGGGTGTTACTTTGAAATCAAATTCAGCACTTTTGCACGGCTTTAAAATCCACTTAAATTTCTTTTTCCCCTTCCCCTGCTTCTGGGGGGAAGATCAAAGTCAGATCTTTGGAAGTTATTGCTTTTAAAATAAAATGTTCCTGACTTCCCAAGTCTCTCAGTGGGTAGGGACCGACTTCCATTTTAAATCCCTCCCATGGCCAAATTCCCCCCCCCCAAATTAGATCAAATAATTCAGTACTAACGGTACAGTCCTTTTAGCAATTTTCTTTGGAAGAAATTGAGCGCTCAATCCTCGTAGTCCTGCAGCTTCGCTCCATCAAAGGTAACATTCTGAGTCTGAAATGCGCTGCCGCTTCCACCCCCTCGCTCTCAGGGGCTCTAAACAGAGCCTTGCCGGGGAGGGGGTAGCAGCTTTATGCTCAGCCGGACAACTATGCCCTGAGAAAGCTCAATCTGGGGTTTATCAGGGGTCCGCTGCGTTGGAGCGGTTACCCCTCACCTTTGACGCGCTGAGGTCTGTGGAGCTTGCAGACCTCCGACAGCTATGGCTCAATCCGGAAATCTGGAAAAAAGATTGATAATGGTAACCTTGGAAGCACGCAGAGGGGAGTCAAAGCTTGGATGCTAGAACAATAGGCAAGTAGGATCCTAGAATGCAACCACTGATTGGTTTGCAGGAGAAGACCAATCAGGCTCCAGGAAGAAGTTAATCAGCCTATTAGACTGGTAGAATCGTAGAATGCAACAACTGATTGGGCTGCAGGAAAAGACCAATCAGGCTGCAGGAGGGAAGCAGAATCAGCCAATCAGACGGGATTCATTGTGTAAATAATGTATATAAAAGCCTGAGGTTTGGGGGCATTTCATTCGCTGTTTTACAAGCTGCAATAAAGAGCATGAAGTCACTACAGAACTCTGAGTATATTTCACAAAGGATTCAGGGATTATTAAATGATGATGTTGAAGTTTAATGTTTGAATTTAAATTTGCAATGTAAAACTCAATAAAAAAGATTATATTATTATTATTATTATTATTATTATTATTATTATTATTATTATTATTATAAAGATGACCCTCAGGGTCCCTTCCAACTCTACAATTCTAGGATTCTATGAGTTAGTGGATAAGAGTCTCATTCTGTTTATTGTTTGCATACTGCTAATTTTTTTATTTTTACTGTGATGACGGTTTTTCTTCCCTATATGTTGTATGTATGTAATATTAATATGTTATGAGATCCCACCCCCATACACACCTCACTATGGTATTTATGTATATATAGATTGTTTTTCAGCGTAAGTCACTTGGAGACCCTCTGGGTGAGAAAGACAAATAAATGTAATAAATAAATAAATCATTTTAATAATGCCCACCATCCACCCAACACAACTAAATGAGACTGTCTCCCTTATATTGGTTTTCCTCTCACACTTCTGTGACTGACATCCTTAGATGCAGGGTCACTCCAGAAATGAATCCAGCACTGTCCGTGCAGGAACAGAGTCCTCTGATGCCCCTTCCCTGCTTTGGGATCCAGATTATGCCCCCCTTATTGTGTCAGTCAGACACAGAGTCAGGTGGGGGGTCAAATGATTCAGCCAACCTCAGGGTCTCTCTCTGCATCCTGGAGAATCAATATTCCACGCAGAAGCTTGGGATAATCAATTGCACAAATATATCTGGCCTGTAATTCTACTGCATCCTTAATTTATTTATAATGTATTCCTTATACCACCTTTCAGCAGCAAAGCACTGGTTGGTGTGCAAATTAAGGACCCCCCCCTCCAATATCCTCTGATGACTTAGAAGGGGTGTGTGTGAGCGAGTGCGTGTTACAGAGTAATCACAATAGGGAGGTGGGTGGGGCAGAGAATATTTTATCACCTGAAACCCCCCTCGGATGATGAGAGATGGCGAAAAATGCCACCAATAAGGGATTAAACAAAACTCATTCTCATGTAGATCATCAAAGCAGGGGAAGATTAAAAGGTGTTGCGCTCCTCCGTGATGAGCTACTTGGCTGCTTCAGAAGAGACTGAGCTTTTCCACAGAGGGACCTTTGTGGCTGTCAGACTTTGAAAAGTTGGTGTCACTGGATCAAATTAATCAGTTTTGTTGAATTAATTAAACTAAATAGTTTTAGTTGGCTTTTGAATAAATGTGCAATTGATTGTTCCTGCTTTGTATTTTATCATGCTGTTACCATCCTTAGTAGGTCATGCAAACCAGTATTCTGAAAAAATTCTGCACTTATGGACATCCAATGAAGCTGAATGTTGGAAGATTCAGAACAGACTAGAGAAAGAACTTCACATAGCGCATAGATAAAATGTGGAACACAGGTGGCAGTGATAACCACCAACCCTGACGGCTTTAAAAGAAGATTGGGCAAATTCATGGTGCATAAGGTTATCAAAAGCTACTAGCAGCAATGGCTATGCTGTGTCTCCAGTTATGCTTCTGACTCCAGTTGCTGGAAGGGGAGGGGAGCATCCTCTTGCACTCAGCTCCCACTTGCAGGTTTCCCACAGGCATCTGGCTGGCCTCTGTGAGTTCTTGTGCTCTTATGCTCAGCATGGCCAATAGTCACAAACTGAGGTGTAGTTCAACCTAAGAGCACGAGAAGAGCCTGCTGGATCAGGCCCAAAGGGGCTCATCTACCAACACCCTGTTTCACAGTGGCCAGCAGCTTTCTCTGCACTTGTGATTCCCAGCAACTGGGATTCAGAAGGCAGCTGGGAGGCCGCTGGCTGGCTTTCCCTAGTCTCAGTGATCCTGAGCTCAATGGATCCATGTTCTTGGATTTATTCAGGATTAGCATTATTTGCCATGATAGGAAGGTGTCTTGTTGCTTAGCTTTAATCAGTTCTTGGTGTGGCATGGCTTTGTAACCAATACGGTAGAATATCATTTCCCAAGTACAATTCTTTCCTGGGATCAGAGAGAGTTCTTTATACAGCCAGGCTAATTTTCCTGGGTTCTTTGTACCCTGCAATGTACAAATTGGTTTTCAGGTTTTCTGTTGCAACTGGTGAGCATTGATGATCTTGCTCAAAAATTCCAGATTTTCTATAAATGAATCATCCTTCCTTCCTTCCTTCTGTCCATTTACCTCTAGGAATGTTTATTTCTTACAAATAATTCTTACAAATGCATCATGGCAGGTGCTTTGTAACAGTGGTCTTAAACCCTTCAGCCCCACTGTGGTCCTGGTTCCCTTTCAGGTGGTCTCCAAGAATGTGAGGAGGATAATTGAAGAAAATGCTGAAGATGCAGAAGTTCATTAGACATTTCCAAAACATGCCACACTTCAGCTTCAATTTGCACTGCTAAAAAAATAAGGCACTTTTCAGTTTAGAACATTTACTGAAGAAGACAAGCCAGTTTTTAGTTTAAAGAGGGAGTTATCTCTTTAGTATGTATTCAGAAAGCCATCCTGTAACATACCCTCCAACATTTCTCCAATGAAAATAGGGACATCCCATTCCATAATGATAATTTTACTGTTTACACCCCACAGCTTCCTATATATATATATATGGGTGGGGCTGGGTTTCCCCAGCCACTTTAATAAAACATTAAACATGAAAAAACACTTCCCTATACAGGATTGCCTTCAGACGGATCAGGGGTCAGATAACTCCATACCCTCCAACATTTTTTCCAATGAAAATAGGAATATCCTAAGGAAAAGCGGGACATTTCAGGATCAAATCAGAAACCAGGACAGCTGCTCTAAATCAGGGATGTCCCTGGAAAATAGGGACACTTGGAGGGTCAGTTGTAAAGAAACAGACAGCTAACATGATAGCTCCAACTTCTCCAAATTTTCTCCCATTTCACTTTTTAGGTTAGAAGTAGCTTGGGGGCCGGGGGGCCGGGAGGCAATTATATTTCTCCTGGATCTTTAAACTGTGAAAATGCTCGCCTTTCTCTCTCTCTCTGGTGTGTTGCTACTTTGGTACTGTTTTTCCCTTCTAATGGTTGTGCCGCCTTATTCCTGGGCTGGTTACAGGGGTGATCCCAGCTCATTGGGAATCACACCTGCTTGGGGGCTTGGGAGAAGGTCCTGCATCTTGGAGAACCAAAGAGCAGCGTTCTGTTAGCATATCGTTTTTGTAGGCAACAGTTGAAGTTAACTTTAGGAAAATCAAACTTTGCTTGGAGCACACTTTTCGTTGGAAGACATTCAGACTGAGAATTGGTATAAAATAAGAAAGTTTAGGTTTTTTAAGGGTAGTACATTCTTGATTGGAAGTTCTAGCTAACTAATTTGGAGAAAGAAAAAAGGCTTGCCCCTTTTCCCCATAGAAGATACCTCCAATATGACCTTGGAACTCATGGTCCAGAAAATATGTGAAGAGGAAATTGTAAACTAGATACAACCTAAGACATCTCAGCCTAAACTTTAAAGGATTAGGAGGTCAGCATAGAGGTTAAAGGTGAAGGACTAGCCCAGGAATCTGGAAGCCCCTCTCTCTAGTTGTTTGAACCCTTTTCTGCAAGCTGAGTTGCACCCAAACTTCCAACAATGTCAACCCCAGGAAATGCCATCACCGCCTGGTAGAAGAATCCCCGAGAATCTGCTGGGCCACAGCAAACACCAGAGGAGCAGGCCAGCTATTTGTGCACCAATTCAGGTTTTGTGTCATCTGTTTTTACTCTGGTGTTTTACAAGGGAGAACGGCTGGGCCTTTTGTCACCCCTGATTGCCCTCCGCTTGCTCTAGCATTTTATAGTTTCAGACAAGCAGCCTTCACCTGAGGACATGTCACAGCTTCGCTGGTTACTTGTACAAAGGGGGGGGGCATCATTCTTTATCTCTTCCTCCACCACAAGCTGGTTGTAGTTTATGAAGTAGGGGAGAGGAGAGGAGAGACAGAGCCAAACAACAGCCGCAGCCAGCAAGAGGAGACGGCAGGCCTCTCCATTTAGCACAGATAGATTCACAGATATTATGGATAGTCCAGAAATTTCAGGGGGCTGAATCTCAGATATTATGCAAATAGAATGTTAAGTTGTGGGTAGACATTGCGGATGGCACAGTGATTTCTTCAAGAAGCTCTTTATTTGATAGCTGAAACAGAACTGAACTGAAGTGCTGCTTTTATAGAGGCTGGCTCAAACAATGTAACAAAACATCATTCAAAATTCCCTCCTAAAGTTCCCTCCTAAAACAACTGCCTCTGACCTGAGGGAAAACCAAATACAGTGACTTCAATACATAACACCCCTCCCCACCGAGAGAAGGCATTAGTTAAGAGCAGGGTGGTTCCAATAATATTCGTAGTGGTTCCCCTTGGGTGCAACGCATAGTGGTTAGAGTTACCAGTCTTAATCTTTTCGGGAACATAGTCCTTTAGATAGGCTGGCTGCTTGGTGACCCAGTTGGATTGCCGAGGGCCAGTGTTTGAGTCCAGGGGGTTGCCCGCTGCCTGCTGAAACCGCAGTGCGGCCGAAGGTGGCGGTGAGCCCAAGTCGCCTGCCTCCACTACTGTTGTGGAACCCTCCCCGATTGGACTCTGAGGCCAGTCAGGTTCAGCAAAGGACTGAACTTCTGGAGAGTCCGGCCGAACCTCTGATGCAGCTTGGCTAAGTTCCCAGTCTGTAGATTGTGAGGGGGGTATTGATGGAGCCTCGCCGTCTGTTGGTGTCTGCTCCGGAGCTGAGGCCGCAGTTGGGGGCGCTGTGGCATTGTCCAAATTCCCAACCCGGCGCCTCAGCTGATCTATGTGTTGGCGCCACAAGCATCCGTCCTCGACTGCCACCTGGTATGAGCAAGGCCCAGTGACCCCCACTACCATGGCCGGTACCCAAGGAATGTCCCCCAACAAAGTTCCGGGCAAAAACCCGGTCCCCAGGAATAAAAGACCATGGTGCGTTTGCACAGCCCATGGGTTTGGCTACAGCAAAGTCTGGGTGTAGCCGGTCGAGCGGAGACCTGAGGCGGCGGCCCATCAGCAGTTCAGCCAGACTCCGCCCTGCGGCTGCATGAGGGATGATGTGCTGCACGAGCAGGTGACCCGCTCGTGCCAGTCCCCTTGGTTCAGGCGCACCAGTGCCTCTTTCGCCGAGCGCACCATTCTCTCTGCCTGGCCGTTGCTGGCAGGATGAAACGGTGCTGTCAGCGCATGGCGGACGCCCAGCCCCAGGAGGTACCGCTCAAGCGTACCTGTAAGGGTGACTCCCTACAGGGAGCCAGCCCCCATCATCCTGACATCCACCTCGCCAAGCACAGAGAGCAGCAGTGGGTCTGAAGCAGCCAGAGGGGGAGGAAGAGACTCGGAGGGGGAGAGAAATCAGAGTGAGGAACAATGGGAAAGCTCGGGGGCGGAGAGATGCAGACAAGGGCTCAGGGATGTGGGAGAGCCTTTAATTAACATTGGAAAGGACTTTTGTTGAACCAGGCAGAATCAGAAACAAACATTCTAGAAGGACCTTGGCCATGGGAAAAGGCATTATTGGCCAGATAACATCATAGCAAAGTGCTGTCTGTGTGTGTGTGGGGGGGGGTTTCCCCATTTTAAATTCTAGTTCCAGAAAACTGCAGAAAAGCCTCCACCAAATGTGGAAGCCACAGGGGATGTGGCTGCCTCAGCCAGAGGATGCCTCATCAGAGGATGACCTGGAGGCCCCAGGGTCGAAGCAAGACCTGGATCAGGCTCAATTTGGGGGTGAGGAGCCAGGATCCTTGGATGATGCTGAAGAGGGGCTGTCCCTGAGTTGGAGGGAAAGGCAGCACTTCAAATGCCAAACCCACTCCATCAGAAGATGTGCCCTACTGCAGGTGAGTAAGACCCTTCTGTAGAGGAGACCTCTGAATGAAGACAGCTGGTAGAACACAAGAAGAACCTACTGGATCAATCCAATGGCCCATGTAGTGCAATTGCCTAGTTTCATAATGGCCAACCAGATGCCTATCATCTGAAACCTGCAAGCAGGACCCAAGCAGAAGAGTAGCCTCCTCTCTTGTGATTTCCAGCAACTAGTGTATGGAAGCATCAGGGATGTGGTTCCAGCAGCCCCACTAGTACCTGGGTGGAAGTGTTGTTGGAACAGCATCTTTGTACCAGCAGCACTGTGCTTTGACACTGCTGGCTACCTGCTCTGAACCTTTTGCTTGACTCAAGCACATCCTCCAACTGCCCTGAGCTCTTCTTTTGAGCTGTTTTTTCAGACCCTCCCTGACCCCATTCCTGCTTGGGTCCCTGCTGGTGTTGACACATGTATTTTTCAGCTGTGAGCCGCCCTGAGATCTATGATTGATGGATGATTTACAAATTTAATAAATAATAATAATATTCTCCCATTCTTTTTTCTGCTGCAAAATCGAAAAAAAGACTTTATGAATTCCAATATTTGGTTGCTCCCAACTCTTGCTTATCAGTCTAGTCTTGATTAGCGATGCTTCTGAAATGTGATCTTTGTGGGTTCCAAGACACTCAAACATCCCTTTATCACCTTCTGGACTAAAGTGCAGGTTGAAATTTAGTGATCCAGCAACTTTCTCACTTAGCAAATGTTCCAGTACAGTTCTTGGCTAAAGCCCCTGCCCCAGCCCATATCAAAATAAGTATAGAATGTGTGTTTTGGAGGCAAAATACATTTAGAAATGGATACTTTGAAAGGGTAGCTATGGGAAAATATTTGTACTTGAATGTGAATTTTTGTACTTGAAAAATTATGGACTTACGGAAAAATAACACTGACCAGGAAGAAACAGTTTCACTCATCCTGCAGGGGACCAAAAAGAAAGCAGCAGCAGGATGGAGAGGAGGAGGCTGCCAAGGCGGAGGGGCCTGCCCTGCCCTGGACTAGTCCCCTGGCTCCATCTGCTCAGGAATGAGTGTCAGCAGAAGTGCAGAAGCCAAGGTCAGGCTGGCATCCCTCAGGAAGGAAACGGATTTGCCAGGATGAGAAGGATGGTGGAGAGAAGGGAGGAGGAGATATTTCCTGCAAGGGCAGGGTTCTTGCTCTTGGCTCACTTGCCAGGAGCGGCTCTGTACAAGCCCAAAGAGTTGGCAAGGAAGCCCCCAAACACAACGGCTAATTCCTGGGAAGCAATACTGCAGGGATGTGCCGGTGTCGACATGAGGTGACTTAGCAAGGAACTGGGGTGGGGGTGTGAATGGGTGAGTAAGGGCCACAACGGAGCCCAAACTGGGACCTCCCTGTCTTGACCCAGATCCGCCTGAATGAGCTTCCCTGGGAGGAGTGGATCCCCCACCCCCACTGCTGCCCATTTGCTTTCTTGTTTGATACATACAATTCCATGAAGACAGCATATTGGGAGCTCTTTATCCATGCTCCCCTGTGCATCAATGGGGAGAGGAGGGGACTGAAAGAAGAGGGCACTGGGACAATCTGTGGCACATGCCTCAGCCGCCGAACCAAAAATGTGGACCTTACAAAATGCACCAGTGGAGGAAACTTCCCAAAATGTGGGTTCCATCTTTGGAGCAGGGACCAGGTAGTTTGGAACTGCAGGATCAGTGGAGGAATTGGGATGGGAAGGATCCATGCCTTCCACCTGCATTTCAACACCATCCCATGGAACAGAGCTCTGGTGAGTGAAATGTTCCTTCTATGCAGCTTCCAGCAAAGAGTTGCTGAATTGGGGTATCTGCTAGGAAGTTGTTGTGCCTCCTCCCAGCTGTATGTTCCCATAAAACGACACACATGATGGATTCAGTTGGATGCTTGCATATATTATTTGGGTACCAACGTATTTCCAGAGTATGTGCTTGCGTGTGAGATAGAGAGAATTTATACATGTTTGCCTAGCTGTGGAGTGTGTTTAACAAAGAACAAGCCTGCATTTCCCTTTCTGTATGAAATTAACATACTTTATAGTCAGCTGTAAAAAAAATTCCTTAAGGGTATGAAGTTTATAAAAAATTCAAACTAACAAAGGAAATGTATAAAAAATTGATCTTTTAGTAGTAGTCATTGCTCTGTTTAAAAAATGGAGAGCTTTCATGAGAACACAAAACTGGAGGCATCCATTATATATAGGGGGGGGCGTGTTTGCGTTGGGGAAGGAACAATGGATGCGAGAGGAATCCAGGCCTCTGTCCTCCACCTGAACATGTCTCATCTCACCTGCCAGTGCCTCAGAAAAAAATGAGAGCCTCCAGTCCTTGCAAGGCTTGACTGGGAGGTCCAGTGTTGGATTCGCTCCGTCTTTCTGTAAGGAATATGGTGTGATGGCCCCTAACATACAATGCTCCTCTTTGCCCTTGTTCCAGCTTGAAAGCCATCTTTTATCCTTCTTGGGCAAAGTCCAGCAAAGAACCCTCCTGGCCTATGCAGAGTCACCACTCTGGTCCCCCTTTCGTTTCAGGGGAAACTGCAGCAGCAGCAGCAGCTGCTGCCTCCCCAAATGCTCCACCCTGAGCTGGTTCTGGTGCATTCGGCAAAGCCTGAGCTGCTGCTGGTAGAGGCAGGAGAAACCGGTGATGAGCAGGGAAGCTCCAGAAGCAAATCCCTGGCCTTAAATACCCCAAACTCCAGAGAACTTTCTTGGCAGGAAGCAAAAACCAGGGAGCTTTCCACGGCAAACAGGCTCATAAAGACACAAATCCTTCTATGGCCTCGTAAAGGCATTTAAGCTTCCACTTAAACCTTTGCCACTCTCCACACCCGCCAGACGAGCAGGAACACCAGCCATTACTATAAACCTATAATTGCATAAAGCCGGGTGACTAACAACCTCTATAAAAGGAAACCAAGGAATGCCGTAAAGGGTTTATAAGGCCACAGGGATGGTTTTAACGTAGTGAGTGGTCCTGAACTCCCTCTGAACATGGTGGCGGCTGCAGACGTTCCCTCTTCCAAGTGCTTCTTAAGAGCTCCACATTACAAGGGCCTTGAAAGCCCTCAACACATCGCAAAACCAGCCCCCGCTCAGCTGCTCCTGAGCCGCTCGGCAGACAGCTGAATTGGGCTGCCGATGGAGCACTCGGGCTCCTTGAGGAGTGCAACAACCCCCTGGGGACAATGCCCAGGGCCAATGGATATAAAACTCCACAAACTTAAGATGCTTGGGAGGGAAGGGCCCTTGGGAGATACTGCTGCACTCAGGATCACAGGAAGCTTGCCTTACACAGAGCCAGACCACTGGTCCATTTAGCTTAGCTCTGCCTACACGACTGGCAGCAGCCAGGCAGGAGACATTTCCATGCCTACCCAGAGGGCTGCCATTGGGGAATGAACCAAGGGCCTTCTTCATGCAAGGCAGGTGCTCATCCACTGAGCCTGGGCCCAGCCCCGCTCTCCAGGAATCTCTTTGACCTGGAGGTTGTCCGCCCTCAAGCCTGAGATGGGAAAGGTCAGGTGAAGAGGTGGGCTCTTTGCACTTGTGCTTGCCATTTGCTCTATCCCTCAGCTCTACCACCCTTCTGTGGAGCTTCCCTCCCACCTTGACCTGCAAAAGCAATGAGGGCATTGGGCTTCCCGTTCCCCTCCACTTTTGCTGAGATGCTTCCCAAAGTTTGGTCCAGGGGGGAGGAGGAAGAGAAGATGTTTCAGGCAGCTTGCTTCTTTCCCTGAATCTCCTTGCACCCTCCACTCTTCTTTCATCCTTTTATTTCCTCTCCCACTCTCTCCTCCAGTGAAGAGAGCAACCATGAGGCTGGTGCCACTGTGAGGGTGCTGGGTTGGTGACCGGCCCCCAGCAGCTCCTGAGCCGCTCCATCCAGTGAATCCCAAGCCCTGGTGAGCTGCAGAGCAAACTTCCAAGCCTTTGCAAATCTGCATCAGGAGATGAAAAGAGCAGGTGAGTTGAGAGCAGCTTCCAGTGAGGAGCATTTGCATTTCACCCGAGCCTCTCATTCCTTCCCCACCATCTCGTTTAATGTTTTTCAGAGAATCTCATTATTGAGCCCTTTGAATGTGAACCTCTCTCTGCCACTTAAGCAACACTTCTCAAATCCAGGCCGATAAGACCAGAGAGCTTCCTAAAAGGGAAAAGCTGGATTAGCCACAGACCTTTGAGTGCAGGCATAGGCAAACTCGGTCCTCCAGATGTTTTGGGACTACAACTCCCATGATCCCTAGCTGACGGGACCAGTGGTCAGGGATGATGGGAATTGTAGTCCCAAAACATCTGGAGGGCCAAGTTTGCCTATGCCTGTTTTAGTGACAGGGCAGCTCACCAAGAGGGTCCCAAAGGTTCTGGTTGACTGAAGGGCTTTGGAAAGGCCCAAGGCTGCCCTATGTTGGACTGGAATCATGTTCCAGCCTCTGCAAACATGGTGCCTGATCTAATCCCGAGGTGCCACTCCAGGGCAGGTCCCCCGCCACCAATTCCCAGTAGGTGATGGAAGACATGCCACTGTCTCCACATAAGCAGAGCCCTGCAGCTGGAGCCCAGCATCCTGGCCTCCTGGGGGCCAACCGGGTGCCCCAATGAGAAGCGCAGAAGCAGAACCCGAGGGCGCTGGCAGCGGCAGCCCTCCACTCCAGAGCTCCCAGCAGCCCCGGTCCAGAGGAATAGCAGCTGCAGCACTGGCGGAAGCCTCCTCCTCAATTAATCCACCTTGGCCCTTTTCCTTCTCCCAAATCTTCTGACATTCAGCCAGGTTCTAGTTTTATATGAAAGATGGAGAGAGGAACCATCCATGTCAGCTTCTCTACATGCTACATAGTTTTATGCAGCTCTCTAATTCCCACATCCCACTTGCCTTTTCTCTAAACTAAAGAGCCCTAAATGTTTCAGGCCTCCTTTGCAGAGGCTTTTGCTCCAGCCCCTTGATCAGCTGCATTGCCTTTTCCTAAACCTTTTCCAGCTCTGCAGACTCAGTCTTCCCCCGCCTGCAATGGGAACAATGAAGCAGGCCTACCTGCCAGGAGATGCTGACGTAACAACCATTCCAACATTTTACTGCACTAGATAGGAATATATCAAATCTGTAAATTTCAATAATTATGCAGTCATACCTTGGTTTTTGAACAGCCTAGTTCTTGAACATTTTGGCTCTTGATCAAAACCTGGAAGTGACTGTTCCAGATTTCGAATGTTCTTTTGGAAGCTGAACGTCCGATTCCATTCAACTTCCAAGGTACGACTGTAAATTAATCTCTCTCTCTCTCTCTCTCTCTCTCTCTCTCACACACACACACACACACACACACACACACACACACACACAGAGAGAGAGAGAGAGAGAGAGAGAGAGAGAGAGAGAGAGAGAGAGAGAGAGAGAGAGAGAGAGAGATTCTACATAGAATCTTTTGGTCTAATAATTAATTAATTAGTTTTTATTAAAATAAATGAGCTGTTTGAACTGCTTCACGTGCATGATGCCATTGCTATCATTAGGACAATTCTGCAAGGTGAGGTCTGTATTCTGCCCCATATGGGGGTGACTGAGAGAAGGAGTTGAGTGTGGCTTCCCTGGAGCCCCTGAGGGAGTTCCTGGCTGATGTGGATTTGAATCCAGGGACTTCGTAATTCACAGCTCAGGCTGGAAAGGAGAACTAAGACAGTCACCAGCACTGGGCCAAGGTGGGACTTAAAGACACCACACACCCCCACCCCCTCCAGCCCAGCACCGTTCATCTGCAGCCCCTGCTATGGGTCGCACTGGGTGGAGGGAGAAGAGTTGGTGTGTGCTTAGGCAGGAGCCGATCTCTGCCATTGGCAGCAGTTCAATCCACCTAGTGAACTAAATTGATTTTTTATAGCTGCTCTGGAGCGAGTTTAATGAATCTGTTAGTAGCTGCATGGCACTTAAACCTTTCCCTGGCTCTGGACCCACAGTGGCAGCTTTTAATAATAAAAAAGCAGAATATTACTTAAGACTTGCCCCTTAACTTCACAACACCACCTTGCCATCAAGCTGTTTGCCGTGTCATTCTACATATCAGCTTAATTCACGACAAATGGAGCCATTGGGTGGTGTTATAGTGTGGAGCAAGTACCTGGAGGAGCCCATTGGCTGCAGGCGGGACAGTCTGCCTTGTTGCCCCTTGCAGCCTGGCGTCCGTCTCTTTTAAGCAACCTGGTTCAGTAGAAGAGGGCCTTGATTTCAGCCAGCCTAGTGTGGCTCAATGCTAATGGGAAGACTGACTGGATTTTAATTGTGGCCATACAGCTTTGTGAGAGTTGTGGGAGCTGGTCCACCACCTTCCTACCAAGGCAGGGAGCAAAGCTAGAATTATCCGGCTCTGCCCATCATGGACTCAGGCTCCCCCTCCTGTTGGCCTTGCAGTTTTCTGCCCTGCCAGTTCCAAAGGGCACCAGCCACAAGTAAACCAAGATGGCAGCCACCAAAAACGATGAGGATCTGCCTAAGAATAAGCACACACTGCAGAGTGTCCTACACAGTTGGATGCACAGAGGGGCAAAAGGAATGTTATAGGTAAAGGGACCCCTGACCGTTAAGTCCAGTCGTGAATGACTCTGGGGTTGTGGCGCACATCTCAGTTTACTGGCTGAGGGGGCTGGTGTTTGTCCGCAGACAGATTTTCGAGGTCATGTGGCCAGCATGACTGAGCCGCTTCTGGCGAAACCAGAGCAGCACACAGAAACGCCATTTACCTTCCCGCCGGAGCTGTACCTATTTATCTACTTGCACTTTGACGTGCTTTTGAACTGTCAGGTGGGCAGGAGCTGGGACC
This sequence comes from Zootoca vivipara, assembly GCF_963506605.1. Taxonomy (NCBI): domain Eukaryota; kingdom Metazoa; phylum Chordata; class Lepidosauria; order Squamata; family Lacertidae; genus Zootoca; species Zootoca vivipara. The sequence goes on from NC_083292.1 coordinate 999,961, forward strand.
GAAACAACGGGAGCTCACCCCGTCATGGGGATTTGAACCGTTGACCTTCCGATTGGCAAGCCCAAGGCTCAGTGGTTTAGCACAGTGCCACAGAGTGGCAAAAGGAACGTTAAGGGGTGGCTAATCTGCTCTTTGTGTACCTAGACTCTCGGGTGGGAGCCATGTGTGGCATGGAAAACCTCTCGGCTCTTCCACAAAAGGGTAGGAAGTTCAAGCACTCAGGCTCCTCTGCCCCTTCAACTTCTAGCTTTGGGGGGCGGGTTTCATGCAGTTCTCCAAGCAAAGCAACATTTCTTTACAGAAATGCATTTATTAGGGGGGGAAATGTGCACTAAAATGCATATGTCAATAAAAATGCAATAATTATTTTTTTTAAGGAAATTGGCATGCAGAAAAGTGTGTTAGGCGAAACTGCATTAAAATTAGAATTTTAGGGGAAATAATGCTGAAATACTGACAATTTTCATAAGGCATTTTTAAAAAAATTGATAAGGAAATGTGGAGAATGGAACCTAACCTTGGAAAAATGAGTAGCTGTGTAAACCCCAAATTGGCAAATTCATCCATCTCTCACTCAGCCATTTGACGGTAGTGCTGGCAAAATGCCTGTGCAAAAAATGCAGCATCTCAGAAAATGGTAGTAATCATGTTGGGAGACACACACTGATTTTGCTCGTATTTTAAAGCAAAAAGCTCTCCATGCAGAGTTGTGCAGAACCTGCCCTGTTCCCAACTCCAAAGTTGCTGCCATTTTACCTGTACGTAAAACTGTGACTGCGAGTGAGCCGAGCCTCCCTGGGGAGCGCTGTGTGCCGAGCGTGTGTGCAAATTCCCATTCCTGGGGTCAGAAAGGATTCCTGTGGTAATGCAAGATGGCACCATCACTGGCAGTTTCTCGCACTGTGCACAGCTGTTGGACTCATTCCTGCCTCTGAAACAGCTGCTGGGAGCTGACCCTGTCGATCAGAAAGTACCAGGAATCCATGGAGCCGGCTCGCTGCCGGGGAGGTGACATAAATATTTTCCAACATGCAGGCAGCTCTCTGATTGGTTGATTCCCTGGAGAGAAGGACTCTGGGGCCTGGTGTGCACATCCAAAGCTGGAGTTTGTTCTTGAAAAAAAAAGCACTTGTGTCTGGATTTAACCCTCAGTGAGCAATCTCAGTAGGAAGGAAAAAGAACTGGGGGGTCTCAATGTTTCCTTCCTAGCTTTCTGATTGCATTTCCACATGCTCGTCCTCTGTTGCCTTTGCCAGACCGCAACGTTCGCATCCAACATGACAAGAATGGGCGAACTCTCAGCTTCATTCTGGAGACAGCAAAGCATTCTCTTCTGAGTGGAATTGGGACTCTTGACCTCTCAGCCCCCATGTATTCTCCATTGGCTGGCTGTTGGCTCATATATTCTATATATATCCTATATATCTACCGTATGTATCTATATCTGTATCATTATTATACTATTTTTTTATTCGTCACCTTATCCCCCTGGAAGGGACTCAATGCCCCTTACAGATAAAAATAAGAATAACTAAAAAAGGGGGGGGGAATCACTAAAAACAATTAAACATGTGTCTGTGTGCACACACACACACACTGCATAACTGTCCCATTTTAACCAGGACATCCTGGAATTACAGAAGCCACCCTGGCTTCTGATTCCATCCCAGGGTGTCTTGGGATTTCAGTCCACGGAGACCAAAAAAATGTGCATCTTTCGGTTCTGCATTCTTTTAATTCTCCATCTTCACCAGCCAGTCTTCTGCCAGATGTTGGCAGAAGATGGGCAACCAAGATATCCCTGTCCTGGGTGTCCTTCCCTTGGAAGCTGTGCTGGGGCAACTTCTGGACCCCACACACCTTTTGCAGGTAGCCAAGAGGTTTTTGGAAGTCAGCTCCTTTCGGCAAGGCCTTCACCCCCAGGAAGGCCCTGGCAGAGCCAACCAGCTGAGTTCTCACCAGCTGCCGGAGGAAGATAAACCCAGAAGCCAGCGGTGGTGGCCCTGGCAGTCTTCCCCCCTGGACAGCCACCAAGAGCTCTTGTTGCACAGCTAATGAGATCTCCTTGCAGATTGCGCCATCTCTGCCCATCTGATGCCATCCCAAGCAATCTGCCGCCTCCCTTCGCTGTGAGTTCTCAAGGAGGCCACTTCAGAGAGCTCTTGCCAGCAAACAAGGTGGGAGAAGGAGGTTTGCTGCCCAAGAATGGAAGAGGCAACACTTCCTGGCAGGTGAAACAAAGGCAGGTGATGGAGCTGAGGGTCTCAGCCAGACAGGACACCCCTGAGGGTGCTGCTTCTCCAGCCTAGAGGAACTGGAAGCTCATCAGACTTTGCGATGGGAAGATCTGTGAGGCAGTTTTTGAGGTATGTGTGTGTTTTAAATCTCTCCCTAAAACCCTAAGTGTTTGTTTATGGCAAGAGACCGGAGGGGAGGCATTGCTGGGCATTGCCTCAGGCATCTAAATGTCTTGGGCAGCTGCCATCCAGCTCATGTAGAGGAATGGCCTTAAACCAAGAAGATGTGGGTTCAAATCCCACCTCAGCCATGACATTCTCTCCATGAGTCAGGGCCTGTCACTTGCACGTCACAGTTTGGGGATCAAACTGCTGGTGTCACTCAACAGTAGAGCACCTGCTTCACACATGCAAAGTCCCAGCTTGATCTCCCTGCTGGGAAAGACTCCTTGCCTGAAACTCTGGGGAGCCATTTCTGCCAGTCAGTGTAGGCAATCCAGGGGTAGTTGGAGCAGTGATCTCACTGGGGGGGGGACTCCCTCTCTTCCCCTTACAAAGATAATGGAAAACCAGCCTGGTCATAAAACAGGTTCCCTTTGCAGTTTGTTTAGTGCACCCAACTCTGAAAAAGTGTTCCTAATTTCATGCCATTTTCTTTCCAGCATTTTAGAATCACAGACTTAGATGAGGCCTCATGCTGAGAGGAGCGGGGCGGGGGGCGGGGAACCAGACACTGCTGGAATAGATAGACAGAGGAAAGCAGGAAGGATTAATTAATAACAGCAAATAACAATAAAAATAATAATTAACTGTCTTGTCTCACTGGCTCTCTCTCATGCTCTGCGTTCCTTCCTTTCTTCTCTCTCTGCTGGCCAACACATATTAATGTGGTAGATGTCTGAAAAAACTGGGGGAATGTTGATGCTTTCTGGCAGTTCTTGAGATTTTAAGGGGAAGTGGGAAATGCCAGGAAATTCTGACATGTTTCAGTAAGTTGTGCTGGGGGTCAGAAAGGGATAGGGTATAAATGCCTTAATAAAGAGGTTTCCCAGGCCCTTGAAGTGCAATGTAGCTTCATGTCCCCAGTAAACAGACTTAGGTTGTAGTCCTAAACCCGCATACCTGGGAGTAAGGGCAGTTGAATTCAAAGGGACTTGCTTCTGAGTAGACATGCTTAGGAGCCTGTCCTCCTAAGACACTCTCTGCACCTCAATTCCCAACTTTACTGGCCAGCACGATACTGTTAAGAGCTTGTGGGTGCAAGACACTCTAAATTCCTGTGTCCAGCAGTGCTAGATACCGGTAAGCATTGATTGAATTCTAACACCTACTAGCCAAAAAAGTGAGTTGAGAGTTAAGTATTGCATCCACCAGTGAGGGCCAAAGCTTGAGTGTATTAAGCTGTGTGCTAGACACTGCTAATCTTTTAATTTAATTAAGCCAAGTGTTAATTAAAAACAAATTAAGCCATACTTGCGGTGATGAGCCATTAAGAGGACAAAGCATCACACGGACTCATGTGAGATGGCAAATGGTTGGGGGCCCTCCCTCAACTCAGAGTAGGGTTGCCCGACTCAATAGAGGACAGGACTTCTGTGCCTTTAATTGCCCTGCTCTCTTTTGAGTCTGGAAACCTTAAAGAGAAACCAGCAGACCCTTTGCTTGGAAATTAAAGAAAGGGCCTGCTGGTTTCTCTTTAAGGTTTCCAGACTCAAAAGAGAGCAGGGCAATTAAAGGCACAGAAGTCCTGTCCTCTATTGAGTCGGGCAACCCTAACTCAGAGATAAAGCCAGAGCTTAGAGAGGTTAGAGTTAGAAGCAATGTGGGTTAGAAGCTGAGAGTTAAGAGTTATGTGATGGGCAAATGCAAAGCAGCAGGCAGAGCACGATGTTGAATCTCTGCTTGGATCCTAGGCTATGATTATGGAGAAAGCAAGATCTTCTTGGAGTGATGATACCACAAACCCTACAATAGGTTCAGGTTGCATATAGATGTGTAAATAACCCAGATATCATGAAGACCCCACAGTCTGCTCCGTGGCTCATTTTCCAAAAGGGAAATGCTCTCTAAGGTGGTCAAGTGATAGGCATCTAGGTAGCAAGAGAGGTGTTAGAGTGAGAAGTTGCATTACTGTATTATTATTCATTTACCCATCCTTTCCCCCAAGGTGCCAGGACCTTTATGTTGTGCGCCATTATGTACACACACACACACACACACACACACACCTTCTTTCATTTTTTGCAGCCATGGTGATGCTAAGAAGAATGGGAGTGCCACTGAGCATGTGCAGTGTGTGTTTCAGTGGGTCACCACCACAGCTCACCCTCGGACAACTGAAAGCAGGCAGGAAGCAGCACTCGGCCTCCTCTCCCTGCTTCCCAATAATGCTTCTGTTTCTGGCCGCATTGTGGGGCCTGCCCATTAACGTGCAGAGCTGTTTGCTTAAGCCCCTGACATGCTCAGCACTGCATTATTCATGTGGCGGCCCATCACTGTGGCAGAGGGTGGTTGGGTGGGTGTGTAGCTGCAGCATCGATCGGTGCAGCTTCAATAACCTCATTTAGATTCCGGACACCAGCTCAGGGACTCTATCCCAGCATCCGGTCAATAGCTTATATTTTTAATTTGTCAATAATCAGTCAGGACCTTGGTCAGGGCCCCTGCTGAGTTCCTCTCCCCCTCCCTTCCCTCAAGGGGGGTGGTGTCATGGGGGGGGTGAAATCATTCAGAGCAGGTCATGTTTATGGCCTCGGCTGAACCAAAGGGAAATGGAGAGATCAGTCAGGGCTTATGAAAAATAACACGCTAGATTATTTTTCATAAACCTGACAAAAGCATATTTATTTAAAGACAAAGATAAGGTACCTGGCCTGCAGGCCTGGCCGCGTCACGCCAGAGAAATAAAAATGGGCTCCAGACTTGAGATGCATGGCCACTGTATGATTTGGTATGTGCTGAAGGAAACGTGGGTATTATGCAGAAGTGGGTGCAAGAGGGCGGGTGGGGGGAGGTGAAGCCCCGCTTCAGAGACAGATCTAATTTGTGAATAAATTGTTGTCTGGAGGCAGGGGGAGCTTAATTGCTCAGATCTCTTAATCTGTCTCTCCCTCCCCTATTTCTTCAGCCTCCCAGTAGAACATGCCTGCAGTTTCAGAGGCAAGCAGGACTTGAACCAGACTGGAAAAAATCTGAAAGTGCCTACAAGTTGGAAACTGCCAGCAGCAGCAGCAGCAGCCCCCCCTAGGAATTGGAAATGTGGGTTGTCCCATTTGCGAGTGAAAGAAAGCTGGCTTTGAAAGTAGTGATGCTGGTGTCTAGGAATTTGAGCCCCTCCTGCTTTGATTTCAGCACTCTTACACTGATCTTCTTTTCATCCACCTTCTCCAAAATGCTTTGATACAGTAGCATGTGCTCCAAACCTTTGCTCTGTTCCTCATTTGTAAATGTTGTGGGCGGGGGAGTTGCAGCTCCAGAGACACCAGGAGATCATCTAGGATGACCCTCTGGATAACTGAGCAGGGGTGCATTTGTGTCTCCAAACTGCAGCCAGGAAATGCAACCCTTTCCCTTGAGGGCTGCAGATAAGGAAGGAGCAGGCCAAGTTCATTCTCCTACTCTCTGTTCCCAGGGATCCTCCTCCTCCTCCTCCTCCTCCTCCTCCTCCTCCTCCTCCTCCTCCTCCTCCTCCTCCTCCTCCTCCTCCTCCTCCTCTGCTGCCACCAGCCTTAGTTGCTTTGGGAAGGAATTTGCCCCCTCGGCTTGGACTGCAGGCAGCCTGTGCCACACTCCCCTCTGCAGGACAAAGGAGCTCATTGACGGCCCTGGAAAGGGCTCCAGAACAGTCAGGTCAGGGATGAAGCCTTTCGCTAGAGGCTCCCCTCCCCTTCATGTTGTCTGGCATTTTAAAAATCCAACCCCAAAATCCAGCCCCACCCCCCAACCCCGCAATGAAAACAAAAGAAACCCTCTTTGCATATGAAGAAAGGTGGTGTCTCTAAGGAACAGGAATTATTGCATATGGATCAACCTAGGATCCACTGCCAGGGCAATTTCTTCCTGCTTGGTTGTCATTCCTGGGTTACACAGAGGCACCGAAAGGAAAGGAAAATGCCCCTCCAACAAGACCATTACCTGGCCCTCCATTTACTTGGGTGTGTTTTTATATACTGCATTTGCTTCCAGCATTTTAATGGTTCTGTTCTTCATTTTGGTCCACTTTGATGTATTATACAATTTGCTCTGCAGCTTCCTAACCTGCATCCTCCCCTCGTGCCACGTTGTCATTAACTGCTGTCTTTGGGCTGTTTGTTCTTCGCTTTAAGCTTCGTTCTTACTGTGCTGCTGTTATTTTCCTTTTTTCAGAAATCTCAGTTTTTTATTTTAAAAAATCTTAATTTTTTTATGGTGGCATATTCATAGCTGCCAAGTTATCCCCTTTTTTAAGGGATTTTCCCTTATGCTGAATAGGCTTCCTCGCGAGAAAAGGGAAAACTTGGCAGCTATGGGCATATTAGGAAGAAGCCTAGGCTAAAATAGTTTCCCTGGCTGCCTACTTTTCTACATGCAGGGAGCCTTGTTTTGTGCAGAAGCACTCCTGGAATGGTGGAATCCAGGTCCTTGTACACACACTAAAGAAGTGGGCAGTGGTCCTTGGACCATCTTGTAAGTTCTTTTCAATGTTTGCTTTTCTGAGGAAATGTCCATAGGTCGTCGTCGTCCCCCGCCCCACCCCGATTTTTTTCCTGGACAGATCGGAATTTCATGGAGCATGCATTCATTCTTGATCCAGGAACAGCTCTATCCTTTGAGATTCTGATGAATGCACTCTTGAAATCTGGGTTTTGTTCTCTCCTGATATGGAACTCGGCCTTGGGTTTGGTCTTTTGACTGCTTTGAAATCCAGTGATTTCATCTGTGGGGAAACTTATTGCCTTTTGAATTTGCTTGTTTGATCCGTGCTTGATTCAAGGTGGGATTCTGCTTGAGGGGCTCCTTTGCCCACAGATCTTATTATTCCTGCTTGTCTCTTTGTAACAGGCGTGAAATAAGGTCTGTGGCTCTCGTTACCTGGCGATGTCCCTTCTCAGAGCATTTTTGGCCGCAGCCACATGGACACTGGGTGCCGAGTTCAAATCAAAACAGGACAGGGGGGGAATAAGAGGGGGTGCAAAATAAGTGACTGTTGAGCCCCACTACACGCAGACAAGCACACAATGAGTTGACAAGTCAGAAAATGCTTGCACATCTGGACAGCTGCTTAGACAAGCTCAGAGAGAGCTGGACCATTGATCAGGAAGATTCCAATTACCTTGATGTTGACAGGAAGGGAATTGCCAGGATGACGAAGGGAAGGGTTGGTACGGCCCCTCCGCTGCTCATTCCTTTGTGCTGCAGCTCTTGGAAGGAGCCAATAGGGCTGAGGCTGCCATGGACATTCCTAAGCAATGAGGGGGGCTGTGACAAATGGAATGTGGGGTGAGAGAGCAGATGGGGAAGTGAGGCAAGGGGAGAGCCCTGAATGCATGGCTTGTGAAGACTTGACCCAACATTAAGTGACTCTTGGGGTCGGGGAGCTTTGTGAGGGTCTGTCGGCAGGGCAAGTTAAGAGGAAACCCAGGAAGCTCCTCCTTTCTTTGTCCCCCCCCCCCCAAAAAAAAATTGGGCTCAGTCCATCTGGTAAGAATTAGGGCTTTATGTTTCATCAGTTTAAGCACCAGATTAATCAACTAAAGCTGTGGTTGATTAGTTAGGCAGTGGGGGGGGGTGCAGCTTACTGGATGAGGGCAATTGTTTGATTGGTATAGCTGCAAATTTAGGAATCCCGTGTTTAATTTTGCATGTGGCTATTTTGCTCCTGGAGTGTTACTATAACATGGAATGAAAGCAGTAACAGCACCAAGTCAACATTTTTCCTTGCAAATAGCCAGTGGTAGTTTTTTCTCTGTCTTATACTTCCTTTGGTATCTTAAAAGGCTTTCGGAAATGCAAAAATAGATTGCAATGAGGATCACTTCCAAAATGTTCCCCATCCAAGTATCTCCCTGGATTTTGGAGATGCAAATTAAATGGCCTTGTTCTAAACTGATGTATGAGGGTTGCTTGGCCTGTGGGGGGGGTGTTGCTGTTTTGGGGGGTGTTGTTTTAAAAAAACTCTCTTCCCTTCCCACATTACCAGTATGTGCATAGATGAAACATCCCAAACAAGCAGCCACGATGTGATGATGTATGTTCCATTGAACAGAGATTCTTTAGTGTGGTGTTTTATGAATCCTTAAAGCTTCCCAGTAGCTGCAAGAACAACGCTGCAATTGTGCATACAACCAAACAAAGTTTGCTTGTTTCAGGTACATTATCAGTGCTCATGTGTGCATCAGCAATGCAGACAGGAAACGATGAATTTACTGAAGCAACCAAAAGCTGTGGCATGGCATGAGTGCGCCATTTGCAAAAATTAGTTTTAGAAACCCTCCCACATGAAATTGAACTGAAGCAGAAGCCAGTTTAACAGAGGAAAGGGAAAGAAACAGAAAATAGGGTAGTCTCCACTCCCTCATTTAAATTTAACTAATTATTAACCAGCCAATGAAAAAATAATTATTTGGTGCATTATGTCTTTCAACCAAATGGTCAACTGACAGCTGTCATAAGATCTAAGTCTACAGGAAGTATTTGGACAACCTCCTCCCCCAGAAAGAAAGAGGGAGAAAGGGGTACAGTTTGGAGCAGGAGGCACCTGCTGTTTCCGTTGCATTATGGCTAAGAAAGCGCCAAAACTTTCTTAATGGGGGAAGGGGTTGCACTGCCCCTAAATGAGCAGGTGCACAGGTTTGGGGGCGGGGAAACTTCTGGATCTGATAGCCAAGCTCCTGTTGCCCACACCGTGGCAACCTCTAGGTTAGATTACTGCAGTGCATCATCATATGTGGGGCCTTTGAAGATGGTTCAGGAAGTGTAGTTAGTGCAGAATCCAGCAGCCAGGATTGCTGACTCGGACCAGGAAGTCTGGGAATGTTACAACAATTCTGGGCTGACTGCACTGGCTACCAATTAGTTTCCCGGCTCAGTTAGAAGTGTTGGCTTTGACCTGTAAATTGTTACACAGCTCATCTACCTCAAGGGCTGCCTCTCCCTTCTCCACGGGCCTCATCCAGCAGAGGAGCAGGTGTATGACATGTGAGAATGGGTTGTTCCAGTGGTACCCCCATCCTGTTCCCAGCTTTACCAGTTTTTTACACACCAGGCTAAGTCATTTTTATCTACCCAGACTTTGGGTGGTTAAATTTTGAGACCAGGCATGTGCATGATTGTAGCCTCTCCTGTGAGTTGGGGCAGGATTTGTCCTTCTCACGCATTGTCAAATAGGCATTATGGGAAATGTTTCTTTGTCAATCCTTCTTTTCTTTTGAAATTGGCTTTTAGTTGATTTTACCTGATTGTCTTTTATCTTGTTCTTAAGCCACTTTGAGATGCTTTGTTGTCGTTTTATAAACTAGCAGACAAATGTTAATGATAATATTAACCACCAGCAGAACACTGGTGAGGACACGAGGCTGAGTTCAGAGAGAGTAGGGAATAGAATGAGGATGCCTAAGGACTCCATTTCTGCAAATGTTCTCATCTCAGTCAGGCTGGAAGTATTTGTAAAATTTGTGCAGGTGGAAGATTTTGGGTCAACAGATTTCCTTTCCCCTGGCATTTCAGAATCTGCAAAAAAGAAAAAGAATCCTTATAATGTACACCCACCCACACCCTGGTGAAATGACTGTGAAGAAAACCAATCTGAGCAGGAGAATCGCCTGCACCTTGGCCTGCCCAGTATCTCACACCTGTCGCCTTCGATTTCCCTGACAGGCAATTGCAGAAAGCTGAGCTCTGTGCCTTCTGCTGTTATGGAGGGAGCCGCATTATGGACATGTCATGCTCGTGATGTACGGCAGCGCACCACAGACCCTAAATAATGGGCTCCAAAGAGTGGCATTTGGAAAGATTTTTCATTTTATGGTTTCTCCAATAGGGAGGGTCTTTGGAGGGCTGTATTTCATAATGGGGAATCAAACAGAACCACGACGATGCCGAGTGAAGGAACAACTCCAGTCAGAAGAAGTATCTCCCCTTTGAATTGTTTTGTGGGGGCTCCACATGCATGTCCTGCCCAGTTCTAGTTTTAAAACAGAAAAGGTTCTTCTTGTGATGGTGCCAGTGATAGCAAAACTTTGGACCCAGCAGATAGAGAGCTGGGCTTCATCTCTGCAATGGACTCTTTTTGCTAATTCTCACCTGGCTTCAATTCTCCATCTACAAAATGGGGATAACAGTGAACTACCTCACAGGACTATTGTAAGTGAACGGCATAATTCTGTCGTTCCTTTAAGAACTCAAGATCATGGCAGAGGTCCATCTTTCCTGTGGCTCTTGCTGTGCCCACGCAGATGCCCCTGGGAAGCCCACAAAGGCCCCAATCCTCCCCTCCTCTTGCTTCCAGCAACTGGTTCATGGTATCCAGCCACTTGACACGGGAGTCTCAAACAACCACCACAACGCACAGTTCAAAGCACAGCGCTCTACAAAACAAATTTCCAGGAGATCTGTGTTGTCATTTTTGTATCACAAAATCTGCTGAGCATCCAGGCAGACCTCATCTGAGGCCTTCTTTGTGTGCCTCCGCCACAAGAGGTCCACAAGGTGACAACACGAGAACGGGCCTTCTCTATAGTGGCTCTGCGCTTCTGGACTGCGCTGCCCAGGGAGGCTGACCTGCCACCTTCCTTATACATCCTTAGGCACCAGGCAAAAAAGTTTCTCAGCAATCAGGCCTCTGGTTGATTAATATTCAACAGCCTTTGAAATGTGCTTGTGGGAAGGAAGGGGGTTATTGTTTGGTTGTTTCTGTTTTAACTATATTTTGTATGCTTTTATCTTGTATTTTTATCTTTTAAAAAAAATATTTAAATTTATTCACATACAAAACATACAAACAAAAAAACCAAAAAGGAAAAAAAGCATCACCAAGGATCTATCTCTCGCTTTTATTTCATTGTTAGGTACAGGTAGGTAGCCGTGCTGGTCTGAGTCAAAACAAAATAAAAAAATTCCTTCAGTAGCACCTGGTCTTTAAGGTGCTACTGAAGGAATTTTTTTATTATTTCATCTATTAATAGTCCTAATAGAAACAATTCTGGCTCCTTTTTAAAAGAATATTTTAATATCATATTTTTCAATTCATTATATATATCTTCCCAAAATGTTTTTTTATAATAATATTTATTGCATTTTCCAACAATACAAATCAATATACCTTCACGTCAATTATATATCTTCAACAAAGAAAAAAACAACAAAAATAAGAAAAAGAAGAGAAAAAAAGAAAATACGAGATAAAAAAAAGAAGCACACTGAAAAAAAGAAAAAAGAAAAAATAAAGAAAAAAGAGTTAAACATTCAATATGTAGACCACTATAATAAACTTAGACTTCCCCGTTCCGTCCTTCCCGAGTCTTGTTAATATCCCATTTTGGCAATTTTCCTGATTCTTTACATTTATCCACATGTCTCAATTAAATCTTTATAATGTCCAATTACATACAATCCCTTCAATTATATTCCCCACACTTTAATTCTATAATAGTTCCCTTCAGCCTCATGTTTTCCCTAAAAATCTCCTCAAATCTCTATTTTTTTTTTGTAAAATAATAAATGTTCTTCTTTGTTAGAAACTTCCCAAAATGTTTTAATTTAATTTGCACTGCCACCAAATATGCAAGTAGGTCCCAATTTCTTCCTGGCACCTCCAACAAATATTGCTCATTCCTTTATACATTTTGGCTAATTCGCCAGTGTTAGGTACCACCTATATTGCATTTTTAGAAAATTTTCTCATAATTCGAAATATAATTTAGGTACCGATTCCACAAATTCTCCCATCTTTCATACATGATTACTTTCCCTAGATCTTGTGCCCACCTGATCATTGTTTCTTTGGTCTGTTCACTTTTCGTTTCCCATTCAAGAAGCAACTCATATATATATTTAATATATTTTTCTTTCCCTTCTAATATAATTTTTCTGAATTTTGACATTTCTCTCCCAATTCCAATTTTATTATCTAATTGAAATCTTTGCCTAATTTGAAAATATTGTAACCAAACATTAAAAAAACTTTTAATTTCAATTTTACACACGCAAATGACTTTGTGTTCTTCTGCACCTCATCTGTATAGATAAGGGTGGGCTATGGATATTTTAATTGATAAAAAATAACTAATAAATTGATTTGGAGGTGAGAGGACTTCTGTTCCACTCATGTCATGGTGGTTCTTTCCCAGCCCAGGAAATAATGTGAGCTTAGGATCTCTCTGCCCATAAAGAACAAAACCCTCTTCCTCTTTTTGGCCCAGATCCCCAAGCAGCAAAAGGCAAGTGCATGTGTGCAGTGCCAATTAAATACAAAACAAAAATCCGGGTGGGGGGATTAAAATGGTGTATATGTTTTCTCTTCTTTTGCCTTCAGGGTATTAATAAAATGGGATTATTAAAATCAAAGTGAGCACAATTAATCAAGCTACTGAGGCAAAGATAGGGGGGGGGAGTTTTCTGTCCAATCTTCCCCATTTTCACGGCAGTTCCCATGCTGAGAAAATCTGCCTGTGAGTGCTGATGAAAAGATAGAGGGCCTGATGTATTAAACATAAGGAGGGGGTGAGAAAAAGAGCGGCTGCCTTTTGTGTTGCTGCTGCATGACAATCTTGCGCGGAGCCATTAGCAAGTCCTGTACTTAGTCATGTTACGCACTTGTTTAAATTTAGCAATATCAGCCACATGGAGTTCCTTTAATGAGATGCTTCTTTTAAAAAATGCAACAAATAAGGTGGATGAAACAGCTCTCTGGGAGGGTAAGAAAACAGCAGTAAACAGCGAGAGCTGGGGGTCTGGGGGGGGGGGCAAGGCCTGGGCTGCTTCTGGAAGACAAAGGGAAGACAGTGAGGGGGCCAAGGCAAGGGAGACTTTTGCTGGGCTGCAAAGGCAGCAGGGAAGAATGGTGAGTCTCAGGAAAGTAACCCCACGCCTAGCCAGTGTCTCCCTTGCCTGCTTTTGCTCTTGCTCCACTATGAGGAAAGCACAACAGAAAGAGTTAAACTTCAGCACAGCTAGATGGGGTGGGCCAACTTTGACAGGTGGGTGGGGCCAGGGGCATAGCATGGGGGAGCTGCGGGGGGGGGTGATTGCCCTGGGCGCATTTTTTGAGGGTGGGGGCTGCTCACGTTGCCTTCCCTGATCAATTTCACACTAAACCAAGCATTGCTGCAACCAACAAGTTTTCAATCCCTAGTGATATGGCAAGATAAACACTTGCAAAACACTTCGTACACAACAGGGCACATGTAAATGATCCATTACACAGAATACCCGAAAGAAGTTGGGCCAAGAGACAATCCTACCACACCCAGCTAGGAATTCCTTTAAAAAAGAATGCTTTTTGTAGGAGCTGATGTCTGCTACCAGCCTACTGGGCACTTAATTGGGAATTTACCAGGATTTGCAGCCAAAGGAAAATGACAAGGAATGGAAAGCAGTGATTTTTTTAAGTCTGTGGAATAGGTAGCAGGAGTAGTCGAAGGAGGAAGGATAGCATGCAGGGTGGAGGAGGGAAACAAGCTGCTATGACTGCCAGAAACGTAGCTTAAACTATGGCGAGTTGTTGTGAGCAGATGCTGCGGAAATGGTTTATTCCCCCCTCGCCCCACTTTTTATCCCCCAAGCAGCTCTGTGAGGTTTACTGGTCTTGGAAACAGCGCCTGGGACAGGGCTACTCTGAATTCTTAAAGCTAAAAAGGGACTTGAACCCAACTCTCCCCAAACCCAAGTTTCTAGGTCTCTGGTTGCCTCCTCCCTCCCCCACCCCCACCCCCCACTTAAAATCTAAGAGGGCCGGCTGCAAAATTATGCATTTGCCTGCTTGAGACAGTAAATTGTTTTAAATTGCTTTTAAATATTGTGTTTTAATTGTTGCAACCCACCCTGGGACCTTGGGGTAAAAGGTAGGTTAACAACAACAACAACAACAACAACAACAACAACAACAACAACAACAACGGGTAGAGCTTTACCCTCCAAGTAATCTGAATTAGGCACTCCTAGTTTAATTTTTAAATTAAATCAGCCATAAAGAAGCATGGGTGTACCCAGCATGGGGCAGGAGGGGGCAGCTGCCCCTCCCTAGAGAAGCAAAAAAGGGGGGAAAGCTCCTGCGCAGCAAAAAAAACCAAAACAGCCGGCAGTGGAGAGCGGAGTTGCAGTGTTCATCCTCATTCCCTGGGACAGGCAAGGATTGCTGGGTCATCTCTGTTGGTTTTTGCATCGTAAAGGTTCCCTCTAAGTCCCTTTCTAGCCAGCAGCTAAATCACTCTAATCCTAGTTACATTGTTTTGCTTTTGTTATTGTTGCTTGATTATTTTACTCTCATAGCTGCTAGTTTATGCTCGCCTTGCATAAAGAGTAAATAATGCTCTATAATAATCAGTAGTAGTAATAGTAGTAGTAGTAGTAGTAGTAAGAATGATGATGATGATAAATATTTAATATAGAAAATAAATAAATAAAATTCTATCAATAATAAATTATATTCTTCAAATCTCCAGTAAATTGTCGAGATTACTAAATGACCTTTGGCCTAATTACTTAACCTAATCTTAGAGCCGTACCACAGTGAAGATAGCCTGCTTTGCATGCAGAAGGTCCCTGGCATCTCTAGGTAGGATTGGGAATCTTCTTTATGAAACTTGTAGGTTCAATCCCCATATAGGAGAGCCACATATTATTGCATTACAGGGGGTTGGACTAGATGACCACTGGAACCCCTCGATCTCTGAGGTACTTTTCTGGGCAGAATAGTAGTGCTATTAACGCCAAGGTTGCAGGTTCTATCCCCATATGAGAAAGCTGCATATTATTGCATTACAGGTGGTTGGACTAGATGACCCCCAGGGTCCCATCAAAACTTTGAGGTACTATTCCTGGGTTGACAGGATAATAGTGCTGATAACCCCTATCATGCAGGTTCATTCCCCATTTGGGCAAGCTGCATATTATTGGTTAGCAGGATAGTAGTGCTGATAAAGCCATATTTTTGCAGGCCCAATCCCCATATGGGATAGGTGCATGTTCTTGCATACAGGGGGTGGGACTAGATGACCACCAGGAGCAGATGTAGCTTGGGGGTCGCTTAACACCATAATCTTCAACATTTTCTGAGGGAAAGAGGGGCACCCTACCATACTCTCCTCCGGTGAGAGTACTCCTTAATTTTCCTACATCTTTAAAAGATGTGGTTATTGAATTCAGTTTTGTTCCCAGTGAAGAGTTTGTGTAGCACAGTAGTCTGCTTTAACCAGTGTACATGGTGGCAGGACTGTATATGCATTACTATACCACACAACTGCCGGTTTGTTTAGTCCAGGTACATAAAAAGGCCGCACCAAACAAACCTCAATATTTTCTTCAAACCCAAGAAAAATGATATTAGTATAAGACATGTAAGTAGAATAGAAATTTTTAAAAATTCAAGCAAATAATTGTAATAACTACCGTATAACTACCGTAATAAAACACTGCTATAATTATATATAATAAAATTTTGGTTTCATTCGCCTTTTCCGTGCTGAAATGTCACAACCTGGATGACCATGGCTTGCCCCCCCCCCCCCTAGATTTGTTCCTGGGTACGCCCATGTAAAGAAGGCTGATCGCGGAAGAATTGATGCTTTAGAATTATGGTGCTGGCAGAGACTCTTGAGAGTCCTCATGGACTGCAAGAAGATCAAACCTATCCATTCTGAAGGAAATCAGCCCTGGAAGGACAGATCGTGAAGCTGAGGCTCCAATAGTTTGGCCACCTCATGAGAAGAGAAGACTCCCTGGAAAAGACCCTGATGTTGGGAAAGATGGAGGGCACAAGGAGAAGGGGACTACAGAGGACGAGATGGCTGGACAGTGTTCTCGAAGCTACGAACATGAGTTTGACCAAACTGTGGGAGGCAGTGGAAGACAGGAGTGCCTGGCGTGCTCTGGTCCATGGGGTCACGAAGAGTCAGACACGACTAAACAACAACAACAGTTTAATTTTTAAAATGATAAGCAACTGGGAACCGCCTCCTCTCTCATTCTATCAGAGTTCTGTGAACTTGCTAGCGGAGCAAACAGGTTGTTCTCTCTCTCTCTCTCTCTCTCTCTCTCTCTCTCTCTCTCTCTCTCTCTCTCTCTCTCTCCCCCCCCCCCCCAATAGCTGCCAAGTTATCCCTTTTTTTAAGCGATTTTCCCTTATGCTGAATAGGCTTCCTCGCAAGAAAAGGGATAACTTGGCAGCTATGCCCCCCCCCCGCGCTCCAATCACAATTTCAGAGGTTTTTGCCCAAACCCAGCCATCCAGCAACCCTTTTAGAAGTTCATTTACAGGACTTGTTGGGAAACAAAGTCCATACATGGAAAATAAAAGCAGCAATGCAGATCAACTTGGGGGCACCTGGCCCCCTCAAATATTTCCTGGGGGGACAAAGGGAGCTGGGCCCCTAGGAGGTGGCGCCTAGATAGACCTGGTGATAACAGAGTAAACAATGTCAGGAGGGAGCTGCAGCCCAAGACAGGCAAAGAGGTAGTAAGGGAACACCTCTACTTTAAATGAATTCAGATCTCCAGGGCCTGGTGAGTTTTATCCAAGGATACTAAAGGACCTTGTGAATGTCATCTCACAGCCTCTGCCTATAATCTTTGAGAACTCTTGGCAGACAGGTGAGGTCCCTGCAGACTGGAGGTGGCCAAATGTTGTCCCCATCTTCAAAGGGGGGGAGAAGACCCAGGTAATAGAAAAGGTCCTAGAACAGATCATTCAACAGTCAGTCTGTGAGTATTTAGAAAAGGATACTGTGATTACTAAGAACCAGCACAGGGCTCTCAAAAACAAGTCATGCCAATTAAATACCTCTGTTTTCCTCCTTTTTTATATATACAGTGGTGCCTCGCTAGATGAAATTAATTCGTTCCACGGGTCTTTTCTTATAGTGAAAAATTCGTCTAGCGAATCCCATAGGAATGCACTGAATTTTTTTCGACTTTTTTTTATGCCCATAGGAACGCATTAATTGAATTTCAATGCATTCCTATGGGAAACCGCGATTCACTAGACGAATTTTTCGTAAAACGCATTTGTCTAGCGAGGCAAGCTCCGCTCGAAAAATCCTTTCGTTAAGCGGAAATTTCGTTAAGCAGGGCATTTGTTAAGCGAGGCACCACTGTAGTGCTACCAGCTACTTGGACCAGGGGAATGCTGTGGACATAGTGTATCTTGACTTCAGTAAAAATGCTTTTATGCCTAATCAGCAAATAATAGCAGGCAGATTTAGGGGAAGGTGGCTGGTTCAGCTGCACTGGGGTCAGAGCCTCTGGGCCACTGCAGGGGGCGCCACAACTATTATGTAGAATGGAAGGAGACAGCTAGGAGCACCAAATACAGTACTGTATTGTCTTTGCAGGGGACGCTGCTGAAATTTGAGACCCAAGATCTGCCACTGATGCTAGGTGTAGATGCTCTACATGTTGCAGAACAGAGGCAACAGAAATCAAAAGAAAGTCAAAGGAATATTCTGTCTGCTGTAGGACACATTCTGGGTACAATCAGCATAAGCGGGCTAGACAATGCTACCATTCAGTGGATTTGTAACTGGCTGGCTGACCGAACCCCAAGGGTGCTCATCAATGGCTCCCCTTCATCCTGGAGAGAAGTGACTAGTGGGGTGCCACAGGGTTCTGTCTTGGACCCAGTCTTATTCAACATCTTTATCAGTGACTTGGATGATGGGCTTGGGGGCATCCTGATCAAGTTTTCAGATGACACCAAATTGGGAGGGGTGGCTAATACCCCAGAGGACAGGATCACACTTCAAAATTACCTTAACAGATGAGACAACTGGGCCAAAGCAAAAAAGATGAATTTTAACAGGGAGAAATGTAAAGTACTACACTTGGGCAAAAAAAAAAAATGAAAGGCACAAATACAGGATGGGTGACACCTGGCTTGAGAGCAGTACAAGTGAAAAGGATCTAGAAGTCTTGGTAGACCACAAACTTGACATGAGTCAACAGTGTGATGCAGCAGCTAAAAAACCCAATGCAATTCTGGGCTGCATCAATAGGAGTATAGCATCTAGATCTAGGGAAGTAATAGTACCATTGTATTTTGCTCTGGTCAGACCTCACCTGGAGTACTGTGTCCAGTTCTGGGCACCACAGTTCAAGAAGGATACTGACAAGCTGGAACGTGTCCAGAGGAGGGCAACCAAAATGGTCAAAGGCCTGGAAACGATGCCTTATGAGGAACGGCTTAGGGATCTGGGTAAGTTTAGCCTGGAGAAGAGAAGGTTAAGGGGTGATTTGATAGCCATGTACAAATATATAAAATGATGTCATATAGAAGAAGGTGAAAGGTTGTTTTCTGCTGCTCCAGAGAAGCGGACACGGAGCAATGGATTCAAGCTACAAGAAAGAAGATTCCACCTAAACATTAGGAAGAACCTCCTGACAGTAAGAGCTGTTTGACAGTGGAATTTGCTGCCAAGGAGTGTGGTGGAGTCTCCTTCTTTGAAGGTCTTTAAGCGGAGGCTTGACAACCAACTGTCAGGAATGCTTTGATGGTGTTTCCTGCTTGGCAGGGGGTTGCACTGGATGGCCCAACTCTGATTCTATGATTCTCACATTGGATGCTGGAGCAGGATTCCGGCTGACTCCCTTAGCTGAGGAATTATTTAAATCAACAACTTTCTTCATCCTCTTTGTGAGTTTTCCCTTTGGGATCTCCTCTGCCTCAGAGGTCTTCCAGCTTCAGGTGTCACAAATGCCACATGGCTTAGAGGAGGGTTCGCTGTCATGCCAACAGCATCCAATGAGATGGGTTTAGGCTAAGGTGTTTAGTCCAGTTTGCTTCATGGCTGAGTGGCAGTTTGAACCTGAGTCTTCCTGGTGTTGGTCTGATGCTCCGGGTCAATTACACTATGAACAAGAAGTCATATGAATGCCATTCCTGATGTGGATACCCTTATCAGCGATTCTGGAAGCAGATTTGCTTGCCCTTTGTGCAAGAAAATAAAACAACATTGCAGGTAAAACTCGGTCTCCAAGCTGTCTAATAGGAGAAAATCAGTCTTCATATGGTCAATAATTTACTGTTTTTTCAAACAAGAATGTTTGAGAAAAGATCCAGAGAGCTCCCCAGGGCACTACAAAATGCCGAGCCCAAGCTGGTCAGACCATTTGTCGGGCCTTGAGGAATAGAAGCCATACAGAACTGGGTAGCCGACCACCAAGCGCAGGCTCAGCCCCAAATAGTTCCAGGGTAGCTTTGTAGCACAACAAGGTTACCAGAGCACCCCTGGCAAATGTTGGCAGCTGGTCAACTTAATGGGAAAGACTGTTTCTCTTGTTGTCATTGACTCCTATTCCCACTCCTTGGACACAGCAAAACTACAGAGCACGACTGTGGAACAAGTGATTGCATTTCTGCTCTGCAGCACAGTTTGCTGACAGATACCAAGGCTTTGATGCTCAGCTTAGTATCACACTTCCCCTGTAGAAATAGGGAAGCAGAGCTGGCTGCTCGGACAGTGAAGAATCTCTCCACCCCACCCCAAAGGTGAACATGCACATAGCCCTCCTCCTCCTCACAGACGGGGCAATCCTGTTGCGTGGAGTTCAGTGCAGTGTCTCAGGAGTTGATGACTGTCCACAGTCCTGCCAACCACTGCAATTGACTGGGATGTATCATAATTGTTGGCAAAGGAGCAAAACTGCAGCTGGGAAGCCAATCTGCTGCCATCGCTTCACATAGTCCATCAAAATATCGAGAACAATCCAACAGGGCAGATTAATCCTACCCACTCTGCCTGCTCTCAGCATTTTACTTGCCTTGTATAGCGAGGGGGTCTCCACTGCAGCCCTACAGAAGCTCCTGAACTATGACCAGTGCTGTTTTTCCAGAAAAAGAGGCGCCAGAACTCACCCTTGTCCTCTTATAATGGCAATGGCACCCACCTGACGGGCCGGAATTCAGTTCCAGCAAGTTCTGGCTGGAAAAAAAGCTGACTGTGACCCCCATCAGCCCCCATCATCATGGCCAATGAATGCTGAAGGGTGATGGGAGTGGCAGTTCAAGGCCACCTGGAGGTCAGCTGCCCCCGTTTTGACATCTACATTTTCCACTCAGTTTGCCTAGGAGCATCTTTTCGCTTGCCAGTAAGGAGGGAGTGGGGAAAAGGTCTCCTGCCTCCTCTGGATGGAAACCAACCCCCAATACCAGAAGCATAACCCCCCTGCCCCCCCCGTTAGTGCCACCAGCGCCATCGTTCTCAGCTAAGCTCCCTTCCATCATTAGCCACTTGCATATTCCATCCACAGCCTGTACACTATAGCGCTTGTTCTATTTGCATAATGAGGCTGCAGGGAGATTCCTCTCCTTCAGACTTGCAATGTAAATGTGGAACAAAGTCAATTATCTCCATGTTTACATTTCTGGGGAGGACAGACAGACAAACAGGCTGAGTCCTGTGCTGAATTGACTGTCTCCTCCAGAAGTCCTTCTGGCCCAAAGTCACAGGTGGCTCAGCCCTCACACCCAGCCTTCACCCCTTGGCCCCCTCATTCAGACAGGATGAGGCACCTCCGGGGAAGATGCAGGGAAGGCGGAATGGATTATTCCCTTGATTAAGATTAATACCAATCCAAACAAAGGCACAGCGTGAGCTGCGATGATTTTTTGATGAAAATGTACTTTAGAAATTGAAAACCTTCCTTGTCTAAATTGAAATGTCAGTCAGAAAAAACGGAGGAACTGTCAGAAAGCCCAGCACCCAGTCGCTTGCCTAGCACCCTTCCCTTGAGGCAGCGGGAGCCATCTCGAGAGCAAGAGTAAAGGGCCAAAAATCCTCTTGTCCCGCCTGCAAAAGGAGACACACAGAGGCCTGGGACTTCTTCTCAGTCAGCCTCTGCTGATTTGAGCTTCTGAAGAACCAGACCACTTCTGCCCATAGCTATCAACTTTCAGATTTGAAAATAAGGGATCAGCAGCCTCACCTGTCCCGGGGACAGTCTGCAGTATATCTAACAATCCAGGATAGCAGCGGGAAACGGCGCAGGAATAAGGGAATTTCCAGCAAAAAAAGGGAGGGTTGGCAGCTATGCTTCTGCCTCTTGAGGGTGTCACCTGGAACTTGTGTTTGTCGCATAGGCTAGAGGTGCTTTATTATATGCCCTTCATTTGTCAAAGCATGGAAGGGGAGGCAGGCTTGTTCCCCACAAAGCAAAGGAGAGCAGTGCCTGCAGCTTTTGCTTTGTAAACCGCATTCTAGAGACTTCATTTTTAAAAAAGGAAGAAAGCTGGGAGATCAGGGGCGCAACTGACCATGGCTCTCCCTTCAGCAGATGCCCATGGAAGAAGATATTGCCGCTAGGCCGCAAGGAGTTTTTTTAAAAGCCAGAACCAGCACTCTAAACCAGGCCCAGAAGCAGGCTAGGCAAACCTTCCTCACATCCAAGGATGATTTTCTACCAGCTGAAGGTTCTGAGTTGTCTTCAAGGGACAGCAGCCGCCATGAGCCCTGGGCTTACACAACCTTCACTCGGCACAAGGTCACTGCTTTCCAAGAAGGGACAAATGTTATGCAATGAATGCAGTTGGTAAATTATTCCCCCCAAAGCTTAGTGGTAGAGTAAATGCTTTTGCATGCAGAAGGTCCCAGGTTCCAATCCTGGGAGTGTCTCAAGGTAGGGTTGTGAAGGTCGTCTGCCGGAAACCCCAGGGAGCCATGGCTGCCAACTGCTTCTGAGCTGGATGGCCTGACTCAGCACAAGGCAGCTCCCTATGTTCCTCCCACAGAGCCCGTTTAAGGGCAGCAGTTGTTTAATTTAAAAAATAAAATAAAAGCAGATTCATAACTCCCTTCCTCTGGCAAGCAGCACGGTGGCTGACCGGGTCCCACTGCCGGGGGCTCTGGCTCTCCCTGCCTTAGGTTGTATTAGCCATACTGTTATGGACTGGACTAGCTTAGGTCCAACTATTTCAATGGGTCTACTCTGAGAAGATCTTAGTTGAACACTTCTCTTCAACCTCGTGGCTGTAGGTAGACCAGTTTGCTTCTGGGTTGCTGTTCAGAGCATTAGCAAACAAAAACAGAACAAAACCCAGATATGAAAGGACCTCTCACCAGCAATTAAACCCAAAGTTTGATTTTTGCCCGCTCCCTGGATCTTCTCCTATGGTCCACACTTTGTCTTGGGATGTGCTAAGACAGTGGCAGCCAAGAAGACAGTGCCCCATAGCATGTGCTCAGCGACCTCCGCAGGTGCCCTCCTTGTACTTTGGATCAGGTCTGGCTCTTGCTCCAGCCTCCCTTCTCATCTTCAGAGGCAGGTCCTCCTCTCCCTGGTCTGAGGGCAATACAGAGGCCACCTCAGCCCTCCAGTCACCCCCCCCATCCTCCTCGTCTGCCCCCTGCCCTCCCTTCCTCCTGCTCCCCCAGGGGAACTTTCAGCGTTGCACGGATTCCCTTTGTCAAATGCCGCAGCACTTTGTAGTGCACGAGTAATTATTATGGCACTAAAGCAAAGCGCTCAGTGCTCATGATGTTGGAGAGATCACTAACTATCTCTGTCTAATTACTCAGCCCCAATTAACATTGTACCGGCAGTTTCTTCTCCAAGCTGACTTCTTAAACGGAAAAGAGGGAGGGGGGAACCTCACCAAAAACAAGCCTATTAGTCTAATTATGTGAGTGCAGGGTGGTGAAGAATGTCTGTGTGGTCAGGGCTCTCCTGTCTCTTTTGTGTTGCTGCCAGTGTCTAAGGAGCTCCTTATGGGCCAGATGGGTGGGGGCAGGAAGAGGGGAGCCACACCCATCTACACCCACCCCAGAAGAGGGTAGAGTAAGAGCCCTTTCCTTGGGCTATGATCCTCCGCTTGCTGCTCCGGGAAGAGGGGCCCAGGGACCAAGTTCTGACCACGGGACTTTCCAAAGCAGCATATGGGCAAAGACAAACTGGAGGTGCGGTTGACAGTCAGAACCACATGGACTGCCCTTGATTGGGTAGCAAGAATTCAGTGACCCATAGCAAGATAGATGGGCATCCATGTGGGTGCAATGGGTAGGAATCCCATTTTATTAAAAAAATGATTGATTGATTGATTGATTGCATTTATATCCCAGCATTTTCCTAAGAAAGTGTACATGGTTCTCTCACTTGCCCCATTTTATCCTCATAACAACCCTGTGAGGTAGATCAGGCTGAGAGGCCCGGGCTGGCCCTGGGTCACCCAGGGAGCTTCATGGCTGAGGGGGGGATTTGAACCCTGCTCTCCCAGGTGCAAAGCGCTAATCGCTAGTGCAGCACACTGACTCTCAGGGCAGGCTCTCCGGCTTCTTTCAAGCAGCAAAGAACAGAGTTGCTATTTCCCCTGCAGCGAGAAACATACAGGAATCTTCCTGAGGCTGAAGGCCAGTCCAACACATTTTCTTGCCACCTGAGGCCCTGCCAACACCTCATTTATGATGACTGGCATCCATCCATCTGGAGTGCTGTGTCTAGTTCTGGGCACCAGAGTTTAAGAAGGATATTGACCAGCCCGAAGGTGTACGGAGGAGGATAAGCCAGGATCATGAAGGGTCCGCAAACCAAGCCTTATGAAGATCTGAGATCTTTTGCATGCTCCGCCACTTAGCTGTGGGCTCTTTCTACCACATCCATGGAGCATCAGTCTGTGCCATGAACCAAGACTGAAGCAGGGGGAAGGAAATGGCACCATTCAAGGGCTGTTTTGTTTAGAAGCTTTAGTAAGCAATTCAGTCCACATGCTCAAAACAGGCCTTCAACATATGCCAACTGCCTTGGTGTGTTTGCCTGACCCATATTTTGCTTTGTGTGGCTATTTTTTATTTTTTATTAGCTTTGCTTCTGATGGAAAAAAGGGGGACCGGGATATGAATTGAAATTGGCAGCTGCAACTGCAACTTTGATTGTGATAAAGCCCTGTTGTTGTTGGTGGTGGTGGTGGTGGTTCCTCGGAAAAATGGCCTTCCTCCATGCAGCCTCTTTGGCTCAGTTCAGATGCAAGACCATGCTGAGGTTTGCCATCTTTGGATTGGGCTCTTGGGCATCTTCTTGGGGTTCCCTCATCCCCTCCACGGCTTGCCATGACCTCTAAGCTAGGCTGAATCAGGCATTGCAAGTCAGGGTCAAAGTGCCACCCTCTGTTCTGGTTTGCGGGAAGAGAAGGCTTTGCCAAGGGAATAGCAATGGGGCATGTCCTGCCCCAAGCCCTGATTGGAGCTATTATGTCCAAGTTATCCCTTTGGTGCCTCCTGTTACTGGGCTGTAGTTGAGCACCTGTGCACCTGCTCTGCCTGCAGGAGGCCTTCTGGGGCTCAGCCGGTGGCCCAGTCAGTTGGCAGCTGAGAGAGTAGGTCCCTTTCTGCCCCAGACCCTAGAGAGCCGCTGCCCATCTGAGTCAAGAAGGCGTCTCTGGTTGGACCCAGGCTCTGACCTTCATGCCCATTGGGGGGGGCTGAGTGCAGAAGGCTTCTAAGCCCCAAGGAGGGCCCAACTGGGGCTGGGGGGACCCCAACAACTTCTTTTCAGCATGGCCTTTTCCACACCCATTGAAGCCTGACTATGTACACACACCCCATAATTACCATCTGCACAGCCAGCGGCAGTGACTGGAGATGGGCTGATCCCATCTGCTGATGCCATTTCCGAGGTGGAATTTGCATTGATCACTTTTTTATGCAAAGCGTTAAGATAGATCACACCACCACCACCACCCCGCCCCTCTTAAATATCTTCCACTACAGGTCTAGAATAAATATCTGATGCAAGGGTTGAGCCTCCTCCTGCCAGAACTGTGGGACTTGGCTGAGACATACTCTCAAATGAGCAGAGAAATTCCTGGACAATACCAGAGCCTTTTTGCTCTCCAGAGCAAATTCAAGAGTGAGAAATTCAAGAGTGTTGTTGCGCACCACCCCAATCTCCAAGCGATACAAGGTTCCAGGGGTTCCAGGTGCTGACCCAGGGACAGCAGAGATGGGGGTGTCTTTAGGACATAGGGTTTATTTACACGTATATGCCACCTGAGCCTAAGATGGAGAGGCTCACAGCCTTTGCACCCCAAAAAGGTGTTGCTTCTCCCACGGCTACAGCCTTGGATTCCGTAGAAACCAGGCATGGCTCTGTCTCTCTGGCTTCCCAGCCTGCCAGCTCACAAAACTCCACTAGACCTTTGAGTTGAGGGAGGGGGGCCCTTCCATTTTCTATCTGGCAGAGAGCCACTTCCTTTGTTACCTTAATGGCCCATACCATTACTGTTGTGTAGTGGGTATTCAGTGATTTCAGCCTGGTGCAGATAAGAAGCTGGAGGCGAGGATCTGGTACAACATCTCTTTACTTCAAAGAACAGGTAAGAGCCAGAACACAGGAATGGGGGAAACGGGGGCTTATATAATAACAGAGGTAAAAAGGTAAAGGGACCCCTGACCGTTAGGTCCAGTCGTGACCGACTCTGGGGTTGCGCGCTCATCTCGCATTATTGGCCGAGGGAGCCAGCGTATGGCTTCCAGGTCATGTGGCCAGCATGACAAAGCCGCTTCTGGCAAACCAGAGCAGCACATGGAAACGCCGTTTACCTTCCCGCTGTAGCGGTTCCTATTTATCTACTTGCATTTTGATGTGCTTTCGAACTGCTAGGTTGGCAGGAGCTGGGACCAAGCAACGGGAGCTCACCCCGTCACAGGGATTCGAACCGCCGACCTTCTGGTCAGCAAACCCTAGGCTCAGTGGTTTAACCACAGCGCCACCTGGGTCCCCTTATAATAACAGAGGACTAGCAGGGAAAAGATACATTCCCTCCTGCAGAAACCAATCCAGCAGAGGATCCAAATCCTGCACCCTGAACCAGCAAATGATAGACGTTCCCGCGGGGACTTGTACATTCAAATAAACTATGTAATACAATACAATAAACTCTATATTACAATACATACTTGGCTCTTCTATTTCTTTAAAACACAACAATTACCAAGAAACCTGTCTGGCTATTTCAACAGTTTGAATCCTTGCTTAGATTTTAACACTTGCTGGATCCAGAAATTAGAAATTCTTAGGCATGGGTATGCAAACTAAGGCCCAGGGGCTGGATCCGGCCCAATTGCCTTCTAAATCTGGCCCGCGGACGATCCGGGAATCAGCGTGTTTTTACATAAGTAGAATGTGTGCTTTTATTTAAAATGCATCTCTGGGTTATTTGCAGGTTATTTCCCCCCCAAAAAAAATAGTCCGGCCCCCCACGAGGTCTGAGGGACAGTGGACTGGCCCCCTGCTGAAAAAAATTGCTGACCCCTGGTCTTAGGCGTACAGCCCACCCCACTCCAAACTCATAACAGTATCAAGGTTGGAACAGGAATTTCTTTCTTTCTTTCTTTCTTTCTTTCTTTCTTTCTTTCTTTCTTTCTTTCTTTCTTTCTTTCTAATGGTCTACAGAACAGCCCCACCTATAGTTTATTTGTTTTTACTTTTGCTTTTATCCAACCTTCTTTTTCCCAAGGAGCTGGAGGTGGCATGTGTGGTGCTCCCCACCTCCATATTACCCTCACAACAACCCTGTGAGGTAGGCCTAGGCTACCGGTAGAAGATGGTGACTGGCCCATGGTCACTCAGAGAGCTTCATGGTAGGGAAGTCAGCAACTGTGCTGCATGGATGACAACCTTTCAAAGAGTTGGAGGAGTTGGATTCTTACACCATAAGAGCCTTGAAGCAGCAGCTGGATCAGGCCAGAGGGGGGCCATCTAGCCCAGCATCCTGTCTCAGAGTGTGCAGGCAGATGCCCACAAGCAGGGCCTGAGCTCAATGCCAGCACCACCAGCAGCAGCAGCATACTGCTTGTGATTTGCAGCAACCGACATTTGGAGGAAGGCTGGCACTGATCCTGGCAGTCACATGCAGCCATCATGACTAGCAGCAAAGGATAGCCACCATGGATTTGTCTCAACCCCTTCCAAAGACAGAGAGATGCCGTTGCCTCCAACACGCACACACCTCCTGAACCTACCTCACAGGACTGTTGTGAAGAAAAAATGTTTGAGGGAAGGGATAATGTGCAACACTTTCAACAGATAAATGGAACGAAATAAATTTTAGCTGTAAGCTGCCTTGAGTCCATGTCAGGGGAAAAGGCAGGAAATAATAATAATAATAATAATAATAATAATAATAATAATAATAATAATAATAGAAACTGTGAGAATGATCAGGACCATAACAGATAGTAAATCCTGTTGAACTCAGTGGGACTTAGGATTGCAGTGTAAGGCTGCACAGGCTTTACCCAATTACCTGGGAGTAAGCTCCATTTAATAGAGTGCTATTGTATTTTCCCCTTTTCTACTTTGGGGCAGAACAAATTGAAAAAAATCACTGCCTTGAATGTGTCTGACAATCTGGTGGGTCTTACTTCTGAGTAGATATCGTCAGACTCCATTTACAATAAAGGAATAAACAAGCCACATGTTTCCTAAAAAATAGCTTGCTGCTGAAGCATTGCAATGAAAGAATTTAAAGTGGATTGCTGACATCTTCCTTCAAAATTACAGGAAGGGCTTTGTATGTCAGCCTCACAGTTTCCTTCATTTGGTGCAGGTATTTTATTTTCAGTAGAAGCAGGACTCTCACACACTTTTAATTGTTCTCTGAGTCATGGAGGGGAGGAAAGGGGAAAGGGGGGGGCATGTTCCAGGGTCAAACAAAACAGGGGCAGTCTTTGCAATTCTGAGACTGTCCCTGGAAAATCAGGACACTTGGGTATGCTGCAGACGGGTACCAGTATTTTGTGGCAGTAGGTGTTTTCTGCACAAGTGGTGGATTTATTCTGGGATGCTCCCCCAATTACACTTCTACAAACCCAAACCCAGAACATTGGCAGTATGAAATGCTATGGGCTTTCAGTCGCCATGAAGAAACACAAATAATTCCCAGAGACTTCCTCACTTGTAAGACTCACTAATTGGAGGAGGCTTCTGGCGCTGACCCTCGGCAAAAGTCCACTTTCTGAGGACAGGCAGCTGAGGAGAAGAAACCAGCCCTTCCTTCCCATTGTACTGTAAAGAGCTGCATCAGAAGAGCCTAGCGGATGAAGGCAGCCCTTCGGAGGCATCCTGGGAGAGGCCGGTATTTCATTCAGCCCTGCGCCAATTAGACGAGATGAGAGCCTGCTCTATTAATGGGCACCCTTGCAGATCCTTGCTAAATTAACTACTAGATCTTCACTACAGCAGTAAAACGATTGATTTCTCCTCTTAATCAGTTTATTTCATTAGTTATACATTTATTTATTTTTGCACGCTTTTTTATCAAGCGGCAGCGGAATGACCTATCAAGGCGGGGTGACATCACTGAGTGATTTGAATATTAACCAAATAGCTATTACAGCACTGGCGTTTTACTGCTTAAAGATCATATGTAAATCAAATGTCAGGGGATGAAATTGCTGCAAAGCCTGTCAGAAAACAATTTAGCAGTGGTTAAAGGGACAGCCTGCGGTCCGCCCAGTGGTGAACTTTGGAGGTGGGGAGGCTGGCACTCTTTCTCAGGGCAAAAACTGGGACCACCCTGCTTTGAAGAGGCTGCTGCTGTCAAAAAGAATGTGTGGATCTCATACTCTCCAACATCTCTCCAATGAAAATCGGGACATCCTATTCCATAATAAAAGTGGTAAGGACCTAACAGAAGCAGAAGACATCAAGAAGAGGTGGCAAGAATACACAGAGGAATTATACCAGAAAGATATGGAGGTCTCGTACACCCCAGGTAGTGTGGTTGCTGACCTTGAGCCAGACATCCTGGAGAGTGAAGTCAAATGGGCGTTAGAAAGCACTGCTAATAACAAGGCCAGTGGAAGTGATGATATTCCAGCTGAACTATTTAAAAATTTAAAAGATGATGCTGTTAAGGTGCTACACCCAATATGCCAGCAAGTTTGGAAAACTCAGCAATGGCCAGAGGATTGGAGAAGATAAGTCTACATCCCAATCCCAAAGAAGGGAGGTGCCAAAGAATGCTCCAACTACCACACAATTGCGCTCATTTCACATACTAGCAAGGTTATGCTTAAAATTCTACAAGGCAGGCTTAAGCAGTATGTGGACCGAGAACTCCCAGAAGTGCAAGCTGGGTTTCGAAAAAGCTGGACTGGATGAATCCCAAGCCGGAATTAAGATTGCCAGAAGAAATATCAACAACCTCAGATATGCTGATGACACAACCTTGATGGCAGAAAGTGGGGAGAGAGGAATTAAAGAACCTTTTAATGGGGGTGAAAGAGGCGAGCGTAAAATATGGTCTGAAGCTCAACATCAAAAAAACTAAGATCATGGCCACTGGTCCCATCACCTCCTGGCAAATAGAAGGGGAAGAAATTGAGGCAGTGAGAGATTTTACTTTCTTGGGTTCCATGATCACTGCAGATGGTCACAGCAGTCACGAAATTAAAAGACGCCTGCTTCTTTGGAGAAAAGCAATGACAAACCTAGACAGCATCTTAAAAAGCAGAGACATCACCTTGCCAACAAAGGTCCATATAGTTAAAGCTATGGTTTTCCCAGTAGTGATGTATGGAAGTGAGAGCTGGACCATAAAGAAGGCTGATCGCCGAAGAATTGATGCTTTTGAATTATGGTGCTGGAGGAGACTCTTGAGAGTCCCATGGACTGCAAGAAGATCAAACATCTCCATTCTGAAGGAAATCAGCCCTGAGTGCTCACTGGAAGGACAGATCCTGAAGCTGAGGCTCCAATACTTTGGCCACTTCATGAGAAGAGAAGACTCCCTGGAAAAGACCCTGATGTTGGGAAAGATGGAGGGCACTAGGAGAAGGGGACGTCAGAGGACGAGATGGTTGGACAGTGTTCTCGAAGCTACGAACATGAGTCTGACCAAACTGCAGGAGGCAGGGCAAGACAGGAGTGCCTGGCGTGGTCTGGTCCATGGGGTCACAAAGAGTCGGACACAACTAAACAACAACAACATTCCATAATAATCATTTTATTATTTATACCCCCCACACACATCTTACTGGGTTACCCCAGCTACTCTGGGTAGCTTCCAACATATATAATAACTTAACAACAACAACAACAACAACAACAACAACAACTTGCCTAGATAGGGTTGCCTTCAGATGGCTTGGTAGTTGGATAACCCTCCAACTTTTCTCCAATGAAAATAGGGACAGCCTAAGGGAAAGTGGGGCATTCCAGGATCAAATCAGAAACCAGGACGGCTTCTTTAAATCAGGGATTCCCTGGAAAATAGGGACACTTGGAGGATCTGCCATCACCACCCCTGACCACTCGGCCAGGCTGGCAGATAGGATTTGGAGTCCTATAGCGATGGTGGGAGTGGGCCATTTAAGGCCTGCTGGGAGAGAGAGAGAAAATTGGCACCGTCCAGGCTGCCTGCCCCCCTGGGTGCCACCCCTGCCAAGGAGCAGTAAGAAGCAGAAGTGAGAACCCTGAGTGGGCCTTGGCAGTTTAGGGCCAAAGTCCTTCCTACTTCCCCCAACCCATTTACCGCTTCTCCTCCTCTTAAAGACCAACAGAAGCACCATCAACTTCAGTGCCCCTGAAGTGCCACACAGAGTGCCATTCCCCGAGCTCTGGGTGACCATGACCCATCTCCGCAGGCTGGGAGGAGGGCTCAGGTCTTCCTCCCAGGGCACTAGAGGGGGTCCACACAAATTAGCCTGCCCTGCATGGCGCAAACGTGGCGGGAAGAGCAGCTAGGAGCAATGAAGGCACAGGGCTCAGCTGCCTTGCTGCAGCCTCCCCTTTCCCTGGGGCCCCATCGCAATGGAGACATCTGCATAGAGTAAACATTGAAATTATATAATTAGCTCCTTGGAGGGAAAAGATTCTGAATTTATGGGAGCTTCAAATCAAGGGAAGCAGTGAGAGGGGGAGCGCTGTAGCTCTCCCTGACATCTTCCTGAGGCACCAAGCAGGAGAAGCAAATTGCTGTCAGGGGGAAGTCTTGGCTCGGCTCCTTGCAAGGCTGGGGTGTTGTTTGTTGTTGTTGATGATGATGATATTGTTGTTGTATCTGGCAGGGCACAGGTGACTAGCAAGGCCACTTGTCTGAGGGGGCGCTGCTGTTTGTCCCCTGGGGCCCTTTTGGTCTCTCCATGTCTCCAAGAGTCACCCAAACGAACTACGGTTGGAGAAGAGGCTGCCTGCCAGTGCTCTTCTTTCAGGAGAGCCCGGGGAACATCCTGCAGGCAGGCAGGCAGCCTTGGGGACCAACCATTCCCAGGTAAAGTGGAGACTTTGGAACCAAAGCGCTTAGGGCAGTATTGTAAGATGGCAGCAGTCACAATGTCCCCATAAGAAGAGGAGATGAGCCTGCTCACAGCTTCCAAAAGGGGCTGGAGAGGCACCTTCCAGGCAGGGCATGAAGGCAACTCCCACTCTAACCCATTGCAGTTGGCCTCTGGCAGGTGCTACTCAAAGGAGCTGCTGCTCAAAGGAGGTCCACCACCTGCCGCTGAAACTGAAGGCTCCAGAAAGAGCAGCCCAGAAGGAGAGGACCAGTGGCAGGGAGTTCCACGCATTGTGTAATCTCATTGAATGGTGAGGTCTATTACTAGGGGAGAGGGAGAGAAGGTTCTCTCTGTGTACTTTCTTCACATGGTCGTCGTGGTTTCCTTCCTCCAAGGAGCTCAAGGTGGTGGCAGACATGGTTATCCCCCTCCTTGCTTGATCCTCGCAACAGCCCTGTGAGGCAGGATTGGCTGAGAGGCAGTCACTGGCCCAAGGCCACCCAGCAAGCTTCGTGGCTGAGGGGGAATTTTGAACTTGGCTCTCCCAGCTCTGCACTTGACCTGCCCCAGCCCTTGTGTCTTCACAAAATAACAGTGATCTCATTGTGGGAGTTTACTATAGACCCCCCAAGCCAAACTGAGGACACAGACAATGCCTTCCTGGAACAGATGACCAGGAATTCAAAAGGAGGTGAGATAGTAGTAATGGGGGATTTCAACTATCCTGATATTTGTTGGATGTCAAACTCAGCCAAGAGCATAAGGTCAAACAGATTCCTCACTGGCCTTGCAGACAATTTCATTGTCCAGAAAGTGGGAGAAGCAACAAGAGGATCAGCCATTTTAGATCTGATCCTAACCAATAGTGATGACCTGGTTAGTGGGGTAGAAGTGGCAGGATCATTAGGTGGGAGTGATCATGCTCTTCTGGAGTTTATTGTTCAGCGGAAAGGAGCAACCAAGCATACTAAGACTCAAATCCTAGACTTTAAGAAAGCCGACTTCAGAAAACTTAGGGAAACGCTGGGTGAGATCCCATGGACAGAAATACTAAAAGGGAAGGGAGTTCATGATGGTTGGGAGTTTGTTAAAAGAGAGATATTAAAAGCACAACTTCAGGCAATACCAATGAGACGGAAACATGGAAGGTGCCTAAAGAAGCCAAGGTGGCTATCTAAAGAACTTTTAACTGAGTTAAGATTTAAAAGGGATATGTACAAAAAATGGAAAGGGGGGGAAATCACCAGAGAGGAATTCAAACATATAGCCAGCACGTGTAGAGACAAAATCAGAAAAGCTAAAGCACAGAATGAACTCAGGCTCGCCAGAGAGGTTAAAAGCAACAAAAAGGGCTTTTATGGGTATGTTCGTAGCAAAAGGAAGAACAAGGAAACAGTGGGGTCACTTAGAGGAGAAGATGGTGAAATGCAAACAGGGGACAGAGAAAGGGCAGAACTCCTCAATGCCTTCTTTGCCTCAGTCTTCTCCAAAAAAGAAAACAATGCCCGACCTGAAGAACATGGAGCAGATGATTCAGCAGGGGAAACACAGCCCAGAATAAGTAAGGAGGTAGTACAAGAATACTTTGCTAGTTTTGATGTATTCAAGTCTCCAGGGCCAGATGAACTACATCCAAGAGTATTAAAAGAACTGGCAGAGGTGATTTCAGAACCACTGGCAGTAATCTTTGAGAATTCCTGGAGAACAGGCAAAGTCCCAGCAGACTGGAGGAGGGCAAATGTTGTCCCTATTTTCAAAAAGGGGAAAAGAGAGGAACCAAACAATTACCGCCCAGTCAGCCTGACATCAATACCAGGAAAGATTCTAGAGCAGATCATTAAGCAAACGGTCTGTGAGCACCTAGAAAGGAACACTGTGATCACTAAAAGTCAGCATGGGTTTCTGAAAAATAAGTCATGTCAGACTAATCTGATCTCATTTTTTGACAGAATTACAAGCCTGGTAGATGAAGGGAACGCTGTGGATGTAGCCTACCTTGATTTCAGCAAGGCCTTTGACAAGGTGCCCCATGATATTCTTGTAAAGAAGCTGGTAAAATGTGGGCTAGACAATGCTACCATTCAGTGGATTTGTAACTGGCTTACTGACCGAACCCAAAGGGTGCTCATCAATGGCTCCTCCTCATCCTGGAGAGTAGTGACTAGTGGGGTGCCACAGGGTTCTGTCTTGGGCCCAGTCTTATTCAACATCTTTATCAATCACTTGGATGATGGGCTTGAGGGCATCCTGAGCAAGTTTGCAGATGACACCAAATTGGGAGGGGTGGCTAATACCCCAGAGGATAGGATCACACTTCAGAATGACCTTAACAGATTAGACAAGTGGGCCAAAGCAAACAAGATGAATTTTAACAAGGAGAAATGTAAGGTACTACACTTGGGCAAAAAAAAAAATGAAAGGCACAAATACAGGATGGGTGACACCTGGCTTGAGAGCAGTACATGTGAAAAGGACCTAGGAGTCTTGGTAGACCACAGACTTGACATGAGTCAGCAGTGTGATGCAGCAGCTAAAAAAGCCAATGCAATTCTGGGCTGCATCAATAGGAGTATAGCATCTAGATCTAGGGAAGTAATAGTACCACTGTATTCTGCTCTGGTCAGACCTCACCTGGAGTACTGTGTCCAGTTCTGGGCACCACAGTTCAAGAAGGATACTGACAAGCTGGAACGTGTCCAGAAGAGGGCAACCAAAATGGTCAAAGGCCTGGAAACGATGCCTTATGAGGAACGGCTTAGGGAGCTGGGTATGTTTAGCCTGGAGAAGAGAAGGTTAAGGGGTGATATGATAGCCATGTTCAAATATATGACAGGATGTTATATGGAGGAGGGAGAAAGATTGTTTTCTGCTGCTCCAGAGAAGCGGACACGGGGCAATGGATTCAAACTTCAAGAAAAAAGATTCCACCTAAACATTAGGAAGAACTTCCTAACAGTAAGAGCTGTTCGGCAGTGGAATTTGCTACCAAGGAGTGTGGTGGAGTCTCCTTCTTTGGAGGTCTTTAAGCAGAGGCTTGACAGCCATATGTCAAGAATGCTTTGATGGTGTTTCCTGCTTGGCAGGGGGTTGGACTGGATGGCCCTTGTGGTCTCTTCCAACTCTATGATTCTATGATTCTATGATGATTTCATCTGGGCAAAGAAGGCTTCCTGCAATGTGGGAATGATAATGCCAAGCCTACTTTAAAGGGTTGTTGTATGAGTTGCAAAATACCATGAGGGACTTTGAACACTCAGCGGGTATGTCTGTATTGATGTGTAAATAAATGGAAAGCTGATCCCTTGCTCTTCTTTGGGACTCTGCTTGGCATCTGGGCACGTCAGGGCTTTGCAAACACTCTCCATCAGGTTCAGGGGCTCGCAGCTGCTAAAAGCCCCACCTTCCCCCCCCCCTGCTCCCACACTCGTCTCCAGGGGTCTTATCGGGATGATTCTGCCGTGGTGACGGGGGATTATTAATAATTGTCTCTAGTTTGAGCAGAGGCCATGGAAGCAGGTTTGAGGGCTAAATCCTCATGAGCCCCCGCCTCCAATTCAATTATGGTCAGCCTCCCACTAACTAAAATGACAGCCACAACGTTGGATTATAAATGAGATTCTGCTCCGTTAAACTCTCCCACCCACCCTTCTGCCACACACAAAACAATCCCAGTCTAAATTGAATAGCCAGTTAAATTCCAATAGATACCCCCCCTTTATTCTAGCAGTGTTATTGTTTGTGCTAAAGCAGCTCTATTCTGTCTGGACTGGTGGCGGCTTGGCAGCATTTGACCTTGGGTTACCACAGTAACCTTAAGTGCAGAATAATATACTTCCAGTCACTCTCTGGTGCTCAGGGGAATACTTTAAGGCCCTCCAGCAAAGTGAATATTTTTATGCAGGCTATAATTTCTTTTAAGACCTTCACAGACAGTGAGTGAGGCAGACTTTGCGCTGCCC
Source organism: Zootoca vivipara (assembly GCF_963506605.1). Lineage (NCBI taxonomy): Eukaryota > Metazoa > Chordata > Lepidosauria > Squamata > Lacertidae > Zootoca > Zootoca vivipara. The sequence goes on from NC_083292.1 coordinate 1,035,556, forward strand.
TTTCCTCTGCTGTGTCCTCGCGGCAGGAGGAGAGAGGGTGGGTGCCTTTGATGCAGCAGCTCCAGGGGGCTCAAGGCCCCTCCTTGTCCCTGGGCCGGAAGCACCCAAATTGGCCTCACCTTGACATGGATCCATTTCTTTATTTATATCCCACTTTTATCCTCAGGCAGCTCAAGCCTAGTTCTCCCCCTCTTCTTTAATCCCAAGAAGAACCCTGAGAGGTCGGTCATGCTGGGAGAGGCAGTGGCTGGCCCAAGGTCACCCTGCCCTCTCCCAGGTCTCCCAGGTCCTAGTCTGACACTCTAACCACTACACAGCACTGCCTCTGGAATCTCATTCTCTGGTGGCAACCTTTGGACATTACATTTCAAGAGGACTTGTGCAGTTTGTCCATGACACACCCCAGGAAGGAAGCCTTAAGTACAGGACACCACCCAAGATTAGGCTCAGAGGGCACCACCTGCTAATGCCAGGTATATTCTGGAAGTTCTCTGAGAAGGAGAAGGAGAAAAACTGGGACCTAGCAGGCTGCAGATCCTGTTACTCTGCAAATGCAAAGTACAGCTGTTTCTGGTCACAGGTCAAGAGAACACGCAGATTGTCTGGAATGCAGGTGGCAATATGGACTGGAAGCTTGAGATACCCCCCCCAAAAAAAGGTGACATCTGAGGGGGTTTTCCTGCCTGGACCCCTGCGGGAATTCAGAGGAAAGGAGCCTGGTGAAATAATGCTGGTGTGATGCTGCTGGGTCAGTCACTCTTCCCCGTTGCTAACTGAAAGACAACAAACGAGGAAACAATGTAAATGAATTGGAGTCAGTAAGCACTAGAAAAATAACAAGGCATCAGAGAGTTCTCTTTGCAAAAGATACGTGCAGGCGGGCCATGATTTCTGAATCTACAAAAGTACAAGTGTTCAGCTCCTCACTGCTTTGTCTCCACCTAGCCGAGACCAGGGAGAGACATGGGCAGTCATAGGAGCACACAGGCACTTCCAAACCAGAACCACAACTCTCCTCCTCATTAGCTGCTTCTTAGCTTGGCCAAGCTGCTGCTAACAGGAGAGGAAAGAAAGGCCTAGATCAGGCATGTCCTGCCATGGAGGCTGCATCAGCCGTCTTGGCCATTAGCAGCAGGCCTCCCTTTTCTTCCCTTTTGCAGCCAGGCTCAGGAACCCCAGGCAAAGCCTCTGCAAAACAGCCATATTCCCTTGCAATTAAAGCCTCGCAGATGGACCTTCATTCTCCATCGATGACATGCTCTCCCTCCTCCACTGTGCTCCACAGTCCTGCTGTCGTCTGCTCTCTCAGGGTTCCAGCCAGGTGTGGAAACTCAATTAAGGACGAGGCATTTCAAGCAGAATCTATCACATAGGAACTGCCCCAGGGATCTTTTGATGAAGGGCAGTATATAAATTTAATAAATAAGTAAAGATAAATAAAACCCACACTTTCCAAAACAATATGAGAACCAAAACACAGAGCCATCCTTTGAAATTTGCACTCATCCACATTTTGCGATGCAGTTCTCCAACCAACCAAGGTGCACAAAGATGCACTTATTTGGGGGAAGTGTGCATGGAAGACAAACCCTCCAAGTGCCCCTCTTTTCCAGGGACAGTCCCAGATTTACAGAGGCCATCCCAGTTTCTGATTTGGTCCTGGAATGTCCCACTTTTCCTTAGGATGTCCCAATTTTAATTGGATAAATTATGGAGAATATGGAGTTATGCGACCCCAGAGCCAAGGCAATAATTAACTATACAACCTTTAGAAGGCATCTGAAGGCAGCCATGTAGAGGGAAGTTTTTAATGTTTAATGTTTTATTATGCTTTTATATATGTTGGAACTGTAATCCCAAGAGCCCTCTGGAGAATTGGGGTTTGAGGAAGGAGGTTGGGACAGAGCGATTGTGCTGGAGTTTGGCAGAGTTTGGGGAGTTTTTGAAGGAGGGGGGTTTTTAGCCATTATTTGAGATGACACCTGAACACATGGCGTTGTCTTCTTCCTCAGGTGATGACAAACCCAAAAGGTAGTGAGTGGTGCCCACACTGGGGGATAAGTTGGAAGTACTGGACTCTTTACAGGGTGGCATGAGTGTTTGTGCTGTAGCACCCAAGTTTGGCAGGAATGAATCCAGCAGAGGTGCCACTAAGATACGCGAGAAATAAATCTGGGCATCAGTGGCAGCGAGTACACCTACAACTGCCAAGGTCCCCAGCTATGTGCTCCTGGACGAGGCCATGGTGAAGGCAAATGAGGCCCTGAACCTGTGGCTAGAGGACATGACCCGCCAGCGTATTCCCATTGATGGCAGCACCTTGTGCAAGAAGACTCTCAGGCTGCATGCACGCTTCAAGCAGCCTGCAAAGGAGTTCTGAGCCAGCTTCAAATGATGTGTCAATCTGAAGAACATTGGTGACCATGTTGAAGCTGCATCCGTGGACCAGGAGGCTGCCCAAGCATGCCCTGACCAGCTGAGGAGACACCAAGTGCGCCCTGACCAGTGGAAGAGACAAAAGTGCCAGCCGTCCATCACCATGTTCCTCAGTGAGACACCACCAGCCCCACCAAGTGCATCTTACCCACAGCCAAACACTACTGATCTACCCCCCTTGTTGTGGTTTGCAATAGATCCGCCCCTGCCACTGGGCACTTTGCAACACACTGGGGCTTGAAGGTTCAGGGCTGGCTGCAAAATATACCCCCTTCCCCTGCTTTGCCACAGATTTGCTGCTGATGGTGAGGAAAACCCAGCAATGTTCCAGGCACAGGGCAGCTCTTAAAAAGAAGACAAACCACCAGGCCAGGAAGGAAAGCAGAGCAGCTCTGTGGGTCAGGGAGATCCCGGGTCTGCCTGAATGAAGCCTCTGCCGCCTTCTCTCTTGCCCTGTGTCTACTGCTGGGCCCCCTCTCCCAAGCTGCCTCCACGCCAGCTCAGCCCAAGCTACACAAGTGTCTGGTGGCTTTGGATGGCTTCATGGAGACCAATGGAGCAGCTGGCGGAGCCCCCTGGCACACCCTAGCAGACAGCTTTGCCTGGGCTGCCTTCCCACAGACCAAGCCAAGCAGATGGGCAGTCTGACTCACAAGTCCCCGCAGGCAGCCAGCTGGCACGCTTTGGCCAATGTCTGGCACCTCTGGGCTGCCACATTGTGTTCCCCTGGGCAGGTCCTTGGCACCTTCCGCTCACTGGCAGGCTGGCTTCTTTTGGACATGCACCTGGTGCTGAAAAGTAGACAAGCCCATTGTGCTGCCAGTTGGCAGGGAGGGCCAGGCTGGCACAGCCAGGCAGGCATGGTGGCTGATTGCAGAACAGATTTCCACTCCCTTCTCCTAGTTGCCAGAGATGGAGAGGGTGGTGTGGGGATTTTCTCTTCCTCCCCCCCCCACTCAGCTGCTCCTGCCAACTCCATTCTCCCAGACCATGTGTATTTAAAAATACTTGGCTCTTTGGAAGTTGGAAGAGCCAAGAGTAGCCAGGCACTGTGAAAACCCTATAGTGGTTCAAGCATCTAGTGAGCTGGCCTAGCATGTTGGTGATCTGGGGTCAGGTCCCAATCCTCCCCCGCCCCTGTCATGACAGCCCCATAGGGCAGCCACAAACTCAGCTTCCCCACCCCCTTCCTGGCCCCCAAACCCTTCTCTGTGCCTGGTGCCTGAACTCAGAACATGAAACGACCACGTGATGAAATGACCACGGTGAACTTCCAAGAGAGGTCAGCTCTGCTCCTAACCCTTCGGGCATCAGATTAGGATTTCAGAAGGTGAGGAAACTGGGCTCCGTCAGTTTTCTGGTAGTGTATGTTTTCAAGATGGGCCCTTCATGTCATCTTAGTGATCTCATCTTGCTTTATTAGAATCATAGAATCATAGAGTTGGAAGAGACCACAAGGGTCATCCAATCCAATCCAACCCCCTGCCAAGCAGGAAACACCATCAAAGCATTCCTGACAGATGGCTGTCAAGCCTCTGCTTAAAGACCTCTAAAGAAGGAGACTCCACCACACTCCTTGGTAGCAAATTCCACTGCCGAACAGCTCTTACTGTCAGGAAGTTCTTCCTAATGTTTAGGTGGAATCTTTTGAATCCATTGAATCCATTGCTCCATGTCCGCTTCTCTGGAGCAGCAGAAAACAACCTTTCTCCCTCCTCTATATGACATCCTTTTATCTATTTGAACATGGCTATCATATCACCCCTTAACCCTCTCTTCTCCAGGCTAAACATACCCAGCTCCCTAAGCCGTTCCAGATAAGGCATTGTTTCCAGGCCTTTGACCATTTTGGTTGCCCTCCTCTGGACACGTTCCAGCTTCTCAGTATCCTTCCTGAACTGTGGTGCCCAAAACTGGACACAGTACTCCAGGTGAGGTCTGACCAGAGCAGAATACAGTGGTACTATTACTTCCCTTTATCTAGATGCTATACTCCTGTCGGCGGTTCGAATCCCCGCGATGGGGTGAGCTCCCTTTGCTTGGTCCCAGCTCCTGCCAACCTAGCAGTTCGAAAGCATGTCAAAATGCAAGTAGATGAATAGGAACCGCTACAGCGGGAAGGTAAACGGCGTTTCCATGTGCTGCTCTGGTTTGCCAGAAGCGGCTTTGTCATGCTGGCCACATGACCTGGAAGCTATACGCCGGCTCCCTCGGCCAATAATGCGAGATGAGCGCGCAACCCCAGAGTCGGTCACGACTGGACCTAATAGTCAGGGGTTCCTTTACCTTTACCTAGTACTTTACATATGTTATATGTAAACATAGTTATATGTTTGGGGGATCAGTCTGGATGATCCCTGTGGGTCCCTTCCAGTGCCCTTCCTGCCCTTGACACCTCAGCAGGACCACATGTTTTTGCAAACCTCTGTTTGGAAAATGAAAATAAATATAACCAAAACCAAAAAAAATCATTGGAGACGGAAGAAGAATAGAATGTAACTGTATCTTTGAAAAAACACAGAGAGTTAGAGAAGAGGAGGAGGAGGAGGAGGAGGAGGAGGAGGAGGAGGAGGAGGAGGAGGAGGAGGAGGAGAAGAAGAAGAAGAAGAAGAAGAAGAAGAAGAAGAAGAAGAAGAAGAAGAAGAAGAAGAAGAAGAAGAAGAAGAAGAAGAAGAGGAGGAGGAGGAGTTTGGATTTGATATCCCACTTTATCACTACCCGAAGGAGTCTCAAAGCGGCTAACATTCTCCTTTCCCTTCCTCCCCCACAACAAACACTCTGTGAGGTGAGTGGGGCTGAGAGACTTCAGAGAGAGAGAGAGGGGGGAGAGAGAGAGAGTTCACATTACAGTATATTATGCAGTCAGAGGGAGAAACCACATACAACAGTGGAATAAATAAGTTGTGATGTTGCTGCAATACCTCTCCGATCTCACAGTCCGACTTTCCTAGCTGAAGTAGAGTTCTGTTCTGCATGTCTTGCTAGCCTATGAACCCACATCCAGAGGTAGAATTTGAACCTGGCCTTCCTTCTAAGACAGGGCCTAGGTGTGGGAAGGCAGAAGAGCTCCCTGGGCTGAGAGGCATGGCAGTGAGGGGCACAGGCATCTTGGCCCAGAGACATGGGCAGCAAAAGGCAGGATGATGCCGGAGTGAGGGTCAGTGAGGTTGCTGCATCAGAATCACCTCTTCCACGGTCCTACCTTTGTGGGAAATACCTCTAATGGGATGGAGCCTGCCAGGCTTCCTTAGTGCTGCAAGTTGACTCCATGAATCAGTGCAATTACCGTAAACTTTTAAAAGCTTTAACTTCAAATTGAGAAGGTGCACCAGATAACTGGGAAGAGCCTGGACATTGTAGAGAAGTCCTTCTCTATGCATCCTTTCAGCTTTGGGCATGTGCCTGTGAGATGCAGTCAGTTGGGGAAGGAATTCTGCTCTGGGTTTTTATAAGTCTTGGAGAGGGGAGTCTCTTGGCTTCTGGCGCTCACCTTAGCAAGCCAGGCATTTTTTAAACAAAATTGTGGCTGGAGAGGCTAGCTGAGCATAGACACAATCCAGAGGCGGCTTCAGGGTCACAAAATGTGTGGGAGCAGCCGAGTACAGCATTTTCCTGTTGCCTAGAATGGACACACGGGAATGTGGCTCCAGACAGGGAGGACTTCCTGTCCTACCTGCTCTGGAGCTTCCTCTTCTTGTGTGTAGATGGTAGATGGGCATGACCCTCGCTGACCAGATCAAAGGGCTGGCCACGCAACCATCTCTCTCTTGGTCTCTTGGACTCTTGCTCTCCTGGTTCTTAGCCAGCGCATGGCTCAACCTTCACATAGGATGGACCCCACAAGCAGAAAGTCTGAGATGGAGCCCAGGCTTCTTTTCACTGTAGTCACAAGGTAAGGCCTGCCTTCGGAATTACTGCTGTGAACTGAATGTGAGTAAAACTTTATTCTTACTTTTAAAAAAGATTGTGTTGTGTTATTATTATTTTAATAGGGAAATGAAGGGGAAACATACCAGGAACAAGCCAGACTGGACAAGCCGGACTGGATTGCTTAATTAAAGGGTTCAAACGAATCATCAGGTTGCTTCCAATAATTTGCAAAGGGAATGTGCTCTGCTGTTTACTCACTAGCGTGAGTGAGGAGGGATAATATCGAGTGAGGAGGGATATATATCCTCCCCTACCAGGGCCGTCTTAAGTGTACTGGGCACCATGGCGTGATGATCCCTCCGGCGCCCCTCGTGCTCCACCGGGCAGGGCCAGGCATGCATGTAAATGAGGTGCCGCGGAGCATTGTGGGGCAGCGCTGACTGTGCTCGCTGTGACTTGAAGGAGTGTGGGCGGAAGGTATCCCAGGTCCAGGTCCAGGTTTCCCCCAATGGAGGCAGCTCTGCTGCCGCCTTGCTTCAGCCACCGCTGCCAGGAAAGGAGTGGAGCAGGAGAGGCGGAAGCGGCGGGGGCTCCGTGTGCCTCTTTGATGTGCCCCCTGCTGGGTGGGCACCCTGGTGCACTGCACCAGTCAGCCCAATAGGAAGGACTGCCCTGTCCCCTGCCTTCTTTAACATTCCCACAAAATGTGCCTAGGAAGACAAGAGCATCCAGTTTATTTCCCAGAAGTCAGAACAATCAAAGAGCTTTTCTTCTCTAAACCATGAATGACAGCTTTTCTGTTTCAAATGTTGTTTTCTTTTAGGATTCTTCCATAGCCAATATCTTCCCCACAAACCATTCCATGCCTCTGGATGCTGGTGTCTGCCATCCATCATTCCGTTTTCAAAATAGGTTGTTTATTTATTTGTTGAGTTTATTAGCCACTTCTCTTTTTAAAAAACTAAGAGATTAAATATCCATTCACACTAAAGCAAAGCTCTCTTCCTCTCCTCCACCCCACCCCTATGGCAACCTCCCTGGGTGCCCTACAACCTTCAGAGAAGGCTCTTCACACACCTCTGCCAAGGGAGGAAGCGTGACTTCTTGGTGGTGGCTCCTTCCAAATGCCCTCCCTGCAGAGGCACAGCTGGTGCGAACTTTACAATCATTTCAGCATCGAGTCAAAACTTCTCTGTTACCCCAGGTGGTTTAAAGCTGGTCATTTCAGTTTACTCTTGTTTTTGGTCTAATATGTCTTATTTATTTTAACGAAATGCAAATTCTGTGGCATGTTTAATTTTTATTTGTGTCTATTGCGTACTGCTGTCCTGGGATCTGTAAAGTTGTAGGAGAAATATGTTTTTAAATAAATGTATTTTACAGTTGGGAAATGGAGACTCCACAGGGACCCTAACAGCCTGTCTCTTGCTCTATTCTTCTGGCTTTTTGGTCTCTCTCTCCTCCTCCTCCTCCTCCTCCTCCCACACCACACTTTCTGTTTTCTTCTTCCTCTCCTCCATCCCCCAAACTCAGCAGACCCCACATCAACAACAACAAAAATCTGGATGATGCCGGCACTAATGCTCTTTTGCAGGATTTGACGCTTGACGCAGCATTCTCAAGGACGGCAAGAGCTGAACCAGAGGCATCTTCACCCGGCCTTTTCGGGGGGGCGGGGAGCAGCTAGGTGGAGAATGCTCATTTTTGTGTGTGTGTCCTGTCCCCCCCCCCTCTGGCTTCTGTTTCCACCTGTCCTTTCCCTGCTGTCTGGAGCTGGTCGGCTGGCAGTCCGTCCATGACAAGCGATGAAATATTTATCTCTCACCTCTACGCAGATCAGATCCGTTTCTCAAATCATGTATAAAACATCTGCGGGAACCACTTACTTACTTCTCATGTATTTTTTATGAGGCTGAACTGAAGTTTCAAATAGGTAAACATAAAAATATCAAGAAGTACTTTAGGAAAAAAAGTTATTTCATAAACTATCAAGAGACCAATTTAAAAAGCCTCACGGTGTCCCTCCCTCCCTCTCTTGCATGCCTAGCCCAAATTCGCACCAACGGGAAGCTATTGGCTCTTCTGCAGCCTAGCTGGGTCTCTGCTTAGAAAACAAACCCTCTCTTGCTCCATTTAACTCTCCCCCTTTCACCTTTGGGAAGGGGCCAGACTTGCGATGTGCAGCCTGCAGCCTCCCTACCCTGATTGGGACAGTCAAGGATAAAAGAAACAGATGTGTGTGTAGTGGTTTTGATATATGGGGCACAAGGAATATGTGAGTTGCTCCACCCCACTGCAAAACCCTCTTTGCTCTGGCCTAGTCCAAGCCGCTCCTCCTCAGTCCTCTTCGCCCCCTTGTGGTGATGCCTGGAATCTCCCTGGAGTGTTTGCAGGCACTAAGGATGGAGACAGCTATCCATTTGGGTTCCACACACTTCCAAAACAATTTGCATTTTTTTTAAAAAAACATACTCATGAAAATTCATCAGAATTTTCTTGTGAATTTCTCCTAATATGCATGTTTTGACTAACAAGTACATTTTTGCAAAGCCATTTCCCCTCAGATTTTTGCATGATATTCTTACCAATATATGCATTTTATGCCCACTATACTTGAGTAGATGCATTTTTGTAGACATAACTGGGCTGGAGAACTGCACTGCAAAATTATAAGAAGTGCAATCTTTGAGGCATGGGTCTGTGTTTCACTTGACAGATTGGTTTGGAAAGTGTAAGTTCACTAAGTTTGCCTTGAAGTACAAAGTGAACGGAACTCCTTCCCCATCCCAAGCTGCCACTTCCAATCCCCCCAGTTTCTGGCTGTGGTGCCTGCGTGATCTCCCTCCACCAGGACCGCAGCTGGCAAGGGCGCAGGATTCTTCCAGGAGCCTCTGTCTCCCAGGGATCCCACAGCTGATGCCTCATGGGCCGTCTTCCGCGCTGCACCCGTGTTCTAGTTATGGGTCCCCCTGAAAACAGGGCCCTCTATCCTCAGATTGATGGGTGTGATGTTCTTCCAGGTAAACATAGAAGTCACTGTGAAAGCAACAGAACGCTTTCTTTTGGAACTCAGTTGTATTCTGCTTAAATGTAGAAATGGCTAAGCTGTTTGCATAAAATATAAGATATACATTCTAGCATCATGGCATATAACATGCACAGAGAGATTGGAATGCATTGTATGGAAATGAGAGACTAGAAAGATATTAGCTTAGCCATTATGTATTTCTTCCTGCCTCCCTTCTATTCATCAGTGTATTATAATGCCTTTCTTCCCCCTTTCTGTAGTTTAATGAACAACAAATTTATTTAGTTTGTTTTTATTAAGCATCATTTTGTTCTTTGGTATGAACTAATTCAGGCCAACTAATTTAGTTGGGTGATTTTAAATTCTGGCTGAGTGATGGGAGGTGGGGTCCAAAAACATGCTCAAAGCTGCAGGTCGCAAGGCGCCATCTCAGAAGACGTCCTTCACCCTTAGGGGAAAGATGGAGCTTGTTCATGTCACCCCGTCAGGCAAGCACACTCCAAACACAAATAAGGGGTGCCCCTTTCCTTCCAAATTACTCTAGATGGACTAAGATTCCTTTCATCATGCATGGTGGCCTATTTATTTTTAATTTGAAAGCTGCTCCACATATACTGTGTTTCAGCCTCATTGCTCAACCTTAGCTTCTGTGGTGGGACAAAACTGATGTGCCAAACTACCTCTCTGTCATTATCAGAGGATGCCTTGAAAGATTTGGAAAGAAGGATGCACAGCACAGCTTTGACTGTGCATATTCGCAACATGAAGCTGGCCTCTAAAGGGTTAAAAAGCAAGGGAACATGTTAGGTGACTTAGAAAAATGGAACACCAAGGGTCCCATTGGTAACGGTTGTGAAAGTCTTGAGTTCTGAGGAATCTTTGCCAGGCATGGAGAGCTTGGGTCGTTTTGCCTTCTGTGGTAGCTTCTGGCTTGGCTCACTCACTTGAGTCATCTAACATTAGATGTTGTCCAGGCACCTGTTGCCCTTTGTTGCTTGGAGGTCAAATGCTGGGGAGGGGCATGTTGCAGGCATCTGGTCCTGCCTTTGGAAGGGGACTGTTCTAGATACCCACTTGGTCCCCCGTTCATCATGCAACCGTTTTGTTTTTTGTTTTGTTTTTTAAAAAATAATTTTTATTGGTTTTCCATAAAACAAAAACATACAAAAAACAGAAAAAAGACAAAAAAAGATTTTAAAAAGTATAAAAAAGAGAAGAGAAAAAAAGAGAGAAACATCTTATTTATATCATTTATCATAACAATGTCACTTTGGACTTCCCCGACTCCCCCCACTCTGGGTCCCTTGTATATAACCATATGAGCAATGTTCACAATTACTATCTTAAACCTTATTATGACTTACACTTAACTTTACTATTCTACTTTACACATTACAATTTTACCATTTTTACTAATCCACTATCCAAATCTAATCCTTTCCACTTTCCCATTATTTTATCTTATATTTCTTCCATTAGCTTAATATTTTTTATCAGAAATGTATTTATAATTCAAATCTTAAAATTCTATTCTCCTTTCTTGACTATCAATGTTTAGATCCATCCCCCCCTTTTGCCGGAGCCAAATTTCCCAGACATTTTAGTGAATTCCTAATGTCAAACCAGTTTCAGACCGTTTAAATCCATCCATTATAATATCCCTTTATAAATCACCCCATTCCCACCCTTTCCCACCAAAACCACCAAATTTGTTTCCACATCTTCTGTCGTCTCTTTGATACTACGCCTGTTGCCCATCCCACTTCCACTGTCTTTGCATTGTTCTTTGATTCTGTGGGTCAAAACCAGTCCTTTGCATTATCGTCCCCCCCCCTTTTTTCTATCCAGTTCACAGTACAGACCCTGGACTCCCTCCCTCACTAGGAGTCCAGCAGTATACACTGTTTCTTTTTTGAGGCCTCCTTGTATCCAACCAAAGTCCTGTTCCACATCTCTCACTTGTGGAACATTGTATCCTTCGTCTTTTTCCTCTTCTTCCAGTATTTGTGTTTGCACATCTTGCATTTCTTCTTTGTTCATTGGGGTCATTTCTTTCTCAAGTCCATTTTCTGCACTATGACAATCACTCCTTTCTCTCCACAGTTTACTAGTCTCTCTCAGCTGCTTGTTATTCTCATCCAATTCCTGTTTAATTTCCAAGAGCACCACAAAAATCCTTTGCCAAGCCAAGTCTTGTGATGATATTGTTGTGGCTACAGCCATCTTGGGTATCTCAAATTTCATATGAGTCCAGCAGATTGTACGGCCGGAAATGGCAGGGATCAAAATCCATCTCCTCTATCACCATTTTTAAGTCCAAACTGGTTGTATTCTTCCTTTAAAAACATTTTCCCCAAATAATTTCTAGAGTCTTAATCAAAAAAATTCAATACTATATAAGCAAATTCTTTATTATTACCATATTCTGAACACCATTCACTGACCCGTCCGGGAACCCGGGTCTGGCTTCCAGAGGGACTTTCTTTTAAAGATGCCACAATTTTCATCATGCAACCGTTTTGGATACTGTTGTTGGGTGTTGTAGAGTCGGAAGGTAGTGGAACAAATGGGGGGGGGAACCAGCTCAGCATTAGCAACTCTCTACACTTGTCCTCTTTCCATTTGGTTGGGTCTAGAGACTAAGTTGGTCATGACCGACCTGTCCTACTGGTTCAGGGGACTCAAGCATCAACTCCCGGCTGCTGCACTCCCACTTGCACAAAGTAAGACACCTGGGTTTTCACTCCACCACCAGCACCCCACATACTGCCTGGGGGGATTCATTCATCCACTTCTCACAGAAGAGAACCAACCCAATAGGAGGCTCCTGGATTTGCTTGTGGATAGGCCTGGCCTGAAACTCCCAGTTGGATTATGCATGCCTCCAGATTTTGCAAGGCAATTTCAATATGCAAAATCCAAGTATGTGCTCTCTCTCTCTCTCTCTCTCTCTCTCTCTCTCTCTCTCTCTCTCTCTGTGTGTGTGTGTGTGTGTGTGTGTGTGTGAGAGAGAGAGAGAGAGAGAGAGAGAGAGAGAGAGAGAGAGAGAGAGAGAGAGAAAGAGAGACAAACTGCATATTTTATGTAAGAAACTGTGTGCAAAACATGTACAACTTAAATAAGGAGTTTTCATGTACTGTATTCCTTCAAAACAGTGCAGACTGGACCTGTGACGGAGCAAAACTGAGTTAAGCTTTTCTGTCCATTTCTTGCACATACCCAAGCATCTTTTGTTCCAGAGGATCCCCCTCACTCCTCAAGAGTAGCCTTTGGAAGGCTTTGGAAGGGGGCAAGGAACTTGGGGTGGGGTGGGGAGAGACAATGGCAACTGGGTATTCTGACATGTCCTACAGTAAACCCACCTCAGGAACAACCCTCAGTCCAGTCCCAACTCTGACTTTAGTCTGATTAATGCAGCTTGGAAACTATGGACCTAAAAAGATGGTCCTTGCTACTGTTTCCCACTTTGCTTTGTTTTGGGCTTTTAAAAACATGGGATTCTTCAAGCACACTGGGTTTGGCATTCTCTGGTTCTCAGACCAGAGAACGGGGAGGAGAGCAGCAGCTGAGTCCAGCACTCTCCTGCCATCAGCACCACTGCCTTCCTCACCATCTCCCTGGGGGTCTGGGCCTGGCTGCCTGACACTGTTCCCCCTCCGCAATATCTTCCTTCCTAGCGGAAGCAGGCTGCAACAGGAGAGGAGGCCCTTCCAGCGGGAGAGAAGGGTCTGCAGAAGACGCCCTTCCCACAGAGCTCAGAGCTAAGATCCAGGCAGGCAGCGAAGAGTTTCTTTATTGTAGTTCTGTAATGGTTTTAACTGGGCACTGTCTGGTTGGCTTTTGCACCAAACGGTTTTAAACCTCTCTTTCATCAGAGAATCAGAGAATCATAGAGTTGGAAGAGACCACAAGGGCCATCCAGCCCAACCCCCTGCCAAGGAGGAAACACCATCAAAGCATTCCTGACAGATGGCCTCCAAAGAAGGGGACTCCACCACACTCCTTGGCAGCAAATTCCACTGTCAAACAGCTCTTACTATCAAGGACGTTCTTCCTAATGTTTAGGTGGAATCTTCTTTCTTGTATCTTGAATCCATTGCTCCATGTTTGCTTCTCTGGAGCAGCAAAAAACAACCTTTCACCCTCTTCTATATGACATCCTTCTCTGGGCACATTCCAGCTTGTCAGTATCCTTCTTGAATTGTGGTGCCCAGAATTGGACACAGTATTCCAGGTGAAGTCTGACCAGAGCTGAATACAGTGGTACTATTACTTCCATTGATCTAAATGCTATACTCCTATTGATGCAGCCCAGAATTACATTTAGTTTTTTAGCTGCTGCAACACACTGTTGACTCATGTCAACTTTGTGGTCTACCAAGATCCTTTTCACATGTACTGCTCTCAAGCCAGGTGTCACCCATCCTGTATTTGTGCCTTTCTCTTTTTTTGCCCAAGTGTAGTACTTTACATTTCTCCCTGGTAAAATTCATCTTGTTTGCTTTGGCCCAGTTCTCTCTAATCTGTTAAGGTCATTTTGAAGTGTGATCCTGATTTTCATTGTGTCTATGGGTTTGTTCATTTTTTTGCTGCCTTTTAGTTCCTGCTGTTTTTATGATGATGTTTTAAAGTGTTGTGGTTTTTTTAAAAAAATGTTCTCTTATAGTTACCCGCATTGGGAGATTCTACATGACTTGAAAAACTGGTTCTAAATAAGCCAACAAATAGAGATGGGGCATGTGCCTGTGTGTGTGTGTGTGTGTGTGTGTGTGTGTGTGTGCGCGCGCGCGCGCACGCGGGTGAGCTTTCCTGGGAAATAATAAGCCAAAGGGACGGAGCATGTCTTTGTCAGGCTTGCTAGGATTTCTCAACTCACTCCCTCTTCAGCCGCTGGTCCCATTCCCCCTTGTAGACTCTCCTCTATAGGATAACGTGGATCCCCACCCCCTGCGAACTTCTCATTCAGATCTGACATGCAGGAGAGCTAATGGGATCTCCACACCTCAGAAGCACCTTTGGAGGGTGCTTGAAAAAGGCACCAACTCTTATTGAAATAGCAGCAGACTAAAACCCCGCAGCTAGCATAATTTAAGGGGGCTTTAATTTCCTCTCCTGCTCTTTTGAATCCTTTTCAAGAAACGCAGCTCGCCTCAGCTCTCCTTCCTTCCTTCCTTACCCTGCCAGGGCCATGTCTAGCAAGTGATACAGGCAACCTTACACAGGTGGGTTAAAAATAGAGACTATTTTGCCTCTAAGCATTATTAGTTAAATATTGTTTCCCTGGAAATGCCTTTAATTTAAGGCTAAAATGCAGAAAATTTCTTTTGGAGAGTGAACTCTTTCCTCCTCCTCCTCCTCCTCCTCCTTCCCCCTCTCTCGTTCTCTCTTGTACATGAATATTAATGTCTTTCTCAGAGAGATATTCTGAGAGAGAGAGAGAGAGAGAGAGAGAGAGAGAGAGAGAGAGAGAGAGAGAGAGAGAGAGAGAGAGAGAGAGAAGGGGGGCAACAACCAGCCCAAGAATAAATTAAGTACCTACAGATTTTTCTAATTCCTCTTTTTTTGGTGACATGCCGTCATTACATCAAATTACTGAGATGGGCTCCTGTGTGTGTGTGTGTGTGTGTGTGTGTGTGTGTGTGTGTGTGTGAAAATTATGGAATATAAAGTATATGTAAATGGCATGCGAGGCTGTGAAGAAAGGCGAGGGACTGGCGCGCAGGCATTAGGTATTCCGCAGGCGTCCTTGCGAGCCAATTAATCAAGCCGTGGCGAGGAAAGATGCAGAAGCGATGAGTTCGCCCTTCATGTTGATGAGGCCGGTCCAGGGCAAATGCTGGTGCACCTGAGCTCATAGTTAGGCATGCAGAAAGGAATCATGGGAATATCTTCACGCCTTTGTCTTTCTCATGAAGGATGGAAAATGTCAAGCTGTTTTTTGGCTGCATGTGGGAGAATGGCTAAGAATTTGCAGTCTGGCAATGCAAGCGATTAACTCTTTCCCGCCTCTCCCGTCATCTTTCGTTTGCACGCTGAGCGATCTTTTGGGGTGGGGAGCTGCTATCATTTATTATTGTTTTATTCATTTATTGCATTTCTATCCCACCTTTTCCCTCGAGGACCTTAGGGTGGCATCCATAGTTCTCCCCCTCCTCGTTCATTCAATCCCCACAACAACCCTGAGAGGCAGGTTAGGCTGTGAGAGAGTCTGTGACTGTAAACTCCGTGGCCAAGTGAGGATTTGAACCCTGGTCTTCCAGGTCCTAGAAGTCCAACCCCACACAGGCTCTCCTGCAAAGTGTGTGGTAAACATTAATCATTATGTTTGCTAACTAAGCATTGCTGTGAGCCTTGATTGTTCCCATTTTACAGATGGTAGGGGACTGGGACCCAGTGGGTGAACAGCTGTTTGGGGGAATAGCCGTCATAGCTCAGCGGCAGAGGATGTGCTTTGTGTGCAAAGGGCCAAGATTCATACCCCAGCCTGGAATCCTAGAGAGCAGCTGGGGGAAGGAACACTTGAGGGGCCCCATCACCCATGAGGGGAGAGGCCTAAACAAGGCCCAGTTGCTAACAAAGCAGCCACGAGTGCAGTAACTTGGGCTTGACTGGGTCTTCCCCAGCTCACAGAGACCCCAAATCTCCTGCATGGCTTCTGCCTCCCCTTTCAGGACAGCTGCTATCAACACCCCAAGGTCAATCAGTTTGATAGTGGGCTTTCCCCCACTCCTGCTCCCAGGGTTAATGGGGTTAAGGAGAGAGAAGTCAGGGGGGTCTCTTGCTACCCACTTCGCGATGGCACCCCAAGATCACCTTTCGTGGGCCAGCCCCATGGTATCCTCACCCCAAAGGGTTGGCTTGGTAGGGGGAGTGAATTCTCTGACACACACGCCCTGTGCCTCCCATAGGATGCCCATTCCAGGGCTAGGCAAGCTCTCAGCAGCTCTCTGTGAGTCCCACGGACAAGAAACTTTTAGCAGGCTGCAGTGACAGAGTTCCCACCTCAACCAGTTGCACTATTATTCTTATTATTTATTAAGCTTATTGGTGCCCCCCCCCAGCAATTCAAAGCAACCCACAACAATCAAACAAGTGGATGCATGCACTTAAACCAGCAGAATGCAAAACAGAGAAAAATCTAAAATGCATTTATAATTTTAAAATGCAAAAATAAAATACCGCTCAAGGAGGCCACAGATAATTAAAAGCCAAAGGCCTGGCAGAAAAGAAATGCTTTTGCCTGATCTTTGCAAGATTCCACCTGAACATTAGGAAGAACTTCCTGACAGTAAGAGCTGTTCGGCAGTGGAATTTGCTACCAAGGAGTGTGGTGGAGTCTCCTTCTTTGGAGGTCTTTAAGCGGAGGCTTGACAGCCATCTGTCAGGAATGCTTTGATGGTGTTTCCTCCTTGGCACGGGGTTGGACTGGATGGCCCTTGTGGTCTCTTCCAACTCTAGGATTCTATGATGCCTCAAGATATAAAATGATGGTGCCAGGCAACCCTCCCCAGGGAGAACATTTTGCATGTAGGGGAGCCATCATAGAAAAGGCCCTGTTCTCGTGTTTCCACCCTCCAGCCCTCTCATGGAGGGGGCACAAGGAGGAGGGCCTCAGACAGGGATTGCAGAGGCATCCCGATTCCCCCAATTTTGCCTGAAGATGCTACTGGAGACCAGACCAAACCTGGGGTCTTTTGCATGATCTGCAGCCAGAAGTGCCCAGAGGATAGGGCTGGCTAGGTAATGCAGTGGTTAGAGTGTTGGTCTAAGTCCTGGGAGAGAGTGGGGCTCAATTCCCCACTCAGCCATGAAGCTAACTGGGTGACCTTGGGCCAGATTCTGCCTCTCAGTCTTGCAGGGTTGTTGTATGGATAAGAAGATAGGGGGAAGGAGCATGTACACCACCTTGGTGGATTTATTTGTATGCATCTATACCATTTTCTCCAAGGAACTCAAGGTGGCTCTCCCTGTCCGGGTTTAATTCCCACAACATCCCTGTGAGGTAGGTTGGGCTGAGAGAGTGTGTCACACTCAAGAGACAGGGAGTGTTCAAACACATCATTCACCTCTTCATTTAGGATTCTCCGAATCCTTTCACCTCCCTCCGCCCTTCCATGATCACCATTACAATCTTTTCCCCCCAACTGCTTATCTTATTTTCTCTAATTTGTTTAAAAAAAAAAAAGTAATCCATTTTTCCATGGTTTTTCGTACATTTCAATCATTACTCAAATCCTGCCAAAGCTTTTAGTTGTTTACAGTGTTCTCTTAAATACAGTGGTACCTCTACTTATGAATTTAATGCGTTCCGAACGCACATTTGTAAGTCGAAAAAAATTGTAAGTCGAATCCCATAGGAATGCATTGGGAGAAAAAATTCGTAAGTAGAAGCAACCCTATCTAAAAATTCATAAGTAGAAAAAATCCTATCTAAACTGCATCCAAGATGGCGGATGGAGCTCCATTTGTAAGTAGAAACATTCGTAAGTAGAGGTACCACTGTACATTATACCCCCCCCCCAATTCCTTCTTAAAATTCTTCTCTTCCTGGTTTCTGTTTCTCCCAGTCAGTTTCTTCCATCACCTTCATCAGCCATTCCTCTCTGGCTGGAACTTTTGTCTCCTTTCCATCTCTGGGCCAATAGTTTCCTCGCTACTGTCGTTGTGTACATGAATAGTCGTTTCTGCTCTTTCAGAATCTCTGTACCTCAAATGCCTAACAAAAAAGCCTCACTCTTTTTCACAAATGTTAATTTAAACATTTTTTTCAACTCAGTGTAAATCATTTCCCAGAATGCTTTAGTTACCTTGCACGTCCACCACATGTGGTAGAACGTGCCTTCGTTCTCCTTACATTACACATTGGAAGCAGTTCGATACATTTTTGCTAATTTTACAGGTGTTAAAACATCATTTTCATATACCGCAGTTTTCCTTCAACGCACAGCAGGCTGTAAATTTTAAGTCTTCCCTCCATAATTTTTCCCAAGATGAAAACTGAATATTATGCCCAATGTCTTGTGCCCATTGTACCATTGTACCATTACTGATTTGACATCTTTGTCCTGAGGGTTGTGGTGGATTCTTTGCTCTGACTCGCCCCCAGGCACTGTGAAAGCAGGGCCTTGGCCACTTCTTGTGACTGGGTGGGAGAGGGGCTCATCCTGGCTCTTCACCCGAAGCCCAGCCCCGCTGCCCCCCAAACCCAGCCTGCTCTTGTTCTACACTCCCTCTGCAGCTCCAGATCGATACCAGCGCTGAGACTTCAGCTGCGTTTACCTCGTTCCGATAACAAGGACCGGGAGAGGACTATCAAGAAACACATGTAATCTGCAGCAACACCAGCCATACGGGAATCTCACTGCCGGCCTCCAATTGCGGCATAATTCATTTCGCAGTGTATGAGGAAAGTTGAGTTATTGGGACATGTGACGTTTATTTAGTTACACGTCTCCGGTGGGAGTTTTCAGGGGCCATTAATGCAGGGTATTTGCATGGCTAGTTTACATGCCTTGGCTTGTTATTGGTGTCTATATTCTTCCTGCTCCTCACTCTCCATTCCCATTCAAAGTTTGGCAGCTGAGGTGTCAGGGCTAAAAAATGGAAGGACCTCCCTCCGAAATGAAATAATTTTGTTGTTCAGTTCCGAGCGATTTTGTAATTTCATGCTTGTGTATGATAATTTTATGCTGTCCTGCTCCACGTAACTCAGTGGTGCCAAAGCCTGACAGGTGATAAATACAATCTTTTCCGCCAGGCGTGCGACAGGCCAGTGTGAGGGGGAGAGGAGGGAGAAAGGGACAATTCTGCATCTTGGTCTCAGCACCTCTGCCATGCCACCCAAGAGCCTTTTCACCCCCCATTTCATGCCTCAGAGCAGAGCAGCTTCTCCTCCTCCTCCTCCTCCTCCTCCTCCTTGCTGCAGGGCGAGGGGCAGGGGGCTGGTTGTGTGTCACCCTGGAAGCTGCCCTAAAGTGAGCACAGCTGGAACCAAGAGCCCAGATGTGGTGCAGCAGGCAGCCGGGAATGGGAAATGATAGGGATTCTGGCAGGCCTGACTTTCCCCTCCCTCTCTCTGGGCGCCATGATTTAGAGGAGCCTCTTCCTAATGGAATTCAGCAGAACTGTAACCTTTCAGAGAAATTATTTTTACAAATCTGTTAAACATTTGAAAGGCAGCACATTCCAATAAAAGGACAGGATTTCTTAACGTTTATCACCAGGCCATGGGTTTTTTAAACAGTTAAACTTCTGCAGACAATTATTTTTGTAAAAAATGTTTCTCCTCGGGACAGAGAGGAAGGGGAGAAAATGAGTTCAAAGGTGATTAACGAAATGCCGTGGGGTGGGGACATGATGGTTGCTGGCAGGATGTGAGCGAGAGGTAGAGGCAGAGGAATTAAGCAGGTGGAAATGGGAGAGGGAGGGAGAGGCCAAGCGAAGGAGCTGGGCAAACAGGATCTTTGCTGGGCGACCCTCCTCGAGAGAGGGCTTCATTTTGCTGCAGTTCTCATCTGCTTGGCAACTACAAGAGGACGCTCCCGAGGAAAGTGCAGAAAGCTGTGGCGGGGTGGGGGGGTGGCAGTGGCCTTCATTTCCAACATTTTCTCCCAGCCTTTGACCTGTGAAACCTGGAAAGAAAGGGCTCAGGGTGGGAAGCTGTGCTACTCAAGCACAAGAAGAAGCAGGAAGAGCTCTCAACTCATTACCAAGAATTTCATTGCTGAGAATATTTATACAGTAAACCATTTCAGCACAGAGTTCGGAAAGCTGCCTACCCCATAGCGAGATGTGTTTCTTTAAAAAAATCATTGTTATTTAAGAACATTTATAGATATAGCATGATAACATTGTAGAATTGTAGAGTTGGAAGGCACCCTAAAGATCATCTAGTCCAACCCCCTGCAATGCTGGAACCTGGAGCTCCCCCTTACGGAGATCAAACCTGCGACCTGGGTATTAGAAGCCCCACGCTCCAACCAACTGAACTATCTAGGCTACAAATATATATGCATGTACAGTATGCCTCTTCGCCTCTTCAGGTGCATAAAATAACAGTCATCTGCTGCCCCTCTGGTTCTGCAACAGAGTTTTGCTGTTTTTATTTTATGACTTAAATTTGTTCTTCTTTACTGGTTTTGTGTGTGCCATTTTTATAACCAGCTCTTCCTGCTGTTTAGTCGGATTCTCCTTTCTTGTAACTTGAATCTTTTTGTTCGGATCCTAGCCTCCAGAACAGGAGATAACAAGCTTGCTCCAACCACTATGTGACAGCCTTTTACATATTACAATGTCTATCTATCACATCTCCTCTGTCTCCTCTTATCCCGGCTAAACATACCATTTGCATGAAGTACATTAAGATTTCTTAAGGAGAGGTGTTGTTATGATGTTGTTGCTTTGCTGTTATTTCTTATTATTGCTACTCATTCTTGTGATGCTCTCCTTGAGTTCAGTCCACTGGGTCAGGCAGAATTGCTCCTGAATTCATTTGAGCCGAGAGAAGGCCAGAGCCATGGGTGCCGCCCCAGTCTCCAAGCAGCAAGAGACTCCAGGCACTTGCTGACTCAGGATTCGGTTAACTTGGAATGAAAGTCAATGGAGACTGTGGTATCTTTAGGATGTATGCAGGGCTTTTTTCAGCTGGAACTCACAGGAACTCAGATCCAGCCCCCTCTCATTGCCATTCTAAGGAGTTCGTGGGTGGGCCTGGCACCTCTTTTTCCAGAAAAAGAGCACGGGATTTATTTACACATACACACATATATACACAATCTTTGTGTAGGATGCAGGGTCTCACAGCCTTAACACCCCAGTAGCTCTTGCCTCCCAACTAGGGTTCCAGGAGAGCCCCAAAGTCCAGCGTAGGCTCAGCACAGAGCAAGACATCTCTCTGCATCTCCCTTTCTGCTCTCTCTCACAAAAACTCTGGCCATTGTTCCTCTACCCACCAGGTGAGAGTGGGGGGGGGTAGAAACCTTCGCCCCTGCGCCCTGTGCAGGATAACCAGTCATGCTGCCCTAAATCCACCCCTTTGTTTCTGTGGCAAGGGAGCTCACTCTTCTAAGATGCAGGTGGCAGAGATTAGCTGAGCAGCTTAGGTCATTGCCTTGAGAAAGGGACCAGTTTTGCTGGTCTTCCGGGCTCCCTTTCATACATTCCATCCTCACAGGTTTGAAAGTTTCCCCAAGGTATCATCCTGACTGACTCTCAAACTCATAACAATATTTATTCATTTTAAGCTTTAAAAAAGTCCTCACCCACCAGATGGACTGGATCATGCTCAGGATTCCTTGCTGCCATTGAACGCAAAGAGGGGAAGCCTTGATGGCATCCCCATTGCTCTGAGTGGGGGTTCTAGGGAAAAGAGATTTCTGCCTTAGCAGTCACAGGATACCACCAAGCTCCCAGGGGAACTTGCTGCATGGGGAGCTGCAAGGCTCCCCTTCCACCACTCCACCTGCTGCTGGACTTTGCTGATGTTCTTAATATTGGTCCAAGTCACCCCAGTCTCTGAGTGGTGATTGCCCAGCTTCTGTTTCCTTGGAATGAGGGTCAGTGGAGACTGTGGTGTCTTCAGGATATGTGATTTTATTTACACATATATTTACACAACCTGAGCACAGGATGGAAGGGCTCACAGCATGAACACCCCAGCAGACCTCGCTTCTGTATACCTGTAAGTCACAGCTTTGAATCCAGCACAGAACAAGCAGGTCTTTGTGTCTACATCTTCTAGCCTGCTTCCAGCTTAGCTCACCCTAGCAGCTCAGTGAGGGAGCTGGAGGAAAGGCCCAGGCATTTGTTCTAGGGCACAGAGCAATTTCTTGAGGTGCTTAACTAGTCAGCCAATGCCATTGCCTAGACAAAGAGGCTGGTTGGGCAAACTTTTTCTCACAGATACAGGAACCCAAGAATGGGAAAGAAATCGGGGAATCACCCAGGTTGGTGTCCCAAAACATACAATATCATTGGGCCAGTTAAGAGGCTGGCATAATGTTATGCCAACAATAAAGCTGGCATAAAGTATACCAACTCACACTGGATGTAATGGTGAGACAGAACAGGATGTCTTCAGACTCCCCCAGGAGCTAATGGCAGCTCTGCCCCAACAGAACTTCACAGCTCATTGAAGGGGCTGGCATGGCACACAGCATCAGCCTGGGAGATCTAGGATTGGTCTCCCACTTCAGAAAGTGGGAGACCAACCCTAGATATAGTTAAAAGAATTAGTGGAACGGCGTGAGAGGGGGCCTTCAGGACGTTCTCAGGCTGCCCCCTCTCCCTGCCTCTACCCAAATTCTGAAAATTATCTCCACCTCGTAAAGTTCTCCGTCTCCTTCAAGTCGCAATGTGTAGAAGTTGATCTTTTGGCACATATATTTTTATCATGTCACATACGGAGCGTCTCTCCAAAAAATACAGATAAAACATACATAACCATTAGAAACTCTGGGAATCCTAGAAGTGCATAAGAACTGATATATTTCCTGAGGAATGATATGTATTATATTAAAACTATATAAAGGGTTTAATAAAATGGTGGAAATAAAGCCAGAGCGAAGGCTCTCAATCTGCGTGAGGGGAGGGGATGCGATCTTTCTTTGATGCCTATTAAATGTTCCAGCAGATGAAACCTTATATTCTGCCAGGAAATGAGTTTGCCACAAGCCGATTGGGGCCTGACGCGTGTGCACGGCTTTACCACTGTCATCCCTCTTCTTCGAGCAGCAATACATTATGCCGCCTCCATTTTTCATTCCTTGCTGCCCCAAATGCAAATTTCCCTCTCTGTTGTTTATATTAGGTTTTCAAATATATGAAAATCCAGCGATTGGGAGGAGAGTGCCAAGGCCAAGAGAGCTTCCTGATCCTTCTTCCCCCCAAATCTGGCGCTTTCCCCCTCGGGGTGGGCGGGCAAACTCTGTGCTAAAAAGCACCCCCTAAAAAAAATGTGCTGGAAAAAGGATGGATTCTGGGTGCACCCTGAATAAACTATAAATGTTTTCATGTCTTGGCCTTATCATGCCCACTGCTTCTAGATGGTGCGCAAAGGGGGCATTCAAGCCCCCAGCTCCCATTCAAGGTTGCTGTACTCTGTTCTGAGGGCTGCTGGAGAGGGAGGGGGGCTCCAATGGGTCCCACAAGTGGGGGCAAAGGAAG
This sequence comes from Zootoca vivipara, assembly GCF_963506605.1. NCBI lineage: Eukaryota > Metazoa > Chordata > Lepidosauria > Squamata > Lacertidae > Zootoca > Zootoca vivipara. Next base: position 1,059,053 of record NC_083292.1, read on the forward strand.
GCTATGAGGAGCTGCATCCAAACACCCAGATCCTTCCACCTGTCTTCCCATTTCCCAGACACACCATTTGGTCAGATCAAGATCCTTAAGACAACAAAATGACTGGCTAACGTGTTGAGAAGAGCCAGTGGCCAATCTGCTGATGATGCTGAACAAGTGGCCTTGAAAGGGGTGAGCTGTGTCTGCTCTGCACTGTGAGGCAAAGTATCTCTTTGGGACTGAATTCTGTGGGTATGTTTTTACAACTGGATTCAAGAGTTCAAGAACTTTTCTTTCCCAAAGGCCACACTGAGCAATTTTTTTTGCTTCGGGGGAAAAAAGAATTTTTGCAGGAGTTCATAGAATCATAGAATTGTAGAGTTGGAAGGGACCCTGAGGGTCATCTAGTCCAACCCGCTGCAAAGCAGGCATCTCAGCCAAAGCATCCATGGGAGATGGCCATCCAGCCTCTGTTTAAAGAGTTGCTGCATAAGCCCTGTTTTCCTTGCTGACTTATTTCTGAGCATCGTGTAGCTGTGCTGGAACTGAGCCTCCTTTGGATACTGGAGTTTGTCAACCACTTTCCCAGGTCAGTGTGTAGCCATTTTGGATTTTATTTCTGTTATGCTGATTCAGCCCCAGATCGTTACCAGTAGCTGTTTTCCAGCTCTAGTTCCCTTTATGGGTAAACTTGCCCCCCACCCCCAAATGACATCTTTCCCACTAAAAACGAAACACAGCATTTTCTATTGCACTACATTCTCGGCACTAGCAGAGTTGGCACCATGCTGGGTTGTTGCTGCTGATCCTGCTGTTATTATTATTAATTAAACTTATTAATTACCTTACACAAAGTATCTCAAGGGGATGTCCAATGAAATACACATCAAGTACCTAAGTTAACAAAGGTTAAAAGCACAACAACCACAATCTTCATATCAATACAGTGGTACCTCGGTTTAAGTACACAATTGGTTCCGGAAGTCTGTACTTAACCTGAAGCGTACTTAACCTGAAGCAAACTTTCCCATTGAAAGTAATGGAAAGTGGATTTATCCATTTCAGACAGTCCACGGAGTACTTAAACTGAAAGTACTCAAACCGAAGCGTACTTAAACCGAGGTATGACTGTAGCTCCTAAAAAGAAACCACCCATCTCCTGCAACATAAACATGATCACCATGTTTAGCCTGAAGAAGAGAAGGTTAAGGGGTGATATGATAGCCATGTTCAACTATATCAAAGGAGGGAGAAAGGTTGTTTTCTGCTGCTCCAGAGAAGCGGACACAGAGCAATGGATTCAAACTACAAGAAAGAAGATTCCACCTAAACGTTGGGAAGAACTTCCAGACAGTAAGAGCTGTTCGGCAGTGGAATTTGCTGCCAAGGAGTGTGGTGGAGTCTCCTTCTTTGGAGGTCTTTAAGCAGAGGCTTGACAGGCGTATGTCAAGAATGCTTTGATGGTGTTTCCTTCTTGGCAGGGGGTTGGACTGGATGGCCCTTGTGGCCTCTTCCAACTCTATGATTCTATAATTCTATAAGATTAATCAGCTCAAATCAACACACAGTGCCCCCTTGTCACCACTGCACCCCCCCAAAGCAATGACAGGCTATCATATCTCAAACGACCGGGAGAGAAAGGTTTTGCTTGGGACCATCAGCAGAGCCTGTGCCTGAGAATCAGTCAGGAGCCAAGGAGGCCTGGATTGGCACCTCAGGGGCTCATCCTGGATGCAGCCAGCACGTTTGGAACAAGAGCGCTCTGCGGATGATCTGCATTAGCTCACCATCCATCATGACTGAAGGTCAAGTCACAGGTGATTTCCATCATTTTACAATTATATGCCACCCAGAGAGACTCGGGGGGGGGGGTAGTAATAAAGCAGGCATGGCCAAACGGCACTCCAGGAGTCAGGCTTTGCTTATTATTTTCCCATCCCCTTAGCTTTAAAACACACACACACACACACACACACACCCCACAGGTGTTATTTCACTGGTCTTTACATCCAACTCATCCGTCACCCCAAAATGCCATTTTACAGAAAGAGATCTAAGCCTGAAAGGGCATCGTTTGTGTCTTCATCTGAAATAGCCACCAGGCCCATTGGTAGACCAACTCTGCCTTACAAAGATGCCTGCAGGCATAACATAAAGGCTGGCAGCATCAACCGCGTCAGGTGGGAAACTCTTGCAGGGGACCAGAGTGCCTGGAGACAATCATTCAGGCCATGTATCCACAGCAGTGACCAGAATGACCACGGGGAGAAGTACGGAGAGAAGAGCAAGCCAATCAGGCGCCTAGTGCAGGGCACGTGGCCTGCACCCAGGGGTGTGGCCAGCCATCTGTGGGGCCTCTGAGGAGTCTGCCTGCCTCGTCCCACTCAGCCGCCCTACAGCAGGGGGGCCATTTGGGGCAGTGCGGAGCCTGCGGGTGCCCAAGCCACCATGTCACTCCCAGGGGGAGACGCATGGCTTGGGCATGCTGCAGGCCCCATGGTGAGTGCTGCCTGGCATTTTGCCACCTCACTGGTGACACCCAGGGTGGTCCACCCCCACCGCACCCCCTTCCTCTGCCCCGGGCGCATCTGCAGCAGCACAACCGGACTTCTTCATCTGCCCCAGCTGCAACAAAACATGTCTCTCCTGCACCGGTCTCTACAGCAACAGCAGGCACTGTAAATCTCTAACAGAACCATCTTTCTGGTTCTGTTCTGTTGTTAGTTGGCACTGGTGGATGGAGAAAGCAGTGGCCTCAGAGGCCGAGTTACAACCTGTCAGAAGTGCTGGGCTAGTAGAATTACAGCAGTGGCCCAGGGCCAGATTAGATGCCCCCTGAGGTCACAAGACAGGTGGATTCATTGTGGAGAGGGTGGTCAGGTGATGAGGAGGAATTGGAGGAGCTTGGAAAGTTGGAAGAGGCTGACCCAGGGGAAGGTACCAGTGGGTTAGGGGGTGCAGACCTGGGGCTCCAGGAAGAGCCCAGTCCAGGGGATGGTTCCAGCAGATTGGAAGGTGGAGATCTGGACCCAGGGAAAATGCCTAGTGACCTGTGAGAAGAGCAATCTACCTCTGTGATACTGGACACCTCAAACACCAGACCACTGGGAGCTGAGGCAGCTCTGGCACCTTCCCCTGTGAGTGAGCTTGCAGGGGAGGCTCCCAGGAACAAATCCCACAGCCAATCAATTCCACTGACTCTGCCTCCATCTTCAGAGAAATAAAGATGACAGCTTCAGTGCTAGTATAAAGTCTTGCATGTCCAGCCTCGAGGGGTGGGGGTGGGGGGAACACACTTGCTTGCCCAGTCTAGATGGTCAGGATGTAACCTGCCAGCCCCGCTCTTCAAAAGGGGAGCACAAGGGGCCTGTCAATTGTTGGATCAATGCCTTAGCTAAGCCTAGCCATGTACTGCACTATTCTGCTGTGCTTTACCTGTGTGCAACCTGTTGACTGATCCCTGGATGCAGGACTGATGTCATCCAAAAACTTTTCAAGGCCTCCAGTCATGGAAATGGTTCACATTCTGAGTCCAAAGGGGGCCTGGACACTTGAGGCCCCTTCCAGAGTTGAGGACTGGAAGGAGGAAGGGCCAGGTCCACGGCTTCCTTCAGCAAAAGGGTATCAACACTGGATGCATAGGGTTTGGGGTCAGTTTTTTTAGTTAATTGTTCAATTCCGATGCAACTCTTCATCCAAGGATTACAGGGTTACAATAGTTGCACCCCAAATTAATGAATGGTCAGGTTGGGGAGAACGTTTTCCCAAATATTATTCAGGGGGCAGAGACTTTTCCCCAGCAGCCCACTCAGCCTGATGACAATTTGCACCCAGGAGGACTTTGCGGAGGTTTGGGTTGTTGCAACTGGGGTTGACCTCCCAGTGTGAGGAGTGTCAGGAGGAGTCAGAACATGCAACTCATGGGGGGGTGGTCTCTAACAACAACAACAACAACAATTTTATTATTTATATATGGCATGTGACAAGTGGTTCTCTCTCTCTCTCTCTCTCTCTCTCTCTCTCTCTCTCTCTCTCTCTCTCTCTCTCTCTCTCCATGTCATCATGCTTGACTCTCCAAGGCCGCTCAGCAGTAGCACAAGTGCCTCACTTCAAGGAATGTTGCTGCAGGAATATTAATCTTCTGAAAGGTTCAATGTGCTGCTTTGAAATGGGTGTAGGACTTACGCCTCTCACAAAAGAATGTGGCAGAGATGGCAGGTCCAGGAAGAAGGAAGAGATGGAAACCCTCATCTCTTAGTACTGGGCAAACTAATTTTGGCAAGGTAGTTATAATGGTACCTTGGTTTACAAATTTAATCCATTCTGGACGTCTGTTCTTAAACCAAAGCATTCTTAAACCAAGGCATGCTTTCCCATAGCAGCGGGGGACTCAATTTACCAATGGAATGCACTCAACAGGAAGCGAAACAAGTTGTTCATAAACTAAGCTGCTCTTAAACCAAGGTACCATTGTATTTCATTTGGTAAGTGCCTTCTACAAAAGCATACTGAGGCTCCACCTCCCCAGCCACCTCCTGCTGGGTTTCGCACAATTCAAACCAAAGACCACCAACATTCTCCTTCATGCTGGTTGTAGGATCCTGGCCAATCAGGAATAGCAGAAGATGACCCTTTATCTCCTTGGTCAGAAAAGGACAACCAAGCAACTCTCCTTGCAGAAAAGGCTGCAGCACTAAGTTGGGACTTAGAGCAATGACTTTCAACCAGTAAGCCGCAGCTCCCCGGGGGAGACTTGGGGAATGTTCCCGGGAAGCACGCCTGCCATGTTGAGTGAGTTAGCTCAGCCCTGCAGAGCAGTGACACTGGTTCAGTTGGTTTGAAAGGGGCTTGGGCAGGAAAAGGTCCTGCATAGTTTTGTCTTGCCTGAAGGCTCTTGTGTGTGTGCTACCATTTTGTCCCACTTTTTCTACAGGGAGCTAAGGTGGTTACAAGGTTCTTTCCCCCGCACCTCCCCATTCTATCCACACAACGACCCTGCAAGGTAGATCAGGCTAAGAGGCAGTGACCGGTCCCCAAGGTCACACCCAGTGAGCTTCATACCAGAGTGGAGGATTTGAAGCCCTGAAGTTGCCCCAGGCCCCCTGGTTGGCTTGACCGTTCTCTCTTTACTTCAGTGTTTCTAACTCTACAAAATTGAACAACCAGAACTCTTTGCTTGATTGCAAAGTCACACATTTAGACAGAGACGGAGGCACCTGTAAGTCGTTTAATTTACTCCAGAGCCCATACTCAGGTAATAATAGCAGCAACCCCAAAGCCACAAAGGCTGGTCCTCTCCAGGGTTGTCTCAGGCCATAAATAAAAGTAACCCCCCCCTGCCTGCTCCAAATTATAAAGCATTTATTTACTGCCATTATTTGCATGCTGCCCAACAAAAGATCTTGCAATAAATAAAACAATTGGGGGGGGTATAAAACTGTAAAATCAAGGCAAGTGTCAACACTGATGGCATTTTCATGTGACTGCCAGTAATTATGGCCAACTGATGTCTGTCTGGGCCTAACATTTCCTGCTATTCTATTCCTTCTGCTTCCAGAATTTCTTGCACCCAGATCCCAGCAATATCGAAAGATTCTTTAGTTTGGCAAGCACTAGTACAGTATAAAGCAAAACAGGGGAATCCCCATTTCTGTGCACCGAAAACAGTGCCAAAAATATGGAGCAAAGCAGGGGGTGGGCGGAGCAGAACAGGGAAAACCCCATTTAGATGTGTTCAGGTGATTTATGTGGTGGCCCAGACTTGAATTCCTATGTTCCACAGGGGAGCCTCAGGAAGAATGTGGTTGGTCAAGGGAGCCGTGGACTCAGCAAGGTTGAAAAGCTCTGGCTTAGAGAAAAGCCAAGCAAGAGAGACGTGACATAAGCTTATGCATGGCATGGAGAGAGTGGATAGCAAAAAGCTTTCCTCCCCTTTCATAATATCAGGACACCCAGCGAAGCTGAACACTGGAAGATGCAGGACGGACAAAACAAGGTCTAGAAGCCAAATCTTATGAAGAAGTTCAAAGGAGCTGGATATGTTTAGCCTGGAGAAGAGGAGACTGAGAGCCATCTTCACATATCTCAAGGGCTGTTGCATGGAAGAGGGAGCAAACTTATTTTCTCCTGCTCCAGAGGGGAGGACTCGAACCAATGGCTTCAAGTTACAAGAAAGGAGATGCCGACTCAACATCAGAAAGGACTTTCTGACCATAAGAGCTGTTTGACTGTGGAACGGACTCCCTCAGAAGGTGGTGGACTCTCCTTCCTGGGAGGCAGAGGTTGGATGATCATCTGTCCTGGGTGAGATTCCTACATTGCAGGGGGTTGGACTAGATGACGCTGGGGTCCCTTCCAACTCTACAGTTCTATGATTCTATGAGGTCTTTCTTCACAGAGTACATAGTTATACTATGGAACTTGCTCCCCCAGGAGGTAGTGATGGTCACCAACTTAGATGGCTTTAAAATAGGATAAGACAAATTAATGGAGTAGGAGAAGGCAATCCATGGCTATTAGTCATGATGACCATGTTCTGCCCACACGGTCAGAGGCATTATGCTGGAGTTACAGGTGGGCAGAGTGCTGTTGCTTGTGCGTCCTGCTTGTGGATTTCCCACAGCCATCTGGTTGGCGACTATGAGAACAAGATGCTGGGCCAGATCCACCACTGGCCTGATCCATGGTGGTTCCTGTGCCCCTCTGTCTCAGTATGCTGAGACCCTGGATTTCAGGGAGTCTTTTATCAACTGTACCTGGAGATGCCACTGGAGGATTTCTTATGCAAAACAGACGCACTGCCCCTCCCCTGTGATGACATCACAACACACAGATGCAGCAGCATTGCTGAAGGCAAAAGTAGGCAGACAAGCTTGTTGTTGTTGTTGCTGCTGCTACTGCTGCTGCTGTTCTTGCTGTTATGCTTCTCTCCCATCAAGTTGTCCACCTGGTATGTTTTACATGGCAAACCTTGTTCTGTCTTTTCAGCACATTTCATAAGGGAAATGGGTGGAGTTTAATTCCATCTAGAAAATGCAGGCTGTCCAAAGTAAAGGTGAAGCCTTGCTGGTAAGTATAGGTGGTTACAGTACTGCTGCTTCCAGAGGTCCCTCAAAAGGTGGAGAATTCTCCTGCCTTGGAGGTTTTTAAGCAGAGGTTGGATAGCCACCTGTCAGGGATTCTTTAGCCATGATCCTGCATTTCAAGGGGTTGGACTAGATGCGAGTCTCCTTCAGATGGGATCTTCACAACAACCCTGTGTGACAGAGGGTTGCATGGAGAGAAGGTGGCGGCAAAGATTTTTAAGCAGAGGTTGCATGGCCATCTCTCATGGGTGCTTTAGCTGACATTCCTGCATTGCAGGGGGTTGGACTAGATGACCCTTGGGGGTCCCTTCCAACTCTGCCATTCTATAATTCTATGCTTCTAGGTCACCCACTTTGCTTCAGTGCTGCAGGGAAGGATTTGAATAGGGTCTCCCTGGTACTGGGCCCACACTGGGCCCATTATGTGACGTTGGCTCTGGTTCTTTATGCCATGGGGTGCATTTGATTCTACCCAGAGACAGAGAGAGATAGAAATTGTCCCTGTGCAAGGATTCTTGAGGACTGTGTGTCATTCAGAAGACAGGAGTGTGGAGGCTATGGGCAAAGGAGCTTCCCTCCAGCCGAGCTCTGTATGCTCTTGGCTGCTCTCATGGCCTCCCCTTGCCAGAGTTCTGCCTTGCTGGCAGTTAAGGCCCAGGCCCAGAGTGCTGTGTCACAGGCATCTTTATTACATATTTCCTCCATCACTTGGATCTTTAGTTAATCCTAATCCTTTCCAATTCCGTTTCCCTTCTTTCCTCTCTCTCTCTCTCTCTCTCTCTCTCTCTCTCTCTCTCTCTCTCTCTCTCTCTCTCTCTCTCTCTCTCTCTCTCTCTCTCTCTTGTCTTTCAGCAAAGCTTTCGCTGAGCCTAATTCATTTCTCAATTTCCTTCCCCCTGCCTTAAAAGAGCCGGAAGGTATTTTTAATAGCATTGTCAAGAACTGATTTTTTTAAGAGTCTGGAAATCCTTCCTTGCCTGGTGAACTGCAAGACCTGCACGCAGACTGCTTAGAAAGTGCAGATCAGCTGCCAAGGAGGAGGCTCAGCCACTGCCTCTTGTCTTCCACTAACTGATGGCTGCCATCCACTTCGGGCTCCTCACATTTTTTCCTTAGGCTCTGCAACATAAGAATCTGCCTCCTGCATGGTCTGCACCGTCTGGCAGCGGCTGTCCAGGACTTCAGAGGAAGATTTCTCAGAGCGCAGCTTGGAGATGCTAGGGACTGGACTGGAGATCTTCTGCAAGCAAAGCAGGTGCTCTCCTACTGAGCTACCATCCCTCCCTCCTCTAAGGATGCATCGGAGTCACAGGTTGTTCCCAGTCTTACCTGGGGATGCTATTGGACGATGGTCCTTCCACAGAACTGGCCACAGCACCACTGAACAGCAGCTGAGAAGCATCCCAGTGGCTCCTTCCTCCACCACCAGGGAGAGAAGGAGACATTCAATTTCGTTTGCACTTTAACAAGGAACTCTCTAATTCACACTTCTCAAACCAAAGACAGCTATCCTGCAAAATGCATACTTCTCCAATTTTTTCAGTGCAGTTCTCCAAATGTGTACAAAAATACCTTGCATTAGGGGAAATTGCATGTTCCCAAAAAGAGTGCAGAGAAATATGTGTTCCTCAGGTGACACACAAAAATGCTAGCAGACTTTCACAAGGATGTTTTGAGATCACAAATTGCTGCAGAGATAGAACTGAATTTAAGACTGGAAAAACGAGAAACTCAGAGGAACCAAACTGGATGGAGTCTTCTATCCAGCCTGCCCTCAAGGACTGCATCTCACTGCCAGAGCCCACAGCTCCTGTTGGATGTCAGGTCCCTTGCCAGGTTGTTTGGGGCAATTGACAGACCTGTTCAGGTTTGCAGCAGGGAAGCACAGAATCTAATATCAACTTCTTAACTAGAACTGCTCCCTGGAAGGACAGATCGTGAAGCTGAGGCTCCAATACTTTGGCCACCTCATGAGAAGAGAAGAATCCTTGGAAAAGACCCTGATGTTGGGAAAGATTGAGGGCACTAGGAGAAGGGGACGACAGAGGACGAGATGGTTGGACAGTGTTCTCGAAGCTATGAACATGAGTTTGACCAAACTGCGGGAGGCAGTGCAATACAGGAGTGCCTGGCGTGCTCTGGTCCATGGGGTCACGAAGAGTCGGACACGACTAAACGACTAAACAACAACAACAAACTAGAACTGGGCTGAAAAACTCTCTCACAACATAAGAACTCAAATGAAACGGAATATTTGAACATTCAGAACAAATAAAAGAAAGTCCTTTGTCATGCAGCACTTAGTTAAACTATGGAATTCACTCCCACAGGAGGCAGAGATGGCCACTAACCCAGATGGCTTCAAAAGACAATATGACAAGTTCATGGATGGAAGATGCTTTGCAACGGTTAGTAGCCATGATGCTTCTGAATACCAGTTGCTGGAAGCCAAAGGAGGGGAGAGGGCTCTTGTGCTCAGCTCCTGTGCGCTTCCCATTGGCCTGATGCAGCAGGCCCTTCTTATATTCTTAGGCATTGTTTCAAAGGAAAACTTTCAACTGAATTAGGGTAGTTTTTAATCAAAACAGGAGGAAACTTTGTCAGTTTAGTTTTTGTGTGTGTGTGCGTGTGTGCAAAATTGGCCAAATGGGGGCTGCCATTTTTTGCCTGCTAGATACCCCAGCGTATTATTCTCAAGGGTTGTTGTGGGGCAGAAATGGCAGTTACTGGGAAAAGCATGGGAGGAGGAGGGCTGTGGAGGGAACAGGGGAGGAGAAAGATCTGAAGGTGCAGGGAGGGAGACACTGAACTAAGAGGAAGAGAGAAGGTGGTAGAAAGCTAAAAAGAAAAGCTCAGAGAAAAGGGAAGCCAGAAGATACATGGGGTGCCAGTCCTGGACACAGGTAAAAAGGCCAAGAAGAGGGGGGGAGGGCAATTGTCCAGGAGCAATGGGACAGGAGGTTTAAAAAGCAGTAGTCAGTGGCATTGTGTTTTATGAAAGGATGTCAGGCCTTCCTAAGATTTTGACAGGCTTGCCCAGACTGCTGACGTCACTGCTGCACACAATCTCGGTGCCTCTCTTGATTCCAGCAATGCAACCTTGTCTGCATTTCCAAACCACCCGTGATTTGCCCACACAGCTAAATCAAGAGGGGAAAAATAAAGGCAGTTGTTCTCCTCATGCTGGCTGCTCTAAGATTCCCCAGCATTCGTTTTAATTGGTTAACAAATCAATTAATTGGCCAAAAAAAAGGAAGGCAGTTGATGAAGGGCCAGGCCCAGCTTTCACATTTCCATCTCAGTGGCTCAGTTCCTGTCAAAGATCCAACCTACTCAGGTGCACCATTTGCAGCAAAGAATGGGGCGGGGGGGGGGGAATGCACGGGGGGGGGGTTGTCTTTTCCCTTCCTTTCAATTCAAGGTCTGCTCCCTGCTTGAACGATCAACATCATTTCCATACTATAATTACATTGGCCAATCCTCTCCTGATTTTACTGCTATCTTGTAAGCCGTCCTGGTTGTGAGTAATTTAAAGCTATATGAGATGTCAGTCCACGTGAAACAATCACCCCTCAAAGAAATATGGTCGGAGATAATAATTGATAAGTCCCATTAGGCTGGAGGAGGGGCCCTCTATTTCCCTCTTGGCCTCTTCCGAGATGGCCTTGTTGATTCACTGAATGTAGATTTTGTCTCTTGGCGTCATTGAAAGAACAATACGCCTGGCAGTTGGTGTCTCTCTGCAGGGCGCAATGCAGGGGTGGGAATAATGGGGGTGGGGGAGAGAGGAGGGAGGAGGGAGCTGGATTTCCCACTAGGGGGGCAAAGCGGGCCTGGCCAACACATTTCAAGACACACACACCCCTTTCAGGATTTCAGGGCTTCCATCTCATTTTCTCTGCAGCTCCATCCTGGCCATTGCATGGATTGGTCCCCACCTCTGCTTGCTCTGGTGGCTTTCCCCAATTCCTTTACACCAGTGGTGGCCAAACTTGGCCCTCCAGTTGTTTGGGGACTACAGTTCCCATCATCCCTGACCACTGGTCCTGTTAGCTAGGGATGATGGGAGTTGTAGTCCAAAAACAGCTGGAGGGCCAAGTTTGGCCACCACTTCTTTACACCATTGAGAAATCCCACAAGGGATCTCCCTTGGCTCCTAGCCCCCAGTCTCCCCTCTGCTTCCCCACTTGGGCTTCTTCCCATCTCACAAGAGCACTTGCTGCCTCTCTGGTGCAGAAGCTGAGGGCAGCATTGCCTTGGCTCTGGTCTTGTGAATGGGGTCCTGGTGCTGGTCCCATTCTTCCCTCACCAGCAAGCAAAGACCCTGGGGCTTCATTTGCTGACCCAAATGAGCCTTTGGATTGGAAATGTTCATCAGTCCTTTTGAACTGGCAGGTGTCCTTCAGATGGCACCACTTTCATTGGGTGCTGCAACTGCTTCTAGAATAACCCCTGCATTTATTTTGCTCTACAGAATGACCCTAAGTCTGCTATAATAGTGCACCACCATTACACAACTGTTTTTGATATCTGAAACTGTTTTTTATAATTATTCTAAAAAATTAAGCAGCAACTGAACAGTTACTAATATTTTGAGGTCCATTGTAAGAGCTCCTTTACAACATCCCTTGCAAAATTATGTGGAGCAGAGATCAGTGAAACTGGGGCTGCTTTCAAAGTTCTCCTTAAAAAAAAAAGTTTGCCCTTGTATTTTGGGAAATAATACCTGTGAATAAGGGCTGTGGGGTTGAGTCAAGAGGGAAGTTGCAAGAGGGTCTTCTACACATGGTGATTTGGAAGAAGGAAGTCACTGAGAATTTTATTTATAGTACATTTTATACCCCACACTTCCTCTGAGGACCTCAAGGTAACCTGCATAAGGTGCTTTGGGTGTGCATTTTAAATTTTGCCTATTGTCTCTCTCATCAATAAAATCCTAAGGATGTTGTGATGCTGCAACTATCTTGGCCGCAGATAGGGGGCACTGTAAACTACAGTGTTGAGAGCCAGAAAAGTTGAGGAGGGATCCAAAGGATGGAGAGGCAGGTCCAGGAAAAGGGAGGAGGAGGAGGAAACAGGAGGATGGAAACAGGAGCAGGCAGCTGGCCTTGGCAAGTGGCCCAGGCAAGGCAAGGAGGGATCCAGAGTCCTGAGAATGGTGGGCAGCCCAGGTGAGATGAGGGGGAACTAGCGGTTGAAGCAGGTGGGCAGGTGAGCAGCCCAGCCACGCTGCAGAGGTGTGGCAAGGTGTAAAGGGAGAGGGGTTGGTAGGGGGTGAGGGACAGGTGGGGTGAGTGACTGAAGAGAGAAGGGGAGCAACCCCCAGTTTGTTTTATTATTTCTTTAAGCTGCTTTGAGACATATGGTGAAACATGGGGTATACATTTCTTAAATAAATATTGTGTAGTCTTCCTCTGCCCTTTTATCCCAATAATGACCTTGTCAGATAGGGTAAGATGATACATATCCTGGACAATTGGACCACAACAGCATTTTGCCAGTATGATCCTCCTTTTCACATGTTTGCATGGAAATGGCATCTGCCTTCCCTCTGCAGGCTGTTTTGTCCTCTCCCCGATGTTAGGCAAATGGTTGTTGCAGGAATCCTGGTTGTACAGACATCTAGTCCCCACCCCCTGCCCTGTTTCGGGCTAAAATCAGAATTACCGTATATAAGTTTAGAGATTACTGTACAACTCCTCCCGCCTTCCCCACAGGAAACCTCATAGTCCATCTCAAGTCAGAATGCAGTTCTTTGTCATACAAATATAGCAGAAATTTTGTCAGGGTCGATTGTTTTTGTAAACTCAATAAACACAACACACACACACACAACAACAAACAACTGTGTGGAGCACATTATTGGACTAAAATCAGCAGAAGGATCAGGATACCTTTTTAGGCATGATAAGTATTTATGATGCAATTTCTCTTCCCCCCACCCCCACCCGCACCCCTGACCCCCTTTTTTTAAAATATGGTGCAATTTCTGTGGTTGAGATAATACATCAACAGGAAGGTCTGTTCTGGTCTCTGGCCTTCACCTACAGGTGGGATGGAAAAAATCTGGAGGCAAGAGCCGATATCAATATGCACAATGAAACTCTTATTTCCCACATGGAGGCAAGGAATACAGTCATTGTTGACCTAAATATGAGCTTCTAGCCTCATAAATACCTGTTACTGATACAGCATTGCGAGGCTGAGAGATCCCTTGGGTCTCATATCTCTGCCAGTTGAAATTGGGTTTCTGAAACAAGTGCTCTAGCCCATGCAAATCAAGCCTCAGATTACTATTATTATTACTGCTATGACTACATAGTCATTGTGGCTCCATCCAGCACAACCTCCTAGAAACCTGTCTCCTCTCTGGGGTGCCTGGTGGAGACTTTTAATCATGAGCCTTCAAAGCCCCGCCCAGAATACAGCTGCAAGCCATTAGGATTGCCTGAGGAGTTTGGTCTATGCCAGGCATCCCCAAACTCCAAATGTTTTTCATCATCCCTGACCACTGGTTGTGTTACCTAGGGATAATGAGAGTTGTAGTCCCAAAACATCTGGATGGCCAAGTTTGGGGGGTGCCTGCTCAACGCGGAAGGAGTAGCCCCTTACTCCCAGGGAGTCCTTGTTTTTCAGGCAGGCATCTAATTGGGTCTGCCCCTTTAAGCCCTGGCCCTCCCCCAAACTCAGGGGTAACTCAGCCTCCACCTCCAATTCTGAGTGGGGTTCCTCTGTGTCTTCTGGAGGCGTCTGAGGTGCTATGACCCCTGAAGGCCCTGGACCCCCCCCCCTGCTCTGTCTCACTGCAGTTCCACAGCGTTTGTTTGGGGAGTGCCAGGTTCTCGTTTTCAGAAAATTCCTCCAGCATGGCAGTTATGATATCTTAAGAAGTGTCCAAACCAGCACAGTTTGGTCTGCCATCTTTGTTCAAAATTGGGTCTGTTGGTATCCAAACATAAACAAAATCCTGTTCTTTCATTTCAGAAAGTTCAAACCAAATTTGGTTATCATATCCTAAGAGGGTCCATATGTAGAGCAAACAAGCAGACAAACCATTTTCAAAATATTTATCTAAACAGTTGCTCCTCCTAAAGGCAGTGCTTTTTTCCTGGAGGGACGCAGGAGTAATTGTACCACTAAACAGTTTGTGAATCTTTGTACTTTTGTCCATTTACTGTATTTATTTTTCTTGATTTGAACTATAAAATGGTGATTTTCTTGGGTCAAAATGAGAGTACCCCTAAACATTTTTTAAAGAAAAAAAGCACTGCCTAAAGGTAAAGGCGAAGGCAAAGGACCCCTGGATGGTTAAGTCCAGTCAAAGGTGACTATGGGGTGCAGCGCTCATCTCACTTCGGGCTGAGGGAGCCGGTATTTGTACAGACAGCTTTCCGGGTCATGTGGCCAGCAGGACTAAACCGTGCCAGAGCGCACGGACTATGACAAGTGCCAGAGCGCACAGAAATGCCACTTACCTTCCCGCTGCAGTGGTACCTATTTATCTACTTGCGCTGGTATGCTCCTCCTAAAACACTTTAAGGAGGTCCCAATATCTGCCAGTAAGGACTCTGCTCCAAGGCTGGCTAAAATGAGGAACACATTTCCTTGGAAGAATCCTGAACCAAATTTAGCCTTTGAAGACCAACTCCCCCCCCACACACACACCTGATGTCACAAGTGAATTGGTGCCACCCTGCCCATCCGCACGCAACACCTGGTTTCCTGGCTGAGGAGACCTGGGATGAAAAGAAGCCGAGAATCCATAGGAAGCCTACAAGGCCATATCTAACTTGTACAAGGACTATAACCTATTTGCTGTTTAATTGGCTCCACACTAAAGAGGCGATAGTTATCCAATTAAGGAGCCGTATACAAAGTGTCCTCTGTCCTGCTGTAGCTCAGAGGCTCACGGAAGCATTTAACTGCTAATAAACAAGGTGCTTGGCTTAATTTGAAAGGTTATTGCAATTTAATAAGATGCGCAGCAAGGGCTCAGCTTGGGAAGCTGTGAGCGACACCCCCCTGTGGAAGCCAGAGGCGAAGGCCCAGCCCCGGAGCCCTGCAGGCAAAGGAGAAGGAAGAGCAGCCGTGCTTTCTGGTGCCATAAGGGGGGAAAGGCTGTGGCTCAGCCAGAGAGCACATGCTTGGCATCCTAGGGGGCTGGGAATGTCTCCTGCCTGAAACCCTGAAGAGCCAGAGTCATTTTGTGTAGACATTACTGAGGCAGATGAACCAATGTCTGTATAAAACCACTTCCTATATTCCCAGGAAGCAGCACCAAAAGGAAAAGTTTCAGAGCGAAGTGGCAGCTTTTATGCTCTCAGGCCAGGTCACACACACCAGTCTCCACCTCTTAATTAAGGGATGGAAGGCCTTAAAGAGGCAGCTCTCCTCTCCCATTCTGACATGTCCCTCCAGACGCAATGCCTGACCTGATGGGGTGACTTGCAGAAGCGTGATCCTGGTGTAAAGGGGATCAGTTCCTCCTGTAGGTGGGTGCAGGCTCAGAGGATCCATCTCAGGGATCTCAGGCTCCATTGCAGGCATAGGCAAACTCTGCCCTCCAGATGTTTTGGGACCACAATTCCCATCATCCCTGACCACTGGTCCTGTTAGCTAGGGATGATTGGAGTTGTAGTCCCAAAACATCTGGAGGGCCAAGTTTGCCTATGCCTGCTCCAGAGCCTCTGATCTGATGGGCTCAGGTATGGTCATAGTGCTGGGGCATGAGCTACATCCTCTTGTGCCCTTGGATTTATGGACTGGGCTGACCCATCGGCACTCGAGTCAAGGTGAGGCGGGGGTCCTGACCTCTACCTCCCAAACTTTGTGGCTAGTGAATCTGGCTAGTGAATCTCATCTAAGTCAGAGCTCAGGCTGGTGGTGTTCCTGAACTCTTGCCACAAGTCACAGCAAGGATGGGAATGGATTTGTTTTTGTCCAAAAGTATCGGGAGCTGCAGCGGGGGGGGGGGGGAGGCACTGGGAGGAGAAGCCTCAAACAAACAAGTCTAACTAAATTCTTTGGCAATTATACAGACAAACAAATCACTTTCCCCCAAATTGCTTCTTTGGGGAATTGCTGCTCCTGGAAATGAAACGCAAACAGATTATTAAAAAAGAGATTCCCGTTGGGAGAGAAACAGTATTTACAAGCGAAGATGTGCCTAGCTGGACTTCTAATTGCTGTTCATTATCTCATATTGATTTAATTAGCTGCTGCTCTCAGGTCTAAATTGCCTGCTGTCCTCAGCAGGGATTTAGGAGTTGGGGTGTCTGAACTGACCTGGCAGGGGATCGCAAGGAAGCCCCCTCCTCCAGTTTGCAAGCTGCAGCAGCAGCACCTAATGGGGGTGTCATCACAGGAACACCAGGGGAGGGCGAAGGTTCCCTCCTTGTGGCTTTCTCCTTTCTGCTTCATCTGAGGTGGCTGCAAACAGCTAATTACAGGGGATAATATTCCATAAGCCTTCATGAGGCAGGACTGGAACTGGAGCTGGGGGAGATGGAACACCAGCAAGGGAGGGCTGTCATTTGCAAAGCATACAGCCTGGGGAGGCGACTCCAAAAGGTTGGCCACTCCCACCCGCAGGAATAGATGATTCCCCTCAGATGCCCTGGCAAGCTGCATTGAGCTTCGCTGTGCAACAGACCCTCATTCAGTGCAACAGACCCTCATTCAGAGGCCTAATGCTGGGCTCCATTTCTTTCTAGTCTTTATTGCCTTTTAGTTCTTGGGCTGTTTTTGTTCATGCTCCCTGTCATATTGTTTACAGGTAGGTAGCCGTGTTGGTCTGACGTAGTCAAAACAAAATTTTAAAAAAATTCCTTCCAGTAGCACCCTAGAGACCAACGAAGTTTGTCATATTGTTGTTTTCTTTTGTACAAATACAAGTGTATTTTTACTCTGGCTGTAAGCTGCCTTTGGTATTTCACAGAAATACAAAAACTGATTGTAAGAGTCAATAATAATACTGTAACTGTGTTGTTAGATGAGCTACAGTCCGTGACTCCTGGGTCTTGGACTAGATCCTTTAGAAGTGGGGCAAGGAAAATGGAAGCAGCGTCAGGAGTGAAAAGTTTTTTTTAAAAAATAGCCCCCCTCTGTCCCACATATTCCATGTGCTGCAAATCAGTATTCTGCAAAAGGCAATGCTGAATTCAATTCATCAAAGGTTGAAAGATCATACAACCCCATTAGCTCCAAAACTTTAATTTCCCTTCGGGGTGGCCTGTTACAATGGAACTACAGCAGCAATTACAACTTTTCCCTTACTGACAACCTACAAGGATCAATAATGTCTCCAGGATCTTGTATCAATTCAAGGCAAACCATCCATGGCTGAGGAATGCACTACCCACCAGGCTCTCATGTCCCGGCACAGAGGAAAGCGGCTAGAAACCATCCCAAAAAAGCCCTGTGGTGCACTCGGGCAGGGGGTGGGAGCTGCTCTGGGGCTAACGGGCTGAGGACTGGCTTTGGTCCCTCCACAGAATGCCCTCTAGCATATCCCTGCTGGGCTATGACTCTCACAGGTAGGGCCAGCTCACCCATGAGGCAAGGTGAGGGAAGAAGAGGTGAGTGAAGATCTACATTTGGAATGGGGGTGGCAAATCAACCTTACCCTACAGTTGAAGCGGGAATCAAAGGCCACCGTTGAGGGGGGGCACAGAAAGGGGCCTGCTCTGAATCACGTTGGGTGGGTACAGACCCTTTCTGTGCCCCCCCTCAACGGTGGCCTTTGATTCCCGCTTCAACTGTAGGGTAAGGTTGATTTGCCACCCCCATTCCAAATGTAGATCTTCACTCACCTCTTCTTCCCTGCTGGGGAGGGCAACATTTTGTGGCTCACCTCAGATGCCAAAATGTTTAGGACTGGCCCTGCTCCTGGGGTGGCATCTCTTGGCCAGTAAAGGAGATTGGGCTGTGGCAAATGCCTCTTAAACTTCTACCAATTGCTTTGTGGCTTCATCCCGCGCCATCTTCCTATTTGTCTCAAATTATGGCTAGACCCAGGAAGAGAGGAGGTTGCTTTGCCAGGCCACTAGGCCTTCTAGCACAGTATTGTTTACTGACAGCAGCTCTCCAGAGTTTCAGCCAGGGGATCTGGAGGCACCAAAGACTAAACCTGGTACCTTCATTGCAGCAGATATCCTACCTACCTGCTGCATCCCTTCCCTGGAACGGCTCATCAGTTTGCAATGAAGCCATTTTGGCAATAGATCAGTTGATAGAGCATGAGCCTGTTAATCTCAGGGTTGTAGGTTTGAGCCCCACATTGAGCAAAAGGTTCCTGCTTTGCAGGGGGTTGGACTAGATGAGCCTCAGGATCCCTTCCAACTCTACAATTCTGCCTGTGATTCAACACACAGCTAAGCTGAAAGGGCAGCTGAACTGATGCTGTGCAAACATCTTAAGTCTAGACGGGGAAGTTCAAAACATTCAAGGGCCGATTTTAAAATTGGAATGAAAGACATGCCCAGGCATCTCAGTAGTGAAATAAATAAATAAACCTTACAGTACAACCCTATACATGTCTACTCGGAAGTAAGCCTCATTAAGGGTGGTGGGCCTTGCTTCTAAGAGCTGGTGCCCCAGAGGGAGAGGCCTTCTCTATGGGGCGAGCTGCAGGGCCAAGGATGCAGGGAGGGGCTGAGCCGGAGCCGGGAAGAAGAACCCAGCACGTGCTTTTGCGCAGCGCTGGACAGGTGATTGGCTGGCTGGCTGGCCGGCGGGCAGAAGTCGGGCGGGCGACGGACAGCCTCGCCTGCATTCCCAGGGCAGGCAGCTGTCTGCACGCAGCCGAGAGAGGCTGTGCTTGACGGCTGCTAGACGTTTGCGCCTTTGCAGCAGCAGCAGCAGCAGCAGCACCTGGCCCCGACCTGCGGGAGACGCGCCGGCTTCCAATGCTGCTGGCAGGTTCTAGGGCAGTTCGTGCCAGGGGCGGGGCGGGGGAAAGACTGGCGCTCTGGAAAGCGGAGCTTCTGGGCGCAACCCGCCCGAATGGAGACGGATAGGAGGCTTAGCATTTTGCGGGCACGGAGACAAGCGAGGCAGCCGCCGCATCATAAATCGCGGGCGCCCTCTCCGCTTGACAGGCAGGAGACCGGCTCCTGCTTGCGGCCGGCGAGAAGCCCGGGTGGGGCGGAGTCGCGGAGAGCCCGCGGCCTCCCAGGTATGTGGGGCAAGCCGGGACAGTGGCACTCCAAAGAGGCGCCATTAAACCCTGTTAGGGACTGCACTCCGGATTTGGGTAGGTCTTACTCCTTGCCTTTTCTTCTCTCGAAGGTATCCCTCAGTTTTCCTTCTCCTAGATGGACTACCTTCCCAGAATGACAGCACTATATGCTCCTTTCATAAACGCATCTGTATATTATTTATTACAATATATATATTAAGAAGGCTGTGCTTGCAGTCTGCAAGCTTTAGCCCAGCAAGAGCTGACTGCAAATAGGGTTGCCATATTTCAAGAAGTAAAAATCCGGTTTAGGCCTTGAAATCTCACTGTCTGTGGTGCAGCTGACTTGGCAACCCTAAAGGTGGGGGAGTCCCCCCCCCCCGGCCATGAGTGCACAGAATGGAGTAGGTGGGTGTTCATCTGATGAAGAAGGAGTCATAGATTCATAGAATTATAGATTTGGAAGGGACCCCAAGGGCCATCTAGTCCAACCCCCTAAAATGCAGGCATCTCAACAAAACCATCCATGACAGATGGGCGTCCAACCTCTGCTTACCGGTAAAAACCTCCAAGGAAGGAGAGTCCCCAACCTTCTGAAGGAGACCATTCCACTGTTGAACAGCTCTTATTCTCAGAAAGTTTTTCCTGTTTTTAGTTAGAATCTCATTTCTTATAATTTGAAGCGATTGATTTGAATCATACCTTCCAAAGCAGGAGGAAATAAGCTTGTTCCCTCTTCCATGCAACAGCCCTTGAGATATTTGAAGATGGCTATCATATCTCCTCTCAGTCTCTTCTTTTCCAGGCTAAACATACCCAGTTCCTTCAAGCGCTCCTCATAAGGCTTGATTTCCAGACCCTTGCCTTGTTCATCTTGGTTGCCCTCCTCTGCACACCTTCCAGCTTGTCAACATCCTTTTTAAGTTATGGTGCCCAGAACTGGATACAGTATTCCAGGTGTGGTCTGACCAAGGCAGAAGAGAGTGGTACTATTACTTCCCTTGATCTGGAAATTAGACTTCTGTTGATGCAGCCTAGAATTGTTGTTGTTGTTTAGACGTTTAGTCGTGTCCGACTCTTTGTGACCCCATGGACCAGACCACGCCAGGCACTCCTGTCTTCCACTGCTTCCCACAGTTTGGTCAGACTCATGTCTGAGTCTGAGTTCTCATGCTTTGAGAACACTGTCCAACCATCTCATCCTCTGTCGTCCCCTTCTCCTTGTGCCCTCCATCTTTCCCAACATCAGGGTCTTTTCCAGGGAGACTTCTCTTCTCATGAGGTGGCCAAAGTACTGGAGCTTCAGCTTCAGGATATGTCCTTCCAGTGAGCACTCAGGGCTGATTTCCTTCAGAATGGATAGGTTTGATCTTCTTGCAGTCCATGGGACTCTCAAGAGTCTCCTCCAACACCATAATTCAAAAGCATCAATTCTTTGGCGTTCAGCCTTCTTTATGGTCCAGCTCTCACTTCCATGCATCACTACTGGGAAAACCATAGCTTTAACTATACGGACCTGTGAGGGACAGAGGATATCGCAAAGTCCCTCCCCTCCTGAGTTCAAGCCCATCCCCGAGCACAGGGGAAAGCAGAGAGAGTTCCGATTCCAGTGGGGAAGCAGGAAGTCGTGTCCGAGGCTCAGGCAAGGTAGCGGAGCCAGGGTCCCAGGTGGGACAGGAAGGGGCAAATAAGGGGGGGAGACCCATCCCCCCAACTCCGGAATTACGCAGAAAGAGGAGAGGAAAGAGGATGGGTCTACCAAAGCTTTTGTGTTGGAGAAAGACGCGCCAAAAGCCATTCGGAGGTTCTGAACCCGACTGAACACATCGCTCCGTGTAAATAGCAATGACTTCAGCACTGTAAATACGCAGCACCAATAAAAGAATAAAATGCAGAGCTGGGTAGAGTCGTTACTCTGAAGTAGTCCGCTCCAGCCACTGTGACAGCAACCTCCGAATCTTTTTGGGGCTACTTTGGAGTTGCCGGGATGAGTGTGTCAGAGGCGGAGAAATGGCGGCAGATCGCGGAGAAAGCCCAACAGGACCTGCAGCAACTGGCGCTGCAGGCACAGGGGGAATTAGACGCAGCTAAAGAAGAAACCGAGAAGGTCAAGGAGAAACGGCTACAACTTGCGGAACAGGTGAGAGCGCTTCAGGACAAAGAGCTGCAATTAAGGGCGGTGGCGGGAGAGCTCCAAAACAAGCTGGACGCCGAGAAAAACAAGGCGGGAGGGGCCCCCCAACTCCAAGTGCTGCCAGGAAGGAGAGCGGGGACCCTAGTAAGTAAGTTCAATGGAGACCCGAGGGAATATCATGGCTTTGAGACTGAGATAGTGTATGCTCTTGAGCTGCACCATGATGACTTCCCGGATGATGAGCACAGGGTAGCCTTTATTGTGGAACACCTTACAGGGGCAGCCAGGGAGTGGCTAAGACCGTTAATAGCGACAAAAAATCCTTGCATGAAGAATGTCAAACTATTTCTAGAGGCTTTGAAAACCATGTATGCATCCGATAGTCATATGGACCAGACCAAAGAGGAACTGCATAATTTGAGGCAAAGAACAATGACAGTTCGCGAATATTGGGCGAGATTCACCATGCTAGTGCACAGACTGGGGTGGGAACTGCACTCGCCTCCGATGGAAGCGGCGTTCTACCTAGGTTTGAATGAGGAGGTGAAAGATGAGCTCTCAAGAGGTCCAAAGCCCAGTAATATGGATCAGCTGAGCAAAGCAGCTCTAGCAGTGGGGGTGAGACAGGAATCCCGGTGGAACGACAAGCAAGCAACGCGCGCAAAGCGGGCTTGGTTCCCACGGTCGCAGGAGAAGCCACTCCCCCAACAGCCACCTCACGCCATGCCAGGGGATGGCCAAGACCAGGAACCCATGCAAATTGATAGCGCGCGCGCGCGCGGGCTTTTCAAACCCCAGCGGCGACAAGACGCAAGGAGGGAAGGGGCGGGAATTGCTTTCTCTGCAACTCCCCCCAGCATCGCGTCAGAGACTGCCCACATCGCAGAGAATGGCAAGGAAAGGCGGGAACGGTTGTGCCCTCCCCCACTGAAGCAGCACCACAGCAGGGAAACGGGAAAGCCTGGTTGCAGGAGACAAGGGGCAGCAGCCAGGCACAGTCAGCAGACAACAGCCCCAACCCGCCCACCCGCACAGCGAGGAGCAGAGCCAGCCCACCCCTCCCAGAGCAGGAGTGGTTCTAGAAGTCACGCTAACGCTCCCAAATGGCTATCCCCTGACGGTCCTAGCCTTAATTGACAGTGGTGCCTCAGCCAACTTCTTCTCGAGAAACTTTGCAGAAGAGCACCAGATCCAGCTTCTGCAACTGGATTTTCCCCTGCACGTAGCCACCATTGACGGCAGAGAGTTGCTGGGAGGGGCCATCACTCATCAACCCCCCCCCCATGAGAATGACGGTGGGAAGGCACTCAGAGATACTGGCTTTCAACGTCACAACCATCTCAGACCCCCCCCCCCATCGTCTTGGGCATGAGCTGGCTGGCGCGCCACGACCCCTCCATAAGTTGGCACCAAAGATGCATCACGTTTGGGTCGGACTTTTGTCTGGAACATTGCATGCAGCACCAACCAGGGGAGGGGCCTCCAATAGCCACGGTGGCCACCATGCATGTCAAAGGGGGTGAGGCGATACCCAAGCCGTACTGGGACCTGCAGGAGGTCTTCAGCGAAGCGGAGTCCGACCACCTACCCCCACACAGGTCTTTCGACTGCCAGATCAACCTGGTGCCAGGGGCAACGATACCCCCAGCCAAGCTGTACGCCATGTCAGATCAGGAACTGGAGGATTTGCGTGCGTTCATAGACAAGAACCTCAAACGGGGGTTCATCAGAGAAAGCAAGGCAGCAGGGGGCAGCCCGGTCTTCTGGGTGGACAAGAAAGACACGCAACAGCGCCGTCTTGTGGTGGATTTCAGACGGCTCAATTCAGTGACAGAGCCAGTGGCTTTCCCCATGCCCAAAGTGGACGATCTCCTGACAGCGGCACGCAGGGGCAAGATTTTCACCAAGCTAGACCTGAGGGGGGCGTACAACTTGATCAGGATCCGGGAAGGCGATGAGTGGAAAACCACGATGTTCACGCCTCTGGGCTCTTTTGAATATCTGGTGATGCCCTTCGGTTTGCAAGGGGGCTCAGCATGCTTCCAGGCCTTCATGCACCACGTCCTGGGGTCCCTTCTCTTCAAGAACTGCTTGGTCTTCCTGGATGACATCCTTATCTATTCCGATGACCCAGTGCAACATGTGAAGGATGTCAGGGAGGTGTTGCAGCGCCTGAAGGAGAACCACCTGTATGTGAAGCTGGAGAAGTGCAAGTTTCACACCAGGGAAGTGGACTTCCTGGGCTACAAACTGTCAGACAAGGGACTGGCGATGGACAAGGACAAGGTGCAGGCCATCCTGGACTGGCACAGCCCCAGGACGCGCAAAGATGCCCAACGTCTCCTAGGCTTCGCCAACTTCTACAGGAAATTCATCAAGAACTTCTCGTGGGTTACGGCTCCCATCACGGACTGCCTGAGAGGCAAGCAGAAGTTCAGGTGGACACCAGAGGCGCAAGCAGCGTTCGAAAGCCTCAAGAGGGTGTTCGCGTCCGACCAGAACCTGTTCCACGTGGTGCAGGATGCGCCCCTACGCGTGGAGACAGACGCTTCAGACCGGGCGTTGGGAGCGATCCTGTTGCAACTGGACGCCAACAGAGAGTGGAGACCTTGTGCCTTCTTCTCCAGGAAGCTGACACAGCCTGAACGCAACTACACGGTGTTTGATAGGGAACTTCTTGCGATCCACGCTGCTTTCCAGCACTGGCGACACTTCCTGGTGGGCGCCAAGCACCCCATCCAGGTGTGCACAGACCACAAGAACCTGGAGTTCTGGAGAACGGCCAGGGTGCTCAACCAGCGACAGATACGGTGGGCAGAGTTCTTCTCGAACTTCAACTTCTCCATCCACTACATCCCGGGGGAGCAGAATGTCAGGGCGGATGCCCTCTCCCGCAAACCAGAGTACATGGAGCAGGAGTTGCCACCAGCGCCCAGGCACATTTTCCCCCCATCAGCATGGTCCTGCGGAGCAGCAGTGGTGAGCGAGGCAGAACTCACAGCACTGACGGCAGCTGATGAGTTTGCCACCCGCATCTTCAGAGAACTGAGAGGGGGGAGGGAGCAGGCAAAAGACTTTGCAGAACGCAGGGGGCTGCTTTTCTACAAGGGTGCACTGTACCTGCCCACCACCCAGCTTAGACGTGCGGTCCTCAAGCAGATGCACGACAACCCAACGGCGGGTCACTTTGGGAGGGACAAAACCACTCACCTAGTCATGAGACACTTCTGGTGGCCAGGGGTGCGGGAAGATGTTAGAGACTATGTACGGGGCTGTGACACCTGCCAGCGGGCAAAGGTAGTCAGAGCAGCGCCGGCAGGATTGCTGGAGCCCTTAGCCACGCCACACAGGCCGTGGGAAGTGGTGTCCATGGACTTCATCACAGACCTGCCTGCGTCCAGGGGCAAGACAGCAGTGTTGGTGGTGGTGGACCTTATGTCCAAAATGTGCCACTTTATACCGTGTGCCAGAGCGGTATCTGCAGAAGAGACAGCCAAACTGTTTGTTGACCACGTATTCAGACTGCATGGCTTACCTTTAAGGGTTATTTCGGATCGTGGCCGCCAATTTGTTTCCAGATTCTGGAGGCGGCTCATGAACCTCCTGCAGGTGGAGGTCAGCTTATCAACGGCTAGACACCCGCAGACCAACGGACAGGCAGAGAGGGTCAACGCCATTCTGCAGCAGTACCTGAGATGCTACGTCAGCCAGAGACAAACAGACTGGGTGGATCGCCTGCCACTGGCGGAATTTGCCTACAATAATGCAGTGCACGTCTCCACAGGGGTGTCGCCCTTTAAGGCCAACTACGGGCGCGACCTCAGATCTTTCCCGGAAAGGGAGGGGGAGGAGGAGGAGGAGGGCCCACTGGCAGAGGATTGGGCGGAGGAACTGGAGACGGTGCACCAGCAGCTCAGAGAACACTTGGAGAGGGCCAAGGAGGCGTACAAGAAGGGGGCAGATCGCCACACGCGACAAGGGGAGGTCATCAGGGTGGGGGACAAGGTCTGGTTGTCCTCGGAGGGCCTGCCCACCAGAGGGAGGTGCAAAAAACTGGAGCCCAGACGGCTGGGCCCCTTCACGGTCACGCAACAGGTCAACCCGGTAGCCTTCAGATTGGCACTACCAGAGGACATGAGGGTGCATCCAGTGTTTCATAGATCGCTGCTGTCGCCGTACAGGGAAAGTAGCAGGCTCCGAGACAGCGAACAAACCCCCGAGGGAGGGGGGGAGAGGGAAGGCAGGGAGCAACTCAATGAGGCCACGGCCATCCTTGATTCACGGAGAGGGGTGGGGGGCCTGGAGTACCTCATGGCATGGGAGGATGCTCCACCGTCACAGAATGAATGGGTCCCAGCCACTCAGATACAGGAGGAATTCTTGGTGGAAGAATTTCACGCCCTCTTTCCCCACAGACCCAAGCCCTGGCACATGGAAAGGGAGGGGGAGGGGGAGGGGGAAGGAGTACGGGAGAGCAGTTCACCATGGAGATGGGAAGCGGAGTTTGAGGAACCAGAGGAAGAAGTATGGGCGTCGCCGAGATCCACTCAGTCAGAGGAAGAAGCTGACTGGCAGCACATTTTTACCCCCACCAGCTCTGACGCCACGGACTTTTTGGGATTCCAGTCCTCCCAGGCGGAAGGGGGGGCGAGAAGGACTGGGGGGAGGTGTTCACACCAACGGGCTCGGAAAGTACTGAGTTCTTAGGCTTCCAGTCGTCACCGACACAGGGGGGAGACCTGGGGAGGGGAGAAGGGGAGCTTGGGAGGGGGGTGGATGTGAGGGACAGAGGATATCGCGAAGTCCCTCCCCTCCTGAGTTCAAGCCCATCCCCGAGCACAGGGGAAAGCAGAGAGAGTTCCGATTCCAGTGGGGAAGCAGGAAGTCGTGTCCGAGGCTCAGGCAAGGTAGCGGAGCCAGGGTCCCAGGTGGGACAGGAAGGGGCAAATAAGGGGGGGAGACCCATCCCCCCAACTCCGGAATTACGCAGAAAGAGGAGAGGAAAGAGGATGGGTCTACCAAAGCTTTTGTGTTGGAGAAAGACGCGCCAAAAGCCATTCGGAGGTTCTGAACCCGACTGAACACATCGCTCCGTGTAAATAGCAATGACTTCAGCACTGTAAATACGCAGCACCAATAAAAGAATAAAATGCAGAGCTGGGTAGAGTCGTTACTCTGAAGTAGTCCGCTCCAGCCACTGTGACAGGACCTTTGTCGGCAAGGTGATGTCTCTGCTTTTTAAGATGCTGTCTAGGTTTGTCATTGCTTTTCTCCCAAGAAGCAGGCGTCTTTTAATTTTGTGACTGCTGTCACCATCTGCAGTGATCATCGAACCCAATAAAGTAAAATCTCTCACTGCCTCCATTTCTTCCCCTTCTATTTGCCAGGAGGTGGTGGGACCAGTGGCCATGATCTTAGTTTTTTTGATGTTGAGCTTCAGACCATATTTTGCGCTCTCCTCTTTCACCCTCATTAAAAGGTTCTTTAATTCCTCCTCACTTTCTGCCATCAAGGTTGTGTCATCAGCATATCTGAGGTTGTTGATATTTCTTCTGGAAATCTTAATTCCGGTTTGGAATTAATCCAGTCCAGCCTTTCGCATGATGAATTCTGCATATAAGTTAAATGAGCAGAGAGACAATATACAGCCTTGTCGTACTCCTTTCCCAATTTTGAACCAATCAGTTATTCCATGTCCAGTTCTAACTTTAGCTTCTTGTCCCACATAGAGATTTCTCAGGAGACAGATGAGGTGATCAGGCACACCCATTTCTTTAAGAGCTTGCCATAGTTTGCTGTGGTCGACACAGTCAAATGCTTAGAATAGCATTTGTTTTTTTTGCTGCTGCATCACAATGTTGACTCATGTTAAGCTTGTGGTCCATCAAGACCCCCTGGATCCTTCTCACGTGTACTACTGTCTTTTATTTGGGCATCTGGTTCTTCCTGCATAAGTGCACCTGTTATGTTGTCCAGCCCACATTTTACCTGCTTCTCTGCAAGAATATCATGAGGGACTTTGTCAAAAGCCTTACTGAAATTAAGATACACTACATCCACAGCATCCCCCTGATCCTCCAAACTTGTAACTCTATTGAAAAAAGAAATGAGATTCATCTGGCATGACTTATTTTTGAGAAACCTATGCTTGGTCTTAGTAATCACAGCATCCTTTTCTAAGTGCTCACAGACTGTTTAATTATCTGTTCTAGGACCTTTTCTAGTATCAATGTCAAGCTCACAGGTTGGTAGTTACCTGGCTCTTCCCTTCCCCCCCTTTTTTAAAAAAATGGTGTGGCAATCACACAGGGTTCCGGGACGTTTCATGGTCTATTGATCCCTGTGCCACCACTTTATTTCCCACTGCCACCAACCAGGCTCTACCTGGTAAAATCCTGAGTCCAGTCAGGGTTAAATTGGAACATAAAACTTCTGTTTATTTATTGCAGTTTAGCAAGCATGTGGTTTCATAAATGGTCTTCAGTCAATTGTAAACACTTGGTGCATATACCGGCCTATACCTTCCAATACCTGCTCACACTCCCTAAACCAACCTCCTTCCTGCATCCAGTTCCACCCTGAACTTCCTAGCAACTTACTGTTACTGACTCAGTTTATATTCCGCTACACTAACTCAACCCACCCACAGACTCCCCCGCAATTCAACTCCCACTCCATTCCCAACTGAACTCTGAATGGGCTGGTTTTTATAGTCCCTCTCACTCCAACCCCCTAGGTTCTTTTTGGGTAACCCATTTAACTATTTCACCTCCAGCACTATCATAGGTCAACGTCACAGATGCGGACATTTGCCCGCCTCCAGTCTGCAGGGAGCTCACGTGTTCTCCAAGAATTCTCAAAGATTATAGACAGAGGCTCTGAGAGTACATCAGCAAGCTCCTTTAGTATCCTTGGGTGCAGCTCATCAGGCCCTGGAGATCTGAATTCAGTACCTAGGTGTTCCCTCACTACTTCTTTTCTTATCTTGGGCTGCAGCTCCCTCCTTGCATTGTTTATTCTGTTACCACCAGGTTGGGCACTGATTTCCTTTGGGGTGAAGACAGAGGCAAAGTATGTGTTAAGCCTTTCCACTTTCTCTCTGTCACCCAAGTATTTCTCTGTCTTCTCTCAAGACAGAGAGAAGCTCTACTCCTACTTGCCTGTTCTTCCTCTTACTTTAAGAAGAAGCCTTTAAATAAATTAACCTCTCTTGCAAGTCTGAGCTCATTCTGAGCTTTAGCTAGCCTGGCCTTCACCTTGCAACTATTGGCTACTTGTGTATACCCCTCCTTTCCCCTTTCTTCCATTTCTTATACATGCACTTCTTAACTATCAGCTCAACTATAACCTCCTTATGCAGCCACACCAGTTTCCTTAGATGCCTCCCACTTTTCTTTCTTGTTGGAATTGTCTGCATTTGGGCCTACAATATTTCTCCTTTTAGAAACTCCCATCCTCCTTGGACTCCCTTCTCTTTGAGTATTTCTGACCATGAGATCTCACCCGGTAACTCCTTAAGCTTTTTGAAATTGGCCTTCTTAAAGTCCAGAGTTCATGTTTGAGAACTCTCAGCTTTTCCTTGCCTCTGTATCATGAAACCCAGGAGAACATAATCACTTCCTCCCAAGTTTCCAAGTACTTCCACTTCATCAATCAGTTCCTCCCTGGGTGAGGACCAGGTCCAAGATAGATGATCCCCTGTTGCTTCTTCCACCTTCTGGGAAATGAAATTGCCAGCGAGGCAATGGAAGAATTTGTCATATCTTACTGTACATCCTTGGCAGGGTTTGATATCAAGGAAGTTGAAGTCTCCCATGACTACTACATCTCTCCTCTTTGAATGTTTGGTAATCTGCTCCAGGAAAGCATCATCCAGGTCTTCAGTCTTCAGGCTTGGTGGTCTATAGTAGACACCCACAGTAAGTTCACTGTTGTTTCACTCTCCTTCAATTTTTATCCATATATTCTCTTTTTTAAAAAAATAATTTTTATTGAATTTTCCATTTTAATACAACCGTCATGTTATCATCACATAAATTTTATCTTACTCAAAGCACTAAAAAGAAAAAAAGAAAACAGAAAAAACAGGAATAAAAGTGGACGTTGCTAGGAAGAAAAAAAACCAAGCAACACCCAAAAGAATAAAAAAGAAAAAAGAGAAAAAAGTAAAAAATAATAATTCCAATCAGCGACTTCCTCGTCCCTCCCTACCCGAGTTCTTTTTTTAAAAAAAATCAGCTTTTGCAATCTTCATAGATTAATAATTTTCTCTGTTAATACATTCTCAATCTTTACAACATCAAATAATTTTCCCTTGTCATCTCAAAATCATTTATATAAACAATAATCTAAAACACCCCTTAGCCTATAGGTTCCCTAAAGAAATTTCTAATTGCCTCATCCTTAATATTTAAACATGTCCTTACCCTAAAAAACATTTTAATTGTTACCCCCCTCCCTCCCCCAATTGGCATTCCCCTGCAGACCCCGATCAATTCCTTATAACAATCCATTTTCGTGCCGTTCTATCAATCCCTTGTAAATATTTTCATATAAATTTCACCCTATTCCCTCTCTTGCCCATTTCAAAGCAGCCCATCCTTTTCCCCTCTCCCTCTTTTGTCCCAATTCTTGTACTTTGATTTTTTCCCCATTCTTCTTGTTCTTTCTCCCCCAGAACCCAATCTTGGTTAGCTCTTTCCACTTTAAGTTCTTGTCCATGACCAGGGTTTGGTCTCCCTCTCTCACTGAGTCTCTCCCGGTGCTGAAGCCTCCTGAGTGTAGCCAGTCTCCTTCGCAGCTTCTCTCACAAGTTGCTCTAGGTTCCTGGTTTTTGGCTCGATCTCCACTTTTAAGTTCAATGTATCTTCTGGAGGAGAAAGTTTTAATTGTATCTCTTCCCTGAGACTCTGTGTCAATTTTCCATATTCCCGTACATCCTTTGCCAGCTCTTTTATTCATATATTCTCAATTTGCTTTCTGTGCTCCAGGTCATGGATTTCTTCAGAAGTGTGTTGTTGTTTAGTCGTTTAGTCGTGTCTGACTCTTCGTGACTCCATGGACCAGAGCACGCCAGGCACTCCTGTCTTGCACTGCCTCCCGCAGTTTGGTCAAACTCATGTTGGTAGCTTCGAGAACACTGTCCAACCATCTCGTCCTCTGTCGTCCCCTTCTCCTAGTGCCCTCCATCTTTCCCAACATCAAGGTCTTTTCCAAAGATTCTTCTCTTCTCATGAGGTGGCCAAAGTATTGGAGCCTCAGCTTCACGATCTGTCCTTCCAGGGAGCACTCAGGGCTGATTTCCTTAAGAATGGATAGGTTTGATCTTCTTGCAGTCCATGGGACTCTCAAGAGTCTCCTCCAGCACCACAATTCAAAAGCATCAATTCTTCGGCGATCAGCCTTCTTTATGGTCCAGCTCTCACTTCCATACATCACTACTGGGAAAACCATAGCTTTAACTATACGGACCTTTGTAGGCAAGGTGATGTCTCTGCTTTTTAAGATGCTGTCTAGGTTTGTCATTGCTTTTCTCCCAAGAATGTTTTTGCCATTAGGCAGTATATTAATAAATAATTTTATAAAAGCTTTTTGCTGGGCAAGATCCCGGTCTCTTCTAGAATTCCTCTCCTGGTATGAACCTACCTAGGCCCTTAGATCTGCTGAGGTCCTCCAGGCTCAGCAGCTCAGAGGGTAATGACAAGGGAGGGCAGGGCCTTTTCAGTTGTGGCTTACCATCTGTGGAATGCTCTCCCCAGGAAGGTCCACTTGGGAAACTGAACTAATTCCTGTGGCTGTTATGGAGCAAGGTGGGGAGATTTCTTTTGTACGTGTGGATATATGAATTGTAGCCACTTGCATGAAAACATTAACATCTTATGTGGGTTTTCAATAGTCAAATGTACTTTTAATGTAAACAGTTTAGAGACTTCAACTATAAGCAACTAATAAATCATAAAATACTAATGACTAGTAGCCATCAATAACCTTCTTCAAGTTGGTGGCTATCACAGCCTCTTACGCCTTGGGGTGGTTCTCTAAGATTTCAGATAGGGAACTTGCCCATCTGTGCCTGAGATGATGGGGTCTGCACCTGGGACGCTGCATGGAAAGCAGTTGTTCTACCCACTGAGCTACGGTCTTGCCCCAGATTTTCAGGTCTTTCAGGCTGTCTTGCTGGTCTGAGCAGCTAAGGGAGCTGCACTTTGTGACTGCAGGCTGGAGGAAACCCAGCCCCACCTTGGGGAAGCAACCTCTCGAGGAAACAGAGTTAATTGCAGAAAGTGTCAGGTTTTGCTGAGACTGACCAACCTCTTGAGGGAGATGGCTGGTAAAGGCCTCTTACGAGGGAGCACCAAACAGGTCTTGGCTTGAGTGGCCAAGGAAAGACCTTTGCCAATGCTGGTGATGTTCCTGATGTGGATTTCACAGCCTCCTGAACAGAGTTCCCAGTACCTGGAATCTTTCATTTGTCTGCTTTCTTTTCTTCTTAAAGAAAAGGTTTGCTGGGGGTAAAAGTCTGCTTCAGCTACAGGAAGCACCTTGGTTTTATTGCCCTCCTGTGTGCTCCATCTGTGGGGCCCGAGTGTCGATTCAGCTCATTTGGATTCCACTTGTCCTTCTAAGCCCAAGACTGTGGCACTTCTCTCCTACTGGGTCGCCTCCGCTTAATTGCCAGAGTCCTCAGGTGCCAGTGCTCATGAATAAACAATTGTTTCATTGGCTAAAACAAACCTGCACATTAAAAACCCCTTTATGACTGGGTAGGGGGGAAAGAAAAGAACTTTGAGCTGTTATGCAAATGGGCCTATTAAATAAAGAATATTCTTAGGTAAAATAATTATGCAGCACAGTTTCCTCTCTGCAGAAGGTGCCAAAATTTATTTCCCTGATGCCAATTATCTGCTTGTTAGCACTGGCATTATCACAGGCAATACAAAGGAGTGATGCCGTTTGTGGGAGCTCAGCACTGCTCTAGAGTCATTCCCCCCCTCCCCATTTCTCTCTATTTACAACTCTGTATAATAAATGTCATTTTTCAAATGTTAAGCTATTTGATATTTAATCTATCATTACAGCACTGAATGTGTCTAGGAATAATAGGCAGACAGCAACAATTGGGGGAGGGGGCGGACGGCTAAAAGGCTTAAGGTATGGGAGAGGATACTTTAAAAGTGTTTGTGACTGGTGGATCTCAGGGGTCTGTCTGGATTTTCCCACCCGGGTGGCGGGACGTGCTTGAAGAAAGCAGCCTTCACTAACCTCCAGATGTTTGCTTGTTTATAACTTGTATACACCACTTAAGAGAAAATGAAATCTCTAAGCAGCTTACATAAAAAACAATTTGGGGTTGGGTGACTATAAATTCATTTAAAAATGCAACAGCAGCAAAAACAACAAAAAAACATTTCTAAAATATTGATAGAAACAGAACCCAACTGTATACCACAGGTAAAACTGAACAGTGCTCTCACACACACGTTTTTGGACTACAACACCCATCAGCCGCACGTAGCCACATGATGCCACATCTAATGGGAACTGTATTCTAAGACTTAGATTGTTCTGATTAAGGCCTCTGCAAAATCTTCTGGTCATCCATCCAGGTACTGACCAGTTTAAAACCCCTCAGCAACCAAAATCCACGGTGCTCCCTGGGTCAAGGGTCTTATTACCCACAGGCCTGACTGAGGAGGGAGGGTTTTCTGCTGGCCCCCACAGAGCGCCCATTTACTCCGTTCTCAATCATAGAATCATAGAGTTGGAAGAGACCACAAGGGCCATCCAGTCCAACCCCCTGCCAAGCAGGAAACACCATCAAAGCATTCCTGACAGATGGCTGTCAAGCCTCTGCTTAAAGACCTCCAAAGAAGGAGACTCCACCACACTCCTTGGCAGCAAATTCCACTGCCGAACAGCTCTTACTGTCAGGAAGTTCTTCCTAATGTTTAGGTGGAATTTTCTTTCTTGTAGTTTGAATCCGTTGCTCCGTGTCCGCTTCTCTGGAGCAGCAGAAAACAACCTTTCTCCCTCCTCTATATGACATCCTTTTATATATTTGAACATGGTTATCATATCACCCCTTAACCTTCTCTTCTCCAGGCTAAACATACCCAGCTCCCTAAGCCGTTCCTCATAAGGCATCGTTTCCAGGCCTTTGACCATTTTGGTTGCCCTCTTCTGGACACGTTCCAGCTTATCAGTATCCTTCTTGAACTGTGGTGCCCAGAACTGGACTTCTACTTGAGCCTTTTTGTCAGCTGTTCAAGGGACAGTCAAACCAAGGCTTCTTTGTATGCTAGATAGGCACATGCTTGGAGTTGAAGCTCACAGAGTAAGTTTGCTAGAGAGAACTCTGTGAGAGACGCCCTACTGTGCCCTGACAGGCGGAGCCACATGCCTTCTCCTTATACTGTATATTCTTAAACACCTTAAGCCAGACTTAAGCATGTCATTGTAAATGAATTATCCTTTTAAATCTGCCTGAACAAAGCTGTTGTATCTGTTATTCTGCAACAGAAACTCTGAGTGAGCAAATGTTATTTTTACCTTTTACAAGATTGTGTGGTTATTGTTTTAAGGGGGAGAAAAGGGGGAAATACTAAGAGAATCCTGTCAGTCTTAATGCACCCTGGTTTACTTAAACTAAAAGGCTAAAACAAGCTTATCTAAGCTTTCTTTTAAGCTGCAAAGGGATTGCACTCTGCTGAACTCACAAACATGAGGAAGGAAGGCTAATATCTAATAAATGTATCCTCTCTTAGCATCTATACATCCCTACACTTCTGACTCTGGTCAGGAGTAACATCACAAAGAGGGAAGAAAACATAGCTTGGAGTCCCCGTCTCCCCAACAATAATTGTTCTCTCTAACAAGGATGAAACAATTTACATTTACCCAATTAAGTATCACAGCACCCTTGTGGGCCATTCTGTCTTCTCCCTTTGCATCGCTTAGAAGCAAATTCAATTAACAAAGAAACCTTTGGGTTTAACATGTTGTGTTAAGGGCTTTCCATGATCACTCAAGCTTCAAAATGCCAGGAACCGACATCGCTTAGCAGTCATGTTATTTGGGCAATACTGTTATGGCGTGAGATCATATCCTGTGCAGTCAGGTCGAGTTCTAGCATTTCCCTGGAGCTTGATGGCTGGTTGTCTGTGGCAGAGTGGGGCTGCTCCACACCAGCATGGTCTGTCCTGGAACAGATAAACGAGCCTTTGCAGCTTAAACTGTCAGGCAACAATATAGGAACCAGGCCTGTCAGGTTACCGCCTCCACTGTCTGTCTGGAATTCCAGCCTGTGTTGTTGTTGTTGTTGTTGTTGTTGTTGTTGTTGCTGTTGTTGTTGCTGCTGCTGCTGCTGTTGTTGTTGTTGCTGCTGCTGTTGCTGTTGTTGTTGTTGCTGTTGTTGCTGTTGCTGTTGCTATGCCTCCCATCTGACTGGGTTACCACAGGCACTCTGGGGGACTTCTAACAAATTAAAACATCAAACATAGAATGGAGACCAGCATTGTGCTACGATCAGCACAGAGCCATTCTTGGAGGTGCTCCAGTGTTGCGCAACATCGTTTTGCACTAAGGTCAACCAAGCACCAAGCAATACCCCCAATCGTGATGACCATGCGAAAGGCAGGCTGCGAGGAAGGAGCATTTTGCAGACTACATTGCATCCTCAAGCAGAGCCCTTTCAGGGTGGCCCAGAAGCTGCTGACTCCCACAGAGGGGAAGGACGTCTGGAGCCCTCAAAGATCTGTGACCAACTGATGACACATTCTGAGGGCAAAGCCATTCAGTTTTGGAGAGATCAAGATTCTGCAGCTGTTGCAGTCCTGACCAAAATGCCCAGGGCCATGGCCTGTGATATCCGGAGGGACCACTTTCAAGTGGTACAGCCTGATCCCTGTCCCTCTTGGCTTATTAAATCTAGGAAGGTTAGTCAGACTGGTTGGGACCAGAGCATGGTCAATGTGCCATGGTCAATATGGCTGAGTGGGTGGTCCCTGCTGCCTTGAAAGAGGTGGTTGTATTGGCCACATTGTATTGGGGGGGGGGGGTTGAACAAACTACTGACCCAAATATCCCCTATGCCAACATTTTTTTAAAGGGGGGGGGAGTCCTTCCCTGCATTATGAATCACATGACATGGTAAACACACACCATTTGAATGGCAATGCCCACCAACTTTATTTGGGGGGCAGCCCCCTCAAATATTTTATTGGGGTGGGGCGAAGGGACCTTGGTCCCTAGGAGTTGGCTCCTATGCCCACTTTTTAGGGAGGGTGGTGGAGAAGTATGACAAGGGAGTGTTGAGCGAGTGTCCTGGAAGGGGTGGTCAGATCCAGAGGAGGATTGGGAGGAGCTCTGTGAGTTGGAATCAGAGATTCCCAGGGAGGGTCCAGGCAAGGTGGAGGTAGCCTATTCTGGGCCACAAGAGATCTCTGACCCCCAAGGAGGGACCCACTTCTGTGCCCACCTACCTGAGAGCAAGTCCCATTAAACACAAAGGGACTTAGGTCAAAATAGATATGCATACCGTTGCAGGGTTAATTAACTATACCCCCAGGTTCTGCTATGAAAACGCGCACAAAATATCACTTAGCCAAACATGAAGACTTTGTGCCCTGACCTCACCCAAGAACATCCGATTCAAATGTCCAAACAGCAGGACCTGCCGGTAAACAAATCTCTCAGCGGAAAAGCAGCAAACAGCTTTAAAGAAATCCATTTGGTCTTTTCCTTCCTTGTTAGCTTTTTTGCTGGTTGGAGGCAGCCATTTCAGGTGGCTCTCCCTCTCTGCTCCCCAGCTCCTTTCCTCAGCCACAACTTCATGCCCCCCCCCAGCTCCGGCTGCCTCTCCTTGCCAGCCCTGCCACCTCTCCCCTCCACCTCTTTTTGCAGGATTGGACCCCATACCCTCCAACATTTCTCTGATGAAAATAGAGATGTACTATTCCATAACAATAATTTTACTATTTATACCCTGCCCATCTGACTGGCTTGCCCCAGCCACTCTGGATGGCTATCAGCATATATAAAAACATAAGTAAAACATCAAACATTAAAAAAACTATCTATACAGAACTGCATTCAGATGCCTTCTAAAGGGTGTGAGGTTACTTCTTTCCTTGGCTCAGGGGTCGGTTAACTCCATACCCTCCAACATTTCTCTGATGAAGATAGGGACGTCCTGTTCAATAATAATAGTTGTTGTTTTTGAGGTTGTTGTTGTAGTTTATTCCCTGCCCATCTGACTGGGTTGCCCCAGCCACCCTGGGCAGCTTCCAACAAATATAAAAATGTAATTAAACATTAAAAACTTCCCTATGCAGGGCTGACTTTAGATGTCTTGTTACAGGTAGGTAGCCGTGTTGGTCTGACGTAGTCAAAACAAAAAATAAAAATAAATTCCTTCCAGTAGCACCTTAGAGACCAACTAAGTTTGTCATTGGTATAAGCTTTCGTGTGCATGCACACTTCTTCAGATACACTGAAACAGAAGTCACCAGACCCTTTTATATATTGAGAGGGTGGGGAGGGGTATTACTCAGAAGGGTGGCGGGAATGGGTGATTGGCTGATAGGAGTGGTAAACCTGTTGACAACTGTTAACAACTGTTAATGACTGCAATTGGTCTTGCAGGAAAAAGCAAGGGGTGAGATGGCTGAAGAAAGCTTTATCATGTATAATGAGATAAGAATCCAATGTCTTTATTCAAACCAGGTCTCTCCATGGTTTTAAGCTTGGTAATGAGTTGCAATTCAGCAACTTCTCTTTCCAGTCTGTTTCTGAAATTTTTCTGTAATAAGACGGCTACTTTAAGATCTTGTATAGAATGTCCTGGGAGATGGAAGTGTTCTCCTACTGGTGTTCTCCAATCTCTCCTAGGCAATGACAGTTCTCTTTCTCAAGCTCTGGGAGGAAGACCTTTCATTGCCTACAGACAGCCACCCAATCTTAAACAACTCCTCACCCACAATAATACCACCACCAGACTTAACATGGACACTGGTACAAGAGCCTGCAATAAACCCAGATGCCAACTTTGCTGCCACATACACCCAGACAACACCATTACTGGCCCCAACAACATCAAACATACCATCTCAGGACGATTTAATTGCTCATCTTCTAACATTGTGTATGCCATCAAATGCCAACAGTGCCCTTCAGCTCTCTACCGTATATTGGACAAACAGGCCAAACCCTACGCCAAAGGATAAATGGACATAAATCTGACATCAGGAATCACAAGACAGAGAAACCAGTAGTATCTGAAGAAGTGTGCATGCACACGAAAGCTCATTCCTATGACAAACTTAGTTGGTCTCTAATTTTTTTTATTTTTAGATGTCTTGTAAAGGTTGTATAGTTATTTATCTCCTAGGCTCTGGGGTCTCATAACTCCATACCCTCCAATATTTCTCTGATGAAAACATTGGAAAATTTCTCTGATGAAAATAAGGAAAAGCAGGGTGTTCCAGGATCAAATCAGAAACGGACTGTCCCTGGAAAATAGGGACACTTGGAGGGTATGAAATGTTGCTGTTTATATGTTGCCATATTTGCTAACATGTTGTTTTCTTAGGTTAGGTTATGAATTTTTTGTGATTGCTAATTTTAAGAAGTGTCTTGTGAGTTGCTTAGAGCTTGAGTTGTTTTAGTTCTACGCCACCCCAATATCAGAGCAGCATGAGGCTCTAGGGGTGTGTGAGCTTTCCCAGGGTTTGGTTTCCTTGGCGCAAAGGTCAGTGAAGACTGTGGTGTCTTTAGGACAGATGGATTCATTTACACTTATATACAACCTGAGCATCCTTGGCATCCCAGCAGATCATGCCATTTGGTTTCCAGGGAAGCCCTAGAGCAAGACTTCTCTCGTCTTGACTCTCTCAAACACACCCACCCCTCTGCCTATTGTTCTTCTCAGTGAAAGGGGAGAGGGAAAGGCATCCATGTAGCTCTTGCAACCTCACTCATTCTTTGGGGTGCTGATGGGAACTTAAGTGGCGAGTCGCCACCTTGACAAAGGGAACCAGTTTACCCTTACTGGATACAGGATCAGAGGCTGGGAAGGCTATCATCCAGACTGACACCCCCCAAAAAAACACATAACATGAATGAATGAATCCTGATAGTGAAAGGTGGATGAGAAGAAGGAATGGTAATAAATAATGCCCTGAATGGCTCTTTATAAGCTTCTGCCGGTGGGTCTGCTCTCATCTAAAGTGAGGAGGGCCACGATTTATAACTTAATCCCCTCTTGCAGCTGAGACAGAAAGGAAGTGAGGCTACAACTTCTGCCATTTTGAACTGAAAGAGTAAGGAAGGATTTCTGCTGCTGTGTGTACACATGTTTTGAAATTATGAGCCATTATTTTCACAAAATGCAAAGGTCGATGTGGTCTGTTGATTTGCTGCCAGAGGCAGGGTCAAGAAGGTAGATCTGGATCTCCTGGTGGAGCCTGGGCCATTTGCAGATCAGCAAGGGCTTCTGACTCCCAGCTGTTGAACAACAAAAAGTAGGCTGCTGAAACAAACTTGGAGGTAGGTTTCTGCAAGTTCTGTTCTGGTAATTAAAGTAAATCTCTGGGCTGAGCACACATGGGGTGCCCCTTAATTCTACCTGTATGCCCACCCACACCTAACCATTATTTTGCTCATAGGGGTGGGGAAGTAGATCTTGTACTGCACTAGGAGCCTCACCACCACTTCCTTCTCATCTATGAGACGAGATGGTCCTCCTATGCCAGCTACCTGCAGGCAAAATGGGCAGCGCAGGGCCAGGTGCTGCGAGGGGAGGGGGTTCAAGTTAGAGCTTGTGTGAGCTGTGTGGTGTGGCCTGCTGCTTCAAGTGGGGTGGATAGTGCTATCCTATAGCCAACATTCAAGTAAAATTCAGCAACCATTCCAGCCAGCTTCTGTAAGTGGCATATGGGGAAATGCCATCCTGCCCAAAATGTCTCAAGTAGGAGGACAGCAAGCAGTTGGGCTGTTGGCTTTTCTGTGTCACTTAAAACCACAAAAGCTTTTCCTGGTGGGTGTGACCATGAGCAGGAGCAGGCAAATGGGCATGGTGTTGCATTTGAGACAATGTGAAGAGATACGAAGGCAACATCCCAGGTCCCCTCTGGCATTTCACCGTGGCATGTCCGTTCACAAATGCACTATGGGTAAATTTCAAGGCAATCATTAATTTGGTATCCTTTCAAAAGCACAAAAACCCTTGATCCGACCCCATCTATAATTGAAGAATTCAAAGTACACTACTGTATAGTACTTTCCCCATTTGATGGAAAGGTTTGTGTGAGGTGACCTTGGAAGGTAGGCAAGCAGACTGATAGACAGAGAGAAACCGATGTGGGCATTTTGATATCAGCCAGGATTTCCTGACTGATCCTCTTGGCACCCCAGGCTAGAAGGAGGCTGGGCTGGGCTGGGCAGGAAATCCTCTCATGGGAACTGCCTGGAGTTTGTCCCTTTGGCCAGCAGCCCTAGTGGGCACAGGGAGCTCTAGGGCTCCGGATTAAATTCCCAAAGTGCCCCAAACTGCTTGCCCCCCACCATGCTCGTCAAAACCCTTCAAAAGGAAAAGAAACTCTGGTTGTTTCCCCATCCTTAGAACAAAACAACCACCATTCTTTCATTATTGCATATTTCTGTGTGACAAAACTAAAGACAGGTTAAATTATCTTAAATGCAACAATCACATTATTTATGTTAATTGTCATTCTTTTGTAACAGGAGGAAAAATTAACCTTGCACTGAAAATAACTAAAGCTCTATCAGAAAGGATTTGCTGGGGGCTCCCTTTGGGGAGTGACAGGCAGGTACAATGAGTGCATGTCTGTGAAGCAGAGATGGGGAAGGAGAGTAGGTGGATGGTGCCGGATCATGGCAATTTGGGGCAGTTTGTCAGTCTATTGTGGGACCCAGAAGATGGCCTCAGAGCCATAGGGCCCTCCCCTTTCAAGCTGCACCCATCAGCCCATTCAGACATTATGCAGAGACCAGGTTGACATGGGCCAGGTAGGCACACCCAGCAGGGCAGGTGCTACCAAGTCTGGGACCCAGGAGTGGGGTTGGGGAGCCCGATATGGGAGCCAGGAAGCTCAAGTTCATCACTTTCACCTTTTCAGCCTTGACAGGAAGCAGCTCCATCCCACTCTCTAGGAAGAAAGAGAGGTAGGGGCTGGTCCCCTTTGAGGTTGGGGAGTCTGAATGAAGGGTGAGGCGGCAAACTGCCTGAACTACTGAAGCAAAAGAAGGGCAATTGCAGGGAGTGGGGTGGGACTGATTACATTAAAAAGTTTTTAAAGCTGCTGGCCTTGTTGGCTGTTGGCAAAGTGTTGCATGTGATGCAAGTGAAGGAAGGGGGGAAGATAAGAAGAGGAGGCAGGGGAATGAATATGAAAATAGGGTTGCAAAGGGGGCTGCAAAATGGAAGGGGTAGTTGCTTCAAAACTGGAGGGCAGGTAAAAAGGATGGTTAGTAGTTGAAAGGTGGGAAGGTCTAGGGGGTAATCTTGGGGGGGTTGCAAGATATTGGCAATGGGGGTTGGCGGGAAACACAAGCAGGGTTGGCACGCCCTAGAAATATATCTCTCTGTCTCTGCCTCTATCTCCCAACTGAAGATAGCCATTCACACATTTGATAGAGTGAGTTCTATCCCTTGGAAGCAATCGATAGCTTTGGATGTTTTTTGTGGCAGCAAACTGCCATGCCCAAGCCTATGGTAGTTATTAAAATCAAGAGAGCAGCTGCAGGCAGATTACAGCAGGTGGGCCTCCCTTGGTGTCATTTCTTTTCAGCCACTTATCCGGTGAAATCACTCTTTGGTGAAGGAGTGAATCACCATCATTCTTGACTTCCACTGTTTTCTAAGGCGGTGGATCAAAGACACCAGAACCCAGATGAAATGTCCCCATCTTCCCAGCGTTCATAGATTACTATTTTTTTACATTTCTGTAACCTGCCCTGGACTGCAAGAAGATCAAACCTATCCATTCTGAAGGAAATCAGCCCTGAGTGCTCACTGGAAGGACAGATCCTGAAGATGAGGCTCCAATATTTGGCCACCTCATGAGAAGAGAAGGAGTGCCTGGCGTGCTCTGGTCCATGGGGTCAAGAAATGGGCGTAGGGCAGGGCGGCAGGGGGGAAGCTGCCCCCCCAGAAGCAAAAAATTAATGTATTTTACAGACCATAATCAGCACTTTTCCCCTCCAAAAACTGAAGTGGAAAGGGCTTTGCTTTAGCGAGAGCAGCTCAGTCTCCGCTTGCTGGGGTGGGGGGCGGGAACACAGCTGTAACAAAAACACATCAAATAAATAAAGCAAAGTGGCTACCGGTAGTTAAGCAGTTAAGACAATGGAGCAGATATCCCCTTTCAGGCAAGATTTGATAGCTCACCACTTCACCCTATTGTTCCTCAGTGGGAGTTGTTAATGAACATTCAGGGATCACATTAAGAGTTCTATTGGCGATTTAATGAGGGTGCAGAGGATTCAATTTGACTGAGGTGGCTCTGCAAGGCTAAAAGGAAGTGAATAAGGAAAGGGGGGGCTGTAGCTTTGATAGACACAGTGATGTTTATAAAAAGCAGTGGTGTTCCAGTCTGCCCCTCCTCCTGCATCTGTATACTGTAAATCAGGGGTGGCCACCTCCCAAGAGACTCTGATCTACTCACAGAGTTTAAAACTGGGTGTGATCTACCCCTTTTGGGGGGGTTCAGGTCAAAGCTGTTGAGTATTTTTAAGGAAGGGAAGCCCTGTTTTTTGCGGTTTAGGTCAAACTTGTTGAGCTTCTTTTAGGAGGGAGGGAGGCCCATTTTTGTTTAGGGCTTCAGGTCATAGTTCAGCTTTTTTTAGGGAGGAGGAAAATTTTGGGTGAGCTTTTTTTAGGGGTGCCAGTGATCTACCACAGACATCCAGTGATCTACTGGTAGATCACAATTTACCTGTTGGACGTGCCTGCTGTAAATCAAGCAGAGAGAAAGCTGCTTACAAGGCTCCTGTACAGGCATACCGGTATCTTCCTCTTGCTGCAGAGTTCCAGCATCACAGCGTCACCCAGAGGCACCCACAAATATGAGTTATCCCTCTCTCTATTTCAA
Source organism: Zootoca vivipara (assembly GCF_963506605.1). Taxonomy (NCBI): domain Eukaryota; kingdom Metazoa; phylum Chordata; class Lepidosauria; order Squamata; family Lacertidae; genus Zootoca; species Zootoca vivipara. The sequence goes on from NC_083292.1 coordinate 1,101,539, forward strand.
TATATCAATAGAATCATAGAATTGTAGTCGGAAGGAACCACAAGGGTCATCTAGTCCAACCGCCTGCAATGCAGGACTTTTTTCCTAAGGTGGGGCTTGAACCCACGACATGGTTGAAATATTATGCTGATATGCAGCAATGCCTCAGAGCCGTCGTGACTGCGGCCATGCCTTGCCTCACCCTCACCCGCCCTGCCACCCCCTCTCGCCTGCCCGACCCTCCCGTCCTCTCCAGCCAAACAGGGTAGCCGCCAACGCTGCCAGCCCCAGAAGCACAAGGTGGCCGCTGTCGCCACCACCGCCACACTGTCGTCGGGCCCACTAGCCCTGTAGCCCTGCCCACGTTCCCACTTTGTGGCCCCTCCCGTGCCTTGGCCCTGCCCCTGAACGACCATGGCTCCTCCCCCCCCCCTAGTTTTGATCCTGGGTACACCCCTGGGTCACGAAGAGTCGGACATGACTAAACTACTAAGCAAAACAAAAAAACCCTCTCTGGACCGAATGGGGAGCTGAACTGCCACAAAAAAGTCTCCCTTCCCCAACCTGGGACCCTCACCCCCAGCCTGCATGGCTTTCTGAGGCTGGGTGAGGGGAAAGCAGCCCTGCTGCGGAAGGGGGGGTGCCTACCATACAGAAGATCTGGAAGGCAGCGGGAGGAAATGGGCTTTCCTAAGCTGCTTTCCAGTGATTCCAGGAAAGCAGCAGAATTTGAAATCACAGTTGTCAGGTGGGTGACAGCCAGGCTGCTGAACTCCCCCCCCTCCCGCTTCTCTTTCTTTCATTTCTGCCCCCCTCCTGAGCAAAGCTGGTCACCAGCCGATGCTCTGCTTTCTCCTTGTGATTTCCTCTGATTCGCAACTCAAACAAGGCGGCATGAATAATGGAGCGGGCTCCCTTCTTCTCTTCTTGCCTTCAGATCCTCAGAGGATGAGTGAGGGCTCTTGTCTGCCTCATTAGTGGCTGTTCAGCCATTTGATTTTTGTAACAATGAGGCTCTCTTGCCAGAATTTTCATACCTATTTGCGTCACGGAGTCAACACTGAGTCGGGTTTTTTCCTGGATCCCCATGAAATTTTAATGGCGTAATCTGCATACTTCTATATTTCAGTGCCGCTTGCTCGCCTGCCTCGCTTCGCCTTCCCGACAAAAAACAGGGGGATAACGACCACGAAGACCCACCGACTGCACGGCAGCGAGACCCCATCAAAGGGCCCATTAATAACAAATGAGCTGTTTGGGGTTGTAATGAATAGGAATTGCCTCCAGCATTTGGTGTTTTCAGAGAGCCCCAGATGGAGACAGAGAGGAGAGAGAAATCCAAAATCGTCGGTGCCCAATTAGGGAGAACTTGTTCATTATTAGTAATCATGACTTGTCGTGCGGACGGGAAAGCAGAGCAGCCCGTGAACTGCCCTGTTGCTGGGGTGCAGCAACACCATTTCAGAGAGGGAAGAGGGGCAGCCTCGGAGTGTGTCCTCCAACTTCCTTTGGCAGGGAGGGGAGCCTGGAGACCATCAGAAAGCCAGTGGCCCATCTAGGCCAGCACCCTGTTCTCACGGTGGCCAACCAAGGTTCTCACAGATGCCCCAGGGTGAAACCCACAAGCAGGATGCTGGCACAAGAACGCTCCTCCACTCTGTAGAAGGTGGGCTTCAGTGATGTCTCTTATGCCCTGACCCTCCTAAGAGCACCTTATCATGATCTCTGCTCACCATCAGGGCCGGCTCTAGGGGTAGGCTGGGTGGCGTGGGGCGCCAGGGTGCTGGGTTGGCAGGGGGGCGCTGGGTGGCGAAGCCGCGCGGAAACCACGCTGCACCCACCCACCAGCCGCGGGAAGAAACGGGGCAGGGCGGGGGCGCCGGAGCGATCTGCGCACCACAGTGCCAGGGCGCCCGACCTGCTTAAGACAGCCCTGCTCACCATGCCCAGAGGGCGTTCTGGTGGGTGGGTGGCTGTCCCTCCAAAAAACTATGAAACTGCAAAAAAGCCCAAACCAAAGGGACACCAGAGTCAAAGTGGATCACTGGATTCCAGTAATACCTGTAGGACCTTTGGGGGGGTGTCTAAGGGCCCATCTCACCCAGCTTCATCTTCTCACAGTAGCCAACCAGCCAGCCACTCTCCCTGCTTGAGCTCCCCAGCAACATGTGTGCAGAGACTTGCAACCTCCGAGGGCCCAGCCACACGGTCGTTTGTCCTGTGACTTCTAGAATTTTATGTTGATCTTATTTATTTATTTATTTATTGAAAATAAAGAAAATATTACAAACAAGCATATATATATATATTCGAAACAAAAAATACAAAAAAGTTAACAACATTTGTTCTCTATACATTCTTCTTAATTTCCCAGTGACTTCCAGCCACCCCATCATGTACTTACTGTCTATTTTACCTGGTGCACTATTTATCTCCATTTTCTTTTTAAACATCAATAATATATACTCTTATCCTGCATAACACAGAAGTCATTCAAGTCCTGCCAATGACTTCATATTATTGCAATAATCTTTGAGATATTTTTATACATGTCCCATTTCCAAATAAATAGTTGTTCAGTATTTTCTCTCAATTTTTCTGTCATTTTTGCCAATTCGGCGAACTGCATCAATTTACTTTGCTACTCCAGTTTTGTTGGGATTTTCTCTCCTTTCCAATTCATTGCGATTAGTATTCTTCCTGCTACAGTAGCATACAAGAATATTTCTCTTGCCATTTTTGGTATGTCTAGAGTCTAGACCAAAGTATCCCTAGTAGAAATGCCTCTGGGTTTTTTTGTTTGTTTTTTTTAAAGGATACCTTAATCATTTTTTTAACTCATCGTATATTACATTCCAAAATACCTTATTTTTCTTGCATGCCCATCGCAAGAAACTCTTCCGCTTCCCCACACCTCCAACATTTGCTTGAAATATTTTTATCCACAGAGCCTAGGGCTTGCCGATCAGAAGGTCAGTGGTTCGAATCCCCGTCTCGGGGTGAGCTCCCGTTGCTCGGTCCCTGCTCCTGCCAACCTAGCAGTTCGAAAGCCTGTCAAAGTACAAGTAGATAAATAGGTACCGCTCCAGTGGGAAGGTAAATGGCGTTTCCGTGGGGTGTGCTGCTTTGCCAGAAGCAGCTTAGTCATGCTGGCCACATGACCCAGAAGCTGTACGCCGGCTCCCTCAGCCAATAACGCAAGCTGAGCGCCGCAACCCCAGAGTCAGCATTGGAATTGCATCTTCATAAAGTTTTCTTTTAGGGTGTAACATGCAGTGAATTTCATATTGACCTTCCATAGGTTTTCCCAGGCACTCATTGGAATGTTGTAGCCAAAGTATTGGGGCCATTTGACCATTACAGATTTTTCCTCCTCCTCCTTGACTTCCCAGTCAAGGAGGAGGCTATACATTTTTGGAAATTTTATGTTGATCTGTTGTTACAGGGCCTAGACTAGGTTGCTGCTGTCTTCTGTCCCGCTGCTTCCCTGGGAAAACCCACTGTTTACAGTGGCTGTTCTGATTCACTGCTGAATTGGTAGAAATGTCAATCTGCAGAAAACCTGGGGGGGGGAACTGCCCCTCTTCTGAGCCAGTCCCCAATTAGCTCCTCCGTGGGATTTTGTGTGCTTTCTCAGGAGCTGTGCCCCGACCTCCTTTCCTCCTTTCCCTGCCCACCACTGAAGGATAATGTTTCCAATTGTCTCTCTACCCACTTCTGGTTTTCTTAGTGTGCTTAACTTTTTATATGTCTTTCTTTGCATTTCCTGTTTAGTGTCGATATAAAAATGGCAATCAAAAGATATCTGTGTGTTCCCACTCATCTTGGAAGGGTGCTGGCTCCTTTTGTATATGTCTAATGATAGTCTGATTCTCGGGGTTACTGGTTCTCTAATTTTCTGACTGTGTGCCACAAATGGGCAGAGCTGAAGAGGGAGACAACACAAAAAGTGGGCTATTGATTATTAGGAATGGGGAAACGTGGCATTTCAGGGACCTTCCCCCAAGTAAAATCTGAGCAAAAATCACAAGTCAGAACACCCAGCTCCAGGCCAAATTGAAAACAGGGCAAAGAGGTACGGACTTAAGGGGAAGTGTATCTGGGCCCTGGTAGTGGATAGACAGCTATCATGACTGCTGCACCTGCTGTTGTTAAATTTATTACCAAACTTAAAACCATGGAGAGACCTGGTCTGAATAGAGACATTGAATTCTTATCTCATTATACATGATAAAGCTATTTCTAGCCATCTCACCCCTTGCTTTTTCCTCTAAGACCAATTGCAGTCGTTAACAGTCATCAACAGGTTTACCACACCTATCAGCCAATGACCCATTCCCACCACCCTTCTGAATAATACCCCTCCCCACCCTCTCACTATATATAACGGCCTGGTGACTTCTGTTTCAGTGTATCTGAAGAAGTGTGCATGCATGCACATGAAAGCTCATGCCAAGAACAAACTCTAAGGTGCTACTGGAAGGAAGTTTTTTAGATGATAGATAGATAGATATATTCGATTCGATTAGATTAGATTATAGAAAGCCCCCCTGTGATTGTCAGAGTGGTATACAGTAGAAATGGTTTTGTGAAATTGACTTTGTTTCTCTGAATCATTGGTTCTTTGGCATGCTTACTCAAAAGTAACTGGCTTACTGACCGAACCCAAAGGGTGCTCATCAATGGCTCCTCCTCATCCTGGAGAGTAGTGACTAGTGGGGTGCCACAGGGTTCTGTCTTGGGCCCAGTCTTGTTCAACATCTTTATCAATGACTTGGATGATGGGCTTGAGGGCATCCTGAGCAAGTTTGCAGATGACACCAAATTGGGAGGGGTGGCTAACACCCCAGAGGACAGGATCACACTTCAGAATGACCTTAACAGATTAGACAACTGGGCCAAAGCAAACAAGATGAATTTTAACAAGGAGAAATGTAAAGTACTACACTTGGGCAAAAAAAATGAAAGGCACAAATACAGGATGGGAGACACCTGGCTTGAGAGCAGTACATGTGAAAAGGATCTAGGAGTCTTGGTAGACCACAAACTTGACATGAGTCAGCAGTGTGATGCAGCAGCTAAAAAAGCCAATGCAATTCTGGGCTGCATCAATAGGAGTATAGCATCTAGATCAAGGGAAGTAATAGTACCACTGTATTCTGCTCTGGTCAGACCTCACCTGGAGTACTGTGTCCAGTTCTGGGCACCACAGTTCAAGAAGGATACTGATAAGCTGGAACGTGTCCAGAAGAGGGCAACCAAAATGGTCAAAGGCCTGGAAACGATGCCTTATGAGGAACGGCTTAGGGAGCTGGGTATGTTTAGCCTGGAGAAGAGAAGGTTAAGGGGTGATATGATAACCATGTTCAAATATATAAAAGGATGTCATATAGAGGAGGGAGAAAGGTTGTTTTCTGCTGCTCCAGAGAAGCGGACACGGAGCAATGGATTCAAACTACAAGAAAGAAAATTCCACCTAAACATTAGGAAGAACTTCCTGACAGTAAGAGCTGTTCGGCAGTGGAATTTGCTGCCAAGGAGTGTGGTGGAGTCTCCTTCTTTGGAGGTCTTTAAGCAGAGGCTTGACAGCCATCTGTCAGGAATGCTTTGATGGTGTTTCCTGCTTGGCAGGGGGTTGGACTGGATGGCCCTTGTGGTCTCTTCCAACTCTATGATTCTATGATTCTATTCTATGATTCTAAGTCCCACTGAACTCATCCTGGGGCCTCTTTCTGGCTGCACTGCTAAACTTTTATTCCCATCCACCTCTACTCCCATGGGCATACAAAGAACATGGGATACAAATTAAACCTTCATTTTGAACCTTCAAATAAAGAATCTCTGGCAGGGTTGAAATATATATTTTCCTTGTTGTCCAGGATTAATAATAAAGCTGCATGGTACAGCACACTTTGACTTTATATTTTATAGCAAGCCAGCTTCAATTACTGCCTTTTCTTGCGAGGGATGTGTAGCTCAGTTGGTTAGAGCATGGTGGTGATAACGCCAAACATGCAAGTTCGATCTCCGTCTGGGACAGCTGCATATTTCTGCATTGCAGAGGGTTGGACTAGATGATCCTCAGGGTCCTTTCCAACTTTGCAATTAGAAGGTGCTGCAGTGGAGCAACACTGCAAGGTTGCTATGGGGAGAGGGGAGATGGAGTGGGAAGGGGAACCAGGTGAGTGATCTCCACCAGATAACTAAGTGCAGGTGAAAGGTGCCTGGCAAGTGTTGGGTGTCATTACTGACACTCTGGAGTTATAAACGTGCTGACAAGGAGGCGAGCTGGCTTGTCAAGGGTGGGGAACAATCTGCAAAGGCATCATTTTTAAGGAAACTTTGACTGAGCTTTAAAATATAAGGGCGGATTGAAGAAGGAAGTCACAGCAGTAGCTGCTGCCAAGAGGAGACTGAAAAGATCCAAGGCGAAGGGAAAGAAAGAGCCCACATGTCTGCAAGGGATGTTGCTCCTTCACCCCAGGATCATGGGGTCTCTCTCTCCTCATCCCCCAAACCCTTTCCCACCCTCTGCATAACAAAAAGGATTTGGGGGTTTCTACCAACATTGCAGAAGGCTGTCTGGCTAAGCTGAGCACATTCCTCAGGTAGGAAGGTAGGAAATAAGATTGTGGTCTCATCAAGATCTGTGCCACCCTGAAGCAGGGTACAGCTTGGCTCACTTGCTTGAGCCATGCCCAAAAATTAAAGCCAGGTAAAACATCATGTTGTTCTCCTTATTGCCATGAAATGTTACCTTGGAATTAGCCCTGGGTTAACTCAGCACAGGCACAACTCCCAGGGAACCGTCCTGGAAAGTTCCTATTTATCTTTGGTTGTCCAGGGGGAACATACCCAACCTCTCTTTTAAGGGTTAATAAACTTAGCTGTGCTGTGCATAAATCTCACTCCTCTGAAACCCAGAGCCACTTGGCTGGGGTGCTACAATTATTATTGACCTGCTTTTCATCCAAAGGTCCCAGGGCAGGTTACAACAATTAAAATGCAGTGTTAAAAACAGTTTAAAACACTTTACAATCACAGAAGGCAAGTCCTAAAAATATGCTTCTCAATCATTTAAAGCCAGCACAAAGAGGCACATCTTCAGCATTCATCAGAAGCTGGATATTGAAGGAGCTACGTAGATGCACCTCAGTGGGGAGGAATTCCACAACTCTGGGGCTGCTGCAGGGAAGGCCCTCTCCCGGGCTACCGGCAGCCCTGAACTCCTGAGGGATGGCCCCTTCCACCGATCCCAGCACCCGAGAGGGTCTGTAGGGGTGTTGTTGTAGGAACACAGGCCCTCCTTGTTCCAAGGGGACGTGGGCTCAAACTGGGAAGGCTGCTTTGCAGACAAGTGCCCAGGCACCCAAGACACTTGATGCCACCCTCCCCACCCCCGCCTGCTTTGCTGCTGTGTCGCTCCCTTCTTGCCTCCCTCCACTCCCAGGAAAATGAAATATAGTCCTTTGATCTGAAACCTGAATGTATACCTTTGTTTTTAACCTTATCCCACCTTGTTCATAAATTGTCCCCATTTAAAACTCTCCTGGCATCTTGTGACATCCAGCAGTAATAAATTTGGACGAGGGAACATAAATGTCACGTGTCATGAATATTGACAGGACCCTAAAAGTAAATTTGGAAAGGGTTCAGGAAACATAAATTTGGACAAATCACATCCACTTTGTGTTGGGAAAAGGCGCACCAAACATGGAAAGCGGGAGACCCAAGTCCAAGAGGCGCCTTCCAGGAAGTGTGAGCTGCCAGGAGGGACCATCACCACTGCCTTCATTTCCAGGAGGTCAAGAAACGAATCTCCCCAGCCCAAAGGCAGAACCAAGGAGACTCCACAGTCAGCCAGGCAGCTGCCTCTGCTGATGGATTCCTCTGTGGTGGAGGGGGCTGCTGCAGGCATGGCCGGCATTGAAGCACCTGCCTCAAAATGCTATGTCTGTATGTGACGAACAGGCATCTGAAAACAAGTGAACAAAGCAGCAGGTACCCTCAGCAACGAGATGGGATTGACCACGGCCCCTTGGTTTTGGTTTTTTAAAAAATAGTGTTTTTATTTATTTTCATGGTACAGAAGATAGATTTTGAGAAAACCATTGTTACAACAGTAAACAACAAATAACTTGTTCTGATAAAATTATACTTTTATCATTCCATGAACTGGAAAGGCTTGCAGAAGGAGACTTAGTAACTCTGCCCAAATATTCAGCTGGGAAGCCCACCTGCCTGATGCCTAACAGAGCGGTAACTGGGGTGCCTCATCCTTGGGTAGGTTGAGAGGCTGTCAGTGTTTTTCCGCCTCCTGTCTCATGTCTGTGAAGCCAGCACAGCTGGGTTTCAGCTGCCGGGTGAGCAACGCCAGCAGTGGGCTTAAAACAAAGCAAAACTACAAGCAGCCTTGAACCAGTGGACATCTAGACAAACCTTCCCAGCCTGGACGTAAGGAGCTCCCTTTGCTGGTGGGATGGGGGCTCCCTTTCCTCTGTTGTGGACCATGGGTGCTGTGCCTCACTTGGGAAGACAGGCGAACTAATATCAGCGTACTGGAAGAAGCAAAGATCACCAGTGTTGAAGCAATGATTCTTCAACATCAACTTTGTTGGACTGGTCATGTTGGGCGGATGCCTGATGATCGTCTTCCAAAGCAACTACTCTATTCCAAACTTAAAAATGGAAAGCGTGATGCTGGTGGTCAACAAAAGAGGTTTAAAGACTGTCGAATGTAGTATAAACACTGTCAACTGGGAAACACTGGCCTGCAAGCGCTCCAGTTGGAGAACAGCCTTTACCAAACGTGTCATGGGCTTTGAAGAAACTCGATCTCAGGACGCAAGGGAGAAACGTGCTAAGAGGAAGGCACGCTTGGCAAATCCACACCATGATCAACTCCCATCTGGAAACCCCCACTGTGGAAGGACGTGTGGAACCAGAATTGGCCTCCACAGTCACTTACGGACCCATTGTTAAAATCATGTTTATGGAAGACAATCTTACTCAGCTTTGAGGGATCACGAAAGAAGAAGAAGGAGAAGAAGCCTGTGCTGCTACTTGTGCTTGTTCTAGGATGGACAGATTGCTTCTCCCCCATAATTTCTGTTTACAAGGGAACAAGTTCAGTTAAAATCAGCTTCAAAATTTAGATTTTGTATGTGTGATTCCCAAAGCAACCAGTAGACCACACTAGCCAATCTACTAATACTTTCCATTTTAAGGCATGATTTAGCTTTTTACAAATATTTTGCTAAATTTTTGCCATCTCATCCCCTCAATCCACTGTTGTGACGTGGGGTTTGTGATTTCAGCTCTCTTGACATAATATGCTGGAGACAGTTCTCTAGTAACAGCTCTTTATTAAAGTGAACAAGACTGACTGTGAGGGCAGGAAGGCTACATTTATAGGGACAGGGAACTAGCTAGAAAGGGATACATTTTGGAGGGAACAATATCAGGCAATCACAGTGCTGCCTTTTGGAGGGAACCAATAAGACAGAGGATCCAAATACAGCAGCTTAAATGAACCAGTAGTAGCTGTACCCTCTGGAACCAAAAGGCAGTTACTTTATCCTAATGCAAATACAGACAATAATAATACAGATATAAAATCCTTTGAATCAATACACAACATCCACCCTCCCTAAAAAACCAGCAGCAGATAAATTGATAAAGGAAACAGAATGTTGCTGCACCACCTGGAAGATAAATTCTTCTTTTGCAGGAAACGACACTCCTAACCTTCACTCCTGGTGAGGGGTTGTCAGGGGTGTGCAAGGAAAAATTTATTGTGGTTGTTATTTAAATACTCATTTTCAGGGCTTTTTTCAGCTGGAACTCAATTCCAACACCTCTCAGGTGAGGGCCATTTCCATTCTAAGAGAACAAGGGAGGCATTCCTGGTGAGTTCTGGCACCTCTTTTTCTATCCAACCCAAATAACTTTATTGTTCTAGCCATTGGCCATGACAAATCTGAATCAGAAATAAATACAAACAAAAGGGGTGTCGCGCCACAAACAACGGTCTCTTTTTAGATCTCTGCGCCTCCCTACAGTCTCCGCTGACACCCCTTGCCGCTCCTCCTGAGTAGGAAGAAGCACACAGTGTGCTACGGAGCAGGTTGCTGGCGGCACCACTCTAGCATCGGGATCCGAGTGCTGGAGCACCGCCCCCGGCAATACACTCAGTAGTGTGCACGTGCAAGGAACCCGCTCCATCGTGCGCATGCGGCATGATGTAGCGACGTTACGTCACAACACATGCATCACAATGGAGCGGGTTGCCACCCCGGGCAGCAGAGAGGCTGTGTACATGCCTGGGCATAGCAGCTGGAACAATCCTTCAGCAAGCTGCAAAAAAAAGGCATGCAGTCACTTGGGAAAATATCCAGGGACTCACCCACATTAATTTTGAAAAGCGTTTTAAATGTAGGTAGCTGTGTTGGTCTGAGTCGAAGCAAAATAAAAAAATTCCTTCAGTACCGGTAGCACCTTAAAGACCAACTAAGTTTTTATTTTGGTATGAGCTTTCGTGTGCATGCACACTTCGTCAGATACATGCACACGAAAGCTCATACCAAAATAAAAACTTAGTTGGTCTTTAAGGTGCTACTGAAGGAATCGTTTTAAATGTGTTATAACACTGTGACACCAGATGGCACTGTAGAGCCCCTTCTTTCGGCAACATGATTCCCCATTATGAGCTTTACAGTGCGTTTTCCTAAAGCATTTTTGATGTGTCTAGAGCCATCCAAGGTCTCACTTTAAAAAACTGACAGGGAATTTCCCAACTCTAGCAGTTGTTGTTCTGCCTTTTCCCCATACAGCAACTCAAGGCAGCTTATATAAATTAAAACCACACAGATAAGAAACATAAAGAGAGCCAGTGTGTTGTAGTGGTTAGAGAGACAGACTATGAGACCAGGGTTGAAATCCCCACTGCCTCTCAGCCTGGGGGTGGTTGTGGGGGTTCAGTAAGGAGGGGGAGAACCATGTGTGCCGCTTTGAGCCCCTTAGAGAAAAAGGTGGGGTATAAATGCAATCAAGCAATCAATCAACTTTAAGAGATGATCTTTACAAAGCAATTAAACTGTAAAAGAATTAAAACAAAATGAAGAACAAATCTATTAAAATACAGATAATAAAAACAGCACAGCACTATTAAAAGCCCTTCCCTAAAAAGAAAAAAAGAACACATAAGAGGGAAAGTGTGTTATTTCCATGTCACTCCTGCATGTCTGGTTAGATCCTTCTTACAGACTGAGGTTTGTGTGCGTCTGCCTATGTGCAGAGTCCCAAGGTTGCTGCCTCTGTTTTCCAGCTGGTTTGGGTAGAAACTGCCTCCTTGACTCTCAAGAGCTGCCTGTGAATATTGAGCATGGAACAGCGAGATTATCGCAAGCTGATGTCAGAGCAAAAGGATTATCTGCCTGGTGATGGATAGAGCAGGACTGATAAGAAAGCCAGCAACTCAGGCAGCATCTCCTGACGGTGCCACCAAGGGGAAAGTCAAGATTAGGCCGGCTGAGAGACGATCAGAACAATGGATTATAACCGCTTTTGCAATCAATCTTTCCTGCTCTACCTCAGATGACTTTTTAATTGATTGATTGATTGATTGATTGATTGATAAATAGATCTGGGGAAATAGTGTGGCACTCTGGACTCAGGCCAAGCACAAAAAGATGCTTTTCTGCAAGGGTGCCGAGCCGCTCTGCATCTAATGCCTCTGCCCCCCCCCTGGCCTTTCTCCCACCTATGGAGGTCCTGGGCTGCCCATGTGGTCCAAAGGAAAGCAGAGCAAAATGTTTGGCACCAGCTCAGATTTGCACATACATATCCCAAGTGAGCTGTGACTGCCCCATCTGCACTTGACATTCAAAGCAGTTTCATACAAGTTTAAATGGTCATGGCTTTCCCCCCCAAAAAAATCCTGGGAAGTGTAGTTTGTTCAGAGTGGTTTAACTGTTGATCCCTCTTTTCAGAATTGCAGTTCTGTGAGGAGAATAGGGGGTCTCCTAACAAGTCTTGGCACTCCTAACAAGCTATGCTTCTCAGGAGTCTTTGGGGGGAAGCCGTGGCTGTTTTACATAGTACCGTAACACTTTAGATCACGGGTGTCAAACACAAGGCCCGGGGGCCTAATCCGGCCCGCCAGACCTCGTCATGTGGCCCGCGTAGCCGCCGCCAACAATAGCCGCTGACAGTAGTTCTGGAGCCTGCGATTGGCCAAGGGTCAAAACCGGGGGCGGGGCTGCAGGCGGAGGCCGGGGAGCTGGAGCCGCGCTGACGGCCTTGGCCAGGGAATTTCAATTTTGAATGAGGCTGAGGGAGGCGGTGGCACAGCGGCCAGACGGGGAAGTGAGATGCAGGAGGAGGAGGAGGAAGCCCGCCGAGGAGGTAGGAAAGCCCTACAGGCGCCGCCGGCAAAGTTGTTGCCGGGACGAAGCAGCGCTGGATTTTTTTTTGGCGGGCTTTGCTGTTGTCTCCGAGAGCGAGTGAGGCGGCACTGGGGAGCCGCCGCCCGCCGCTTCCCTTCCTCTCCTCAGCTGCATCCGGGAAGTGGGCGAGCGAGCGGGCGAAAGGGACGCGGAGTGAGCCTGAGGGGGAAGTAGGCGAAGCGCAACAGCCGCTCTCTTGATGGAGCCGGGTTTCTCTTCCCTCTTCCCCCGTTTTCTCCTCATAGACACTCGGGAGGGTGCCTGGCTTTTGCTCTGCCCCCCACCCCCGAGCCGCCCTTTGGCTTCTCAGTTCCGGCGGAGCTGCTCCCCAGGGGGCGGCCGGGAGGGAGGCGGAGGCACGGGTTCCTGCTCTTCCCACTCTGCCGCCGCCTCCTCTCAGCCCCTCGTGATGTAGGGCTCCAGATGGAGTTGCCTCGCGGTTTGAGTAGGTGGGAGGGGAATTTTTTTTGGGGGGGGGGAGGTTTTCAAGCCTCCTCTGCCTGCAGTCCCGGTAGGGAGAGGCGGTGGCGAAGACGACAACAGCGCGGGTGGGGGGAAGAGCAGCTCTGAGGCGAAGATGCACGTCCGCTGGGGCTGCCGCCGCCTTCCTCCTCGGGAAATCCGCTGCCCTCCCTCAGCGCGAGGGGAAGGGACTCTGGCGCTGAGGAGGGAGGATGCAAAAGCAAAGCAGGGAGTTGGCGCTGCACCGCATGTTCCTGCCCCTCTCCAAAGCATGGGGTGGGTTGCAGCGTGTGGCATCCTGCCTAGCGGGGTTTGGGTGTGCACAGGGCGGGAGAGGGAAGCCCTCTTTCCATCTGCAGGTTTTTAATCCCAGCAGTGGCTTTTTCCCTCCTGCCGAAGGTTTAGTTGAGCGCCCCCCCCCGGAAGCCATCGACCCCCACCTTTTGTTCAAATTTCCCTCGTTTACATCCCCTCCCACACACGTGCCACGACGCAGGAATGTGATCCGCGTGGGGGCGGGAATGAGCTTACATTATTACAAAAAACAGTAATAATTGAATGCAGTGACAATAATTTATGATAATAAAGAGTGGACACATAGTCCTACAGACACAACCGGCCCTTTGAGGGTGACCAAACTGCTGATGCGGCCCCCGATGAATTTGAGTTTGACACCCCTGCTTTAGATGTAGGTGACTTGAGCTAAAGCTTGAAGGGAGATGGGAAGCCCAGAGGCCTGCGATGCTGCTTCAGTTCCGGGTTCTGCCACGCCAGGTCACTGAGGGATTGTTGGAATTTTGCATGCCATTCTCTTAATCATAAATATTTACCACTTATGACATGCAACGCTGGGGCCATCATCTGCAAAAGTCTGTAGTAAAATCCTCTAATAAATTACCAGGGGCATAAGCAAACGTGGGTGATTTATAGAGTGGCGTTTGTCTTTAATAATGTTTTGTCTTAGATTTTGTCCTAATTATAAATCATTTGCAAAGACAGCTTAAAATATAAGCAAATCTTACATCGCATTCTTATTATCTACTTTATATCTCAGAGTGCAAGATTTATTGGGGTGCATTCTGGGAATTAAGCAAACTCGGAAACTAAGTAAGAGAGAAACAGCAAAAATTATAGTTTTGTCATAAAAGTTTGATTGATCAATGATTATTGTAAAACTGTGGTAACTACGCAGATGCCAGCATAAATCTGCAGTGGGACACGATTTATTATACAAAATACTATATTTCCCCCAATTTTGACCATCGCATTAATATGGGCCTGACAGATTTACTGTGGTTTTAGTTTAATTAACTCTATTTGACTATATGTACCCTTATAATGCATGTTTCCCAAGGTGTTTGGCTTACAGAGTCTGCTCCCCCTTTTGTATTGTAGTTAAAGAAATATTTAATCCTTGCTATAATTCTAAGCCTTTTTTTTTCTTTTGGCCTCAGAGGTAGCTGCATATTTGTGCTGCGTTTTTTCAGGTTGGGGAGCCGGGGCAGATGCAGGAAGGGAACAGGAAGCAGGTAGATCCTGCAGTTTTGTATTAGCCAAGAAGGACATCTTTCCTCTGCCCACAGCTTACTGCACACACCTTAGAGGAGCAGATCTCTCAGGGTCTTGGGGGCAGCCATCTTTCTTTCTTACTCCCTGCCTCCAGAAAGGGGCTACAGCCTGAGGACTTTCTGTTCCTGTAAGGAGAAGATGATAGATGATAGATGATAGATAGATAGATAGATAGATAGATAGATAGATAGATAGATAGATAGATAGATAGATGATAGATGATAGATGATAGATAGATGCTACCAGCCAAGAGGACTCCCCAGTCCTGCCACTCACCCCCTGGCCTGATGGGCTCTATAAAGGACTGTAGCCGCCACCGCTGCTGGGCAGAGAGGGCTCCGTTTTGTTTTGTTTTTGGTTTAAATTCCTGGGTTTTTTTACCTATGTTATTTTAAACTGTATTAAGGCTGTATTCTTAGTTTTAGATTTTGATTTATGTGGTTGTGTATTTTTTTGATGTGGTTTATGTATTGTTTGTGACTTTTCTAATTGTGCTAATGCTGTATTGTTTTAATATTCAATTGGGAGCCACCCAATTTTTGTTGTTGTTGTTGTTGTTGTTGTTATAGATAGATAAGACACATACATACATACATACATACATACATACATACATACATACATACATACATACTGGATGCTCTGAGCAGATTAAAAATGTTTAGAAAAATAGAGGAGAAGGAAGGCAGCCCTAAATGTGCCTGTGGGACTTTTCTAAACCCGCAATCCCGTGTTTGCAGAAGAGGAGACCTGCTGAGCCGGCCAAGCCATTTGTGTGTGGAGACCTTTGTTATGGAAATTACTGGGGGGGGACATCTTTTGAAGTTGTTAAGTGTTACAAATATTATGCATAAATGTATCATTTTGACTTGACAGCTCAAGGAAGTTACCTAGCTTTAAAAATCATATAAAATCAACTCATCAGGCAGCAGCTCACACACAGGAAGTTGTCCCAGCAGATAATCCTTGAGCCATTTGGAATATCACCATATTTCCTCCCGGTACTTACCATGGCATTTCCTTTTGCCCTTATGTTAATCTTGTTTACCTGTATGTAAATGTTATGTGAACATCCCCTTTTCTGACTATGTAACAGTGATGTAGGAATGATGCTTTTGAAATGTATTATGGGATTGAGGTGGGAAGTTTTAAAAGTTCTTGTCACCCAACTCCCGGTGTTCAGTCTTAGCTTGAACCTGCTGCGCAGTAATAAACTTTGCTATTTGATGGCTGGACTCCTTCCATTTCATTCCACAGTCGACCGCGGGCTTGTGCCCAACGAGCTGGGTGGCAGAGCAGCCTCGCACCCAGATTTTCCATAACATTTGGTGCCGAAACCCGGGATTTGCGGTTCTCCCATGTTGCTGACCAGGGGCCCCAAGATCTTCAGCCGGCACGAGGCCCCTTTGCCTGGGAAGATCCCTTTGGGGGGGGTGTTGGGAGTGTGGGTGCTGTAAGCTCCTCCATCGTATGCTCAGGTTGTATATTGTGTCTATAAATGAAGCCATATCTCCTCAAGACACCACAGTCACCACTGACCTCAATTCCAAAGAAACAGAACCCCAAGTAAGAGCTGGAACTTCTGTAGTCTCTCACCGCTCTGAGATGGGGTAAACAAGTGCATTTTGTCTGCAATATATTATATGTAAAAGTGTATGGATGAAAGCAGAACCAGAACAGGATGGAGAGAGACTGACCAGCTCTTCCCTGAGCTGTAACAAGCTCCACGAAAGCATTTTCCCTGGGAGAAGGGCTCATAATTGTTCTGCCTTCTATTGCTATCCTCCTTGTCTAGAACCATCTCGTGTGTGTGCTACATCTCCCGGCCGAGATTCTGTGTCACCATTTTGGAAAGTTTTGAAGGATGCTGGCAGCCCCATTCTCTTTGCCAGCTTAGGCTGTCCCAGCCAGGTGGATCGGCTTCATGGCCTGACCAGGCTGCCCTTAAGCACACTCCAGCAAGTCAGGATGCTCAGATATTATTATTATTATTATTATTATTATTATCATCATCATCATCATCATCATCATTTATTAATAAAATAAAATAAAATAAAACTGCTTATAATTGTGACAGTAACTCACTAGGCCCAAGCTGACATGCCTCTAATTGCTGCTAAAATTGTCTCTGTCTTCTAAAGTGCAAATTATCACCCGAAATGACAGGAATAATGAATGAGTAACTCTGATGTAATGCAACAATTAGCCCTTAAAGACACTGTCTAATATGCTAATGCCGAACACCCACTCCCCATTATTAAGTGGCTGATAATTATTTAATTATCTATCTGCCAGGATGATTTACGTGGTTTGTTTCGCTGCAGATGCAGGGCAGCCGCATTCCCCATCCGAGGTCAGGGCTGGCTGTCCCTTCCATTGGGCAGCATGTCCGATTCCTCACCTTGTGTCCAGCTGTCTGGCACTCTCTCTAATCACTGGTGTCAAGCGAGCCTGCAGAAAAGCAGCCGGGCTCTACCTGGGCGCCCAGGGCCCCTGTTGCATCCGAGCCAGAGGCATGTCAGAGGTGGCAAGGCCTCTGCTTTGTATTCCGTGCTGTCAGGGAGATGTCCCTCTCTTGGATGGGTGAATCCCAGGAAGTTCAAGGCAGCTGCAGCCGCAGCCCACCTCTGGGCTGTTTCCACGCTGGTGTTTTGAAGCTCAGAAAGCCTTGTTGCACTCGGGATGTGTTCCTTCCCTTGATACTCCCGCCACCGCCTGCCTCGTATCACGGGCAGAGTCAAGAATGACTGTGGCAGCGTTGGCAGCTATGGCTTCCCTTCCCAGCACCCTGAAATTAATTCATGCCATGCAGGGGGAGTGGTAGTCACACTGACGGGGGCAGAGTTGCAACCAGGACACCACACAAAAAAAAACCCCAACATTCTGTCTTCAGGCAATCCAGATTCTGCACTGAGGCCAAATTTGAATTCTGTGTGACTTTGTGGTGGCAGGTGAGAGGGCAGCAAAGGGAAAACCTCAAATTCACTTGAACCTCAAAGTGATTCTGAACGTTGAACCTGTTGGGGTCCCAAAGTTGATGTGAACTACAGACTGGAGGTGGGGAAGGTGAGGACCACCAAGGGGGAAGGGAGCAAGGCAGCCTCTCTGCCAAGGACCCAGGCAGTGGGACCTCCAAAGTCCCAGTTCCGTGCACTGCTGGAAAAACACACATATTTTTGCAAAGATTTAAATCTTTTCCCCTCCTGCATCACAGCCTGATGAGACTATATTATCATGAGTTAGTGCATACTTTAGCAGCCAGGGGCTTTTTAATTAGCAGGGAGCTTTGATACCTTTTGAGATAAATGGACAAGCTTGCCTCCCTTTCTATGACGAACACCCTAAGCATCCCAGAGCCGCAGACCGTAACTCTTTCTGCATCTTCTCTGTGTTCCTCTGCCTTCTCTTTGCCTTGCTTAATGAAAGCTCTGTTGAGGGAAAGGGCCAGGGAAAAGCCAGGAGCTGCCTCCAGCCAGGACAGAGGAGATGTCCTTCTAGCTAAATCCTGTGTACTTTGAATACATTGTTCTCCGTGGCTGGCGGGGACTTCCTGGGCTCAGCCAAAGTGAGGTCCCTTCCCTCTAACCTGCCGCCTGGCCTCTGTAACTGAGCATGCCAGGGATTGAACCTCCACATGAAAAATGTTCATCCCATGGAGACGTGGAACAAATTGTCTTTATCCCTGTGGGGAAGAGTACCACTTGTTAAAATGAACATACTTCCGAAGATGATGTTTTTGTTTCAAACTATACCAATTTTGGGAGGTATGAATGTTTCACGGAATAGAGAAAAGAAATAACAAAATTTATTTGGAATGGTAGAAGACCTAGGATTAAATATCAACTGCTGACTGATAGAAAAGAAAGGGTGGGATTTGCTCTCCCGGACTTAGAATTATACCATGCTGCAGCAGGACTAGTCTGGTTAAAAGAATGGATAACCTTAAAAGATACAGAATTACTCAACCTAGAAGGGGTGGACAATCAATTTGGTTGGCATTCATATTTAATTTACGATAAGATCAAAGCCCACAAAGGGTTCTTAAACCATCTGATAAGAAACTTACTGTATTTAATTTGGGCAAAATATAAGGGAATCCTGGAGCCCAAAATACCTTTGTGGGTATCACCAAAAGCAGTGGTAACATTGAAAAAACTTAATATGGATGCCAAATATGTCACATATCAGGAGCTATTAGGAAAAAAAGAAAACGAACTATCTCTAAAGAAATATGAAGAAATAAAAGAACATCTGTCTGATTGGCTACAATATTTCCAAATAAATCAAAGGTGCATCCTAGATAAAAAATTGGGAATTGCAAATGAAAAATCCAAATTTGAAATAGAATTGATTCAGAGAAAAGGAAAATATATTTCGTGCCTATACGGTCTGCTGCTAGAATGGGAACTTAAAGAAGAACAAACAAAAACAGTTATGATAAGATGGGCCCAAGATCTAGGGTACAATGTCCTAATAGAACAATGGGAAAGGTTGTGGAAGGAGGATATGAAATGTACCGCCTGTTATAACCTAAGAGAGAATATTCTAAAGATGATTTATAGGTGGTATCAAACACCAGAGAAAATCACCAAAATGTATAAAAACACATCACCTGTGTGTTGGAGAAAAGGGATCCTTTATGCACATGTGGTTGAGTTGTCCCATCATCTGTAATTATTGGAATATGATTTATGAAGAACTCAAAAAACTACTGAAACATACATTTAGAAAAAAACCAGAAATATTTTTATTAAATATATTACCAGAAGATATTAAAACAATTAAAAGATTATTGCTAATGTATGGATTAGTAGCGGCAAGAGTCCTAGTGGCTAGAAATTGGAAATACAAAAATTTACCCAGCATAACAGATTGGCAAACTCTGATGTTAGAATATTTACAGTTGGCAAAAACAACAGCAAGGATAAGAGGACAAACAGGACAAAAGGCACAGGAGGAATGGAAAATGTTTAAAGAATATTTATTGAAAAAGAGAATATCTGAAACCATAATAAAAAAAATTCCTTCAGTAGCACCTTAAAGACCAACTAAGTTTTTATTTTGGTATGAGCTTTCGTGTGCATGCACACTTCTTCAGATACACTTGAAACAGAAGAGTCAGACCCTTATGTATATACAGAGGGTGGGGGTGGGTGGGAATGGGTGATGGGCTGATGGGAGTGGTAAACTTGTAGATGGCTGTTAACGACTGCTGATGACTGCAATTGGTCCTGCGGGGAAAAAGCAAGGGCTGAGGCGCTAAAGAAAGCTTGATCATGCATAATGAGATAAGAATCCAATGTCTTTGTTCATCCCAGGTGGCTCCATGGTTTTAAGCTTGGTAATGAGTTCCAATTCAGCAACTTCTCTTTCCAGTCTGTTCCTGAAATTTTTCTGTAATAAAACAGCTGCTTTGAGATCTTGTATAGAATGTCCTGGGTAATGTGCAAGGCGCTAGCAGTAATGTGCAAGGCGCTAGCAGCCTGCAGCCTGTCAGCTGGTGAGTTTACACCTCATTCCTTTTGCATTGGGGCAGCCACCACTGCTGCACATTGGGGCCTATCCGTCAACAGGATTAAGGATCTGGGCCGCTGGAAGTCTGACGCATACAGGGGTTATGTGCAGAGGTGGCTCTGAGGTGCAGTTATTAATATTGTTCCTAGGTCCGCCCACCCTGCACATCTGGATAGTAGGGCACAGCATTGTCCACTGGGCCAGCAGGAGGGCGGCGGAGTCTGGATTTGGACGCGGGCTCAGGGTCCCCGACGACGTGAGAGTCTCCTGGGTGTCCAGACGAGGAATGCGTTGGGAGGAGCCTCTCCCAACGTTGCGGGCGAAGGTGTCTGCGGAAGGCATGCCTGCGGCGGTGGTGGTACAGCTGGGTGAGAATGATCTGCTGGAAGTTTGCGGCTTGAGCCTGCGGACCCGCATGCAAGAGGACTTGGAAGAGTTGAAGGCAGCTCTTCCCAGACTCATCATATAGAGGAGGGAGAAAGGTTGCTTTCTGCTGCTCCAGAGAAGCGGACACACAGCAATGGATTCAAGCTACAAGAAAGAAGATTCCACCTAAACATTAGGAAGAACATCCTGACAGTAAGAGCTGTTCGACAGTGGGATTTGCTGCCAAGGAGTGTGGTGGAGTCTCCTTCTTTGGAGGTCTTTAAGCAGAGGCTTGACAGCCATATGTCAGGAATGCTTTGATGGTGTTTCCTGCTTGGCAGGGAGTTGGACTAGATGGCCCTTGTGGTCTCTTCCAACTCTATGATTCTATGCAACCACTCACTTTCTGTAATCAATAAGGTTGTGGCCTAAATTCTGCCAAAAACCAAAACTAAAATTTGAGTCAAGTGTGAATTTGTTTAGGGAGAGGTTTCTGGGTCTGAATACGCAATTCACATTTCCCGAAAAGATGCATTTCCCAATTCCGAGGTGGGAGGAGGGGTGGCTTTCTTTTACTCAACTTTTACCAAATCGATCCTGACTTTTTCTCCCAAGGTTTCCCCCTCCCTTTCTTAATTAACTTAAAAAATAATTAATTTCAAGGAGAATCTTTGAGCTCTCCCTGCGTCCATTCAACCCTTCATCTGAAATGATAGGCAAAATATCAAATGCTATAAGTCAAAAAAACTTGACAGAAATAATAGGCCCAGTCATTCATCTTAGCCCCTCAAAGTGATAACAATTAACTTTTGGACAGCCTGGATTTTCCACATTGAGCATTAATCATGCAGCCACACTTGGAAGGAGGTGGTGTTGCACAATCTTGGCTAAGGGGTGGGGAAAATAGAGCAAGAGAATTGGGCTGGGGGAGCAGAGGCTGAAAAGCGCCTCCACAAGCCCATGAGGTGCCCTCTAGATGTTGCTGCCCTGTAGCTTCTATCAGCCCCAGCCACCATGGCCAACATCTGGAGACGGCCAACATCTTGACAACAGCACCCCTACAGCAAACGAGTCAAGGGAGGCCTGATTACACCCACCCTTCCCAGCCTGGTTTCCCAGCCCAGGGATTTGGGACTGGGTCTGAGAGGAGTTGTGGTCCAGTACCAGCTGGGACCCCCCTGCTCTAGCAGCTGAGGCTGGAAAGGAGCATCTACTTCACACATAGAAGGTCCAAGTCTGCCTTCATTTAAATTGGAGGACAGAGGGCCTGGTTATGACCTATAAACCCTACACAGGTTAGGTCCAGGCTTTCTGAAAGACCCTATTCCCTCATAAGAACTTGCCCCAGGCTCTGAGACCTTTGGGGAAAGCCCTTCTCTCTGTCTCAGTCTCACCACCCTCCCAGGCAGGCTGGGTGGGGAAGCAGGAGAGGGCCTTTTTGGTGGTGGCTACTGCCAGGCAACTTTGAAACTCCCTCCCAGGAGAAGCTGGACGGGCTCCCTCCTTGCTGTCCTTCTGCCAACAGTTGGAGACTTTTATTGTTTCAGCAGGCTTTTGGAACTGAATGCTTTTAATGAAAGGGCTGGTGTTGTGCTGTTTCTACTGTAATTATCTGTATGTGCTCTCTCTCTCTCTCTCTCTCTCTCTCTCTCTCTCTCTCTCTCTCTCTCTCTGTTAAATTGTTTTTAATAATTGTGTTCTCCCCCCGCCTCCCCGTTTTTAGCTGCTGTTCTTTTATCTGTAAGCTGCCTTGGGTCCCTGTCAGGGGAAAAGGCAGGGTATAAATAAATAAATAATCATATTTCTTTTCCAGCCTGAGTTCATGGGCAGGGATAGAGGCAAAAGAGGCAGAGCAGCAGCAGTAACTTTTGAACAGCAGGCTACCTTTCAATCCATCCCCCCCCCCCTGCCCCTGAGTCAGAGGTTTCTACACACAGACCTGCCCCTCTCCATCCTCCATTGAGGCAAAGAGTTCCAAGGGCACAATCCAGCCAGGCCAAAGCACCTGAGCACGAGGGTGTGTAGCAGGGCCAGAGAGGGCTGTGGCTGCCTCAGGAGAGAGAAGTTTGGAGGCTGCAGGTGGCCTGTGGGCAGAGGTTCCCCCAGGTCAGATTGCAGGAAAGGCTGCTCTCCCTCCCCCCCCCCCCAGACCTTGGGAGCCACTGCTGCTCTTCAGAGTGTGCAGCACCCGGGGCTCTGCTGACCAATGGCTGCATCTGGGGAGTTTTACCGCATCTGTTTCTTGCCCCTGGACTTTGTTCATCCCTCTTATAAGTGCAGCACAGGTGGAATTATTGAGTGGTAAGTTGGGGACTGTTGGGGGGTTTTGTGGTGTTGTTGTTTTAATAAGCCAAACACTTGAATCACCAAGTTTTCCAGGCATAGGTGGGGGGGGGGAATATTGGTGGGGCTGGGAAACAGGCAGGTTGTGCAGTGCTGCAGGAAAAGCATGGACCCAGGAGGAGCTGATGGGTGGTCCCATGGGCCAGAGGCTAGTGTGTTGTCAGCTTCCCCTCAAGCACATCCTTAGGGATCCTGCCTTCTTCCCTTCTGTCAGGGCTATCTTAAGTGTATCGGGCACCGTGGCGCAGTGGGCAGCCAGAGGGCGCAACGCAACAGGCAGGGACACTGCCAGCTGTGCTCCGCCTCTGCCTGCTTTGCCCAAAATTGTCCTGATGCAGCACACCAGCTTTCTCCAAAATGAGATGCAGGAAATAAGGGTGTGTTTGGTTTCTGTGGGAATGTTGTGGAAGCAACACACCATCTGGGGTCCGTTGAAATGCAATTGAGCCTGAAGAAGGCCTGGCCACTTGAAGTCTTGAAGCAAACAGCTTGTGGGGCGGGGGGGGGGGGTCAGGTGGCCAGAAGTGCCTTTGGCCCTGGCAGTTCTGTCCCCTCCCCTGTCTCCCTCCCCTTTTTATCTCCCTGCAGCTACCTTGGAAGCCTCTGCCGTCAGCTGGAATCAGCTTCCTCATGCGTGCCCACTAATAAATTGGAAATGCCACCTTCTCCCAAACTGCATTATTACCGTTTATAATTTTGATTGTTCATTTGCATACGAAAATTAGTCCTGTGACATGCGTGAATTTTATTTTATTCCTGAACTAATTATAAACAAGAATGCCACATTATTTACATAACTAATTATTGTTCCTTCTGTTCTCTCTGCTTCCCCCCCTTTTCAGGAAGCCCCCCCCTTCTGTACTGCTTAGCGATGCAAATGAACAATCAGAAAACATTCCCAAAGTTTCTGAATTTCTTCTATTTGCATCAAATACAAATTCCTTTGAATGGGAGATGATGTGCGTTTCCGTTTTAATGGGCCTAAATTGGCTTGATCTTAATTTGTAGTTAATTGGAATGAATAATTCTTGTCTACCTGGGTAGATTTTTCCCAGCCACTAATTGTAGATACTTATTAACCCATAAATCTGGCATTATCTTAGAAGGAAAAGCCCATTTTGTCCGAAGGAAGTGGCTTCCTCCTTTGACGGGGCTTCTCCACCCCCCCCCCCTCATTCTTGCACTCCCGTCCGGCTCCTCGGGGCTTTTGCTTCTTCCCTTGCCGGTGTGTTTTGTGTGACAAACAAGGACTCCTGTAATTTATTATTTAGATTGCGGCAGCGCCCCCAAGTGTGCCGACCTGTCATTCAGGCAAAGGCTTTTGCAGCGATGCTGAGATGAAAGCCCCTTTTCAGGCCTTCTTTGTGTCTTTCAGAAAGACAGGGGTGTCCTCTGGGCGGGGGGGGGGGGTGCCTCCAGATGAAAGAACAGAAGTAAAAGGGTTGGTTTCTGTACCCTTTTAATGAAAATTTATCCTGGAACGGGAAACAAACGTGCAGCCCTAGACCAAGCACTTCATCCCTGCGTTGCAAATTGTATTCCAGTTTTGCTTTGCTTTGATATGGAAACCCCCTAAGATGCATGTGCTGTGGGGGTGGGGGGAGAAGGGGGCTCGGTAGCTCATGAGTCAGGACAGGGTGGGGCCAGTCACAGGCAGGGCCAGCTAGTCCTATATAAATTCCCAGGGCGTTCAGAACAACACAACATCTTCCTATTACTGCCGAACGAAAGCCCAGAAGTCACATCTTCAGTCGCCAGATTCTGCGCTGCCATGATAGATACTGTACTCATCAAAGGATGGTCTATGCTACAAATCAGTCTTAAAATGAAGGCCCACCCGATACAGCTGTTTTAACTGGTCTTTTAAAATTCTTCTTATTCGTTTTTATTCACCCACTAGCTGGCCCGGCCACGCTTTGCTATGGATCATCCGTGTGATTCCCCCCACCCTGTGTCAATCCATGACGTATCCTCCCCCCCACCCCCAAAGTTTTTGTTTGGTGGGATTTTTATGAATTGCTGGTGGAGGCTGATGGAAATCAAGGGGAAAGTAAAGTAAAACGGGGAAGTATAATGCACTTTTGTAATTTAATTTGGGTTATTTTTGGTGTGGTGGTTAGTGGGGTAGTTGTGATGGTTGCAGTCTTTTGAGGGTGTGTGGTGTTTTTGAGCCAGGATAATATGGAGGTGGTAATGTGTAGCTGTGTGTTGGGTGGGAGGTGGGGGGGGTTAGTTTTGAAAGGCGGAGTATTAGGAAGTTATTGAGTGTGGTTGGTGTTGTAAAGGAAGGGCAGTATGTAGTTGGTTATGGATTTGGAGCTTGTAGTTCTGTGGTGTGGTTGGGGTGGGGTGGGGTAAGTGTTTATTGTTTGAAGTTGTAATGGTGTTAAGCTATGTAGGTTGGGTCCGAATGTCGCATCTTAGCTGGACACTCCTCCGTGGAGTGGAAGGGACGTAGAGGTCGGAGGCAGGTCTTGATGTGTGGTTCTGGTTTTTGTTGTTTAGTAGTTTGCTTTGAATCTGGGATTTGTTGAGTTGATTGTGGTGGTCTGGTTTCTGTGGGGGAAGGTGGTCTGGTTTCTGTGGGGGTAGTCTGGTTCTGTGGGGGAAGGGGAGGGTTGAGGAGAGGTTAGTGTATTTGGAGGGTCTTGGTGTTGGGTATGTGGTGGGTTGTGGAGGGGGTTTTTGGAAGGGGGTTGAGGTGATGGTAGAGTGGACTGTAACTTTGTTTGGTTTTGGTTTTGGGGGGTAGGGGGAAGATTGAGGAGAGGTCAGTGAGATTGGAGGGTGTTGTTTGGGAAGGGGAGGGTTATGGAGGGGGTTTGTTTTGGGGTTTTTGAGGGGGTGGGGGAGTGGACTGGATCCTTGGGTAGTCTGTGTCTGGGGTGGAGAGGTTTTAGAACTTGGAGGGCCTTGGTGTTGTGTTGGGGGTGGGTTGTGGAGGGTTTTTTAATGGGTGGGGTTTTGAGGTGATGGTAGAGTGGACTGTATTCTTGGGTGGTTTGGTTGTTGGGGGGTAGGCGAGGGTTGAGGAGAGGTACATGAGATTGGAGGGTCTTGGTGTTTGGGAGGCGTAGGGTTGTGTAGGGGGTTTGTTGTGGTGGGTTTTTTTATGGGATGGGAGAGTGGACTGGATCCTTGGGTACTCTGGGTCTGAGGGGGTGGGTAGGGGATAGGAGAGGTTATTGAACTTGGAGGGTATATGTTTTGGGGGAGTGGGAAGGTTTGGGGGGGGGTTGGATTGGATCTGCATCGGCCCAATCAGTGGTGGCCCGTTCCACGTGGGACGGTACTCTCTGGCGTCGCAGCAGTCTCCGGAGCGGGTCGAGGAGCCTGATCCGGGGCGGATGCAGATCTCCGATGTCACGGTGGTCTCCGGAGTGGCTCCTGTGAGTTGTTTGGGGGGGGGCTCTCGGTCAGCGATGTGGGTGGTGGATCTAGCAATGCCCGTGGGAGGCTTGTATGTTGTATGGGGGTGAGTTATATTTTGCGGCCTGTTTTGTAGTTCTCAGGCAGCGGCAGGGGGTTGGGGCCTTTGGGGGTGGGCACGGAGGTGGGGACATCAGAGTAGGGCCTCGATCGTGGGGTGTGTGTGGCGGGGTCGGGGTCCGTCCTTGGGCTTTGGGGTTGGAATGGCCGTTTTGGCTGTTGTTGGTCGGTGGTTGGTGATGTAACAATTTGGCCCCGCCCTCGGAGAACTGCCTTTCTATTGGATGCTGCTGGAGTCTTCAGAGCTTTTGCTGGTGACGGGTAATAGGGGCGCCACTTTTTGTGTTTAATCATTATTTTAGGTGTGAAAGGTGTGGTTTTTTGGGGGGAATTTTTTTTTTTACGCCAGATCCCTCCCTGATGGGCAAGGTACGCTTTGCCCTAATTTGATGCAATTCGGTTCAGCGGTTACGGTGAAAGGCTGTTACATCCGCGCGTGCAATGCCTACATTTTTATATATACTAGCTGACCCGGCCACACGTTGCTGTGGTTCTTTCCTGTGATTCCCTCCACTCTGTCTGTACACATGAGTTATCCTGTCCCCACCTCATCCCTGTGACTGCCCCCACCCTGTCCTGACCCATGAGCTATTGAGCCCCCTTCCCCCCACTCCTGTGGCACGTCCCTGTGACTGGCCCCACCCTGTCCTGACTCATGAGCTATCGAGCCCCCTACCCCCCACCCCCCTGTCTGAGCCCTCTGTTGTCCCCGGGGAATGTTGCTCCCTCCCCCCTGTATTTCCATACTTGGGCCCCCACCCTTGGAGAAGGAACTGTCAGCTTCTGGGTTCTATTTCCCAGCATGCACTTTTGTCTGAGCCCTCTGTTGTCCCTGGGGAGTGTTGGCCCCTCCCCCTGGTATCTTCCTACATTGGCCCCCACCCTTGGAGAAGGAACTGTCAGTTTCTGGGTTCTATTCCCCAGTATTTACTTTTGTCTGAGCCCTCTATTGTCCCCAGGGAGTGTTGGCCCCTCCCCCCTGTATCGCCATACATTGGCTACTGCACACGCATCGTGAACATTTAGATAGATAGATAGATAGATAGATAGATAGATAGATAGATAGATTATTATTTTTTTGAAATAAGAACATGAGAAGCAGAAGTTACTATTGTTTAATTTTATTTTTGGGGTTGTCATTTATTTTGGTGGGTATTGTATGATTTGGGCGTTGTTGTGTGTTTTTTTGTTTGTTTGTTTGTTTGTTTGATTGTTTTGGTTATTTGGATTTTCTAATTTTGGAGCAGGTGTTTTGAATGTAGGTGTTGGTTTGAGGAATTAAACTGGGGAGAGAAAGTGCATGGTTGTTGTTTTTTAAAGACGCAGAGGCTGGCAATCAGTCATAGTATAAAGCTTAGATTAAAAGGGGCATGGCTGCCCTTACTTAAAATGGCTGTCATAGCCTCGCATGTGACACAACGCCCACTAAAAGCCCCTCGCCGTGCCCCCAAGTGCGTATTAGGGGAAATGATGAACGACTGCCTAATGCTGCCAGGCGTTTATTAATGCAGCCTCCAGGAGAGGCTTTGGGCTTGGGCTTTGGAGATGGAATGGCCGTTTTGGCGGTTGGCCTACTCAGTTTTCCCTGTCCCAACCCACCCCCCACTGCTTTGGCTGACTCAGAGTCCTCCCTCCCCCCCCCCATGGCTATGTGTTTTCCCCCTCCCTTTGGTGTGCCTCATCCCTGTGCCCCCCCCCACCGTGTTGTGAAAGGCCCTATTCTGTTTGTTTTTCCCTGCTTGGCAATGCTGCAGCCTATTGAAAAAGCTGGGCCTTGTTGCTGCAAAAGGACTGTTTTCAGTTGGTTGCTGTGGAATTTTGTGATGTCATCTGGCAGTGTAGCTGCTGGAGTCTTCAGAGCTTCTGGTGGTGACGTCTAATTTGGGCACCACTCTTTTGTGTGATTAATCATTATTTTAGGTGTGAAAGGTGTGGTTTTTTGATAATTTTTTTAATGCCAGATCCTTCCCTGATGGGCAAGGTACGTTCTGCCCAAATTTGGGTCAATTCAGTTCAGGGGTTATGGAGAAAGGCTGTTTCATCCGCCTGCACAATGCCTACATTTATATATATATATAGATAGATTATTTATGCTTAATGAAATATTCTATGTATATGTTTTAATCTACGGTTGGTTCCTGCTCCCATTTATTTAATAATTATTCGCTTAGATTCATACTGTTATGCTATTTATTCCTCCTGGAGAGGAAGGAGCATATAGTACTTCCTGTTCCTCCCTCTCTCTCTTCCTTTGCCAGTGTTGGATGCAGACACGCATGCGCTTGCTCCAGCTTTAGGCACACGCCTGAAGCTAGTTATATTGTAAATATACCGTATTTTTCGTTCCATAAGACGTCTTATGGAGCAAATGCATGGTCCCTGGAGCCAAATTGCCCAGGGGCAAAAGGCAGATCGTCCTTCTTCTTCTTTTTAAGAAAGAGCTAAAGGCTAACAAGAGGGAAAGAGTGTTGAAAGGAACCTGCTCAGCAGCTGATTGCAAGAGATGGGGAGGGAGATAAGGGAGCTAGCTCCCTTCCCGGCCCCTCCCGGCCCCTTGCCTAGGCCTCAATTGTCTGCAGAAGGAGACATGTGACTGGCTGATTAGATTATCTGTATGGAAACTGTAGAAATGGGTCCCTTTCCTTTCCTAGAGAAGCTGCAGAACTGTGAGTTGAACTCCATAAAACAGGATTTTTTTTCCTTTGCAAGGAAACTCAGCAACTTTGAGCTGATCTTAAAAAATGGAGCTTTCCCCCTTTGCAAAAGAAGCTTCCTCAAATATTTAATGGGGGGGGGAAGGCACCTAGGCCTCTAGGAGTTGGCTGCTATGCCTAGGACAATTCAAGAAAGCAACAAAAAAATTATTGTTTTCCTCCTCTAGAAACTAGGTGCGTCCTATGGTCAGGTGCGTCCTATGGAGCGAAAAATGCGGTAAGTATTTTGCCTGCATGGTTTCTACTGCTGCCATTGCTGTAACAATGCAAGATTGTAAGTAAATTATATTTTTAAACTTACAGTGGTATCTCGACTTACGAACGACTCGACAACCAAATTTTTCGACTTACGAATGGGGCAAATGGCCACACACTTACGAATTTCTTGACATCCGAACGGAAACTGTGGCGGTTTTAGATAGGGTTTTTTCGACTTTTGAATTTTTAGATGGGGTTGCTTCGACTTACGAATTTTTCTGTTTCCAATGCATTCC
This sequence comes from Zootoca vivipara, assembly GCF_963506605.1. Classification (NCBI taxonomy): domain Eukaryota; kingdom Metazoa; phylum Chordata; class Lepidosauria; order Squamata; family Lacertidae; genus Zootoca; species Zootoca vivipara. The sequence goes on from NC_083292.1 coordinate 1,130,915, forward strand.
TATGGAAAATCGCGTTTCCAATGGCGTTTTTCAATTTACGAATTTTTCGACCTACGGAACAGATTAAATTTGTAAGTCAAGGCACCACTGTACTTCCCAAGTTATTGCCTGTAATAAAGAGGTGTCGGCTTATTTCATAGCTGGAGTTGCCCAAAACAAGGCTTTACAGGCTAATTTATGGAATCATAGAGTCATAGAGTTGGAAGGCACCCCGAGGGTCATCTAGCCCAACCGCCTGCAAGGCAGGAATCTCAGCTAAAGCATCCAGGACAGGAGACCATCCAACCTCTGCTTAGAAACCTCCAAATGTCAGGATACTATCAGTGGCTCCCGGCTGGTTGCCCAGTAAAGTATAAAGACAAGGAAAAGTTTATTACAGTTTTTTTTATTTCAGACTTTACAGAAATAGGCTATAGAACCAGCCTCTTGGATAATGGCGTTGTCCCAAGTGAATCTCCACCCCACCCCACCCCACCCTTCTCTCCCACTTCCTTTTGCTCCTTTCCGCTGTATAATAAACTCCAGGAGTGACCATGCTTTTCTGGAGTTTATTATACAGCGGAAAGCAGCAACCAAGCATACTAAGGCTCAAATTCTAGACTTTAAGAAAGCCGACTTCAGAAAACTTATGGAAACGCTGGGTGAAATCCCATGGACAGAAATACTAAAAGGGAAGGGAGGTCATGATGGTATTATTTCAGGCAATACCAATGAGATGGAAAGATGGAAGGTGCCTAAAGAAGCCAGGGTGGCTATCTAAAGAACTTTTAACTGAGTTAAGATTTAAAAGGGATATGTACAAAAAATGGGAAAAGGGGGAAACCACCAGAGAGGAATTCAAACAAATATCCAGCAGGTGTAGAGACAAAGTCAGAAAAGCTAAAGCACAGAATGAACTCAGGCTTGCTAGAGAGGTTAAAAGCAACAAAAGGGGCTTTTATGGGTATGTCCATAGCAAAAGGAAGAACAAGGAAACAGTGGGGTCACTTAGAGGAGAAGATGGTGAAATGTGAGCAGGGGACAGAGAAAGGGCAGAACTCCTCAATACCTTCTTTGCCTCAGTCTTCTCAAAAAACAAAAACAAAAAACAATGCCCGACCTTAAAAAAATGGAGCAGATGATTCAGCAGGGGAAACACAGCCCAGAATAAGTAAGGAGGTAATACAAGAATACTTGGCTAATTTAGATGTATTCAAGTCTCCAGGGCCAGATGAACTACATCCAAGAGTATTAGAAGAACTGGCAGAGGTGATTTCTGAACCACGGCAATAATCTTTGAGAATTCCTGGAGAACAGGCGAAGTCCCAGCAGACTGGAGGAGGGCAAATGTTGTCCCTATTTTCAAAAGGGGGGGGGGAGAGAGGACCCAAACCATTACCGCCCAGTCAGCCTGACATCAATACCAGGAAAGATTCTAGAGCAGATCATTAAGCAAACGGTCTGTGAGCACCTAGAAAGAAACTCTGTGATCACTAAAAGTCAGAATGGGGTTCTGAAAAATAGGTCATGTCACACTAATCTGATCTCATTTTTTGACAGAATTACAAGCCTGGTAGATGAAGGGGATGCTGTGGATGTAGCCTATCTTGATTTCAGCAAGGCCTTTGACAAAGTGCCCCATGATATTCTTGTAAAGAAGCTGGTAAAATGCGGGCTAGACAATGCTACCATTCTTTGGATTTGTAACTGGCTGGCTGACCGAACCCAAAGGGTCCTCATCAATGGCTCCTCTTGATCCTGGAGAGAAGTGACTAGTGGGGTGCCACAGGGTTCAGTCTTGGGCCCAGTCTTATTCAACATCTTTATCAATGACTTGGATGATGGACTTGAGGGCATCCTGATCAAGTTTGCAGATGACACCAAATTGGGAGGGGTGGCTAATACTCCAGAGGACAGGATCACACTTCAAAATGACCTTAACAGATTAGACAACTGGGCCAAAGCAAACAAGATGAATTTTAACAGGGAGAAATGTAAAGTACTACCCTGGGGGGGGGGGTGAAAGGCACAAATACAGGATGGGTGACACCTGGCTTGAGAGCAGTACAAGTGAAAAGGATCTAGGGGTCTTGGTAGACCACAAACTTGACATGAGTCAACAGTGTGATGCAGCAGCTAAAAAAGCCAATGCAATTCTGGGCTGCATCAATAGGAGTATAGCATCCAGATCAAGGGAAGTAATAGTAACACTCTGGTCAGACCTCACCTGGAATACTGTGTCTAGTTCTGGGCACCCCAGTTCAAGAAGGATACTGAGAAGCTGGAACGTATCCAGAGGAGGGCAACCAAAATGGTCAAAGGCCTGGAAACAATGTCTTATGAGGAACGGCTTACGGACCTGGGTATGTTTAGCCTGGAGAAGAGAAGGTTAAGGGGTGATATGATAGCCATGTTCAAATATATAAAAGGATGTCATATAGAGGAGGGTGAAAGGTTGTTTTCTGCTGCTCCAGAGAAGCGGACACGGAGCAATGGATTCAAATTACAAGAAAGAAGATTCCACCTAAACATTAGGAAGAACTTCCTGACAGTAAGAGCTGTTTGACAGTGGAATTTGCTGCCAAGAAGTGTGGTGGAGTCTCCTTCTTTGGAGGTCTTTAAGCGGAGGCTTGACAGCCATCTGTCAGGAATGCTTTGATGGTGTTTCCTGCTTGGCAGGGGGTTGGACTGGATGGCCCTTGTGGTCTCTTCCAACTCTATGATTCTATGATTCCTCATTCATCATCACCTCCTCTCTAGGTGCTGCTACGTGCCCTCCATCTTTGAGCTCTTTGCTCTCCTACTTTTAAGGCTTGCCGGATTCTGGGAGATGGAGGGTCTGGAATGCTTTCTGATGACACCATGTCATCCGGCTGCTGCTCCGGTTCTGCCTGCTCTTCCTCTCCCATCATTTCCCAACTTTTCCCCTCATCTGCCTCTGAGCTGTGACCTCCTGCAAACCACTGTTGTAAATCTATACTATCTTCCTCTTCCTCCTCCCAGGAAGGGTCAGGATGGAGAGGTCGTCTCCACCAATCCTCTTCCTCTGTCCAGCCCCTGACATCACCCCCCTTCAGTGTCCTCTTCTGCCCAGTCCCTGACACCAAGGGAGACCATTCCACAAGGGAGACCATTCCACTGTCGATCAGCTGTTACTATCAAGAAAGTTTTTCTGAATGTTTAGTTGGAATCTCCTTCTTTGAAACTGGAAGCCATTGGTTCGAGTTTTACCCTCCAGAGCAGGAGAAAACAAGCTTGTTCCCTCTTCCATGTGACAGCCCTTAAGATATGTGAAGACGACAATCATATCTCCTCTCATACTCCTCTCCCAAGCGAAACATACCCAGCTCCTTCAAGCGCTGCTCGTAAGGCTTGGTTTCCAGACCCTTGATCGTCTTGGTTATCCTCCTCTGCACACGTTCCAGCTTGTCAATATCCTTCTTAAATTGTGGTGCCCAGAATTGGACACGGTATCCCAGGTGTGGTCTGACCAAGGCAGAAGAGTGTGGGACTATATCTTCCCTTGAGCTGGACACTAAACTTCTGTGGAAGTATATTCCTATGCTCTTAGTTTTGCTGCTGAGAATGGGATTTTGAAACTCTGTTCAACCCACACATGTGCGAGCCTGAAAGTCTAAATTGCAATTAATATATCCTCTCCTACCCATTAAAACCCATCCCACATCTTTCGTGTTGTAGGATTGTTGTTGTGAGAGGGGCTAAGGAGGGCAGAAGTGAGAGTCAAGCAACACAGCCAGCCAGCCAGCAAATTCATGTTCCACAGAACGCCAGACAGAGCTGAGAGGAGAATGGAAACCTGAGCCCTGCATGATTTATATTGGGAAACATTTGCTTTGGGGTTTTCTTTTTGCAACTGAAGTTGGAGTGTTAAAATGCCAAACACGTCCACAATTAAATACTATGAGGTCCCCTTCTCAAACAGCTGTGAGTGTCTCAGGTTAGGAAGTCCTGGAAGCTCTTGGCCATCTAGAAACACCTGTGCTTCTTTGATGGGGCTCTAATAGAGAATGACCCTTCTGCCTGTATGTTCATTCCACCCGTAGGTTTTTAAATTCTGCTTTAAAGGAAACACACAGAATACTGAAAACCCCCATCGGGAGCCTCTCTCTCAGACACATGCAAAATAACTGGCAAGCCCAGCCCACCCACAATGGCACGATATACAGAGGGCCAGCTAATTGGCTGTAATGGGATTAGGAACCTAAAATGCTAATGTTTGAATGAGAATTTAATAAACTCTAATGTGATCATGAAGAGGAAACCTCAGCTTTGAATTTCCTGGCCTGCCAGTGGGGAATAGGCAGCTGCGATTAGCCAAACAAAATGGGCTCATTATTGTGCCAGGTACTTTGGCAAATTTTTAATCAAAATATTCAGACACAAAGGGGAATCTATTTGCAAAGAGGAGTTGGGCTGAAGGAAGCCAAGAGCAGGCTGGGAGTCTTGGGCGAAAAAGCAAAGGGGTTGAGGAGGAGGGGAAGAATCGGTGCTGCCCTGATTGGGAAGGGTGAACGATTGCTGCTGGACCCTCCCCACACCAAGGTGTGAAGGGCCCTTGCTCTGCAAGGATGCTGCCAGGGTCCTTCCATCTTGCGAACACTGAAGAAGAAGGTGGGCTCCTTTCAGGAGGTGATATAGGGGAGAATATTGGTGGGTCTTGAGCACCTGTTTGGAAAATGGAAATACCGTATTTTTCGCTCCATAGGGCGCGCTTTTGTCCTCCTCAAGAGTGAGGGGAAATCTCTGTGTGTCCTATGGAGTGAATGCCATGGCTCCGGCAGAGGGATCCCTCGGCTGCTGTTGCAGTCCGAGCGGAGGGATGCCTATCCCAACCACAGGCTCTGATCCCTGCTCTTGCTAGCAGCAGAGGGGGGCAGCTGCAGAGGCTGGGGCACTCCTTTCGTCCGCTCAGCCGCCGCCCCACCTCTGCCGCCGCCCGCCTTTGCCACTCGCAAGAGCAGGGACGGAGGGACGGTCAAGAGAGGCACTGCGCTACGCTGCGTCTCTCCCGACTGCAGGCTCCGATCTCTTGCGAGCAGCAAAGGTGGGCAGCATCAGAGACAGGGGGGCCGATGAAAGAACACTCGAAAGGGCTCCTTTCGGCTGCTTGGCCGCCGCACATCCACCTCTGCCGCTGCCCGCCTTTGCTGCTCGCAAGAGCAGGGATTGGATTGGAGGGTGACGAACATCCTCTGCACTCACCCAGGGGGCTCACACACTGGGCCCATGCAGGAGATGCCTGGTTCGCCTCCCCCCCCCCCCGATTCTGTGCCTAGGGCCCCAGCCTCCCTGGCTCCCCCATGCTCTGCTTTGCTCTGCTTCCACAGTGGAAGACAGAAATGCTTCTGAATCCCAGTTGGTGGAAACTACAAGAGGGGTGGGTGCCGTTGCCCTCAAGCCCTGCTCATGGTCTACATGCACCCCCCTTGGCCTGATCCAAAGGGCTCTTATGTAGTGACATTCAGAGATCGTGTAAAGAAAGGCAGACAAGCGGTCTCCTTGCTTGAACTACAATCTTTCATAGTTCTGATACTTACAGCAAAATACCAAAACAAAGAAAAAAGGTTTGCTGACCTTGATAAATGACACCAAGCAAAAAATAACAACAATCTGAAGAAGTGTGCATGCACACGAAAGCTCATACCTATGACAAACTTTGTTGGTCTCTAAGGTGCTACTGGAAGGATTTTTTAAATTATTTTTTATTTACTACGCCAGACCAACACTGCTACCTACCTGTAACTAGTACTATGGAAGGCACCACATTGAGCCGTATGAAATGGAAGTCCATCAACCTCACCAAGAAGCTTGCAATACCCCTCCCCACCCTCTGACTATACATCAGAGTCTGGTGACTTCTGTTTCAGTGTATCTGAAGAAGTGCGCATGCAGATAGATAGATAAACTTTATTTCGGCCATAGGCCCATAATGTACTGCAACCAAGAATAAAACAGTATAAAACCGACATATATAAAAACAATCAGACAAATTAAAAACATAAAAGAATCAGAACAATCAGGCAAAATTAGTTCCTCATACAAGGAACATTGTACAACTTTTTTAAAACGTTTCAAGTAGTTTTATGGGGTTTTTAGCTATGGTTAAAGTGCGCATGCAATCAGCTGCTGAGCAGGTTCCTTTCAACTCCCTCTTCCCCTCTTGTTAGCCTTTAGCTCAGGCATCCCCAAACTTCGACCCTCCAGATGTTTTGGACTACAGTTCCCATCATCCCTGACCACTGGTCCTGTTAGCTAGGGATCATGGGAGTTGTAGGCCAAAACATCTGGAGAGCCGCAGTTTGGGGATGCCTGCTTTAGCTCTTCCTTTAAAAAAAAAACGATCTGCTTATCACCCCTGGGCAATCCAGCTCCAGGGACCATGCATTCTCTCCAAAGACATTTCCTCTTACTTTTTAGGAGGAAAAAAGTGCATCTTATGGAGCGAAAAATAGGGTACACAGTGGTTTTTAGGATATTCTATTAAAAAATTCCACTCTTTATTGAATTTCTGGCCATCTTAGTGTCTGATCCTCACAGTCATCTTTGCCATTTTGGCATAGCCTGTCATCTTGGTTATCCACTCTTCTTTGGTCGGGACTTTTCCTTCCTTCCACTTCTGGGCAAGTAGCATTCTTGCGGCTGTTGTTGCATACATAAATAAATAGTCTTTTGAATTCTTTTGGTAATTCATCTCCTGTTAACCCTAGTAGAAAGGCTTCTGGTTTTTTGATCAAAATTATCTTAAACGTTTTTTTCAATTCATTATATATAATTTCCCAGAAGTCTTCTACTATTTTACATGTCCACCACATCCTTATCTTTACACCTCCAACATAAGTTGGAGGTGCTTTTATACATTTTTTCTAGTTTTACTGGGGTCATATACCATCGGTACATCATTTTCATGTAATTTTCTTTCAATGTACAACAAGCTGTAAATTTTAAATCCTCTTTCCACAACTTTCCCCATAAATTAAAAGATATATTGTAACCCACATATTTTGCCCAGTGTATCATAACAGCTTTAACTTATTCATCTTTAGTGTCCCATTCTAATAGTAGATTATACATTTTCGATAATAATTTTTTATTATTCTCCAATAATTCTTTTTCAAACCTTGAAAATTCTTTCCCAAAATTCTTTCCTTTATCACTCCTAAATATGTCATTTAATTGGCGGTATTGTAACCAGTCCATTAATAGGTGTCTTATCTCTTGACTTTTTTTCAGTTTCAGTTGGTTTTCCATCTCGGTTAAAAGCTCTCCATAAATTGCCCACAGATTAAAAACTCTCATATATATTCACACACACACATTTTGCCAACCTTAATTTCCTCATTTGGAAGGACCTGCCTTTCAGCAGTTCACTTGCTGGTTTCAGTCTGGGCTGTTTCACATCCTAAATCAGGCATCCCCAAACTTCGGCCCTCCAGATGTTTTGGACTACAATTCCCATCTTCCCCGACCACTGGTCCTGTTAGCTAGGGATCATGGGAGTTGTAGGCCAAAACATCTGGAGGGCCGCAGTTTGGGGGTGCCTGTCCTAAATTATGGGGCTGCTTCACTCCCAGAATTTCTCTCCTCATGTCACCCTGGAACACTGCAGGCCCCTGTAGCCTTCTGAAATATACTCGGAGTCGAGAGTGAATTTCATGCTCTTTATTCAGCTTGTAGTAGCAAAAGAAGAAGAAGAATGGCTCTTTCCCTAAAACATCTGCTCATATACATTATTTACACAATGGGCCTTGCATGATTGGCTACTTCAGGGCTGCACCTGTAAGCCAATCAGGTTGCAGATTCACTTCTACCAGCAGCCTGATTGGCTCCTCCTGCAGGCCAATCAGGTTGTGGATTCACTTCTGCCAGCAGCCTGATTGGCTGCTCCTGCAGGCCAATCAGGTTGCAAATTCACTTCTGCCAGCAGCTCCTGCAGGCCAATCAGTTGCTGATTCACTTCCACCTGGAGCTGGATTGGGTGGCTCCTGAGGACCAATCAGACTGCTCTATTCTGGATCCTATTGTTCTAGGATTCAGCTCAATACATAACTCCTTCATTCAGCATTGCTGGAAAAATGGGCTTTGCAGGTGGCGACAATTGCTGTGTTTGAAATCTGAAATTCCCCCTGGGCAAAGTGCCCAGGTTGCGCCGCTTTCTTTCTTTCTTTCTTTCTTTCTTTCTTTCTTTCTTTCTTTCTTCTAGCCAAGCTCTTGTACCTTGACTGGCAGAAATTGACCTGGTAAAGCTTTTTCTGGTCTGGATGTAATTCCCACCAGCCTGCAACACGACCTCTCCCTGGGCTGACTTCTGAGCCTTTTGCCTATCTGAGGACTGCGGGAAGCATTGCTTCAACTCTTGTTCCCAGAGCAAAGCCCACTTCCCTCAACTTCTCCATAGCAGTTTTCCCTTTGTCATCTTTCTTGCTCTCTTCGCATTCACCCAGCGCTTTCCCTCACACGGAAGGCAGCAGCTCGTCATCCCAAGCACCCATGGAGAATGCAGTCAGTCAGCTGCAGAATCTATATTTTAAAAATCAATTCCACACTCAAAACACATAATAGAAAAAAGCAGAACACTATTTGGGCACCCAGCCTACATGATTTTGGACACTGGGTGCTTGTTCAGTTAAGTGTTTTTGCCGCTTCGCAGGTGGCTGCATTATTGACCAAGCTAGGGCAATGTAGACCAGTACACTTCCAGACTGGGTTGTCTTTGAAGGGTTGCAGCATGCCCTATAGCAGGCATCCCCAAACTGTGGCCCTCCAGATGTTTTGGCCTACAACTCCCATGATTCCTAGCTAAGAGGACCAGTGGTCAGGGATGATGGGAATTGTAGTCCAAAACATCTGGAGGGCCAAAGTCTGGGGATGTCTGCCCTATAGCCTAGGTTCACAGAGGTAGCTTTTGGAGTCCCATCAGATTTTGCTTACATTGTCACTTATAAATTGACATCTCAGTTCCTAGTAATTTGCATAATAAACTATTGTAGCCGGAAACAGCAATTTGTAAATCTGCTCTCTCAGAGGGCACAATTGTATTGATGGTAAGAGGATATCTCTGTGGTATTAGCAACCTGGGAAGCTGCTGTAAAGTCATGTAAACTTGCATTATCTCTGTAAGACACTCCCCATTCACCCACTTTGACTGGCATCGTTTGAGGGCTGTATCATGGGAAGCATTTTCAGAGTTTGCTGATACATAATAATACACATTTTGAAAGATGTTCTGCAAACAAATGTGTGGCTTTTATAAAAAGAAAGCTTCTAAAAACATTAACTGATAATCTCAAAATTGGCTCCCAAGGAGCCGTTATGTTCCGTAGTAGAAAATATGAATTTTAAAATAGATCCTAAGTAGTGCTTTTAGATGATAGAATGCCACGGCTTACAAAGAGCCATCAGGCTCCGGCTGGCAGATAATGTGCTTCTTCAGCATCATCTCCATGCCGGAGTGATAAATATTGGCCCATCTCGTGGGAGAGAGGGGTGGCATGCTTGGCTTTACAGGGGAGGGTGACAATGGCAACGAGGCCCTCTTGCTGTCACCTCCACTGCAGCGTGAAGAAGAGGCAGAGGTGAAGTGAGAAGGAGCCACAGGAGCCCCGCGAGGGAGCAGTTGCTGTGCCTGCAGAAAGCCCCAGGTTCAGTTCCAGGGAGGGCATACCCTCCAACGTTTCACCAATGAAAATAGGGATATCCTATTACATAACAACAGCAACAGCAAAAAGCACAACTCTGGTTTACTTCCAACATATAAAATAACACAATAAAACATTCAACATTTTTTTTAAAAAAACTTCCCTATAGAGGGCTGCCTTCAGATGTCTTGGGGGTTGGAGAACTTCATTCCCTCCAACATTTCTCCAATGAAAGCAGGGAAGTCCTAAGGAAAAGCGGGACATTCTGAGATCAAGTCAGAAACCGAGATGGCTTCTGTAAATCTGGGACTGTCCCTGGAAAATAGGGACACTGGAAGGGTCTGCTAGGGCTGGGAATGTGCCCTGCCTGAAACCCTGGGGAGCCGCTGCTGCCAGCCAGTGTAGGCAGTACTGTGCAAGATGACCAAGGGTCCAACTCAGGATAAGGCATCTTCCTATGATCCTATGTCCCTTTGGAGGGGAACCATGTCAATGTTTTCTCAAAAACAACCAGCAAAGCAACTAGCTTTTTTTAAAAAAAAACCAAAAGGTGTCTGTATTTGCCATGAAGTTACACACTTTTAACATGTGGGAGGGAGGAAAGGGGCCAGTGCTATGGACCCTTGAGGACCCCCAGAAAAAAGCACTGCTAATGGGCCACGGCAATCAGGGCGGACATTGGTAATATTCAATAGTAGGATGCCCTGAGCATGGCCAACAACTGATACCCCTAAATGGATCTTCTTCATTATGGATCTTCTCAATTTTGCACCCCCTCAGGCATCTGAAGCCACAGACCTACTCAGAAGCTCAGGGAATTCTTGACCCACCTGGAGATGCCGGGTCAACAGCATGATCTGACTCAGAAGTAGTAGAACCTTCACACAGAGCTGTGGTAAAACACAAGCATTAAAATGTTCCTTTATAACCAAGCCTTTGATTGATTAACATTATACAGTATGTCCGTTTATATGTGTTTGTGGGCATGGGGGGTTAGGGTTAGGGTTAGGGTTTTTTGCTTTTATTCTTGTTTTTATTATGTGTTTTGTGTTCTTGTTTTGAATTTTTATGTTGTGAACCACATTGTGATCTTCAGATGGAGGGCAGTATATGTAATTGATATCATCATCACAACCAAGCCAAATTAATCCAAAACAAAACAAAAACAACACACCCACGAATATGCCAAAATCACAATGCCCACCCTAAGAATGACAAATCATCAAGAGTAGCCAACTAGCATGATGGCAATATTTAAAAATTGGTCCGACACGTCCCATGAACGCTTTCACTTGGGGCTGAGAAGATGAAGTTGCCCGTGCCTGATGTGCCTGGCTGGGAGGCCAGCACTGAAAAGACCCTGTCCCTTGTCACCATGTGGAGGCTTTGGGAAGGGCTGGCCTGGGTCTTCCTCTGGTCAGGGTCCGGCTCAAGGAAGAGCAGGGGAGAAGCCTTTCATCACAAGGAGAAGAAACCTTGCTGCTGAAAGACAGGCCTTTCATGCTTCAGAGGAACTATTTCCAAGCTAGAGCAAGGCAACAACAATGCAGCACATGATATATGTTCCAACCTGTGAAACTTGGCTTCGAATCCCTGTTAAGAGATCTGCATCTCCTTGCCCCTGTCCCTATCAGCTGTTTGGCTCAGCAGAGCTTCGTGTCTAAGACTGCAGGGTGTTGGTGATGGAAGAGTGCTCCCCACCCCCACCCCCACCCCCATATCCAAAATCTGGGTACACTCCAGTAAGGGGTCATTTTGCGGAAATGCTCTTGAAGATGCTCATCTTTCCTGTATGCAGAACAATAAACTCACCAAGAAAAGAAAACAGAAAGTGCCAAGTGGACAAAAAACAAACAAGCCTTGCATTTGTTTATGCAAATCAGTGTTTAAAGCAAGCCAAGTATTTTGCATATGGATTTGCATAACCCTATAAAAATTCATGGGCTGAAAAACTGAGCACCATCCATGGTGTGTGTTTCACGGGTCATCCATTGGGTGGTGAGTTGTCAGGTCTCATTTAGGCCTTTGTGTTTGCTACCTGGACAATGATGCACGCTGCCCAAAGGACATTGAATGTCTATTAATAAAGTATTTTCAAGATGGCTTGTGGCATGTATTTATCTGTTCTTCACAGATAAAATTGCTCAGATTCAGAGGGAGGTAGACTCCACTGTGGGGGCAGGGCTGGGGCAGGAGAGTGCCAGAGCTCTGTCTAGTCAGGTTGTATGGGATCAGTTCCAACCTGTCACCACTGAGGATGTGGACAGGCTGCTTGGACGAGTGAAACCAACCACCTGTCTCCATGATCCTTGCCTATCCTGCTCATAAAAGCAAGCCGGGAAGGGCTGGGCAATGGGCTCTGCAGAGTGGTGAAAGCTTCCCTCTGTGAGGGGTTCTTCCCAGACCTAATTTAAAAAGTGGTTATTAAACCGCTTATTAAAAAAAACATCTTTGGACCTGCCATTATGGCCAACTATCGCCCAGTCTCAAATCTTCCATTCTTGGGCAAGGTAATTGAGCAGGTGGTCACTAAACAACTCCAGGCAAGCCTGGAAGAAGCAGACCATTTGGATCCCTTCCAGTCTGGATTCAGACCCCATCGCAGGACTGAAGCTGCCTTGGTTGTGCTGGTTCTCAGATTTAGAGGAGTTGGGAGCTGGGGGCACTATAATGCTGTGATTCCCAATACAGGAATTCCTTCAGATGCATTCTAAGAGTTGTGTAGTTTTTTATCTCCTTGACATCTGCTGGGAGGGCGTTCCACAGGGCAGGCACCACTGCTGAGACGGTCCTCTGCCTGGTTCCCTGTAACTTCACTTCTCGCAATGAGGGAACCGCCAGAAGGCCTAGGTGTAGCCCAGAACCCCCAAATCAGATATCACCATTGGGAGGTCCAGCCGGCAGCCTCCTCTTCTTCTCAGTCCCGGTGATTCCCATGGAACACGACTCAAGGTCTTTGTGACCTGAGCACGCAATCAGCAGAGCTCATCTCCAGCGTTAGCGTGGTGTGGCAGCAGCAGCAGCAGCAGCAGAAGGAATACTCAGAGAGAAGTCCTTGCATATTTACAAGCGTTTATTACAAAGCATCTAAAGCATCTCGGAAGATAGACCAAACGTGTCTGTCTCCATCCTCAAAAGCGAAAGCAAGACTAACTAACAGCATTACAATAGTACAACCCACAGAAATATATATCATGTGATATACATATTCAACATCCTCTGCCAAGCCTGTTCCTGTTTAAGGTGGAACAGAATCTACTATGAAATCCTAACAGAAGGCCTAGGTGTAGCCCAGAAGCCCCAAATCTGAACCTTGTTATCTGCATGATATTTGAGATAGGAGGGTGCCCCCCACCCCCCATATATTTTCTCTCTCCTTCACAAATTTAACATGTGGAACAAAGCTCATCCCGACATCCCCTCATCAGAATATGCCAATTCATTCATTATTTGTTTATGTGTTTATTTCCCTGCATTTACAGGCAACCCCCAATTTGCCTGGTGGTTGCGTTCCAGCTCATTGCTCGCTTGCGTGATACCTCGTGCAATTGAAACACCCACTGCCCCACCCACCCCTGCTCCGCCCCCACCCCAGGTTGTACATTTAAGCTCTAGGTAGCAAAGAAGAGACAGATTTACAAATTCATGTGTATGTGTGTGCATTTGACAGTCTCCAGAGGGGCCATCCTGTTATGCTGCAATAGATTGTAACGGATTGCTTTGAAATCATTTCAGAACCAGGGGGCGGGGGGGGGTTACTTCCCAACTCCTCCCCCCTCCATTCTGTGCTGCAATTTGCCAGAAAATGGTGGCAACCGAAATGGGGCACCACCCTCTCAGGAAAACTGGTACTGCTTAGCAGGATGGGCCCTTGTTTCTCTCACCATGATAAATTTTAAATTTTTGGCATCCTTTTATCACATAAGTCAATGCAGTGATTCCCTAACTTCTTGGGGAGGGGGAATCCCATCCCTTGATCCAATGAACTCATCCCAAGTGCCCCCTACCTTATAAAAAGCATTACTCAGAATAGCGTACTGCACAACTCACTAAGAAAGACAACAGTGCAATAAAATTCAAAACAGTAACAATTAATGGCACCTTAGTTCAATTAGTTCAACGTGGGTGGCACTGTGGGTTAAACCATAGAGCCTAGGGCTTGCTGATCAGAAGGTCGGCGGTTCGAATCCCCACGACGGGGTGAGCTCCCGTTGCTCGGTCCCAGCTCCTGCCCACCTAGCAGTTCAAAAGCACATCAAAGTCCAGTGGGAAGGTAAACGGCGTTTCCGTGTGCTGCTCTGGTTTGCCAGAAGCAGCTTTGTCATGCTGGCCACATGTCCCAGAAGCTGTACGCCGGCTCCCTCGGCCAGTGAAGCGAGATGAGCGCCGCAACCCCAGAGTCGGTCACAACTGGACCTAATGGTCAGGGGTCCCTTTTGAACCTTTAGTTCAAAATCCAATTAAAACTATTTAGTTCAATTAATTCAACAAAATGGATGAACTTGATCCAGCGATGTCCGCTTTTCAAAGTCTGGTCATCATTCACACTTCTATTGCCCACCAGGGGGCGCTACCAGCCACTTTTGGAGCCACTGGGTAACCGGATCTCTGCCTTGACTTTCTACTTCCCTCACTCAGGTTTCTTTTTGGCCCAGCTCATTTAGCCAACCGATGATTTAAATTGCCTATACAAGTGGCATTTGTTGTACTGCAGACTTGATTGTACTCTGTTTGGTTTTTTTGTAGGGGGGTGGGAACTAATGAAATATATTTTAAAATAAAATAATGAAAACACAACAGTCAAACCCTGCAACTCACCCTTGAGAATTCTGGGCCTTCTCGGTAGTGGCGCCCACCCTGTGGAAAGCCCTCCCATCAAATGTCAAGGAAATAAAAAAAACTATCTGACTTTTAGAAGACATCTGAAGTTTTGAATGCTTAATGTTTTATCATGTTTTTAATATTTTGTTGGGAGCTGCCCAGAGTGGCTGGCGAAACCCAGCCAGATGGGCGAGGAATAAATTATTTATTTATTTATTTATTTTCAATGCAGTTTCTTTTCCCACACTACCAGTGATGAAGAAGAGCAAAAGATGCAGGGGAAATTTGGGGCACGAACACAGTACTAATTTGCACCAAAAAGGAGACATTCACATGAGCAACATGGTACATGCAAACTAACTGTGCCAGGCCCCATCGACCTCTCTTTTGTGTGGCAGGGGGTGAGCAGTGCATGCTTGGAGCAACATTTTTAAAAATGTAGTGAAAGTGTTTTGATATTTGGTTTTCCACATCCAGGGCCGTCTTAAGCCCATCCAGCGCCCTGGCGCTAAAGTCCCTCCAGCGCCCCCCTCCAGAGCCCCTCCAAGGACCCAGGAGTGCCAAGCAGACCGCGGCAGAAGCGGGAGGCCACCTCCGAGGACTCCACGCTGTGCCTCCTTCTCGTTTCCCCAGCGCTGGGTTCCGCTCAATCAAGCTTCGCCACCAGCGCGCGCACCGCGGGACCAGCAAGAGCTGCTTGGGCGCTGTGAAGGAGAGAGACGCGGCACAGCCTCTCATCTCATGGAGCGCAGTCCTGGCCAGATCGCCGGAACCCTGCGCTCACTTGGCACCCTTCCAGCGCCCTCCAGCGCCCGGCGCTGTGGTTCTCTGCGCCACTAGCCTCTATGGCTAGGACGGGCCTGTCCACATCCCAAAGAAGAAAAGAGGCACCAACTGGGATCATACCTGCCAAGTTGCTGTCAGAGAAATAAGGGACCGGGCCGGAAATAGCAGACCAGAAGTAGCGCTGCCGCCATTTTGGAACTGGGCGGAGCATGCTCAGAAGTGACTTTTGATGCTGCTTTGCCCAGTTCCAAAATGGCCGCCGCGCCAGAATAAACTGGGGAAAAACAAAAAAAAATCCATTTTTTCAGCTAGGAACAGCTGGAAAAATGGGGATTTCCCAGGGAAAACGGGAGGCTCGGCAGCTATGACTGGGACTAAAGAGTTTTTGTGGGGTGGGGTTGGATTCTCTGAGCAAATTGCATTCATCTGATAAAGATGAAGCTCATTTGTTTGGAAATTGATATCTATCAAATTAGTTCTTCAATCAAATTAGCCAATGAAGACAGAGAAATTTGGCGGTGTGTGTTTTCTGAAGCATGTTTCATAAAGCAGTTGTGGGTAGTTAGCTCTATTAATCATTCCCAGTAATTATTTCAGCTTTGACACAATCATATACACTTTCCTTGCCTATTAATTACCTCAAATGCACCAATGACCCCACCGTACCCCCCTCCCCCCCTTCATGTGTAATCTGATCCGCTGCTGGACTTACTGCTCTGTGAGGAACTCAACCTGATGTGGGGGGGGGGGCTGTCCCCTTACAGCAGCCTATCCCACAGCCTGGCCCTTCCACATCTTCTACTGTTTATGAGGCTCATGGCCCTCCCGATATGAGTGAGGGGAGCGATAATTTGGATGCATCTTCTGCCAGTGTGGTGTAGTGGTTAAGAGTGATAGACTCCACATGCAGCTGCTGGGTGACCTTGGGCTAGTCACACTTCTTTGAAGTCTCTCAGCCCCACTCACCTCACAGAGTGTTTGTTGGAAGGGAGGAAGGGAAAGGAGAATGTTCCAGGCTGTCTGTAAGGACATCTCTGTGCAGAGCACAGGAGGGTCATCCAATGGGAGCAGGACTCACTGCAGACAGGTTCTTCCTGTCCCAGCAAAACAAGGCAAGCAAAGGCCCTCTGGGCCATTCAAGCTTCGAGGGACTCGAGTGGCTCAAGGAGCACCCCCAGACTCTGCCCCTGGGCTTTCATGGGGAGGGCAACCCCATTCAGAACATGCCAGCTAGCCAACAGCTAAAGGGGGGGTGACTCTGTCTAGTTCTTCTCTGCTTCTCCATTATACTGTGTTAAGCTCAGTTTTCTATCTTTCCACACTTGTACCATTTAAAAAATGCCTCATGAAAATCCACCAGCATTTTAGTGTGAATTTATCCTAATATAAGCATTTCCTATGTGCAATTTTGCCCAATATGCATATTTTTGCACACCAGTTTTCCATAATACAATGCAATTTACTGTATGTTTTATGCATGTTATGCACATTTTACCCTACTGTTTTTATTTTGGGGTACGTTACTTGGCTGGAAAACTTTTACAAAATTTGGAGAAGTGTAACTTTTGAATCATGAAGAGTAGTTATGTGTTTCAGTTCTCTTATTGTTTTAGAAAATGAAAGTTAGGGAGGTTGACCTTTGAATGTGATTGGAATTGAATTCTTTCCCCCAGGGACCTGATCCACCCCCAAGGCAACGTGCTACTTTGGATTTACCAGGATCCAGACTCGGTTTATTGGCCCACATCCAGTACATTATTGGCTCCAAGTACTTGCTGTTACTACTACACATCAGTGGCTTCTGGAACCCTTTGCCACGGGAGGGAGTAATAGCCACCACCAGTGAATTAGAGAAATTATCCTTTGCAGAAAGGGACGCAGGTGGCGCTGTGGTCTAAACCACTGAGCCTCTTGGGCTTGCTGATACGTTCCCATACGTTCTCTGAGCTACTAAGAACAGCTACAGCTGTGTTAGCAAACTCATCAGCAAATCTCTTTGGAGGTTTGGCTGTTGTGGCCCTTTCTGATCTGCGTACAAGACGCAAGTCTTCAGCACTCATCTCCTCTTTCTTAGGAGAAATGCGGCCAATGGTGAACAGTAATTCCTACATTGTCCCCCCACTTGGGATTGTACTCAACACTCTTGGTGAACCGTATGGTCTTGGTGTCAGTCATGAGTACTCTGTATGCACCTTTTTCATATCCCATAAACCAGTGTTTCCCAACCTTGGGTCGCCAACTGTTTTTGGACTACAACTCCCATCATCCCTAGTTAGCAAGACCAGTGGTCAGGGATGATGGGAATTGTAGTCCGAAAACAGCTGGAGACCCAAGGTTGGGAAACACTGCCATAAACAAACCATGTTCCCCACGCTTTCCAAGCTTGCTACTTTGTGGGGTATTGTAAGGGGAAGGGCTTATAGAGAACAGGCCCCCCCCCATCAGAAGCAGCCCATCTCCAAGCAGTCATGAAAGCGAAGGGACGGATGAGGAAAGTCAGGAGACTGAAAGGAAGTGCCAGACCTCTGGCAACATCCAAGAGCCCCTGCTCCACAGGCAGGAAGAGAGGGAGAGGGAAAGAGAGGAGAGGAATAAGGCAGACCGCAGACCCTTCCCCCCAACTCCGGAATTGAGGAGGAGGAGGAGAAAGGGGAGGAGATTCACTGTCCCGAGGCTTTTATGTTGGTCCAAATCGCGGAAGGGGGCAGTGCCGGATTCTGATTCGGAATGAGGAGACGTGAAACCAACCACTCTCTACACTGTAAATAATGTGCACTAATAAAGACTTTTGAAAGACAAGCATGTGGAAGGTCGTTACTCAGGAGTAGTCACAATAACCTCTGACAGGTATGTACCCACATGTCCAACCCCAAAATCTTCATGTGTCTGACAAAAGGCTTCCTACCAAACATCCTCTCATAGGGTGTGCAGGCAATCGGTGAGGACAGATGCCGATTGTATGTATAAACAAAATTTGAGAGCGCTTCAGCCCAATATTGCTCAGGAAGATTGGCGTCGTGCAGCAAGGTTTTGAGGCCTTGCTGTAATGTTTGGCCTGCCCTTTCACACAAACCATTCTCCCAAGGACTTCTGGGACATGAGAGGTCATGTTGAATTCCCTTCTCAGCCAGAAAAGCTTCAAACTGCTGAGAAGTGAACTCCCCTCTGTGATCGGTAAACAGTGAAGCAATCCGTTTATTGTGGGCATTCTCCAACCAAGCACAGAAATCCTTGAATTTAGAAAACGCTTCTGATTTGTGCTTGAGTATGAACACATGAATGTATCTGGAGAAAGAATCATAAAGTACCTTGCTCCACTCACAGAGGGTGCCAGTGGACCAACCAAGTCTGCGTGGACCACTTCGTAAGGCTTGGAAGCCTGTCTGCCTGACAGCTTCTCCTTAGGAGCAACCCTTACCTTGTGCTCTGCACATGAGATACATTTCATGTGAAATTTACAGGGTTTAATTTTCATACCCTGAACCACTTGTGGCATTTTTGTCACCGCTTGCCATCCCAATAGGACGCCTGGTGCAAACTAGTGACTTCCAAAAAATCACTGCAAACCCCCACCCCCACCCACAAGGCCTGGGTTGCTGTGCGTAAGAGAAACCTGGTGGACACGCAGCAGCTAAAACAGGCCTATCTGCTTCATCCAACCAAGTCTCTGTTACACATGCCAGGTTAAGTCCTCCATCCACGATCAAGTCATAGATGGCAGTTGTCTTGTGAATCATTGACCTGGCATTGCACAGCAGCACCTTCAGGTCATGTGGGTATCCCTTGCTAATTCCAGTATCCATCCGGTCAGGACCAGACCCGGAGGCAGGGATAGTCCTCAAACAACGAATTACACATGAATTACACATCACAGTAATCCAGCCTGGGCCCTACCACGGCCTGATATTACCCCCTCATTGCCTGTTGGTGCTCTGTAATCATGGAATCATAGAGTTGGCAAAGAGACCACAAGAGACCACAAGGGTCATCCAGTCCAACCGCCTGCCAAGCAGGAAAAACCATCAAAGCATTCCTGACAGATGGCTATCAAGCCTCTGCTTAAAGACCTCCAAAAAAGGAGACTCCACCACACTCCTTGGCAGCACGTTCCACTGTTGAACAGCTCTTACTGTCAGGAAGTTCTTCTAATGTTTGGGTGGAATCTTCTTTCTTGTAGCTTGAATCCATTGCTCCATGTCCGCTTCTCTGGAGCAGCAGAAAACAACCTTTCTCCCTCCTCTTTTTGACATCCTTTTATATATTTGAACATGGCTATCATATCACCCCTTAACCTTCTCTTCTCCAAGCTAAACATGCCCAGCTCCCTAAGCCGTTCCTCATAAGGCATTGTTTCGAGGCCTTTGACCATTTTGGTTGCCCTCCTCTGGATACATTCCAGCTTCTCAGTATCCTTCTTGAACTGTGGTGCCCAGAACTGGACACAGTACTCCAGGTGAGGTCTGACAAGAGCAGAATACAGTGGTACTATTACTTCCCTTGATTTAGATGCTATACTCCTATTGATGCAGCCCAGAATTGCATTGGCTTTTTTAGCTGCTGCATCACACTGTTGACTCATGTCAAGTTTGTGGTCTATCAAGACTCCTATATCCTTTTCACATTTACTGCTCTCAAGCTAGGTGTCTCCCATCCTGTATTTGTGCCTTTCATTTTTTTTGCCCAAGTGTAGTACTTTACATTTCTCCCTGTTAAAATTCATCTTGTTTGCTTTGGCCCAGTTCTCTAATCTGTTAAGGTCATTTTGAAGTGTGATCCTGTCCTCTGGGGTATTAGCCACCGCTCCCAATTTGGTGTCGTCTGCAAACCTGCTCAGGATGCCCTCAAGCCCATCATCCAAGTCATTGATAAAGATGTTGAATAAGACTGGGCCCAAGACAGGACCCTGTGGCACCCCACTAGTCACTTCTCTCCCTTTCACGTTTGCTCCCAAACACTTCTCTTCCTCCCCTCTTGGAACTGCAAATGCTCAGCCACTGATCTGCAGCTGGTCAGGAAGCCTGG
The DNA here is from genome assembly GCF_963506605.1 of Zootoca vivipara. Taxonomy (NCBI): domain Eukaryota; kingdom Metazoa; phylum Chordata; class Lepidosauria; order Squamata; family Lacertidae; genus Zootoca; species Zootoca vivipara. The sequence continues at coordinate 1,151,179 of NC_083292.1, forward strand.
TCTCTCCCCTTTGTTTAAAACTTGTGGGGGGGAATGAGGAGGCACCCTCCTCCCATTCTCCACAGATCATTGGCACAACGCAGAGCGCAACAGCTTTGGTGCCGCTGGCGCCAGGCTGTCAATGTGTACTGAGGGAGCCCTTAATCCATGGGTCGCTGCCGTGATAAACAAGAATGTCTCTTTTGGAGCTGTTATAACTTATCATGATAATGTGCGGTTTGGGAGCCTTTAATTGGTGATTTGTGCATGGACTGTCACAAAATTTTAAAACACATTTGCCATCATCTCTGGGGCGCTTGAGCAGCAACTGGCTTATGACACCAACAGGGAGCAGCAAACACAATCACACCTCCAGCTTCCGGAGTCTTTGACTCCGGCAGGCGTCCACTCCCAGCCCTCTCTCTGTCTCTCCATATTCCCATTCTGACAGGATTTAGACCTCCCCCTGCTCTGCAGCCCAGAGATGGGACAGTGGCAGACACACATGTGAGAATTAGGCCACTCCTTTATCCCAGTGACACTGGATGGAGAGGCAATTTAAAATACAGGCATTTACACATGTTCAAAGTGCACTTGTATTGTGCAGAAAGGGGCAGAAACACCCCTAAAAGAAGCCGGAAAATCATGCGAAAACAGCTTTTAAGTGCAATCCCGGGAAGAGCCGTCTTTCTCATAGGGCTTAGTGGTGCACTGCACCAGGGCGCCGGCCTCTCAGGAGTGCCCCAGTGAGAGGGGGAGCTGTGTGGCTTTGCTGGTGGCCTCCCCTTTCCCTGCACGCCCACCAGCTGTGCCCCACTAACCATAAGGATGGCAGGCGTGCAGCTTCCCTAGCAAGCCTCCCAAGCACCTGCAGGGATCGGTCTCCTCCCGAGGAGGTTTGGGAGGGAAGCTGCACTCTCCTCTTGTGGAGTCTTGGGAAGGGCGCAACTTCACACCCAAGCCTCTGCGGGGATCGCTCTCCCGCAGCAGCATGGGGGAGAGTTGTCCCCCCCCCCAGATTGCTGGCAGTCCACAGCTATGGCCACCCCAACACTATCTGTGGTGGGCGGATATTTGCACCCTGGCACCGCATCTGCTAAAGACGGCCCTGATCCCAGGAGCCCTTGCACCAACCTTTGAAGCCTGTGGAGAGTTGGAGTTTGAGGGAGGGAGGAAGTGATTGTGGTGGAATTTGGCAGATTATTGGCGGAGTTTGGAGGAGTTTCAGGAGCAGTTTTTTGAGATTTTTTTTTTAGTTGTTTGGGGAGGTTTTTTTGAAGAGGTATTTTGTTGTTGTTGTTGTTGTTGTTGTTGTTGTTGTTAGATGACACCTTAACACACGGTATCGTCGTCTTCCTCAGGTGATGACAAACCCAAAAGGCAGTGAGTGGTGCCCACACTGGGGGAGAAGTTGGAAGTACTGGACTCTTTACAGGATGGCATGAGCGTTTGTGCTGTAGCACCCAAGTTTGGCAGGAAGGAATGCAGCAGAGGTGCCACTAAGATACGGGAGAAATAAATCTGGGCATCAGTGGCAGCGAGTACACCTACAACTGGCAAGGTCCCCAGCTATGTGCCGGACGAGGCCATGGTGAAGGCAAATGAGGCCCTGAACCTGTGGCTAGAGGACATGACCCGCCAGCGTATTCCCATTGATGGCAGCACCTTGTGCAAGAAGACTCTCAGGCTGCATGCACGCTTCAAGCAGCCTGCAAAGGAGTTCTGAGCCAGCTTCAAATGATGTGTCAATCTGAAGAACATTGGTGACCATGTTGAAGCTGCATCCGTGGACCAGGAGGCTGCCCAAGCATGCCCTGACCAGCTGAGGAGACACCAAGTGCGCCCTGGCCAGCGGAAGAGACAAAAGTGCCAGCTGTCCATCACCATGTTCCTCAGTGAGACACCACCAGCCCCACCAAGTGCATCTGACCCACAGCCAAACACTACTGATCTACCCCCCTTGTCATGGTTTGCAACTTGTCCTCCAAGGATGAGGAAGACTGAGAGCCACCATTGCCATTTTGTGATGGCTTTCCCAGCTGAATTGTGAAGGTTCCATGACATCACAGCAGATCAGCCAATCAGGTACATGTCAAGTCCTGCTAGAAGCTAGGAAGGAAGGATGCCAGCATGTCAGAAAATAGGGATGAGTTCAAACAGCCTTCCCCAACTTGGTGCTCTCTGCCTGCTTAGAGCTGTCTGCATGCTGTCTGGGGCTGATGAGAGTTGCAGTCCAAAACTGCCAGAGGGCTCCAGGCTGAGAAAGGCTGAGTTGGAAGGAGGTGTTATTGCTGCAAGAGTTCCCAAGGATTCTGCGTATTTCCTTTTTAAAATTCTGGAACTAATTCATTATTAGACTAATGAAGGGAAGGAGAGAATGACTAGAAAAGAATGGAAGGCGAGCTGACTGCTGCCAGGGGTTTGGGGCAGGGGGAAGAGGAGCTCAGAGTGCCCCTTCTCCCCCCAGGTTCCTTGTGCTGGTTTCCATCGAAGCATTAATTAAGAGCACCTGCCCCTGTAGTCAAGTTCTTCTTCATTAGGAATACAGCGTGTGTCAATGTGTAATTAAAATTATGCATATTTTTTAAAAATAGCTCTTTTGAAATAGAACCCTAGTCATCCATACCTATTAATTTAATCAGCCAATTGAGCTCAGGTGAATTCATCTCTCCTCTTCTCTCCCCCCTCCCTCCCTTAATGCTAACAGGAGTGAATTGAGCAGGAGGATTTTAACTGATTAAGTTACCATAGCAATGCAGCTCATCTCTCTCCTTGTCGCGTTCCTAGCTCCTCAACTCTGTTGGCCACGGAAACTAAATTCACACAACCAACCTCCAAGTTCCTTCTTCCTTGCCATTTTTCTTCTGCAAAGGAAGTCGTGCCCCATTTTCAGGCAACAGTGAGCCCTGCTCCTGAATTGCATCCCTTGGAAATCATTCTGCCACTACCGTTATCTTGGATGGGTTGCAAGCTGGCACTTTCTGTGTATTGAAAAGTAGGGAAAGAGCTAAATTCAGTTTGGTTCACATTTTTATTTGAACCTACCTTCATTCACGGGGTGCGGGTGGTGCTTAGGGCTTGCCGATCAGAAGGTCGGCGGTTCGAATCCCTGTGACGGGGTGAGCTCCCGTTGCTTGGTCCCAGCTCCTGCCAATCTAGCAGCTCAAAAGCACATCAAAGTCCAGTGGGAAGGTAAACGGCGTTTCCGTGTGCTGCTCTGGTTTGCCAGAAGCAGCTTTGTCATGCTGGCCACATGTCCCAGAAGCTGTACGCCGGCTCCCTCGGCCAGTAAAGCGAGATGAGCGCCGCAACCCCAGAGTCGGTCACAACTGGACCTAATGGTCAGGGGTCCCTTTTGAACCTTTAGTTCAAAATCCAATTAAAACTATTTAGTTCAATTAATTCAACAAAATGGATGAGCAAGTAGATAAATAAATAGGTACTGCTACAGTGGGAAGGTAAACAGCGTTTCCGTGCAGGGCCAGCTCTAGGCCCGCTCCCGGTGGAGCGGGAGAGGCGCGGCTGAGGCTGCCCCAAGCGCACGGGCCTGGGGCCGCCTCCGCCACACGCAGGGGCGTCGCAACAGGGGGCGGGCAGCGCCCCCTGGCCCAAGGCCGGCCCTACGGCAGGCTGGGTGGCGCAGCCGTGCGGTGCCCCCCCGCCCCGCCGTGCTGGGAAACGGGGGGGGCGCCGGAGGGATCCGTCGCACCACGGCACCAGGACGCCAGGCATGCTTAAGGTGGCCCTGTTTCCATGTGCTTCTCTGGTTCGCCAGAAGCGGCTTTGTCATGCTGGCCACATGACCCGGAAGCTGTACGCTGGCTCCCTCGGCCAATAACGCGAGATGAGCGCCACAACCCCAGAGTCATCCACGACTGGACCTAATGGTCCTTTACCTTTACCTTTACTTTCATTCACACTTCTTGAAACAACGTGCACATCAAAATGCAGCTTATCTTTTGAAATTCACAATTGCCAGATTTTGTACCCAAACTGCATATTATTAGGGGGAAGTGTACATAAAATGCAGATAGAGTGAAAATAAAATAGAAATAAAGCATTATATAAAGGGAAATTACTTGCGAAAATGTGTACTGTACATTGTGAAAAATTGTATACAAAAATGTGACTATTAAGAGAAAGGGCCTGTGAAGAAAGGGGAAAAGGAAGGAGAGCCTGCTTACACTAACTGCCTTGCACAACCACCTTGCAAAGTAGGCCAGTCATGTCCCAAACGATTCAGTACTTGGTGCTTCCTCCCCCCCTCTTTGCATAGGGAAAGAGAATCTGGAGCTCTTAGGCAAATGTGCAAACAGGAACTCCAATATGGCATCCAGTTTCCTGGCTGCTCCCTGGGGTGAAAGAAACCTGCTTTCTTCCACTGCAATCCCTCCTGCAGAGATTCCAGCAGCCTGTCAACCCCAATCCTATACCTCTGTGGAGCATGAACCAAGCAGCTTAGGCTCGTGGGGGGTCGTCCACTAACCTTGTGAAGTTGCCAGCGATGCACACAAGACCCGCCTGTCAAATTATGTCAGGTTTATTAGGAATAAAGAAGGCAAGGGAGAGGACAAAGAGACAAAGCAGAATATGGAAAATAAAAGGAGCTCTTTTGCTCAAGTCTAGCTTATACTGAACCAATTCCTTACAAGCAGGCTTCTTGCCTCTTCATGAGCAACAATGCAAGGCAGATGGTCAGTTGCAGGTTTTCTGATGGTCAAGTAGGGCTGAGGGGCATTGGTGGGTGGGAGGGTCAAAGCACTGCATGGCCTCCATCTTTAAGGTTTTCCCACCAATGCTGCGGGAAGTGACAGAAATTGCCACCAGGATTTTTCAAACTTCCTGCCAGACAAAACCTGTCCTGGGAATTTGGGGAGAAGGGTACGCCTGGCTCACTCAGGTGAAAGGGTGGGCAGACAAACAGGTTTTTTTGCTACAGCGAATACAAAAACATTTATGAACTCCCAGGTTGCACAGAATGCTTCTTTAGCCCAAAGCATGATGATCACGTGGGATGTATTATTACTAGAGCAGCCGAGTTCAGCATTTTCCTGTTGCCTAGAATGGACACACGGGAATGTGGCTCCAGACAGGGAGGACTTCCTGTCCTACCTGCTCTGGAGCTTCCTCTTCTTGTGTGTAGATGGTAGATGGGCATGACCCTCGTTGACCAGATCAAAGGGCTGGCCACGCAACCATCTCTCTCTTGGTCTCTTGGACTCTTGCTCTCCTGGTTCTTAGCCAGCGCATGGCTCAACCTTCACATAGGATGGAGCCCACAAGCAGAAAGTCTGAGATGGAGCCCAGGCTTCTTTTCACTGTAGTCACAAGGTAAGGCCTGCCTTCGGAATTACTGCTGTGAACTGAATGTGAGTAAAACTTTATTCTTACTTTTAAAAAAGATTGTGTTGTGTTATTATTATTTTAATAGGGAAATGAAGGGGAAACTTACCAGGAACAAGCCAGACTGGACAAATCAGACAGGGTTGCTTAATTAAAGGATTCAAACGAATCATCAACTTCCTTCCAATAATTTGCAAAGGGAATGTGCTCTGCTGTTTACTCACTAGCGTGAGTGAGGAGGGATAATATCGAAACAATATATTCTCTCCTACCTTCCTTAACATTCCCACAGATCTGGGGTAGGAAATGAGGCGTTGCAAGAAGAAACACCCTGGCAGCACAGGGTCGGTGGCAGGACACTTGGCTAGGCTGGTGCTCAAAGCCAACTTTTGAAAATCTGTGGAGTTGCTCCACACAAGCAATGTTGCCTCTCATCTGAGGATCAGCTTACAATGTCAGCAGCAGAAACACGCAAGAGGAAGGCACATTTGGCAAACCCTCACAATGATCAACTCCCAGCCAGAAACCTCTGTCCCCAGTGTGGAACGACATGTGGATCCAGAATTGGCCTCCACAGCCACCTACGGACTCACTGTTAAGTCCGTGTTCATGGAAGAACACAAGGGATCGCCAAAGAAGAAGAAGAAAGAAAAGAAGAAGACTGACGGTTCATCAAGTTATCAGCAGTTTCAGGGAAGGACCTTAGCTCACCACACCTGCTTGATTTGCAGAAAGTCCCCTGGCTGAATCCCTGGATGAGGTAGCAGCAGGTGATGGGAAAGAGGACCCTCTGCTCCTCTGCTTCAGCCATCCCTGGAGAGCTCTAGGCATTGGACTGGGCTACTGTACAGAGGAATCTCCTTCCTGCACATAGAAATGTGCAAGGATTGAGCCTGCACTTGTCCTTGTGTGCTTTTTTCCCCTGGGCAGGGAGACTGCCCAGAACATGCAAATACACATCTTCCCCCAGTGCACAGCAAACTGGTCTTGCCTGGGGAAGCTGTTTCATGTGGTCTGCAGAGGGCATAAACTGGTCCTTCCTAGATTGTTTCCCTTCTACCAGGGAGCATCACTGCCTACAATAATCTTTTTGTTAGTAAGGAGAAAAGAACAACAGCAAAATGCTGAATTGGCCCCTCCTGGAAAGAGCAGCAGACACTGCTCCTCGTGAGGCTTCTGCCAGTGGTACATCCTTTCCAACCAGCCTGTCAGGCTTCCCTGGGGAACTTAATGCCATTGAGATCCATACAAGGGGGAAATGGCAGGTAATACAAAGAACAAGCAAGAAGCTCTCTCCAATTTGCTGTGTCTAAGCCGTCCCCCACAAGACAGGCCTGCTCCTACAACCCACAAGCAAAGCAAATGATCCCTAGATGCAAACCGATTTGACTCCAAGGTTGCCACCCTGTGCACAGTTACACCTGGGCGGCTCCCACTGAAACGGGCAGGGGATTATCTGTGGCTGCCTGCATGGAAGAGTGTAGGGAATTTGATGGGAGTGGAAAGGTGGGCAGAGGTGGGCAGAGCAGAGGTGGAGGGCAAGAAAGATGAGGAAATTGCCTTTGAGTGTATTCATAATTTAAGCAAGCATGAAATGAACCCTACCTGGTGGAGGAGAAGGAGGGGAGAGGGGCGTGCCCAGCAGAGGCTCCTGCAAGACTGGAGCAGGAAGGACAGGCTGCCTCCGCCTCTCCCTGCAGCTCATTAGGAATGCGTGGCACATTTCCCTCCAGTGGCGCATTCTGCTGCAAGAAACCCAGAAAAAGACAAGAAAAATGAAGGCAGGTGCAATCTCATTTTCTGAGGGCTGCAAGTCAGCCAGGAAACGGCTATTATTCCATCGACTCTGTCGGCATTAAGTTATTTCCTTCACTAAATACGGGAGTGTTCATGAATATCTATTGAGTTCCAGGTAGTGGCGTCTGGCTGCACGGCGCCTCACTGATTGTAGCTTTATATTCCTCCGACAACACACCTCAATCTCACACTGAAGTGAAAGACAATAGTATTTTAAATTGGTTAATAAATCTCTAGATGGATGTTCCTGAGAGGCCGGGTGACTTCATCTCTATTACATGAATAAAAGTGATAAGGCCTCAGCCATGGAGGGGTGTTTCTCAATTGGGGAGGTTCCTTCCAGAACGCCCCCCACGTGCCCTTCAAGGCAAGCTGCCTCCTTTACGCACTCAGCTCTGGGAAGGTCTTTGGGTGGAGCAGCCAAAACAAGCTGCCTTCACAGGGGAAGGGAAGGGGTCGGCCAGAAAGGTCCTCTGTTCCCAGAGTCAGGATGGCACCGATCACACCAAGAAGACCGTCTTCCCCTTGGCATATTCCTGAGCAGAACAGTAGGGGAAGGGAAGGGGGACCCTTCCTTGGAGGAACTAAACAGAAATAAGGTCGCACAACATTAAGAGAATCATAGAATTGAAGAGCTGGAAGCAGCACAAGGGTCATCTAGTCCAACCCCATGGGATGCAGGAAACTTTTGCCCAACATGGCATTCGAACCGACAACCCTAAGATTAAGAGTCTCATGCTCCACCAGCTGAGTTATCCCATCTATTTCTTTAGGCTTTCTTCATTGCTCCAATTCCTCATTCATTTCTACTCGGCATGATGCCTTCTTTGAGGCTGGGCAATTTCACATTTCTCCTGTGTCAAGGATTCCCCCCACGTTCATGCATCTCCACAGGAAAAAGCTCTCTCCTGTGCACAAGCTCTCTGTGGCTCCCCTTCCTGTGAATGCCTGGCGAAGAAGAATCTAATTGGGTGTGCGGCTGTGACAATCACATCCTCCACTGGAGAGGATTCCCGCTCTTCAGGGCACCTTGTCCAAGTTGCCACTTATGCACTGACTTGTAATGAGTTTCCTTGGCGTGCCTTTGGGCATTGTCCAAAACACTTTGAGAACAGCACTTCTTATTTTGGGAGAGTGGCCGTCCTCCCCAGGCAGCTGGCGTCATCTGCAAAGCGGCTGACCTCTCCCTCCATACACTCGGGAGCAGGCCTCGGAATGTCATGTCGGCCCACAAAACAGACAGCCAAGATGGCAGCTACTTTTCGTGCGCAGCACAAAGGTTGGCATGAGAGGGCGCCATGGGTTACGAGGCCACATATTGATTACCAGTAGTGTGGTGCCCGACAAGGCTCTTGACAGGCAAGCATTCCTGACTCAGCACATGGCCCAGCTCATCCAGCCCACGCTGTGACTTCCCCCTGAGACACAACCAAATAAAGATGGGCCCCCCTTTGGCTTTGCTGCAACTCTGAGGTGGGAATGGAAGGAGCTTATCAGAGGGAGATAGGGAGAAACTGAGATTAACTGACGCATCTCTGTGGTGAAAAAGCTAACAAAAGGCAGGACTGGGAGAGATTGGGGGCTCCTTGAAGCAAAAGTGGGGGGACAGTTCTGAAGATAAGTGGGGGGAGGGTTTCTCCAGGTATTGCCCCACTTCTTCCCCCCCCCCTGTATTGTGCACAATGAGTACCCCATACCTTCCCACATAATTTACCCTGAGAGATAGCCACAAATGACACAGCTTGATGAGGGGGGGGGAAGTGTACAGCTGAAGCACCATGATCATGGGAGGCTGGCAATTTTTTGAAAATCTGCTGGCATTTTTGAGGTTAAAAAATAAGAGCCGGTGCCAGAAGTTGCCTCCATAAACAAAGTTGTTCCAGAGCAAATTAAGAGGGAGCTGTGGAGGAACATTCCCACGCATTCCCCATATCTCTCTCTCATTGCTCCTCCTCTCCATTGCACCTTCTGGATTTGGGGTGAAGCATTGGATTTAGTCTGAACTTAGTGGGCATCTCTAGGGCCAGTGGAGCTGCCATGATGGAATCTTCCCTTAGGAACGCAGGAAGCTGCGTTTTACAGAGTCACTCCATTGGTCCTTTAGCTCAGCATTGTCCACAGCAAGGGCTGCCCAGAGTTTCCAGCAGGGGTCTCTCCCAGCCCTACATGGAGACCAAAGCGTTGGGAAAGGTTCAGAAGAGGAGTGGAGGGGCTCCCCTAGGAAGAAAGGTTGCCACGTTTGGGACATTTAGTTTAGAGAAAAGGCAAGTAAGAGGCAACATGAGAGAAGTTTATAAAATGCCAGGCACACGCATGGAGAAAATGGATGGAGAAAAGGTTTTCTCCCTCTCTCATAACACCAGAACCCATGGATGTTTGAAGATTCAGGACACATAAAAGACCTTCCTGCAGCACAAACTTTGGAACTCCCTCCCGAAGGAGGCAAGTGCTGGTTGCCAACTTGAATGGTTTTAAAAGATGAGACAGATTCATGGAGGAGAAGGGCTCTCAGTGGCCACGAACCACAAGCTCCATGTTCTGCCACCAGGGCAGAGGCAGTAATGAAGAGAGGAATTTTATAGATAGGGATGAGCAGATCTGATAATATTACTTTCTCTTGGGTTCTCATTTTTTCCAATCTGAAATTCAGTTCTCCACATTTCCACATCAGTTTGCATTTCGATGCAATATTCTCTTTATAGGCACATATTTCTACGTAATTTCTATGCAGTGACTCCTCATTTGACAAAGACTTAAGGATCACCTTGCCAAATCAGAATAAAGGTCCATCTCGACTAGCATTAGGTGGTGCTGAAGGAATTTGATTTCTGTGGGTTATTTTATTGTTATTATTATTTTGCATTTTTGCATTTTACAATATTTCAACAACAAAAATTAAATCTAAACAAATTAAACCTACATTTTCTTTCCCTCCCCCCTCTCTGCGGTTCCTTATTTTATATCGTAATCTTACTGCATAACCAATTCAAACCTACTTACAAGTTTAACCTTTTTACTCCCTTTAAGCTATTTCTTACTGTTCGTGTTTATGTGTCAATCCTGCTAACATTTTTTATTGTTTACAATTTTTCTTCATATATTCAACAATTTTTCCCAATTCTATTTTAAAAAGTCTCTCATCTTGATCTCTTATTCTTCCGGTAAGTTTTGCCATCTCTACGTATTCCATCAATACTGTGTGGATTGGAATACCGTATAATTATTCTGAGGATCCTTTGAATTTTGTGATACAACCCTTACATCACAAAATTTACTCAAACACATCATAAATGTATATATTGTGATAAATATTTTAGGATTGTCAGCTACTAGGGAGGGGTTCTCATGAAACTTTCTCTTGGCCACACTTTCAGAATAACAATTTGCTCACACCACATCAATTGTTTTCTTTATCAGAAACATGTTGGAAAAGAAAAACACTGCTTGATTTATCACACAGAACACAACACCTTCATAATATGACCATGGGACATCCAGAAAGTATAAAACAATGTAGCTACAAAAGAACAGGAATCATTCCCAAAATATAATTATAAACGAGCCTCTGACATATGTCCCTTAAGGTGTGAGCTTGCTTTTGCTGGGCAATCTCATTTAGACCAGCTCTTTAAATGTTTCTGTGATTGTCCTTGAATCTTCCCTCTACACTTGCCATCCTCTCTTGCCACCCCCCCCTGAGAAGCACGAGACTTGGGAGATGGTCTTTTCAGTGGTGGAATCCTGGTTATGGGATGCCCTCCTCACAGAGGCTCACCTGGCACCTCCCTTGTGCTCTTTTTGACACCAGAAAAGAAACTTCCTGTCCCTTTCATTACAATCCATTTGGGACTTTAACTTCTGCGCCCAATTCCTCTGGGTGTTTTATGATGGTGTTAATGGTTTTAACTGCCATCTGTTATGCTGACTTCAGCTGCTTTTGTGATTTTATGTTATTTTATTTGTGTTTTTATTGTGAATTGCATTGTGTCTTTTATTGTTTTATAAAAAAATTCCTTCAGTAGCACCTTAAAGACCAACTAAGTTTTTATTTTGGTATGAGCTTTCGTGTGCATGCACACTTCTTCAGATACAGTGAAATGGAACTGTGGTCACATGGGCCATCTCTCTCTCTCTTGTGCGCGCGCACACACACACACACACAGAGAGAGAAGAATACATAAATAAATAGGAAAGAAATGTATGCATGCCATATTTAAATACAAAGTTTTGTGCATATTTTTAAAATGAACAAATCCCAAGCCCCACAGCTCAATGCAGAACTGGAATGGGACATCATCATCGTCATCATTTATTTACTGGGTTTTCCCAGCCACTATGGGCAGCTGGGCATCATATAATAATAATAATAATAATAATAATAATAATAATAATAATAATTTATTTATACCCCACCCATCTGCCTGAGTTTCCCCAGTCACTCTGGGCGGCTTCCAACAGAAAAATAAAATACAGGAATCTATTAAACATTAAAAGCCTCCCTAAACAGGGCTGCCTTCAGATGTCTTCTAAAAGTCTGAAAGTTGTTGTTCTCTTTGACATCAGATGGGAGGGCATTCCACAGGCCGGGCGCCACTACCGAGAAGGACCTCTGCCTAGTTCCCTGCAAATTGGCTTCTCGCAACGAGGGAACTGCCAGAAGGGCCTCGGTGCTGGACCTCAGTGTCTGGGCAGAACGATGGGGGTGGAGACGCTCCTTCAGGTATTCAGGACCAAGGCCATTTAGGGCTTTAAAGGTCAGCACCAACACTTTGAATTGTGCTCGGAAATGTACTGGGAGCCAATGTAGGTCTTTCAAGACTGGTGTTATATGGTCTCTGCGGCCGCTCCCAGTCACCAGTCTAGCTGCCGCATTCTGGATTAGTTGCAATTTCCAGGTCACCTTCAAAGGTAGCCCCACGTAGAACGCATTGCAGTAGTCCATTGCTCTGTGTCTGCTTCTCTGGAGCACAAGGGCCATCCAGTCCAACCCCCTGCCAAGCAGGAAACACTATCAAAGCATTCCTGACAGATGGCTGTCAAGCCTCTGCATAAAGACCTCCAAAGAAGGAAACTCCACCACATTCTTTGGCAGCGAATTCCACTGTCAAACAGCTCTTACTGTCAGGAAGTTCTTCCTAATGTTCAGGTGGAATCTTCTTTCTTGTAGTTTGACTCCATTGCTCCGTGTCCGCTTCTCTGGAGCAGCAGAAAACAACCTTTCTCCCTTCTCTATATGACATCCGTTTATATATTTGAACATGGCCATCATATCACCCCTCAACCTTCTCTTCTCCAGGCTAAACATACCCAGCTCCCTAAGCCGTTCCTCATAAGGCATCGTTTCCAGGCCTTTGACCATTTTGGTTGCCCTCCTCTGGACACGTTCCAGCTTGTCAGTATCCTTCTTGAACTGTGGTGCCCAGAACTGGACACAGTACTCCAGGTGAAGTCTGACCAGAGCAGAATACAGTGGTACTATTACTTCCCTTGATCTATACTCCTATTGATGCAGCCCAGAATTGTATTGGCTTTTTTAGCTGCATCACACTGTTGACTCATGTCCTTGACATTTGGGTGATCATCTTCAGCACTTGGTAGACTCCTACGTTCAGGACCACTGTCTCCCTCCCCCACATAAGTCAGTTTAAAGCCCTCCTGATGAGGTTTTTGAGTTTCATGGCAAAAAAAGCCCATCACTTGCCAGAGGTCCATCTTCAAGAAACTGCAGACCGTGATCTAAGAATCCAAACCGTTCCTTCTTGCACCATTCACTTCCCCTATTTTTCCCTCTCTCCCTGGGCCACGTTGTTCAACTGGGAGGACAGATGAGATGACAATTTGTGCATTTAATTGCTTCAACTTCCTGCCAAGAGCCTCATAATCACTTTTGATCTTCTGAAGGCTATGGCTTGCAGTTTCATTGGTTCCTACATGGACCAAAAGGAAGGGGTATTTGTCAGTGGGTTGTATGATTCATTGCAGCCATTCTGTTACATCTTTGATCTTGGCCCAAGGGAGACAGCACACTTCTCGAGACGTCTTATCAGGCCCACAGATCACTGCTTCTGTACCCCTCAGTAGGGAATCCCCTATCACCACTACACGCCTCCTCATAGGCTTGGTCAGGATTCTTCCATGTGCTGTCCCTTCCAAGGTCACCTGCATATTCCCGGAGGACTCACTTTGCTGCTCGTCTTCATATTCCTGATCAACTGTGATGAGGGAGAGATCTTCAAATGGAGTCTGTTCTTCATCTTCCATGTTAAGGGAGAGCACTTCAAATCGATTGTGTAGTTCTAAACACTCAGAGCAATCCCTAGGCCTTCTACTTCTGTGAGTCACATTCCTCCATACATCTGGCTCCTGTGTTGGGGAACTGACCTCCTCCTCAGGGATGTCCCCTGTCTCCTCCTTGGTGCAGACAGTGTGCTCTGCTGCATCCAAGAAAAGCTCCAGCTCTTTAATTCTTTGGAGCGTAGATACACGGGCCTGAAGTTGCTGAACCTTGTCTTCTAGTAGGGCAATCAATCAACTTGCAATTGCTGCAGGTGTAGCTGCCTACATCCTTTGGCAAGAATACAAATATTGCCCAGGAATTGCAGGTGACTGCAGTTGTTCCCTTACCCTCCATCTTGAAAAGCCTGAAGTAAGGGAAGAAGAAGAAGAAGAAGAAGAAGAAGAAGAAGAAGAAGAAGAAGAAGAAGAAGAAGAAGAAGAAGAAGAAGAAGAAGAAGAAGAAGAAGAAGAAGAAGAAGAAGAGGAGGAAGCTGCTGCCTAGGTCTCCCAAAAAAAACGTTTAAACATTGCTTCATTGACTACGCAAAAGCATTGACAGTGTTGACCACAGCAAACTATGGCAAGTTCTTAGAGAAATGGGAGTGCCTGATCACCTCATCTGTCTCCTGAGAAACCTCTATGTGGGACAAGAAGCTACAGTTAGAACTGGATATGGAACAACTGATTGGTTCAAAATTGGGAAAGGAGTATGACAAGGCTGTATATTGTCTCCCTGCTCATTTAACTTATATGCAGAATTCATCATGTGAAAGGCTGGACTTGATGAATCCCAAACTGGAATTAAGATTGCCGGAAGAAATATCAACAACCTCAGATATGCTGATGACACAACCTTGATGGCAGAAAGTGAGGAGGAATTAAAGAACCTTTTAGTGAGGGTGAAAGAGGAGAGCGCAAAATATGGTCTGAAGCTCAACATCAAAAAAACCAAGATCATGGCCACTGGTCCCATCACCTCCTGGCAAATAGAAGGGGAAGAAATGGAGGCAGTGAGAGATTTCACTTTTTTGGGTTCCATGATCACTACAGATGGTGACAGCAGTCACGAAATTAAAAGACGCCTGCTTCTTGGGAGAAAAGCAATGACAAACCTGGACAGTTAAAGTAGTGATGTATGGAAGTGAGAGCTGGACCATAAAGAAGGCTGATCGCCGAAGAATTGATGCTTTTGAATTATGGTGCTGGAGGAGACTCTTGAGAGTCCCATGGACTGCAAGAAGATCAAAGCTATCAATTCTGAAGGAAAACAGCCCTCAGTGCTCACTGGAAGGACAGATCCTGAAGCTGAGGCTCCAATACTTTGGCCACCTCATGAGAAGAGAAGAGTCCCTGGAAAAGACTCTGATGTTGGGAAAGATTGAGGGCACAAGGAGAAAGGCCAACAGAGGATGAGATGGTTGGACAGTGTTCTTGAAGCCACCAATATGAGTCTGACCAAACTGTGGGAGGCAGTGGAAGACAGGAGTGCCTGGCGTGGTATGGTCCATGGGGTCACAAAGATTCGGACATGACTAAATGACTAAACAACAACATGGTGTAAATAATGGTGCCATACCTGGACAGCTGAGGAAGAACCCCTGTGTTGCTCATGAGTAAGGGGTCTGCTCATGAGTAAGCAACCCCTACTACTACTTCCCTGCCACCGGCTGCGGTTCAGGTGTAGCTAGGGTTTCCACCTGTTCCTGGAAAAATTTGATCACCTTTTTTGGAGAAAAATGTCCCGTGCCTGTTTAGCCATGATGAGACTTGGGGCCAGCTGTCATGGCATCATGCAGGAGTGGAATCCATGGTTTATTGATGTGCTGTGTGGCAAAGATCTTCCTCCAACCGCCTCCAGGCACTCACACAGGACCTTCACTGCCTTCACTGGTTCTGATCTGAGAGAGGTAGAGCTGGGTATCATCCACATACTGATGAACACCCAGCCCAAACCCCCTGATGATCTCTCCCAGCGGCTGCATGTAGATGTTAAAAAGCATGGGGGAGAGGACAGAACTCTGAGGCGCCCCACAAGTGAGAGCCATGGGGTCTGAACACTCATCCCCCACCACCACTTTCTGAACACGGCCCAGGACCCAGGATGAAGGAGCGGAACCACTGTATGACAGTGGCCCCAGCTCCCAACCCCTCTAGACAGTCCAGAAGGATGTTATGGTTGATGGTGTCAAAAGCCGCTGAGAGATCCAGCAGAACTAGGAAACAGCTCTCACCTTTGTCCCTAGCCTGCCAGAGATCATCGACCAGCGCGACCAAGGCAGTTTCAGTCCCATGATGAGGCCTGAATCACGACTGAAAGGGATCCAAATGGTCCGCTTTTTCCAGGTGTGCCTGGAGTTGTTCAGCAACCACTCGCTCAATCACCTTGCCCAAGAATGGAAGATTTGAGACTGGGTGATAGTTGGCCATATTAGCCGCGTCTAAAGATGTTTTTTTAAGAAGCGGTTTAATAACCGCCTTTTTCAGTGGGTCTGGGAAGGCTCCCTCACAGAGAGCATTCACCACCCTGTGAAGCCCATCTCCCAGCCCTTCCCGGCTAGTGGATTCCATGGTTTATTGATGTGCTGTGTGACAAAGACCTTCTTTTTGCCTGTCCTTCCTTTTGCACAGCACAAACAACTGGCTCTGGCATCTGCACATGCGTGGTCCAGTGCCGGAGGGCTTTGATGTTCCAAGGATCTCGGTCATCCTTTTCTCTTTGTGGGTGTTGGATAAGGTTTAAGGGGGGGTGGGGTGGATGGAGAGCTCTTACCAATAATGTGCTGCTCACTTCTAGCTTGGCTCAATGCTTGCGATGCAGACATCAGCTACAGGCACAGAAACTATGATGGCGACTTCAGAACTATTGTTTCTGCCCATACATACAAATTTTGCTTGATTAGTCCAGCTCAGAGGATTAATCTGCTAAGGATTCTTTCATCATGCAATTGCCTTACTTCTAGCTTTCCACAAGTGATTCTGGGGACAGAAGTTGTGGGAGGCTAAAGAGTTGCAGGGTGGGGAGAGAATGGTGGAAGAATCTCTAGGGATGCAAATGACCAGTCATGTAGGAGGAGGACCAGTTGTGGTTAAAAAGCCAAGCTGTGAGCTAGGATAGGAAGTTCCCAGTTCCAATCTTGCAATGGTCCTCCTTCCTAGGAGGTTTTCAAGCAGAGGTTGGATGGCCATCTGACATGGATGCTTTAGCTGAGATTCCTGCCTTGCAGGGGGTTGGACTAGATGACCATTGTGGTCCCTTCCAGCTCTACAACTCTATGATTCTATGCTGTTTCCCCAACAATCCCACAAACATTTCAGGACAAATCCTCCTCTTCATCACTGCTGCAATGCAACCTGCCACCTTGGCATTCTGTTAGTTTCACAGTCTGTTTACTCACCCCTGATAAATTTGTCTTCAGCACTCAGGGGGGGGGGGCAGAGTGAGGGGGTCTGTATCTTCCCTGGGCTGAATGACATGATTTTGACCCAACCCATTAATTAATAGCTCGTTAGGAGCCCAAATTTGTGATAGATCAGCAGTGGACTTGGCACACTGGCTTAATTTAATGATTTCTTGCATTACTTTGCTAATCATCTTTAGTCTGATTCAATTCATCTCAATGTGACTATGCTAATTTCTAATTAAAGCTGAAACACCAATGCTGCATATGAACTGCAGGCAACCGTCTTAAGGCAATGGCCAAGGATCCTCTTTTGCCGGCCAAGTTCCTCTCTGGGAAGGTGCATTTATGTGGTGATCATGCAAGCCGCTCCCTCTGGCCACTTCCTTCCTTCCGCTCCTTGCCTGCCGCTTGTCTTGGGGGGGGGGGGCAGAATGCAAATGGGTTTCAGCTGCTGAGCTTCTCAGGGAAGGCAGGAAACTTTGCGAGAAAAGTACGCCTGCTAATTCAAAACATTTATGTTAGCCGATATAAATTTATTTAGTGCCATAAATTACATAATTGAATTTTTATTTCCTTCATATATTTGAGTGAAATAACTAATATTTTGAGTCGGTTTGGCCTGCAGATGTCTTTCACAGGAACATATTTCCTGTAATATTATGCCTGTATAAAGCTGACATTTAAACGGTTTAATAAATGAGCAGTTGTTTGACTTGTTTCAGATTCAATACATTCTGGAATATTAATAAAATATATTTCATAAGGCAGCTCAATAGACCATCGCCATACAAAGACCATGATTTATTAGTGATACTTTTGCTATTAGGGAGGGACAGATACTCAAAATGTCATTAAGGTTAAAATAATAATCAATCACACTAATTAGACCCTATTTTTCATATGCAAATATAATTAAGCATACACTTCCCAATAAATTTAAAGAGAATTATTGGAGCGGCGGAAAGGGTGCTGGAGAAAGGGAAGGAGAAGGGGGGTCCCCTTTTGCACTAATGGAGCAACCGTTTCCCCACTTGAACATCCAAACAAAAACACTTTGTGTGTTTCCCAGTGTTATAAAATCATATTGGGGGGGGGGGTGTTGCAGGACACCATTATTAATGAACAGAGAGGGGTGACAGAATTTGACAGCTGCAATACCCAGAATCCTGTTCAATGCCATCTTCCCTGTCTCCCCACCCCTCCCGCTAGGACGTGACCCTGCCTGAAGGAAGGCTTAAGGATCTGCATATGCACAACAGTTAGCATAAACTCACACATTTCCCCTCTCCACCTCCCCTCCGCCCAGAACAAAACAATGTTTCCAGAAGAAGGGGGGGGGGAAACCGCCCAAATCCAAAGTGACACTTTTCTACTCAAGTTAATAATACAGCCTATTATATGTTCTCTTACCATGAAATCTCTATCCGCTGCCTCTGTATTAGAATTGCTAGTATCTCTCCGTTTTGGAATTGCTGTTTTATATCTTAGAACTGTATATGTCAGGACTGCTACCTTTTAATTAGAAATCCCTGTATTAGGTATGTTTTCCAGGTATATTTTCTGTATGAACCCTGTATGATCCCAACCCACCTGAACCTTGCCCTACTACCACCCTATACCCATTCAAGGACACACGGACAATAGAGGGATTAGCTGGAACAACTTTATTCAAATAAATTGCCATCCTCAACGTAGCCCACCCTTCCATGGCCTGGAGGAAAACACCTGCCGGGCGGACTTCCACCCCACGGAAATCGCCAGGAACTGCCCCACCTCTGCACCCATCTCGACTGATTGCCCTTCCTGCCAAACAACAGGGAGCACCATCAGCGATAGGAGAAGAGCGATTGACATCTCTCCATCTGAAAGGAAAAGTCATCTCCGCACCCAGCTAATCCGATCCCCCACCCGTCGCCCTTGTCTCCCCCTCCCTCCCAGTCCAGAGATTTCCATGCAGGGACAGGAGGGTATATAAGGGGACTTTACCATTTTCCGGGGTTCCTTCCTTCTTTCCAGAGGCAGGGACCCTACAGCTGTAGCTTTGCATTCTGCAATAAAGGGATCCGTTTGTTTTTCCTGACAGCATCGTGTGGTCTCTGTCATTTTCCCGGCGGAGCTGAACTTAGTGCAAATTTTGGAGCTTCCGACCCGCGTCTGTCCTTCTTAAAAGGCAACGCATTTTGGGGTACATTTTTTCATAACACCAGCATCAGGGAATAACGAGGCCTTCAGGGAAAAGCTGCTTTGGGGGAGCAGAGGAAAATTCTGACGTGCAGGAGCCATAATGAGAGGCCCCCATAGCAGCCACAGAACCATGGAGAATACAAAAATGCAGCCAGCTGTTCCGATCGTATGTATAACACCCACACACCCTAAACAGCAGCAACGCCATAACATACTACCCAATGCAGGCTTGTGATCACCTTATGCATTGTTTCCGGGGAGGAAGCTCAACAGACCTCAGATACATTGACTTCTGACTGCTAAAGTGCCGCTTGTAAAGCACATTGAGCTTTAGCGAAAGATCTTCAGCCAGCTGAAATGTAACCTTTAGCTTTTAATCAGAAGTGCAAGCAACCCAGCAAACGTGTGTTAATCATTAAAACTGCAAGCATGAAGTAGGAACCCCTTCAAAGAAAAGATGGGTCCATCCTCTGATTGTCTTCCTCATCCTCTCACTTCTTCCATGTTAATCATTCATAAACGATAGTAAAGCTTAAAAGCCTCATCAATACCTGACTCACAGAGCCAGGAGGGTCTGCCAGGCAGCATGGCACTCCAGCAGATGACACCATTACCGCCCGCGCTGAAAAAAATCCCAGACCTACTCTCCCTCTCCGCACATGACAGAGGTGGCTAAAAATCAACAGGGAGAGATAGAGGACTGCACAGGAGGAAGCTGCAAGAGATTTGTTTGCCCTAAGAAATAAATCAATCCATGCTACTGTTCTTCAGGGACAAAAATGGTTTAATCCATGGTTCAGAATAGAACTGGCATGGAAAACTGACAGAGAAAGGGCAGAACTCCTCAATGCCTTCTTTGCCTCAGTCTTCTCCAAAAAAGAAAACAATGCCCGACCTGAAGAATATGGAGCAGATGATTCAGCAGGGGAAACACAGCCCAGAATAAGTAAGGAGGTAGCACAATAATACTTGGCTAGTTTAGATGTATTCAAGTCTCCAGGGCCAGATGAACTACATCCAAGAGTATTAAAAGAATGGGCAGAGGGGATTTCCGAACCACTGGCAGTAATCTTTGAGAATTCCTGGAGAACAGGCGAAGTCCCAGCAGACTGGAGGAGGGCAAATGTTATCCCTATATTCAAAAAGGGGGAAAGAGAGGACCCAAACAATTACCGCCCAGTCAACCTGACATCAATACCAGGAAAGATTCTAGAGCAGATCATTAAGCAAACGGTCTGTGAGCACCTAGAAAGGAACTCTGTGATCACTAAAAGTCAGCATGGGTTTCTGAAAAATAAGTCATGTCAGACTAATCTGACTTCATTTTTTGACAGAATTACAAGACTGGTAGATTAAGGGAACGCTGTGGATGTAGCCTATCTTGATTTCAGCAAGGCCTTTGACAAGGTGTCCCATGATATTCTTGTAAAGAAGCTGGTAAAATGCGGGCTAGACAATGCTACCATTCAGTGGATTTGTAACTGGCTGGCTGACCGAAACCAAAGGGTGCTCATCAATGGCTCCTCTTCATCCTGGAGAGAAGTGACTAGTGGGGTGCCACAGGGTTCTGTCTTGGGCCCAGTCTTATTCAACATCTTTATCAATGACTTGGATGATGGGCTTGAGGGCATCCTGAGCAAGTTTGCAGATGACACCAAATTGGGAGGGGTGGCTAATACCCCAGAGGACAGGATCACACTTCAAAATGACCTTAACAGATTAGACAACTGGGCCAAAGCAAACAAAATGAATTTTAACAGGGAGAAATGTAAAGTACTACACTTGGGCAAAAAAAATAATGAAAGGCACAAATACAGGATGGGAGACACCTGGCTTGAGAG
This sequence comes from Zootoca vivipara, assembly GCF_963506605.1. Lineage (NCBI taxonomy): Eukaryota > Metazoa > Chordata > Lepidosauria > Squamata > Lacertidae > Zootoca > Zootoca vivipara. Next base: position 1,172,000 of record NC_083292.1, read on the forward strand.
CAGTACATGTGAAAAGGATCTAGGAGTCTTGGTAGACCACAAACTTGACATGAGTCAGCAGTGTGATGCAGCAGCTAAAAAAGCCAATGCAATTCTGGGCTGCATCAATAGGAGTATAGCATCTAGATCAAGGGAAGTAATAGTACCGCTGTATTCCACTCTGGTCAGACCTCACCTGGAATACTGTGTCCAGTTCTAGGCACCACAGTTCAAGAAGGATACTGACAAGCGGGAACGTGTCCAGAGGAGGGCAACCAAAATGGTCAAAGGCATGGAAACGATGCCTTATGAGGAACGGCTTAGGGAACTGGGTATGTTTAGCCTGGAGAAGAGAAGGTTAAGGGGTGATATGATAGCCATGTTCAAATATATAAAAGGATGTCATATAGAGGATGGTGAAAGGTTGTTTTCTGCTGCTCCAGAGAAGTGGACACAGAGCAATGGATTCAAACTACAAGAAAGAAGATTCCACCTAAACATTAGGAAGAACTTCCTGACAGTAAGAGCTGTTCGGCAGTGGAATTTGCTACCAAGGAGTGTGGTGGAGTCTCCTTCTTTGGAGGTCTTTAAGCAGAGGCTTGACAGACATATGTCAAGAATGCTTGGATGGTGTTTCCTGCTTGGCAGGGGGTTGGACTGGATGGCCCTTGTGGTCTCTTCCAACTCTATGATTCTATGATTCTAAGAGAAGACTCCCTGGAAAAGACCCTGATGTTGGGAAAGATGGAGGGCACAAGGAGAAGGGGAGGATAGAGGATGAGATGGTTGGACAGTGTTCTCGAAGCTACGAATATGAGTCTGACCAAACTGCGGGAGGCAGTGGAAGACAGGAGTGCCTGGCATGGTCTGGTCCATGGGGTCATGAAGAGTTGGACACGACTAAACGACTAAACAACAATAATTTATGAACTTGGAATATTACTGTTGCGTAATTTGAATACAATGCCTGTTCATAGATGTGCATACTATTGCATGCTATAATTTCATTTTTAAGGGTTCCTGTGTACCATCCTTTAAAATGATATCACAAACAAGAAATAAATTCTTTTCTGCAGCTGTGCTAACTATATGTACGCAAGGGATCCATCGCTCTCTCCTTGACACAACCCTCTGGGGATTTCACCTGGAGAGGCTTTGGCAGGCCAGACCTCTGTTGGAGGGGGTGTCAGAATGGGGTCTTCAAGGGAAAGTGGCAGTCACTTCCGTGCTGCTGTTAAGATTTCTTTTCTGGTGAAAATCAGTGACCCTGCATATTTGTGCAATTGCAGGACCAGTTCAGGCAAGACAAACTATGGAGGAGAAAAGGATTTCCCCCCTCGTTTTTTCATCATGGAGTTTTCTTCTAAATGGTTGCTTGTACATATCCATGGGCAATTGCCAGCCCCAGGGTCCCAGCAGAGGCCATTGCACACACAGAATAGGGGTTCATCATACTTGAATTGTCACTAAGATCCCTTTCTGTGTAAAAACAACTATAGCTTTCCTTTTTGTGTTTTCGTTTTGTATTCTTCATTTTGTATTTTGCAGTTTTTTGTATGTTATTTTGTGTTTTTTGTGTTTTCATTTTTGTATTTGTATGCTATAAATTGCTTTGTTTGGCATGAATGAATGTTTGGAATGGAGGGCATTATATAAATGTAATAAATAAATCAATAAATGAATGAATGAATGAATGAATGAAGACACGAAAGTTCCAGGCTGCAGAAGAGCAGCTGGATCTGTCCTTGAAAGCAACAGGAATGAATAGAAATTACAAACATGAATTTAAATCATAGAATTGTAGAGTTGAGAGGAAGCCTGAGGATCATCTAGTCCAGGCATCCCCAAACTTTGGCCCTCCAGATGTTTTGGACTACAATTCCCATCATCCCTGACCACTGGTCCTGTTAGCTAGGGATCATGGGAGTTGTAGGCCAAAACACCTGGAGGGCCACAGTTTGGGGATGCCTGATCTAGTCCAACCCCCTGCAAGGCAGGAATGTTTTTGCCCAGCGTGGGACCAAACTCACAATCCTGAAATTAAGCATCTTATGCTCCATGGACTATAACAATGAAAACTAACGTGGCTTTAATGAATAACTAAATGAATGAGATTTTAAATAATAAAAACAAATGATTAATGACAGGTGGGGCACCTTGTACGGCCCTGTTTTAGACAGGTGACAGAAGGGCTGCTGCTTCCCTTTCAGCAGAAAGGAAAACCACAAAGGCCTGGCTGGCTGCTTCTGAGCATATCCTGAGTGCCTTTATCCAAGCAGTGACCTCCCCCCAAACATCTGCGTTCAGGAGGCCAGGCTACCAGGTCACTGCAAATGGCCTTTGAGGTGACCAGCTTGAGCCTCATCACTTCACATTTGCTGCTGTTATCAAAGGACACCAGAGCCCAGGAAGAGCCCCTGCAGCAGCTGAATTAGACCAAAGTCCCATCTAGTTTAGCATCCTGACCTCACATTTGCCAACCAGGTGTCACTCTAAAACAGAATAATGTGTGTGCCCAGGAATTCCAAAGCATCCTGTTCACGAATCCATCTCTGCTTTCCACCGTCTCTGCCCACTGCTTTAGCAGTCTGGGCCCAGCCTTCCTTTGGAAATGGCTCCCCACTTTGTAAATATAACTTGGGCACCCCTCCTTTTCCCAACTTCTCCTTGCAAAACTGACACCAGGCATCATGATCATCACCATGAGAGGAGACTGCTGCCTTGCTTGGCACAGATGGCGGGAAGGAGGAGACTGTTTTCAGGCCTTCCCCAAGGGGCTCGGCACGTTTTGTTGCTCACACTGTCTTGTTAGACGTACAACAGCAGCAGGTCTCAGTGTTTTGGAGATGGGTGGCATCTTAGCTGCCTTGACAAGGTGTAACATCGGGAGGCGTGGGATGGGGTGGAACATGAGATGCAGTGGAACAGCAGCCCCCTCAGGGGGCCAGATTAAAGAGAAGATATGGAAATGGGATTAAACTCAATATGCCAGGAAGTTTGGAAAACTCAGCAGTGGCCAGAGGATTGGAGATCAGTCTACATCCCAATCCCAAAGAAGGGCAGTGCCAAAGAATGCTCCAACTACCCCACAATTGCACTCATTTCACACGCTAGAAAGGTTATGCTTAAAATTCTACAAGGCAGGCTTAAGCAGGCTAAAGCTAGAGAGTTCCAGAAAAACGTCTACTTCTGCTTCATTGACTATGCAAAAGCCTTTGACTGTGTCGACCACAGCAAACTATGGCAAGTTCTTAAAGAAATGGGAGTGCCTGATCATCTCATCTGTCTCCTGAGAAATCACTATGTGGGACAAGAAGCTACAGTTATGGAACAACTGATTGGTTCAAAAATATGGAACAACTGATTGGTTCAAAATTGGGAAAGGAGTACGACATGTTCGCAAGTGGAAGACAGGAGTGCCTGGCGTGCTCTGGTCCATGGGGTCACGAAGAGTCGGATACAACTAAACGACAAAACAACAACAATGGAAATGAGGATGGGGAAGGAAGGTGGGGAGAGGAGGTGGGGAGAGAATACACCTGTTATTTCATGCACATCCATGCCTGAAGCTTCAGGCTGGGCCCTGTTTGGATCTGAGCTAGCATAATACAAGAGATGGGGTTGTTTTCCTGCCTGTAACCAAGAGGGAAAACACAGCAGCTTTCCAAGGTGGCTTTTGTAGAGCGAATGAGCACAGTCTCCTTCAGCAGTGCACCACAGCGTGAGATTCAGGCAATCATGGGCTCCTTCCCCATCCCGGTGCCCTCCAGGTGATTTTGGACTGCAGCTCCCATCATCCCTAGCTATCAAAGTTATGCTTTCATCAGCCCTGGCATCATGTGGCAGTGATGGTCAGGGAGTTGGAAGACAACATTGTTTCAATGGTCTTGGGTTCCACATCCTTGGTTTAAATCAGTCTTCCACAACTTGGAGTCATTACAGGAAGAGAGCTGGGTTCAAATCCCCACTCAGTAATATAATCATAGAATTATAGTTGGAAGGGACCCCCAATGGTCATCTAGTCCAACCCTGCAATGCAGGAATCTCCGCTAAAGCATCCATGGTAGGTGGCCATCCAACCTCTGCTTAAAAACCTCCAAGGAAGGAGAGTCCACCATCTCCCAAGGGAGACCGTTCTACTGGAGCAGCAACTTCATCAGGGAAGAAAGTTTCCCCTAATGTTGAAAAACTCCTTCTTGTACATTGAAGCCATTGGTTTGAGTCCTACCCTCCAGAGCAGGAGAAAACAATCTTACTCCATCTTCCACGTGACGGCCCTTAAGATATTGGAAGATGGCTATCATATCTCCTCCTTCCAGCTTGTCAATATCCCTCCTAAATTGTGGTGCCCAGAACTGGACACAGTATTCCAGGTGTGGTTTGACCAAGATTTTAAAGCATTAGAATTGTTTTGCTGCTGCATCACACTGTTGACTCATGTTCATCTTGTAGCAATCCAGGTGTCCCCCATCTTATATTTGACTCTCAGCAGGCCAGCTGTAACAGGGGATTACACAAATCAGTGGAGGGGGAGGGCTTAGGCTGTTAGCTGTGACAGCTCAGTGGGGTTCCTGTTGCTGCTGCATTTGGGCTGCAGACAGTGAGCAGGACACAGACTCCTTCTGACACTTGAAGTGGGGGGGCAGCAGTGTGTGGGTGTCCAGCATCACAGCCTTAACTTCCACTCGCGCCATGGAGAGGCTCCAGCTTGCCATGTTTGGGCCCCAGGGAGCCTCCATGGCTAAAAGACGCTGAACCAGCCCTGCTGCAAACGAGCCTATTAACCTGACTTGCTCTGGGCCTGGGGCAAAGCCAGCGGCTCTGCAGCTCTCAGGCAAGATGAAAGGCTGGTGTAACATCCTCATCTGCAAGTAACGCCAGCCATGGAGGATTCTGATCTGATTACGAAACAGGAGGGCCCAGCTAGCCCAGGAGAACCAGGAGGTGCTGGGGAAGCAGAAGGCACAGAGCAAAGCTGGCCCCTGTGCCCACGTGGGAGTGCAGGATTTGCTTATTAGCCTCCACTGCGCAAGAGTGGGAGGGGAGAAACCCCTGCAAGCCTGGGGTGGCCCGGCCAGTCTTGTGTGCAAGGTTAATTGGAGGAGGAACCTGGGCCAGGTGCAATTACGAGTTTCCTGCCTCTGGTGTCACCTGGGGCCATGTGGATCTGCAGCACAGTAACAGGATGGGGCCCAGATCAGCCGCTGGACTCAGCTAACAGCTGAAGAGTCTCCTTCAGACCTCACTTGCCGGCTTCCTCCATTAGAAAACTTGCTACGAGAGGCTTGATGAGGTTCAGCTGCAAAGCAGGCAGAAATTCAACACATGTGGCTTTCTCCCACATGTGCATTTCCACAACAAGCAATGGGCAGGTCCTCCATATGGAGGGAGAGACGCTCCTCTTTCTAGGACTGGATTACTACAAGTTCTTGTGTTAGGAGAAAAGATTCTCCCTGTCCACTTTCTAAATGCCATGCGTAATTTATAAACCTCTATCATGTTGCCTCTAACTCCCTTTTCTCTAATCTAAAACATCCCAGGTGTCTGCAGTGTTTCCTCATGGAGGAGCTTCTCCATCCCCTCGATCATTTTGGTTGCCCTTTTTCTGAACCTTTCCCCACTCTACAGTGCCCTGTTTGAGGTGAGTTGTAGACCGGGAGGCAAGCTCAGAGTTGGGGCACCCTGTGCACAGTGACCCCCCCCCTCCCCTGCCGGCACATCCTGCTGCCATCGCAAGAAGCTCAAAGGCGTTTCCTGGCCTCTATGCCAGAAGTGGCCTCCAAGGGAGAGTGAGGCAGAAAGTGCCACTTTGGTTCCATTGCCAATGAGCTGAGACGCTTACAAATCATGGGCACCGATTCCCTGTCCTGCTGTGCCCCCTGACCTTTCCACCTTCCTCCTGGCAGAAAGCAGAAGGTCAGAGCCTTTGTGTGGCAAGAAGCCCAAGCAGCAAGCGCAGTGATGTGGCAGAGCAGGTGGGTGTTGTGTGTGCGTGTTCGGAGCCTGCGCAGGTGGAAGGAGCATGGAGCATGGAGCATCTCCCGGCTTGCTCCCAACCTGAATAATTCAGCACGGTCTGGTCTCGGGGGCCCCATCGTCTTCCGCGAAGGCAAATGAGCAACCCGGACAGCCTGTTAAGAGGGCCCCAGCCTGCTGCCACTTTCGGTAAATCAGGATTAATGAGACGGTGGAGGAATCTCAAAGCCCAGCACAGCTCCGACTGGCAGCTTTCTCGCCAAGGCAACCCAGCTCTGAAGTGGCTGCTGCTGACTGGATATCCTCAGGCACTCTCTGAACTACCTGTCAGCAACAGGATAACTAGATATCACCGGCCTCCTCTCTGCCCCGCCCTCCCCACTACCAGTCCAGGCTCCTCTCCAGACGTGGCCTCAGGCAGAAGCCCCCAAACTGCCCCACTTTTAGGGGGAGATCACCGCAGCCACCTCTGAAATCCAGCCTGCCTGCCTTTCCAGATGAGCAGCAAAAGACCCCACCTTGTCTGCACAGTTCACACTGGGGGGGGGGGGACAAGGGGGTTAAGTGGCTGGTGTTCCTACCCACTCCCCACCCCCATGACGGAAGTAGTGGCTTATATGTGCTGCTTGCATTGAGCAGGCCAGGGAGAGGCTGCCTCGGAAAGGGACACCAGCCAAATCTTTCTGCGCAGGAAGTGGCAGCACTCCAGAGCCTTTTGGGTGGGAGCTGTTGGTTCAAGGAAAAAACGGTATGTAAAAGGATAAATTCCTGGATGCCAAGATCCAGGTTTGGATCTTTGGTGAGAAAACCACAAAATGAGGGCTCTGTGCAAGAGCTAGGGCAGGCATCCCCAAACCTCGGCCCTCCAGATGTTTTGGACTACAATTCCCATCTTCCCTGACCACTGGTCCTGTTAGCTAGGGATCATGGGAGTTGTAGGCCAAAACATTTGGAGGGCCGCAGTTTGGGGATGCCTGAGCTAGGGTGACCTTGCTATCTCTGAATTGGCAGGCAGTTAAGCATGGAAATATAGGCTGTTGGACCTTGAAAATGTGCCCTTGGGAGTTTCAAAACTTTCCTCTTCCACTAGCATAGAGAAAGACCAAACATTTGGTACGTTTAAAATGTTTTACTTACAAACTCTTCAAAGATCAGGTTAATGTGCTTTTCTATGCAAACTTGCACAGGCAGTAAAACCTGGCTTAATTACTACAGGGTAAAAGTTCATAAATTATTGCTATAGGAACTCAAAAGAGTGGCTTGTGAGAGCCATGCATTGAGCTAAACAAGTTGACCTTGTCTGGTAGAGGAAGGGGAACAAAGGCTTGATTACCTAATCCCTTCCAATATGAGGTAAACCTGGCAGGACAGCTTACTCTATGGTTTTAACCCCTTCATACATTAATTAGACTTAAGCATGTTGGTTGGTTATATGAGGCTGGTTATCCCACGGGAGCTGGGGGCAATGATTCAATTGCGGGTATTGCTTGTTGGTAACAATAAACTTTATACACAAAGAACAGTAAACTGCACATGTGGACACATCCCATTCTTAGCCACTGGTGCAATGTGGCATAAATTTTGAAGATGATCCTCTACCACTTGCTGCAAGAAGAGTCCCAAAATGCAGGCAGCTGTGTTGATCTCTCGATATATACATCCATATGCACCCAAAGAGCACTAGCACACTGCATGACAAGACCCAGTTTATGAGGACCAGCAGACACTCCTAGAAACTGCTCTGAGGGTTTGGGGGGGGTATTTTACAACCAAGTGGCATATAAATTTCATGAAATAGATAAGCAAATATAAAAGATGAAAGAGGGAAATACAATTTGCAAAGCATGCTGCATGCCAGCAAAAGCTCTTTCACCAGGTGAAATGCAGCAGGTCACTTTAAATTTGAAATTCCAAACTAGCCTTGCAAAGAAGTTACCATTTAACCTGCTGGTATGAAGTAGAAACCTCCTCAAAAGATCCAGCCACTCCCTGCCCCCCACCCACATTCTCAGACTTTCTCTATCTTGATTTGCAACCCATTATAGGAACATTTGAAAGCCTTGTTATCACCGCATCTTCTTGCCAGAGCAAGGAGGGTCCACCAGCTATCCTGGTGACATCAGGAAGATGTAGAAGAAGAGCCCTACAGCTGAGCTCCCCTCCCCATTGCCCCTCCACTGCCGATACTGGTTTCAGCTTCCCAGCTGGGCCGTGTAAACGGACCCAGAGTCATGAGGAAATGCTAGTTTGCCGACCCATTTTGCCTCCATCAAAAATGTGTCCAGCCCGTCCTTCAGCCACTTGTTCACTATCTGTCATCCTTCATCTCCCCATTACCTTCATCGCCAGCTCCAGGTGATTCATCTTATGGTTAATAAACAAATAAGTTTCTCTCACACGCTGCTGCTGTTTTCAAGCAAGACAAATGGAGAGGAGACCAAGAACCTTGTGCTGAGATGCTGGCGAACTCTGCATTTGGTGTAGAAAGTGATAAGGAAAGAGACTGGAAGCAATTGTCACTGGCAGATCTACAACACAGGGACGGGGAAAGCGGAAGGGAGAATGGAATTCACTAGAGATGCCAGGCAGAGATGGCCAAGCTGCTTCAGCTCCAGGCTGGCAGGAAGGGTGGAGCCCAGGGAGCCTTGGGGCACTGGTGGGTGGGTAATGATGCCAGCACACTCTGGTGCACCTGTGCCAGCTGTGGGGAGCCATGCCCAGCAGTTTTCTTATTATTTGTCTATACATGCATACCTTTCCAAACACAATATGTTCTCTAGAAAACATTTGTTAGGCAAGCGTATCGAGTCAATGATTTCCATTGATCCCTGGGGTGAGATTTCTAATACAGTCACAACCACAGAAATGACTGGGAAACCTAAGAAAACATTGCAAAAGGCAAACAGAGGGTGAAAAAATGCTCTCTTATATGTCTGATCTCTTCTGCTCCCTCCCTACTCCCTCCCACCTTGGTTTCTGGTGAAATGGCTGCCATGGACCAGCATAACACCCAAAAGTAAGGCTTGCTTAAGGCTGCTTATTTCTTTACAGTATTACACACAGGTCCAGCTGTTTGGATATCTGAATCTGCAATGTGCATTGTGAGATTTGGGTACTACGGTAATTCCTTGTGTTTGGATAAGTGAATTTTCATATTGTGAGCATTTGAATAGCGAGACCTGCATGCACAGCATAGAAATCCAAAGAATTCTAAGAATTACATACCCGGTAATACAATGCAGGTTCTCATAAGTGCAACAGCATTAAAGGGGGGGGAAGCAGGGTATCTGAAATACAAAAAGACTGCACGAATCCCAGATCTTCTGTCAGTCCTGGCCACCCACAGAAAATGACAGACCCTCCTGGCTCTTACTTGGGAGCTTCCCTTTCCCCTCCCATTCTCTCACCCTGAGAGCTCCACTTCCCTGTTTCTCAATCAGGGTCCTTCAATAATCTATCTGCCACTTCCATGGGGGTGCGGCCCTTGGCTCCAGTGGCATCCCAGAGGGGTTAATTCCCCCACCCCATGTCTTCCCCACAAGATGACTCTCACTGGCATTGACACTCAAGAGAGCAGGGGAGCCCCTGAGGGGTTGCAGTCTATGGGTCCAAATCCCCCCCCCCCCAATGAGGGAGCTATTTCAAACTGCTAACTTCTGTGAAATGAGGAGGAATGAAAACTGCCTTCCTTTCTATTTGGAGGCTCTTCAACTCCACATAACACTTTCTCAGCGTACATTTACTTTTTTTAAAAAAGCAATCAATCCCTATACTTAAAAATGCAGGATGTGAACAGAGCAATCTGGTTTTTGCAAGCCACATATCACACAGCTGTGCTCATCGAGGGAGCCAGGATCTGGGAGTGGCTCCTCGCTGAGCATACACTCTGTGGGAAATATAGCTTTGTTTCTGTGCAAATGGGTGGAACAGTCCCCTGCGCCTGGCAGAAGGTTGCTACCACTGAGGAGCAAAAGATGGAATGAAGTTTCACAGTTTCAAAATACAGCATAGTTTTGTAATTCAGAAATGTTGAATGCCACTTTAAAGTTTGAACTCAGAGGAACTTTTGACATACTCTTTCAATGTTTTGACTCTTAAGTAAAAAAAAAAAAATGTTCAGCAATGCTATGCATACTAGTGCCAGTGCTTTTTTCAAGAAAAAATAGGTGCCAGTAGTCACCATGAAGTTGTTACAGTAAGTGCCACATGCTTTAAAAACAAAAAATGAGGTTTAGGCGGGCAGGAGTAAAAAAGAGAGCAGGAAAATGGGGGGGGGAGCAGAAGGAAAGGGAGTCTAACAACATTCTGTTTTTTCCATGATGACTTAAAATGCTTTTTTCTTTTTCTTTTTTTGAAATGTCAAATGCCAAATTCTTTTCCTTCCCTTTCCTTTTCCCATTCTTTGCACTTGGGGCTCATCCACACTTTCGCTTGACCTGCATTTTGATTGCATCATGTCCTGATTAATTCTCTCAGCTCTAATAGCTTTCCTTTTTGCTCCACGGCTATGCCTTGTGAAAATCCCATCTTACCCGTGGAATGAGATCTTATCAGATGCAAGGAAAGCCCAGCGAGAGATTTTGCTTAACTGAGCTTCAGTTCAGCTGGTAAGATCAGATTTTTGCAAGGCAGAGCTGCCGAACAACAAGAAAAGCTCTTGGATCCGGGGAAACTAATCAGTACAGTAGATGAGCAACATAGGGATGAAGGGAAAGTGTGGATAAGCCCTTAGTCTGCCTGTTAGGTGATCCAGCCCTGGGCCTGATCCAGCAACCAGGTTCTCCTTATGCCCAGGTGTGGCTCATGCTGCAAGCATCTCCTCCTTCCTTGGAAGTGGGCAGCATTTGCATCCAGAAGGCTTCTGCAGGACTTCACTCAGGAAACACTGGCCACAGCCAGGCGAGCTTGGAGGGGCAATCCCTCCTAAAGGGCTGAGGTGGAGCAGATGCACAGTGAGCCACAGAACCCTGCCGTCTCCCTTGGGTGTGCAAGAGCTCCACACAGGATGTCACCTCCCCGCCTGCCCCCCCCCTGCGCGCTTGCTGGGTGACGGCCGCAGCAGCAGCTTGATTGGGATGCAGAGCCTCGCTTCTGCCTCGCTCCCTAATGAGACAAAATAAATTTACGCCCATGTCGTCGCCAGGCCCCCCTTCCCCAAAGCAGAGGCAGTTTTTACGCTAGTTTAGACAACCTCCGATCTCGCCCGCGCCATGCTTGCGAGCTGCCTGCATTTTTATGAGCTGACTTGTTATATGCCAGCAGAGTATGCAAAATATGTCAGGCCCAAGCGGAGATTGGAATCGAAATGACTCTAATTATGTGTAATAATTTTTGCATTCCTGCATAAAACAATGTTTGGCTTTTTATAAGAGAGAGAGAGAGAGAAAAATAAGGCCTGTGCAATAGTTAAAAGACAAATCATTTAGTGTGGAGACTTTATTAGAGCAACTCCTTCCACAGGCAGCCCTGGCAGTCATTTGGCCATGGCTGCCAAGCACTTTTCATCCTAGCACTGGAGGAGGAGGAGGAGGAGGAGGAGGAGGAGGAGGAGGAGGAGGAGGAGGAGGAGGAGGAGGAGGAGGAGGAGGACTCTGGGACAGAGAGTCCACTCTTGTGCTCGGATCCTGCTTATGGGTTTCTCACAACTGGCATCTGGTTGGCTGTTGTGAGAAGAGGATGCTGGACTCAATGGGCCATGGACATGATCCAGCAGGCTCTTCTTAGGTTCTTACAGGGCAGGGCATCCCTAATGGTCAGAGCCTTGATGTGCTGCTGTGCCTGCTGCATCCAGCAGGGTGCTGCTCCCTTGGGGTGAGGCCAATGGCTTGGGTCATTGACTGGTCAAGCAGGCCAGGCTGCGCCCAGCAGGGAAGGCAGACGTAGCATTTTAAGCCCAGTGCTCCTTTTCAGGGGTCAATCAAGGGCATGCAGTACCAGCACCTCTTTTTGGTTGATGTTAAAAAGTGTGGCATTTACTGTTAACAACTTCATGGTGAGTACCGGCACCTATTTTTCTAGAAAAAGAGCATTGCTTAATTAAGGGTCCCCAAACTAAGGCCCGGGGGCCGGATGTGGCCTAATTGCCTTCTAAATCCGGCCCGCGGACGGTCCAGGAATCAGCATGTTTTTACATGAGTAGAATGTGTCCTTTTATTTTAAAATGCATCTCTGGGTTATTTGTGGGGCATAGGAATTCATTCATTATTTTTTTTCAAAATATAGTGCGACCCCCCCACAAGGGCTGAGGGTCAGTGGACCGGCCCCCTGCTGAAAAAGTTTGCTGACCCCTGGGTTAAGCCAATGACTCTGTGCTGGAGCACACAACTGTGTTTTGGGGGGGGGGGGGGGGCTGGGAGCTTGCAACAAACTTAAATTAGCAACAGAGGACACCTTCACCTCGTTGTGGCTCCCCTTTATCACATATATACAACTCAACAAGACAATGACCAATATGGCTGATCTGACCCACAACACACCCAGCCTCACACTCACACATACATACAAACAAACAAACATGCTGTACTGCAACCAGCTGAATGCTCTGGACCCTCTAATCCACGGGTGTCAAACACAAGGCCCGGGGGCCAAATCCGGCCCGCCAGACCTCGTCATGTGGCCCGCCGAGTGCCCCAGCCAGCGGGACCCAGCAGCGGGACCTTGCTGCTGAAGCACCACGCCGACAAAGCGCCAACAAACAGCTGGGGCCGGGGGGGTAGAAAGGCGGCCAGATCAGCGCTGCGTGGAGCACCCCGAGCCACAGCAGGAGAAGGAGGAGGCAGCTTGCCGGGTCAGCACCCGGCAGCGCCGCACGGAGAGTCCCGAGCCTCTGCGATGCAGCAGTGCTCTGTAGCACTTTGAATCCTCCTCCTCCTGCCACGGCTCGGCGCCTGGAAACGGCTGCTGCTGCTGCTGCTGCTGCTGCTGCTGCTGCTGAAGCACAGACAAGGCACCCAGCAGCGCCGTGTGGAGGAGGAGGAGGATTCAAAGTGCTACAGAGCACTGCTGCGTCCCAGAGGCTCGGGACTTTCCGCACGGCGCTGCCGGGCACCAACCCGGCAAGCCGCCGCCTCTGCCTCCTCTTGCCTCACCTCCTCCTCCTCCTGCCGCGGCTCAGCCTCATGAACGTGAGCTCAGCAGTGGCTCAGCCTCACGAACGTGCAACTCTGAGGCTTTACGCACTTCTCCTAAAACAGACACCCGCTGCCTCACGCTGCACGGGAAATGCTTTTTGCCCCTGGGTCCCTTCACACTCTTTTCTGGCACTGAATCAAGGCGGCGACCCCCCCCTTCCCTTTCTTTCTTCCTCTCTCTCTCGTTCTTATTCTTTCTTTCCCTCTCCTTCCTTCCTTCTTTATCTCTGTCTTCTCTCCCTCTTTCTTTTTCTTTCCTTCTTTATTCCCTTCCTTCTTTCCTACTCTTCTTTCTCTCCCCTCTTTCCTTCCTCTCTCCCTCCTGCTCCCTCTTTTCTTTCTTTCTTTCTTCCTTACTTCCTTCCTTCCTTCCTTCCTTCCCATCTTTCTTCCTCTCCCTCATTCTTATTCTTTCTTTCCCTCTCCTTCCTTCCTTCTTTATCTCTGTCTTCTCTCCCTCTTTCTTTTTCTTTCCTTCTTTATTCCCTTCCTTATTTCCTACTCTTCTTTCTCTCCCCTCTTTCCTTCCTTCCTCTCTCCCTCCCACTCCCTCTTTTCTTCCTTCCTTCCTTCCTTCCTCCCTCCCCTCCCTCTCCCTCTCCCTCTCCTCAGAAACATAGGATGCTGCTTTATACTTCTGGCCCTTAAACCCTGGAACCAGGAGAACAGCTCCAGTGAGTCAACCTCAGCTAGTCCCTTTGGTGAAGGGTGGTGGCTCACTGGCAGAACATCTGTCCTGCATGCAGAAGGACCCCAGCATCTCCAGGTACCAGTAGCTCTGCAAAGCTCCTGCATGAAACCCTAGCAAGCCTCCACCACCCAGTGCAGTTACCAAAAATCATTTTTCAATAAATTGTACAATAATTGTACATTTGAATATCTACTTGCCATTATTCTGACTATGTTAGTTATTACTTACATTATTACAAAAAACAGTAATAATTGAATGCAGTGACAATAATTTATGATAATAAAGAGTGGACACATAGTCCTACAGATACAACCGGCCCTTTGAGGGTGACCAAACTGCTGATGCGGCCCCCGATGAATTTGAGTTTGACACCCCTGCAGTCTAATCTCTCACAATGCCAATAGCTATAGCTATATATATTTATATATACCTCATATAATCGCTATACAATAGAATGAAGGAACATTACCCCCTCCCTACCTCCCCCCCCCCCATATTGTCTCATACCAAACGTAAACAAACCATGAAAAAGGCTCTATGAATCAAAAATGGAGGCGCTCTGTGCACTTTTCCTTGTTTATTTTCCTTGTTTTGTAACACAAGAAAATCTTCAAAAAACATAATTAAAAGAAATGATATTATTATTAATCTATAGCTCCATACATCCACAGAAGACGTTGCCTGCCCCATCTCTGTATGATCTGTGACTCTGGCAGCCCAGATGAGTGATTTAACCCTGAAAGACACAAATAATGCTTCAGTATATACAGTGGTACATTGGTTGTCGAACATAATCCATTCCAGAAGACCGTTTGATTTCCGAAATGTTCGACAACCGAGGCGCAAAGTCAATGAAAATTGAAAAAAACACAGTGGAAGCCATTTGACTCCCAAGGTGCGTTTGAAAACTGAAGCATTCACTTCCAGGTTTTCAGCGTTCAAAAACTAAAATGTTCAGCTTCCAAGATTCCAAGACGCTCGAAAACTGAGGCACCACTGTACACCACTGTACATTCAAAATTAAACTGCACCCTGGTATTCTTTTAAAAAAATAAAGCAGTCAAACACACCCAATGCAGTTTAGAATAATAGAATCATAGAATAGAATCATAGAATCATAGAGTTGGAAGAGACCACAAGGGCCATCCAGTCCAACCCCCTGCCAAGCAGGAAACACCATCAAAGCATTCCTGACAGATGGCTGTCAAGCCTCTGCTTAAAGACCTCCAAAGAAGGAGATTCCACCACACTCCTTGGTAGCAAATTCCACTGCCGAACAGCTCTTACTGTCAGGAAGTTCTTCCTAATGTTCAGGTGGAATCTTCTTTCTTGTAGTTTGAATCCATTGCTTCTGGAGCAGCAGAAAACAACCTTTCTCCCTTCTCTATATGGCATCCTTTAAAATATTTGAACATGGCTATCATATCACCCCTTAACCTTCTCTTCTCCAAGATAAACATACCCAGCTCCCTAAGCCGTTCCTCATAAGGCATCGATTCCAGGCCTTTGACCATTTTGGTTGCCCTCCTCTGGACACGTTCCAGCTTGTCAGTATCCTTCTTGAACTGTGGTGCCCAGAACTGGACACAGTACTCCAGGTGAGGTCTGACCAGAGCAGAATACAGTGGTACTATTACTTCCCTAGATCTAGATGCTATACTCCTATTGATGCAGCCCAGAATTGCATTGGCTTTTCTAGCTGCTGCATCACACTGTTGACTCATGTCAAGTTTGTGGTCTACCAAGACTCCTAGATCCTTTTCACATGTACTGCTCTCAAGCCAGGTGTCACCCATCCTGTATTTGTGCCTTTTATTTTTTATTTTGCCCAAGTGTAGAACTTTACATTTTTCCCTGTTAAAATTCATCTTGTTTGCTTTGGTCCAGTTGTTTAATCTGTTAAGGTCATTTTGAAGTGTGATCCTGTCCTCTGGGGTATTAGCCACCCCTCCCAATTTGGTGTCGCCTGCAAACTTGATCCGGATGACCTCAAGCCCATCATCCAAGTCATTGATAAAGATGTTGAATAAGACTGGGCCCAAGACAGAAGCCTGTGGCACTAGACACTAGAGAATCCCAAAATCTTCAAATACTCATCCTTTTCTTGTAGTAGGTCAGCAAGATATTTTAATGATCTGGACAGGGAGAGAGGCATATCGCCCAATTGGTGCCCTGCTGCATGAAACGCTTCAGGCTTTGCAGAACCTCTGGTAACTCACAACTAAGTGGCCCCAAACCAAACCTCGACCGGTAAGCAGACCCTCTCATGTTGTCATTGCCATGGAGATGGCTCAGTCGCTGGAGCATGAGACTCTTAATGTCAGGGCTGTGGGTTCGAGTCTCATGTTGGGCAAAAGATTCCTGCATTGCAGGGGGTTGGACTATTTGACCCTCATTATATGATTCTATGATCAATGCCTTCCCTTGAGAGTAAGACTTGCTGAATACAGTTAGAGGAGCATCTCAGCTGATGGAGGGTGGGCAGGGCAGGGGGTATAGAGACAAAGAACGTGCACTGGAAAGAATCACCAATATGTCATATTTACATAAAATATTAATTTGAAAGCCCAGGTCTGTTTCCTTGGCGTCTTTTGGCTAATCCACTATTTACAGTAATGGCTAAGATGCTTGAATTGTTTCAATAGCTAGAGAACACTTTGGCAATTTTTAAAACAAGAGACGTGGCACATTTATGGCACAATATCTCTGTCGCTGTGCATAATGCATGCTCACAATACGCACTGAATTGTGTTTAGATTACGATGCGGGTGAAATATTGCTGAACAAGATGAGCATTATAGCATTATGATGCACATTTGATTAGAGGAATTTGCACTTCACTGGGATCCAAGGCTGCCTCTTGATGTTTCCCAGGCTAACAAGGTGCTCCTCCAGTGAGCGGCTGCCGTCTCAAGTATGGGAGCAGTGCAGGCCCCGAGGCAAACTGGGCTGCCTGCCTGCCCTTTGCCCTCCAAACTGCCAGCCCCAGCAAGAAGGCCACCTTCTGCTGCCTACCAGATGCCTCTTCGCAAAGCCAGCTCAGCTCCACACAGGCTGCTTCCAGGGCTCCAGCATCAGGCAGAACACAGTTAAGTCTCGCTCATTCTCGTTCTTGCTCTCTCTTAATGAACATGAGTCTGGTTCTGCTGCTAACAAATGCTAGGAATTTGTGCAGCTAAAACAGCCATTATTTGCTGCAATTTTTTTTACAAAAAGGCGAATAGTTGATAACTAATTGGCCTGGAACAGCAAAGAGCGTAATAAAATCATTCTCTCTCAAAATGAGTTTATGGAGTGGGAGTTAAGTATCTGATGAAAGGGGGTTAATTGCCTCCCACTATAATGCATAGCAGTAGCTTGTCCATTGGGGTCAACTAGCCAGTCCTGCAGCCTGTCCCACAAGCCTTTACCTGCAGAGCCTGTTCTCGCTCTGTCTCTCAGTCTCCGCTCTTCGCAGGCACACCGTGAGTAGGCTGCTACAGCTGCCCTGCTCATTCCCAGAATGAAACTGGAGCCAATATATATACATGCAAATAAATGTACACAGCAATTTCTTTCCTCCTTTCAGGAATAGGGAAGCCAAGGGAAGCCACTGTTGGTTGGCAAAATTGGGGAACCCCATCAGGAATAAATAATAACAATAATTCTTACCACAACTGCAAATGTTTTTGAATGGCCAAAGCACTTTCTGAACATTATCTCCTTGCAATCCAGGGGTGGGAGCCAGAGGTGGCTGGGCTCCCCCCATCTGACCACTGGCCACACTTGCTGGGGCTGGCAGGAGTTGGGCATCCAAGAACCAACATCAAGTGGCTGCTATAGTTGGTTGCTGTAGTTGTAGTTGGCAATCTGGTATTGCCAAGAAGGGTGGACTATAAGTGATTGATTGATGAATGAATGAGAGTATTATCACACCCATATTTCAGAGGGAAAGACAGAGGTTGAGAGTGAGTGACCGGGCCAGACTTTTGGGATACATGCCATGAAATGTTTCCTAACCTGTTTCACAACCTCCCCACAACTTGTGCAGACTGTTCACAGAAGCATCAAGTTCAGGGGGGGGACCCTCAGGCCCAGAGACAAAATTCCCCCTGCCTGCCCCTTGGGACTCTGCCCCACTGTGTCCTCGGATGATACCTCTTGCTCATGTCAATGGAAGATGGAGAGTGGGGTGTGCCTGGGGTAGGTGGTCCCAGGAAGGGACCACAAGGGAATGTGGTGCTGAGGCTCATCCCAGCCTACTCCAACCACTTGCTTCCTACTGGGACATCAAGGGAGAGATTGTTGCCCTCCCCCAACCTGGGCAGCTGTCCAGTTGCTGCGTGGCAACCTCCAGCAGGGAAGAGCATGCCACCCCTGCAAGTCATTCAAAGGCCTGAGCAAAGGAAATGGCATCAGGCTGGGGTTCTGGCAGAGCACACCAGAGGGGTCATTCAGCACGCAGGGCACCACAACGAAGCAGGCCCTGCCACTCGCCAGCCACCTTGTGCAAAGGCAGGGAGCGCAGAACAGGGCCAGAAGACCACCCCACCCATGAGAGGTCGACGCAGAGGAAGGTCTCACAGGCCAGGGCTGCCTCCTCTCCAGGTGCCAGGCACTGGCTGGAAGGCTTGCCGTCTGCTCCATGTTGGCAATTGCCAGAGAATGTCCAATACAGTCAAGGCTGCCAAGAAGCCCAGTGTCATCTCAGGGGCAAGGAGAAAGAAGTCCCTCCCCCCAGTGGAACGGTGTTCCTTCTGCGGACAGGGGGGGGGGGTGACAGGAGTGGGGAGGGTCCGCAGCTCATGGGCTTGTGAGGGTGGGGAAATGAAGCATCTTCAGGGAGCCAGGGTGGGGCGGAGGCTGAAGCCCATGGCTTATGGTTTGGGACCTGGTACAGATGAACGAGCTTAGCTGGCCCTCCAGGCTGGCCTAACTGTCCTTGGCCGGTGGGTGGGGCTGGGACCTTCCTTGACCAGTGTTAAGAGCCCAGCTTCCCCCACCCCAGCGCACGGTGTGTGAAAGGACAAGCAGCTCCAGACATGAGGCGCAGGCCACAGCCTCCAACTGGGAGCAGTGGGGAGGGGGAGACAGTACAACTCCAGCGCAGGTGAAGGGGGACCCCGTGTGGAGAGTCACTGCTTCTGAGCCAGCAGAGAAAAGAATGCTCCTGCGGAGGGGGGGGGCAGCTAGCAGGCTTTGCTGGAAGGAGGGGCTCCGTGCACAGGGAGGTTTCCTCTCCCGGCCTTTGCTGGGCTGGTGGACTTTCCTATCTAGACAGAGCTTATGGCTTGACTTTTGCTTCCTCTTGGAATTGTTATTGAAATGCGACCATTAGGTCATTCAATGCCTTGTGACTGAAATGCTCGCTGGGTCCTTGCTTTTAATGTCTGGTGTTGTTGCCCCAAAGAAACACAAGTTCTTCCCTGGAAAGGTGTGATTTCCAGGGCGGGGGTGGGGCAGTATTAATTTATTGACTGCATTTACTCGGTGCTTTGGGGGGGGGGCAAAGAAAATATGAGGCGCCATTACTGACATGGATAAAAGTGCCACAGGTGCCCCTACAAAATGACTGTTATGGGGTTAAAAAAAGAGGTGCTGCTACCTTGGACCATCACTCCCCAAAATCCCTGCATTTACTCCACATTTCCCTTCACCACAGAAAATCTGATGAGTAAAAATAATGGGCAGTTTGTGCCATGTTTGGTGATGTTTCTTTTCCCTCCTCTCCTGGGCACAACCTCCTCCTTGCTGTGGGTTTCCAGTGACCACAGTGCCAAACAAAAGGCTGAAGGCCCCCCTGAAATTCAGCAGCTGAGTTGGGGGGGGGGAACCCATCTCTCAATGTTCCCACATGGCAAGTGTGTGAGGGTCTGGCCTCAGGTGTAAGCAGGGTCCTGTGCATTTGACTTTAGAAATAATGGTGGTGGTGATGATCTGCACAAGACCTTTTATGAATATTATTTACCCATCCACACCTGCAGGTTGATATAGCTAAATATCACTCTGGGGCAAGAACTCAGTATCAAAAATCAAATGGAAATAGCCCTCCTCCACCACCACAATTATGCTTATTGTGAAATGCAAGAACCAAGGGCTGCTAACATTTGCTCTTGTGCACTTCTGGCAAAAAAACTTCTGCGTGTTTTTTTAAAAGATTTTTTTTTAATAGAGGTGGCACACACACAAAAAGTGCAGAAATACCAATTTGGAAGCCTGGAATGGAAAAGGTGGTGGAGAGCAGGAGAGGGGGAATGATTGGGGGGGGGCAGCCTATAAAATTGTCCCTCATTCTCCACTCGCTGTATTTTTATTTAAGTATTCTTTCTAATTATAATTTAAACAATTAATTCCCAAGCTGTGTGTTATTGGAACACTGGGAAACAACAGCTAATCTTATGAAGAAATGAACTAAATGATTAAAGGGCCCCTGTGACCATGGGCATAGCCAGGATTTTTTTGGGCGGGGGGCAGGCTTTTTGTTAAAAGGTAAAGGGACCCCTGACCATTAGGTCCAGTCGTGACCAACTCTGGGGTTGCAGTGCTCATCTCGCGTTATTGGCCAAGGGAGCCGGCGTACAGCTTCCAGGTCATGTGGCCAGCATGACTAAGTTGCTTCTCGCGAACCAGAGCAGCGCACTGAAACAGCGACCTTCCTGCTGGAACGGTACCTATTTATCTACTTGCACTTTGACGTGCTTTCGAACTGCTAGGTTGGCAGGAGCTGGGACCGATCAACGGGAGCTCACCCCATTGCGGGGGTTTGAACCGCCGACCTTCCGATCAGCAAGCCCTAGGCTCTGTGGTTTAACCCACAGCGCCACCTGCGTCCCTTGGCCTTTTGTTAGGGGGTGGTATTTTTACTGATTCTTATTGATTGGGGGGCAACTGCTCTTCCCTGCCCCCCTTGGCTACACCCATGCCCGTGACCCTGGGCACACACACCCCTCCACTCCAACAAAGGCAGCAGAAGATCCAGAAGGGAAGAAATCCATCCCAATGGATCCATTCCCTTCCAGGGCTGTTCTCAACCACAGCATTTGTCACAGCAGAGATGCTGTAACAGGCCCTATATGATATGTGATTACTTGAGTGATGTTCAGTTAATTCCAATGTACTTTGACACACAGAATGGAGATGGTCGTGGGGGGGGGGTTGTCAGCAGCTGTATCTGGGCCCCTTCTGACCCATTGCATTCCCATTCCCACATTCATCTGTGATTTTAAAAAGCCCACAAGGAAGTCCATTTTTAAATACACATGTAAATATATTTTTAGACATGTTTGCTCACAAAAGTCACAATTTGATATATCAGGAACTGCATCAAAACATTTGGGAAATGGCCAGAGCCTTTGGACAATGAAGTTCTGACCCACATGTTAGTCCAGGTGCAGCGGATCAAGTTCACTGGTATCACAAAGATCAAATTCCACAGACATCCCTAGAAATGAGTTAAAGGAAGTGCTTCTTCCTTCCTCTGCAGTGTCTCTGTGTGTGTGGACGGAGAGGGAGTTTCATTGATTCAGCATGCACTTTGCAGCATGAAATGCAGATAACTTTTGTGATGGATTGGTATATAAATATTGAAAATAAGTAAAGGGATAGATGTTCTTAGGGTTGACTCAAAGCAGGAATGGGGAACCTCTGGTGTATGCAAGACACAGAGGGGGCTGAGAAATGCAGCCCTCCAGGCCTGTCTGGCTGCCCCCAGGACCCCCACCCGCCCCTTGGCCCTGATGTGGGGCTGCTGTCAGAAATGGGTCCTGGAAGGGCGGCAATGCCCCCTGCGTTCCTGAATGGAGGGCTCTGCGTGTGTGCCTGACTTTTGTGAACTGTACAAAGGTAAGTGTCACACCCATGGCTCCGCCCACTTGCCCTGGCCCCGCCCTCTACCGGCCCATAGGGCCCCGAGACTTCTCAGGAGTGAATGTGGCCATCAGGCTGAAAAACATGCCACACCCTGACTAAGAGTTCTGTTAGTGTTAGCCACCAATCTGCTACCATAAGCGCTAGTGGCCCCTGGCTGTGACTGTTGTCCCTCACTGCCATTCAGCTCCCACCTGACCCTTTTCTCCTGCATATTCCTGCCAGCTACGATTTCGCTTGCTGCATTCAAGGTCGCCCTTGTCTGCTTGAGCCCATAGAGCTTATTAGGTCATCCATCCTCAGTTGATTTATGGTGCCACAAGACTCTTTGTTCTTCATGGTAACATTTATGCTGTTTTTGGGACTCAAAGCAGCCTAAAAGAAACTTTTAAAAACTACTGCAATATGCTTTGTGGTGGATGTGCGTCCTTCATCCTTGCACACTTAGCCACAATGAGCTTTCTACAGACTTTGATTCTTTGGAGAATTTGAAAACAACAGAATTGAGGTGGAGGGAGAAGCAGTGCGGGCAAGGCAGGGTCCGTCCCCTTTGGGGCTGGAAGCTTTGCCAGGGGCTCCGACCAACCCTGCGGTGGAAAGTATTTCCTGCTCCTCAGCTCTCTGCCAGTACCACAATCCACTTAATTGCTGTATTCATCCAGACTTCTTCTTTATACCTAACAATAATGAGCATATTAGATACGTAATTATTACTGTAATAAATGTTCAAGTGACGAAACAATAGTAATTGAAATGAAGCCACCAAAGATGATTCACTGCTGGTATTAATCCTGCTCCCTTCACTCGCGAAGCGGATACATCGTGCTTTAAAACAAACGATGACATTGCACCAGGGGTAATAATACTGAGATGTAATAATAATTACTGCATGCAATAATTATAAACTCTGGGATGGGTGTAGGCCACCCTAAAAAAAAACCCCGCTGTCAATGTGATGCTGCTCTATACATTGGGGAGCTCAGTAAAGTTTCATGAATGGCAGCGAGTGGAAAAGGAAAGTAGGTCTGAGACTGAGCGAACCTAGGAAAGTTTATAAACTCTCCTGGCAAATCAAGAGGTGGGGTCAAAATGCAGCCTATCAAACTGGTTTGGGCAAAGATCATTTCAGGTACAGGTGATTTGGAAAAACAAAACAGAAAACTGAGTAGAGTTTCTGAGACTGCGCTGTCCCACTAACAGGACTCCTGCCCCAAGTGTGATCATAGGACAGGCAGAAATCCAACAGGTGAAGCTCACCCCATTGCTGGAGGAGCATGTTCCCAGTGGCTTCTACTAGCCTTGCTGGTGATGTTCTGCCTAGAGGCAGTATGCCTGGGGAGCAGGAGTGGGGAGAAGGCTCTCATGTTTTGCTGGTGGGATTCCCCCTGGGGTCTCTGGCTGGACCCTGCTAGAACACTAGGCTTGACCAGATGAGCCCCCTTTGGCCTGATGCTGCTACATTACAGCATGGCTGAATCTCCATTCATGAGCATTCTCAGCCTGCTTGCTCCATTTCCCACCCCCACCCCCACCCCAGCCGCAAAAGGACCTTCAAGCCCAGCTAAAAACAGCTTGCCTCTCTTTGTGGCTTCACCGAGCAGGAGGCAGAAGAGACTTCTCCAGTGCCCACCTGGTCCACAGGACAAAGCAGGGAGGGCTTTGCCAGAAGATCCAGTGCCTAGGCCAGCCACCAATGCCCTGCTGATATTTGGACAACACAAAAGGCTGCCCACCCGGGGGCCTCCCAGGTGCTCTGGATTTGGACCTGCAGCCAGCTCCCAGTGCCCTGGGCCTCATAGCTATGGGCACCAGGTTGGGGAAGGCGGCTGCACAACAAGCAGGCTCTTCTTAATGATCCAAGATGGCTCCCAGAGGACCAAGATGGGATGGGCTCACTGTTTCTTGCCTTGGGCAAGGGTGTGGCCATCTTTGAAAAGTATTAACCCATTTACATAGGAAAGTGAGGGTTTCTTAGAGCAGCCTGTTGTGTGCAAAGAAGAAGACGGGGGATGTTCATTAGTTCCCCTTGAAATAAAGTTGTCATTTGGTTCAGGACATCTTCAAATGCTCTGTTATGTTAACATTTGTTTGCCACAGCACAGGGGGAGCGGAGAGGATCATTCTCTTCTTGCAGTCAGAAAGCAGAAGGTTGAGGCTTTTCCAGCTGCAGTGGCTTTGGGGACCCACTCCCCAAAGTGGTGCCTTAAAAGGCAAGGCGAGGATGGTTTTCCTTAACCAAGTGGAGAACATGTCACAGGCGTGAAGTCTTAGCCCCCCCCCCCACTGCAGTTTTGCTGCGTGTTACTGCTACCAGCTTACACACACACACACACACACACACACACACACACACACACACACACAATGACTGTGCCCCCTGCATTGGGAGGGGCAGCACCACTTTCTCAGCAGATCAGGTGATCTACCCTCACATTTGTTTGGTTCCAAGTTAATTTTCCCACATGATACAAAATTTCAGCCCATCACTCACTGATGAACTATCAGTTGGAAAGTGCTTGATTCAACTTGGCCGTTACAAATTGTAATCTCTTTACCCTCAGCTGGCAGAACAGAAATGGGTGGACATAACACCGTTCCATTCTCAACAAAAAAATGTGGGTCCATGGCAAATGGGTGAGGCTAAGGCTATGTCAGTGGGGAGAATGAAGAGCAGGTTTTGACACATCAATAGGTAGAGCCTAGTTGAAGGGGAGGGGCAAATAAACTCCTGGTCTGATTCTACCAAATAACTGACAGCAAGCCTGAGGCAAAAGACCCAAGTGGGGCATTCAAAGCTCCCCTTGGGACAGGGCAGCTGGAGGAGGCGCAAGGCTACAGGCTGGAGGGGCTGGCAAGCTGGGGTGGGGTGTGTGCCTGGCAGCCAAGCAGATTTGCAGGATGGTCCTCTCCAGCTGGGCTCTATCCATCAGCCACTAAACAGTTCACTGCTGTAGAGAGAATTACCTTTGCTGGCATTAAAGGTCAGCCATAATGGAGCCATTATTACCAGCGGGAGCTGTGGAAGGAAAGGCAGGGCCAGCCTAGCGACTCCACTTAGTTCTCATTTATGGAAATGCTGCAGTGTGCCTGGCCCTCGTAAATGGGGACCATTGGGCCCTCAGGACCCCTTGGGGCCAGCCTTTGCCGATCTCAATATCTCCAAAATGGTGGCAGCAGAGGCACCCCCCAGAGGAAGGGACAACCTCAGGAGGTTTCCAGGCAGTGGTGCAGTGGGGGGGGGGGACACAAGGGTGGTTATCCCGGGTGCAAAATTGTTTTTATTGATTTCCCCAATTTTAACCCAATTATGCAAATTATACTAGTTATTTGCATATTAATACAATTTTGTTAAAGTGGTTTCCTATGCATCGTTCTGATGCGTCTTTATAATCCACTACTACTGTGTTTCATATTCTTATTTACAAAAGTATAACTTAATCCACAGCTGCACTCTTAATGATTTCTATTTGTGTTATTATATTATTTAACTTTCCATATAACATCAAGTGAGGAGCAATATTTCTTTTCTTCTCAGTCTGCGTGTAATCCAATAAATCCAAGCATTGACATTCATTGGCCTTGTATGTTTGCAACTGATGTTTTGAAAATAGTCACAATATTATGGTTCCGTTGTGATTTGGGTGGAGCTGAAGTCCCGGGGTTAGCTCCAATCCTCCTCAGTTCTGCTCTTGTCCCTTCCATCTCATTATAGTCCTTTCTGTTTGTCGACTAGATCAACAAATTCCAGGAAATCGCCATTTTCTCAATCAGAAGCATCAGCACCTCTTCACACACACTTTGCAAAATTCCTCTCGCCTCCACAATGACTTTTAAACATAAGTTGTATCTTCACCTTTCTTTAAGCCCAGAGTCTCATTCTAAGTGGAGGGGAATAAGGTCTAGTCTCCAGCGACATCCCTGAGGACAACAGGGCTCTCCCCTCCTCCATGCCTTCCTCATGCCTTACTTTATGCCAATTATGGCCCAACTATTAGGAGAACCTCTGCTTTTGATGGCAGTTTGGGGGGAGGTGTGCATCATGGCGAAGGTGCTTTACACCCAGCACCTCTGCCCCCCCCCCCGCTCATCTGCGTGGGAGTGAGCCATTGAGGCGACTGTGAGTCAGCCAGCTCTCCTGTACCCCAGGAGATTTTCAGGGAATGATTTTCCCCCTTTTGTTTCCTTCCCCCTCGCCTTGTGCCCCCCTCTGATGTTGATGGAGCCACCGCCATGGGACAGGAACCGGAAGCCTAGGCTGGCCCTCTAACACTGAGATATGCTATACAAAGTACTGCTAAGGAGTCTTGTCTACTCTAAGGATGGAGGGAAAGTTTGTGTGAGTTCACATTTAAAGGCAAAGTCAGCTATTCCACACTTTCACAAACAAGAAGCAAAACAAAATGCAGCCGCCCTTCAGAATCTCTGAATTTTGCAGTGTGGTACTTCAGCCCTAGGATGCATAGGAGAATGCGAACGCTGGTAGGAAGGGATTGCCTAAATGCATTTCTTAGTGAAAGTAAACTACAAAAATGATTGCCAAAAAATCTGCATATTAGTCAAAATACATACAACTCTGCATTTCTGTGGAGAAATTCGCACTAAAATGTCATGAATTTTCTTGAGAATTGTTTTATTTAAAAATCACAGTGGAGAACTGGATTTTAAATTAGAAAAAATGAGAAACTGAGACAACCAGAATCAACACATTTCCCCATCTCTAGCCTACAAGCAAAGGAATGCTACTTCTTAAGAAAGCTGAAAGTGGTTTAGGGTTTGTTTTGCTACATGTGATAGACACACAGAGATTTTGACCCATTGATCTTTCTGATCAAGTAGATTTTTGAAATAAAACCTGTACAATCTGTTCAGCAAGAGGGCCCAAAGTGGAAGGTGTGTGTATGAGTGCAGATGGCCAGCTTCAGCTCTCAAGGGGGGGGGGGGCTGCAGAAGAATTTCCCTCCACCTCCCAGGGTGGAGCTCCTCACAGCTGTCTCTTGATGAATTCCAGAGCCCAAACTAAGTATACAGATATACTCCACCATCATCCTTAACAGCTGCCTGTCTTCCTCAGTGCAGCAGGTGGAGGGATTCAATTTGGAGTCAATTTAAATTTCAATTGTCTGTGAAATCGAAATCAATAAGCTATAGTTCAACGGTGCTTTAATAAAATAAGGCATAACTGAGGAATCACCGGGGGATTGCATAGGGCAAGAGACCACAGAAAGCAGTGGCGGGGTAATTGCAGTGGGGCCATTAGAGAATTATGCTGAACATTAACAAGTAAACTACAAAGCCTTTGCTCTTTGGAGAGTAATGAGCAGAGGGGAGTGTGCAATGGGCCCCAGGAAGGACCATCTCTCCACCTTGGGGTAGGGAAGCAAAGCCAAGGTAAGACAACAGCCAGTGACTTTTTCTGCTTGTTTTATATCAGAGTATCTTATTCCTGCCTTGTAGGGGTTGGACTAGATGACCCTCAGGACCCAAATGTGAGCACAGCTTCCTACTTTACAATTCCATGACTTTATGTTCTATTCTGCAGCTTATGTAGCCAGAACAGCAGCACCCAACTCAGACAGGAGCCAGGAGGGAGCAGCAAGGTAGGCAATGGCAAGATTTGTGGGGTAGGGTGGAATGGAGTGCTCTGTAGAAGGGCATGGCTGATCCGCTGTGCGCTCAACATAACAGGATTATGCTAGAGCTGAAATCAAAATGGAAAATTAAAAAAAAACGAATCACAATTCTTCTCAGTTCTTTGTTTCAACTTCATTTTTAGGATGCTTTTGAGAGCTCTGATTCTTTCAAGTCTTGCTGATAAAAATAGTAAGACTGCTGCATGAGAATGTGTATTCTTGAAGTTCCTCACCTGACAGCATGTCCAAATGGGATCCATGCGGAAGCCTATTTGACTCAGGCTGTGTACACACATTTTATTCCAGAAACAATGGAAATCTACTTGTGTTTTTCTATGTAGCCCCCACACAATCTAGAGCAATACCCTTTTCTTTTTTCTTTTTTCCTTTTCTTTTCTTTCTTGGATTTCTGGGGCAAAAGAACTCAGGGTGGTCCCCATGAAATAGTCCTCCCAAATCACAATGCACCCAAAGTGAAACTTCCTGCGGTGGGGATGCTTGCAGAGTAAGGGGAAAGGAGGTGCCATCTGCTTGTCTCCATTGGAGGCAAAAGTAGACTGTGAAGGAGGAGGTGAAATCTTCCAAAGGCCATTGCAAGACTTGGGGCCTGTGAGCTTTGGCAGGTGCCTCTCAGCCCTGCTGCATGGGGCCAAAAGACCATCTCATTCAGCACCCTCCACCCCAGAATGGCCTGCCATAAAACCCTCCAGGACACCCACTGTTACCGTAAGTTGTGGGTAGACATATCAGACGACACAGCAATTCCTCCAAGCAGCTCTTTATTTGGAAGCTGGAACAGAACTGAACTGCATTGCCGAGCCGGCCTGCTTTTATTGACGGCTGGCTCAAACAATGTATCAAACATAATTCAAAGTTCCCTCCTGAAGTTCCCTCCTAAAACAACTGTCAAGGACCTGAGGGAAAACTCCAATACATAACACCCCTCCCTACCGAGATGAAGCATTAGGCACCAGCATAATGGTTTCGTTAATGCAACTGCGTAATGGTTTCCCAATACAAGCATAATGGTTTCCTGGTACATACTTCTATTTACAATGCATCGTGTCTTTTACAGAGCTAACATAGTCCCTTAACTAGGCTGGCCGCTTGGTGACCCTGTTGGATCGCCAAGGACCAGTACTTGAGTCCATGGGGTTTCTCAATGCTTGCTGGTGTAGGAACGTTTATAATATACTTTAGTTTAGTTGCAGAGTCAAACGTTTCCTTACAGAGGTCTGCACAGCAGCAAAACGGCTTGCTGACTTGTTTATTAAATACACTTATATATTACAATTATACATTTTTTAAATTTAAACTATAAATATTGTGAAATTATGTGTTTTTTCTCAAAGTGACACACCACCCGAGTTATGCTTGGTTTTTGGGCGAATTTTGACACACCAAGTTCAAAAGGTTGCCCATCACTGGTTTATAATACTGTATACTTTAGTTTAGTTGCAAAGTCAAACATTTCCTTACTGAGGCGTTCCTGAATCGACACTTGGCACGGGAATGGCTGCCTCAACAACTGGCACAAGCTTATTGGTCCTTGGGCTTTGATTTGAGTTTTCCGCGCTCCCACTTAGTCTGGTGTACGTCGTCGTCTTTGTCGGAAGATGAAGTCTTGTGGTTGCTGGCCTCCTCGTAGTGCACCGGAAATGGCTTATTAGCAGATTTTGGGCTACTGGCCTTGCTAATCTCCAGGGCAGATAGTTCAGTGGCTTCTGATGCCATGGCCTCCTCCATGGCCTTCTGTAGTGTGAGGTCTGGTTTGGCCAGGAGATGCCGCTGTAGACGGATGTCTCAGATTCCGCAGACGACTCAATCCATCCGTGTGTCTTCTGTCATGGCTAAAAATTGGCCGCTGTTTCTTTAATGCTAAAAGAACTAAGTCAGCATGAGTCAACGGCCTACAATGACTCATGCAACTTCTCACCTAATTGTACCTGTATATATAGAGTGGTCAATGTTAGTGGTATTTGTGGGTGGGTTGGTTGGTAGCTGGTTGTGTTTGGTGTTAGTCGTGGTTGGAGGAGTTTTTATAATAAAAGCAGCATTCTGCAAAGTTTTTTTTTCCTCAAGGACTCTTTGTGCCGACTAGGTCCAAGGACCAGGCAAAGGAGGTCAGAAACTTTGCTATATTTTTTCAAAACACTGACATCTTCAAGGTCCCAAAACTCACAATGTAGGGCGCCCTTCCTGAGAGCGACGATGTAATAGTCAATGGACTCCCCTTCCACCTGGTTCCTATGGTAAAACGCATGGCGGGACGCAATTTTTGATGGTTTAGGCGCATAGTGGCTCCGAAGCTTGTCACTGAGCATGTCCCATGGTGTCGCCTGGACTGTGAGGGGTGCAACCAATGCTCGGGCTGTCTCAAAAACCTCAGGCCCGCAGAGGCTGAGGAAAAGGCCCCTCTTACATTCTTCTGCCACTTCTGTCAGTTCGTTTGCTTGGAGGTAACATTCGAACCTTGCTAGATAAGAGTCCCACGATTCTGCGGCGGGGGCAAGCAGCGGTAGAGGCACGAGTGCAGCCGTGGAGGCGATGGAGAGGTGGAACACAGTGCTCTAGCCAGAACGGTCAGTGCCGGTTTGGTGCTTCAGCTCAGGGATTTCAGCGTAAAGCGCGTCTGAATCTGGCTGTGCTCTGATGTCCATCCCATCCTCGTTGCCAGTGTTAAGTTGTGGGTAGACATATCAGACAATGGTTGTGGGCTGCTTTCTTATCCTCTGTGAATTTGTCCAATCCTCTTTTGAAGCAGTCCAGGTGGTCAGCCAACATGGCCTCTTGTGGGAACCAATGCTATAGTTTGCACTGTGAATAAGTCCTTCCCTTCACCTGTCCTCCTGAATCTCCCAGCCTTCAGCTTCTCCCCACCATGACTGGCCTTGGTGTCAGACATCAAACAGGACACCCCACTCACCCAAACCCATCAGGTTCAACTTTAGGGATCAGAAATGATTTTTTTTTTCCATGCAGAATCCTAATCAAAGTTATGCAAGCTCCCATCACACCCAGGTCGCAGAATTGTTTTAATCCCTCACCTGGGGTATAGCAAACAGGCCTCCCCCTGCAAGAGACCCCATATCCACATAAGGCGGTTGTTTCTCTTGGTGGTGCTGATACGCTGCAGCCCTGTGGGGATGGGGGACCCCTTGCAGTCCGGCTGGCAGGACCAGGCCTTAAGAGACGCTTAACTGCTCCCACCATGATATATTATCTGCAGTTCACATCTCTCCTCCTAATTTATAGCTCTTCTGTCATTTTCAGCAGCTCCCAAACAGCATTATTTAACTTTTATTTGCATTTAATAATAATTCACTTTTCCTCAGCGCGTAGCAAATTATCATAATCAGACTGGAGCTGAGATTGAATTTCATCAACAGTTGGAGGGTTTTCGTTCCCCCACTCCTCTCTTACCCTGTTTCTCATATTTTAAGACATACCCATAAAATAAGCCATAGCAGGATTTTTAAGCATTCAAGGAATATAAGCCATACCCCGAAAATAAGACATAGTGATAAGCGCAGCAGCAATGCCGGCCGTGGCAGGAGGAGGAAAAAAATAAGACATCCCTTGAAAATAAGCCATAGTGTGTTTTTTTGAGGAAAAAATAAATATAAGACATGTCTTATAATATGAGAAACACGGTAGATTAGAGAGTCATCTACATAGAAATGGCTCTTGCGCGATGACAGAAGAGAACATGGCTTATTAACTGGGCAGGGAAGAGGCAGCATTGAGGCCAGAGCAAAGGGCAGCTTTTGCATGGAGGATCCAAGAATGCAGAGAGAAGGAAGCTGACGGTTGTCTCTGAGGAAACTGACTGTGGAGTCAAGGGGGCTGCAAGGATGGATCTGTCTCTTCCAGGTTTGGATAGTCCAATTTCTGGGGCTCCAAGGAACCCTCATACAACCTATGTAGCAGGGCTGTGCACCATGGAGACTGGGGACAGACCACAATTCTGTGCTTCAGAAAACAGCCCAATTCAATCTAAAGCCTTTTAGTCCAATTCAACTTCGGGGCCACAGCCCAATGGGAAACTGAAGCTTCAGCAGACTGGAGGAGGGCAAATGTTGTCCCTATTTTCGAAAAGGGGGAAAGAGAGGACCCAAACAATTACCGCCCAGTCAGTCTGACATCAACACCAGGAAAGATTCTAGAGCAAATCATTAAGCAAACAGTCTGTGAGCACCTAGAAAGGAACGCTGTGATGACTAAAAGTCAGCATGGGTTTCTGAAAAATAAGTCATGTCAGACTAATCTGATCTCAATTTCTGACAGAATTACAAGCCTGGTAGATGAAGGGAATGCTGTGGATATAGCCTATCTTGATTTCAGCAAGGCTGACTGACCGAACCCAAAGGCTCGGAACCTGAACATCAATGGCTCCTCTTCATCCTGGAGAAAAGTGACTAGAGGGTTCCACAGGGTTCTGTCTTGGGCCCAGTCTTATTCAACATCTTTATCAATGACTTGGATGATGGGCTTGAGGGCATCCTGAGCAAGTTTGCAGGTGACACCAAATAGGGAGGGGTGGCTAATACCCCAGAGGACAGGATCACACTTCAAAATGACCTTAACAGATTAGACAACTGGGCCAAAGCAAACAAGATGAATTTTAACAGGGAGAAATGTAAAGTACTACACTTGGGCAAAATAAAAAATGAAAGGCACACAAAGGTGACACCTGGCTTGAGTGCAGTACATGTGAAAAGGATCTAGGAGTCTTGGTAGACCACAAACTTGACATGAGTCAACAGTGTGATGCAGCAGCTAAAAAAGCCAATACTGTACAATTCTGGACTGCATCAATACCGTAGGAGCATAGCATTTAGATCAAGGGAAGTAATAGTACCACTGTATTCTGCTCTGGTCAGACCTCACCTGGAGTACTGTGTCCAGTTCTGGGCACCACAGTTCAAGAAGGATACTGACAAGCTGGAACGTGTCCAGAAGAGAGCAACCAAAATGGTCAAAGGCCTGGAATCGATGCCTTATGAGGAACGGCTTAGGGAGCTGGGTATGTTTAGCCTGGAGAAGAGGAGGTTAAGGGGTGATATGATAGCCATGTTCAAATATATAAAAGGATGTCATATAGAGGAGGGTGAAAGGTTGTTTTCTGCTGCTCCAGAGAAGTGGACATGGAGCAATGGATTCAAACTACAAGAAAGAAGATTCCACCTCAACATTAGGAAGAACTTCCTGACAGTAAGAGCTGTTCGGCAGTGGAATTTGCTGCCAAGGAGTGTGGTGAAGTCTCCTTCTTTGGAGGTCTTTAAGCAGAGGCTTGACAGCCATATGTCAGGAATGCTTTGATGGTGTTTGATGGCATTGACCCTTTTGCCTGGAAATTCATTGCTGGGATCAAAGCTGAGGGCGGAAATCCTTTTCCCCACTGGAGAAATAAAAATGCCAGCATGCTTGTTTTGCTTCTTCCCCTTTTAGCCAAACAGGCTCCAGAGTCTACTAGAGTCAAATGAAACTTTTTAAAAGTCTTGTTCTTACGAACAGCCAGGGATCCTCCAGAGCAGGAGGAGAAATACGGCCGGCCCCGTGCTCAGACCTAATGAGAAAAAGAACAAGGCAAGACAGAAGCTTAACAAGAAATACTGGACAAGTCCCCCAAGAAAAACTACACAGTGCGATGCAGGGAGGGAGGGAGGGAGGGAGTCTGCCAGCCGCCCCTGCCTGGCTGTATTGATCTGGTCCCAAGAAATAAGAGGAGAGGCCTCCAGGCGAGAGATAAATGGTAAGAGATAGCAAGCACCAGGCCTGATGAAAACCCCTGGGCGGAGAAGGGTGGTGGAGATGCAGTTTAAATCAAAGGGCAAATCCACCCAAGGCAATGCGATAAAAGGATTTGTGCTTATGGTTAAAAAGGAGGATGGGCCAGGAAAGGATGGCGTATGGAGCCTGGGGTTCGTTGGAGGGGAGAAGGCAAATGTGGCAGAATGCAGCAGCAGTGGTTAGACAGCTGGGTCTTCTGAGACCGGGGTTCAAATCCCCTCTTAGGCCTGAAGCTTGCTGGGGAGCTGTGGGCCAGTCAGCCGTACCTACCTCACAGGGTTGCTGTAAGGATAGATGAGAGAACCGTTGGCAGTGGAGAAGTCAAGGTAACCATCTCTCACACACAGGGTGTGTGTGAGTGAGAGAGGGGGGGAGTCTGATTTCATTTTAACTTAGCTAGTTACATGTTATCCATTTGAGCACAAGCCTGAGTTTCAGAGCATGTGCAGAGTTCCTTTCAGAAGAGAGGATCCGAGAGAAAGCACCTTTGGTCAACTGGCTGAGTAGTTCCAAAATGCAAAGCACAGAGGCAATGTTTCACCTACTTACAGTGGCGTAGCTTCATGCTCTGCCACCGGAGGCGGAGAGCACGCGGGGACGGGGCTGGCGCACATTCTGGGGGGCGGGGCGCACATTTTGGGGGCGGGAGCATTGCCCGTGGGGGCGGGGCACACATTTTGGGGGAGAAGCGCATCGCCTGCGGGGCCGTGGCACACGTTCTGGGGGCGTTTGGGGGCGTTTGGGGGCGGGGGGAGCCGCCATGGTGCCCTTGGGACTGCCCCTCCCTTGCTACGCCACTGCCTACTTATGAGAATTTTAGACCAGGAAAAGCCAACCTCTGAACGGGGACAGATGGTTCTTTTGGCCAGCTGTGGGAAACATCCCATGTCTGATGTCAAAGCTCTAGGTGGCCAAACAGCCATTCAGCTAGAGGCTGGATCCACTGCCTTAAAGGCTCTGCTGCAGCATCCATTCAGGCCAGCTGGGGGGGGGGTTAAGGGATTAAAGTCCGGGGTGTGTGCATGTTCAGGGCTCACAACAACATGGGTGGAAGATTTTAGACACTCAAAGGACCCCTGTGAGTCTGCTCCAGAGATAAGAGGTCGCCACAGGTGGAATATAGTCCACCCTTTCTTCCAAGGGAGTCAGGGACATCCTGTTGAATTTCAGGACCCTGTTCAAGACCACAGATGCGCGAGATATCCCTCTGCACAGGAATCTTCACACAGTGGCCACACTAACTGGAGCAGGGCAAGCATCAGGTCCGTGTTGGCCAGAAGACCCACAGCCCATGCTGCCCCCATCCCACTGGGACCCCCTGCCCAGACACTCACCTCCCTATGTCCTCTGGCCTTCTCTGGTTCCAGTTTGCAATGGGAGCTGCAATGGGAGCTGGCGCATCCTGGTTCCAGTTTGCAATGGGAGCTGAGCACCAGCTGGGCTCCTGTTCCCCGGTGCCACCTACCACCAGAGGATCAGTGGGTAGTGGTGGAAGCAGCCTCAGGAGAGGGGGCCTGATGGGGTAGTGGAGGAGGCAGGTGTGCTTAGGGGGACTGTCCGTGGCATGGGGCAAATATGGCCTTTGTGTTGAGCTCGGCCGGGTGTGCTTGAGGGACATGGGAATCAGACAAGGAGAGGCAAGTTTTAAAAGGTTAGTGAACACTGGGATAAGTGATTCATCAGTCTTTAACAATAACAAGAAGAAGAATATGCAAAACTCTTGCAAAAAAACCAACTGTTTGGATCTTGTTTTGAACACAAGGAGGCAGCTTTCTCAAAGGGTGCCCATTCTGTGTTCTCTCTCTCTCTCTCTCTCTCTCTCTCTCTCTCTCTCTCTCTCTCTCTCTCTCTCTCTCTCTCTCTCTCTCTCTCTCTCTCTCACCCACACTCACACACCATCCTTTTAGGTCCCTGTACCATAAAACAGAGTGCAAAATCACTGAATCTGTGGCTCCCTGGCCCTAAATCGTTCCCATCTCGAAGATGCAGCCAGGAATTATGAGCCCACTCTGCAGAATTTGTAGCTGCTCTTCCGCAGAGACGGTCCGTGCCAGAAGCAGCCCATGACAGCACAGAAGAGGGGGCTGGGGTGACTCCAAAGGGCCTTAGTGTGGGACAGGCAGCATCTTGGATGTGGCCCACAGGCGATGGCGACAGGGCTGGCCGGCCCCACCGTGAGAGGGAGTGCAGCAGGTGCGGAGGGGCAGGAAGTGGGCAGAGGTGGGTGTGCCACATGGCCTGCCCTATGCCCCCTAAGTTGGCCTGTGCTGGCCCATTGGCAGTGTCAAAGCAAAAGTGGCATTTTCCAGGTACATTTTAAAATTTAACACGCACATGCACAAGAGAAAATGCCTGTCAGGTGGGAGACAGGGAGACTTGGTCTCTGCTGGCGTGGCCCGTTTTCTAGGTGGGGCTGGGGCCTTGATGGACCGCAGTTACAAGAGCAGCGACCGCAGGAGGCTGCCTTGCTGTGAGTCCTGCTATCCCTGCACCATGCTTGTTTGCCTGACCTGGGACAGGGAGGTGCCTGGCAGACTCCAGCTGCTGCTCAGGGTGCCCAGAGACCATTGGTTGCAGGCACGGGGAACATTGCTTAGGTGTTCTTGCTGCACAAGATGTGTCTTTGTGATTAAAAGTTGCTTGAAACTGTTTTGAATACTGTGTTTTAATTGTTGTAATCTGCCCTGGGACCTTAGGGTGAAGGGTGGGATAAATACTAATACAGTTTTTTTGTTTTTTTGTTTTTAATAAACTTTGTTATTTAAAAACAAATTTGTACAGATATGTCTTCAGTATACATTATACGAAGTAATTTCCAATTCAACAAATTCATGACAAAAACAAAAATACACAAAAGTTACGAAAAAGAATTATGTAAGTCATATACGATCTAACACAAAAAACTATATTGGCAACGTGAACGATTTATGACTGATATTTCTCTTCCTATTATATCTTTGCTACTTCCTAATTATACAATATCAGATTCTTTCAATACTACGGGTTGGTATTCTAGTTTTCCTGTTTCCGTCCTTTTCTTTTTCCCTTCTTCTTTCTATTCTTCAAACGTTACTCTATTTCTGCTAGTAAAGAATTATTTGGATAATACATTTTTAGGTATCTTTTATAGGCACTCCATTCTTTAGATATTTTTGTACTGATACTTCTCTTATTGAGTTGGTTAATTTTGCCAGTTGTAGATATTTGAGCACAAGCACTTGCCATTCTGTTACTGTGGGCAAGTTCTCGCTCTTCCATTTCCTTGCCACAAGGGTCCTGGCTGCTGTTATTGTATATAGCAATAGAGTTCTTGCTTCTTTCTTAATATCTGGTGGTAGTGTACTCAGCAGGAACATTTCTGGCCTTTTCTTAATTGGTTGCTTTAATAATTTTTTAATTTCCTCAAAAATATTATTCCAGTATTTTCTAATATCTTGGCAGGTCCACCACATATGATAGTACGACCCAATTTCATTCTTGCATCTCCACAGTGTGGATTTACCCCCTCGTACATTTTGGCCAATTTGTGGGGAGTGAGATGCCAATGGTAGAACATTTTCATATTGTTCTCCCGCAGGCTATAACATGCAGTAAATCTCATGTCTTCTGCCCACAACTTTTCCCACTGCTCCATCTTAATGTTATATCCAAAGTCTTGAGCCCACTTGATCATTACTGCCTTGGTCTGTTCTTCTTTTGTTTCCCACTCCAGGAGGTAATCATATAGTAAGGATATATTTTTCTTTTTAATTCTGATTAGATTCATTTCGAATTTAGATGTTTCTATTGCCAATCCTTGTTTTAAATCTATTCTGAATTTTTGGTTTAATTGAAAATATTGCAGCCAATCTGTTAAATAGTTTTTGATTTCCTCATATTTTTTCAATATTGGTTTTCCTTCTTTAATTTCTAATACTTCTCTGTATGTAGGCCAATTATTTCTCATGTTTCTTCTTTTCACCGCAATGGCTTCTATTGGTGATGTCCAGAGTGGGATTTTTGGTTCTAGTATGTTTTTATATTGTACCCAAATTTTATAAAGGGATTTCCTTACTATATGATTTTTAAAAACCTGTGCGCCTTAATTTTTCCATATATTAAATAAGAGTGCCACCCGAATCTTGCATCGTGGCCTTCAAGATCCAATATATCCATTCTTTTTAATTTAATCCAGTCCCCTAACCAGACAAGGCCAGCAGATGCATGATACATTTCCAAATCAGGTACTGTAACGCAAATCCTCCCCTTGTTCTTTTACTGTATCTATTAAGAGTTGGTGTTTAATTCTAGGTTTCTTCCCATTCCACACGAATTTAGCTATCTCCTTTTTCCATTCCTTAAAGCACTTAGACCCTCCTAGAATTGGGATAGCTTGAAATAAGAACATCATTTTTGGTAAGATGTTCATCTTTATAGCCGACACTCTTCCGCTAATACTGTGAGCTGACCCCCCCCCCCCCAAACAGGGCTTTTCCCATTTGCAAAAAAAAAGGCTGCACAACTTTGAGCTTTCCCCCTTTGCAAAAGAAGCGCCCTTAAATATTTAATGGGGGGCAGCAAAGGCACCTAGGCCTCTAGGAGTTGGCTGCTATGCCTAGGACAATTCTAGAAAGCAAAATATTTTTTATCTTGTTCTCATACTCTAAAAACTAGGTGTTTCCTGTAGTCAGGTGCGTCCTATGGAGCAAAAAATACGGTATATATTTTTGCCAATTTTGCCGGTGTTAGGTACCACCTATATTGCATTTTAGCACATTTTATTTCAAAACATAATTTGGAGTAAAATTTGTGGGATGGAACACTGGGGCAGACAAGTCACAACAGTTCCTAGAGTGTCCACTAACAGGAACTCACCTGGAGGGACACCTGACTACAGGTCAGTTCCTGTTCCCTCAGACATGCAAATGAGTTGGATTAGACAAAAGCCCTAGCCTGCAATCACACTCTCTCTCTTAGC